>NC_141169.1:75027500-76408750 GCF_055505025.1 Bos grunniens
TGTACTTCTGCTTGCCCTTTTACTTACCTCTTTCTATAGATTTTTTGAAATTATAATTTAAGGCCAATAATTTAGTCAAACAAAAATTCTAAAAATTCCTTACAGAAAGAAAGGTGAATCTTTCACCAGGAAGAAAGCATATTACAAAAGATCAAATTACAAATGTTAGGGTTAAGAGTCAAGCTTCTCTCTTTTCCTGACATACAGTCTTTCTGTAGACTAACAGAGCCTTAGTTACTAATAGAGATTTGTCACGTGGGTCAGAAGTTGAACATCGTTTCAATATTTTTCTCCCATTTTCAAAGATTTAAAAGATAAACAAAAAATGTGAACATTTTCAGTTTAAATTAGTATTAAGTGTGTCCCTCCCTCAGAGGAAACAGTCTAGGTATTTCCTTTAGATTTAAATACTATCATATTTATTAAAAATAAAATTCCCCGAATAAAAAGACTATTCTCCACAATAAGCTCAGTTATTTGCTGACAATCCCAAATTACACCAATAGAAAATATGCAATGCAACATCATGAATGCTTTCTAGTGTTAAAGTTTTTGTGTACTCATCAATTAGAAACATGAATATAGAAAATGGTCTCCATATACTTCTATATATTTCATTGGCAGAGACATGTAGTCTATAAATTTCAACACTTGGGACACCTAGAACGTGTCTGTTAAATAGAATGTAACGATATAGAGAGAACAAGACCTAGTGAGGGAGTGCGCTATCTAGAAATGATCTCAAGATTCAGGAAATTTAAATTTAACTAAAGATAAAGGAGATAATTTGCAGTCCCATGCCAGAGGGAATAGCTGGTAACTGTAGTGTAAACTGTACTATCTACAACCCTAGGGATCTCAAGACTTACTCAATTCTGGATAACCAGAAAATATCTGAGATTCTTCGTACTTCTACTCTCTCATTCTTGTTTTCTTCTCTCCTTTTCTTTCCCTTCTGCCTATGTCATAAACCTACAGCATAGGTGTTCAAAGATGTGTTCAGTGTTCAGAGATAACTAGCTAGGCCTCTGGGTAGAATGCTTTGGCAAAGACTGTAAAGACCTCTGCCCTAAGGTATAACTGATTTTAGTAGCAAGCTAAGAAGGTTCCACAGATTGCTGTGTAGTGGAATAACACATAAATTCAAAAAGAGATAAAGCTTGAGATAGACAGATGAGGGTGGAGGGGATAGGACAAAGAAAGATACATATGTAGGTAAAATAATATAGTTAGATATATGTAGACGTACATAGGGATCAGTGTGGCCAGTCTATTGGACTGTGGGTAAACAGTGGCAAGCAAGAGGAGTAGGTCAGGGTCACTGTGGAGGGCTTAGGCCATCAAGCTGTGTATTTCAGACCTTTAGACTGTCTGAGAGGGAAAGAACACTACAAAACTAACTTTTTGTGAAATGGCCTTTGGTGGCTGCAGGAAGAATGGAAAGGGGAACACAGGTGGAGAGGTCAATTAGGTGAACAGCAGTAGACAGATTTATTAATGTAAAACCCACATGTTACCACAAGGAATAAAGAAGGAACAGATGTAGGAGACATTACAGGAATTGGAGACTATTCACACATAGTTGGATGGCATCACCAACTCAATGGACATGAGTCTGAGCAAACTCCAGGAGATGGTGAAAGACAGGGAAGCCTGGCATGCTAAGTCTATGGGGACACAAAGAGTCAGACACAACTGAGCAGCTGAACAACAACAAAACACGTAGGGTCTAAAAGAGCAGGTAATTAAATATAACACCAAGGTTCTAAGTCTAGTTGGCCAAATAGGGATAACATTGCTAAAACAGGGAAGTCGGAAGCATGAACTGGTTTGAAGTTGTGAAAGGACATCCAATAGAAAATGTCCAACTGGAGAATCACCACTGACAGGAGTCTGGTGGGCAGAGGAGTCCATGGGGTCGCAAAGAGTCTGACACGACTTAGTGACTAAGCACAGCACAGCACAAGTGCTCAGAATTATAGGTGGCAGCCCCAGAGAGAGGTCAGGGTTAGAAACGAAGATCCAAGAGGAGTATGGAAGGAACAGTTAAGGTCATAATGATTTAGTCCACAGCATGTCCTGAACATGAAACATAAGCTTCAAAAAGGGAGGGGGGAAGGGGAGGGAAGGAGGGACAGAGGAAAAGAAGAGGGAAAAAGACAACAGTTGATACAAGGCAAAGGTCTGAAAATAGAATCTTAAGGAATACACACTTCTAGAAGGCAGAAATAGCAACAAAGGATTAAAAGATTAAGCAGGATTCTGTACTATTCACAAAAGCCAGGACACAGAGGACATGTGTTACTTTTCTTCTATCCTGTGTCTCTTACAGTTGGGAAAGCATTTAATAAATTGATACCAGATAAGAGTATTTAACAGTGTCAAGCAGATATAGAAAGGTTAAAGAGAATGTAGAAAAGGTGATTGAATTTAGCAAATAGGAGACCAAGAGAAGTTTTGAGAGAGCTATTTCAGTAATATCAGTAAAAAGATGGCAGCAAAATTGATAAATACATGGTCAGAATGAAAAACAGATATGATGCCTACTTTAACAAAACTTTCTACCTTGGGCTGCTTCTTTGTCTTCCAGGTGGCAAGTTAATGCCAAAATTATCGATACATTCAACTCTCCACTGTTGTCTCCATCAAGGCAGACTTTTATCTTGTTTTGTTTGATTACATTGTTTCTTTACTCAACATTCACATCTGAAAGCGACTCCTTCAAGGCCTACCTTAAATGCTATCTGCCCCATGAAGCTCCTCCTGATTACTTCGAGCTAGAAATCATTTTTCTTTTGTCTGACCTTCAAGATGCTTTATCTGTAGCCGACTTAACAGCATTTAGCACTTTCTATAGATTTTAAGGCATACTTTATTAACTGGATGATTTCTTTAAGAATGGGACCTGTCTATTCATCTTGGTATTTCTCTCAAAGCATGAAGCCAGTACCTTTTACACAGATATGACCATCAGTATGTGAAAAGGGAGGGTCTGCATTTTATTACTTGAGAATACAAACCAGAGGTAAATGAATTAAACACCAGGCACAGACCATCTCTTATCTGTTCAGTCAACCTTCATTTATTCAAGCAAGATGTCCCCAGCAGCGAAGTCCTAGGAATACAGAAAGCTCTCAAAGAGCTGACAGTAGGGGTGAGAAAGTAGAAAATAATAGGTACCAAAGTACCACGTGATTAATGCCATCCCTATCAGAACAAGTCTTGGGAGAAAAATTAAGCGTAACTGCTGCTGCAGTCCCCACTGCCACCATCCAATTTCCCAGGGTGGGGGTACCCAGGAAGAGCTCACAAGCAGTTAACGCTGGAAAGGAATTGTGGAAAGCTAGTAAGAGTCTTCCAGATGGATTGGAGTCAATGGTGGGGAGCTTGGAGGCAGTAGGACAGCATTCCAAATGCACAAACCAGCATAGCATAAGCAAAGTCATACTTAAGGTGCTTACAGAAAGGCAGGCAGGTAAACATATGCAGAGAGTCAAATGCCTATTCAAAAATATTCATATGAGTTGCACTGGTTCGTAGGTCCTGTAAGAATCATTGAATCTTCTATACCAATGGAAATGCTTTGAATTATATCTGCCAGAGAAGAGCAAATCAAAATGAAGTACAGAAACACTCCTTTGTGTGACACATGGTACAGAAGGAAGGACGGGTAACACCAGGGTGTGCCATGCTATGGCTGAAATACATTCTTCTATTGATACCTGGAGTGACAGACATGGCATACAGCCTGTGAGGCCAGGAATTAGTATTGCTTTTACAAGTGTCTTTCAACTGCTCTTTCATTCTAAGGCAGTATTATTAAGAGGTAAAATGTATCCATAAACCATGGGACAACAGACATTCACTTTAAATCCATAAAGACAAATAGTACATAAAAGATAAGGGTAAAAAGATACTACCTTTCAGACAGAAAATAATTGTAAATATTCTCATACTTTAGGGAAATAAGTCTACAAATGATTCTACATAATTATCTTATACAATAGAGACTTTTACTCTCCACAGAAACTTTTGTCTCAACTGATAATATCTCTGTGGTAGATTACAAAAATGGTCACATTTCACAGCCCCCCATTTAAGAGACGGAATTTTCCCTCCAGCCCTGGAGTTTGGTCTCAGCTTTGTTACTCGACTGGCCATTGGGACATGAGCAAACATGACACAAGCAGAGAGCTGACAGGTGCTTGTCCCAGGGGCTGCCCTCTCCTCCTCTCTAGAACCCTGAGCTGACCATGGGAAGAACTATGAAGAATGAGAAACCAAGTAGAAGAGGGCTAAGCTGTTCCAGTTGAGCCTCCCAACCAACTAGCTCACCAACTGCCAGACATGAAAATGAGGTCATCCTAGACCACCTGCGCCCAGCCACCCAGGCGAGAAGAGTCACCCAAATTCCTGACCCACTCATTGTGAGCAAACAAATGACCAATGTGGTGTTAAGCTATTAAGTTTGGGGGAGGTCTGTTATGCCACAAAACCTAACAGACACAATCTCACTGCATAACATTAAAAGGGATATCTCAATATTGGCACTAATATGACATCATCTTAATTACTGTCACTTGAAATCAGGCTGTGTTAGTCCTCCAACCTTGGTTTTTTTCCCCAAAGTTGTTTTGGCTCTTCTAGGTCCTTGGCATTTCCACATGAATTTTAGAATCAGCTTACTAACTGTTGGAAGAATCTGGCTTGGATTCTGATTGGCATTACACTGAATCTAAAGATCAGTCTGCGGAGAATTATTATCTTAAGAATATCAGGTCTTCTAGGCCATGAACACAGTATGTTTCTCTACTTCATTCTACTATTCAAAAATAGGTTTTAAAATATTATGATTATCTTTTTTTTCCTTAATATGTATGCTAAAAGCAAATGCTATGTCTGAGGTACAGCACATCTTATTACCACTTTCCTGAAGTCTGCTAAATCCCATAATACTCACATTCCTATAAGACAGTGTGGTATTGGTGTCAAGATAGAAAAATAGATCAATGGAACAGAAGAACCAAAAATAGACCCACAGGTGCAAAGGCAACTCAGTGGAGAAAGAACAGTCTTTTCAGCAAGTGGTACCAGAACAACTGGATATCCACATGAGATAAAAATGAACCTAGATCCATACTTTATGCCATATACAAAATTTAACTCAAAATGAACCACAGACCTGAAATGTAAAACACAAAACTACAGAGCTTCAAATAGAAAACTTCTGTGACCTTTGATTAGGCAAAGATTTCTAAGATGTGATGCCAAAAGCACAATTCACAAAAGAGCAAGTTAATAAATTGCATTTCATTAAAAACTTCTGCTTTTCAAAAGACACTGCTAGGACAATAAAAAGATAAGTCATAACTGAGAGAAAATATTTGCAAAGCATGTATGATAAATGACATCCAGAATATATAAAAACTCACCAAGCTCAACCATAAGAAAACTTGCAACCCAGTTTTTTTAATGGGCAAAAGATTTGGATACCTGACCAAAGACAAGACAGGGAAGCTAAATACACTCTTGGAAAGGTGCTCAATATCACCACCTATTAGGAAATTAAACCACAACAATACTACTACCCTCCTATTACACTAAAATTAAAAAAAGACTGACAATACCAAGTGTTGACAAGGCTATGGAGGAACAGAAAGTCTCAAATACTGCTGGCAGGAATGTCAAATGGTACAACCAATGTGGAAATAGTTTAAAAATTTCTCAAAAAGCTAATTATACCCCATCATATGATCCGTGCATTCCACTTCTAAGTATTTACTCAAGAAATATGAAAACATATATCCACATAAAGATTTGGAAATGAGTACTCCGAATGGTTTTATGTGTCATAGTGTAAAACTGAAATGAATGCAAATGTCCATGAACAGATAAATGATGAACAAACTGTGGTATATCCACATGGACTATTACTTGGCAATAAAAATAAAGGAACCATTGGTATATAAAATAACATGGATGAATTTTGAAATAACTATACTGGGTGAAAGATGCTAGGCAAAAAAGAGTATTTATTGTATTATCTAATTTTTATAAAATACTAAAAAAGGAAAACTAAGCCGCAGTGTCAGAGAGCAGATTAGAGGTTGCTTGGAAATTGCTTGGAAATGGGTGGGGATAAGAAAGATTACCAAGGGGCACAAGGAATCTTTTGGAGATGATTAATATATTTATTGTCTTGGTTGTGGTGATGATTTCATAGGCATATACGTATGTCAAAACTTAAAATAAGCTTTACACATTTGCAGCTTATTGCATATTAATTATACTTCAGTAGAGCTGTTTAAAAATTAAAATAAATGAACTGCTGCCTTATTTACTGCAATGAATTTGCAGAGGGCTAGTTATTTTCATTTGGGGGAGACATGTAGACTGGTAAGGGGCTGAAGGGGAAGTATGCCCTAAAATATTACAGAAAAAGTCTTATCAAAAGGAAGATCATGAGTATGGTGGTAAATGAGGTATAAGATACAAGCAGAAGCCAAGGGCAGGTTTTCCTGAAAATCCCCCTGGATTAGTCTAGGTTGGGCCCCTGCTACATGCCCCCGTAGCACTTGTAGATGTCCTTTCCAACTTGTCAGACATATAATTTCTGCCTTTCCCGCTCCAGGAGAGCAGGCACTATAGAATCTATCTTATTCCTTAAATTATCCCTAATGCCCAGGAGAGGGTGAACTGGGTTACATAAGCAACACACTGAGTAGTCAGGAGTCCAGGGTTCTGAAGCCAAACCCCTGGGATTCAAATTGTAGTTCATCACTTCTAGCTGTGTAACTGGCCCAGAAGGTAAAGAATTCACCTTCAGTGTGGGAGACCTGGGTTATATCCCTGGGTCATGAAGATCCCCTGGAGAAGGGAATGGCAACCCATTCCAGTATTCTTGCCTAGAGAATCCCATGGACAGAGAAGCCTGGGGGGCTATTGTCCACGGTGTTGCAAAAGTCGGACATGACTGATGACTAACACTTACACTTTTAGCTGCGTAACTTTGGAAAAATTATTTAACATCTCTGCCTCAGGTCCTTCATGTGGAAAAAGAAAATAAGAAAAATTCCTACTTCAGAGGATGGATGCAATTATTACATCAGGTAACATATGAATGCACCTAGCATATAGCAAATAGTTAGTGTTATTGTGGTTGTCGTTGTCATCGTTTCCAATAATTTAAGAAGGGCATTTAAAAGAGATTCAGAATTACCTGATTTATGAAGCCAGATGGATATCTGAGGAAAAGCAGCCTCAACAGGAAGCAGAAAGTATGTAAAAGCCAGACGATTGTGTCAGAAAGAGGAACGGGTGTGCCTTGGCACATTGCTTTTGAATGAATTTCTCAAAGTGAGAAGACCATGCTTGACCAAGAAGGCAAGTAAGTAAAGCAGCAGAGACAGTACACGTGATTTTTATCTCAAAGCAAATATCCTCAAGTGGAAGACAGGTAACAAATTCTCTGACCAGTAGTACCAAAACAATGAGAAACTGTACTTTTGTGCTCAAAACAAAAAGCTAACCAAAAGGCAAGGCCGTGAGGTCTTGAACATGTAACTGGCTCTCTTCTCAGATTGTGTTCGTCATGCCTACGCCTTCTAGATGAATTGTCAGGCATCACTTGACGCTTGTCCCCACTGAGGATGGGAGCAGGGCTCTGACAGCAGCAATGCAGCAGTGTGGGAATCCCTGGGTTGGCACCAGCCCCTTGCTTGATTCAGACCTATAATCTCTTCTGACTTTGATTTAATACAGCAATTACTGGTAATGTGTTTTGAAGGAGATAAATGCCCAGTGTAGCCGCCTGTCGCTTACTCTGCTTATGATGCAAGAACATTCTTTAATTAAAATCCTCTTTATGATAAAAGAGCTGCTTCACTGAATGTTTCTGTACAGCCCTGATATGGAGCTTCCCCCAAAGCGGATTAGAAATCTGGTTGCCCCTGCTCACTTCCGGCAAAGCATCTGGATAACACAATCACTCCATCACCTAAAGTGGGTTCCTTAACCCCCCAATTCTCCCATTTTTATAATTAGATCCTGGTAAAGAACCCACCTGCCATTAAAGATCTAAATGTAAGACCAGTAACTATAAAACTCCTAGAGGAAACTTAAGCAAAACATAGGCAAAATCATAGCAGGATCCTCTATGACCCACCTCCCAGAGTAGTGGAAATAAAAGCAAAAATAAACAAATGGGACCTAATTAAACTTAAAAGCTTTTACACAACAAAGGAAACTATAAGCAAGGTAAAAAGACAGACTTCAGAATGGGAGAAAATAATAGCAAACGAAGCAACTGACAAAGAATTAATCTCAAAAATATACAAGCAGCTCATGCAGCTCAATTCCAGAAAAATAAATGACCCAATCAAAAAACCGGCCAAAGAACTAAACAGACATTTCTCTAAAAAAGACATACAGATGGCCAACAAACACATGAAAAGATGATCAACATCACTCATTATCAGAGAAATGCAAATCAAAACCACAATGAAGTACCATCTCACACCAGTCAGAATGGCTGCTATCAAAAAGTCTACAAACAATAAATGCTGGAGAGGGTGCAGAGAAAAGGGAACCCTTTTACACTGTTGCTGGGAATGCAAACTAGTACAGCCACTATGGAGAACAGTGTGGGGATTCCTTAAAAAACTGGAAACAGAACTGCCATATGACCCAGCAATCCTACTGCTGGGCATACACACCGAGGAAACCCGAATGGAAAGAGACACATGTACCCCAGTGTTCATCGCAGCACTGTTTATAATAGCCAGGACATGGAAGCAACCTAGGTGTCCATTGGCAGACGAATGGATAAGAAAGTTGTGGTACATATATACAATGGAGTATTACTCAGCTATTAAAAAAAAACACATTTGAGTGAGTTCTAATGAGGTGGATGAAACTGAAGCCTATTATACAGAGTGAAGTAAGTCAGGAAGAAAAACACCAATACAGTGTATTAATGCATATATGTGGAATTTAGAAAGATGGTAACAACGACCCTATATGCAAGACAGCAAAAGAGATGCAGATGTAAAGAACACACTTTTGGACTCTGTGGGAGAAGGCAAGGGTGGGATGATTTGCGAGAATAGCATTGAAACGTATATATTACCACATGTGAAATAGATGACCAGTCCAAGTTCAATGCATGAAACAGGGCACTCAAAGCCGGTGCACTGGGAGAACCCTGAGGGATGCGATGAGGAGGGAGGTGGGAGGGGGGTTCAGGATGGGGGACACATGTACACCCATGGCTGATTCATGTCGATGTATGGCAAAAACCACCACAATATTGTAAAGTAAGTAGCCTCCAATTAAAATAAATTAATTAATTAAAAAAAAATCTGCTTGCCAATGCAGGAGATGCAGATTTGATCCCTTGGTCGGGAAGATCCCCCGGAGAAGGACATGGCAACCCACTCCAATTTTCCAGTAATTTTCCAGTATTCTTGCCCAGGAAATCCCATAGACAGGGGAGTCTGGTGGGATACAGTCCATGAGAGAGTTGGACACGACTGAGTGACTGAACAACACTACTTCTCACAATCACAATGTCAGCATTACACTATTTCCAGAAAGACTCATTTCTTGTTTTTGCAAAGAAGATCCTCTAATTTTCTTCTTAGTAAGTATGCAAAGTAAACATTCATAAACACACATGCATAAAAAGGCTTTGGACCCATTTCATTGAAAAATAAAATACAGCTGAATATACCAACATATATACCAATATATTCTAAAGTCTAGTTTTAATTTGTAAAGCAATGGTTTGTTACACCTTTTATACATAGGAATCCTTGTGTAATTGGCATAAGTGAAATAAGCAGAGAAAGATTAATAGTCTATCACAGCTGTCTTTGCCCACAATATAAAACCATCATGTTCTAGGAGTTTAAGGAATCGACATCAGGTATTCCAACTGTTAGTTAGCCAACAATAGCAACAACTACCCAACAGTTAGAGGGAGAACAGGCTCTACATGGGGCCTCCAGAAGGATCATCTGGTACAGGTTTACTAGCTCCTGAATCTATCAGTATAACTTTTGACCCAGTTATAAGACTTTCCACTCCTAAAAGTAGAGATTAAAAAAGAAAAAAAAAAAATTTACAGTTAGCTAGGATCTGTTATTTTGATTGCCTTGGAGAGGATGGTCATTGACAATTATTCTTTTCCTTTAAAATAAGGAGAGAAAGAAACAGAGAACACAGGTCTAAATCAGTTCTCTTCTGCAAAGTGGAAGCAAGGAGATCCAAGACCAAACACACACTTTCTTTTCCCATGACACAAGGTACAATTTCAAGGTGAAGGTCAAAACTTGAGAACTATTTTCTGTTCTATTATGAGGGAGTGGTGTCTCAATTACAATCAATCCAGCGAATATATTCTGACTAAGAGCTTCTAAACTCAAATAATATCTTCTTTCAGAAGAGTGCCATATGCCTCCCTCAGGAAATACAAGAAGACAACTAGATTCCCCACAGGAGGCCATGCCGAGACCCACTTTCATCGTATGTGTACGAACACGGAGCTGATGTCATCCTTGCAATAATACTAATGCTACTTCAGAGAAGTATGTGTGTCTCTCTAGTTCTGCGTGAGAAAAGTGATCTTTTTGAGAGAGAAGGGGCTGGTGAAGAGAGATATCTTGGAGAAACAACTATATGAATATATACACTATACTTACCAGAGCCCTTGGGAAAATGGCCTGGTATAATTAACAAGATTAAAGAGGGATTTAGGATAAATAAGATGAAAGTTAGTCTGATCCTTACAGGATTAAACTCAAAATCCTAATTCAAATCCAACGAATTTTAAGATCAACACCATATAACAGGATTAAACCAATAGCTGCTTTTGTTTTTGTACTGGACACAATCACAGTTGGCAAATCCAGGCCTAGAGCAGCACCTCACCAGTCAGACAGCTGGGAGTTCAAGTCTAAAAATAGCGGCCTCTACTCTAACTGGGCTTGCTGAGTGTCTCCACAGGTCCACAAGCCCTTCTGTGTAAAATAAAGTCCAAAGAGCTTGGAAAACTTGCCTTCTTTCTGCTCCCTCTCCCTCCCTATCTTTTTTTTGTGTGTGGTGGTGGAGGAAGAGAGATCCATTAGGTGATGAAATGGGACCCAACACTGTAACAAGAGTGAATATTAAAAGTCATTTAGCTGTAAATATATGAATGAGTGTGATGACTAGCTAGCACCGCAACTAGGGGTGTGACCCTAACAGAGAGTACATGTACTGCTATTCCTTTCTAAAATCTAAGATTCCAAATTATAATAGATATCTGACTCCAAAGGTCTCAGATAAGGACTGTGGGAACTGGAATTACTTTCCAAAGTGTAGTTCTTTATAAAAAGGTGGCCATGACATGAACAATGGCATATCCAGGGAGACGAAACTGCTGACACACTCAGCAACCAGATGTCACATAATGGCTGTCAAACTGCAGCCAGTGTGTCTAAGACAGACACGCTGGGGGCAAATCAGAAGACACACAGACCTAGTGGAACCAAGTGTGTTGCAGACCGACGATTACATTTTCATAATGGCCAGAAAAACTGTATTTTGAGGAAATTTTCTCAAAAGTCTAGTTCAGGGGTAAGTTTTTAAAACTTGCCATAAATCAAAAGAAACAAACAAAAAAATTTTTTGTGGGGTGGGAGGTGGGTCATATACCAGAAAAGATACCATGAAGGCTCCATTCAATAGCATTATTAGATAATTATCTATTTTCAGAAAATCTCTGGTGTCCTATGATTTGCAGAATTTTAATTCATAAGAAAAGAAAAAATATACACAGAAAGACAGTTTGGAAGATAGCACATGGACCATTTATTTCTCTTGAAACATTTATATTGATATATATGTTTCTCTTTGACAGAAATACCATCAGTTAACATAAAATAAAAGGCGTGACATCTGCTTCCTAGAAGGAGTACATACACTTATCCCTATTCCTTCCACTAGATACAGTTTAAGACCCTACACATTTTATATATTAAACAAATATAAGACACCTCTTAGAGGTGGAGAGAAGACAGCAAACTGGACTGGGACCTCAGAACACAGTGGTGAGTTCCCTGGGTTTCCCACATGCCTTCTAGAACCCAAACTTGTAGCTAAACAACCTGGAAATGCCAATGGTTCAGACAAAAGAGGTCCCATGAAAGCTTGCTCTCTGTAAGCAAAGAACACAGAAACGGCCACCCTAGCAAGACGGAAAGTCTTAATTGTCTAGTCCAGCTATACCCCCGTCTCACTTCCACACAGAGCAGAAAAGGCCAAGTGGAGAGCTGAGACTTCCACCCTTGCTAGGCTATAACCAGGCTTCCCAAAACCTCTGCCCAAGTAATATTCTAGTGTCGAGAAAACAGAAAAGAGCCCTCAAAACTCAACAGTGAAGAAACAATCCGATGAGAATGCAGGTGAAAATTACTGACACCACAAAATGATTACGCCTAACATTTATAATTATTATATCATATGTTCCTTCCTATGGAGTTACCAAAACATTATAGGTGTTCTTTGTGCTCACTAGACACATAGTTGCCTTTATCAGAGGACAAAAGTAGCATGCGGACATTGTCTCTTAAGAGTCCTGTTTCTTAAACATACTAACTAAAGGTTTTGCTTTGGAAAGCACTATCAGAATTTAAGTACAGGCAACTGTACTCAGTATTTTATAATAACTTATAAGGGCAAAGAATTTGAAAAAGAAAAAAATACATTTCTTTTACAGAATATATATGTTAATATATGTTAGTTTCATGTATACATATATATAATATACAGTATATATAACATTGCAAATCAACTATATTTCAATTTAAAAAAATTTTTAAGAAAAACTTAAGAGATGTTTCCTTGGTTAACATGTTTGATAAGCTTTTTTCCATTACACTCCTTGAAAATTATTTTATAAAGAAAAGTAATAAGGATTCACATGTTCCATTTGATTGTCAGTTTCCAAGTCAAAATTTGTTGTTCTTTATTATCTCCAGATTAAGTTCCCTTCAGTAACCCTAGCTAAAATAAAACACAAATATAAGAAAACACACTTTTAGATATGATTATTTTACCAATGTAATATCCAACACTGTATATCACACCGCTTTTTTTAAAACTATTTTTTATATTACTTATATAAACCATTAAAACTGAAAGGAAGAAAGGAAGAATTAAAACAGAAGATCTGGTTCAAATCAATAAGGGAACAATATGTAGAATCTTTTCTAGAAAAGTCTTGTAGTTAGTATTACGGTACTCATTACTTCCCACTTAAGACAACAAAAGGAAAGGATCTATCACAAAGACTTTGAAATCACCTTTTAAAACCAAAATACCATGCATAAGATTCCCCCAAAGTATCAAAAACTATGATATTATTTACCACCAAATCAAAAGAGTCTAGGAAAATCAACCCTTAAGTTCTAAAATATTAGCGAGGGCAGGAAGGAAGAACTGTTATTTACTGTCTCCTTCCTTTCACTCCAGCCAGACTGTCTTGCTCCAGACTCTGCCAAGCTTTAGGCTAATAAGTTTAGGAACTCATTCCTACTTTTACCAAAAACATATAAAAGTAGTTCTTTGATGAAGCACTGGTTTGACTGATTCAGCATCAAGTCAAAGATGCTGCATATTCCTAGAACTGACAGCAGTGCTTGGCCCACAGTAGGATTGCACAATGTATTTGCTGAATAAAAGACAAATTAAAAAAAGGAATAAATGGTGTACAAAACTTGTTTACTAAAGAGGCCTTGAATCCCTAGTCCTCAGGTACCTTACTCAAGAGTGGAATCTCTTAACAGTCTGCCTGGGCTATTTGCCTCAGCATGAAAATGCACCTGCCTCGGCTAGTACCCGTGGGTTCCAGACTTTGGCACATGGAGGGTCAATACCACCTGACCTTTCAGTTCTTAGCCCCAGTGAGTAAGCCCACCACGGCTTCAGTTTTCTTACATATACAGAAAGGAAAGTGAAGTCGCTCAGTCGTGTCCAACTCTTTGTGACCCCATGGACTGTAGCATACCAGGCTCCTCCGTCCATGGGATTTTCCAGGTAAGGGTCCTGGAGTGGGTTGCCGTTTCCTTCTCCAGAGGATCTCCCCGACCCAGGGACTGAACCCGGGTCTCCCACATTGTAGGCAGACGCTTTACCGTCTGAGCCACGAGGGAAGCCTTTACATATACAGGACCTCACTCTAAATCTATGACCTGATCTGGCCTGCTATCTTCACCTTAACTACAAGCTGCCATGCACGGAAATCTTCAATTTTGTATTAGCCTCTGAGATCGTGATTCCCTGGCTTGTAGTTCTATGATACCTGTGGTTTTAACATGGAAGTTACATGACTTGGAGCAACTCTGTATGTGCTGCTTTTCAGTATCCTACAATTTAGTTTGCTAGCATTATCTACAACCCACTCCAGTGTTCTTGCCTGGAGAATCCCAGGGACGGGGGAGCCTGGTGGGCTGCCGTCTATGGGGTCGCACAGAGTAGGACACAACTGAAGCGACTTAGCAGCAGCAGCAGCAGCAGCATTATCTACGATGTATGTTTTTATACAACAGGATAAATGACTTACTCAGAACTGCAGTGAATGACAAAGCCTGGATTGCAGCTGATTTTCTAGGATCTTATGTCTAGCCCATTAAATAATATATATACCCCCTACTTCAGTTGTATCAATTACCTTCTTTTTTAAATTTTAAGTTCTAAATAAAGAGACATGAAAAGAAAGTAAATTCTTTAAAATTCAGATTCTATTATTGCCTGGCACAAGAGTACGGGTCTAATGCACACATACACTTTTTACCTTGAATTTAATCCATTCTTCATCCACATGCCAGCAGTATTAATCATCTTACCGCACCCAAATACTTCCTATGACACCAAGTTCACTATATTTTGGCTAAGTCTGGGCAGCAGCAGCTGACAGAAAAGTTAATATGTTCTTAATATGGTTGGGCTTCACAGGACCCGTTTTTCCTCTGAAAACTGTGTACAAAATGTTGTAAAAATGTACATTGTTCTGGGGACCTGGTCCAGAGCTTTCATTTGATTCTCAAGAGGTTCAAGATCCAACATAAAGATTAAGAACCCAAAGGCCAGAAAACTAACAGGGTTGTGATAATTCCTTCTTTAAGAAGCTGTTCCATTCAAACACTCCTATTTTTCCTTGGTGAACAATTAATATTCTAATTTATGTATTTTCCCCAAGTTCAAGTTCTAATCCTAACTCTGATGTTTCCTTTTGATTAAAGGTCCTTTACTTTCATTTAACCCTCATCACCTTTCACAAAACCCCAAGCTCTTTCTCTCCCAAGAGTTAGGCCAGAGACCCAAATCCTAGGCCCACTGTAATTTTTTCAAGTCAGGGACCAACTGACAAGAAACATTCTGGCTCCAACATTCCAACTGTCTTACTAAGGGGCTAAAATAGTAAGAGAGACCTTTGCTGTGTGTGTGTATGTGTTTTGCTTTTTATTAAACAGTTGTTTAAGACAATCTGGCTACAAATCCTCAAGGGAAAATCTGGGGTCAAGAATCTATTGCCCCTTTCTGGTTGGGCCTGAATTTTCCTCAAGCCATCCCACATCTTCTGAGTTGAACAGGCTCTAATGACATACTTTACTGCAAGTATGGAAAATACTGCAAGTGGAAATTCTTCCAATCACTCTGAGAAAATCAGAGACTCTAAACAAGTGTTTCTTACTCACTTTCAAAACACTTGTACTACATTATTTACTGACTTTCATCTTCTGAATCCTCTTCCATCAGCCTAGATTATTATACACAGCCTTACTTGCATAAAATGTTCATTATGACTTGGAGGTCTGAATATTCTTTTTTGAACTGTACAGTCTCTCACCGTAGCTCTGAGATTCTGATTTATATCTCCTCATTTCTAACTGGGATCATGGCTCTAAACACACTTCTGGACTTTTGTGACAAGCTTCTTTCCAATGATTCAAAACAGTAACCTATATGCAAAAGGAGGACAACTTCTGTGCCTTACAAGAATTAGTAAAGTTGAATTTAAACAAACAAACAAACAAACAAAAAAACCAAAAAAACCCCACCACAGAACTTTCTGGCTAACTGAGAACTGTTGTACATGAGAATCAATAACACAGAACTAAACTGAAGACACCTGGGTCACGTTGTGAGCACCAACTGTACTACAGAGCACACGCTGACAGTGCAGGAGACGCGGCTGGATTTATACAGAGCATATGCCCTTCTGGATAAATGGTGGATAAACGCAGGTCTCAATTTCCTCTCAAAATGGTAGGATGTGTTATGTTTTCAGGCACTGACTTTCAGATATTTGAACTGTCAGGATTTGTTTGGAGGCAACAAGAGTTTAATGAACTGTATTTTTTTTTATCTTTTATTTAGAGATGTGTAAGGAAACATAGCTTAGTCTCCTTAACAACACAAGGAGGGACATGGCCACACAAAATGTGAAAATTAAGGAAAATCACTCACTGGGGTGCTCCGTGTATTCTGGATTGCCTTTATTATCTTAACAATAAATCTCACCCACATCTGAGTCTCCCCCTCTCCTGCCCTCCCCTCGCTTCTCTGGCTTCCATTAGCTCCGGAGTTTTGATCGGTGATTTTAATGGTTCACTCTTTGCGCTCCTCCTTCTTCGTGCCACTTGGCTCCCGATCGGCAGCATCCTAAGGGAGCTGGTATGGTGCTCCCTCCCTTGAAAGCTACTCTAAAAGGTCACTATTTTCAGTAAGGTGAAGGGGAGGTAAGATGAAGGGAAACTGAACTTTGGTGATGCATAAACATGTTTCAAGACCCACACTCTGAAATACAACTGGGTTTCCCTAAGTAATGTGTGTTGTGTGGGGGGAGGAGAGGGGGACAGAAGAGATGTGGAGGTAAGAGAAACGAAGACAAAACAGGACGAAGCAGTGGAGGCCCAGTGCAGAGGGAATGGAGTTCTGAACAACAGTGGAGAGAGATTCAGGGTGAGGGTAACATCAGTAGGCAACATGAACATCTAAGGAGACGGTGAGTGACTCCTAGGAGCAAGGAATTATTACGTGGAAATAAATAAAGCAGTATAAATGGGGAAAGACGCATCTTACAGAAAGAGGCCAAGATCCAAATGATTCAGGCTTCCAGTCATTATCCAACTAGCCTAATCTGAGCTGTCCTCATTCAATGGGTGCAGTGTGAGAGGACAGGCCAAACCTCACTTTTCCTAGTCACACAAGGAATGCCATTCAACTCAAAGAAGAAAAAGGGAGTCAGGATCCAATATATCAGAGAAACATACAAGTCAAAGGAGTCCTCTGTAAACTGAACCGGGGTTCAGTGCTGGGTTCAGGCCCCAAGAAAAACTAGGGCATCATCATGTATGAGAATAAAAAGACCAGGCGAAGAGATAAGCCACTCTAACAAGGGTCATTTTTAAACCCTGGCACATAGGTAAGGAAGCATCAGATTATTTAAAGACTGTGCTGAGCAGTGGGAAAGTGGCTCTGTGATATAAGGTCAGGATAAACTCTCTAACTCAGAGATTTGAACGTGCATGCTTTCTGTGGCCATGGCTGGGCAGGGCAAGTGCAGGTGGAGACCGACAATTCTAAGCAAGATGGAATGCCAGAGTTCAAGTTGATTCAACCCTTACCACTGAGTATCTGATATACATTCAATCCTGAGCTAAGTGCTGGGACACAGAGAATTCACCCCCGACTTGAAAGAAGAGTTCACAGAGAAAACCAGAAGAAACAGCTTGAAATTGTGTAGAGTTTGTTTCAGAATGATTTGTTTCTTCAGATTCTGCCCATCAGACTAAGAATTTGTATTACAACTAGGGTATGACCTCTCCCCACTGATGATCTAGTTCTTATAATAGTCCAGGTAACACTGTTTCTGGCAAACTTTCCCCACCAGTCATGGGAATGTCAGTGCCAACACAGTCTTGCACCCATGTTACCCACATTTTTTTATAACCTGTGAAGCTGACTTCAGAGATCATTGCTGATGCTCACAAAAGAAGACTGTGGAACAACTATATTCTTTTGTCACAAATCAAAAGGGAGAGATTGGAAGGGCTAGCACAGGTCATTCCTTCCCCTGAAAGTGAAAAGTCCGTTGCTGTCATCATTGTTAAGTCACACTGATCTCCCACAATGCATCTGAGTAAAAGCATACATGAAAAACATCACCTCTAGCCTCCATCAGGCTAAATTCTAAGAAAAATAGGAAAACAATCCAAAAATGTCTTGAAGTGGCTAAAAAGCAATTTAACTCAGAGTTGATCTGATTTAAAGATTTGCAGTATATTTTAACAGAAATAAATATAAGACATTCCATCTACTTGTTAAATTTTTATACCAATAAATATAGTAAACTTAAAAATTCTTAGAAAATATGTCCAATTCAGGGAAGAGTGGATAGAGATAGAAGGCAGAACATGAACACAAAAAATACAAAGAAACAACAGCAGAGGAAAAAAAGGGTAAAAACAGAGAGGACACCTGAAGCAAAATCCTAAGTGTACCAGGGAAAGAGGAAAATAAGAGCAAATGAAAATGGAATTAGTATTGATGGAGGCTGAGTGAATCATGGCTACTGACAGGTTCGACCCTTTGTTTTACAGATAAGCTGTGGCCTAGTGAGGGTGAGTCACTGCTTTGAGTTTACACAGTGACAGACTTATTTTCTTGGGCTCCAAAATCACTGCAGATGGTTGACTGCAGCTATGAAATTAAAAGATGCTTGCTCCTTGGAAGAAAAGTTATGACCAACCTAGACAGCATATTAAAAAGCAGAGACATTACTTTGGGCAACAAAGGTCCGTCTAGTCAAAGCTATGGTTTTTTCCTATAGTCACGTATGGATGTGAGAGAGGGACTATAAAGAAAGCTGAGTGCCAAAGAATTGATGCTTTTGAACTGTGGTGTTGGAGAAGACTCTTGTGAGTCCCTTGGACTACAAGGAGATTCAACCAGTCCATCCTGAATATTGGAATAAAGGAAACCAGTCCTGAATATTCATTGGAAGGACTGATGCTGAAGCTGAAACTCCAATACTTTGGCCACCTGATGCCAAGAACTGACTCACTTGAAAAGACTGTGATGCTGGAAAAGACTGAAAGTGGGAGGAGAAAGGGACGACAGAGGATCAGAAGGCTGGATGGCATCACTGACTCGATGGACATGAGTTTGAGCAAGCTCCAGGAGCTGGTGATAGACAAGAAAGCCTGGCATGCTACAGTCCATGGGGTCACAAAGAGTCAGACATGACTGAGCGACTGAACTGAACTGAACTGAACTGAGCTGGACGGTGGCAGGACTAGAAAGGAGGTCAGTGCATAGTAACTACTCAAATTTGGGATGAATTAAGAAAATAAGTGAATGGTCTGAATGTTGGTGGGTCCCTCCCTGGCAAAACTCACGTGGTGAAGTCCTAATCCCCAGTGCAGCTGTGTTAGAAGACAGGGCCTCAGGGTCTCCAAACTGACAGAATGAGCGTCCTTACAGTGGAGAGTTGACCTGCACGAGCACCCAAATTCCTGCTCTTGCTCCCCCACAAGGCATGCACAAAAATGACGTCAAGTAAGCCCACAGGGAGATGGTGGCAGCCTACGAGCCGAGAGGCCTACCTGGTAGGCACCTTGATCTGGGACTTCCCAGTCTCCAGAACAGTGAGACAGAAACTTGTGCTGTTTAAGTCACGGGTCTCTGGTTCTCTGTTACAGCCGACCCAGTGAACTAAGACAACAGAACTGAAGTCCTTTGGCAAGGTATTCAAAAGGAAAGCTTAACTCATTTGTTAAATCTAAAATATAAACATAAACACCCTCCTCCCTCTCACCTTTTCTTTCAGTTGAAGAATGAGAATGGGGCCACTGGTTAGCTTTAAGCAAAAATTCAGGTAACATTCTGAGAGGCAAACTATAAGACACCTACACATAGGAGAAATTAAATAAAATCCGTCAAATAATGGGTGGTCAAAATATGATTCTGTGCTTAGGAAAGTAACATATCCTTCATAGTCTCCAAACTCTGCAAATAACAAATGCTCAAGGTAGGTCTGCGCGCGTGTCTGTTCTGCAGCCAGCACCATAAAGAGGCAGACTGCCATTTTAAGAATCTGGCTAAGCCCCAAGCACCCCTTTCAACTTGCCTACTCTCCAAGCCCCTTCTTATGCCATGGGAGTGTATGACTTGACACTTAAATTTTTACATATTATTAGCAAAACAAAATAGAATTTTTCATTACCAAGTTTTTAAGAAATTTGCTTAATATATTTCTGTTTGGTGAAATAGTAAAAATACAAGTAAAAAGCTTTATTGCCCAACTTGAACATACATTTAAAAAATTTATTTGATTGATAAATTAGGCTACTTCTTGGTGAAAACAGAATCTTAAGGGTTCAAAGGAAAATAAAAATTAGTGGAGGGAGGGAGGAGGTTTAAGAGGGAGAGAACATGTGTATGCCTGTGACTGATTCATGTTGATGCATGGCAGAAACCATCACAATATTGTAAAGTAATTGTCCTCCAATTAAAAATAATTTAAAATAATAATAAAAATGAAAACACGACAAAAAAGTTACTGGAAAAATTACCAATTACCAAATTACCAATATATAGAAGTAGAAATTCAGCAGTTTTCATTATGCTTTATAGTACTTCCCCAAAATGGTCACTGTCAATCAGCATGGATGAATGAATGGGCTAACTATGTAACACAAAAACAGTAAGAAGAACCCAGAGTTCATACATACAGACAGGACACTTTTAATTAACATTTTAATCATCTCTGTATTTATGAAATGTGCCCAGAAAATGATTAGACCAAGAAAAGGGAGCAAAAAGAGTACTGTTTTCCTTGTAACATGAATTAGGTAAAACCACAGCATACCTTACAGTTGAAAGGCCCATAGAGTTTCAAAATAAAACCTCTTTAAATAGATGCCTAGATGGGTCCATCTTGTCTGCTCTGAAAAGAATTTTATAGCCAATATACAATCTGTCTAAAATTTATAAAGTGGGTCATAGTGTAAAAATTCATCTTTACTTCAGAATGTTCAGAATTGATCATATTTTCCCATTAAAAGAAACACACACACACACACGTACATATTTATAAATGGTGGCTGGGTTTCCAGACCAGACCATGAGAGCCCAGTAATGTAATCAGGGAGGGATGGAGGGGTGGAATGGGGAGAACACAGGAGTCCATGGAACCAGTAATGGACATGAACTACCATACAGCTGAAATAAACAGGAGGACAAGATAGCTAAAACAGCAGCAAATTATAAGTAATGCCAATGTAATTAAATAAGAAATGATGTGTTTTTTTCCAAATCATCTTGCATATTGGTTAGAAGTAGAAGACAAATTTAATCCACTAAGAAAGTGGAGACTTCTATGGAGACTTAGAGGAAGGAGTAGGAGTACTTTCAAGCCTTTTAGTGATGGGTGCAATTTTTGGGGGGGAGGGTGAAACTTTTAAAAATACAACTTCATTTCCAATCTACATTTCCATTTTCCTTGATACAAATGCATTTCTAATCAATCAATCTTAAGGAAGGTAATCTGTTTACTTTGTAAATGGGATAAAAAGATGGAGACAAGGAAAAGGAAACATAGGAAGATTTAGAACAGAATGGGGAAGGGAAAGTAAGTGCTTAAATACTTGAGGAAATGAGAGGAGGGAGAAATCTAAGACTGTGCTGGCAGTGGGAATAACTAAAGTTTAAACAGTAAAAGAAAAAGAGGTAAAAAGGAGAAAGAAAGACCCAACATACCCATACTATTTTCAAAGGGGGAAGAATATAGATATTAAGTAAACCCTGTATCAGAGTTCTCAGTACTGCCATCAGAAATGTCACTGACTCAGAACAGTCCAGATGGGTCTAACCAGGTAGCAATCATGGTAACTAACATAAACTGAACATTTATCATATACCAAGAACTGAGAGCTTTCACAGGCTCAAAACAACCTTCTAAGATACATACTGTTTTTGATGTTCTAATTTTATAGATGAAGAGACACAGTAATATACCCGATGTCATTAAGACAGAATGCCAGACAGCCAGGTTTGAAAACTCGTCAATTTGATTCCAAAGCCCGCACCATGAAGCACTACTGCCTCCAGAGTATAACCATCAGAGAGGGACAAATGGCCCTAGTGTATGAGGGAACAGGAAAAACACAGAGTTCTGCACTAACAAGTTCTATAGTTACTAAATGTTCCCTCGTCAATGAAAAAGTAGTAAGTAGAGAGGGCTTCCCAGGCAGTGCGAGTGGCAAGGAGTCCACCCGCCAATGCAGGAGATGTGGGTTCAGTCCCTGGGTCGGGAAGATCCCCTGGAGGAGGGCATGGAAACCCACTCCAGTATTCTTGCCTAGAGGATTCCATTGACAGAGGAGCTGGCGGGCTACGGGATGTCAAAGAGTGAGCACACACTCTTTCAATGACTCAGTGCGTACACACACACCCAGGAGGTAGAAAACCTCTGGAATTTACCACCCATGTGACAAATATTTATTGAGCATCATTCACTATTCTAGACACTGGGGAAACAGCAATAAACAAACCTGACAAAAATCTCTATAGGTGAGGAAAGCAGTAAAAGAGATGTTTTTATAATATACTAGAAGCTGGTGAGGGCTGTGGAGAAACAATAAAGTGACTGAAAAAGTACTAAATGCAAAGGTAACGTGAGCAAAGATGTGAAGGAGCTGAAGCCGTACACATGAGGGTATCTGAAAAAAGCACAATCAGTAGAGGAAAGAAGTACTATTACAGAGTGCCTGGCAAGTCTGAGGAGCAGCGAGAAGCCAGGGCGGCTGGAGTGTGAGGAATGGGAAGAACAGGAGACAGACATCAAAGTGGTACCCAGGAGCCAGTTCAACAGAGCCTTGTAGGGACTCTGCCTTTTCTTCTGAGTGAAACCCATCAGTGGATTTTTGAGCATGATCAGATTTATATTTTCAAAGGTTTAAGTCAGATGGTGTGCTCAGAATAAATTATTTGGAGTCAATGGTGGAAGTGGGGGAGACCAGGTAGGAGACTTCTGCAATAAAACAGGCGAGAGAGGATGGGGTACTGAGCCAGGAGAGCCATTGCTGAGCTAGTAAAAAGAGATCAGATTTAGGTGATTTTTGAAAGGCAGAGCCTAAAGGATTTGCTGATTAATAAGACTGGAGTGAGGGAGAAAGAAGAGTCCAAGACAACTTCAAGTTTTTTTCTGGCCCAAGGAACAGAAAGCTGTCATCTGAGAAAGGAAGACTGTAGGTGTTCCCACAGGTATGAGACTCAGCGAAGGCAAGTGGAGACCAGGAGTCCAGCTTGGCCAAGTTAAGTCTGAGGTAATGATGAGGTATGGGAATGTCAAGTAGGCAGGTGGATATAAACTTCCTGGGATGGGTCTTCTTTTAGAACGTGACAAAATTTACTAACACCTGAAACAGTTAATAAGCGGCCAAATGCTGAAGGTAGATACATGTATAAGGGTAGCTGGAAGAAAACAGTATAGAAACGAAAAAAAGGTTCTGGATTGATCATTCTAAATACTGCTTTTATAAAAATAAAAATGTTTTGCAATTATGAAGCAAAGAAGATCATCTTGTCAACACAATTATGCATTGTCAAAGGATTTCAAAAAATTCTTTAAATATTGCATTTAGACTATGTAAGTATGGGAAGAAGAACCAGAAGCAATAATTAACTAGAACCTATTAGAGGCTATGTTTGGAATCTGGAATCAGAACTTATAAGATGGATATGTTCCACGTTAACGAATGACTCTTCAAAAGCAATTAGATTATATTCAAAGGAAGCTGCCTTTTTAATATATGCTTTCAAAACTAAGGAAAACTGGGAATAAAAACTGGGACAGTGCATGTCAGTGAAACATCACAGATTTGGAAGATACAGATCTACACAGATAGAGCTCTACAAAAGGACCAGGAGCAGAACAAAGGGTCAAAACAGTACAAACACTGACACAGAACCTGGAACTCATGGCATAAATATAACTTGTGACAATTTTAGAACAAGTTTGGGATTGGCTTGAGTACTACTCAGCAAAAAACTTGCTTCAGTTAGTGCTATGCGGAAGAACAGGGCTGAATTTCAACGTATTTTCACAGATGGAAAAGGAAGAGAAATCAAGAGTACATTATTTGGATTTCAAAGAGAGCAATGATTCATTCTGTGCTTAAAAAAACTAACATTCTTCTCAGCTCAGTGTATTAAGTACTAATAGATTCAAAAACCGCTTTTTAAAAAATATCCAGAGATCTTGTACTATTAACAAGGCTAAAGAAGGGGTAGACACAATGATGAGTTAAAATCTGCACTTGCAAAAGAATGGCTGGAAGACAGCTTATGTCTATTTTCTTCAATATGATATTAGTACAATAAATGCTTTCATTTTACAGGAAAAGCTGCAATTACAAGACTGCAAATTAGTAAGACAATTCCTCACACAGCTAGGAAATGAACTTGGAGGAATAGACCTCTCATCCATAAGCACGCGTCTTGGATAACAGGAAGAAAGGGAGAGGATACAAAAAGGACAGAAAAACATGAAGCACTGCAAAAAAGATTTTGTAAAAAACCATGAACAGTATTCAAACGTGACTTGTAGTCATTACAGGAGAGATATGTAATTAGTTGCATGAATGAATTTTTTCTTATCTCTAATAAAGCTGTTTTTCACTCTCATTTCTTAATTTCTTAAGGCAGATTCTTTACCATCTGAGCCCCTAGGGAAGCCCTCATAAAGAATTAAACAAGATAAAACATCAGAGTGCCCTCTGGACCCAGATGATAAATGGTTTTGGCTATCTGTCCTGGTTAACTGAACAGCTAAATTTATGAGACTAGCAGCAGCAGCAGATGAAATCACTAAATAAAAGAATCAAGAAAAGTGGTCTAAAGACTTGGTCCAGAGTATGACAACTTTAAAACAGAAGAAATCACCAAAAAGGTAAGAAAAAAAACAAGAGAGTATAATGTCCTGGAAGGCAAGTACCCAAGAAAGTGAGTCACAGAGAAGGAAGTAATCAACCATGTTCTGTTCCACAGGTGGGTCAGGTAAGAGGAAGACTCAGGCCTGACCACTGGACTGAGCAGCATGGAAGCTATTGGTAAAACTGACAAAAGTCACTTCAGTAGGATGGTGGCAATAAAAACCTGAGTGGACTTAGAGGGAATGAGGAAAAAATTGGTATGTACAAACAGAGACAACTCTAAGGGAAAATAAATTTATCAGTAGCTGACAAAAGTGAGGCTAAGGGCATTAAAGTGGATGAAAGAACACCTTAACTGTATGTTAACAGAGCTCATCCGGAGAAGGCAGTGGCACCCCACGCCAGTCCTCTTGCCTGGAAAATCCCATGGATGGAGGAGCCTGGTAGGCTGCAGTCCATGGGGTCGCTAAGAGTCGTGCACGACTGAGCGACTTCACTTTCACTTTTCACTTCCATGCACTGGAGAAGGAAATGGCAACCCACTCCAGTGTTCTTGCCTAGAGAATCCCAGGGACAGAGGAGCCTAGTGGGCTGCCCTCTACGGGGTCGCACAGAGTCGGACGCGACTGAGGAGACTTGGCGGCGGCAGCAGCAGCAGAGCTCATCCAGAAAAGAGAGAAAACCTGATGATCCCAGAGAGAGGGGAGAGAACTGCTGGGTCCAGGTCTTCAACAGGCCAGCAGAGATGGGACCCACTACACAACTGAGGGGTTGGCCTGATAAGGAAGACAACTGTTTCATGTACAGTAATAGGAGAGAGGACAAGTTCACTGACGTGGATGGGACAAAGTGGGTTGAGTGTGGGGACGGGAAAGCTGATTGCTTCAGCTTTCTCACGTATACTCTGGCAACTAGAAGATCTATAAACTAAAAGAAGGAGTGCTTCAGCAACGGATACAGCATTCTGAGGAGATTGGCCTAAGTGGCACAGTATCAGGGCACCCTTCTCATCTGCCCTCTAGGCTTCTGGAACTCTGAAATCTCTTGTAATCTCCAAATGGCGTAACTTCTCCAAAGGGGAGAACAAAGGAGTCACTGGTCTACGGTGATGCTGAAATCTCACTGGGCAAATGCTGGGAGTTCCTTGATCAGGTCTCAGGCTTGGGTAGGAATTCTCTGTGGTTCTTGACTTTGAATCATCCTTCCCTTTTCATGAAAGGTAGCATGTGTTAGCAGCTGAATAATTTTCTCAGCCTATTTCCTGCCAGAACAATTTTGGGGGTTCAACAGCCTCTTTTGTTCCCTCTCCTTTCAGCTGTAGCTGCAGTGGACCTCCTATGACTCTTGCTGAGATTACAGCAATAGACAAAAGCTACACCCACAAACACCTTCAAGATAAGCCCTTCTCTACCCTCTCTCCTGCCAAAATGGCTAGAAGTCCTAGTGCTTGACTGAGAGGTCTTCTGTGTGACTCTTAAGGCACTACCTCTGGTTTTTCTCAGGTCTTAACAAAAGGTTTTACAGCCATATCCTCCGCTTCATCTTTAGACTACCATTCTCCTGACAGTGCCCTTGAATTGACCTTTGCTAGAAATCTATGTCTTAATTTTACCATCATTTACTCTGCATAAAGTCCGAAAATTTTCAAAACCATCACGTCCTGGTTCTTTTTTTAACAGTCCTTTCCTCAAATTATTTCTCTCTTCTTACTCTCTACTATAAGTAGCAAGAAGAAAGCAGCGGGCATCTTCAATGTTTTCCTTGAAAATTTACTTAGGGACATCTCCCAGTTCCTTAGGCATGTTTCCACTTTCCACGCAACTACAAACCAGACTGCTGCTAAACTTTCTGCCAGTGCATAACAAGGACTCCCCTTCCTCCACTTTCCTTTCCTTTGAGGCTTCATGGCAATCTCCCCAAGGTCCCCAACTTTAGCAATAACATAGGCACTCTGATCTTTCACCAAAACTCCCCTCAAAGGCCACTGCCCATTCCGAAGTCACTCCCCCACTTTACATTTCCTGTGCAGAAATACCCACTTTGGGTACCAAAATCTATAGCTGTCCATTTCTCTTTAACCAATCATTCTCAAACAACAGCTTAAAACACTACCTTTTACCTTGCAGTTTCCGTGGATCAGGAAGCCAGGTGAGTTGGAGCTGGGTGCCTCTGGTTTGGGGGTCTCTCATTCGGTCGCTCTGTCACCGAATCTTAGCAGTGACATCCTATCACATTTGCCACATTCTATTAGTTCAAAGTGAGTCACTAAGTTCAGCCTACACTCAAAGGCAAGAGACTGCGTAAGGGAATGAATACCAAGAGGCAGGAAGCATGGGGACTATCTTAGAGGCTGTGTGTCAGAGATGAGATGGAAAGCACGGTAGCAGGCTGATTAACAGTACTGACTCTGAGACAAAACTATGGCGTTTCACTTTTGCTTCCGTATCACAATGTGAAAAAAGGATCATAAAGTAAGACAAGAGTCGAAAAAGGACCTGACTTCATAAACACGTTGCACCTGGGAATTTCTGCTCCCCTCTCTCTTCCAATCCTAACTGTCTTAAACCACCTTGAGAATTTCCCTGGTATTAGATATAATCTGCAAGCACCCAGTGCCAGAGAAACATGCAAAAACATGATTTTGACTTTCAGTGAGTCCAAGAAACTTATTTTTAATAAATTTAATAAAAACAAACAAGACGACAAAAGGATAAAAAGAAAGATCCAGAATTAATGAAACAGAGCAGAGGGGAATCTATGCACAACAGCACAGGGTGGAGGTTTGTCCCCCCCCTACCCAACCCCCTGCCCTAATTTTGGCATCTGCTTTTAAATTGTAATGCCAGTCTTAATCAAAAAATACCATACCACCTTTTCTCTAATTGGCAGATAAAAGTACAAAATAAACAGAAGAAATAAATCATTAAGAATGATTTAGATGCTTTTATTTAGATGTCAGTTTATATGAGAACACAGCATTCAGCAGTAACACTGGGGAGTGACATCATTCCCATTTTACAGATGAGACACAAGAGCATGAAGATCGTGTGACGTGTTCTAATGACACAGCAGCAATAACAACTGAGCAACAGCAGAACTGCTGCCAGATGTGATATGACAGACAATGAAGCTACAATTGATTAGTTTTGATTTTCATGGATACAGTGATCTGGCTGAGACGGCCGGTATTTAAGTGTTCATTTCACAGTCAGGAAAAGTAACTGACACTTATTTTAAGTAATGAAAGTCAGGTTTTGATCACTTAACCTCTAAATTAATGGTCCAAATCCAAATAAGCAAATAAAACACCGTATGAGCTAACATGCAAATAAGATAGCATAGACCCTACAGATATGAATTAAGTTGGACACTGTACTACACAGATAGTTCATTATACTAAGAATATCTAATTAACCTTTCAATTAATGTATGTGGAGTGTCTATTCTATGCAGGTCTTATATTACAGATACTCTATGTTATCTCATTCAATATTATTAATAATAAAGGACGCTGAAAAAGTGTTTGCGAAGAGGAGCCACAAGCTTACCTTCAGAGAAGGAATAAGAATGCAGTGTTTGAAACCAGCTCAGGAATTTTATTAAAAACTGCACATACTTCCAGAACCAAAATGAGGAAAGGGGGCACTACAACTCCTCAAATGTAATTTCTTCATTGCAAAAAGAAGTGAAAGAAAATGCGTCTTGGGAGTTACAGGCTCCACTTCCCTCCCCTCCCCATTCCCAAGCCAGTATGTGTGTTTTCCCACATTGATTTTCTACCCCTTCAAGTATACAATTAAAATCTTTAAAAAATGAATGTTTGCTTAAATGGTTTCAACGTTTTACTCCCTAATTTATACATTTTACAACAACAAAATTCCATATTATGGTTTGAAAAGTGATAAAGGATACTTGCTTGAGATTAAATGCCACATTTACGACAAACAGCATTGAAACATACATACTAAGATAGGCAACTTTCTTATATAACTGGAAGCACTTCTCTCTCAGCATTAGAGCATCCGGCCATCATCTCTATCTAAACATGTTATTCTCACTTCCAAACCCTGATCCTAAGGCCTTTTACTTCATACCTGTACAACCCTATAGTTGCTACCCAACAAGTACCCAATAGTAATTGATCTTCCTGCTTCTAGTCCCTCTCCAAACTATTCTATCCACAGAATCTTAACAGCAAAGCACTCCTTTGAGAAGGTTAAATATTGCTATACTAAAAAACTTCAGAATTTCTTTTTCTATAGAATACTGATCTACTATTCAAGTTCTGCCAGGTTATCCATCAAGCCATTTCTTCTATTCCTGTCTCTCCAGTAATACTGGACCCTTCACTATTCCCCAAACTTCCTTTCCTCCTTTCTTTTCACTACACAATGTCCGGCCAGTGCCTACTCTACATAGGCGCAGAGGACACACCAGTGCCTTCATGGAGTTTAAATTCTGGCTGGAAGAGAAAAGCAATAAACAAACAGACACAGCGAGTCAGATAGTGGTAGGTGCCTGGGAGAAAAACAAAGACCAGGAAAGGGAATGGGAGATGTTGGACAAGGGAGTAGGGAATTACTATTTATCTAGGATGCTCCTGATAAGGTAACCACTGAGTAGAGATTTCATATAAATAAGAAGTCAAGCAGATACCTGCAGAAAGAGCAAGCCAGTGAGCAAAACCTAAGGCCCGGCGGCAACGGTGTTGTTTGAAATGTTCAAAGAATAGGCAGGAGTACAGAAAAACAGGGGGTCAAAGAGAGCCAAGGGAACAAGTCATACAGGGCCTTACAGACCAGTGCAGGGCACTTGACTTTCATGCTGAGTGAGATATGAAGCTTCTGGAGAGTTTCGCCAGAGGAGCAACATAATGTGACATGTGAAAGGATCACTCTGGCTGCTATGATGAGAACAGACTTCAGAGAAGGGGTTGAAGAAGAAGAGGAGAAGCAGGGAGGCTAGTTAGATAATTATTACAATAATACTTCTTGCCTGGAAAATTCCATGGACAGAGGACCCTGGCAGGCTACAGTCTGTGGGGTTGCAATGAGTTGGACATGACTGAACACCTGAGCACACACACACACGCATACACACACACACGTAGCATGAAAGCACTGGGGCTCGTGAGTAGCTAGCTGTAAGGTTTTCTGGTCATGCTTGACACCATAGGTCTGCTTATGCCAGTTCTCCATCTCTTGTATTTATTTAGTTCTCCCAGAATCTAGCTTAAATCACATCTTCAAGAAACCTTCCCCAATCAATTCCATCTTCAATGATTAATTTTTCAAGCTCCTGTTGACAACTGCCCAAACCACCTACCAGAGGGCATGTTGTCTTTGCTACAACATATGGTTGTTTATCAATTAACTTATCTGTCCTTATTTTGTCCCATTATCCTTGAGAAAGAAAATACTGTATAGCTCTCAGTATCCTCATTTTGCTGCATAAAACATATTCAATAAATGTTCACTAATAATCAAACTGCGTCACCTATTTTGAGGGATAAATTACTATCCCTCAAAAGAAATGATCACAGACCCTCTTTGTCCTTTAACTGCCAAAGTCAAAGAGAGGCCTGACACAGCTCTGCTATCACCAGGCCACGTTACATCTGGAGCTTCAGTCTGCAAGAGTGGCTGACTTACCCACAATGAGATTCTCTGGACCAGTGGTTCTCAAAGAGTGGCCTCTGGCCCAGCAGCAGCAGCATCACCTGGGAATTTATTAGAAATGTAAACTCCCGGGTCCACTCAGATCTCAGGAATCTAAAACTCTGGAAGTGGGCCCAGCAATCTGTGCATTCTGATGCACCATAAAAGTTTGAGAATTACTGCTCTGGCTTGAAGGTTTAAGTAATTACCCTGTTTTTCCACAAGGTTTCTGGAACGATTCCATCCTGGCTCACATCCTCACTCACCTCGACCATCCTGAGAAGCCCCAGCCTTCCAGCTGGCTCACCCTGTGCGACCCTGCACAGCCACTTCTCTGATCCCCGCTCCTGCCCCCCCTGCCCTCCCAAGCCCTCGTGGTCATGAGTGAGTAAACTCTTCTCTACGATGTTCCTGTCACCCTTCTGCTCCAAAGGAAGCCTGACTGCTCGCAAGAACACTGCTGCTTCTTGAGTAGAAGCTTTCCTTTTCTCAGACCAGGCAAACATCCTCCATCCTCCGCATTGCCATGTAGTGCTGAACCTCACAGGTATCTTCCTAGCTTCTTCCCAAGACTACGTCCATTCTCGGTCCAAACTGCAGACCCTCTGAAATAGGTATCACCCACCTATCTTCTCAAGTCTTAGCACGGGGCTCCCTCTCTTAATCTCCTTTAATACTTTTATAATTCTTGATGACCTCAAAATTCACAAAGATTATTCATTAACTACTCTGGCTTCCAAGCTGTTGCTGTTATTGTTCTAATGTGTATTTTTTTCACAACTTCACTGAAGCCACTGACCTCACACCATATCCCAGCACTGCCATGTCATTACCAATAGCTGCATCAACATCTCAAGTGTTTCAAGCCTTCTCCTCTCATACCACACCTACGAGTTTTCCCAAACCAGCATTTCGCCAGCCTCCTTCGGATCTCTAGTCTACTAGTCGATCCTAGCACTTTTTCACCACTCCTACTCTTCTCATCCTCATGTTCTTAATTCCCTCTCAAGCCAGTTTAGATTCTAGGGTCCAACACTATACATAATCTTTTTCAAAAAGTCTTAACTCCCTTGCCCCCTTTTCCCTTAGTCTAACTTACCTAGTAAAATCTCAATTCCTGGTTAAGTCCAACTATTTACTTAATCCTCTCTTGCATCTAAAAGATTGCCACCACTCACTCAAGTTTATGACCACAGATTTTAAGCACCCTGCACCTCTCCAGTAAGTTTACTTCCCAGTTTTGGGGGGATGACTACCATTTCACACCCTGTCCTCTCTCCTCAAACCAGCAACATTTCTCCACTCCCTGCTCTAACACTTTCGGCTATGTTCATCTTACATGTTAGAAGGAAAGCAGACACCCACAGAAATCTCTCCCTTCCGCCTGAAGCTAATGCCACCAGCCAGCCTACCTGGCTCTAAACCCATACACTCACCCCTGCTTCAAATTAAGAAGAAAAAAACCTGCTTCTGGCCAATCCCTCTTCTGTGTGCGGGTAATAACAGACTTTGTTCCTGCAATCAGCCTCTTTCTTTTCAGCACTCTCAGTTCTTCCCCTACTTCATCTTTCCTACTGACATAAGACACGCCTTCACATCACCTATCTTTTCAAAATGGTCCCTAGAACACACATGAACAAGCTGCCCAATTCTCTGTTCCACTCTACTACTATACATGAGAAACTCTGGGCTGGAGGAAGCACAAGCTGGAATCAAGACTGCCAGGAGAAATATCAATAACCTCAGATATGCAGATGACACCACCCTTATGGCAGAAAGTGAAGAAGAACTAAAAAGCCTCTTGATGAAAGTGAAAGTGGAGAGTGAAAAAGTTGGCTTAAAGCTCAACATTCAGAAAACGAAGATCACGGCATCCAGTCCCATCACTTCATGGAAAATAGATGGGGAAACAGTGGAAACAGTGGCTGACTTCATTTTTCTGGGCTCCAAAATCATGGCAGATGGTGACTGCAGCCATGAAATTAAAAGACGCTTACTCCTTGGAAGGAAAGTTATGACCAACCTAGATAGCATATTCAAAAGCAGAGACATCACTTTGTCAACAAAGGTCCGTCTAGTCAAGACTATGGTTTTTCCAGTGGTCACGTATGGATGTGAGAGTTGGACTACAGAGAAAGCTGAGCGCTGAAGAATTGATGCTTTTGAACTGTGGTGTTGGAGAAGACTCTTGAGAGTCCCTTGGACTGCAAGAAGATCCAACCAATCCATCCTAAAGGAGACGAGTCCTGAATATTCACTGGAAGGACTGACGTTGAAGCTGAAACTCCAATACTTTGGCCACCTGATGCGAAGAGCTGACTCATTTGAAAAGACCATGATGCTGGGAAAGATTGAGGGCAGGAGGAGAAGGGGATAACAGAGGATGAGATGGTTGGATGGCATCACTGACTCAATGGACATGGGTTTGGTTGGACTCTGGGAGTTGGTGATGGACAGGGAGGCCTGGCATGCTGCAGTTCATGGGGTCGCAGTCAGACACGACTGAGCGACTGACCTGAGTGACTGACAACTATACAATATTTCACTGTCTCAACATTTTCACCTAGGGATTTCCCTAGTGGTCCAGTGGTCAAGAATTCACCTGCCAATGTAGGGGACAAGCATTTGATCCCTGGTCTGGGATGATCCCACATGTTTTGAGGCAGCTAAACCCGTGTGCCACAACTACAGAATCCAGGTGCTGCAACTAGTAAAGGCCACATACCCTAGAGCCTGGGCTCGGCAACCAGAGAAGCCACCGCAATGAAGACCCAGCACAGCCAAAATAAATAAATGAAAAAACAAAACACCTTCACCTACCAATTAACAATTCCATTTGGCTTTTCAATCCCCATCATTCCAATTCAAACAGCTCTTACCGAGCTCACCAATAACTACCATCCAATGAACTTAGCCTACCAAGACCAATGACCCATTATTTCCTCCTGAGTAATCCAAACCCAGCAAGCCCTCCCCAGAGTCTGTGGTGTCACATACTTGCCTTGTTTCCCCACCACCCTAACCAATTTCCAGTATTCTCTGACCTCTAGTGACATCCTCAGGGCTTCAGCCTCAGCCTTATTCTCCAGTTACATTTTCTCCCAAGGCTTTAAATACGCGCTGATAAATTTTGACCTTATGCTTTCAACTCACATCTCTCTTCTGAGCTCTAGCCTCATATCAAACTGCCACTGAATTTCTCCACTTGGGTATCTACTACACATTTCAGACTAAACAAGACCAAACCATAAATATTGTTTTGGTTTGTTTTTTCTTCTGTGTACTCTCGTTGTTACAAGGAAAAGCCGCTTCCATCCTAATTCCTTCAACCCCAAAGTTGAATAACCCAGATTCCTCTTTCACCTAACCCACACACAAACCATCTTTAATCTTACCAAATTGCCCTCCCAAGTCTAAGCCATCACCTCTTGCTTCTTGATTTCCCTTATCACTTTTCCTAAAGTAAATCAACTCTCCTGTTGAAAATCTCCCAAAACCTTCCCACTTTAACCAAAAACAAAATTCTAATCTCTACCAAGGGGAATGGTCCAGCCCTCACCTACCTCTCCAGTCTTATCTTCCTCCATGCATTTTGTTTTCTACACTCCAACCACATCCCCGCTTTCTGTCCTTTAAAAGCCCCAAACTCATTCCATCTGAGAACTCTGGATTTGCTATTCCTTCTGCTTATAAAGCTTTCCTCCCATAGTGAGACAGGTTGGTGTCTCTTATCACTCAGGCCTTTCTCACTCTAGATAAAGCTTTCAGGGCCACATTACCTTTTCTCTGTAGCACATGTTAATTCCAGAATTTATCTTGTTTGCTTACATGTTTACAACGTTCTTTTTCCAGTTTAAAAACACAGATTCCCTGGGAAAGAACTTTGTCTGGTCCATGCTCTTTCCTCACCTCTTAGAAAGCGATCAACATACCAGCAGTCATCAATAAATGTGTTAACTGCTCGAGTCTCATTAATATAATCCTTTAATTAGCTCCTTACTGTTTCCTGGGCTTGTACAATATACATCAAACCAATTTCATTCAAAGTGTAAATATAAATTCTGCAACAATAATAGAAGCCTCTTGTTATCTTTCTATATACAAATCTGATCACACTTGATCCTGCCTAAAATCCATCAATAGTAGAATAAACAAACATCTTAAACTGTTCAGATAATCCAGCTTCTAAATTTTTTTGTAATTTTAGCTTTTAGAAAGAACTTCACTGAAATCTGTATGCAAACAAAGCAAGAATCCAAACTGCCAATCTTCTCATTAAGTATTTGTCTATCTATGTATATTCAATGAACCCATACTTTTAGTTATGTTATAAATAAAATTTTGTTACTTTTCCACTTGACATACAGTACATATCCTAGCCTCTAAAATTTTAATTTTTCATCCATTACTATCCCATTCATCTCACACATACAATTATATATGGTTCCCAAACATATTTCTGAGATCCCAAAACTATTTTACCAGTCTATCCCTTTTGGAGAAAGCAATGACCCTTTCCACTCCTCACTTACTCTGCTTGTCTATCTCCTCCTCTGTAAAGTCTCTTCTGAACTCCTAAATGCTGTAGGCTCTTCTGTCCTTTATCTGCTTGGACTCTTGTTAAATAGAAGAGTTCTCCCTACTCCTAAAGCTAATCCCATCTTCTTAAAGCATAAATGCAATCCTTTCTCTGCCCATATACTCCACTTTTCCTTCTCAAATGCATTTGTTCAGTCAGCTTTTAAACATGACCAGGCCTCTTTTATTTAAAATAGAACATAAAACTTTCCCCTACCCCACATGCTCTTCAAGTTCCCTCTATATTCCTTTAGGTCAGTCAAGTTTTTCCAACAATTGTCTACACTATTTCTTTCTCCATTTCCTTCTCCCATCCCTCCAATCCCCAACTGTGAACTCCTGAACTGACTCCATTCCCAGGCTTCTGCCCTCACTAGTCCATCAAAAGAACTCCTGCAAAGGTCATCAGTGACCTCCATGTTGCTAAGCCCATGGACATATTTCAGTTCTCTCTTCCTGCCACTGTTTTATCTTAGTTTCCTAATGTCCTGGTTTTCCCTCTGAAGAACAAGCTCTCTGGAATCTGGCTCCTGGCCTCCTTTGCAGGCTCAACTCCTCCACTAGGCATCAACTTCTCTTCTTGCTCTACACCTTAGGCCAGTGTCGTCTTAAGCCGCTGAGTTTCCACATCATCATTCCCACATCTTCAATTACTACTGCGTGAAGATTCCTCATAAATTTATAGTTTAAGCCTCTATTTTCCCGTGTATTTCCAGACCTGGATAGCCAACTCTGTAAGTGGTATTTCCCTTTGAACATTCCAAAGTTACCTAAAAGTACTAAATCCAGAAATCAAACTGATGAGACCCTGCATCTCCAAACACACTTGGCCCTCTTCCACATCATGACACCAGCCTGCTGACTGTGCCTGGGACATCTTTTTCAGGCAGTCCGCCTTCTCTAGCACGTGCTACCACTACCACTCAGCCATCACCTAACCTCTCTCTTCACTCCTATCCCTCTCTAATCTGTGTAGGTATCATCTTAAAAAACAAATCTAAGTATAAACTCCACTTCAAGCTATTCCCAACCCTATTTAAAATCTTTTAATGACTTTTCAGTGCCAAGCATCTACTTACAGCATCTGGCCTCCAATGTTAACTGAACTGAACTATGTCTACATTTTGTGATAACTCAATTTACTAAGTTTAGTTTTCTCAATGTGTAAACCAATTAGAGTGGCAAAACAGAGGTTAAAAAGTGAGCATTTAAAAATCAGCCTGACTACAACCTGAATAACAACCTGAATTGCTGCTGCTATTATTATCATTACCTTGTATACGCTTAGTACAAAATAGCTTCCAAAAACAGATTATTTCAATAACTTTAGGTGTTAGTTGTCCCATTTTAAAGACTAGAACACCGACGTTGGGAAGGTTACACACCGACAAGTGGTGCTACTACTTCTCTGTTGTATGACACAACTTTCACTTACTGACTGGTTTGTTTCTAAAATGGCTACATGTGCTTCTCTAAGATTACTCCATTAACGTTCTCAAGATCTAGCACATCCTTCTCACAACCTGGAAAATCAAGATACACACAGTTAATAACTTGTCTCAAGTAGTTAATGGAAATGGAAACAGAATTCAGGCTACCTTATTTCCATTTCCCTACTCCAGCCTGTATCAGGCTGATAAACTGGACACTACTGAACAAACAGTGTCAGACTTTTTTTGAAACAGTGACAGACTTTATTTTCTGGGCTCCAAAATCACTGCAGATGGTGACTGCAGCCATGAAATTAAAAGACGCTTGCTCCTTGGAAGAAAAGCTATGACCGACCTAGACAACATATTAAAAAGCATTACTCTGCCGAAAAAGGTCCGTCAACTCAAAGCTATGGTTTTTCCAGTAGTCAAGTATGGATGTGTGAGTAGGACTATAAAGAAAGCTGAGCACCAAAGAATTGATGCTTTTGAACTGTGGTGTTGAAGAAGACTCTTGCGAGTCCCATGGACTGCAAGGAGATCAAACCAGTCCAACCTAAAGGAAATCAGTCCTGAATATTCATTGGAAGGACTGATGCTGAAGCTGAAACTCTAATACTTTGGCCACCTGATGTGAACTGACTCAGTGGAAAAGACCCTGATGCTGGGAAAGATTGAAGGCAGGAGGAGAAGGGGACGCCAGAGGATGAGATGGTTGGAAGGCATCACCAACTTGATGGACACGAGTTTCAGCAAGCTCCGGGAGTTGGTGATGGACAGGCAAGCCTGGTGTGCTGCAGTCCATGGGGTCACAAGGAGTCGGACACGACTGAGTGACTGAACTGAACTGACTGAACAAATAAAAGAAGGTGGTACTTACGGTGTAGGAGGCTCTGAGGCCAGACAGACCACGGTTCAAGTCCTACCTCTGCCAATTCTAAACGGTGTGACTTCCGCAAGTTACTGAAATTTCTACTTCCTCCTTTGTAAAATGAAGATAACAGCTAATTCTCACATGAGTGGAGGACTAAGTGAGGTATATGCCTACTATATATGTTATTACTAAAAAAAAAAGTTTAAACAAGATAAAAGTTAGCTTCTCCCTTCCAAAAAAATAAGAACCATAGAGTTAAAAAAAAAAAAATCATGAAATTGAGTTTCCAGCCTTGCCACTTACTAACTGTTATGTACTCTTTCTTGGTCTCTTTCCTCTTCTGTACAATAGAGATACCGATTCTGGGCCCTGAGTACTGCTGTGACAATGAAATAAGGTGACATATAAAAGTACTTTCTTAATTGAACAGCACCATGCAAAAATTATTATTATCTGTGTACACACACTGACTACCACTGTGTTATAAATTCTTTAAGGGAATGAGACTCTTTAATCATCTTTGTATTTGTAACAGCTAGTAACACAGTCCTCTGCCCCACTAAAAGCATAAACATTATATGCTGTCTGAACTGACTTATTGAGAAGATAGGATTGAACTACGACAAAGCAATACTTCAAAATGAAATCCAGAAATTCATCCACGTAGAATATGAGTAAAAGAGAGTCTGAGACCAGTCTAGCTAATATCATCTCAGACAGGGAGACTATATCCTGACTTCTTCCCAGAAAAGTGGTCTATAATTTTGTTTCCTGGACTTAAATTGTATAATTATTAAACAAGTAAGCTTCCTCAGCACAGGAATCATGTGTCTCCCTCGCTCTTCCCTGCTTCTGTCCCCTACTCTCCCTGCTGCCCTCCCTGTTTTGGACACTGAAGAGGAGATGGGGAGAATAAATGACACAGTAAGTGCCCAGTATACTGCACCCTTTCAAAAACTTAAGTTTGGAAAAAGTAATAGGGACGTTCTCCATCCGGAGGCAACTTTGAGGAGAGTTTTCTAGTTGCAAGTACTTAAAAAAAACTGATTAATGGGAGACATTAACATAAAACTAATTTGTGTTTATCAAAGTTTTCCCTGCATGCATTCAAAGGCATCCTTTACATGCTAGAGAAAATGCTCTGGAGTAATGAGTGGTCTGCTGAATGTTCAAAGCAAAAAACCTGGCTCACACTGGCTATTTATTGAGCATCTACTCTGTGCCATACATCATGTGAAGCACATTTCATGGCTTATCTCAAATCTTTACAGTAATCCTGTATGACGGGCATTATTTTCCCTATGGAACAAATGAAGAAACTGAGGTTCAGAGATCTTAAGTACTTGTTCATGGTCATACAACTGGGAATAAGAGGTGGAATTTAGACCTAGTAAAGTCTTTAAAAGCTATATTCTTTGTGCTGTATCATGCTGCCCCCAATGACAGCAATTTCACTATAAAGAAGGGTGACTGACAGGAAGGTGGGGAGGAGATCTGACAAAAATACACATATAGAGCAGAAGACAGAGTTCTATCTCAGAGTTTTAGATGCACAGGAGCAAATTAATGAGCGATGTCCAACTGCACAACCCAAAATGCTAGGATGAGCTTTCCCCATTACTCTTCAGCTCTACATGTTCTAAGAATGTCCACACTACCCAGAGGTACTGACAACCAAACACAGTTTGGCAGTTTTTCTAGAAAGCTTAGAACAGTGCCTTTAAGCCATTGCTGGTACCAAACCAGGCAGGTGATGAGGGTGACATGTCTCATATTTCTCTCATGCTTTCCAGACACTAAACTTTCTTGCACAACAGAGTGTCTTCCTGGAACATCTATAAAATATCTAATTCTTTAGAATTAGAAGGGATATCTTATAGATGTGGAAACTGAGGTCAGAAGACTTCAATGACTGTCCAGTATCCCATAGCTGGATGCTGGCCTGGACAAAATTCTGATCCCCCTTCCTCATCCAGTAAGTTTTCTCCGCAGCAGCCCCTCAGGGCCTCTTATTAATCGCTTGACCACCTAGGGTTCCTTTTCTACAACACATCCGCATGTGGTACTCTGGATGAAAAGTCCTGTTCTGGGGCTAAATAAAGGGTATTGAGACAAATTTACAAACAAGTGTAATATAAGCACAAAAGTCACTGTCTGCTTTCATAAAGCATGAATTGAGTGGAAATGAGACTAATTCAACTTGCTTCCTTTCATAATTCCTCTTCCAAACAAATCGAAAGACAGAATAACCAATCCTGTGGCCAACAGACAGCCATCAGTCCCACTAACAAGTCTGCAAAGACCCTGGACACAGACTCCTCGTTCACAGAGATAAGAAGTACTTCAAGGACATAAGTGTGTCAGAAAAGTTTTTTGACTTCCTCGAAATACCACAAAAATAAATCAAGAGAGGAAGAAATTAGATTTTAAGGTCATATTCAAATATGAAGGGGAAAGCAGGAAAAACGATCCTTACACACATGCGTGTGCACGTGCGCGCGCACACACACACACACACCCCTTTCTGATCAGGCTCCATCGCCATAAACTTAGTTAAAATTCTGCCGTCTGATATTTTTAATTTAGTCTGCCTGAGCCAAGTAGGTTTCTGCAATTCCAGACATCTAGGCTGAAGGGCAAAGGGCAAAGGGAAACTTTCAAAAGCAGGCCAGTAGCCAAGGGCATCACATCTAGGAGGCTCCCTTAGCAACACACAACAACTGTCTCCTCAAGAGAAGACACCGCCATCTTTGCAAGGGATTATGGATGTTCTTGTTTTCACAACTAACAGCAGGACTTTTTCCCCCTGTATTATTTTCCCAGTCATTCTCCTAAAAGTTATCATATCCCATAATTTAAGTCTCTCTAATCCCAGTGTGGTTTCCTCCATCCCAAAGTATAACATGGGAGTTAACAAATAAAATAATGTGTGGTACTAAGTTCCTGGCAAATAGAAACTGCTTTGTAACGTTTGGTTATGAATTACTATTCAAGCCACTACAGACTTGGTTCCTAACTATAGGCAAGTCACTCTTTTTGACTTAATTACTTCCTTTATAAAATTTTAATAACAACAGTGACCTACTTCACATTTCTATTGTGAAGGACAATAAAAATTATTAGATAAAAACTTTCAAAGGCTTATTCCTAATTAAGAATCATGCCACCTACTGGCTCTCAATATCTGAAGAGACGCTTTGGCTATCAAGGTCAGTGTCCCCCAAGCAGAACACAGGCAGGCCGCGGCCCGCCAGGAAGCCTGCAGCTCCTGGGGTGACCGGCTCAATTTCCTGCCCCATGTGCCTTCTCCAAACCTCCCAAGCCCTGGGGATGGCGCTGCACTGGGAGCTCAGCCCTAGCGCCTAAGTCAAACAAGGTAAACAACATTCAAAAAAAAAAAAAAGCGCAGGCCAATGTCACAATCGCTGCGAGGTTTTAAAACCTTCACACCTGTGAGGAGAAGGGGCTGTGGCAGCCCGCGTTCCATGCGGAAGGCCGTTCGTGCGGGAGCAGAATCTCACAGCTTTCCACTCCTTATATGTGCAAGTGCAAGCCCTCACCCGCAGCACTCTGTACTCACCCAGAGGTACATCATGTCAGACCCGGCTGCTCTAACTCAGCGGCCAGTTGATCGTGGACTGCAGAAAGGCCCTTCTGTGGACTGGAGGAAAGGAGGTGCCAGAATGGGGGGCCGAAGTGCAGGGTGGGGAGAACCCCCCCAGAATCACTTGAGTTTAAAAATCTAAAACGACCGGTCTCCTCCCCCCTCCTCCTGCCTCTCCAGCTGACTGTTCTGTTGTTCTCTCCTCCCTCTCTCCCTCCCTCCCTCTCCCTCTCTCTCTCCCTCTCTCTCTCTGGGAGTTCCCAGCCCCGTGTGTCTGAACCCGAGTGTACAGCACACTCTCTGTGTATCTGCCTTCAGGGACTCTCTCTGTGTCATTCTACTTCGAGAAACACAATCATCGCTCACAAAGATTATTGCAAAAGGCAGGGATGGGTGGGGTTCCTAATAAACTACCAGCACTGGTTTCTAGTAGCTGGACAACTAGAATAAGACGGCTTCTTTAAATGTGAATGGAGCAATCAGAAAACCTCTCCCCTCCAAGATCAAGGGGAGCGAGCCCAGGCTGCCCTCTGCCTCAGTTCTTCTGGAGCCCCGTGCAGAAGCTGAGCCTGCTCAGAGCCTACGTTCCCTCCCTGCTAGGTCAGCCTTACGCCACAATCCTGTAAGAACTATCAGTCTACCAGTCATAATTCTGAATCTTAGAAGACTTGAACATGGGGAAATTTTCAAATAAGCTTCACAAGGTTTTCGTCTTTTTTATTACTACTGCCCTAGTTCAAATCAACAGAGCCTCTCCTGTTGCAGATTCTTTACCAGGCATGGGGATGGGGCAGGGCACAAAACCTGGGCTTGAAATCTGGTCTATAATTACTGTCACCATGGCCTGGGGCAAGTTATTTAACCTGTCGAGGCCTCTGTTTCCTGAAGCAAAAACCGGGTATAAAACTCCTTTTGGAGTTGCTTAGACCCAGCGATAACACTTTGTAAACTGCCTGCGGTGTCCCTGTGGCCATGATTGCTAACTGAGTTCAGTTCAGACATTTACTGCGTTTCTCCTGTATGCCAGGCATATTTTTGTTTACTGAGTCTCTCCTATATGCCAGGCATATTTTTGGCCATTTTGTTCAGTGGTGAACGACAAGAATTATCCAGTCACCTGTCCTGGTGGTTTCTCTACCATAGGCCAATGCTCTTTCCTTAATTCCCTCCCCATTTTTCCATGTTCAAATCCAAAACCCATCCTAGCTGGAAGTGACATCTCCTCCTCTGAAAGCTTGGTGTTTGTAAAGTGGCATTCACCAACCCTGCCAGTTACTATCACAGGTACTTACCTGCACCTACCAATCTTACCCCCTTTATTCACATTTTTCAGGGTAGAGTTCATCTCTTTTGAGCTATGGCATCTTTGCACAGTACCTTGCACACAGTAGGTGCACAATACATTCTCAGAGGGTTGTGTGTCTTGAGGAATATTTTACTCCTTTAACTCCTTAAAGGAAAAACAAAATGAAACAAAAACAAGAGGTCTTCCGCCTTTCAGCTGCCTCAGGGCTCTGTTCCCCTCAAACATGTTGAAACAGCTCTCTCCTGCTCATAAAATCTCCAAGTACGGTCTGTGAGTCTCACAGTCAAGGCAGGCCCGGCACAGGTACTAAGCACCTTCTCCTTCCTGTATAATGCTTCCAGCTGCAGAGAGAGCTCCGTCTTAGTTTGCTGTGGTGGAGCGTCTTTTTCCCTCAGAGTAGAAGTGAAGTCACCTGTTCTCTTCCACACTAAACATGTGCTTTCTCCTTGCCCCTCCTCCCACCTCAGACTCCCACTCGTTTAAACCTGGAGAGGCAGGGCAAGTATTCCTCTCAGCCTCACCCAAATCTTTTCTTTTTCTTTATGCAGAACTTCTTTGCATCTTCTGAAGTCAGGAATACCTCCGTTCCAGTACAAAACAGAAGAAAGAACTTCCAAATCTACAACAGAGACAACCTTCTCTCTAAAATGGGAAAACAAATCTCGGCTTTCTATAAACTGCTGCTTGGCATCTGTTATATAATCAATGTTCATAGGCAACTCTCCGCTCTAATCTCACAGCACATGCCCTAAATCATAAGTCACCAGACTTTCCTATACTCCATTCTAAACAACTACATTAAAATCACACCGTGAAGAGATTATAGTCGTTTCAAATTCTTTGAAGACACAAAATTGCAGGGGGCTTCCCTGGTGGCTCAGATGGTAAAGAAGCTGCCTGCAATGCAGGAGACTTGGCTTCCATCCCTAGGTCAGGAAGATCCTTTGGAGGAGGGTATGGCAGCCCACTCCAGTATTCTTGCCTGAAGAATCTCATGGACAGGAGATTAGCAGGCTACCCACAGGAGCCTAGAGGGCTATAGCCCATGGGGTCACAAAGAATCGGACATGACTGAGCCACTTCCACTTTCCCTGATGGTCCAATGGTTAGGACTCTGCGGTTTTACTGCTGTGGGCCTGAGTTTGATCCCTGGTCAGGGAACTAAGATCCCACAAGCTTTGCAGTGCACCCAAGGGAAAAGAATTAAAAAAAAAAAAAAATCGTTAATACTCATTCTTAATCAAGCATCAAAAACAAATTCAGTAAAATATTACTGTCATTTTATGGTTTTATCTTTTAATCAAATTTGGGATGGTTTAATGGTACCCCTGTTCTCCTGGAGCAAAGCAGGAGAAAAACAGAGAAATGAGATCCCTGAAATGAAATAAGAAAAGATTAAATACGTCACAAAAACCTACGAACTACCTCCAAAACTTCCATGAGTGGAATCACTGTAAACTTCTTTGGAGCCTCAGGAAATTCATAAACTTCTACTCTCAATGCACGTCTTCCTTTTTTGATCATAATCTTAATAATCAGGTGAACAGTCTGTTCTATGTGTTTTCTTCACGTTAAAAACAAACAAAAACCCTTCAAAAACCCACAGGCAAAAGAAGTGGATCATGCTCCTGCACGTCCACATTTCCCTAATCTTAAAAAAAAAAAGGGAAAAAAGGAAACAAAGAGGTAGGAGAAAACAAAATTCTTTCCAATCAAGTCACATAAGCTCTGCTTTATCGCTATGCAGGATTCAGATTAAGAGACACAAACGTGTAACAACTGCACATGACGAAGACCCTCTCAAAAGGATCCCAGTCTTACACACAGGATGAGGACGCACGTATGCCTCCTTCTATCAGGAGAACACTTTATCAGGCTACATAACGGTTCTCTGAAGCTTATCAGCCTCTGTATTAGTTTGGAGGAAAGAATGTGTGAATTAAAGCATCAGAGAAGGCACTCTTCTCGGGAGGGCCCACAGAGGAAGTCTGGCATGATTGCTTCTGGGAAAGAAAAATCAGATTATCTGGGATAGCAATATGGGTGCTGCCAGTAATTCTAACCTGATAATGCATCTTGAATTCCTGCTTCTGAAAGCACTGGATGTTGTACTGTGAAGAGTCTGATGGTACTGACTCTTTCTGACTCTGCCTCAAAGTCTAACAATTAAAGAGGCTGCATGTTTTTTTTTTTTTAGTTTTTTAAAAAATTTTATTTTATATTGGAGTATAGCCGATTAACAATGTTGTGGTAGTTTCAGGTGGACAGCAAAGGCACTCAACCATACATATACATGTATCCATTCTCCTCCAACCTCCCCTTCCATCCAAGCTGCCAAATAACATTGAGCAGAGTTCCTTGTGCTACACAGTAGGACCCTGTTGGTTATTCATTTTAAAATATGAGACTGCATGTTTTATGCCAGTATTTCTGTTGGTGTAAAAGGCTGATGTGGGAAAGTGCGTACAGCTGGAGAACCGACACAATTTTGCAAAAATATTCCTGAGAAGTCAGACACTGAAAATTTTTCTAAAGCAATATGAAGCAACCCTCTCTACATTATTTCTACTCCTTTCACTTCCAGGATCTGCAGAGATAACACAGACTCACCACAGCAATGAGCTATAGAAATGGGCCATATGAAGTCCAACTGAATTTGACTCAAAAAAAAAAAAAGTTTAAAGAATGGGGCTCTTTTAACCTCATTTCCTCTCAGCTTAAAATAGCAAGGATTCCCACAGGGCAGTTCTCTAATAGAATCTTGCTACTCAAAATGTGACCCACGGACCAGCATCAGCAGCACTGGTGTCAACTGGGAGCTTCCTGGATAAGGAAGAATCTCCAGCACCATCCGAGACTTACAGAGTTAACATCAACATTATGACAAAAGCCACAGCTGGGTCACAAGCACACTGAAGTCCAAGGTGCTAGTCCTCATGCAATAGCACAGACTTACGCAGGGCAGGATGGCCGTAGCTGTCACTTTCCAGTGACGGCATCTAAACCACTCTGGAGCACTAACTGGAGACAGAGTGTTCCATCGCCGCCTGCTGATTTCAGTGTAATACCACCTGTGCCGTGCTCAGTCGTGTCCCCCTCTTTATGACCCCAAGGACTGTAGCCAGGCTCTTCTGTCCATGGGATTTCCCAGGCAAGAATACTGGAGTGGGTTGCCATTTCCTTCTCTAGGGGATCTTTCTGACCTGGCATAGCACCCTTGCCTCTTGCATCTCTTGTACTGGCAGGCAGATTCTTTACCACTGCACCACCCGGGAAGCCCCCATAATGCCACCAACAGCTACTATTTGCTGAGAACATACTATGTGCCAGAACTCTCCTTGTATCATCTCACTGCCATCTCTGTAAGGAACGCCCTACTTTATCTTTTTCACACATGGAAGAAAACTGGGGCTTAAAGTGGCTAAACACTTTGCCCACGGTCTCACAACCAGTGAGTAAAGGTGCCACAAGTTAAACATAAATTTGTAAGACTCCAAGATCAGTCCTGTACTACACTTTTTCACTGATAAAATCAAATCTGCCAAGACTGCCAAGATCACAGGAAAATTTTCCCTGGATAACACCCTTGCGCTCTTATCTCTGCTCAATACCAAGACTTCAAACAATAAAGGACAGAGACGAGGCTTGGAACCCAGTGAACACACACTGTGAGTGAGTTTCCGAAGGCTGTGGCTCTGGTTGAGTGCTGCTGCTATGACAGGTGTCATTACAAGAATGGTTCTGGAAACCTCCTCTGATCTGTGGTTACCTTCTATAATGTGTGGGGAACTCCAGGTGCACACACAGAGAAAAGGGACGTCCCTTTTTCACCTCTCGGCAAAGTTCACCTCTTGGAAAAGTTACCAGCAAATAGATGTCAGAGCTCTGACTGCCAGGTTTAGGGAACCCAGAGTGATCATCCCTAAAAGATGAAAAATGAACACTATCTTAAGAGCTGTGTTCTTCCTCATTGTGTTTCAATCATATTCTCAACTAACCTCCCATCCTTCCAACCAACTTGCTCTGGTATCCCCTCCACTATGAGCTCTGATCTCCTCAATGACCTGTTCATCATCTATCCACCTCAGTCCTGTCTTTTTTTTTTTTTTTTACGTAGACCATTTTTAAAGTCTTTATTGAATTTGTTATAATGTTGTTACTGTTTTCATGTTTGGGTTTTTGGCCACAAGGCATATGGGATCTTACCTGCCTGACCAGGGATTGAATCGGCACCTCTTGTGTTGGAAGGCAAGGTCTTATCCACTGGACCACTAGGGAAATCTCTCCACTTCCTGTCTTCTACTCCCTCGTACGTCCAGCGCTGACTCTGTGGTCCATGATTATAATCCCTCCCTTGCAAATATCCTCAATCATTTGCCCACTCCATCACTAGCATATAGCAAAACTCGAACCCTGGTTAAATACAAGTATCTGCCTTCTCTGTTCCTGTTCCCAACCAGCTAAATGTTGCCAGAGAAAAGTCACATGACCAAGCTGACTGACTTCACTATATACTCATGATCACAAATCTCAACTGGGCCCTTGTCAATGCCGAACAGTCCTACCAAAGCTGCCCCAGAAGCTTTCTCACTCTCCAAAATGACTGTTTCTTACCTTCTCCTGAAACCTACTTCATTCTTTCCCCACAACTCAACCATTGGCTGTTGCTCTATTGAAGTACTTCACTTTAAAAGAGAATCATTCAGTCTCATCTGTCCACCAAATCCACAGTCCTACCTAGAAACGCATACATCTCCTCCTCCTTACATCCTGTTACAATGACAGAGGTGTGCCTCACATCAAAGGCCTGTTTCACTACTTGGGCTCACATCCCATCTGCCAGCACCCATGTAAGAACCAGGCTGCTCTGTTGATCACCTCCTCTCTCCTGCCTCATAACTCTCTCCCCTTTGCACTCACTGTCAGGCCAGCAATAAACATATGTCCATCTTCAGAAAACCTCCCCTCTGCCCTCACACACTGACAGGGAAAGTGTACGTTGGCAGCATCACTCTGGGAGTCTGTTTGGCCACAATCTGTTTCAGATTCTGAAACTTTCATGGCCTGTAGCTCAGCAATTCCACCTCCGAGTAACCTATCTTAGAAAACCCTCACAAGCGTAGAAGGAAGTTTGCTGTAGCAATCTAAGAGCAAAAACCTTAAAAAAATTTAAAAAAAAAAAGAAAAGTCTGATAGTAGGCAACTGACTAACTGAATCAAGGTGCAAAAATCCTCTGTGGGCCCCTCACCTCCCCCCCAGCCACTCTCTCCTTTTTCCTGCTCACTACTTCACAGTGAGTGAAAGTCTCTCAGTCGTGTCTGACTCCTTGCGACCCCATGGACTGTCCATGGAATTCTTCACGCCAGAATACTGGAGTGGGTAGCCTTTCCCTTCTCCAGGGGATCTTCCCAACCCAGGGATCGAATCCAGGTCTCCTGCATTGCAGGCAGATTCTTTACCAGCTGAGCCACAAGGGAAGCCCAAGAATACTGGAGTGGGTAGCCTATCCCTTCACCAGATCTTCCTGACCCAGGAATCGAACCGGGGTCTCCTGCATTGCAGGCGGATTCTTTACCAACTGAGCTATCAGGGAAGTCCAACTTCACAGTAAATCTTCTCATAAAAAGTATCTATACCTGCTTCTACTTCTTCACCTCTTATTTCTTCAGTCTTCTCAAAATAAAGTTTCCAAGCCCTCCACTCCATTAAACCCATTGGTCAATGGCAACTGGTGGGTTGGCCAAAAAGTTCATTCAAGTTTCTGAACCATCTTATAGAAAAACCCAAACAAACTTTGTGGCCAATCCAATACATCCATGCTACTCAACCTAATGGACATTTTGCTGTCCTCAACTTAAGTGACCTCTTCAACAGAGTTGCCAACCTTCTTAAAACATTCTCTTCTGCTAGTTTCCAAGACGTTACAATCCTGTTTTTCATCGATGATTAATACAATCCCCACATCGATGATTACTTCTGCTCAGCCTCTTTTTCAGCTTTTCCATTAATAGACCTTTAAAAAGAAAGTGTTTCCTGGGGCTCAATCCTGAGTCACCCTGTTCTTTTTGAGTTCTCTCAACTTATCCCACTGCTTCAAATACCATCACGCTGCTGCTGCTGCTGTTAAGTCGCTTCAGTCGTGTCCAACTCTGTGCGACCCCATAGACGGCAGCCCACCAGGCTCAGCCATCCCTGGGATTCTCCAGGCAAGAACACTGGAGTGGGTTGCCATTTCCTTCTCCAATGCATGAAAGTGAAAGGTGAAAGTGAAGTCACTCAATCGTGTCTGACTCTTAGCGACCCCATGGATAGCAGCCTACCAGGCTCCTCCGTCCATGGGATTTCCCAAGCAAAAGTACTGCAGTGGGGTGCCATTGCCTTCTCCGACCATCACGCTAGTAATTACCAAGTTAGATCCCTATACTAGAACTCTTCTCTGCTGCAATATGACTACTTAGCTGCCTCACAAGGATGTGCAACAAAACTCTCCCCAAACTGGGCTCTTAAACACCACCACTTACCACCACCCTTGAAACTGGTATGTCCTTGGTGTTCCCTACCTCCATAGGTGGTACTACCTGGCAATTACGGAAGTGAGAGACCCTCCCTTTATCTCTCACCCCTCACATCAAACCCCTCAGCATGTTGTATGTGTCTGACTCGTCTTGATCTCCGCTCTACCACCGGAACCCAAGTTCCAATCACCTCTTTCTGGAACATCACAGGAGTTCTGCCACTTTCACGGCTGCTCTTCTTCAAAACACTCATCACATAGTAGCCAGAGGGACTTTCTAACCCAATCATATCACGCCTTTGATTCTGCAGCTTCATGTTATGCTTAATTTTTTTCTATCTGAAGTCCTTATAATGGCTCTGAAGGTGCTACATGATTTATTTGCTAACTGCCCACCTCTCCAACCTCATTTCATATCATTACATCCACTTCAGTCACTATGCTCTAAATACACTGATCCTGTGCCAGTTCCTCAGAAAGTCCATCCCTCTCCTGAGCACCTTTTAGTCCCTTTATCCCGTTCTTGAAATCCTTTCTCAGGCTGCCTTCATTCTCCATAAGGCTGGCTACTTCTTATGGTTCAGATCTCAGCTTAAATAATACCTCCTCAACTAATGTTCTCCAGATCACTCTCTCTAGTTGGAAGGCCTTCCCCACAGCCCTTATTCTCTATATCACTGTACTCTGTTTATTTTCTTCCTAATTGTTACCAAAATCCATAATTAGTTAATATACTCATTTGTTTTCTTATTTGCTACAGATTTCTCCGTTAGAAAGTAACATTTTTCGTATACAGAATACAACTGAGATCTTCTGCTATGGGTCATTTTGTTCTTTGACTTTTTGCTAGGGAAGGTCAAAGTTATTTGTAGGAGTTTCTGGCACTCTGGTTAGGCAAGTGTCTAACCAAGTCCTATAAATAAAGTTAGAGTGCAACTAATATCACCCTAGTTACCAAGAGGACTCAAAGTCTTATCACAGCTGCAAACCATAAACACAGGCCAGCACCAATGGCTTTAGAATGTTACAGCTTGAAATAAACACAACATTAACATGAAAAGCAATTTCAATTTAATTATTTACCTTAAGCTAATTTGAGTTGTTGCTGTTCGGTCACTCTGTTGCTGCTGCTAAGTCGCGTGAGTCGTGTTCGACTCTGTGCAACCCCATAGATGGCAGCCCACCAGGCTCCCCTGTCTCTGGGATTCTCCAGGCAAGAACACTGGAGTGGGTTGCCATTTCCTTCTCCAATGCATGAAAGTGAAAAGTGAAAGTGAACTTGCTCAGTCCTGTCTGACTCTTCGCGACCCCATGGACTGTAGCCTACCAGGCTCCTCTGTCCATGGGATTTCCCAGGCAAGAGTAGTGGAATGGGGTGCCACTGCCTTCTCCGTTCGGTCACTCAGTCATGCCCAACTCTTTGCGACCCCATGGACTGCAGCACGCCAGGATTCTCTGTCCTTCACCATCTCCTGGAGCTTGTTCAAACTCATGTCCATTGAGTCAGCGATGCCATCCAACCATTTCGCCCTCTGTCATTCCCTTTTCCTCCTGCCTTCAATCTTTCCCAGCACCAGGGTCTTTTCTAATGAGTCAGCTCTTCGCATCAGGTGGTCAAAGTATTGGAGCTTCAGCTTCACCATCAGTCCTCCTAATGAATATTCAGGATTGATTTCCTTTAGGATTGACTGGTTTGATCTCCTTGCAGTCCAAGGGACTCTCAAGAGTCTTCTTCAACACCACAGCTCAAAAGCATCAATTCTTCGGTGTTCAGCATTCTTTATGGTCCAACTCTCACACCCATACATGACTACTAGAAAAACCATAACTTTGACAATACGGACCTTTGTGGGCAAAATAATGTCTCTGATTTTTAATTCGCTGTCTAGGTTTGTCATAGCTTTTCTTCAAAGGAGCAAGCATCTTTATTTAATTTTGTGGCTGCAGTCACCATCTGCAGTGATTTTGGAGCCCAAGAAAATAAAGTCTGTCACCGTTTCCATTGTTTCCCCATCTACTTACCATCAAGTGATGGGACTGGAATGCCATGATCTTTGTTTTTTGAATGTTAGGTTTTAAATCAGCTTTTTCACTTTACTCCTTCACTTTCATCAAGAGGCTCTTTAATTCCTCTTTGCTTTCTGCCATAAGGGTGGGGTCATCTGCATATCTGAGTATCTAATCTGAGTATTACATTCTCAATCGTCTCAGTACAATAAAATAACTGCATCCTAACCCAAGATTTCCTATAACCAAGCTCATCGTTAATTATTTAGTCTAGAACCATACGTCCAACACAGCAGCCACTAGTCATGTGTGGCTATTTGATTTTAATGAAGATTAAAATTTCTGTTCTCCAGTCTCACTTGCCTCAAGTCTCAAGTGCTCAAGAGCCACAAGAGCCTAGTGGCTACTAATAATGGACAGGGCAGATATAAAACATCTCCATCATCACAGATCCACTGGACAGAGCTATTCTACAACATGGTAATAATTAGGAAACAAAGTGAAAGTTGCTTAGTTGTGTTGGACTCTTTGCGACCCCGTGGACTGTAGCCCACCCAGCTCCTCTGTCCATGGGATTCTCCAGGCCAGAATACTGGAATGGGTGGCCATTTCCTTCTCCAGGGAATCTTCCCGACCCAGGGATCGAACCCAGGTCCCCTGCATTGCAGGCAGATTCTTTACCATCTGAGCCACCAAAGGCCCTCTAAATATCCTGAATATCGAAATGCTCATGCACTTTCACCAGCAGGAAAGCTCTGCCAGGCCTTCTTTTAATCTTTTTTTTTTTTAATTTTAGAAATATTTCTGTCCTGATTATCTGGCTACTTACCCACTGAACATTTAAAAAGCAAATTAGGAAAGGGAACTAAGAAATAGTAGAGAATAAGTACCAGAGGAAAGAGAAATATTATGTGAGAGGCAGCCGTATCAGGTGCAAGAGACCAAGAGAAAAAAATCTAAAAAGCAGATAAGTTATCAAAAAGCAGACATATTAAAATAAGGTCATTTAGCAAGGCAAAAACCATGAAAAGCTCTTAGATATCACTCTTTTTCAGTCATAAGCAATAACTGATGTTGACAACTGTGTTAAAACCATTAAGAAAAGTATAACTGTTAGAAAAAACTGTAGTTAAGTAATAAATTTTAGAAGGACTAAACTATATAGCTAAGTAATACATTTAAGAAGGACTTACTTCCAAAATAAATAATTCTTAAACATCCTGATGCTTAAAGAAGGGAAAATCCCCTCAGCTAGTTGGAATACTCGACCACTAAAAATAACTCATTGCTAAAATATTCTGCATAGTCAAATTCAATCAAAGAGTTCGGTTTAACCAATATGAACAAACGTTGCTTACAGAGCAGGTACAGACGTAAGAACAAGGTTCTTCTGTTAATGAATTATGGTTCACCCAGACAATGGGGCACTATATAGCCTTGCAGGGTGGAGAAGGGACATGGCATCTCTTTGGGTGATAAAAGAAAGGTTCAGAACAATGTATAGCACAGTTGCACTGAATTTCTTTCTTTTTTTAAGTAGGAACTATATACAAAAGGGAAGACATCCATTGCTTCTAGGGGAAAGACACTGGGGAATCAAGGTAGGAACTGGGGAGCAACCATTCACCATATGGCCGTTTGGTACCTTTTGAGTACTGAATCATATAAATGTATTATTTGTCCAAAAAACATAAAATTTTAAATTAAAATAAGCAAGTTCTCTATCTCCAAGAAACGTGTAATTTAATAGCTGATCCAGGCTTCAAAAAACTGAAGGAAAATTTACACTTTTTCCTTTACTAATGACTAGACACCTAAATATTTAACACTTTATTTTATGCTTACTAAAAAGCTCACTTTATTCTATTTGTAGTCCCAAAAAACTGGTTTCAAAAAACTTAAGTTGAACTTAAATGGAAATTTCAATGATCCTTTTTATCTTCTACTAACTTAAAAAAAAAAAAAGTGTTTACATAAAGGTATATACATCTCAAGGGAAAAATCACTTTATTGGACAACACAGCAAAGACTGACTGAAGAGGTCCCAAGGAAGCTACAGAAGAGTCTTCTGCACCATATGGGAGGTAAAGCCATGCCATTCTGACAGTCCCTGAGCTTGAGAACGCTGGTGGTTTCCCAATATCCTTTCTTCCTCAGTAACAAAACCCCAGTTTTCATCCGAGGATTAATACACACACCCTCCAAGAAAGGGCTGTATCTCCCAACCTCCACTGCTGCTAGGTGTGACCATAGACTAAGTTCTGGCCAATGAGATACGAGTAGCAATGTTATATGGGACTTTTTGGAAGGTTTGTTAAGTAGGGGAGGGGAGCTCTTTTCCTCCTCTCAACTGCTCCGTGGAAATGCAGGAATGATGGCTGGAGCTGTAGCAACCATCTGGGTCACATCCTACAGGCAGAGAAGCAAAGAGCAGTGACGATCCTGGATCCTTGATAACCACTGAGCGCTATACCAGCCCTGAGCTGCCTACTTCCAGACTCTGTTTTCATCAAAGACAAAGTCTTGTTTAAGCCACTTTGGGGTAAGGGGAAAGGAGGAGGGGGATTCTGTTGCATGTAGCTGAACTTAATCCTAAGTGACACCTTTAACAATTATTTTACTATAACTTTACAAATCAAAGTTCAACATCACAGAAAGCTCTATACACATTAATAGTGTACACGCCTCACAACAAAGACAGAGACTGCAAAGAATCCTGAAATGTCTAGGCTGAAAGTCTCAGCCAAAAGTCAACTTGTCTATCCCCACATTTGCTGCCCCTAAACATTCTACACCAGTATGACAGAAACGAAAATTCAACTTAACAATTCCTGAATTTTAGTAATGGAAAAAGTCAAATATATGTACTTTCATTTTTGTCATCTGTAAAATGATAGTAATGACACAGGGTTTTCTTCAGACCCAGATACAATAGAGTATGCTAGCTATTCTGTAAACAGAGCACGATTCACTATCATTGCCATTACCACTGTAACAGCTGGCTGATAAGTGTGAGACACAAGAAAAATTAGATGAAAGCAATCAGGCAGAATCTTGGGTTTGGGACGCAAGGAATTCCATGAACTTGTCGAACCTCTTTCACCAACTTTCTTATCTCTTTATCTATCAAAAAAATACTACATCGGGAACTTCAGTTTCCTTCTTAAAAGCACTGGGAGAAAGAAAGGAATTGAGTGGTTATAAAGGGGAGAAAGAGACCAGTAAAAAAGGGTTTAAAGCAGTTCGTGAATATGACATTTAAAATATATTACCATGTTTTTAGCATTTCACGAGCTGTCATTAGGTAGTTCAACAATTTATAAATTGATGCTACTAATATTTCTTCTATTTGATTTATTTATTCTAAAGAAAAATACTAAACATACATATACAGTTTCTAATGAGTATGCAACAACCTATCATTTAAGAGTGAGATGCCATCTTTGAGAAATAAAGATAAAATGTGAAGTAGTACAAGCAGGAAAAAGACGTTTAACATGTGCACTAAGGCATAGGCAGTATATTAAAACAAAAACAGCTTAATTGTGTTCATTTTTTAAATTGCTTTTATTTTTGCACTTAATGATTTAACTTCTCCAAAGCTAGTTTTGAAGTCTGGAAAAAGTAAATGATTTCACTTTTTGAAGGCATGAACTCAACTCTGAGACCATGTCTGGTGACGAATCCACAAACGCGATGTGCATGAGTCACACTGCGCTCTGTTGTTCATGTCATTAGATTTCAGAAAGAATCCCACGGTCACATAACTTTGAGAAATATGCTTTAAGCAGTTTTACTATTTACGAATGTCAGCTTTTCCTAGTCTTCTCATAGGATACTAAAACTAATAGATGCTTCTTACTAATTTCAAATATACTCACAGGAAGAGAACAAACCATCCAGAGGTGTCAGAGACTGGCTGACAGGCAGCTAGATGCCAAATATTTGCTGCACAATTTAAAGGACTACAGTCAGGATAAGGAGAGTGTGAGAAACAAACTCGGACAACTTGAAGGATTTTTTGTTCCCCAGAAGGGATACCAAAGGTATGGCCGATTCATATGTTCTTCTGCTCTGAATGGTCATAGCCAAGCAGCTTTAACTAAGCAGTAAGATTTCTAAAGAATTAGAACTACTCTGTCTTTCCTAGGTGATAACACTTATCATCTATTTATGCCCATTTATGAGTCTGAATGAGTCTGAATATATAGCTAGGGTTTGAGGGACTTCTGGACTAGCAGAAACGAAATAACACTATCTTCTGAGAAGGCAACCTACCTAATAATCCACACTAAACTGGACCAGACCATTTGATCTCAGATCTAACTGATGGATGGCTTCAATATCCAAGTTCTCTCAACAGTTAGTATGCATCAACCTCTATAAATTTATTTTCAGGCTATGGCTACATTTTTAATAACATAAATGAGTTCAGTGGGATTTACTTTAATCACTTCTGAAACACAGTTTATTTTTAGTAAATATAATAGTCCCCCACATGGGAAGCTACAACCACGCCAAAAATGTCCTAAGAGGAGATAAAATCCTATTTATAGGCCTATCAGTTGCTCCTTGCTTAGGTTGTAACATAGTTTCCACTTTAAGCCTGATATGACCTCCCCTGACTTCTCTGGTCTCTAATGTTCTTTTCATCCTGAAGTTTCTCACATTTATCTTTATTTCCACAGGGTACTTAAATTAAGCTACTATGGAGTAGGGGGAGGGAGAAGGAAGAAACTTCATTCCCTATACCTTCTCCGGCCTCAGAGTTTTAGGTAAGTTTCAGGAACCTAAAAAAGGAAAAAGAAGAGCTCTTCCCTGGGTGGGCTTTGTGGAGGGACGCTCATAAATATGCAGCAGTCATCAAGGACAAGGCCACCGTGAGCCATGCACACAGCAAACAGGCCTACTGATGTCTCTGTCTGTGTAGGACTCAGCTTGAAGTCTTCCAACTTTTAAAAACCCAACAAGAGTAAATGGTAAGGGATTTCTAATATAGAGAATACTGTATTAAAAAGCTAAGGGGCAGAGGGCGGGGGGGATGCTAACCTGGGAACCAAAATATAAGACTTAAATTTTTTTCCCCTAAAAATGCAGTTTCTGCAGGGATTAAACTGTTGTTGTTGTTTACATCGGCTTTTGTCACCTTTACGCTCCCCATTTAGAATGCTAACTGCGGAGTCTTCCTTCCCCAGTCTCTGGCTACAGTTCCATCAATAACGTTAGGATACTTACCTTAATTCAGTGAACCATTTCCATTGCCTTGTCACTGAGAGTGACCAAAAAACCTCAAAAAACCAAAAAACCTCATCTCACCCCAGCTCTGCCCCACTGCACACCCTGGATGAAACTGTAAAGGAACTCCGTCTTTACTACTCTGGCAAACCGTACCCCTTTCATCTCAGAACCCCAGTAAAGTCTGCTGTCCATAGTTCATTTATTTTTAAAATATTCTTATGCATATACTGCCTTTCATTATTAATTCTATGTTTATATGTCTTGTTTCCTAAATAAGACTGTAAATTCCACTCCACTATGAGATCCTAAAGGTATGTCTTATTCATCTCAGAATCATCAGTGTTATGCCAAGCAACTGGCATATAGCAGACACACAAGTAAATGCTGCTGAAACATTTGTTAGGCTGACATGGATGGCAGAGACTGTGTAGTGAATATACGTCTTTTGTGTGAATCTCTCGTTGCACTCAACTGGCAAAGCCCAACATCACTGTGGCAGAACGAAATCATAAGCAATTCTTGAAAAGAGTTAGGGTGAAGCAAACGGCCATTGAGTAATACCAACCCATCTTCCACTGGATTCTCAACACCATCTTAAGGTGCTCAAAGAGATGGTAGACACAGGCTGTACCAAAAGATGGAGCAAATGACAAATTCCTTACCCCAAGAAAATTCTCTTTTCTCCATCTACTCATATACAATTCATCCTCTAAGGTCCTCCTCTTCCTGTGCACCCCAAACCACAGTGAAACCCCTAACTCTCTGGAATCTGATGATGAACAGCCACCAATTTAGCATTTTCACTTAGAATTAGATGCGATGGATTTAAATTTTAGTAAAAATAATTCAAACTAAACATTAATAAAAGTTACCTGATTATAAAAGTTGGCAAAGACCAGAAACTACTTCCCTTAATTTTTTTTCCCCTAACTGTGAAGTTTATCATCTAAAACGGTACATCTCTTTTAAAAAGAAAGCATATGGATTTTCTGGGGTGATCAGAGCTGAGGAATGGGCATGGATAATTAAATCAACTCTCAAGATCATCTTCCAGAAGCAGCATGGTACTGAAGAGAGAGCTTAGGTTTGGAAATGAAACAGATCTGGAATCAAAGTGCCAAATCAGTCACTGTGACCTGAGCAAGTACTATAACCACTCTTAACTGTTTCTTCATCTATGCTGCTGCTAAGTCGATTCAGTTGTGTCCGACTCTGTGAGACCCCATAGACGGTAGCCCACCAGGCTCCCCTGTCCTTGGGATTCTCCAGGAAAGAACACTGGAGTGGGTTGCCATCTCCTTCTCCAATGCCTGAAAGCGAAAAGTGAAAGTGAAGTCGCTCAGTCGTGTCCGACTCTTATCGACCCCATGGACTGCAGCCTAGCAGGCTCCTCCGTCCATGGGATTTTCCAGGCAAGAGTACTGAAGTGGGGTGCCATTGCCTTCTCCGTCTTCATCTATAAGTACACGTTTATCATGAAAATTAGAAATTATGAACATAAAACACCTGGGTCAGTGCCTGGCTTCATAATTTACAACTGTTAACAGACTTGCTTGTGGTCATTTTTCTTAACCCACAACAAAAATAAAAAATGACTCCTTAACAAATTTGACATTTTAGGGTTACTACCGTAATTTATTTTAAATCAGCAGCAATAATCAATAGAAACACACCTAAAGAAAGCTATTTTCTCTGTGGATTTAAAAGTATTCAATTAAACTGCAGGAAGAGAAACACAGCATGTTTCATGATGCAAGATGTCCCCCAGCCAGATAGCTAGAATAATTTATAAGGAACTACACTGAAAACCAAGCCCTCGGATAGAAGGAGCTCCTGACAGGGCTATATATATCACAGTGATTCCAGGTAGGGGTAAATGCAATAGTGTGTCTCTAGCTCACAGAAAAGCTTTGAATAAAGGGGATTTAAAAAAATCTCCTCAAAATTTCACCCTTCCTTAAACCAGAGATCCTTATCCGACTATCAAAACACAAGGCAAAGAGAAAAAGGAAATATTAATACCTATATCTGCCTGAGGAAAGGGACTGCTGAGGAAGCAGGAGATGCTGGCCCTAATCAGGAGTCCCCAAACTCTGGGATCTACTGCCTGATGATCTGAGGTGGAGCCAATGTAATAATACTCAAGTGTACAATAAATATAATGCATTTGAATCATCCTGAAACCATCCCCCCCACCCTCATCCATAGAAAACTGTCTTCCATGAAACCAGTCCCTGATGTCAAAAACGTTGGGGACCACTGCTCTAAAGGATGAGGACTTCCCTGTGATGCAAAGAGAAAACTGATGGCCGCACCATTTTCTTTTGCTGCTTTCAGGAGATGGCAGAAGTGTCATCATTTCTGAAAAGTTATTCACCTGCTCTACTAACAGGGATGTGGAAAGGGAGACAGTAATCCCTCTACAGGGCAGAACAAGAAGCTATTAAGGAGTTAAAACTATCAGAGTATTAGAGTGAAAATGCTAGAAGGACTTTGAGGGCCTTTCGAGCCAACCCAGTGGCATGGAAGAAAGTGTGGGCATTAGAGCCAGATGAGCCTTCCTAGCTATTTGACCTTGGGCAAGTTGGACAGACTCTAGCCTTCACTCTTCTCATCTATGAAACTGGGTGGACAGCACTTGCCCTGCAGAGGGCAAACTATAAAAAAACAAACTGCTGCAAAATAGGCACTCAGCACAGGTTAAATGCTTTCCCCCAGACCTCAGGCTGGTGACTTGTATATACTATGTCATACATGTTCATCCTGTCCTCCTTTCCCTCTAACTTAGCAGAAAGGGGATCAAGTTCAAGCAGGGAAAGTAACTTGCCCAAGGTCATGCTGCTGGTTTTTGGCAGAACTAGGGCTTCAAAAACCAGCTTCTTCAAGCTCAAAGCACTGCACTGTGCCTCACTAGGAGCCTTCCCTTGGGGACTGGGTAAGCTTACTTAACATTAGATGGGCTCAGAGAGGCATGGCGAACAACAGAACGAGCTAACTGCAATAGTAGGAGCTCACTGCAAGTCAGACACCCAGGAGTTAAACATCCTGCCAGCGAAGGCTCCGGAGAACTGCTGCTGGGCACACTCTTCTGGGAGGAGGCCTGAGAGGCCCTGAAATCCATTCTTTGGCGTGATTGGTTGGTTCCCAGAGGGGTGGGGAAGAGGGAAGGGGAGAAGAATGTCACCCGATCCCCACGGGTAAACAACAGCAGGAGCATCTGCTCAGGTTTTCAACTAAAACTGTGAAATATTTCTGAACAGTTGACCACCAAACTCGGAAGACTGGGACCTCTGACCTTCATGAACAATCCCGTTCTTGTTCTCTAACGACCAAATCCTCAGTGATACAGTCTGGATGAACAAATGCAAAGACAGCTGACCATTTCTCTAGCACAATCTTAGCACCCGGTGCTCACACTAGATGCTGGAAATCACTGGCCACCCTCCCCCTGCCCGCCCACCCTTATAGAGAGAACAGAGCCTGCTCCGTGCTACTCAAACTCTCGAGGGCTACATTCCCTCCTCTGAATTCCTCTCCTTCTTCTTTAAGAGAATCCCCCTCCTTTGTAAAAAGGCTATCTTATTGCAAGATGCAACCTCTCTCTAATTGTGTTAGCACACATGTACAAAGCAAAGAGAAGGGAGGGTCTGGGGAGAGAGGAACCCAACACCGTGCCAAACCCATTGGGAAGTCTGCCCGAGTTATTAAGCCAGGACGGGGCCACTTAACTGAATTGGTTGAGGCGATGCCCTTCAATCCTCGCTGCATTATTCCCCCCAGGGAGAATGCAGGAAGGGCTGTCTCCTCCAAACCTTATTATCCCAACAACTCTCTGCCCCTCAGAAGTTTCTCTCTCCCATTTTAGGATATATACAGAATGTTTACATTATGAGCAGAGAAAGAGAGAAAGCCCCTCAACCCCAGAGTCCCTGTGGGGACTCCACAGGACTGCACTATGAGCTGCTGAAAACTGAATTCCCTTTGTTCTTAGGTGAACCACAACTAAATCCTCAGGTCCCAACAACTAACGGGGCGTGGGGGCAGGATTCAAGAACTGAAGAGAAAGCCTCCTGTTGAATGCCTAAAATAGGAGGACCTTTAAGAAGTCAAGTCAGTCCAGGGAACAACCGGTGCCCATCCGAGTGGCCCAGGGAACCAAGACTAGGCCCACCCTAAGCAATCTGGAACTGCTGGGCAGGACCATGTCTCAGGAACAAACTGAAACCACTGTGGACTTAAAGAGCAAGGATTCCTCCACACTGGGCCAAAGTAAGCCAGAATAAGCCAGCTTCAGGAAGTGGCCGAGGATCCTGAAGTCTGCCCTTTGTTCCTATCCTGTAATCCCAAAGCCAAATCTAATCTAAACTGTGCTCCGAATGCCCTTTGCGAACACAGATATCTCATTTATAAGTCCCAGGGAGCACAAGTGACTCAGCTCTTTCTTGCAGGAATGTTCAGCAAATTAACTACTCAAGAAGGTTCCACATGGTTACTAAAAACATAGGCTTTGGTGTCAGACAGGGCTAGGTCTCGATACCTTTTCCCCATTTTCTAGCTACATCTCAGTTTCTGCAGCTGTCAATATGGCTTCTGCCATCTCCTGACAGGGAGAGCTGTTGAGAACAATGAGGAATTCAGGGTGTGTGTACATGAACACTGAGCGCAGTAAGCATTCAATAAATAGTAGCTGTCACTATAACTTATTACCGAGGACCAGGAAACAACTTCTATAGAGAAGCTATGCTGCCAGCTGTCAGCTGTATTAGCCTTCCCGCACCTCACCAGTCATCAGAGGGTGGTCAACAGCGTGAGATGCCAGAGATTATTTCTGACTATCTGTGGAGCACTGTGCAGGGGGAGCAGGGAAGAGAGTGAAGGACACAACCTCTCCTATGAGACAGTGAAGGACACAACCTCTCCTATGGAGCAGCTCCCGGTGCTGAGAGTGGACCTGACAGAGAGGAAGTGGTGGGGAGGAAGGGAAAGTTCAGAGGGGCTCTCACCATGGGCCTTCTACTCAGCTTCTGTGTGCCACTATGAAGGGGCTGCTTTCACTTCCAGTCCCAGCAGTTAGGGTCCGGCTGACTGCTGGCTCTATCAGGTCCCAGGCAGGGGGCCCTGGGAAGCGAGGCCCCTCCTACAGTTCCACACCAAGAGGAGATGAGGGGAGGGGGATGGTGGAGAAGGGTTTCAGTCTTTTCACGTGATACAAGGTAAACGTCACCCCAAGCATGGAGGCAGCAACCATGAGCCAACTACAAGACGACTGCTTGACGGGTTAGTGCAGCAGCACAGATGTACTTGGGTGAACAGCCATGGGGTCTCAGAAATTATAAACATGTGATCAGAAACATGTACACTCACTGGAGAGAGTACACAGAGAGGGCCAGAAGGGCTGCGTTCTTTGGGTCAGTGGCCCCCAAACTCATTACCCAGTGCTCTTGCACAGATTTCTACTATCCCAGTCCCCATCTGTCAAACTCTTGCACACACTTTAAAGCCTGAGCCGCAGATGCGTGGAGCAGGGCTGGGCCCCTCTCTGGTCAGGAAAGCACTCGCCCTTCAGGTAACAGCATGACACTGGGGAACAGCACTGAGCTGAAAGTGAGGGCTCACACCACAGCTGCAGCTCCACACTGACTAGAGCTCTGAGAATGCAAGCCCTGGGACAGCTGTTTGGCCTCTCTTGGACTCAGTTTCCCCATCTGCAGTGCCAGGGCAACGTGATGAAATCCTGCTCTTGCATTTGAAGGACCTGAGTGCCACACTGGTGATCCCGCTCCTGGGTTCCTGTCTCCGTGTTAGGGCAGATGGGCCTTGGAAGAGCCAGGGTATTAAGACAAGGGAGTACAAGTCACTCTCTAAACTACCTGAAAGCTCAGACACAAAAGAAAGTTGGCCACAACTTCTCTGGAATTCAAACAGAGAAGTCTTAGAACTTATAGTTCTGGCCCCAGCCATTCACTTTATGAGGTCAGGACACTCTGTTCTTGGATAGCAAGTCAGGAAAGAAAGCACAGAAGACAGCACCAGGACCACAGTCGGGTTACCTGGCACCTAGAAGGGCCCTCCAGAGACCACACTGAGAAGGGCGCAGAGGGGGCCTTTGGGTAGGTGTTCATTCTAGTAATACCGGCACGACAGTGGCTATTTCTGGCCAATGGATCAGGACCTGAAAGATGGGTGCAATCTCCACTGCACAAATCGTACAGTCAGAAATAACCTTGCAACTGCCAGCACTCAACACACTGGCGGCTCTTTAGAGAGTACTCTCTGGGGACCCAGAGCTGTAGTAACCAAGGGAAATGGATCGAGATTAGATCAGCAAAGGCCTCTCCGTTTCCTCATGGGGTATTGTAGGGGCCAGTGACACCGCCCAATACACAAGATTTACACAATGAGCTCCCTGAATGCTGCACATGTCCAGGTCAGGAGAGCTGCCGCTGAGCAGCAAATGGCTCCTGGAGCAGCCAATGCCAAGTGTACTATTTACCTCTGCCTTTGGTTACAATTCCTCAAGGGGGCCTTGAGGAATTTGCTTTTCACAGTATTGCCTGTTTCATCCATTTTAAATTAGAAAGAATTATTTCTGGTTATTTCATTCCCTTTACTTGTCTCTTCCCAACATAAAAACATAAATAAGAGGTGGTATACCTATACAGTAGAAGTAAGAAACAGATTTAAGGGACTAGATCTGATAGATAGAGTGCCTGATGAACTATGGACGGAGGTTCGTGACATTGTACAGGAGACAGGGATCAAGACCATCCCCATGGAAAAGAAATGCAAAAAAGCAAAATGGCTGTTTGGGGAGGCCTTACAAATAGTTGTGAAAAGAAGAGAAGAGAAAAGCAAAGGAGAAAAGGAAAGATATAAGCATCTGAATGCAGAGTTCCAAAGAATAGCAAGGAGAAATAAGAAAGCCTTCCTCAGCGATCAATGCAAAGAAATAGAGGAAAACAAAAGAATAACAAAGACTAGAGATCTCTTCAAGAAAATCAGAGATACCAAAGGAACATTTCATGCAAAGATGGGCTCAATAAAGGACAGAAATGGTATGCACCTAACAGAAGCAGAAGATAGTAAGAAGAAGTGGCAAGAATACACAGAAGAACTGTACAAAAAAGATCTTCACGACCAAGATAATCACAATGGTGTGATCACTCACCTAGAGCCAGACATCCTGGAATGTGAAGTCAAGTGGGCTTTAGAAAGCATCACTACGAACAAAGCTAGTGGAGGTGATGGAATTCCAGTTGAGCTATTTCAAATCCTGAAAGATGAGGCTGTGAAAGTGCTGCACTCAATATGCCAGCACATTTGGAAAACTCAGTAGTGGCCACAGGACTGGAAAAGGTCAGTTTTCATTCCAATCCCAAAGAAAGGCAATGCCAAAGAATGCTCAAACTACCACACAATTGCACTCATCTCACATGCTAGTAAAGTAATGCTCAAAATTCTCCAAGCCAGGCTTCAGCAATACGTGAACCGTGAACTTCCAGATGTTCAAGCTGGTTTTAGAAAAGGCAGAGGAACCCGAGATCAAATTGCCAACATCTGCTGGATCATCGAAAAAGCAAGAGAGTTCCAGAAGAACATCTATTTCTGCTTTATTGACTATGCCAAAACCCTTGACTGTGTGGATCACAAGAAACTGTGGAAAATTCTGAAAGAGATGGGAATACCAGACCACCTGATCTGCCTCTTGAGAAACCTATATGCAGGTCAGGAACCAACAGTTAGAACTGGACATGGAACAACAGACTGGTTCCAAATAGGAAAAGCAGTTCGTCAAGGCTGTATATTGTCACCCTGCTTATTTAACTTCTATGCAGAGTACATCATGAGAAACGCTGGGCTGGAAGAAGCACAAGCTGGAATCAAGATTGCCGGGAGAAATATCAGTAACCTCAGATATGCAGATGACACCACCCTTATGGCAGAAAGTGAAGAAGAACTAAAGAGCCTCTTGATGAAAGTAAAAGTGCAAAGTGGAAAAGTTGGGTTAAAGCTCAACATTCAGAAAACGAAGATCACGGCATCTGGTCCCATCACTTAATGGGAAATAGATGGAGAAACAATGGAAACAGTGACAGACTTTATTTTTGGGGGCTCCAAAATAACTGCAGATGGTGACTGCAGCCATGAAATTAAAAGACGCTTACTCCTTGGAAGGAAAGTTATGACCAACCTAGATAGCATATTCAAAAGCAGAGACATTACTTTGCCAACAAAGGTCCGTCTATGGTCAAGGTTATGGGTTTTCCAGTGTCATGTATGGATGTGAGAGTTGGACTGTGAAGAAAGCTGAGCTCTGAAGAATTGATGCTTTTGAACTGTGGTGTTGGAGAAGACTCTTGAGAGTCCCTTGGACTGCAAGGAGATCCAACCAGTCCATCCTAAAGGAGATCAGTCCTGGGTGTTCTCTGGAAGGACTGATGCTAAAGCAGAAACTCCAATACTTTGGCCACCTCATGCGAAGAATTGACTCACTGGAAAAGACCCTGATGCTGGGAGGAATTGGGGGCAGGAGGAGAAGGGGACGACAGAGGATGAGATGGCTGGATGGCATCACCGACTCAATGGACATGAGTTTGAGTGAACTCCGGGAGTTGGTGATGGACAGGGAGGCCTGGCGTGCTGTGATTCATGGGGTTGCAAAGTGTTGGACACGACTGAGCGACTGAACTGAACTGAACTGATACCCATATGATAGGATATTATTTAGTAACAGAAAAGAATGAAGTACTGATGTCTGCTATGACAAGGAGGAACTGGGAAACATCATGCTAAGTGAAACGAGCCAGAAACATGGGACCGCGTACTCTACTGAGTCTATTTATAGGTAATATCCAGAACAGGAAAATCTGTAGAGACTGAAAGTAGACTAGTGGTTGCCTAGAGTTTGGGGGGCAAGGGAGACAGAGAGACTACGTAATGATGATTAAGAGGTATATGGTTTCTTTTTGGAGTGATGAAAACTTTGTGAATAAACCAAAAAAGACTTTGAATCGTACACTTTGAATGACTGAATGGTAGAGTATCAAATTATATCTCAGTAAAGTTGGGGGAGCCTGGTGGGCTGTCGTCTCTGGGGTCACACAGAGTCGGACACGACTGAAGCGACTTAGCAGCAGCAGCAGCAAAGTTGATTTTTAAAGGTGCCTCAAAGGAATTAAAACTTCCTTCAGGAAGGGCCATTTCAAGAGTGAGCTCTGACTCTCCCAACCGTCACTGCTCCTTCCTATCAGTGGTTCATTTCACTAGTCCACCCCGCAGTACACGGCAGTATACGACACAGGCTTACACCTTCCCCGAGACAGCTGGGCGGGTGGTAGCTTTGCTGGATCAAGTCTAATCCTGCTCTGTTATGACTTTAGTGTCCTTCCTCCCCCATCTACGTTCCCTCTGTCCCTGAAGAGATAGTGAAACTACCCCCCCACCTCCCAGCAGTGGGTGATGACCTGCCACATCATGAAAAAAAAATGAAGATAAATGATACTATAAAAGCACAAGTTTGGGAGTTTGATCAAATCTGGGTTCCAAAGGAAGCATCTGAACAAGTTACCTTAAGTCTCAATCTCAGGTTCCACTTCTGTAAAATGTGGGAAACACCACCTAATGTAGTGAATGCATATGGTTATTATAAAAATTAAATGGTAAAGTCTATATGAATGATTAATATGGTGCCTGGCACACAGATGGTGTGCAATAAATAATAACTGTTATTTATGAAAGCTTTATGCCAAGACTTCCCTTGAGGTCCAGTGGCTAAGACTCTGCACTTCCAATGCAGAGGGCAAGGGTTTGATCCCTGATTGGAGAAATAACAGCCCACATGCCACGTGGTGCAGCCAATAAATAAATAACTAAATAAAAGCCTTATGCTTAGTTTTGTCATGCTGTCACCTGGCAGATCAGCTTCTATATCAAAAAGGCAGTAATAAAAGTAGGCCACTGGCACCCTCAAAAGGCTTATAATCATTTTCCTGACTATTTGTTTAATCCACCGCACTCAACAGATCCCTAGTCCATTCCTACAACTTCTGTGTTTTTTACTTTAATTTTGTTTTCCTATTTCTGGGCTCAATTTAGCCCATACATTAGGCTTATTATTGCCTCTCTAGTTCCATTTTCCCTCCTCAACTTTAGTCTGTATTTATTACTTTAAACACAATACTTTAAGGCACTCAGGGTAAACTATTTACCCAGAGTAGCACAGCACTTGGTATCCGTGTCGTGGTTGTTCAGTCGCTCAGTCATTTCTGACTCTTTAAGACCCCATGCACTACAGCACTCCAGGCTTCCCTGTCCTTCACTATCTCCTGGAGTTTGCTCTGATTCATGTCCATCACTGACTCAATGAACTCAGTATCCTAGTCCTCTGAAAAGCCTATAACAGGATCAAAACAACTTAAGACAGGCTTGAGAGAGAATTATGAGAGAACCATAAAATGGAATACTAGGCAGCTACGTAAAACAATGCTGTAGAAATATTTAATGACATGAAAAGATATTTACAATGGAGTAGGAAGACACTAGAAGCATATTACAAAGTTTGTACTAACGATGAGATTATTTAATTTTATAATGCATGTATATGCAAAAAGAGCTGCATAGAAATAAAAATAGAACAATAAACAATAGAAAGTTGAGATAAAGTTAATATATTCAGGCAATTTTATTTTATTCTTTTGGCCTACTGTATTTTCTAAATTTTCTTTGGTCAATGTATGTTTTTTTCCCGAGAAAAAGACTGACAAAAATATGAATTTAAACAACACAGAACTTTGCATTTGCTTAGCAGACGCTGCGGCACAGCTCTGGAGTCATAAAGACCAGGACCCAAATCCCCCCTCTACCACTGGCTGAAAGTCTCACCTTGGGAGTCACTGAGCCTTCAGGGGGTGCGATTACCTGGAGGCAGTCACTGAGCCTTCAGGGGGTGAGTTACCTGGAGGCAGTCACTGAGCCTTCAGGGGGTGAGTTACCTGGAGGCAGTCACTGAGCCTTCAGGGGGTGAGTTACCTGGAGGCAGTCACTGAGCCTTCAGGGGGTGCGGTTACCTGGAAAATGAAGATGCACGTCCTAGCAAAGTGCTGGTACCTGGCCTTCAGCAGGCTCCATGTGCTTATTCTTTGGCAGTGGTCCTCAGCTTGAATGTACATCAGAATCACCTGAAGAGCATGCGGAGCCACATGGCTGGGCCCTGACTCCAGAGTTTCTGATGCAATGGGTCTGGGGGGAGGAGGATATCACGAATTTGTGTAAGTTCCCAGGTGACACTGACGCTGCTGGTCTGGAACCATGCTTTGACGACCACTGGTCTAGCCAACAATATACTACACAGATATTACATGCTCTTTCAGAGAAACATTTCCAGAATATGTGCTCACTGGAAACTGAATTATATAAGAGCCTAATACCACAGATTCACCCAAAAGCCCAGACTTTACAACAGAGGATCATTCACCAAGACAGTGAGGAAACTGGGTTTCCACTATAGGTGAAAGCAAATAACAATTACCAGGACTGCATTTAGGTGGGAGACAATGTCTGCAAATGTGGACAGGATCAAGCAATACACAAGAAACAGACGCGGTGTGGATCCCCTGCTCGCTGACCTGTGCCTATGTGGGGAGGAGGGCCGTGTTCAGGGTGGCACAGAGCGCTTGCTTTGCTCTGGGCGCCCTCTGTTGACAAAAATCGACATAGCCACTAGTTCCACTGCCCCCTCCCTTTTCTCCTCCCATCCCAGGAGAGCCAAGAGTCCTAAGTGTGACTCAGACTCGAGGAAAGGTTTCCACTTAGGAAACTGTCCTAAACCCACACGAAATCAGGACAGGCCTTTCCTTCCTCCAGCTTTCCTAGTCCCCTTCTCTCTGTGTCTGCCCCTCATCTCCAGATGGGTTCACAACTATGGCAGCATGGCAGTCATCTTAATGGCATGTGGAATTTATATCCCAATTGTTGGGCTGGCATTAGCACTGGGAATAAAGTCCTGTTGTAAACAGTCTTTAATACTCTGTGAGGCCCGGTTGGTAATTTTGAAAATATACTAACTGGTGAAGTCCTTAAGAGTTTCTATAGATGAAAATTGTTCAACAGCACCTAGACAACTAAAAGTAGAATGAGAGAATATTAGAGCTGGCAAAGACCTCTAATACTATGATCTCCAATCTCCTCACTTTTATGAGGAAACTGAAGGGCCCCAAAGATAAAGTGACATATAAAGTCACAAAACTAGTGACAGACTCCTCCTGACTCATCATCTTTCCACTATACTATTCTGGTTTTATTCAGAAACCTTGTTCATTCATTAGTCATTACCAAGACAAGTATAACTGCATTTTAATCACTTCATGGAGGGTAAAGAAACTAATGAATATGTAATGATTCCGTTCCACCGTTTTATAAAAAGTAAGCCTTTCCTAGTATCAATATTTTTTTTTGGCTGCACCATGTGGCTTGTAGGATTTTAGCCCCTCAACTAGGGATTGAACCTAGGTCCTTGACAGTGAAATTGCAGAGTCCTAACTACTGACTGCCAGGGAATTCCCTATTGATACTTCTTTAATAGCAATCACTTTAATTCACAGGATCAAACGCTGCACTGATTACCAACAAGCGATGTCTAAACTGGGCATTGCCAAATTTTGGGCCATGGACCAAATCTAGCCTGTGCAACCCACATACAGTCCATGAGATAAGATGGTTTTTACATTTTTAATGATTGAAAAAAAAAACCAAGAACATAATATTTCGTGATGTATGAAAATCATATGAAATTGAAAGGCTGCAAATGCTGTGCCCACAAAACAAGTTCTATTAAAACACAGCCATGCTTAGTGGTTTCCACGCTGTCTGTGGCTGCTCCTGTGCTCAGCAGGAGAGGTGATTAGCTGCAACAGAGACTCTGTGCCCCAAAGCCTAGAATAGTTACTCTCTGATCCCTCACAGAAAATGTTTGCCTATCCCTGTTCCCTCATAGCTCAGCTGGTAAAGAATCCGCCTGCAATGCAGGAGACCCTGGTTCAAACCCTGGGTCAGGAAGATACACTGGAGAAGGGATAGGCTACCCACTCCAGCATTCTTGGGCTTCCCTTGTGGCTCAGCTGGTAAAGAATCTGCCCGCAGTGTGGGAGACCTGGGTTCAATCCCTGGGTTGGAAAAATCCCCTGGAGAAGGGAAAGGCTACCCACTCCAGTATTCTGGCCTGGAGAATTCCATGGACTATATATAGTCCATGGGGTCAGAAAGAGCTGGACACGACTGACTGAGTGACTTTCATTTTCATTCAAGTTCCCAGATGGTGCTAGTGTTAAAGAACTCTCCTGCCAATGCAGGAGACAGAGGAGATGCAGGTTTGATCCCTAGGTTGGATCAAAGAAGATCCCCTAGAGAAGGGCATGGCAACCTACTCCAATATTCTTGCCTGGAGAATCCCATAGACAGAGGAGCCTAGCGGACTATAGTCCATAGGGTCTCAAAGAGTCAGACAGGACTGAAGCAACGTAGCACACATCCTTATTCCAAACTATTGATAAACGTGATGTGTCAGCCTTTGGTCAAGTACAAAGTTCTGGGTAGTAAGTCCTATGGAGGCCCAGGCTCTCTGGGAACCTCCCAGGTTTAGCAGGAGGCCCTCACAGGGTGAGTGCTGACCTATGCTGCCCTTCGACCTGATCTGTCCTCCGCAGAAGTCGAGAGCACTGTGCTAGGCTTGGCCTATTTTTTAATTGATATTTATCAGCAATCCTATGAAAAGAGCACTGCACATGAGAGGCGTACCCAATTTACAAATGAAGAACCAAACCTAAGCAAGGTTAATTATCACGCCCAATTTGATCCAAATCTATCTGGCACCAAAGTTCTTTGCTCCTTCCCTAGGGGCTTTCAACTGTGTTCTGGTCAGCTGAGGGGCCTCATGGGCAGAGAAAGTCCAGAGGTGGGGCCCCAGGCCTTTCCCATCTTTTCTACTAGGACCGACCCACTTACATTTTTTATATTGTATCCATATAATTTGTCTCAAAAAGAAAATTTTCTGCTACAAAATTTAGCCTGAAGATTAGTGTTCCTCTTCAAAACAAAAGCCAATTTCATTATCACTTATTATTACCACCTTCAACAAATCTCTCACAAAACTGGAAATCTCAATTTCCTCATCTGCCAGTCACGATTAGCGCCCTGCCTCCCTGCATGCAGACCAAACTGGTTGAGTGGGGTCTCACTGCTCCCAAGATCAAACGAGACTAGATATGAAGCCATGTGTAAATGAGAGGACTACAGAAACTTAACACAGAATTTTCATCCCCTCCCTAAAGGGCAAGGAGGGGAGCAAGTTGGGAAATAACATTTGCTACTGACCAAAGAAAAATCAAACACGCACGTAAAATGTACACAAAATAAATGTTCAAATAAGAGTAAATAAAAAAAGACATGTGCATGGTGGAAATATCATCAACTCTGAAATCCAACACATTTAAAGTGCAGCTTCCCTAGTTAACAGCTCCATAGCCATGGGCAATGGCTTAAACCTCTTTGACTCAGGGTTTTCTCACCTGCAAATGAGATGAAATAAAATAATACTTGTTCAGTGCTTTATACAGGAACTGGCACCTAATGAGTCAGTGTTTGGTACAGGTTAGCTCTCTTTTCATGGGGACCTGTCATTTATTACTAAAACCCACCTGCCAGAATTAACGAGTGGGTTCCCTGTAAAAAAGTAATGGAATTAAGGCGCTAGAGTATCTGTAGCTGAGATGATTCTATGAGCCACGTGACAGTACAAAGCTTGTGTGAGCACAGGCTGAAGGCACTCTAAAGGAACAATGAAAGGTACTAATAACAGGAGATACACAGACCATCCCCTGTTGAAAAGTTCTTCTAATTCAATAAGGGTATTTATTGAGTGTTTTAAGAGCCTTCTATGGCTCCATAAAACGACAAATTTACATTGAACATCCACTTCACCAAACCCATTAAACTTGTAAGAGGCACTCTCTTGCTGAAGATTAGATATCTAGCTTCTTAAGTATTAATTTTTCATACTGCTTTGGCAAAGCAAAGGCAACAAACCTAGTTAAAAGTCTGAACGAAGTTTTTTTTTTTCCTTTGTCCACAGGAAAAATATCACAACAGAGTAGTCTCTGTATTTCAAGAAGGCTGAGATGACTTTACTTTTTAATTTGTCCATTTACCAAATTCTTACTGAGCACTTACTCTGTAAAAGGATTCAGGAATACCAAGAAGTACTGAGAGGATAGGGTCCTTGTCCTCACAGGATTGTGTGAGTCATCCAACTTGTTTACCATCACACAACAGGCAGTAGTAAAGTGCTGTTACAAAGTAGGCAAAATGTGCCTCAGGGGTTCAGTGGGCATTTATTAAGAGTCTATAGGGAAATAATTGCACTAGGCAAGACTTCATGGAGCGGGGAACATCTGAAGTGGGATTTAAAGAATGAAGTGTATTTAAACAGAGAGAATACAATAAAGAAAAAACTTAGAATTAGAACCCATATTTGATTTCAAAGCTACATTATCCTACCCCATTATGTGCCTAAAACACAAAATACCCTACACGAAACAAAAGGAAAAAGACGAGGGCCAGATCATGGAAGGCCTAGAGTAACCACTAAAGTGTCTTCAGCAGATAAAAGCTAAGCAGAATATGAGCCCCAGTGAAATCAGAGTTGTCCCTTTAAATGCATGATTACACAGAACTTGCTGAAATTATTTTTTGGTTGCACCAAATTTTGTAACACAAGACTTTAAGTCATCTGTTGCATTCCCCTACCTCTCTAAGTCAACCCTAAATCAGCTCAGTATAATGGTATACAGCTAATGCCACTAAGAAAATAAAAATATTTGACCTATAACTGAAACGCACAACTATACTGTCCAACTACAACGCCTTTGGCCTTATCTTATATTTGACTAGTTGGTTTCATTCTAAATCATTGGTCACAGTTGTCTGTTGAAGAACAACAGGTTGAGGAGATATAGCAAGCTTCTTAAAAGTAACTTACCAAACGTAACCAGGGCTGGTTGAAGGAAGACCACCTGCTGCCAGTGGTACTAACTACCAGAGCAAGACAATCCTACTAACTACTTGGCCACCCTAAGCAATCCTAGACCAGTGCATTTCCTCATACTGAAAACTGCTAATAAAGGAAATTCTATGATTTTCCTTTTATAAACAGTCCCAGTGATTAATAATCTTTAGTCATATAATTCTTTTTGATGGCCATGTTAGATCTTGCATCATAATACACATCAACTGTATACACAGTATTAGGTCAGTCTACTACAAAGTCAAGCAGTGAAATTATGATCAACCTGTTTGCAAAATACATACTAAGCATTTGGTTCAAGAATGCATACAAACTGTTCTAACAGCCTGAAATCACAGCAACCCCAAACTGAATGAAAGGAGGCAAAGTAGGGAAAGAAATCAAACACCGGCATAAAAGACTGGATATGCCAAGAAACCAGGTACAGAAGAGGGGTAAGGAGGAAAGACAACCACACTTTTCATTCTTTGGACTCAAGTCATTCCCTCATCTATCCACAGAGCCACAGCAACCCTGTAGATTCAGAGGGGAGAAGCTAAGGGACAAAAACTGCCACTGTTTCCACAATAAAGCATGACACTCCCGAGTACCACAAATGCAAACCCATCACAGCCAAACAGCCCTGAAAGGAAAAGAGGGAAGTTGAGCCCAGAGATGAGAAGAGTTTTTCTACATTCCAAGGAAAGCTAAAGGTAGAGGTTAGTAAACAACACCAACTAATACGACACTTTTTACCTAAGAAGTTTTTTAAAAATTTAACCTTTACAATCACCTTACAGACGTAGACACTTACCCACACTTTCACAGATGAGAAAACTGAGTCTTAGACAAGTTAAATAATTTGCTCACAATCTTCACAGTATTTCCCAAACTTCCTTGATCTGAACCTCATGGAAATGTTCATACAGATATGTTAAAATGAGTTCAAATGATTAGTGGAAATTAGGAAAGATTTCATAAAGCACGTTAAATTGTGGCCAGAGATCCTAAAGGATACATAGGACTCTGCTGGGAAAAAGGGGTACATTTCAAGCAAAGGGCACTAGGAAGAAATCAATGTTCAGGACAGAGAATTGAAGGACTGAAAGAAGACACACAGATCAGAAGAAATACGTGGGTAGGATAACAAGGAGCAAGGTGGTTGCACACAGGCTTCAGTGTCTGCTCAATTTGAACCATTTTCTGTTCAAGACATAAAGTCTCAAAAATGATTCCCTCTTTCTATTTATGTTGCCAAGACCCATAATGAGTGAGGTAAATAAACTTACACAGATTTCATTTCCCTCATATTGACATATTTTTTCTTGGAAATATGGTAAAGCTATGTTCCTGCACTAGAAATTTCAAATCAATACATGTAATTCATTTCACATGGTGAATAACTAAGACTCAAAAAGAAAATGAAAAATATACTTAAATCAGAGACTGTGAGAACTAATCATTTCCTTATAAGGCGTCCTTAAGGCCTCTTTCCCATAAAACAGACAAGAAAAATGATTTACTGACCCTATTATATGTCAAGAAACTTACATACGCTATCTCAAATCCTACAACAACCTTTCACAGTAGTTACTATTCCTATTTTACAGAAACTGAGACTCAGAGAAAGCTCAAGAAAAAACTTGCCCAAGGTCATCTAGCCTGCAATGGCACAGCTGATATTTAAACCAAAAGTCAGGGATATGGGTATGTGTGTGTGGGCGGGGGGGGTATGTGGGTATGTGTGTGGGGTATGTGGGGGGGGCAGTGTGTGTGTGTGTGTGTGTGTGTCTACAGAGGAATTTCTATGAAATAAGTTTACACAGAAGCTACAGTGTCTTGGTTGGGGGTTGGGGGTAGCCAATGAACCTGGCTGATCCCTTACCATATCACATCCTTTCAGACATGCAGAAAGTAGCATAATTTCTCTTGACTAAGGATCTGGAGAAGGCTGTCTCAGCCAAACACAAAGCCACTATAAATCTGCCAATCTTTTTGGAGCAATTACCAGGCCTGAAAAGAGGTAATCAAATGCCTGTTTTCATAGGATGGTTATGCAGAGTTTATTTAAACTTAGCACATAAGAATCAGATTTATTGGGGGAAGAAGATTTGTCTTGCAAAATTGTATAACTGAGAAAAAATATTTCCAAATTGTAAATATGACAAAGAACTCGTATCCAGAGTACATAAAGAACTCTTACAATTCAACAGTAGGAGGACAAACAAACCAAATATTTGTATAACCAAATAAAACTAAATAAATGGGCAAAAGACTTGAACAGACAGCTCAACAAAGAAGATACATGAATAGCTAATAAGCACATGAAAACGTACTCTACATTTTTAATCATCAGGGAAATGCAAATTAAAACCACAATGAAATACCAATATATACTCAGTATAATCAAAGAGATGGATAAAACCACCCCACTTTGGAAAACAGTTTGGCAGTCTCTTAAAGTTAAGCATAATACTTTTTATAATTTCTTCGATCATATTACTGCATTGAAATTTTTATAAGGTTCAGTCAAATATTTAGAAATATTTTATTTTCCTTTCAAATTGGATTTAACCCTTTAATTGTCTAGCTATTATTTTGATTTGTAATAGAAAGATAATGAGTTACTTGAGTAGTTTTTAAAAATAACTCCCATTAGAATTGTTCGGTGACCACCCCCTGCAAAAAAACTAAGCATAACTTTACCACAAAAGCCAGCTATACCACTCCTAGAAGTCTGCCCAAGAGAAATGAAAACATACATCCATACAAAGACTTGTGAGTATTCATAACAGCATTATGTACTCATAAAAACCAAACTGGAAATAAGCCAAGTATCTGTCAACTGGTAAATGGATTAACAAAATATGTACACCCACTCAACAGAATACTATTCAGCAATGAAAAGTAATGGTATGATGATACATACGACGACAGGGATGAATCTCAAAAACACTATGATAAATGAAAGAAGTCATACAAAAAACATTACATACATATGATTGTATATATATGAAATGTCCAGAAAAGGTAATTTTATAGAGTCAGAAAACAAGTAGATGGTGTCTGGGGCTTGGGTGGAAGTAGGGATTGACTGCAAACAAATTTAGGGGGATAATGAAAATATTCTAAAACTGGACTGTGGCGATGGTAATATAAATCTATAAATTTGCCTATAAATTTAATAAAAATCCTTGAATAAGTACACTTACATTGAGCAAAGTTCATATATTATGTCTCAATAGTGCTTTTCTGGCCTGGAGAATTCCATGGACTGTGTAAGTCCACAGAGTCACAAAGAGCTGGACACGACTGAGCAACTCTGTTTTGAAATTCCCTCATAGGTCAGTTGGTAAAGAATTCACCTGCAATGCAGGAGACCCTGGTTCAATTCCTGGGTCGGGAAGATCCACTGGAGAAGGGATAGGCTACCCACTCCAGTATTCTGGGGCTTCCCTTGTGGCTCAGCTGATAAAGAATTTTCCGCAATGTGGGAGATCTGGGTTCAATCCCTGGGTTGGGAAGATCCCCCGGAAAAGGGAAAGGCTACCCACTCCAGTATTCTGGCCTGGAGAATGCCATGGACTGTATAGTCCATGGAGTTGCAAAGAGTCGGACATAACTGAGCGATCTTCACTTTCACTTCACGCTTTTTAAAAAGTAATTACTAAACATACATATGTATTTTCTATACATATATACGTATGTATTAAATAACTCCAGGGGAAACAAAAAAGTATATAAGAAAGGGAATGTAATCATGATCTCTTACGGTTCAGCTATATTCACTCATAATAATGTATGTATTATGTAAACATAAATGAATAATGAACACTGATTTAGCAAAAAATAAAAAGGCTTTGTTAGAAGGAAGGCTTTGTCTATAAAACTGCTAATTTCTCACCTCCAATAGTAAGTAGGAAGCCAAAGGATAGAGCTTCAAACTGATAAATCAAGAAATATCAAAACAAGCATGTGATTTAGGTGCATGGTTGTAAGTAACAAGAAATAAAATGGTCTTTCCTAGGAGAGAGAGATGTTTATGAACTTTCTACAGGATGGAATAATCTAAAAGGCAATATTAAGTCTGAAGCCAATGAATGGTTTGAAGCTGCAGCCTTTACCAGCCCCTCATCCACTAGAGGGTGTAAGGCAACGCACACAAGGACCTGAGCCACTGACGGGTGACCCGTGTCTGATTCTGAAGAGAAGCAACATTTGAATAAATTTTGCATGAGGCTGAAAGCAGGGTTCTAGGTAACCTACCAGGAAGAAAAGAAAGCGATTGCATACTTTTTGTAATTTAAGAGCAAAGTAGAAGTATTTTTAGTTTAAAAAAAAGGTGGGGCAGTACAATAATTACTCTTGATTGTGAGATAAAAGAGAGGTATGAAGGAGGAAGGAATAGTCGGGCAACTTGGGATGGACATGCACACACTGCTGTATTTAAAATGGATAACCAACAAGGACCTACTGTATAGCACAGGAACTCTGTTCAATGTTACATGGCAGCCTGGATGATAGAGGAATTTGGGGAAGAACGGAAACAAGTATACGAATGGCGGAGTCCCTTCACTGTTCATCTGAAACTATCACAACATAGTTAACTGGTGCTGCTGCTGCTGCTAAGGCTACACTTAAATATAAAATTTTTTTTAAAGAAATTAAAAGTTTTTTTTAAAAAGAAAGAGATATGAAACATTTTATTTCTGAATCTGTCATTTTAATCCAGTTTCCAACTGAGAAATGGCAGTGGGGTAAAATTTCTCATTCAACAACTAAGTGCTAGCTGGAACTGATACTAAACACAGCAAATGAAAACGCTGTTGTCTAGATAGTTCTAATGTTGCCTTTTTGTGTGTGGAGGCGGGGGCGAGTGGGGGACTCTAAGTATTCATTCTTTACAGCAACCACAATGTAGTTTTGAAAAATGTAAAGCAGATCATGTTATTCTCTGCTTAAAATCTTTCAAAAGCTTCACATTAAACTGAGAATATTTTTCATTTATTCATTCAACAAATACTTATTGATCTCCTCCTACATGCCTAGCTCTGCTCTAAGCAATGTCACAACTTGCACAGAACTTATATTTTGGTGGAAGAGATAGACAATAAAGTATGCACGCTAGATAATTTAAGATAATGAGAGAGAGTGTATATGTGGATAACTTTAGACTGGTGTGGGCTGGGAAGGCTTCTCTGAGAAGTAAATTTTGTCCCTGTGACCTGAATGAGAAGGGGAAGATCTGGGTCAAAAGCACTGCAGATCTGACAGTGATTCCACAGCTGAAGCTGAAATCAAGCTCCCAAAGTTAAAAAATGGAAAGAATGGCCAATGCAGCTGAAGCTGACAGTAAGTAAGAGAGGGGCAGGAGATGAATTACAGAGGTAGGCAATGAGCTCACAAAAACATACTCCTAAATCCATACAGTGAGATACTATTCCATTAAAAATAGAAAGTACTGATACACTCTACAACATGGATGAACGCTCAAAACATTACACCAAGTGAAAGAAGCCAGTCACTAAAGCCAGTGAGTGAAGTCACTCAGTCGTGTCCGACTCTTTGCGACCCCATGGATGGTAGCCTGCACCAGGCTCCTCTGTCCATGGGACTTTCTAGGCAAGAGTACTGGAGTGGGTTGCCATTTCCTTCTCCAGGGAATCTTCCTGACCCAGGGATCGAACCCAGGTCTCCCACATTGTAGACAGACACTTTACCATCTAAGCCAAGACCAGATACTGTACGATTATGCTTTCATTAAATGTCCAGAATAGGCAAATACACATAGACAGAAAGCAGCTCAATGGCGCATGTGTGCAAAGGATGGAAAAGTGACAGCTAAAGGCTATGTATGAGGTTTCTCTAGGGTGGCATTTTAAGAACAACAATTACTCGAATCTTATTTTTCAAAACTGCAAACTGCAATCCATTAGTGAGTTCAGGAAATCAATTCTGGTCAATTAATTGTTAGTCACAATCAACAGTTTTGTTTTTTTTTAATGGAACAGAATAGAAAATACCACAGAGAATCACGATGGTGTGATCACTCATCTAGAGCCAGATATCCTGGAATGTGAAGGCAAGTGGGCTTTAGAAAGCATCACTACGAACAAAGCTAGTGGAGGTGATAGAATTCCAGTTGAGCTATTTCAAATCCTGAAAGATGAGGCTGTGAAAGTGCTGCACTCAATATGCCAGCACATTTGGAAAACTCAGCAGTGGCCACAGGACTGGAAAAGGTCAGTTTTCATTCCAATCCCAAAGAAAGGCAACGCCAAAGAATGCTCAAACTACCGCACAACTGCATTCATTTCACACACTAGTAAAGTAATGCTCAAAATTCTCCAAGCCAGGATTCAGCAATACGTGAACCGTGAACTTCCAGATGTTCAAGCTGGTTTTAGAAAAGGCAGAGGAACCCGAGATCAAATTGCCAACATCTGCTGGATCATCGAAAAAGCAAGAGAGTTCCAGAAGAACATCTATTTCTGCTTTATTGACTATGCCAAAACCCTTGACTGTGTGGATCACAAGAAACTGTGGAAAATTCTGAAAGAGATGGGAATACCAGACCACCTGACCTGCCTCTTGAGAAACCTATATGCGGGTCAGGAAGCAACAGTTAGAACTGGACATGGAACAACAGACTGGTTCCAAATAGGAAAAGGAGTACGTCAAGGCTGTATATTGTCACCCTGCTTATTTAACTTCTATGCAGAGTACATCATGAGAAACGCTGGGCTGGAAGAAGCACAAGCTGGAATCAAGATTGCTGGGAGAAATATCAATAACCTCAGATATGCAGATGACACCACCCTTATGGCAGAAAGTGAAGAGGAACTAAAAAGCCTCTTGATGAAAGTGAAAGAGGAGAGGGGGAAAGTTGGCTTAAAACTCAACATTCAGAAAACTAAGATCATGGCATCTGGTCCCACCACTTCATGGCAAACAGATGGGGAAACAGTGGAGACAGTGTCAGACTTTATTTTTGGGGGCTCCAAAATCTCTGCAGATAGTGATTGCAGCCATGAAATTAAAAGACGCTTACTCCTTGGAAGGAAAGTTATGACCAACCTAGATAGCATATTCAAAAGCAGAGACATTACTTTGCCAACAAAGGTCCGTCTAATCAAGGCTATGGTTTTTCCAGTGGTCATGTATAGATGTGAGAGTTGGACTGAAAAGAAAGCTGAGTGCCAAAGAATTGATGCTTTTGAACTGTGGTGCTGGAGAAGACTCTTGAGAGTCCCTCGTACTGCAAGGAGATCCAACCAGTCCATTCTAAAGGAGATCAGTCCTGGGTGTTCATTGGAAGGACTGATGCTGAAGCTGAAACTCCAGTACTTTGGCCACCTCATGCAAAGAGTTGACTCATTGGAAAAGACCCTGATGCTGGGAGGGATTGGGGGCAGGAGGAGAAGGGGACGACAGAGGATGAGATGGCTGGATGGCATCACCGACTCAATGGACGTGAGTCTGAGTGAACTCCGGGAGTTGGTGATGGACAGGGAGGCCTGGCATGCCGTGATTCACGGGGTTGCAAAGAGTCGGACACGACTGAGAGACTGAACTGAACTGAAGAACACAGTATGGATAAGAAATTTTGGTAAGACTAATTTAACTCTTATGTTTGTGTATATGCATGTGTGAGTGTACTGGGTCATGATGTAAAAGCTATCGTTTACTAGAAACTGCCGTCTTTTTTAAGCTTGAAAGCGCTGAGCTTGTAAGACCTTGAACACCCTTACTATGTCCTCCATTCCAAATCACCCCAAGGAAAGAAAAACAGCCATCATTTCTTTGCCACCAAAACAAATGAGTATGACAGAAAACTCACTTGCTATTGCCCATGGCTCCCAATGAAAATAAGCCCTAAAACTTCATTTGCGAAAAACTGGACAAAAGTAAAGTTCATTCCGGGGATTAAAAAAAAAAGTTAACTGGTGAGAAAAGGGGACATTAAAAATCCCTAAGAAGAAAGAAAATACTTTGGGGATAAAAATCTCTTAGATAAATTTATAATCTTCCCTCTAAATTAAAAGTAAGACTGCTACTCCAAATTTAAATCCCTAATTATCTCAGTCACATCTGTCATCTTCTTTGAAATTCCCATTTTGTCAGAATCACTTTATCATGTCCATATAACAGCTCTTGGACAGATTTTTAGAAAACTGAAGGAAAAAACTCTTTAAGGAGCCACTGACTAGCACTTAAAAAATCAGAGTCTAACACTGTGCCATTGCTTTTCTTTGTATTAAAAATCCAAAATTATAACAGGAAGTTTTATTTCATTCCTCATGGGCATGTTCTTCTTGACACTCCCAGGAAAGCAGTGTTCTCTAATGTAAACAGCAAATCACAATCATAGGCCATAGTGTAGCCAGCAAGCAAAAGTAAGTAAATTCATAAAATAAAAAAAGATAAACTGTAGACCATAAGTTATTTTAACAAACAAAATAGGAAGAAAACTTGACAGAAATAAGCTATGCAAGGAACTTCCAGTTCATATGAAGACTTTCCGTGCTGTTACATTCTCCAAAGATTCCGTAATATCTTATCTTGCCACAGGAGGATGAGAACATCCCCATTTAAAGAGGAGAGAACACTGACAGAAGAGTACAAGAGGAAACTACAAGACTCGGAGGCTGAAAATCCAGGGCTCCAGTCTAATTGTGCCACTAACTATGTGACAAGGTGAAATTCATTTAAAAATCTCTGCTTTGAGGGACAGGGTGGGTAGGGAGGTGGGGGAGGGGGGTTTCAGGATGGGGGAACACATGTATACCTGTGGCTGATTCATGTTGGGAAAGTATGGAAAAAACCATCAAAATATTGTAAATTATCCTCCAACTAAAATAATTAATTAAAAAAAAAGTCTTTTCCTAGTAAGTCCAATGCTAGGGGCTTTGTCAAAAAAAACAACAACTCTACTTTGGTTTTCTTAGCTACAAAGTAGGGATAATAAAGCCTGAGCTTCCTAGCAGAGCTGTTGTGAAGATCAAAGCTGAACATACTGACACATGGAAGCACACGCTGTAAACTGCAAAATAATTGACTAACATTCCAGTTCCTTAGCTGATTCAACACCTGAAACCCAACCAAGAGTGTGCTCTCATCTCCAATGTGAATGGCAATGCTTCATGCCCACAGGTCAAGTGTGGGCAATGCACCAAGCCATAATCCCAAACTTTATCACCCCAGTTAAGGGGTGTTCAGTTGCTTAGTCATGTCCAATTCTCTGCGACCCCAGGGACTGTAGCCTGCCAGGCTGCTATGGCCATGGGCTTCTCCAGACAATACTGGAGTGGGCTGCCATGCCCTCCTCCAGGGACCGGTTAAGGGGATACTCTCTGTATTTCTTCAATCATAGCTAGGATGACCATACATCCCATTCATCAAGATCTGCCTCAGACTATTTCAACACTAGCATCCCTTTACTCTCTCAAAACTGCCCCAACTTGAATGATAAACTATATACAGTCACCCTAATTACAGCAGATATACGTTGTAGCACCAAGAGGTGACAGGCAAGGTCTAGGTTTAGGACTACCACTGTAGTTCCTGCTGCTCCTGCTGCTAAAATCACTTCAGTCGTATCCAACTCTGTGCAACCCCATAGATGGCAGCCCACCAGGCTCCCGAGTCCCCGGGATTCTCCAGGCAAGAACACTGGAGTGGGTTGCCATTTCCTTCTCCAATGCATGAAAGTGAAGTCGCTCAATCGTGTCCGACTCTTCATGACTCCATGGACTGCAGCCCACCAGGCTCCTCCATCCATTGGATTTTCCAGGCAAGTGCACTGGAGTGGGGTGCCATTGCCATCCCCGACTGTAGTTCCTAGTTCCTAAGGGCCTCTGAAAACCATTCCAAAAAAATAAAAACATTAGCGGAAACAATTAGTTTCTATGCAGAACCAAGGCCCCTTCTAATCAGTCTGCTGTTCCCAGGTCCCTTCTGAATAAAATCTCTGGTGCTAATGCACACAAATATTCTCTCATTCAGAGAACATTACAAACCCACAAAGTATTCCAGCCTTAATCAACACTTAGGAACTCTATCATAAGCACGTGCATATACACATAAATCACAGAGCTAGGAATCTAAACCATAACACTGTGTCATCAACCTAAAATTCTGCGTGGCGTGAGATAAAACATTCAGCCTTTCTGAGCAGGTTTTCACTTCTGCTAATCTGGAACATGTCTGTCGCCTCCACTTCCATGGAGGGACCACATCAGCAAGCACTGTGATGTGCTCGGAGTGCTTTGTAAAAGCAATGGAGTGCCATCCTTGAAAGCCTGTTAACTGACTGGGAAAGAACGCTGAGCTGAAATTGCATAAAAAAGCAAAACCTCTATGAGGTGACAGGTGGATTTTTCTCCCCTCCTTTCCTTCTCACATTTTTGATTCCATGTGTTATCAGGGGTGTGTGTAACAGGGTGAAAAGGGTCAACGTAACGGTGAAATGCTGGCCCACTTAGTGCTAAGGAACTTTGTTGTTATAATTCTTAACCACGGTCATGGACTCAAAGATTTATAGTTCAGTGTTAAGGGATCTATGAAGCCCCCAAATGATAAATAAATAAAGTCAGTGAGCAGAAATACTGCACATGACCACATTTTTCTTTGTTAAGTCAATAATGGCCAGTATAGAGGAAAGGACACTCAAAAACAGAGGACACATTTCAGTGCTAGTTCAGCTACAAACTTGTATTGTTACTGTGGATAAGTCACTTTAATCTCTGTGTGCCTGTTTCCTTATCTTTCCAAAGGAAATACTTGCCTTATCCATTCAAGAGGTGGTGGTGAGGATAAGAGGAGAAAATACTGATGAAAGCCCCACTCTGCAAGAGTCAAAAGATTGTCATTTTTATCTCTTTTAAAATCACCATTAGATGCTGAGAGGAATTCTGTCTGGAGATGGTTCCTATTTACTTAGAAAGGAAATGCAAAAAAATAAGGAAAAACAAATAAAGATTCACTAATTAAAGTTCACCTTCACCTCCACTCTCTGGTCTCTGGATGTGCTGAGCCAAAGCACTCTGGCGAGGTGTAAAGACCACAAGTTCAGTTTCTGCCCAGCTCAGGCTGCTCAGTGACCAGTGTTTCACACTGATAAATGCCTCCCAAATCTCACAGCACAAAGTGAGAGTTCACAAGGTTAGGCGCATTAATTAGCAGGATTCATTTGGATTCTGTATTCATCAAATGCAACAAGCAGCCATTCAATATTTGCCTGTTTGCACTACACTAAGGTCTCTAATTCAAAGATCCAGACAGAAAAACAAAATAAAACCCAAGAAATTAAACTAAAATAAACCGGCACCATCAGAATGTGCCTCAAAGTAAATTAAGCAGCCTTAAACCACAGCAAAAGGGTCTGCATAGGCCCACAGCAGACAGTATGCGTAATAAACATGCAGGCTACAGAAGCGGGTCCCGCTGCAAAATAAAGGAAAAGTAAAGTGGTTCTAAGCAGAGACTACTTTTTGTGCTTTAACAAATTCCTCTTAATTCCTTCTGCTTAATTCCTTATTGATCTGTAATCCCCACAGGAAGACACATTATGTGGAACCTTTTCAGATTCTTTTAAACTTTGTGAGTCTGTTCCCCACACTTCAATTAGTTTTACCTTCCTATATCTAAAATAAGCCTATATCCAAAATAAGCAACATTTTATAAGCAAATATTTGAGTTAGTATACAAAAGTAGATTCAGAGACTGACCACGATTCCTTATGTTTTCAAGGTCCTAGGTGGAAAGTACAGGGTGAAATAGAAAATGTCACTCATTTCAAAGCAGCCCAGAGGATTGTAGTTTTTTATTTTGGCTGCAAAAATCACCTGGAGGAATTTCTAAATACCTGAATGGTTAAGCCCAATCTTAGCCCCACTCAATCAGAATCTCTGGGACCTAGATCTCCAAGCAATGGTACTTTTTCCGTTATATGGCCAGGATACAGAACTGCTATCAAAGGACATGAATTTCACAGCTTACAGAAGCTCTACGGCAAATCTAAACCAGAAAGAAAACAGGAAGACCTTCTACATCATCTTTAAGTCTGGGGTAAATGACCATCTCTTTCACCAAAAGCTCCCATAGGAACGACCTTCAGTGCCAATAGAGATCCCACTGGGAGATGAACACAGAGAGGAACAGCACTTTCTCTTCCCGCCTTTTCGCCATACCCTACCTGGACCAGTCTGATGCCAACTCAACACCAGAAACGCAAGAACTGAGCCAATACTTCCAAATCTGGAAGGCACGCAAATAGTGAATGTTGATTATGGCGCCATCCTGGTGTTTAAGCTCAGCTTCAGGGGTTTTGATGAAATTTAATTAAGCTCTAGGAAGGGGAACTAGGTCAACCCCTTGGTCTAGCATTCTGATAATGCACATCCCTTAATGAGCATTACTGGACAAGTCTAATAATAGTGACTTTTCTGGACAACCCTAACACAAGAGAAGACTCTACACATCGACACCACCAGATGGTCGACACCGAAATCACATTGATTACATTCTTTGCAGCCAAAGATGAAGAAGTTCTATATAGTCAGCAAAAACAAGACCGGGAACAGACTGTGGCTCAGATCATGAGCTCCTTACTGCCAAATAAGATTGAAAATTCAGACTGAAATTGAAGAATGTGGAGAAAACCATTAGACCTTCAGGTATGACCTAAATCAAATCCCTTATGACTATACAGCGGAAGGGAGAAATAGATTTGAGGGACTAGATCTGATAGACAGAGTGCCTGATGAACTATGGATGGAGGTTCGTGACACAGTACAGGAGTCAGGAATCAAGACCATCCCCAAGAAAAAGAAATGCAAAAAAGGAAAATGGCTGTCTGAGAAGGCCTTACAAATAGGTGAAAAGAAGGAAAGTGAAAAGCAAAGGAGAAAGGAAAGCTATACCCATTTGAACGCGGAGTTCCAAAGAACAGCAAGGAGATAAGAAAGCCTTTATCAGTGATCAATGCAAAGAAATAGAGGAAAACAACAGAATGGGAAAGACTAGAGATCTCTTCAAGAAAATTAGAGATATCAAGGGAACATTTCAGGCAAAGATGGGCTCGATAAAGGACAGAAATGGTATAGACCTAACAGAAGCAGAAGATATTAAGAAGAGATGGCAAGAATACACAGAAGAACTGTACAAAAAAGATCTTCACGACCAAGATAATCACGATGGTGTGATCACTCACCTAGAGCCAGACATCCTGGACTGTGAAGTCCAGTGGGCCTTAGAAAGCATCACTACGAACAAAGCTAGTGGAGTTGATGGAATTCCAGTTGAGCTATTCCAAATCCTGAAAGATGACGTTGTGAAAGTGCTGCACTTAATATGCCAGCAAATTTGGAAAACTCATCAGTGGCCACAGGACTGCAAAAGGTCAGTTTTTATTCCAATCCCAAAGAAAGGCAATGCCAAAGAATGCTCAAACTACCACACAATTGCATTCATCTCACATGCTAGTAAAGTAATGCTCAAAATTCTCCAAGCCAGGCTTCAGCAATACATGAACCGTGAACTTCCAGATGTTCGAGCTGGTTTTAGAAAAGGCAGAGGAACCAGAGATCAAATTGCCAACATCCACTGGATCACTGAAAAAGCAAGTGAGTTCCAGAAAAACATTTCTGCTTTATTGACTATGCCAAAGCCTTTGTGTGGATCACAAGAAACTTAAAATTTCTGAAAGAGATGGGAATACCAGACCACCTGACCTGCCTCTTAAGAAACCTGGATGCAGGTCAGGAAGCAACAGTTAGAACTGGACATGGAACAACAGACTGGTTCCAAATAGGAAAAGAAATATGTCAAGGCTGTATATTGTCACCCTGCTTATTTAACTTATACGCAGAGTACATCATGAGAAACGCTGGGCTGGAAGAAGCACAAGCTGGAATCAAGATTACCAGGAGAACTATCCATAATCTCAGATATGCAGATGACACCACCCTTATGGCAGAAAGTGAAGAAGAACTAAAAAGCCTCTTGATGAAAGTGAAAGTGGAAAGTGAAAAAGTTGGCTTAAAGCTCAACATTCAGAAAACAAAGATCACGGCATCTGGTCCCATCACTTCATGGCAAATAGATGGGGAAACAGTGGAAACAGTGGCTGACTTCATTTTTTGGGGCTCCCAAATCACTGCAGATGGTGACTGCAGCCATGAAATTAAAAGACGCTTACTCCTTGGAAGGAAAGTTATGACCAACCTAGACAGCGTATTAAGAAGCAGAGACATCACTTTATCCACAAAGGTCCATCTAGTCAAGGTTATGGTTTTTCCAGTGGTCATGTGAGAGCTGGACTATAAAGAAGGCTGAGCGCCGAAGAATTGATGCTTTTGAACTGTGGTGTTGGAGAAGACTCTTGAGAGTCCCTTGGACAGCAAGGAGATCCAACCAGTCCATCCTAAAGGAGATCAGTCCTGGGTGTTCATTGGAAGGACTGATGCTGAAGCTGAAACTCCAATACCTTGGCAACCCGATGTGAAGAGCTGACTCACTGGAAAAGACCCTGATGCTGGGAAAGATTGAGGGCAGGAGGAGAAGGGGAAGACAGAGGATGAGATGGTTGGATGGCATCACCGACTTGATGGACATGGGTTTGCGTGGACTCCGGGAGTTGGTGATGACAGGGAGGCCTGGCGTGTTGCGGTTCATGGGTTTGCACAGAGTTGGACACGACTGAGTGACTGAACTGAACTGATAAGGAATAGTGGATAGGCATTCAAAGATATAAATGATGGCTAGAAATACAGAGATATTTCTAGGAGCTACCCTTTTAAATCTGAAGAGTATCAATATCTCCAAACAGCAGGAGGTAAATTCCAGAGGCAAGGTGTCTTATATCATTTCTCTGAGGCAGGCTAACCTGTTCTACCCTAACTCTGTCAGCCTCACCAGATCCGAAAAGCACACAAATAGGGAAGGCGTTCTACACCCTTCCCTAAACCTTTCTGAGGATGTCTTGGCAGGAGACAGTTTCGCTCTAACCCACAAATGGGGCCTGGGCTTTGTCCAATCATCCTCCCTAATCTAACAAAGAAAGGCAGCAGAAACTTCCCTGATTAAAACCATAAGGCTGAATTCCCCCAGGGACAAGAATGGAATTTTCTTGTTGCTGATTACCACAGGGACTCCAAAAATCTGTGAGGCAGGGGCTAAGTGGTTGGGAATAAACAGACAAGTCCAACACAAAATTATGAGACATCAAGAAAACCAGGTTAAAAAAATTATCATGTAGCTTGTAAAAGAAAAAACAAAAGCAATCACAACTGTGCTTGAGTGACTTTCCCCCTATAATATCCACAATTTCAATAATGTGATTACAATACCTTTAAGGTTAAGAAATATGTTTTATATATTGCTAATGTAAATTCATTGCTGAAACTAACCAAATCACTCTCCAAAATAAATAATTCCAGGAAATGCTCTCTATCATGTAGCACTCTTAGATAAAAGACACACACACCACATCTGAGTTATAAACAACTTATACCAACCTGGCTGTCCCGTGTTGGGAATCCATGATAACCTGGGGTCAGAGGCTCGTTCTGAGACAAAGAAAAGAAAAGAAAACCATAAGACAAAAGACAGTGTTAAGAATCATCCAAAATGATCAGACATAAATTCCTGCAGTAGTTCCTAAGGTGTTCCACTGCTCTACTCCACTCTACCTATGAACATCTCTGCGTTCAGCATGCTATGCTATGCTAAGTCACTTCAGTTGTGTCTGACTCTGTGTGACCCCATAGACAGCAGCCCACCAGGCTTCCCCGTCCCTGGGATTCTCCAGGCAAGAACACTGGAGTGGGTTGCCATTTCCTTCTCCAATGCATGAAAGTGAAAAGAGAAAGTGAAGTCGCTCAGTCGTGTCTGACTCTTAGCGACCCCAAGGACTGCAGCCTACCAGGCTCCTCCGTCCATGGGATTTTCCAGGCAAGAGTACTGGAGTGGGGTGCCATTGCCTTCTCCGGAGTTCAGCATGCAGGATAGCAAAAAAAAAAAAAAACAAAACACAAAAACATGAAAAACAGTATTTTCTTAGGAGCACTATCCATAAAGCACTGTGTTCCTCCTCATCCAGCTAAATGTTTGCTTCTTAGAGCCTCTCCAACAGAGCAGTCCAGGGATTTGGGGCAGATCAACTCTTAACTTCACACTATGGGACTCCAGCATGTCTGGCCCCTGAACTCTAAAAGCCAGTAGCACTCCCGAACACTGGACAACGAAAAACCTTCACATATTTCCAAAAGTACCATCATTGGGAAGGGGACAGCATCACCCCTACTAAGAACTGCCTCTTGACCTGGACAAATTTTGTCCCTTCCCTCTATCACTCTGCCTTCCTTCAATTTTGCCCCTGTTCCAGACTTCCTCTACCATCCTACATCCTATGGACTCAAGTGACTCCTAATACGTATATGTGTTAAATTTATTAGGTTATTTGCACAATTTACTTTCCATATTATTTATAATTAAATTCATTTTTTTTTAAAGGTGTATCATACTGAGTAGGTCTTCCCAGGTGGCACCGGTGGTATAGAACTCGCCTGCCAATGCAGGAGACATCAGACACATGGGTTCAGTCCCTCAGCCAGGAAGACCCCTCGAGGAGGGAATGGCGACCCACTCCAGCATTCTTGCCTGGAGAATCCCATGGACAGAGGAGCCTGGCGGACTACAGTCCGTGGGATTGTGCAGAGTTGTACACAAATGAAGTGACTTAGCATGCACACATCCACATCATACTGAGTGTCTCATCTTCACATTAACCATTAAATCAAGATCCTTGAGGCCTAGAATGGTAACCAATAAAAGCTATGCAAACCCTAATTAAGTATAAGGTCATACCATATGAGCACTCACTCATGGCTTACTTGACTCATTCAGTCATTCAGTTTACATACACTGAATATCTTATATTTTGCAAGAACTGTTTAGATGACTGACAGAGTAAGAAAGATGAATAAAACAAGGCCCTTGCCTCCAAGGGAACTTTAGAATGGGAGAAGACACACATGCACATAAAGATGTAAATGAGAAAATAGTGTTTCTGTAGTTTTTTCAAGGTGCTCAATACAGCTACCTCAAAGATATTCATCCTCTTCAATTCATTTGTATTTCCACTCCTACTAGCAGACGGTAAGTTAAGAATTTTCACTGATAGGACCTTCTTTTATGACAAGATAGTGAACCTTCCATCTAATGGTACATCTGCTTTGATTTTATCTACATCTTTGATCATCAAAAGTACACACTCCTTTCAAAAACATGAAAGCGCAAGGTGTCAACTTAAGCTCCCTGCATAGACCCCATGTCTTGTTCATCATGATTTCCCCACAGTCAAGCACAGTGTCTAACACATGCTAGACATTCAAAAGAATGTGTAAATAAATAAACAAGGTTCAATAATCAGAAATTATTAGGAATCGTTGGAGCATAGAAAAAGCAAGAAAATTCCAAAAAAAACCACATCTGCTTCACTAACTATGCTAAAGGCTCTGACTGTGTGGAACACAACAAAGTGTGGAAAATTCTTGTAAGAGATGGGAATACCAGACCACCTTACCTGCCTCCGGAGAAATGTGTATGCAGGTCAGGAAGCAACAGCTACAACCGGACATAGCACAACAAACTGGTTCAAAACTGGGAAAGGAGTATGTCAAGGCTGTAAACTGACACTCTGCTAATTTAACTTATATGCAGAGTACATCATGTGAAATGAAGGGCTGGATGAAGCACAAGCTGGAATCAAGATTGCCAGAAGTATCAATAACCTCAGATATGCAGATGACACCACCCTTAGGGCAGAGAGAGAAGCGGAACTAAAGAGCCTCTTGATGAAGGTGAAAGGGGAGAGTGAAAAAGCTGGCTTAAACCTCAACATTCAAAAAACAAAGATCATGGCATCCGGTCCCATCACTTCATGGCAAATAGAGAGGGAAACAGTGACAGACATTATTTTCTTGGGCTCCAAAATCACTGCAGATAGTGACTGCAGCCACAAAATTAAAAGACGCTTGCTCCTTGGAAGAAAAGCTATGACAAACCTGGACAGCGTATTAAAAAGCAGAGACATTGCTTTGCCCACGAAGGTCTGTATAGTCAAAAGCTATGGTTTTTCCAGTAGCCATGTATGAATGTGAGAGTTGGACCATAAAGAAAGCTAAATGCCAAAGAACTGATGCTTTTGAGCCATGGTGCTGGAGAAGACTCTTGATGGCATCACCAGCTCAATGGAAGAGTTTGAATAAGCTCCGGGAGTTGGTGATGGACAGGGAAGCCTGGCGTGCTACAGTCAATGGGGTCACAAAGAGTCAGACACAACTGAGTGACTGAACTGAACTGGACTTCAAGGAGATCAAACCAGTCAATCCTAAAGGAAATCAATCCTGAATATTCATTAGAAAGACTGATGCTGAAGCTGAAACTCCAATACTTTGGCCACCTGATGCGAAGAGCTGACTCATTAGAAAAGACCCTGATGCTGGGAAAGATTGAAGGCAGGAGGAGAAGGGGATGACAGAGGATGAGATGGTTGGATGGCACCACTGACTCGATGGACATGAGTTTGAGCAAGCTCCAGGAGGTGGTGAAGAACAGGGAACCCTGGCATGCTGCAGTCCATGGGGATCATAAAGAGTTGGACACAACTGAGCGACTGAACAAATTAAGCATTCAGTTGCTGACTCACAGACAATTCAAGTTCTCTTTTTTTTATTCCTAAGTCTCTATTTTGGACATTTATAAATTGTCTTCCCAAAGACAGTACACCAAAGATAATTGCCTTTAAAAATGATAGGTGCCAAAAAAAAAAAACAACTGATAGGTACCAAAACAATCATGAGAAAGAACAAAGTTGAAGGGCTCACATTACAAAGCTACAGTAATCAAAACAGTGTAATACTTTTAGGAACAGACAGACAGACCAACGAGGTACAACTACGAGTCCAGACATAAACCCTTGCAGTTATGATCAACTGAGTTTTAAAAAGTGTGCCAAGAAAAACAATGGAAGAAAGAATAACCTTTTCAACAAATGGCACTGGAACACCTGGATATCTCATGTTGAAGAATAAAGCTGGAACTCTGTCTTATGCCATATACAAAATTAACTCAAGACAGATCATAGACCTGAAATCATACAACACTTAAAAGAAAACAAAGGAAATCTTCCTGACCTTTGATTATGTAATGGTTTCTTCGATATAACTACACAAACACAAGTGACAAAGGAAAAACAGATTAAATGAACTTCATCAAAACTTAAAAGTTCAGTACTTCAAAGGACACCATCACTTCTGGGGATCTAATACACACACAGTGATTACAGTTAACAAGACTGTATGATATACTTGAACTTTGCTAAGAGAATAGGCTGTAAATGTTCTCACCACACAGACACACACAAAGATAATTATGTGACAATGATGCAGGTGTTAGTTACAGCTATGGTATTAATCATTTTGTAATATACAAATGTATCAAACCAACAAGTTGTACACATTAAACTTATACATTGTTAATGCCAATTATGTCTCAATACTGCTGGGGAGGAAAAGATACCATCAAGTTAGACAACATAATGGGAGAAAATATTTGCAAATCCTTTGTCCAACAAGGGACTTATACTCCAGAACATAAAAGAACTCTTAGACAAATAACCCAAATTTTTAAATGGGCAAAAGCTGTGAACAGGAAGTTCTCCAAAGAGGATATACAAATGGCCAATAAGCACATGAAAAGATACTCAACACTGTTGGTCATTAGGAAAATGCACATCAAAACCATAATGAGAAATACACCCACTAGGACAGCTACAGTCAGACAGTCAGACAATAACAGCATCATCAATGATACGGAGAAACTAGAATCTCACATTGCTGTTAGAAGTGCAAAATGGTGCATCACTTTGGAAACAGTTTGGAAATCCCTCAAAATGTTTAAAAAAAAAAAAAAAAAGTGACCATGTGATCCAGCAATTCCACACTAGGTGTGACCAAGAAAACTGAAAACATACATCCATAGAAAGCCTTGTACACAAATGTACATGGCAGAGTTATTTCATAATAGCCAAAAAGCAGAAATAATACAAATGCCCATCAACTCATGAATGGAGAGGCAAAGTGTGGTATATGTATAACTGAGTATTATTTAGAAATAAAAAAGGAATGAAGTATAGGTAAAACAAAGATGAACTTTAAAATCATCATGCTAAGTGAAAAAAATCAGAGACAAAAGCCACAAATTATAATTTCATTTATAGGAGATATTCAGAATGGGCAAATCCATAAAGAAAGAAGATGAGTAGTCTAGGGACTAAAAGGAGTGACTGCTAATGGGTACTGTGTTTTACTTTTGGTGACGAAAATGTCCTGGAATTAGTGATGATGGATTCACAACTCTGATTTTGCTGAAAACCCCAAAACACTAACCACCACTAAAAACACTTTAAAAGGGTGAGATTTATGGCCTGTGAATTACAGGTTAATAAACTTGTTATTTAAAAATACTAATAATAGGCAATGTTGGCTGGCTATTCTCACACCAAGTTTTACAGAGGAGACACCTGTAGCTTTGTTGTTGTTACTTAGTTGCTCAGTCATGTCCAACTCCTTTGTGACCCCATGATTAGGTTCCTCTGTCCATGGGGATTCTCCAGGCAAGAATACTGGAGTGGGTTGCCATTTCCTTCTCCAGGGGATCTTTTCAACCCAGGAATCAAACCCACATCTCGCTTTGGCAAGCAAGTTCTTTAGCACTGAGTCACCTGGAAAGCCCACGTGCAGCTTGGACCAGAACAAAAACAGGGCTCCTTCCAAAATCCCCAAGAGCCTTGTTTGTTCTGGAGTCCGTACATTTACTTCAACACCATTCCCTCCAGATTTTAACAATGCTGATGATAAACACGATGATACTGAGCAATCAATCAGGCATGGTTTTAGGATGATGGGGAGAGAGGGAAGAGAAAGTGGCAAAGAGAAGAAGATAATAAAACACAGATAATAGGTGGGAAAGTCAAACTTTCAAGCCAGGTCTGTTGTACGCCAAAGCCCCTGTTCTTCCCATTTTATCAAATTATCTTTTTTAATAATCATGCCGTATTATTCCTTTACAATAAATTTCAAGACTGTCTGAGAAAGGAATTAGAGGATTAAGAAAGTCATCAAAAACACCCAAAAGCATCATTAACAAAGATTCATCACTCCCAGAGGCTATCCCATATATATACTCTTTGAGTTCAACAATGCACAATACTTTTTATAAGGGAAAAAAAAATCCTCCTACAAGCGAGCACTGTCAAAAACTTTAATAGCAAAGACAGATGTAATAACAGGTGCACAGAGATGTGCCAGAGGAAATGGACTTCCTCCTTCACCTGCTTAGCAAAGCGGTTCTCCTTTCTTCCCCATCTCTCACTCTTAGAACTCTCCAGCCCTCAGGCACGTCCTGCCTCACTGAAGGTGGCCTACACTTAACGACACAGGTTTGCTTTCTTTTTTAGTTTTACTGTATATATACCTGTCCCTTCAAAATGCATGAACTTTGCATGATTTTGAATTTTATAGAAATGAATCCTATTGCATAGCAATTTCCTTCTTTTCTCAATATTCTGAGATTTATCTCCACTTACGCATGTCACTATATTTCACTAATTGACCACTATATGCACTATTTGACCACTGCTTAGTTTTCTATCTTACGACTATGTCACAATTTATTTATCCCTCTTGCTTTCCTGTTAACAGACTTAAATTGTTCCCAGTTATACTCACAAACCACGCTGCCTGTAAACATTCTTTCAGAGCTGAGGTATACACTGGCAAAAATAAAAATATGACAAATTGGCAAGAAGAGTCAATAGACATCTTCACATCTAACAGTAGGAATACATGTATATTAGGACAACTCTTTGGGAAAGCAACTTTATAATAATTATTAAAATATTAAATACTCATACCTTTTTGTAATTTCATATCTCTAATTTATCTAAAGAATCACCTGAACTTGTGCTCAAAGAAGCATGTTGGACCATAACAAAAAGAACAGGGATCCTTCCAAAATCCCCAAGAGCCTTGTTTGTTCTGGAGTCTATACATTTACTACAACACCATTTCCTATAGAATTTAACAATGCAACTGCAAAGGTTTTTTAATTTAGTGCTGTTTCCAACACTGAAAAACTAAAAAGAACCTCAATTATAGGGAAATAGAGTTATCAACTATTCTCTTGTTTCAACATCATCTGTTGAACTCTGCAAGCTTTTTAAAAGGTGAAAAATCTCAATGAACTATCTCAAGTCATACTAAATGACAGCAAAACAGTCGGTGTGCTATTCCTTTAAATCACAATACAAAAGAGGTATCCTATGGGCTTCCCTCATAGCTCAGATGGTGAAGAATCTGCCTGCAATGCAGGAGACCGGGACTCAGTCCCTGGGTCAGGGAGATCCCCTGGAGAAGGGAATGACAGCGAAACAAATCAGTGTGCTATTCCTTTAAATCACAATACAAAAGAGGTATTTCTACATGAATATAAAATCAAAAATACCTGCACAGAGAAAATCTAGAAGGATATACAACAAGTTCTAACAGTGGTTCCCTCTAGGGAGAAGAGTAAGATTTGTGGAAGGTTGACAGGGCATTGTCTATGGGAATTATTTGAATATACAAAATGTAAAATTCATGTATTAAGAACCAAAACAGTCACTATTACCAGTGTTTCATAATGGTTTATACAAACAGGTATTTTGTGCAAAAACACCTTCATATAATCTTATTTAGTCCTCACAATGCAGAAAATGGGTTTCATAACCCTCATTTTACAGAGGACAAAACTGAATTTCAGAATGAGTAAGTGGTTTGCTGAAGGCCAAACAGCCAATGATAGTGGTCGAGCTGCCTTCAGATTCAGGTCTTTTAACTCTGTACCTGGTACTCTATTACCTCATGACAACCTGCACAAACCAGTACTGGTCCTGGGAGAGATTGGTATAATTGTCTAAAAACGTGCAGATAGGAGTTTTTAAATCAGAGTAAAAATAACTGCTGAAATGTATTATTTTTAAAATTTTTTATTTCATACTGGAGTACAGTTGACTAACAATGTTGTGTTAGTTTCAGGTGTATGGCAAAGTGATTGAGTTATATATTAATAACAAATTTAAAGCAGAGATGAAATTACATGGAACAGATAGGACAGAAATCAGATGTGTTTAAACTCCAAAGAGGAAAGGCTTTAGCAGCTGTATTGCCATAAGCAAGAGTTACTGACCCAGTAAGACTGGAAGACTTAGAAAATGATTGCCAAGACATATAAGCTGCCTCCCCCTCCCCCCAAAAAAGAATATGTAAGAAATAAAATACTAACCTTAAGAATCTTACTACAGGTCAACAATTAAACCTGTTTAGAAGCTTCTGATTAATTAATGTATGTAACTAACAAATAAAGTAATTGTGATGGATCGTGCATGTACAATGGACACTGAAAGAAGTGAAGAAAAATATTACCTGATTTTTATATTCTTCACTGGCTGCTTAGAAGCTCCCACTGCATCTATGTTTGAAGAAGCCACTTAAGCAGAAGCATCCTTCATTTATTCAGTAAAAGTGTATTTAACAACTGCTTTATGACAAGTACGGTGCTGGTATCCCTGCCCTTGAGGAGCTCTAAGTCATAATAACAACAAGATAATGTGATTGATAACACAACTAACATCTATAAAAAGAACTACAGGACTCCATAAGATTTTTTGGAAACGTGTGTATTGGAGTTGGGGTTGGGCGATGAGTGGGTAATAGCCTCTAATCTCGTACAGGAGGACAGGATCTCCACACTGTCAAGGACCAAGGAATGCTGAAAAGACACAGTGGATTTTAAAACCACTCCTCTAAATGCATTCTGAAAATCATCAACATCATTTCTAAATGATTAGATACATACAAAGGGCCAGTAATATATTTGCACATTCCAAGTTAAAATCACCTAGAATACTGCACCTAGGAGGTACAATAGACCAGCTGACTTAAGCATGTTTTTAAGAGAGGCACTAAAAGGACTTAGTGACACTGAAGATCAAGAAAGTCCTGCTTTCAGTACAGAAATACAGTAGTGATATAACATACTAGCTATGAATCCTAAGCAACGACCAATAAAACTCTGAGGAGTCTAAGGAAGACACAACTCTGCCAGCCTCCCCTGGTTTCACCCACTTAACAGGCCATGTGTTCAGCATCCAGAGATTTATCACAAGAGTATTTTTTTTACTGGCTTCTATCAGTGATGAAGGTTGTCTAGGAACAGGAGCACAAAACTGAAAATGTACAAGAAAGCTACATTAAGCAATCAGGAAAAAAAAAATTTAACCCACCTTACTGTCTTTCTTTTGTGTCTAACAAAGTCAAACCCACTTCACAAGATGGAAGAAGAAGAAAAATACTAAGACTGGAACAAAGTAAGTTCTTGCCATCAGGCAATTTGGGAAGAGGAAAGGAAAATGAAGCAAAGGGAAGTAAGAATGAAGCTCTCCTCTAACAAACAAGCCTGGTCAATGGTACCAAGTTTTTCATTGACTTACTTACTCTCAGTTGAAGATTAATTTCATATTACCTTACATACATTTAACAATGGAAGGAAAATTTGACTTAGACCATATTGGCTAGGGAAGAAGAGCAAATCAAGTTTCGCAGGGTATTTCAATACCTTTGTTTTACAGCCCAAGTTACTTGAAGTAGCCTATTTTTGAATGGGGACACGGAAGGAACACCACAGGAACTGAAGAGGCAGCTAAGTTCCACATGTCATTACGTAAAAAAACCAACCCTAGCAACAAGTACTTCTGAGTCAGGAAGAGACTGCTTAACAACCACAGATCATTATTCTGTGTCCAAACCATACAAGGCTCAAGGTACCCAAAGATAAGAGGACTTATAAGGGATATGAACCTGGTAGTATCTAATAACACAGTTCCAACAGAAAGTGCAATGGGTAACTGGCAAACTAAACTTTCACACTACTGTATGCTGTGCTGTGCTGAGTCGCTCAGTCATGTCTGACTCTTTGCAACCCCATTGGACTGTAGCTGCCAGACTCCTCTGCCTATGGTGATTCTCCAGGCAAGAATACTGGAGTGTGTTGCCATTTCCTTCTCCAGGGGATCTTCCCAACCTAGGGATCGAATCCAGGTCTCCCGCACTGCAGGAGGATTCTTTACCGTCTGAGCCACCAGGGAAGCCCATAATAAACCAAAACAGAGTAATTCATTCCACCTCCCCAGCAAGAAAACTGACAGCCAATACCACTTTGTTACATTCACCAGTTCCACCCCAAATATCCCATTTTTTTTAAAAGACCAGTTCATTCTGGGGGTGCTTTATCTCAGCCCTAGGGCTGGTTGCTATTATAATTTTATAATATTAATTTAAATATTAACTTAATATTAAAATTAATTTTATATTAATGATATATTATCATCTATCAATCACATTATTACAGTATATCTGTTACATCTGTTATTCCTTAGAGTTCACTCTACCCCTTACAAGCCAATCCCTTATTACTTTGATCTGCTGTTACAGTAAATAATTCTTTATGTTAAATTCCTTGTTTAAATTACTTACAGGCTGTTTGTCCTCATTGGACCCAGACTGGTACAGATGAGCTGAAACAAAATGCTAATAGCCACTGATTTCACACAGGACAGACATTATGTTTCATATTTTCTATACATTATCACTCTGTATTTTCACCAAAACTCTATAATATATCTCTCAACAGTAAGAAAACAGGCTTAGAAAAGGAAGCAATTTGTTTATGATAATGCAAATCCAGGTTGGTCTGATACTCCAGTCCCTGCTGGTTCCCTACTATAACATTTATTTTTCTTCACAGAACCTAGCAACACTTCTTAAAGAACTAAACATCTATGTCCTGGAGAAGAATTAACAAAGCAGTTCTGGCTGCTATACTTAGAAAGGGCAGCTTCCAAGGTTGGCTTTGACTGGTGCCTGGGAACTTAGATTTCAGGAGGGTTCTATTCCCAGAACCAGTTAAGAGTGGCTTACTGTGCCTAAATTGTGCAAACCATATGGTTGATGCCGAACACTGCTTTCCTTCTGGGAGTTGAGAATCTGAGCACATGCTAGGCAGAGGGTGCCTAAGTGTACAACCCTTCCCAGTCATGCCCCAGAAAGAAAAATTCCCCCACTAAGGCAAGGAGATCCAACCAGTCCATTCTGAAGGAGATCAGCCCTGGGATTTCTTTGGAAGGAATGATGCTAAAGCTGAAATTCCAATACTTTGGCCACCTCATGCAAAGAGTTGACTCACTGGAAAAGACTCTGACGCTGGGAGGGATTGGGGGCAGAAGGAGAAGGGGACGACAGAGGATGAGATGGCTGGATGGCATCACTGACTCGATGGACGTAGGTCTGAGTGAACTCTGGGAGTTGGTGATAGGGAGGCGTGGCGTGCTGCGATTCATGGGGTCACAAAGAGACAGACATGACTGAGCGACTGAATTGAACTGGACTGAACTGAACTGAAGGCTCTAATGAGCTTCCCCAGTAGACTACATTGCCACCACTGGCTGAAGCAGAGAAGCACACCCGTGTGACTCCACTGCGAGGAAAGCTGAACGGAGCCTGATTTCTTCTGCACTTTACCACCATGCACTTTTAAGGGAAAAAGTGATTTTACTTTGTATCCTCTCACTGCTATAAATCATGGCCATGAGTATGTCTAGACACTGAATTCTGTAAATCCTAGCAAATCACTGGAGCTGGGGTAGTCTTGGGGACCTCCTAATACAGCCTGTGACATGCCAACTATTTTAGTAAATGCAGAGGACACAAAGATGAATGGGGCCTTTGCCCTCAAGGAATTTTACAGTCTATTTAAATTTCCCTTCTTTCACTTCTCTGATCTTCACTTCTTAGTCTGTTCACCACTTAAAATAGATTAGATACATTTCCTTGAGCTAAATCTCATTTTTGGTACTGAAATGATGCTAAATATTTAATAAGTCCATCAGGCAAAATCTGAGATACAAAGCTCTAATAAACTCAAAGGCCACACATATTTTCTTTTCACTTTCCCCATCATATTGTGTTCCTCATTAAAAATAAATTGACAAACCCTTGTACACTGCTGGTAGGAATATAAAATGGTGCAGTTGCTACAGAAAATTGTTTGGCAGTTCCTCAAAAAGTTAAACATAGAACTACCACGTGGCCCAGCAATTCCACTCTTAGGTATATTCCCCAAAGAACTAAAAACAAGTACTCATGCAAGCACTTGTACACACGATGCAAAAGAGCTGAAAGGTAGAAATAACATAAATATCCATCAATGAACAAATGAATTATTGTGTATACATACAAAAGAATATTATTTGTCTATAAAAAGGAATAAAGTGCTGAAATATGCTATAACATGAATGAACCTTGAAAATATGATGATATATGAAAGAAGCCAGACACAAAAGGTCATGTATTATGCAATTCCATTTATATGAAATATCAAGAATAAGCAAATTTCTAGAGGCAGAAAGCAGATTGGTGGTTTTCAGAGACTAGAAGGAAGGGGAAAGTGACCGCTTAACAGGTGTGGGGTTGTTTTGGGGGTGATAAAAATGCTTGGAACTAGAAGGGGTGGTGGCTGCACCACATGTGAATGTACCAAAGAAAACCAAACCATTCACTTTTAAAAGGTTAATTTACATGTTATATGAATCTCATGTCAAAAACAATTTTTACAAAGCAATACAGTATACAATATGGCAATAATGATGTTATTTGACTGGGTACTTGTAGCTTGGAAAAAAAATCAACAGTGACTACCATAGACATAGATTCAAAACAGTGCTGTATCTCCATATACACCCTAGAAAACTATCTGAAAACTCAAGGTGGTTCTAAGATATAATAGAGTATGTATAACTGATGCAGTAGAGTATGTATAAATTTTCCTCCAAAACCCATAGAAAATAAAATTATAACATTACTATACATTATAGTTATTATAACTATATTATTATAACTATGAAACATTATTATATAATATTGTATATTACTTTGAATAGCATGCATGCATAAATAAAATCAATATTTTAAAGACATTTGCCTATTTCATCAACATCCCTAAAAATTTATTATTTTGGTAGGCTGGTCTTTTCAATGGAAAAACCATTTAAAGCCTTATATTCAGGGTTTCCTCATATTCAGGCATTTACAGCACATATACATAACCTTTTTTTCTCTTAGGTCTAGAAGGATGTATCCCAAAATGTTTAGTGATCCTGGTGTTGAGGTGGGTTTATAGAGTGGTATATATATTTTTTCTTTTCCCTATCTGTATTTTCTAATTTTTCAACAATGAATACATATATTTTCACTCACAACCATAAAAAATAGGCCCTTTTATTTGAACCAATAGGTTCACTGATGGTGTCTCAGATGGTGAAGAATCTACCTGCAATGCAGGAGATCCAGGTTTGATCCCTGGGGAGGGGAAGATCCCCTGGAGAAAGAAATGGCAACCCACTCTAGTATTCTTGCCTGGAGAATACCATGGACAGAGAAGCCTGGTGGGGTACAGTCCATGGGGTTACAAAGAGTCAGACATGACTGAGCAGCTAACACTTTGAAGGATTCTGTAAAAATTAAATGAGATAATACACATAAAGCCTTTAACACAGTACTCAGAATGTTATAAGTATGCAGCAAACATTAGATAAAATGGATATTATTAGGTTTCTGTTTTTGAAAATATTCCTCAGGAAACATCTTTCATTACCTACAGCAAAAGCATTTACCTGAATCCAGGCCTGGGTCACCTGAGTCAAGCCTAAATAACTAACAGTTTCTCAGCTGGTCCAGCAGCCTTCATCCACCGCTTCCCAGTTTTCTCACCAGGGCCAGGGTTAATTCAACAACCACCACTCACAGCACGCCCATGCTAATGGCTCTCCACTGCTTACATGATCAAGTTCCAAACACTCTAAAATCTGGCCTCACCTGTTCATTTCTTTTTTCTCCCTATTTATTTATTCCCTCAACAAACGTTTACTGAGGGACATTCATGTGTCTGGTACTATGGTAGAAACAGAAAGACAAATAAGTTACTGATTCTTTTCTCAAGGAACTCGCAGTCTAGTGAGAGAGACAGGCATATAAACAAGCACAACAGGAATCATGCAATAAAATGTAAATATTAGGCCCAGAGGGAACAAGTGTACAGGTTGACAATGGAGTGAGAAAAGCATGAAGAAATCACAAAGAAGGGACATCACAGGAGGCAAGATCTGGATGGGTTTGAAGATCTAAACTTTACTCAAATGACTTCATACCTAAGGGTGTTCTCCCACATCAACTCAACTCAAGCAAAATCGAGCAAAGTCTTCCTTGCCTTCACAATGCAATTCCTATCTGGCTCAATATACTTTCAAACTGAGTCAAGACCCATTCATGATTGATTTAAGAGATCTCAATCATTATTATAAAATCGAAGGTAAAGCAACAGTTCTCAAACTTTTTGGTCTTTGAATCTCCATTCTTAAAAATTACTAGAGATCCCAGAGAACTTTTGTTTATGGGAGTTAATAAAGATTAGTATTTGCCTATTAGAAACTAAAACTACAGTTTTAAAACTATTTGCTAATTCATTTTAAAACATCAGTAATAAACCATTATGCTAACATGAAAGCTTTTTACAAAAATTAACTGTATTTTGATACAGCCACTATGGAGAACAGTATGAAGGTTCCTTAAAAAACTAGGAAAAAAACTAACATATGACCCAATTTAGCTGGTAAAGAATCCATCTGCAATGCGGGAGACCTAGGTTCGATCCCTGGGTTGGGAAGATCCCCTGGAGAATTACATGGACTACAGTCCATGCGGTTGAAAAGAGTCAGACATGACTGAGCGACTTTCACTTCACTTCACTTCATGACCCAACAAACCCACCCCTGGGCATTTAAACCCTAAGGAAACGATAACTGAAAAAGACACATTTGCCCCAATATTACTGCAGCACTATTTACAATAGCTGGGATATGAAAGCAACCTAGATGTCTATCAACAGATGAATGGATAAAGAAGTTGTGGTACATATATACAGTGAAATAGTACTCAGCTATAAAATGGAACACATTTGAGTCAGTTGTAATGAGGTGGATGAACCTAGAGCCTATTATGCAGAGTGAAGTAAGTGAGAAAGAGAGAAACAAATATCATATATTAACACATATATATGGAATCTAGAAAAGATGGTAGCAGCGCAGCAATGGTGACACAGATTTAAAGAACAGACTTGCGGACACAGTTGGGGAAGGAGAGGGTGGGAGAATATATACAATGTATATTGAAATATATACATTACCATATGGAAAATAGATGGCCAGTGCTATGTGACAATCTACGGAGGAGGGAGGGAGGTCCAAGAGGGAGGGGACATATGTATACCTATGTCTGATTCAGGTAGATGTATGGCAGAAACCAACACAATAGTGTAAAGCAATTATCCTCCAATTAAAAATAAATTCAAAGGAAAGAAACATACAAAAAAATGCAGTGAGAACAGTGCTACTGTCAAACATTTTTCTGCAAATATCTTTCACAGCCAACTTAATAGAAGATGGCTAAGATACCTGCTCCTGCTTTCAATCTGTTGTGATATTTTATTTTGATGAAAGTATATGAAGAAAATTTGGCCTCCTTCAGATATGTGTTTGTCAAAAGTAGGAGTACTTTCACTTATCTATGGATATTCTTCCTTAATATAGTATCAAAACTTGCAAAGTGACAGTTCCTTAAAAGTTAGTTGCAGTGTGGCAATGCATATCAGTGAATTTTTCATAAAATCCATTGGTCTGTTCTGTATTTTGAACATTTTTTTAACCTATCATGATTATGTAACATCATGCATTGCTCATTTATAAAATACTGGTTCACTAAATTATAAAGATCTTCTCAATACTGACACATTTCCTTATATGATAGCAATGAAACTGGCTTTTTCCCCCCTCTCCTTTAAGTGCAAGACTGTGGTGGTGAAAAAAAAATAATGACTACTAACCAGTACAGTTTGGTGCCGGTGCCTTGACTCAAACTAGGATGACCCATCACTGCTTATACGTCAGTGCAAATGTCAATATAGTAGGAAAAGCAAAGAACATCTTAATGTTATGAAGAGTTTTGACCTTGAAGACCTCCTAAAAGGTTCTGGTGCACCTTGCAGGGCGGGGGGGTGGGGGGGTGGGGGAGCTGTCCATGGACACTTTTTAAGATGAGTATACTGGACTATAATAGAATTTTTAAACAAGAAGAATAAAGTACCTCATGTTTTAATAATCAGGGTAAGAATTATTCCATGAAACATGTTTTGGTCACATATATATGATAAATACCTAACTATACTAGCCTGTCATGTAAAGTGGATCTCTTATCATGGGTCAAGGTCAAAATCCCAAGGTCAAACAACTCTTATGTTGTGATATTCAGTTGAAACTGCTATTTCACTGAAATGAAGACTTAAAAAACAAAAACAAAATTTAAAAAACCCTCTAAATTAGCCTCAAAGGTATAAAGGAAATATATCCCTAAAGGATAACTCTGCAGCATTCCAAAATTCCTTTGAGACAGGCTAACATGTTAATCCTTTAGCCCAAAAGGTCAATACAGACATAATAAATTGTATTTTAACTGGCATACAATAGCTATTTCAATTTCACTTTTATAATCATTTCATCACTCACACTACTATTCAACACGATTCAGCTCTGTTGCTATTAGCTGAGTGACTTAGGGCACATTACTCACCCTCGCTGATTTATTGTGCCTGTCGAGATGCTAAGATTAGGCATAACACAAACAAAGTGCCACGCCACCCTCTAGAGGAAGGCTATTATAACGATTTTTTTATATACTTTGAGTTCAGAATCCGCCCTCACCCCTCAGTGCCCTAAGACATGTACGGCTGAGTGACAACGGGCCTCTCTGTCTCCTACTCGCGCTGTTGCTTCAGATGCCCTACTGTCTGCAACTAAGGATCCTCTGACCTAAACACTCCCCCAGCTACTTCTGGTGTGCCCAGTGCAAGTCCCCAAACTTCCTCTCATCCTATAAATTTCCTGGTCAGACAGAAGATAATGCTCATTACAATTCAAAGATCTTCTGATAAATGCCATGTCAATTCTTGCTTGGAACTAGCCTAAAAGACTTCAGATGAAATCATCTGAATTTGTGGTGGTTTTTTTTTTTAAACAGCAATTTTTTTAAAAGAACACACAAACTTAAATTCCTAAAACATATGGTCAACTACTATGAATTCATGAAAGGGCTGTCTCTATCAGATCTCATCACACCTTAATTCTTGAACAAGCTCCACTCCATTATTTCCTGGTCTAGGTGTTATTTCCATGATCAGTTGAGGACACTGAGATTCAGAGAGGTTGAATGACTAGGTCAAGGCCAAACAGCTAATAAGTGGTAGGGCCAGAGGCACAATTATAACTCTATTCTTTCCATTACTCGGTGACTTAGTCCAAAAAAGCGTTTATTTCCAGGCTAGTCAACAGGGAAGGGAAGTGCAAGTTCAAACTGTCTTAGCCTGACTGTTTCTCTTCTACCAATGAGAGTAACAGAGATAATCCAACTTTTTTTGGGTGAGGAGGGGACTTTCCAGGTGGCACAGTGGTAAAGAATCTACCTGCCAATGCAGGAGATACAAGAGACACAGGTTTGATCCTTGGGTTGGGAAGATCCCTTAAAGTAGGAAATGGCAAACCACTCCAGTATTCTTGCCTGGAAAATTCCATCAGCAGATGAGCCTGCTGGGCAATAGTCTGTGGGGTGACAGAGTAGAATATGACTGCGAAGAAGCAAGAGCACAATCTGCCTTTTCCCTTGGAGTTATCACCCAGTTACCCTCAATGGTAGAAGAAAACCGGTGGTTCTTAAATTTTAACATGCATACAGGTCACTGCAGGGCATCCTGTTAAAAATGCAGATTCTGATTCAGTGGGTTTGGTGGGATACCTGAGACTCTGCATTTCTAGTAAGATTTCAGGAAACGATGACAGATCTAGTGCTGGGGCCTTACTCAAAGTAGATTAAACGCAGTGGTTCTCAAACCTGGCTGCTCATCACAATCATCTGGGAATCACTGAACAATTACAGATTCCCAAGGCCCTCCCTCCTGGACATTCAGTGGTGTCTGAAATAATCTACTTCATAACTTTGTAATTCAAAGAAATGTATAATTATTAATGACAACAGCCAAAGCAAGCACTGATTAAGCATATACTAAATGTTTAAGTGTTTTTCATATTAGTTTACTTACCCACAGCACCACACTGTAAGGTTGGTATTCATAGCACTACCATCCCTGTTTTAGACATAAGGAAACCAATGCACCACGAGACTGCTACCTGTCCAAGGTCAGTCACTGAGTAGGAGAACAGGATGCAGACCTAGGTCAATCTGGCTCCTCAATCTGTGCCCTCAGACACACCACAGAACACTCTTCTTCCTCATATGCTTTCATCAATCATGCAGCCACTGCCAAACTACATAATCTAGGAGCTCTTGATCTGAAAATGAAAATGCCTTCAGAAACTAAACCTATGACTTTAAATGTCCTTAACTGGGACAAAAGCTCATTATTTGAACATAGATTTCATTTTTTGACAACCCCAAATCAGGAAAAGCCAATTCAAAGAAAGCCAGTGTCTGATCAAGCTAGGTATTCTTTTTGAATAAAAAATGCAGTGTCAGGTATTAAAAATGTTTTCCTCATCACTCATCTCTGAAGCTGATTCCAAAGGAGAGTTCTTTATGTTTTGCGCAGTGGTTATATCACCACAGTCAAAGTGGCTGTTTTGAAGGACAATATTCACCTGGATGCACAGATTCAGTTGTATTTGTTTTTTAGAATATTTGGCCCCTCAGTCATTCCAAAAGAAACACATTTGCCCTTCAGCAACAGTCCAGACACTCACGCGTATGTTCAAAACGACCGTTCTGAAGCATGCAGTTTTCTGCTGCAAAAGCAAAGCTTTGATTTGCTTTCAGATTTTTAAAAAATAAAAACTGTGCTTTATTTATACACATCCATTTGTAGAAAAATAAATACAACAATCAAGCATTAATAATAAAGCACTGAACTGCATGCAGTACCATAAAAGGCATCCTACAAAGGCAACTATAGATCCAAAATAGGTGCACAAATACCCTCACATACAAGGGATAAAGGCACACACAAATACTACAGGGAACAGAACTCTAAAAAGGTATTATATTTCTACATCTAGATTAGCTCCTTTGTTAAATGACTATATCCTTTCAACAAAGAAAATATTCTGCAAATTCAGAATGATTTACAGATTTTTAAAAAGAAGGCATTAACGCAGATCAGCACGATTCCACACAACCAACCTCTCTGCTTGAACTGGACTCCCCACACCTTAGTGAAGCCACAATTCCCTTGCACAAACTCCCATCCACCACCCCCCACGCACACCCAACTCCCCACCAACCTCACAGGGGTTCCTGGGCTGGTCCATGGAATCTGATGACATCACTCTCTCTTCCTTCCTGGAATTCTAAACCCTGCTGCTCTCCCCTTGCACACAGCTACCATCTCCATGGCAACCTCACCTCCTCCTGCTTCCCTATTGGCTTCATGGAGCAGGATACACAAAAAGGTTTTCCGTTCTCCCCTCACCACCCGCCCCCCAAAAATGATGCTTTCAACAGGAACCTGTGCTAAATTTAGCTACTTAGGATTCAGAGTCCTATGACTAAGAAAACACAGAGAAACGTCCTCCTTCCTACATTCCATCCTCCTCCTTCCAACCCCACCCCAAAGTGGCTGCTTCACCTCCTCCTCTCTGGCCCCCAACCCAAAGCAAGTAATGGTATCTGCTGAGCATTAAAAACATCTGGACCATCCCACACATAAGGCTGGCACAGAGAAAATCCTCACAGCCTCCTCTCCTCTTCTCGCAACAAGGGGGGAGAAAAAGAACAAAAATAAAAGTACGCACTGGTCAAAAAACCAGTTAGGACATGTCACGGACTGAGGTATCAGTCTTCTGCTGTTTCCCTCCATCCCAAGCCAAGGATCCGAAACTCTGTGCCTAGAGGCAGAACTCCTAAGTCTCTAACCACTTAGAAGACCAATTCTCTCCCTATTTGCTTGATATTATTTCCTCCAGCAGGGGGAAAACAGGAGGAAGAAAAGGGGAGAGAAATGAAGTTGAAAGACTGCACACTTCGGGGACCAAACATGCTAATCCTAGAACCACAAATCCTCGGTCAAATTTTCCATCCCAGAGACTGACCTGCTATGTAAACTGAAGCAAGTTCTGACATCCCTCACGTCAAAAGAAGTTCCCACACAGGGATGTTGTAAGAATTACTGACAAAATTAATGTAAAGTAGTTTAAGTCCCTGGGCCAAAGGGACTGAATAGAGTGTAAGCTGACATCTCAGTAGTGAAATTCTTGTGGACATTAAAGGAAATCAACTATCCATAAAGGAAGAACATGCCAACTTCTAAAAAATTATCCTTTCATAATCACAGATACAGCACAAATTACACATAATTTCTTGAATCACAGAAAGCTCCCCCAAAGGTCTCTACTTCTAGTAAAATCCAGCTGAATTATGACACAGTTCTCAACTGTGGAGCTGGCCCTGCCCTTTCTTTGCCTAGTCCTAACTTTTAATTTTGAAACTGCCACTCAATTTCCCTAAATGACTCAATATGGACCAAGGCTTCATTTTCCAGTGCAGCTGCCCATTTCTAGGGAAATAACTTTTTCTCAGAGCCATATTTGATAGCTAAATGCTGAGTCAACCCAGTGGCCAGTCATATATGACTCTAAAGGACAAAGCATTAATTGTAACCAAGTATAAGGCTCCAAGCAGGTCAGAGCCTTATAGTATGAAAGGGATTGGATTAAAATAAGACACACCCAGAAAAACTGTGTTCTGGGTTTGCAGGGCAGAGACTCTGCTCCAGGGCACCAACTCTCCAGTGAAAAAACAGACATGAAAGGAAAATGATTTCATGCAATAAGAAATAGTCATTTGCCCCAAACAGAATTTAAACAATTTGGAACTTTCAGCGAAGTCCAAATGCCCCACTAGTTAACACACAGGCATCCAGAATAAGCTTCACAACTGCTACAGAAGACAGCAAAGGACATAGTATTTGCTAATAAACAACTGAAACTCACATGGGGAGGCGGATAAGGGGAGGAGGAGATGGAGGAGGAACACAGTGTGATGTGTCCATCTCTGAGATTTCTGCTTCCTTATCTCACTCCAAGTGGACTTCGTAACAAACTATTCCCTGTGTGATACCACTGGTCAGATGGTTCCACAGGCTAAATATAATGAACCCTTTTCTAACAATTCTCCTTAATACTCTTAAAAACAAACAGAAGGTCACTTACTTTACTCCACAATGGGAAGACTGAAGCACAGTTTCCAAGACTGCCCATCCAATCAACTACGGAGCCTGACTTACATTAGCTATCATCATGAAATCTATCAACAGTGGCCTGGACTACACTGACTGCTGCAAATAAAACTGTATTTATGTGGCTCAGACGGTAAATATGGGAGAACCAGTTTCGATCCCTGGATTGGGAAGATCCCCTGGAGAAAGAAATGGCAACCCACTCCAGTACTCTTGCCTGAAAAATCCCATGGATGGAGGAGCCTAGTAGGCTACAGTCCATGGGGTCACAAAGAATCAGACACGACTGAGCGACTTCACTTTCATTCAAACACCCATTAAAGTGCACTTATCATATGCCAGAGGTTTTATATGGACTGTTATTAACTCTCAAAAATAAATAAAAAACTACAAGTTGCATATATTCTTACCTCTTTTAGCACACACAGAAACAACAATTCCAGAGACGTCAATGTGACCACAATCATATAACTCGTTATTTAATTTTTTTAAAAGCCAATATTCTAACCCGGATCTGTTTGAACTCACAACCTGTGTCTTTTCTGCTTGGCCTCCCATTTATAGACAGCTGGGGGTGGAAACAAACAGTCAGAAATCACTATGTATCTATGTTTTCTTATATCATCAATAAAATACAGGCTGCTTAACATCAAGGTCAAAGTCACACTTTTTAGGTAACACTAACAACAGACTGGTTCTAAATAGGAAAAGGAGTTCGTCAAGGCTGTATATTGTCACCCTGCTTATTTAACTTATATGCAGAATACATCATGAGAAATGCTGGGCTGGAAGAAGCACAAGCTGGAATCAAGATTGCTGGGAGAATTATCCATAATCTCAGATATGCAGATGACACCACCCTTATGGAGGAAAGTGAAGAGGAACTAAAGAGCCTCTTGATGAAAGTGAAAGAGGAGAGTGAAAAACTTGGCTTAAAGCTCAACATTCAGAAAACAAAGATCATGGGGTCTGGTCCCATCACTTCATGGCAAATAGATGGGGAAACAGTGGAAACAATGGCTGACTTTATTTTTCTGGGCTTCAAAATCACTGCAGATAGTGATTGCAGCCATGAAATTAAAAGACACTTACTCCTTGGAAGGAAAGTTATGACCAACCTAGATAGCATATTCAAAAGCAGAGACATTACTTTGCCAACAAAGGTCCCTCTAATCAAGGCTATGGTTTTTCCAGTAGTCAAGTATGGATGTGAGAGTTGGACTGTGAAGAAAGCTGAGCAACAAAGAATTGATGCTTTTGAGCTGTGGTGTTGGAGAAGTCTCTTGAGAGTCCCTTGGACTGCAAGGAGATCCAACCAGTCCATCCTAAAGGAGATCAGTCCTGGGTGTTCTTTGGAAGGAATGATGCTAAAGCTGAAACTCCAGTACTTTGGCCACCTCATATGAAGAGTTGACTCATTGGAAAAGACTCTGATGCTGGGAAGGATTGGGGCAGGAGGAGAAGGGGACGACAGAGGATGAGATGGCTGGATGGCATCACTGACTCGATGGACGTGAGTTTGGGTGAACTCCGGGAGTTGGTGATGGACAGGGAGGCCTGGCATGCTGCAATTCATGGGGTCACAAAGAGTCGGACACGACTGAGTGAGTGAACTGAACTGAACTGAACAGTTTTAAACCCTGAGCAGGCACTCCATACTTATTCATTTCTTAATCTAATCCTATTAGTCTAAACTTCTGGACAAATGGCAACGATTCTACTCACATCTTTTAAAATTAAAATTAGCTTGAGAAATTACATACTGAAGTGAAATGATAAAACTTCAGATAACATATTCTGGAATTTAACTTTATAATATTTGAGATGAACAAAATTATCACTGGCTAATGCCTCTACTCAGGAGAAGGCAATGGCAACCCACTCCAGTACTCTTGCCTGGAAAATCCCATGGATGGAGGAACCTGGTAGGCTGCAGTCCATGGGGTCGCACAGAGTCGGACACGACTGAAGCGACTTAGCAGCAGCAGCAATGCCTCTACTGGCCCAATTATAACATCCTGATGCCGACATAGTCTCATCTGCTGGTTTTAATCTGTAAACCCTGTGCAGTCAAGATCTATACGTTAGATTTATGATTTCTAAATTCTGCATATAGAACCAGAACATTTCAAAGTGTTTCTCCAGGGATTCCACTAAAACTGTATCAGCTGTTAGAGGACAATGCTAAAGAGGCCAAGGTTACATGTCTGATACCCACGTGAACCAGTTAGCATCACTCTCTCCTCCTGTCACAATATGCCCTCTGCTGTAAATACACACTCCTGGGTTTACTGAAAAATTAACACAAAGTATCACTACTTCTGAAAAAAGTTAAAATGTATCTAACAATATCAAATATTATCAGTTCAGTTCAGTTCAGTTGCTCAGTCATGTCCGACTCTTTGCGACCCCATGAATTGCAGCACACCAGGCTTCCCTGTCCATCACCAACTCCCGGAGTTCACTCAGACTCACGTCCATCGAGTCAGTGATGCCATCCAGCCATCTCATCCTCTGCCGTTCCCTTCTCTTCCTGCCCCCAATCCCTCCCAGCATCAGGGTCTTTTCCAATGAGTCAACTCTTCGCATGAGGTGGCCAAAGTACTGGAGTTTCAGCTTTAGCACTTCTAATCTGCAGAAAACAGCTATCGTCTTTCAGAAAATATGCCCAATCATTCATCCTTTAAATAGTTATTGAACCTCTACCACAGGTCAACTGATAAATCTCGAAAGGCTAGTACTGGAAGACAAATAAACAGTTATGTGTGGTATGTGACAAGGCAGAGACGAATATATACGGTAAAGTGAGAGAATATGAGAGACATGGGGCCTCTAGCAAGCGTCATGGGAAAGGAATTTCAGGAGTTCCCTGAGACAGGTAAGGGCCTTCCAGGGAGAGAGAATGAATTTTTACGATGGTATGGTCAGAAAACAAGATGGCAAACTTAGGAGGACTTTCAAGTATTTAACGAAGACCAGACAGAGCTGAAAGAGATGACCTGTTGGGAGAAGTCAATGCAACAGGATTTTCTACCTCAACCAGGTTAGGTTTTCCTAAACTGCCTTATTTTGAGTTAACTTCCAGAGTAAAGGAGGGAAATTTTTTTAATATCATGTGAAGAGTTCCTATCTTTTTAGTTGACATGATAAAGGTCAAAAAAACGCCTCTCCACAGCAAAAGAAACCACCAACAAATGAAAAGGCAACCTACCGTATAGAAGAGATTTGCAAATCATGAATCTGACAATATGTAATATCAGATGAGGTTAATAACCAAAATATACAGAGAACCGTATCAGGTGGGGTTAATATCCAAAATATATAAAGAACCCATAAAACTCAATAGCAAAACAACAAACAATCTCATTATAAAATGAGAACAGGATCTAAATAGACATTTTTCTAACGAAAACCTACAGATGGCCAACAGGTACACGAAAAGCTACTCAGCATTCACAGATCATCAGGGAAATGTAAGTCAAAATCTCTATGAAGTATCATCTCACACCTGCTAAGATGGCTATTATCAGAAAGACAAGAAATTACAAGTGTTGGCAAAGATGTGGAGCTAAGGGACCCTTTGTGCACTGCTGGTGGGAATGTTAACTGTTGCACGCACTATGGAAAACAGTATGGAGGTTCCTCAAACAATTAAAAATAAAACTACCATATGATCCAGTAACTCCATGTCTGGGTATTTATCCGAAAGAAACAAAAGCACTGCACTAATTCTAAAAGGTCCACATGCCCAAGTTCACTGCAGCATTATTTACAAAAGCCAAGACATGGAGACAACTCAAGTATCCACTGATGGACGAATGAATGAAGAAAATGTGGTGTATGAATATACACAACAGAATATTATTCAGCTACAAAAAGAAGGAAATCTTGATGTCTGCAACAACAAAGATGAATCTTGAGGGCATGAGGATAAGTGAAAAAATTCACACAGAAAAAGAGGAACACTCTAAGATCTCACTTATATGAGCAATCTTAAACAAACAAAACAAAAAAATATCCTAACACAGAATAGACTGGTGGTTGGGGTGAGAGATGGGTGAAGTTGGTCAAAAGATACAAACTTCCAGTTACAAAATAAGTAAGAAATGGGGATGTAAACAGTATGATGACTACAGTCAATAATACTGATATATCTGAAAGTTGTTAAGAGAGTATAGATCTCAAAAATTCTTATCACAAGAAAACAATTTTATGTGGTGATATATGTTAACTAGCCATATTATAGTGATCATTTGCTATATATACATATTTCAGTGTTATATTTCAATTATATCTTAATTTTTTACAAAGAATAAAAGTTAAAAGGAGGTGAATTCTTCTGAAAATGAAGCCTTTAGTGACTGAGAACATTTCATGAAGAGGTTCTTCTATTTGTAGAGCAAATTCCCAATTTGCTGTTCTGTGAGGCAGAGTGAAAGTTTACTTATTCCTCTCAGAGAACTGGTTTAAACAGTGATCAGTGGAGGTGGTTCATCATTTGAAACTTGGTGGGTTGACTATTTGACAAGCATAATTACATCAATAAAAGAAGCATCTTCATGTCCATACAACATCTCTAATACATAAACACATAAATGCATGTGGGTAACCACAACCTAAGCATCCCAAGTGGCACAGTGGTAAAGAATCCACCTGCCAATGCAGGAGACTCAAGAGACATGGGTTCAATCCTTAGGTCGAGAAGATCCCCTGGAGGAGGGAATGGCAAAGCACTCCAGTACTCTTGTCTGGAAAATCCCATGGACAGAGGAGCCTGGTGGGCCACAGTCCATGGGGTTCTAAGAGTTGGGTACAACTGAGCGACTGAATGTACACACAACCTGCCAGTTTTGACAGGCAAAGGAGTAGTGTATGTATGAGAGACCCTAATGCTGAGAAAGACTGAAGGCAAGAGGAAAAGGGTTGACAACAGAGAACGAGATGGTTGGATGGCATCACCAACTCAATGGACGTGAGTTTGAGCAAATTCAGGGAGATGGTGAAGGACAGGGAAGCCTGGTGTGTTGCAGTCCATGGGGTTGCAAAGAGTTTACACAACTTAGCAACTGAACAACAACAACAATGTATGAGAGAGAAAAAGCCGTCTACAGGCTAAAACAATCACAGGTCAAAAGTGGAATCTAATTTTTAAGCAAACTTTTTACTGAAGTAACTATATATACAGAAATGGAAAAAAAGATCAGAAGTATACAACTCAGTGAATTTCCACGAAGTGAACCCACCCATGTAAACAAGTTCTAGGTTTAAAAAAAACCTCATACAGCACCCTCATACAGTCTATACAGTCTATACAATCAGCAAAAACAAGACTGGGAGCTAACTGTGGCTCAGATTATGAACTCCTTATTGCCAAATTCAGACTGAAATTGAAGAAAGTAGGGAAAATTACTAGACCATTCAGGTATGACCTAAATCAAATCCCTTAAGATTATACAGTGGAAGTAAGAAATAGATTCAAGGGATTAGGTCTGATAGACAGAGTGCCTGATGAACTATGGACGGAGGTTTGTGACACTGTACAGGAGACAGGGATCAAGACCATCCCCATGGAAAAGAAATGCAAAAAAGCAAAATGGCTGTCTCAGGAGGCCTTACAAATAGCTGTGAAAAGAAGAGAAGTGAAAAGCAAAGGAGAAAAGGAAAGATATGCCCATTTGAATGCAGAGTTCCAAAGAATAGCAAGGAGAGACAAGAAAGCCTTCCTCAGCGATCAATGCAAAGAAATAGAGGAAAACAACAGAATGGGAAAGACTAGAGATCTCTTCAAGAAAATTAGAGATACCAAGGGAACATTTCATGCAAACATGGGCTCGATAAAAGACAGAAATGGTATGGACCTAACAGAAGCAGAAGATATTAAGAAGAGGAGGCAAGAAAACACAGAAGAACTGTACACAAAAGATCTTTACGACCCAGATAATCACGATGGTGTGACCACTCACCTAGAGCCAGACATCCTGGAATGCGAAGTCAAGTACAGCCTTAGGAAGCATAGCTAGCGGGGGTGATGGAATTCCAGTTGAGCTATTTCAAATCCTGAAAGATGACGCTGTGAAAGTGCTGCACTCAATATGCCAGCACATTTGGAAAACTCAGCAGTGGCCACAGGACTGCAAAAGGTCAGTTTTCATTCCAATCCCAAAGAAAGGCAATGCCAAAGAATGTTCAAACTACGGCATAATTGCACTCATCTCACACGCTAGTAAAGTAATGCTCAAAATTCTCCAAGCCAGGCTTCAACAGTACATGAACTGTGAATTTCCAGATGTTCAAGCTAGTTTTAGAAAAGGCAGAGGAACCAGAGATCAAATTGCCAACATCCACTGGATCATCGAAAAAGCAAGAGTTCCAGAAAAACATCTACTTCTACTTTACTGACTATGCAAAAGCCTTGACTGTGTGGACCAAAACAAACTGTGGAAAATTCTTCAAGAGATGGGAATACCAGACCACCTGACCTGCCTCTTAAGGAATCTGTATGCAGGTGAGGAAGCAACAGTTAGAACAGGACGTGGAACAACAGACTGGTTCCAAATAGGAAAAGGAGTACGTCAAGGCTGTATATTGTCACCCTGCTTATTTAACTTATATGCAGAGTACATCATGAGAAATGCTGGGCTGGAAGCAGCACAAGCTGGAATCAAGATTGCCGGGAGAAATATCAATAACCTCAGATACGCAGATGACACCACCCTTATGGCAGAAAGCAAAGAACTAAAGAGCCTCTTGATGAAAGTGAAAGAAGAGAGTGAAAAAACTGGCTTAAAGTTCAACATTCAGAAAACTAAGATCATGCCATCTGGTCCCATCACTTCATGGCAAACAGATGGCGAAATAGTGGAAACAGTGACAGACTTTATTTTGGGGGGCTCCAATATCACTGCAGACGGTGACTGCAGCCATGAAATTAAAAGATGTTTACTCCTTGGAAGAAAAGTGATGACCAACCTAGACAGCATATTAAAAAGCAGAGACATTACTTTGTCAACAAAGGTCCATCTTGTCAAAGCTATGGTTTTTCCAGTAGTCATGTATGGATGCGAGAGTTGGACTGTAAAGAAAGCTGAGCGCCGAAGAATTGATGCTTTTGAGCTGTGGTGTTGGAGAAGGCTCTTGAGAGTCCCTTGGACTGCAAGGAGATCCAACCAGTCCATTCTAAAGGAAATCAGTCCTGAATATTCATTGGATGGACTGCTTTTGAAGCTGAAACTCCAATACTCTGGCCACCAGATATGAAGAACTGACTCATCTGAAAAGACCCTGATGCTGAGAAAGATTGAAGACAGGAGGAGAAGGGGATGACAGAGGATGAGATGGCTGGATGGCATCACTTACTCAATGGACATGAGTTTTGAGTAAACTCTGGGAGTTGATGATGGACAGGGAGGCCTGGCGTGCCTCAGTCCATGGGGTAGCAAAGAGTCAGACACAACTGAGCAACTGAACTGGACTGAACTGAGCTGATCAGCACCCTGGAAACCCATCCAGGGCATTGGCAAAGTCACTTCTACCAGCTCACAGGATTGACTGTAACACCGCAGATTAAATCTGCCTGTTTTTAAGCTTCATATAAATGAAATCACACATTATGTACTTTGGGGCTGGCTTCTTACACTCCACATCATATTTGTGAAACCGTTTCATCTGTTCAACAGAGCAACAGTTCATTCATTGTCAATACTGTCAAGTATTCTGTTTTATAAATATAATTTTAACTTACTGAAAAATATTTTAGTACTGTTGAAAGGCAACTGTGTTATTTCTAGTTTGGGGCTATTACTAAAAACACTGCTATGTACATCCTTGTACATGTTGTTTGGTGCACATGTGTACACATTTCTGTTGCGTATATCTGGAGTGGAATTGCTGATCACCGGGCACACTTACGTTCAATTTTAGTAGATATTTCCAACTGCCTATTTTCCAAAGTTGTTCCAACAAACATCCTCACCAGCAGTGCGTGAGGGCTCCTGATGCCGAACAACCGAATTAACACCTGGTAACATCTGTCTTTTTCCTTTCAGTCAGTAGCGGCATCTCACTGTGGTTATTTGCTTTATCCTGAAGGTTAGTTTGATGATAACCACTTCAGGGGCATTTGGATATCATCTTTTGTGAAGTACCTACCTATGTACCTATGTTTTTTTTTTTTCCTGGCCTGTTCAAAGATCGATTTGAATTTATAGGACCTCTTTTATATATTGATTTGTAGAAGTTATTTATATGTTGTGGATCTGAGCCAGACAACTATATTGCAAATATCTTTTCCTTCTCTGTGGTATGCCTTTTTATTTTCTTAACGGTGCATTTTAATGAAAAGATAGTGCTAACCGATTCAATGGACATGAGTTTGAATAAGCTCCGGGAGTTCGTGATGGACAGGGAAGCCTGGCGTGCTGCAGTCCATGGGGTCACAAAGAGTCAGACACGACTGAGCGACTGAACTGAACCGAACTGAATTCTAATGTAGTCAATCTATCATTTTTTCCTTTACAGTTATTATTCATGTCCTGGTTCAAGTAAAGAATATCATGAAGACATTCTCATAGATTTTCTCTACAAACTTCAATAAAGTAGCATTTTAAATGCATATTTAAAAAACTTATATATATATAAATAAAGTGCACCATGTATATATATAAAGTGCACAACTGAAGTTTTCCTCTGAAACATAGATCAACTCAAACAATCTGTGAGTTACACAGGTCACACTAAATTAACTTCATGAGCACCTCTTACGTGCTCAGGACTGTGTTAGGTGCTACAAGAGATAAAAGCAATATATAAGAGGTGAGTCCTGACCTAAATGAATATTAACCTTTGCTGTTGTTCAGTCATTAAGTCGTGTCCGACTCTTTGTGACCCCACGGACTGCAGCACGTCCTGGTAGCTCAGAACTGAATATTAATCTTAGCTGGCAGCATAACACTTAAATATTAATTGTGAGAAAGGACAGATACTGAAGTTGAAACTCCAAACTCCACCTGATGTGAAGAACTGACTCCTTGGAAAAGACCCTGATGCTGGGAAAGACTGAAGGCAGGAGGAGAAGGGCATGACAGAGGGTGAGATGGTTGGATGGCATCACTGACTCAATGGACATGAGTTTGAGCAAGCTCCAGGAGTTGGTGATGGACAGGGAAGCCTGGTGTGCTGCAGTCCATAGGATCGCAGAGAATCGGATACAACTGAATGACTAAACTGAACTGACTGATGTCAGAGCTCAAAAATAACACCCCTCCCCAACCCGCAACTCTCCAAGCACATTCCTACTTCACTAAGGAACAGTGAACTGTGGTGCTGGAGAAGACTCTTGAGAGTCCCCTGGACGCGAAGGAGATCAAACCACTCAACCCTAAAGGAAATCAACTCTGAATATTCACTGGAAGGACTGATGCTGAAGCTCCAATACTTAGTCACATAATGCAAAGAGACAACTCGTTGAAAAAGATCCTGATGCTGGGAAAGACTGAAGAGAGAAAAGGGCGGCAGAGGATGAGATGGTTAGATAGCATCACCGACTCAAAGCACATGAATTTAAGCAAACTGGGAGATAGTGAAGGCCAGGGAAGCCTGCATGCTGCAGTCCATGGGGTCGCAAGAGTTGGACACAACTTAGCAACTGAACAACAAGAAGGAACAGAAGGACAAAGAATTACTTGATTACGGCTACTGCTTCAATGTGCTGTGCTGTGCTTAGTCACTCAGTCGTGTCCAACTCTTTGAGACCGCATGGACTGTAGCCCGCCAGGCTCCTCTGTCCATGGGGATTCTCCACACAAGAATAATCAAGTGGGTTGCCATGCCCTCCTCCAGGGGACCTTCTCAACCTAGGGATCAAACCCAGGTCTCCCACATTGCAGGCAGATTGTTCACCATCTGAACCACCAGGGAAACCCATGAATACTAGAGTGGGTAGTTTCCAGGGGAAATTGTTTTCCAGGGAAACTGCCTCACCCAGGAATCGAACAGGGGTCTCCTGCATTATAGGCAGATTCTCTGCCAGGTGAGCTACCCAGGAAGCTCTATTGCTTCAGTGCACACATCTAAAAACCATACCATTTACCAACTTTCAAAAGTGTTGACCAAATGCCCTAGTAAGATTCAGTTCAGTTGCTCAGCCATGTCCGACTCTTTGCAACCCCATGGACTGCAAGCTTCCCTGTCCATCACCAACTCCAAGAACTTGCTCAAACTCATGTCCACCGAGCTGGTGATGCCATCCAACCATCTCATCTTTTATCATCCTCTTCTCCTCCTGCCTTCAATCTTTCCCAGCATAAGGGTCTTCTCTAAGGAGTCAGTTATTTGCATTAGGTATCCAAAGTACTCCTTGGAAGGAAAGTTATGACCAACCTAGATAGCATATTCAAAAGCAGAGACATTACTTTGCCAACAAAGCTTCGTCTAGTCAAGGCTATGGTTTTTCCTGTGATCATGTATGGATGTGAGAGTTGGACTGTGAAGAAAGCTAAGCACCGAAGAATTGATGCTTTTGAACTGTGGTGTTGGAGAAGACTCTTGAGAGTCCCTTGGACTGCAAGGAGATCCAACCAGTCCATTCTGAAGGAGATCAGCCCTGGGATTTCTTTGGAAAGAATGATGCTAAAGCTGAAACTCCAGTACTTTGGCCACCTCATGCGAAGAGTTGACTCATTGGAAAAGACCATGATGCTGGGAGGGATTGGGGGCAGGAGGAGAAGGGGACGACAGAGAATGAGATGGCTGGATGGCATCACTGACTCAATGGACGTGAGTCTGGGTGAACTCCAGGAGTTGGTGATGGACAGGGAGGCCTGGCGTGCTGCGATTCATGGGGTCGCAAAGAGTCAGACACAACTGAGCGACTGATCTGATCTGATCCAAAGTACTGGAGTTTCAGCTCTGGCATCAGTCTTTCCAATGAATATTCAAGACTGATTTTCTTTAGGATGGACTGATTTGATCTCCTTGCAGTCCAAGGGACTCTCTAATAACTCTAACAAGGTTAACAGCTACAGTTTCAGTATTTTATAGCTCCACTACCTAAAAGAAACAGCTGAATCCAGAAATCATGCAATCTTTTCCAGAATAAAAAAAAATATCATTCTAGTTACAGAAGAATGTGGCAGAAGGGGAAAATAAATATATATGTATATACAAACACAGGCTTCCCAGGTGGCACAGTGGTAAAGAACTCACCTGTCAATGAAGGAAATGCAGGAGACTCCAGTTTGATGCTTCAGTTGGAGAGATCACTGGAGTAGGAAATGGCAACCTACTCCAGTATTTTTGCCGGGAAAATTTCATGGACAGAGGAGCCTGGTGGGCTACACAGTCCATGGGGTCGCAAAGAGTTAAAACACAGCTGAGCATACACACACCCACACATACACACTCACACCCCCACATAACTCTACACTTTTTTCCTATATTGCTTTCTAATTTTCTTGCCCACTATTACTTAAACTTTTCTTCCTGGACTTGGGGACAAAGATCACTTAAAAAGGAAAAGCCAAGCGTGACCCCTTCATAAAGATAAATTTAGGGAAGGTCAATTCCAGGATAAGAAGTTAAAGAGCCAGTAAACCAAGTTAGATGAACAGAGAGTTTTTAAACCAGAGTCATCCAGTTTTCTTTATTCTCTTTTGTAACAAGCATTAAAATAGAAGTATGCTACTCCAATACTTGGGAGAACATGTAGAACAGGAAAGAAACGAAGAAGTCTACTAATTTTAGAGGTCAAGCTAGACCAAATGCTTCATGGCCTGGGATTCTAAGCCTTAAACATATTTTCTGAAATGATGCAAGAATCCATTAGCAGAACTTAAGTGATGACCACAAGATAAGGTGGTTTACTAATTTATGACAAGAAGAAAAGAATACTAAGGGATTAAAACTCTTTTATCCAGAAAGTTTTCAAGTCTTTACTCTGACCAATAATAGGCAAAATAAAAGGCAACTAAAGACGGAGAAGCTCTATACAGTCAACAAAAACAAGACCAGGAGCTGACTGTGGCTCAGATCATGAACTCCTTATTGCCAAGTTCAGACTGAAATTGAAGAAAGTAGGGAAAACCACTAGACCATTCAGGTATGACCTAAATCAAATCCCTTATGATTATACAGTGGAAGTGAGAGAGAGATTTAAGGGACTAGATCTGATAGATAGAGTGTCTGATGAACTATGGACAGAGGTTCATGACATTATACAGGAGACAGGGATCAAGACCATCCCCATGGAAAAGAAACGCAAAAAAGCAAAATGGCTGTCTCAGGAGGCCTTACAAATAGCTATGAAAGAAGAGAAGTGAAAAGCAAAGGAGAAAAGGAAAGATACAAGCATCTGAAAGCAGAGTTCCAAAGAATAGCAAGAAGAGATAAGAAAGCCTTCCTCAGTGATCAGTGCAAAGAAATAGAAGAAAACAACAGAATGGGAAAGACTAGAGATCTCTTCAAGAAAATTAGAGATATCAAGGGAACATTTCATGCAAAGATGGGCTCGATAAAGGACAGAAATGGTATGGACCTAACAGAAGCAGAAGATATTAAGAAGAGGTGGCAAGAATACACAGAAGAACTGTACACAAAAGATCTTTACGACCCAGATAATCACAATGGTGTGATCACTCACCTAGAGCCAGACATCCTGGAATGTGAAGTCAAGTGGGCCTTAGAAAGCATCACTACGAACAAAGCTAGTAGAGGTGATGGAATTCCAGTTGAGCTATTTCAAATCCTGAAAGATGACGCTGTGAAAGTGCTGCACTCAATATGCCAGCACATTTGGAAAACTCAGCAGTGGCCACAGGACTGCAAAAGGTCAGTTTTCATTCCAATCCCAAAGAAAGGCAATGCCAAAGAATGTTCAAACTACGGCAAATTGCACTCATCTCACACGCTAGTAAAGTAATGCTCAAAATTCTCCAAGCCAGGCTTCAACAGTACATGAACTGTGAATTTCCAGATGTTCAAGCTAGTTTTAGAAAAGGCAGAGGAACCAGAGATCAAATTGCCAACATCCACTGGATCATGGAAAAAGCAAGAGAGCTCCAGAAAAACATCTATTTCTGCTTTATTGACTATGCCAAAGCCTCTGACTGTGTGGATCACAAGAAACTGTGGAAAATTCTGAAAGAGATGGGAATACCAGACCACCTGACCTGCCTCTTGAGAAATCTGTATGCATGTCCAGGTTAGAACTGGACATGGAACAGCAGACTGATTCCAAATAGGAAAAGGAGTACGTCAAGGCTGTATATTGTCACCCTGCTTATTTAACTTATATGCAGAGTACATCATGAGAAATGCTGGGCTGGAAGAAGCACAAGCTGGAATCAAGATTGCCAGGAGAAATATCAATAACCTCAGATATGCAGATGACACCACCCTTATGGCAGAAAGTGAAGAGGAACTCAAAAGCCTCTTGATGAAGGTGAAAGAGGAGAGTGAAAAAGTTGGCTTAAAACTCAACATTCAGAAAACGAAGATCATGGCATCTGGTCCCATCATTTCATGGGAAATAGATGGGCAAAAACAGTGGAAACAGTGTCAGACTTTATTTTTGGGGGTTCCAAAATCACTGCAGATGGTGACTGCAGCCATGAAATTAAAAGACACTTACTCCTTGGAAGAAAAGTTATGACCAACCTAGATAGCATATTCAAAAGCAGAGACATTACTTTGCCAACAAAGGTCCATCTAGTCAAGGCTATGGTTTTTCCTGTGGTCATGTATGGATGTGAGAGTTGGACTGTGAAGAAAGCTAAGCACCGAAGAATTGATGCTTTTGAACTGTGGTGTTGGAGAAGACTCTTGAGAGTCCCTTGGGCCGCAAGGAGATCCAACCAGTCCATTCTGAAGGAGAGCAGCCCAGGGATTTCTTTGGAAGGAATGATGCTAAAGCTGAAACTCTAGTACTATGGCCACCTCGTGCGAAGAGTTGACTCATTGGAAAAGACTCTGATGCTGGGAGGGATTGAGGGCAGGAGGAGAAGGGGACGACAGAGGATGAGATGGCTGGATGGCATCACTGACTCGATGGACGTGAGTCTGGGTGAACTCCGGGAGCTGGTGATGGACAGGGAGGCCTGGCGTGCTGCGATTCATGGGGTCGCAAAGAGTCAGACATGACTGAGCGACTGAACTGAACTGAAGAATTAAGCTTTTCAGCAGGAACTACATTTCCCATGGTATTTATTCATTCAATAAACTTTTATGATATGTACACCTACTAGCCTAGTTTCCATGTATACAGTATAAAAAAAAGGGCACAGTCCTTGCGTTCATAAGTATAGCCAAACTGGGGGAAAATATTTTAACCAAGTAAACAAACAAATATTTAGTTACAAATTACAATAAACGTCTAAAAAAAGAAAAATGGTGGTAGGTTAAAGAAGGCCTCCTTAGGAAGACGACATCGAAGCTAAGAGGAAAACAATGAAAGAAGTCATCCTAGTGATCCCAACCAAACATGCCTGGTTGATTCACCCCTCAGTTCCAACTCACTGCTCCCAATGTCTATGATGACTCCAACACCCCCCGCCCCTGCAATCTAGCCCTCCGTTCTGAGTCCTGTCTCTGCCCAAACACATCAACAAGGCTTCATGGTGTGGCCTGCTTGAACCAAGGACTGAAACCGGGTGCTTCTCATGCTAGACCATATCTAATATTTGACACGTGCGCAAACCAGAGTGGACAGCCACCAAGGTGAGCAGAGGGCCCAAGGGCCCTCTGTCTAGTCTTCCTCCACTCTGCCTCAGAAGACCAGGAAAGGCGTCTATCTACCTGTAAATCAGAACCTCTGCCTTCTCACCATTTCAGAAGCAGCTTTCATACAACTGTGTGTGAATCTATAATACCCTTATAAAAATTCCAATTAAAAAACAAAAAGCAGCTTTTTAAGACTCAAAGTCTCTCTGTGAATAGTAAACAACTGGTTCACCTCCTTCCTCTCTCCAGTGTCAGCTTTACATCAAAGGCATGAAGTTAATTAGCATGCCTAAAAAAAGAAGAGGATGATAATAAAAATAAGTTTAAAAATGATCTTTAAAAAAATGTCAATCACTATATTCCCCTCAGAAAAGAACTTCTGAGAAGAGTGTAGGCCTCATATGCAGCTCAGATGGAAGAATATATACCACCTTTGGACCCAAAACGGGCTGACACTAGCTTTGTGACACTGGGCAAGTGTGATCTCCCCATCTGCAAATGAAATTAAGGCCACTTCAGATTAAATGTGGGGCTTCCCTGGTGGCTCAGTGGTAAAGAACTCGCCTGTCAACACAGGAGACCTGGGTGACAAAGATTCCGTGGAGAACAAAATGGCAACCCACTACAGTACTCTTGTCTGGAGAACCCCATGGACAGAGGAACCTGGTGGGCTACCATCTCTGGGGTTGCAAAGAGTCGGACACAACTTAGCAACTAAACAACAACAAAAATTCATTCGTTTCAATGCTATATTGCTAAGACTTGCTGACCAGAAGGGTGACCACGCGGCCTATCTTAAGAAACCCCATTTTCGAACATTATTCCCACTAACATCAAAATATTCCAGAAATGCAAATACTTTCATTTCCAAACTACATCTCCCAGACAACTTTGATACCTAAAAACAGCACAGAATTTTTTCATTTGAAATATAGCCCACATTTAGCACAAGAGAAATACGTGGTCATCACATTTACAGGAAGACAAAAGGGACACTAAAATTATGGGCAGGTCAGGAAAAGCAATGTTGTTGAGAATTTTATTCCTACATAGAATTTTACAAATTTACAAGTGCAATAAATTCACATTTATGCAGCAACATGAATACAACAGCCAAACAGACTGGGATGAAAGTGCAAGGACCTAGATGAACCCCTGAGCCCACAGTTTCTGCAATCAACAGCTAGATCCAGAAGACTGAGATTCAAACACCAAGCGTACATTTGAACCAAAGAGTCTTAACAGGCATCTGCATGAAAAGAGGAAATCCAGTTTATACATAAAATACTGGCACAGCCCTAGGTGGAGTCTGGAAGGCCCACAAGAACGACTCAGTAGCTAGAGCCGAGCATCATCTCCTCTTCGCACTTGTGCAGAGTGCCTGAGATGCCCTGCAGCAGCCGAGGAGCTGGCCAAACGCGAGCCTATGTCAGGGCACAAGGAGGCATCCTCCCGTGGCAACAATGCTACCAGAGACGTGAGCACAAGACACCTTTCTGCCTCTACTGGGGTTTAAAGTCACTGTCAACTCGCCCTGCGGCACACAGCCAGAGAGGGCCAGGGATACTCAGTTTATAACGTAAACAAACCACGTATTATTCTGAACCCTTTGGAAAGGATGCTGGGATTGAAAAAATTGAAAAATGGAGTTGGCTTGGTTTTCCCTGTCTGCTTCACGTTCTCATGTTCCCAATACCCACTTTCAGCAAACAGCTCCCAGGTCCAGAAAAAAAGCCTTTCAGCATCTGTCTTTAATTTGGCCGTTCCACCCTCCTCCCTCCTTCCTCTTCCTTCCTCTCCTTTCCCCTCCCCCTCCTCCCCAGGGCTCCCACCCCATAAGGAATATACATGTCCCCTTATATATTCGGAGAAGAGATTAGAGAGGAGAAAACAAACAGAGAAGAGATTAGAGAGGAAAGGAGATGAGGATGGGGAGATAAACGGGGCAGGAGAAGAGGGTAGTTCACAGAAGGAGGCACAAAGACAGCCCGAGATGGCTGCTTGAAAGGCCCCGTGGTAAGGGCTGTTTCTGATTAGGTGAGTACAATTGCTGAGCTGCACAGGAAGTGCTCAGGGGGCCCTCTTGGTCTGCCCCATCCCAAACACACTGAAAACCTTTGTACTGGAGCAGGCCCATCTGGAATCAGTTAAGACCAGGCTCCTAGCAGGCCTTTCCTTTAAAAAAAAAAAAAAAAAAAACCTCTCTAAAACCACTAGGCTGAGCTTTCCCGCCTGCAACTTTCTCATCCCTTCCCCCCAAGTCACCCTTTAGAGAACATTTCTCCGGTTCTGGGGTCACCACACACAAAAGAGGCATATAAGAACATAATATATTCAGAGACCCAGCATCCTCCCCCAGCCCAGACGACTGGAGCCTCCCCTCAACCCGCCAGAAAATTACAGAAACTAAAATCCCTTTTTACACAATTTTGGGATTTTTTTTTAATGTTATTTTTGGGAATCTGAAGTGGCCTACTTTTTCCTTTATGCATTTAAATGAAGCATGCATTGGATGAAACTTTTATCTTTTTGTCCTGTCTTCTAAATCATGCAAAAAGCAGAGAAAGAGAAACTTTGGGATAGTTATAACATTCAAAAGGGAAAAAGGTTTTGTACTCACATTCCTAAGCTAAATTGCCACTATTTGTTTCTGCAGAAAGTCAGGTTTTACTGATGCTTTCTATTAACCAAAAAATTTAAAAAATAAAAATAAAACAGGCCTCCTCTGGTAAAGTGATAAATGCCCAGAACTAGGACTTAGCAGACCTGGAGGACAGTCTTGGTGGCCGACTAATTCTCGTGGCTAGGAACTAGTTGACCTTTCTGGGTCTCTATTTTGTCACTAGTAAAACATGAGGGTTGAGGAACTAGCGTCTCTAAGATTATGTTCAGCACCACTACCCCCTCAAATTCCACATACCTAACAAAAATATGAGTACATATACAATTAGCCTCCAGCTTCACCTAGGAATCATACCTTTAAGGTAAATTTTTTTTTTAATTGTCCCCAAAGGCCATACAAAGCTTCCCAGGTAGCTCAGTGGTAAAGAAATCTGCCTGTTAATGCAGGAGATGCGAGTTTGATCCCTCGATCAGGAAGATCCCCTGGAGGAGGAAATGGCAACCCATTCCAGCATTCTTGCCTGGAAAATCCCATGGACAGAGGAGTCAAGGGGGCTACAGTCCATGAGGTTGCAAAAAGTTGGACACAACTCAGCACATACACACACAGGTCAGACGGAAAGGAGTTAGATAGGTATGTGGTGGGGGAGAATGGGCTGTCTCAGCTAGATGTACTTCTGACTCTTCTATAAACCACATTCTTGTCTTCACTTTGCTTAGTGATAACATAACCAAGGCAGAGGATAAAAAGTTTAAAGTCAAGTACCAGGCTAGTCATCTGGGCCCAGCAACCTGATTGGAGAAGTATGGCGTGAAGACCTGGAGAATCAAATTCACAAACTACTGAATTAGCACTCTGTCCTTTGTGCTTAGTTTAGAAGCTGCCTGTTTATTTAATTGATCTCAACAAATATTTATTGAATCTACCAAGAAGACCAGACTCTCTGGGCAATCCAAAACAAAATCAGAAACTGCTCTCTCCTCAGGAAATTTATAATCTACAGAAGAGACACAGAGATGTTTGGACATAATTATAGTTCCAGACTTGATAACCCTGGGGTAATTATACAGTATTGTGAAAGATCCCCGACTGCTGCTTCCTCCGCTTGCCTCATTCTCTTATCTCTTATCTGCCTCCTTCTGCTCAAATGTTAAGAGGGTTCTAATAAATCTGAAAATTATCAAAATTACTTCACCATGAAACTGAAAAACTAGCATTATAAACTGCCTAAACTTATTACAGGGTTCAATAAATGTTAAATAAGTAGTTTGTACCCAGAGAGAGAAGGGCTGACCTATACGAGCCATGCCCCAATCCTCGCTGACACCAGCACAGGAGCACTGAAAGCTGTCTCAACAGTCACACCCAAGGCAATCCAGAACCCAGTCTTGACCCAAGCCTGGGTTCCGGGGATTAAAAACCAGTAGAGCAAGTGAAAGGTCTGCAACAGAACTGTCACAGGGCGCAGCCTTGCCCTCGGCCAAAACCAGAGCAGCAGGAGTTACTGTAAACCACAGGTAAGAGATGTGTGCCACGTGGGGTCATCGGCCTTCATCTCACGTCAAAGAGAACAATGCTGCCTCACAACTAAAACTGGACAAACAAGGGTCCAGTTAGAGGGCCTATTTTGCCATTTCATAAAAAGAATCCCACAAAACTGATACTTGTTTCCTTAACCTCATAGCCTAGGTAACCTGAAGGACATAGATTCCTTTTCCTGGGCCACTCATGAGGGTATCCTATTCTGGGCCAGTTTCCTAAAAACATACTCTGGACAGTGAGTTAATGTCCCCCCCTTCCCTGGACTGACAAGACTTCAAAAGCATTCAGAGAGAAGGAAGAATCTGTGACCCGGGGCTCCAGAAACAGCAAGGTCACATTTCCTCCTGAAACAAGTTGAACTGTGTAGGAGGTGCGTCCAATGGCCCTGGCCCACACCCTCAACACTAACACATTTCGAGATGGATGCAGAGAACTTGGCAGCTCAGCTGACTCCTGACCAGCTCCGAACAAAACTGGACCGGACAGGATTCTTCATGGCAAACAGCCATAGAGGGGGCCAATCAAAACTCTTGGCCTTGCCAAAACATGGCAGCCTTTTCCTTAAAGGGAAAATACTTCAAGGTGAGTGTTCATGTATGAGTATGTAGTTGTGAAGAGAGAAGGAGGTTTGAGATTTTCTGAATTCCTACCTTTGGTTAGCTTTATATCTATAAATTCCTTTTTCTATATTTGTTCTCCTCTATGACAACACCAGCATTGCTACAGACAGTAATAAAAAACAGGTAAGGGCTCTACAGAAAGGTGGCCACAATCCAAACACTGCATTTGACCACAGGAAGCGCGGGATCCACCATCATCTTAGCAGAGACCTGAGAGTCACCTTCTACTACTTCAGGGCAAGGTCTAGAGCCTTCTCCCAGAGTCTCCCTAGACCCTCACCTTCCCCTCCTGCTTTTCCCCTTCAATTGACCCTGTCCCCGCTCCTGCCTCTTCCCCTTCTATTGACCCTTTCCCCGCTGCCACTCAGAACTCAAAAGTCAGCTAAAATGCTGGAGCTAACTGCCCACTGATGCAGTATCACCAACAGGCAGCATGGCACAGTGCAGGCTTCTAAAACTAGCCACAGCGACCCTTTTCATTTCATAACTCCCAAAGCATCAATAGAATGGTACTTTTGTAATAACGCAATAAAATGAGCTAACAGAAACAATGAAATTAAGGACATGTACACATTGCTATATTTATGCTATATTTAAAGCAGATAACCAAGAAGGACCTATTGTACAGCACAAGGAACTCTGCTCAATGTTATGTGGCAGCCTGGATGGGAGTGGAGTTTGGGAGAGACTGGATACATGGATGTGTATGGCTGAGTCCATTCACTGTTCACCTGAAACTATCACAACATTGTTAATCAATACAATACAAAACAAAAAGCTTTTTTAAAAAAAGACAAACTATGACTAAAGAAAAGATGAAAAAAAAAAAAAAACGAAGACATATAAAATAAAGCCCAACCATTTAAATTATTAGACTCAATAGTCACATAATTACTCCATCAAAATGTTATGAAAAGTCAATATCGTGTAATAATCTATGATGGAAAATAATTTCAAAAATAATATATGTGTGTTTGTATAACTGAATCACCTCACTGTGCACCTGAAACATTGTTAAGTCAACTATATTTCAGTAAAATATATATATATATATTTTTTAATGTTATGAAAGTTTCCACATACTCACCATCAAGCTCTGTCCCTAACCTGTAGTGAGTCTGTAAACCAACAGTGAACGAATAACACCAGTGTTCAAATTACACTGATCAGCAATGGCAAAGTAAAAAAAGAACGCATTTTGACACCAACCAGTCTTAGGGAGGAATCCCATCCACTAGGTACTTCACTTTGGACCTATCATTTAATTTGTCTCAATTTCTGTATTTATAAAATAAAAATGTAGTATCAACAAATACTTTGCAGGATTATGAAAGGATTAGGAAAATGTAATGGCAAGGAGCACAGCACAGTGCCTGAATTAGACTAGGACTCCAATACTATCATTATCAGGCTTTCCCAGGTAGTCCCCAGGTATTTCCTTTCAGCAATCTCTTTTAATCAAAAGGCAATTCCAATTCCAGTAAATCCTAACCTTGGGAGCTACTATTATCATAACTAACTGTAACTAGCAAAGCCAAGCCCTATGATTTCTTATTGTCTTTAGCATCCTTTTTCTCTTTTGATGTCAGGAAGAACCAAACATTCCTGTTGTGCCAAAAAATACATTCCCATTTGATTTCTAACATGTTCTGTTTAATCCAAAATATATTACAGTTTGATTTATGGTAAAACTCATAGCAGCTCCATCACCAATTCTGCCATCATTCCAGCTTTCTTAATATTTTACTGACAACTGAGTAGATACAAGAAGAATATTTATAAATTATGTAAAGGATATAAAGAATAGCAAAACCATGTCACCCAGCTTAACATTCTCATTTTCTCCCATCCACCCCCTACTCAATGTGCTGCCCTTCTTTATAGCTGTTCTTAAAGACCTACAAGACCTTTTAGAACTAACACCCGAAAAAGATGTCCTTTTCATTATAGGGGACTGGAATGCAAAAGTAGGAAGTCAAGAAACACCTGGAGTAACAGGCAAATTTGGCCTTGGAATACGGAATGAAGCAGGGCAAAGACTAATAGAGTTTTGCCAAGAAAATGCACTGGTCGTAACAAACACCCTCTTCCAACAACACAAGAGAAGACTCTATACATGGACATCACCAGATGGTCAACACCGAAATCAGATTGATTATATTCTTTGCAGTCAAAGATGGAGAAGCTCTATACAGTCAGCAAAAACAAGACCAGGAGCTGACTGTGGCTCAGACCATGAACTCCTTATTGCCAAATTCAGACTTAAATTGAAGAAAGTAGGGAAAACCACTAGACCATTCAGGTATGACCTAAATCAAATCCCTTATGATTATACAGTGGAAGTGAGAAATAGATTTAAGGGCCTAGATCTGATAGATAGAGTGCCTGATGAACTATGGAATGAGGTTCGTGACATTGTACAGGAGAGAGGGATCAAGACCATCCCCATGGAAAAGAAACGCAAAAAAGCAAAATGGCTGTCTCAAGAGGCCTTACAAATAGCTGTGAAAAGAAGAGAAGTGAAAAGCAAAGGAGAAAAGGAAAGATATAAACATCTGAATGCAGAGTTCCAAAGAATAGCAAGAAGAGATAAGAAAGCCTTCTTCAGCGATCAATGCAAAGAAATAGAGGAAAACAAAAGAATGGGAAAGACTAGGGATCTCTTCAAGAAAATCAGAGATACCAAGGGAACATTTCATGCAAAGATGGGCTCGATAAAGGACAGAAATGGTATGGACCTAACAGAAGCAGAAGATATTAAGAAGAGGTGGCAAGAATACACAGAAGAACTGTACAAAAAAGATCTTCATGACCCAGATAATCACGATGGTGTGATCACTCACCTAGAGCCAGACATCCTGGAATGTGAAGTCAAGTGGGCCTTAGAAAGCATCACTACGAACAAAGCTAGTGGAGGTGATGGAATTCTAGCTGGGCTATTTCAAATCCTGAAAGATAATGCTGTGGAAGTGCTGCACTCAATATGCCAGCACATTTGGAAAACTCAGCAGTGGCTACAGGACTGCAAAAGGTCAGTTTTCATTCCAATCCCAAAGAAAGGCAATGCCAAAGAATGCTCAAACTACCACACAACTGCACTCATCTCACACACTAGTAAAGTAATGCTCAAAATTCTCCAAGCCAGGCTTCAGCAATATGTGAACCGTGAACTTCCTGATGTTCAAGCTGGTTTTAGAAAAGGCAGAGGAACCAGAGATCAAATTGCCAACATCCGCTGGATCATTGAAAAAGCAAGGGAGTTCCAGAAAAACATCTATTTCTGCTTTATTGACTATGCCAAAGCCTTTGACTATGTGGATCACAATAAACTGTGGAAAATTCTTCAAGAGATAGGAATACCAGACCACCTGATCTGCCTCTTGAGAAATTTGTATGCAGGTCAGGAAGCAAGAGTTAGAACTGGACATGGAACAACAGACTGGTTCCAAATAGGAAAAGGAGTTCGTCAAGGCTGTATATCGTTACCCTGTTTATTTAACTTATATGCAGAGTACATCATGAGATATGCTGGACTGGAAGAAACACAAGCTGGAATCAAGATTGCCAGGAGAAATATCAATAACCTCAGATATGCAGATGACACCACCCTTATGGCAGAAAGTGAAGAGGAACTAAAGAGCCTCTTGATGAAAGTGAAAGTGGAGAATGAAAAAGTTGGCTTAAAGCTCAACATTCAGAAAACGAAGATCATGGCATCCGGTCCCATCACTTCATGGGAAATAGATGGGAAAACAGTGGAAACAGTGTCAGACTTTATTTTTTTGGGCTCCCAAATCACTGCAGATGGTGACTGCAGCCATGAAATTAAAAGATGCTTACTCCTTGGAAGGAAAGTTATGACCAACCTAGATAGCATATTCAAAAGCAGAGACATTACTTTGCCAACAAAGGTTCATCTAGTCAAGACTATGGTTTTTCCTGTGGTCATGTATGGATGTGAGAGTTGGACTGTGAAGAAGGCTGAGCGCAGAAGAATTGATGCTTTTGAAGTGTGGTGTTGGAGAAGACTCTTCAGAGTCCCTTGGACTGCAAGAAGATCAAACCAGTCCATTCTGAAGGAGATCAGCCCTGGGATTTCTTTGGAAGGAATGATGCTAAAGCTGAAACTCCCGTACTTTGGCCACCTCATGCGAAGAGCTGACTCACTGGAAAAGACTCTGATGCTGGGAGGGATTGGGGGCAAGAGGAGAAGGGGACGACAGAGGATGAGATGGCTGGATGGCATCACTGACTCTATGGACGTGAGTCTGGGAGAACTCCGGGAGTTGGTGATGGACAGGGAGGCCTGGTGTGCTGCAATTCATGGGGTTGCAAAGAGCGACTGAGCGACTAACCTGATCTGAAAGATCTTAGTGTAAGGCCCAGTTCTTCAGTAAGTGGGCTTCCCAGGGGGCACAGTGGTCAAGAATCTGCCTGCCAGTGCAGGGGCCACAGGAGACACAGGTTCGACCCCTGGGTTGGGAAGATGCCTGAAGGAAGAAATGGCAACCCACTCCGATATTCTTGTCTGAAAAATTCTGAGGACAGAGGAGCCTGGCGGGCTATAGTCATGGGGTTGCAAAGAGCAGGACATGACTGAGTGAGCACACGTACACACAGCTTCAGTAAGTGACATCCTCTCTCTTAGCTACTGTTTGATTAAATGAAGCTCCCTGTTTGATTTCATTTAGGTTTAACACTCTCCATGTTAACCCCCTGGCCTCTCTGAGGCTCCTTACCCTCCTATTGTAGACAGTTCTAACAGTCATCCTCCCACCCCTGAACTGGTTATACTGAATTCTCCTACCAAAGGCCCTGGCCACCACCACTCTTATTATTCCCTCAGATCTTCCTTCCTTTTCACAAGCACCCTTCGGTCCTTTCGCAGAGGCAATTCCATATGATCCTCCAAGATCCCCACTTCCTCTCTAGATTCATCCTCTTACATACATTTATCTTGGGTATTCACAACAGGGAGGCTCTATGGAAAGCCCCAAAGAATCCAATCCAACATTTTGATGTACTAAAGAACCTATCTTTATCACTTTTAGTAACAGAATGGGAGAAAATATTTGCAAACATGTATCTGACAATGGACTGGTTAACAAGAATATACAAAGAACTCTCAAAGTTCACCAAGAAAGCAACCAACTCAATTTTTAAAATGAGCAAAAGGTTTAACAGACTCATCATCAAAGAGATATGAATGGCAACTATGCTTCCCTGGTGGCTCAGATGGTAAAGCGTCTGCCCACAATGCGGGAGACCTGGGTTCAATCCCTGGGTCAGGAAGATCCCCTGAAGAAGGAAATGGCAACCCACTCCAGTACTCTTGCCTGGAAAATCCCATGGACAGAGGAGCTTGGTAGGCAACAGTCCATGGGGTCGCAGAGAGTTGACATAACTGAGCGACTTCACTTATGCAAATGAAGAGCTGCTCAACACCACTGGAATTTAGAAAAGTACCAAGTAAATTCAGGCTTCCCTGGTAGCTCAGCTGGTAAAGAATCTGTCTGCAATGGGAAACCCTGGTTCAATTCCTGGGTCAGGAAGATCCCCTGGAGAAGGGATAGGCTACCCACTCCAGTATTCCTGGGCTTCCCTGGTGGCTCAGATGGTAAAGAATCTGCCTGCAATGCAAGAGACCTGGGTTGGGAAGACACCCTGAAGGAGGGCATGACAACCCACTCCAGTGTTCTTGCCTGGAGAATTCCACGGACAGAGGAGCCTGGCAGGCTGAAGTCCATCAGGTCACAAAAAGTTGGACGCAACTGAGCAACTAAGCACACACCAAGTAAAACCACAAAGAGACAGCACTACATATCTAATGGAATGACTCAGATTTAAAAAAAAAAAAGAAATTAACAATATCAGATAGTGTAAAGAATGTGGAGCAACTGGAACTCTCTCATACATTGCTGATAGGAATGCAAAAACGGTAAGATGCTCCGTTTAGCAGTTTCTTAAAACATTAAACATATACTTAAGATATGACCTGGCAATCCCATCCCTATGTATTTACACAAGAGAAGTGAAGACATATATCCACAGAAAAATCTATAGACAAATATTTATTGCAGTCTTATCGATAGTTGTCAAAAGCTGGAAACAACCCAAGTGTCCATCAACTGGTGACTGAAAAAAAATTGTGGTGTAGACATAAACAAATAAGTGCTCAACAATAAAAAGGAATGAGTCACTAATCCATAAAACAGCATGGATGGAACGTACAAGAACACAGAGTGAAAGAAGCCACACCTCCAAAGACCACACAGTGAGCAGAGCTCAGATCAGTGACTGCCAGCAGCTGGGGTAGAAGGAAGCCCTGACTATAAAGCGACCAGAGGGAACTTTGTGCGGCAGTGAAAGCATTCTGTATCTTGACTATCTATGGCTATCACTACATGACTATATTACATTTGTCAAACCGACAGAAACATATACCTTAAAAGGATGGATTTTACTGCATATAAATTATACTTCAATAAACAAACAAAAAATATATAATCTCCCTCAGAAAAGAATACAGCTCGCCTCCAGCACAGAGGAGTTAATGCAACAGGTAAGGACATGGGTGGGGTAAGGAGGTGAGGAATTTTAAGGCGGCACAGGCCAGCAGGCTCAGAAGCCAAGAAAACAGGGCACCTGGGGGAGGTGGGGAACCACCAGGAAGGCTGGGAACTAGAGGGGACACTGGGAGGCCCAATGGAAGACGGAGCAGAGAGCCCACTGGCTGAGGCCATGAGGAGTGGGATAAAGAGTTAGAGAAGACAATCACACCAAGCAAATAAGTAAAATGAAGTAAGTAAATATACCGAGGGTAAGAGTAACCCAATTTTCTCCCTAATTGGGAATGTATTTCCAATAAGGGAAAGAGGTTGGCTGGATTTAAGATGGAGTTATAGATGTGAACTTTGGTTTTTACAATATAAATAAAACTCAAGGCTTTATAATATAAAATACATAATATATGCTGCTGCTGCTGCTGCTGCTAAGTCGCTTCAGTCGTGTCCGACACTGTGCGACCCCATGGACTGCAGCCCACCAGGCTCCGCCGTCCCTGGGATTCTCCAGGCAAGAACACTGGAGTGGGTTGCCATTTCCTTCTCCAATGCATGAAAGTGAAAAGTTAAAGGAAAGTCGCTCAGTCGTGTCCAACTCTTAGCGACCCCATGGACTGCAGCCTACCAGACTCCTCCATCCATAGGATTTGCCAGGCAAGATACACATACCTATAAACATCATACATTTGCACACACTACATATATATACAGAGAAATCTAGAAATAATTACAGATGGACATGTATGGTGTGTGTGTGTGTACATATTTACTTACATATATTTTCTAGCTCTGTCTGCTCAGAGAGCCAAGAGGCAATGCCACCCCAGTAGCACCCAGACTATGGTTTCTAATCTCTCTCATCCACTTAAAAGAACCGAGCCTCCTTGGAAATGCTTGACTCCAGGGCTAGGGCAGGAAAAGAATAAGATAAGTCTGGAAAATCTTCTTGTGCCAGAACGTCAAGAGACACTGAAGAAGCCAGTATAAAATGGGTCCCACTGGCCAAACTGGGAACAACCTGAAGATTAAGAACAATTACAGAAATGGATTTCAAACCATAGAACACAGTAGGAATCCATGAGTTCATACTGACAGAAATAAACAAATAAAGGAAAATTCTTTTTTATAGTACAATGGCAACTGATAAATACAGACAGACTGATAGAGAATCACAATTTGGCAACCACTACAGAAGTGGCTGGTTCAGGATGTCAGACAGCGCTCTGATGAGGAACAGGCAGTGGTGTAACCTCAAAGTATCTTGCCACAGATAATAATCACTAACTGTAAGAGAAAAACTGGTGAACTCAGTGTGGAGAAACCTGGCAAACACCAAATAAATCAGGAGATCAAGGCGAACATCACCGGTGGCAGGACAGGCATACACAGCCTGCCTCCAGGTCTGACGCTCTGGGGAGAGCACAGCCTGTCTCTGTGCCATTCCTGCCGGAAGTGACATGAACTGCTGTCATGGAGAACCAGACAGAGACAGGCCTAGACACGCCAAGAATGTCAAGGGCATGAAAGAAAGGCAAGGGCTAAAGAACTGTTCCAGACTGAAAGACTGAGGAGATACTAAATGTAACACACATTCCTAGAGAGGATCCTGGACCAAAAAGGAAAAGGAGACATGATAGGGACAACTGGCAAAATGTTAATGGGGCCATGGATGGATGTAACATATCAATAGTGACTTCCTGATTTGGAGAGTTATATATTGGTCATGTAAGAAAGTCCTATTTGGAGGAATACACATTGAAGTGTTTGGTTCAAAAAAGTTCAGAAAAGGAATAATGATAAAGGGTATATGTACACATACACACCCATATAGGAAGAGTGGCCAATGAACCAAAAGCAATAAATTACTAACAACTGGGGAATCTGAGTAAAAGGAATATTGGATTTTTTTCGTTTTTGTTTTGTAAACTTTTTTCTAATGGTGAAATTATTTCCAAATAAACTATTAGAGGAAAAATAATAGCCACCTACTGCCTGGAATTGTGTAGGGTACAATAATTTTTATCTTCGCAACAAAAGCTGATCTTAAAGCTCAGAAGGTTAAAATCTGGTCCAAGGTCCTCCAGCTAACAAGTGCTGGACCCATCCTAACCAAGGTCCACAAACTCTAAAGCCTTCAATCTTCTACTACACCATGCTGCCTCATTCCACAAACAGGTAACCACTGTTTACTGAGGGACATGCCAGCATCTGTACTGATCACTGAGAATGTGAAATGAATCAGACCATTCTGGCCCTCAAGGTATTCAGCCTAAAAGACACAGACAGACTTGTGAAGTAGTAAAGGCTTATAGGTACTGTCTGTCATTACTTGTCCAGCTGGCCCTCACTCTAACCCAAATAAAGTATGACCCATTAGAGGCTGGAAGGTAACTTTTGAGATGTATAGGACAAAGAGACCATGGCCACATGGGGTAGGCTTAGGTCTCATAAGGGAGAGGTCCCTACCTGACCACACACACACACAAACTCCCTCCCTCACTCTCTTTCACTCTTTTTCTCTCCCTCTACTCCCTCCCTCCTCCAAGGCCTGAACTGCCCAAAAGAAAAAAAGGGGGAAGGGGAGCAGACATCCAAGTATATTTAAGGAGTCTCAAAACTATTCTTCCCCTTAGGTTTTCATCATCCCCAGAGGTAGTCTGTGTTTTGTTTAAAGGGGTCCTTTTAATAATGATTAGTAGCTGTGGTGGGATTAGAGCTGCTTGGTTGGAAAGGATTACTGCCAAGTCATACCCTTGCTTTCCAGTGGTTTTCTACTCAAGAGCAAAAAACAACTCTTGTGTGTGAAAGAGACCAAAAGTCTGAATCTCTACCAAAGTACAAGAATCAGGTTCATGAGGATCCCTGCTTCGCTGACTCTGAAAGCCCAATTTACCCCCACAGGAAGTGGGTTTTACCATCAATTATGTGCAAATTAAGTGGTTTTCTTTTCTGGATATAAATCAAGTGAGGGAGGGGGTGCGAGGGCGGGGGAGGGGGTGGAAGGGGCGGTGATAGAGGGGTGGGTGGGGGGGGTGGAGGGAGGTGCTGTGCCTCTTGGTATTGTTCTGAGTTTCACAATAGCTTGGGTTCAGACCACACATCACCTAGTCAAGGGGAGGAGGGAGGCACAAAATGCACACTGGTTACACAACAGTACACAGGACAGTCACTGCCCTCAGAAAACTTACTGTTTAGCAGGGGACAGATAAATTTTTAAAAAGAGTACTGTGGAAAATCTGGAAAGAATACCTTCTAGATTGCAATAGGACCAGGATCAGGGAAGGCTTCCTTGAAAAGGGATCACCACCGAGATGAGATCCAAGGAACAAAAGTGGACTGAACTAAAATTGCCAGGTCTGCACATGTATGTGTTTTATTTGCTGGAGAATTTTCTGAGAAGGCAGGTAAAAAGAAATATAAGAAAAGTATGTACAAAAGCAAAGAGGGAAAAGAAATAGCAAGTGATCTTGTTGGGACATAAATACAAAGAAAGAAGCCTGGGAAAGGTTTTTAGTAGTTTCATAATAAATATTTGATCACAACAATTCTATGGTAGTTATTATTAGCTTCAGTTTACTGAGGCTTGAGAAAATTTAGGTCAATTGGACAAGGTCACACAACAAACAAGTGGCAGATTTACTGTAAAACCCATCCTCTCTTTCTCTTCCACTCCCCTGAGAGTTTTACCCAGAACGTGGCTAATTCCTTGGATTTCCAGACGAACCACCTATTCCCTGGATATTCAACCCTTGCTATTTAACACTTTCAAAATCCAAACAGTCATCAAAGTTAATGTTAGCTCCACTTAGAGGACAATCCTTCAGTTCAGTTCAGTGGCTCAGTCGTGTCCAACTCTTTGCGACCCCATGAATCGCAGTACGCCAGGCCACCCTGTCCATCACCAACTCCCGGAGTTTACCCAAACTCATGTCCATTGAGTCGGTGATGCCATCCAACCATCTCTCCTCTTTCTTCCCCTTCTCCTCCTACCCTCAATCTTTCCAGCATCAGGGTCTTTTCAAGTGAGTCAGCTCTTCACATCAGGTGGCCAAAGTACTGCAGTTTCAGCTTCAATATCAGTCCTTCCAATGAACACCCAAGACTGATCTCCTTTAGGATGGAATGGTTGGATCTCCTGACAGTCCAAGGGATTCTCAAGAGTCTCCTCCAACACCACAGTTCAAAAACATCAATTCTTCGGCGCTCAGCTTTCTTTATAGTCCAACTCTCACATCCAAACATGACTACTGGAAAAACCATAGGCTTGATTAGACGACCTTTGTTGACAAAGTAATGTCTGCTTTTGAATATGCTGTCTAAGTTGGCCATAACTTTCCTTCCAAGGAGTAAGCGTCTTTTAATTTCATGGCTGCGATCACCATCTGCAGTGATTTTGGAGCCCCAGAAAATTAAGTCAGGCACTATTTCCACTGTTTCCCCATCTATTTGCCAAGAAGTGATGGGACCAGATGCCATGATCTTAGTTTTCTGAATGTTGAGCTTTAAGCCAACTTTTTCACTCTCCTCTTTCATTTTCATCAAGAGGCTCTTTAATTCTTCTTCAGTAAAATCTAGTAATACTCATTTTTTGTTTTCACCAATGCAGATTTCAATACAAAAAAAATAAAACATTTTCCCCCTTATGCTGCAGAGACCTCAAAAGCTTAAGGCAGCAGTAAGAAGACAGCCCACACAGAATTCATTGTATACTCCGTAATGCACAACACATCAGCATCTATTTTATCTGGCAGCAGGAAGAGATATAAGTTAGGGCCCCACAATTATCCCTGTAGAAAGGCACAGCAAAGGGAACGCAGGCATAACAGCTACAATAATGCTAACACAAATAGCCATCTGTACTTAGAGCCAGTCACGCCAAAAGCTCTCAACCACCCACACCCCTCATGCCTCCTCTCCCCCCATGCAGGTGGGCCAATTCCTTGCCATTCTTCTCCATCCCACATAATTCCACAGGAAGAGAGACTGCTGCCAGGAGCGGGAAGCAAAGTAAGCTGCTGCACTTCTGAACACAAAAGCCCAGAAAGTAACGGACCTACCTCCCTACCCTGCATTCTACCCATTAAAGCAGGATTTCCCTATTTCTTCTAGAACTGTCTAAAACACAGAGACTCATAGCTCCCATGACAGCCCCCAGGTCCCATTCTCTGACACTCTCCCATCCCAGTTAGGCTGGGTACCCTCTCCTCTACACCCACACCTCCTCACCTCTCTGCACTAAGCACATTACAGGTCTCCCTGGGATCAGTCTCCCCATCACAGCAAGAGCTCCCAAGGACAGGGGCTGTGCTTCAATTTGCCTCCCTGCACGTGGGCAACAGCTAGCAAGCACAGTGCTGGCTGTTCAGGGGCTGAATTAGGTTCACGGGGTACATACAAGGACTGCAGAAGGAAACGGGAAGTGGGCAGTGGAAAAGGAAATGGTTCAACAGTAATCTGAGGTCTGAGGATCCAGGATATCTGAACAGATAGCATGTTATGGTCTCTACACTGGACCGATATGTTGAGTGCAAAATTTACATAAAAAAAATCAGCCTTTCATTGTGTTTAATAGAGTGCTCTAGAACAAAAGATGCCACAAAGAGTATCATTTAAAGAAAGAAAGAAAGAAAAACCCTAACTAACCATAATTATTAGTGTGTTCCTCAAATCAAAACAGCAATAAGAGAGTGTAGCCTACAAACAACGACCACAGCCCTACCACTCTGCCCCAGTTCCCAGCACACACAGCTTTTCAGGGTTCTTTGGAAGGGTGGGTGGGGAGGTACTTTTTGCCCACTGCTTCCTCTTACCTTCCCCACTCTCCCTTCCTCCTACAACCTACCAAAGAAAACAATGACTGTACTGCAATACCCAAGAATCTCCAGAAAGATACATCTCCCCAGTTCTCCTAAGCTCTCCTTGAGGGCTGCTGGCAAGATAAGCAATCTGTTCCCAATTATAGCAGACTTCATCTGGGTGATGAATGTACTCAGCAATTCAACAAAGTGCTGGAAACGATGGACGATCTCAAAACCAGGCTCTGGCAGCACATTCCCAATCTGCCTGCAGCTCCATGACTGCAGGGTTTAACCAGACTCTTCTTTTTCTCTAACCCATCAGCCACCTCCTTCCCCAGGGACATCTGCTCTCCAGTATTCCTTACCCATTCTACTTGTCAAAATCAAACAGAACCTGCTAGAGAGCTAAGACGGGGAAAGGATCTAATAAGGTCCCGAGATTGTTTCAGTTTAAACCCTGTGGCCATACTTTTCTTGGATTTTTTTTTTCCTACCAAACAAAAATTACAGTAATTACCTTAGAGAGGTGTCAATTTTTACTAGATTTTACTTGGAATAATTGTAATGAGATATCTGAGACGAAAGCCACCTCAGAAACAATCTCATCATAGCCTCCCTTTTCACAGAGGGAGAAAGGCTCAGAGAAGTTAAGAACTGCTGAACTACAGTTACACAAAGGAATTCCCTGTAATGTCAGATCCTAAAAGGCAAGCTGCTGTTACTGCTACTAAGTCACTTCAGTCGTGTCCGACTCTGTGCGACCCCACAGACAGCAGCCCACCAGGCTCTGCCGTCCCTGGGATTCTCCAGGCAAGAACACTGGAGTGGGCTGCCATTTCCTTCTCCAATGCATGAAAGTGAAAAGTGAAAGTGAAGTCGCTCAGTCGCGACCGACTCCTGGCGACCCCATGGACTGTAGCCCACCAGGCTCCTCCATCCATGGGATTTTCTAGGCAAGAGTACTGGAGTGGCTTGCCATTGCCTTCTCCATAAGAGTTGTATCTAATTCATCTCCAGGGGACACAGTGCTCAGGGCTTGATACATGGCTGGTGAAATGAACCAAACAAACAAGACTAATTAGTCACAGGACTATGACCCCATGACGTTTGACTTCAAGCACACTATGTTCTCATCATCTGTGACTAGAAAGCTAGGCTCTGTGGATGATGGTTTACACACACAGCAGACTCTATGGAATTCAGGCTCTCTCCTTCCCCAACCACCCTAGGTACACTCCCTTCATCTCTGACACCATTCGTAAGATTTCCAACCTCTTTACGTTCCAACTATTCTAAAAAGCATATACATTTCTAAACCGATTTCCTAAAATATCTTCCACTCGGATACTTTTAATTCTCTTCAATTGCCCTCTTAATCTCCTTAATGACTATCCTCTTTGGGATTCCTCCTCATGTTTTCAGCAAACCACAACCTGCCTCACCTCCCATGTCAGCCCCCCTAAGCCAAAGGTTCTCAACTTTGACTGCATACCGAAGTCACGTGGGGAAGTTTTCATAAAACTACTGATTCCTGGGTCCCTCCCTCAGAGTCCCTGATTTCATTGGTCTGGGTTTCAGTTCAGTCCAGACAGCTCAGTCATGTCCCATTCTTTGAGACCCCATGGTCTGGGTTGGGTATGGCCTTTAAATAAGCTCCCTAGGTGATTCTAATGCACAGCTAGCTAACACTGAGAACTTCTGCCCTGCACCCTCAGAAATTCACTGCCTGGTCCATTACATACTCCAAAAATAACTACTGCTGACTGTTCTAGACTTGCAAAATATTAGACCGTCCTGTGCCTGGCACATGCACTGCTAGACAAAAGGTACCTTAGAATCATGCCCTGGATTCACATCTGTCTGATAATAAAAATGCTTTGGTAAATATGTTGGCAAAGCCCTATAAATGACTAATGATGATGAATGGCCAGATCCTGCTAAAAGACTACACAGGGGAAAAAGCTGTATTGGAGTTTTCTGATTCAGAAACACATTTAGTTTCTGATGTTTTACCAAGAATTCAAGGTCCTTCAAATCCAAATGGTCTTTTGGTATGAAAAACAGCCTTCTGTGGCCAACCGCAAAGAAGCACAAGATACCTCATGTATTTTCATGTCTCCATGCTTTGGCACATATCAATCTCTATCTGCTTGAAAAACTCCTATTCATTCTTCAAAGTCCAGTTCAAATGCCTCCTTTACTCATTCATTCAACAAATACTGAGAATCTACTAAGTGGCAGGCATTTTTCTAGGCTCTGGAGATACAATGTTGAACAAGACATAGTCACTAGTCTCACAGTGCTTATATTCTACTTGGAAAGCCAGAGAGTAAACAAGGAGACAAATTAAAATAAATCCAGATGGTGGTTAAGTGATATGAAGAAAATAAAATAACATACCATCATAGAGTAATGATGGGTGGTAACTTTCCCCAAAGGCAGACTCACTGTATCTCAAGACCACATCAAGAACAAGGGGCTTTACCATATTCCACACTCCCAGCATGCACTGTTAGTACATACACAATGAATATCTTGAATGAATAAAAAACCCAGGGTAAGGAAAAAGGTAGAAGTTAAAAAAAAAAGTTTCATAATCAACTAAGAGTTAAGAGACATGAACCCTCACCTAAGTTTCTCCCACTACCTACAAGATTTGGGGCAAGGCCCTTCCTCCCTTATATAAAATAAGTAGACTGGATTAGACTGGGGCTGTAACACTCCCCAGAAGAAACAGAAAAGAGAAGCATGCAGGGAGAGCCCTGGAGTGGTGGGGCTAGTTGTTTCTAAAGCTCCAACAGAGTGGCCCTCACAGGACCCCAGGGCCAGTACGGCAGAGAGAAGCCAGAAATCTGTATTTCATGTGAGCTCTGCCAGTGTTTAAATATTACATCCAAATGTCTTTAAAATACTGTGATAGGCAAACAAAACCCCTTGCGGAAGGGCCAGACCATAGACTTACGGTTTGCAACCTCTATACTAGATCGCCTCTGAGTCCTTCCTAGTTCTAACAGTCCACAGCTCTAGAATGAAATACGTCCTTGCAGAAAAACACTAAAGAACACACAACAGGATTAGAGGACAAAAAGAGAAAAGAACACACATTTCTACTTGTGTTCTACTTAGATCATAGAAAAGCCTTCTTCATAATTCATCAGTCAGTAAATCCTCATTACTTGGAAAGAAAATTTTGCATCCTGGACAATAAAAAGACTGACTCCAGCCTTCCTTTAGGTTATAAGAGCTATGCACGTGCTTAATAAATATTCCTATCCCAAGCAGTCAGGAGTGCCTAAAGAGGCACAACTCATGTGCACACACACAGACACATACACCCCACAAAGCAAGGAAATCAATTATGCTGAAGACTGGCAAGATGCCCCAAAGACGCAGCAGGAATTTGATATGAACAGCAGGATGAGGAGGGAGAATGAATAATTCAGTCTCCCTGATTCACTTAACCAAGTGCTGTCAGGCCCAAGCTGAGGCCCACAGCTCTCAGGCTGGGCTCCCTCATCTGCAAGCAGCACGAGCTTCGGTCTGAATGGAAAGCCAACCGTGCTGGCTCAGAGGTGGGAGAGGGAAGACACGACTGACTGGCACCCACAATGAGTCACGTTCTCTTTCTTTGCCCAATTCATCACAAAAGACCACACTTGAAAGTGAACAATGTTTTCACACTGCCATTAGCAAAGGAAAAAGAACATGCATATTTTATTCATGCCCACCCTCTTCAAGGAGGCCTCCATTAGAAGAGAAAGCCAAAGGAAATAAGATAATGGGGAAGGCAAAGGAAAAAATACTGGCCAGTACATACAATATGGCTGAATGGCTGACAGTATATCCAGACACCTTCCTTGTGACTCTGACGTTAAAGAATATGCCTGTAATATGAGAGACCTGGGTTTTTGATCCCTGAGTTGGGAAGATACCCTGGCGAAGGGAAAGGCTACCCACTCCAGTATTCTGGCCTGGAGAATTCCACGAACTGTATAGTCCATGGGGTAGCAAAGAGTCAGACACAACAGAGCAACTTTCACTTTTCCTTACCCTTACTGTCCTGCTTCCAAGGATGAAGAAAGTTCCCAATGTTAACTACCTTTAAATTACCAATGATAAGCGGTTTATGAACTGCTCATCAGTTGCTTAACCTAAGTTCCACAGTATTTTTAGACACAAGCTATTCTGAAAACAGATACAGAACTATCCTGAGTATCAATCAGTCATCACAAAATCTGTTGGAAACCAGGACTTTGCACTGTAGATTAAAAAAAAAAAAAAAAGTTGCTACAGAAATGACCCAGGGAATAAAAACGAAAACAGCCCAACTTGTTTTCATGTGTCTCTATGACAGGTTTGGTGTTTTATCTTCCTTTTTTGTTTGTTTTTAATGACAAGGATGAAATATTTGTAATCACTCAACATTTAAATCCCTCAGATCTACAATACTCACTGAGGCAAGTTAATTCTTTCAGCCTTGCACTGGTGAACAATACAACAAGAATGTATTAAATTCTGAACACCACAGTACCAACATCGTGCTGGTATAGAAATCAAGGGAAGAAAACAAATATGTGAGGTTCCTCAAATCCTTCTAAGGCTGCGTGTTAAGATACACAGGTTCTGTGCAAGAAATGGATCTTAAATATTATAGTAGTTGAGTAGCAGGAAACAGATTTTATTAAGCAATTACTACCAGAGATAAGCGCACTCAAGAATGAGCTCACACTTTAAAAAACCATTTAAAAAATTAACCTGACTCCTCCAAGTTACCAAAAGCAACTACTTCTCTAAAAATCAAATGTCTGAAAAAGAGACGATCCAGCCCTAAAAGCAAAGATGAAATAGTATTTTTTTTTAAGGGGGTAATTAAATAACACTATGTTCCTTCTGGTGCTAATAACCAAATTTTCCTATTTACATCAGGTCAATCCCAGGGAATTAGTCTGTGAGTCTGTCATAAAGAGGTGTGTGATATAAACAGCGGTGACTCAGACCACAGACCCTATCAGAGGACACGGCGACTACACTGGATAGAAACCTTCTGCTCACATCCTACGTTACAGATCACAATCCGAGGGATCACAAGGGAAGTTCCCCAGGGTTGCAGACAGAAAAGTGCCCCTGATTTCAAAATGAAATTCTGGAGAATTCACTGCCTGGAATTCTTGCCTGGAGAATGCCCATGAACAAGAAGCCTGGCAGGCTACATTCCATGGGGTTGTAAAGAGTTGGACACGACTGAGCAACTAAGCACAGCACCCCAGAAGATGCTAGTGGGCAGCGAGGACTGAGAAACATGGGTCTACTTAAATGTGGAAACTAACCACTTAGGCTTACTTAACTAGTGGAACCAAAGGTAACGCATTAAGAGGAGGTTTGGCTTCTGAATACAACTTAGCTTGAAATGATTATCTCCAGCAAAAGAACCAAATGCCACACAGTGAGCATTCACCCTGAAAATCCAGGACATGTTTTCTATACAGACAGGGTTCTTTGAGTTCTGAAATCCTATCATCTATCCTACCATTAACCATCCAATAAACATTGGCCCTACTACATAGCAGGTGTTGTGCTAGAAGACAATAATTTAAAAAGGAAAAAAGACCAAAGCATAGTCCTTACCCTCAAGGAACCTATTGGTACCAGATCAAAGTAGATGGGCATTTATAACACAGTGAGATAAAAGCTAGAAAGGGAAAAGTACAAGCTACTATGACAGCAGTCAGGAGAGTTCCTGCCCCATTTAAGACATTTGAAAAAAGGTTTCCAAAGAAAATTGACCTCTAAACCAAGACCTCAGAGATGAAGGTAGGCGAGTACAGGTGGAAGAGAAACTTAGAGCAGTACCTTCAAGCAGAGGTGAATGGTCTATGTATGAGCAGGTTGAGGATGTGGGAGATGAAGTAGGAGCCGGATCACCAGTGTCATTTAATAGGGCTAGAGGCAACAATGTGATGACAGCTGTTGTAGAAGGATCACTCTCAGAAAGATCCCTGCGATGCAGTGACGTGGACACGAAAGACAAAACTAAAGGCAGAAAGACCACTGTGGAAATGGTGACACCAGTCACTGACTTACACCAGGGCAGAGTTCTGTAGAAAGAGCAGATGAGGAGAGGTCAGTTTTAGACATGCTGGCTCTGAAGGAACCATGGGGCATCCATGCGCAGATGCAGCTAAGCGTCCGGAGACAGACATCTGAAGTGCAGAGAGGAGATGCAGGCCATGTGGAGGCTGTCAGCATAGAGATGATCAATAAAGCCTTAGCAATGGAGACCCAGGCCCCAAGAGAACATGTATAATACAGACAGAAGAAAGCCTCAGTTCAGTTCAGTTGCTCAGCTGTGTCTGACTCTTTGCGACCCCATGAATTGCAGCACGCCAGGCCTCCCTGTCCATCACCAACTCCTGGAGTTTACCCAAACTCATGTCCATCAAGTTGGTAATGCCATCCAGCCATCTCATCCTCTGTCATCCCCTTCTCCTCCTGCCCACAATCCCTCCCAGCATCAGAATCTTTTCCAGTGAGTCAACTCTTCGCATGAGGTGGCCAAAGTACTGGAGTTTCAGCCTTAGCATCACTCCTTTCAAAGAAATCCCAGGGCTCATCTCCTTCAGAATGGACTGGTTGGATCTCCTTGCAGTCCAAGGGACTCTCAAGAGTTTTCTCCAACACCACAGTTCAAAAGCATCAATTCTTCGGCGCTCAGCCTTCTTCACAGTCCAACTCTCATATCCATACATGACCACTGGAAAAACCATAGACTGACTAGACGGACCTTTGTTGGTAAAGTAATGCCTCTGCTTTTTAGAGAAACCTAAATAACAGCAAGTTTTAAATGGCAGGTTGAGGAAGAGATTAAGAGGACTGGCAGAGAGAGAAACATTTTTTAAGGAAGGTGCCAGAGAAGCTTGGGGGAAGAGGTATTTCAGGGACACACAAGATAGAAAAAGACAGTCACTGGATTTAGCCACAGGGAGTTACTGGTGACACCGGGGGAAAGAGTTTCAATATTGTGGTTGAGGAAGAAACCTGACTACAATGGGTTCAAAAAGTACAGACAATTATTTCAAGAAGTTGGTTTGCAGAAGAGAGAAGAATGAAAAGGAGGTGGAAAGTGAAGGAGACTGAAGGACTAAATATGGTAGATCTTATTTATTTTTAATGAGATAAGCATGCATAAACTTGATGAGAAAAGATACAGAAGAGCAGAATTTAAAGTCTACAAAAGAGATTCAAGTAGGATTCACCATAAAAAGAAAGAAAGATACATCTTTCACTATAACAGATGATATTTGTAGGTTTAGGGGCAGGAAGTTTAAAAATTTCCAATTTCATAGCTTTTATTCTATCCACCTGCAATGTAGGAGATGCAGGTTTAGTCCCTGGGTCGGGAAGATCCCCTAGAGGAGGAAATGGAAACCCATTCCAGTATTCTTGCCAGGACAATCCCATGGACAGAAGCGCCTGGTGGGCTACAAACAGTCCAAGGGGTTGCAAAAGAGTCAGATGTGACTTAGCAACTAAACAACAATTTCATCTATAAATTAAGAGGCAAGATTTCTTTCTGTAAATGAAGAGACAGTGAATGTAGGATAACGAGGAACATCTGAAACAGCCATTGTTTCAAGTTCCCAAGAGAGGTCACTCAAAAACAGAAAGACTACCAGACAAGAATCAAGCGTCCAAGAAAGGTTGGATATCACGAAGGCAGACATCTATATCGATCTAGGCCAGGGGTTTGCTAGGTAGTGAAAACCAAATGAAACAAAGAGAGGATACCGGCCAAAGAGCTGTTTAAGCAAAGAACCCTGAAGTCCAAACAAGATAGGGAAGGAAGCAAAGACAAAGGAGTCAAAAGACAGAGTGAGAGCAGAGAAGACCAAGGCTGTACATTTCTCAGTGACATTTTGGGAAAAGATGCGGTGGGAGTAAATGAAAGAGAGAACTGGAAGAGTCTTCATGAGAAAATAAGATGCCCATCTAAATTTTCAGAAATGAAGCAGTTCCAGACTGACAGGACTCAAAGCGTGTCCTCAGAATAGGTGGTAAAAGGGCAACTCACGGCAGGGGAGCTGATCAATTAAAGAACCGAGAGACTGGGACTGGCTAAGGTGCTGGGTCCATCCGGGCACTCTCTGAAGACAATGGCATTACTTGAGGTAGGGCCAAGGTACCGAGATCCAAGGGCCAGGGTAGTTTTCTTCTGTTTTTCAAAAAAGGCAAGGTAATCAATAAGCCACAGTACCTAGGAAGGGAAGAGGGCAGATTACTAGCCAGATTACTAGAGTAATTGAACGGAGCAGGGAATTTCACTGAAAGGTAGACGATTCGATAGGAGCCCTGGAGACGGAAGAGAGGGGACAGGATTCTGACCTCCCCACTGCAGGGGGACAAGAGGGACATGCCAGGTCCTTGGAAAGAAACCACGTGAAGTCAAGAGAAAGGGGCAGAAATAACATGCAGTTAAAAGGCTGAGGGTGAAGAAATCTGTTTACTATGCAACAGAGAAAATGGGATAGTCGATGAGCGAAGAAGTCACTGGAAGGTCAGGTCAGGAGAGAAAAACCATCAAGTCAGGCCTGAGATCACAGGGATACACAGATGGCCATCGTTGCTTACATTCTGGATGCTGACCAAGGAGTGCAGAGTTGAGAGGAATGATCTGTTTGGCTGCTGCAAGACTTCTAAAAAAAACTAAAAACAAAAGAGTCCCAACAATTCCTTAATAGAAAACTGGAGGGCGCAGAGGCCTTGGGCTTTTTGAAAGGAGTCAGCATTAGCCAGGTTTCAGTGACTCAGAGGCTAAGCTGTAGGCCAAAGGCAGGCTCTGTGAATCCCACGTGACCTACCGGCAGCCTCTGATGCTGGGACAAGGCGGGTGGCCTCAGGCTCTGCAAGGAAGAACCTGGCCTGGAATATCTATTTTACCACAGCAGACAAGAAAATTCTCTGAGTGGAGTCAGTTATGACCTGGACCCAGGTGGTCTGACAAGGACAGGCACGAGAATCAGGCTTCTGCTGCTTCCAATAAATAATGTCAAATAAATTTTATGAGAGGCTTGAGATTCAAGAATTTTGATGCATCTAATTAAATAAATGAATAAGCTAATGATTAATTTTTTCACCAATCTAACATATGTAACTGCTCCTGTGCTAAGTGCTTTACTTGCAGTATCTCATTAGTTTTCACAACCCTATATGAGGTGGAAACTATCATTAACATTTTACAGATGAAGGAACCAAGCCTCAAAGAAATTAAGAAACTTGCCCAAGGTTATAAATGTATTAAGCAGTGGAGCCAATAGGATGCTAAACCCCAAATTCTTACCCATGAGCTCTATGCCTGACTCTCACCACACCAGTGGATGCTGACAATATATCTAAGTACAAAGCTTGCAATGTGGGAGACCTGGGTTCAATCCCTGGGTTGTGAAGATCTCCTGGAGAAGGGAAAGGCTACCCACTTCAGTATTCTGGCCTGGAGAATTCCATGGACTGTATAGTCATGGGGTCGGAAAGAGTCGGACACGACTGAGTGACCTTCACTTCACAGAGCCTCTCGAATACACAACTCAAAATACAGTTACTAGTACGGAGAATATAAAGAATTAAAAGGCCTGAACCTCAAGAAAATTAAGTCTAGTAGAGAGACAAGAGGCTTCCCTGGTGGCTCAGATGGTAAAGAATCTGCCTGCAATGCAGGAGACCCTGGTTTGAAATATGAGTTGGGAAGATCCCCTGGAGGAGGGCATGGCAACCCACTCCAGTATTCTCGCTTGGAGAATCTCCATGGACAGAGGAGCCTGGCAGGCTGCACTTCATGGGGTCTCAAAGAGTCAGACATGACTGAGCAACTAAGCACAGCACACAGAGAGACAAGAGATAGTCACCAAAAAAAAAAAAAAAAGGGAAAGCAACAATTTAAAACTACTTAAGTACCAAGATCATGATAAGGATAACAAAGGTTTAAAAGATAGTTAGATGCAACAGATTTTTAATTCTCTCTCCAAAGCAATAAACTCTCTAACAGCCCATTCATCTAAGCTTTCAGACTTCCCAAACTTGAGAGATAACGTTAAATTCCTTAGGAAATACCTGAGTAAATCATACTAAGATACTAGAAGAAAATGAAGTTAAGTGGACTGAAATGAATACTTGCTCTCCTAAATCTTGAACCCTCTACTAACCCAACCATTTTCCACTAGCATACTTAGTTTCCATGTACTAAAGCTCCGTTTTGACCCAGAGCAGACAAAAATCGATCTTCACTGATTATGTCTAATGGATCACCGCACCTACGCCCCTCTCAACACTTTCATTCCATCTCAAAGGTAAATGAACTCACCTCAATTTCCCTACTTGCGGAATAAAAAACAGAATGGTACCCTGCCTTCTGTTCAGACCTCTCAGAGGTAGAATGAGTTATGGAATGGTTCTTAAGTGCTCTGAATCTCACCTAAGAGGAATGTGATATACAAGTACACAAGGCATTCACCAAGTAACATCCAAACAGCTTATTCCACTACTCAAAATTGCACACACGAACACAGGTACATACCAGTGCTCAAAGTCCAGGCAAAGCTAAACTCATCTTTGCCCCTGATCCCTGAAGAGCCCAATTTGATTATTAGGTCAGAATCTGAATTTTCAAAATGAATAGAATTGTCCCAAATTATACTGTTAAGTAGTAGTTGAGGGTAAAATGGACTTCAATCACTGGACTCTGACCATCACCAGAGGCAGTCAGTGAAATATGGGTATGCCAAGAGGGGAAAACAAAAGAAAAACAGGTAAGTGGAGTGGTTCCAAAATGTAACCACAAATTCTTTGACCCTATTCCCTTTAAGAGGTGGAGAATAATTCTCCTCCCCTTGGGAGGAACTAGATTTGGACACTTGCTTCTGACAGATAAGTAAAACAGAAACAACAGTGTGCACCTCAGGAACGAGATCACAGAACTGCGCTTCTTCACCTGCTCTCTCTCTCTTCACCTGCTCTCTCACTTGATCCCTCCAAGAAAGTTCTGTCATGCAAGGAAGATGCTCAAAGAGCCAAAGAGACAGTCATGTTGGGGCAGGAGAGGGAGGGGGACCCATGCCTCCTGCCAACAGCCAGTGAGGAACTGACAACAAGTCAACAGCCATGAAATGAGCCATCTCAGAAGTGGCTCCTCCAGCCCCGGTCCAAACTTCAGATGATGGCAGCAGCCCAGCCAACAGCTTGACTAAACCTCACGAGAAATTCTGAGCCAGAACCACACAGCTAAGTTGCTCCCAAATTTCTCACCCACAGAAACTGTGAGATAATAAACATTTGTTGTGTTAAGTCAGTAAGTATGAGGTAATTGGTTACACACGCAGGGAAAAATAACTGTAGCACACTAGGTTGTGAATCCCAAACTATCATTAAAGTCCCTCCAAGGTTCTGGAAACAGACACCACCAGAGAGAAGCACACCTGTACTCCAGCAACTTCCTCTTGTCTTCAAGCCTGACATCTAGAGCCAGAAATATGGGCCATTTATGTAATTTAAAACTTTCTAGTAGCCACACTTAAAAGGAAATAGATGAGAATAATTTTAACAATATACTTTACTGAAACTAACATTCAAAATACTAACATCGAAATTTCAACATGTCATTATAAAATATAGTCAGTATTTTAAAAATTCAATGAATTTTTTTTGGACTGAGTCTTTAAAACCTAGGGTATATTTTATACTTCCAGTGTCACTTCGTTCAAGTCACATTTCAAGTCCTTGACAGCCACAAGTGGCTATTGTGTAAGACAGAACAGGAGGCCTCCATGGTGGCTCACTGGTAAAGAATCTGCCTGCCAATGCAGGAGACACAGGTTTGATCCCTGACCGAGGAAAACCCCACAGGCCACTAAGCAACCAAGCCTGTGGATCGCAACTCCTGAGCCTGTGCTCTAGAGCCTGGATGCTGCGAGTACTGAGTGTGTGCGCCCTAGAGCCCATACGCTCCGCAAGAAGCCCACGCACTGCCAGTAGACAGCGGCCCCCACCTGCTGAAACCAGAGAAAAGCCTGCACAGCAACAAAGCCCAGCAGGGCCAAAAATAAATAAATTATAAAAGTAAATAAAACCTTAAAAAAAGAGCAGGTCTAGGGTTTCTTCTACAGCTTGTTGCCCCTTCAGGAACATGATTGTGGAAATCAGAGGTAAAAGTAAGAATTTTTTTAAATACCGAAAGGATTCTTTTTTCTCTCTCCCTACTGAGATTCCTCATTTACATAGGCTCCCAGCTAGGAAGAAGTGGCCTTCACAGAAGGAAAAGGAGGGGACTGTTAAGAAAAGGAAGGACCACCCTGAAAAACTGAAAAGAAAATAATTCCACCGATAAAACATCAACACCAAGAAGCAGGGTGAGTACAGAGCACGTCACCACGATTTTGATTGCTGTTTCCCTCATCATTCATTTACCCTCCCACTACATACACAATCCTAGATCCAACTGAAAAGGAAAGATGCAGTTTGCTCTGAAATGGAAGGTCTGAAAGGGGCGGGCAGGAGCAAAGTAGAAGAACATTTGGCTTTCTCCAAAAACCCTTTCTCCAGCTCACACATTTGCCTCCCCTCCACCAGCAGTGTTAGCTTCTAGGATCACTGCTGGAAAGGAGGACAGATCAAACCCAGAGCGTTCAGGAGACAGTAATCTCAACAAGAAGATCTGCTCCAGTGCAACCAGAGTCACCCTCTTCCTCCTCCCGCTCCTCCTTCTTGAGAAGCTAGATTCAGACCATTGTGGAAAAAAGCCCAGTTGTGTGAGTCACCGCAGCCATTCCAAGCGGCCTGGGCAAAATCCAGCGGACAGCTGGAAACAGCTGCTGTGAGATTAACTGCAACTGGGCGGGAAGGAGGAAAAAGAGGATGAATTCATAGTTTATCACACACGACCCCATTCTCGCCTCAGAAAAGCTGGGTTTTATTTTCTCTCCCAAACAAAAAGTTTCTTCTCCCTGCTTACTTAAGATTCTTCTCCTAATGAAGGAAATGACAACAGGCTCACCACCCTGAGACAATGATCCAGTGTGGGACACCACCTCCACCGCGTGTCTCCCACAGGACAGGGTAACCAAGAGCCCATCAGGTGAAGTGAAATGAGTGAAAGTCACTCAGCTGTGTCTGACTCTTTTGCGACCCCATGCACTATACAGTCCATGGAATTCTCCAGGCCAGAACACTGGAGTGGGCAGCTATCCCTTCTCCAGGGGATCCTCCCAACCCAGGGATGGAATCCAGGTCTCCTGCATTGCGGGCAGATTCTTTACCAGCTGAGCCACAAGGGAAGCTCAGGTTCAGGAACCTTCAGGTGGGTAGCTGTAAAGGCAAAACACTGTCGACTTGAACAAAACGCTTAAAAAAAAAAAAAAAAAAATTCACCAGGAAATAAGAGACTGCTGAAATCTGTCAGAGAAATAGCCCCAGGGAAAGAGGAGTTCCACTCTCCTTACATGATAATGATGTTATAAACACTGTTGATTAAGGGAAAATGAAAAAGTGCCAGAAGCAGAGTGTTTCTCTGCATAACCAGAAGGCAACAAACCTCTAAACCTCTAATCCACTTTCCTACTAGCCAAAAGGATGCAGATCTTCACACATTAGTCCTTGAAGAAAAGGCAGCTGACCCCTGGTCCAGAAACTGTCCTAAAATGGGCAGTGTACCAACAGGTACCGTTCCTAAACCAGAACGTCTTAGAATCTCATGGCTAAGGGAACAAGAGGGATTCACTGGCATCTGACACATTTAAACAATCTGTAATGGGCTCTGGTCATGAGACCCAGGCAGCTCGTGAGCACCCTCCTCAACTGGGTCTCTGAACCCCCAGCCATCCTTCAAAAGCCCCACGTCCACAGCTCGTGGTTTTTTGTTTTGTTTTGTTTTTTTACCAACACACACTCCAGGGTGGTCAGTCTTGGATTCTTTAGTCACTTTAGACATTCACATGGTAGAAGTAGTACATATCCTCCTAATTCACCAGGCAGATCATCCATGAGTATAGAAGACCTGCAGCCTTCAGAAGGCAGCTCCAGAGGTTTTAAAAACCAATGAAAAGCTCCTTCAGCTCTCCCTGCTGCCCACCTGCTAGCAGTGACGCTGTTTCTAAAGTAAGCTACAAAGACTTAAAGCGTCTCTATACCTTCTCCTCCTGAGTGCTGTTTTTCACTACAGGACTTTAGTTATTTCTTCCACTAATATTTTTTTAAGTATTTATGATATTACATCATACACAGGACCTCTTGCAACTAATTGCTGAAGCCAGCCATTAGCGAACCTATAAATCGTGGAAGGAAGTGAGATGGGGAAGGAGCACAGAGGGAAGTCTGAGTCAGCTTCCAGGACCAAGGGAAGCTTTTCCTGGCCTCCCAGGTTTAAGATTAAAATAATTAGTATGACAACTTTTGTTTAAAAAATGCAAAAGTCATAAAAACTTCTTCAGCTGCCATAGCTTATATTTTGGACCCCCTCTTATTCTCCTGTATGTTTTGTCTTTTCAAGCATACAGCAAATCCAGAAAGACAATTGTGATACAATTTTGTAACAAATATAGACTTTCTAACCAACAAATTAGCACATGTGACACCATCAACTTCAACTGTTATTTAATTTTGGCTGAGTTTATACAGCACCTACCCAACTGAATTGACACCCTTGACAGAGCACCCCGGGATCTTCCTGCCCACACTACCTCATAAGAGCAGAACCTCAAACCACCACCTCTTGATTAGGTTTCACCATATATTAAATGAGTGCAAGGATGAGATGGAAGACTGGATCTAAAATGCACAAAACGAAACAACAAAAGTGATTCTTTCCCAAGGAAACCATCCTCCAGAAGAGGAAAAGAAGAAAGCTTTTGATCAAATCTGAAAGATGACAGTGAGGCCTCTGCAGCCCCGCCGTGAGAACCCATCTACTAGCAACACGGCTAAACTGCCAAAGCCACTTACATCTGCATCCCCTTCTCCTTCAGCATGTATTTCTGATAACTTCCTTTCCAACTAGCCCATGGTGACAGCCACTGCCATGATAGCCAGTCGTGATTTTAATAAATCTAGTCATCTGTTTTCCAGGGCAACCTGAAAAAGCCAAAAAGTAAAGCATGGCCTAGGCCAGCTCTGGCGGGATCCATGAAGCTAAAAAGGTAGAAAGGGGTTTGTAAGAAGATACCATCAGCTAAAAAGTCAGAGTGTATTCAATTCAAATGTGGGCATGGTAGTGATCACAGACTCTTTTTTTCTTTTCCCCCAACCAAAGCAACTAGGGAAAAGAATCATACTTGGGGTCTAAGAGGAAATTGATTTAAAAAAATAAGAGGTGGAAATAACTGAACACTATACTTTGGAGGAACTTGTCATATTAGAATTTTGGTTAACTATGCATTGCTGGATGGGTATAATCACCTATACTTAGCAGACAGGTAAGAAGTTAAACATCTCAGGGCAACATTTCACAGAAGACAGATGTCCAAAGACAGAAACTCAATTACTTAAAGGCACAAATTATGGGGAGAACTTCTTAGACATGGAATATAAAACATATGGGAATGCATTATTAATTTTACACATTTAATATCTAAAACCAGGATATGCAAAAGTTATAGTCCTTTTAACAATGCTAAAATACATACACTATATTTAAAGACAGAATTTTAGAGCTGGAAGGGATTGCTAGACAATAGATCTGTAAAATAGCAATTCTAACAGACACTAAGTCCAAGAAGTTCAAAGCACTTGGCTTTAAATGCTATATATGTGCAGCATGAGTAAGACTTTGAAGCGTTAACTTTTGTACTTTATGATCTGTGCTAATTTATAACCTCTGTGTTATAGTCAATGTTATTTAAAAAAAAGAAGAAGAAGGAAGGAAAACAGGCAGAGATACAAGGAAGAAAGAGGAAAAAGGGAGGGAAGGAAGAATGAATGAATACAAGTGCCCAAAATGTTTTAGACCTCCTGTGATAGGAAAAATGCATCCCACTGGGGTTCTAGGTATCTCCCTTCCTTGCAGTTTCCTTTGCTTTTCCTCTATTTCTCTAGGTCCTTTGTCTCTCATTGGCAGCCCTGGTTTCCTTCTCATCCTCCTCTGCACTTCTGCTCATCCCCCTTCCATGTCTGCCTGCCTGCCTCTTTATATCTTTCCCTTTGCCTGACTCCAACTCCACATCCCCACACAACCCAAGAGTAAATCTCACTCAAAAGTAAACAAGAAGTTTAAAAAAATTCTTTACAATGTTGCAAATGAACAGATCAAACCCTTCCATCATAGGAAACTGAGGTTCTGGGAGATTATACAATTTGACCAGTTTTGTCACAAAACTCTTATGTGACAGAACCGAAACTAAAAGCCAGCTTTTCCCATTAAAGTACTAAAAGAAAGCACAGAATGTTATTTTTAAATCTCAGTAGATAAGGTCTCTCTCAGAAAGAAACAAGATCCAAAAACTTAAAAATCAATACCTTATATAGTTAATCACACTAAAAATTTTTATCTGGCTTCAAAACACACATAAACACATATACTTATATACTATAGACAAACTCAAAACACCAGTGACAAATTAAGAAATTTTGTAACATGAATGGCAAAAGCTATTTTCCTTAATTGTATAAAGTTCTTACCACCACCACCACCACCACCACCAAAACCCCACCATTCTTCCTAACCTTAGTTTATGACAAAGAAATACAAATGACTTTTAGATATCTTTTAAAAAACAAATCCTTTTTATTACAGAAAAACAAAAGATCACGGTACCAGTTTTCATGTATCGGAGGACTGGTTAAAATCAGAGTTTGGTAACATACAGTTTGCCAAGCTGATAGGAAAAAGTCACTCCACTATACACACAAGTATACAATTTTGAAGGCTGCTTGGCAATACCTATCAAAAGTTTAAATGAACATACCCTTAGAAATTCAACAACTCCACTTCTCAGAATCTGTCCTCATGTACTTACTTATATGTACAAGAAAATATTATATATAAGCAGCATGGCTTATAGTAACAAAAGATTGGAAGCAACCTAAATGTCCAGCAATAGGAAATGTTTAAACAAATCGTAATTTTAGAACTACAAGAAACCTTACTATGGAATACTAAATGGTCATTTCAAAAGAATGAAGCTGATCTGTACAAACCGAAACAAAATGTTCTCCAAGATGTTCTGTTCAGTGAAAAACAATGAAGAGACTTTAGATACATAAAGGAGTGTACATACATGCACAGAATTTCCCCATAACATAACAGAAACTACTAAGGTTTCTATCACACAAACTTTGCAAAAGGAACTTTAGGGCCCTTCTAGTTCCAAGAAGTCCTACATTTTAAGTTCTTCCGGACAGCTAACCTGCAGTAACTCTCCTAGAAGACCCATCCCCACTACCTCTCCTGAAGCTCTTAAACCCTGGATAGAACGATGACTCTCTTCTCTGCCTTTCGACCAAGTTCAACTGGGCACCTTGGTAGCCCCCTTTCCACTTCTCTATAGCTTTGCATTTTTCTTCACTCTCTCAATACTTCTCCTATATCCTAACATTAATTCATTTTCCCCATAAATATACCTCACAGCCTTCCAAAGCCTAAAGGCCATTGCTAGCAACTGGCATTCTTTCTGCTTCCCACTGCTGCCTTTCTATCAATTTCATTTGTTACTCAGCAAACACTTATTGGCTAACAACCGTATTCCACATATAGTTAAGTTCTACCTAACAGGTGGTCCCTGTTTTAAGAAACTTGCAGTCTAGGACAAATATTCAAAAGCAAACCTCTTGGCATAGCATGTAAGAGGGAGAGAAACTAGATGAAGAGGAGGTAACCTTTCAATGTTTAGCTACATATACCAAGTTTAGAGCTCTGGATACCTCTAAGGAAGGAAGACAGATTAGGGTTGGTGGCCAAAGTGTCCACTGGCTTTTATGTGTTTCAATTTTTAGGTTTTTTATCTGTAAGAATATATTTGTATATTAATTTATAATTAAAACATAAGACTTTAAAAAGGAGGCAATAAACCCAAGCATGGGGCCTGGCAGATAAATGGAGCTCCATAAACGATCACTAAACATCTGTTTAGACAGAGTTCCACAGAGTAGAGTGGAAGGAGAGAGACACCATATTCTGTTGCCCTTACTCAACAACTCCTCTTTTAAAGTTAACACAGGGTTTCTCAGCCTCAGCACTACTGACCTTCAGGGCCAGACCACCCTTCACTTTAAGGGCCGCCCCATGCATTTTCAAACACGACAGCAGCATCCCTGGCTTCTACCCACTAGATGCCCACAGCACCTCCAGCTGTGAGAATCAAAGATGTCTGAAGACATTGCCAATGTCCCCTGTGGGCAAAATCTCTCCAGTTGAGAACTGAATTAATGCTTACACATTATGCTACTTCCTCAAACTCAAATTGACAGCCCTTCCAAAGCCTCCAAGCTCTTCAAATCACTTATTTCCAGGGGACTTGATCTTTATCACAATCATCCATTTGATTACCATTCCTGAGAAATCATCACTACCTATAAACTCTTCTAACATCAAGAGCTCAAACTCGAGTCACATGCCCCCTCTCTTTTGTCTTCTCCCACTTTTTTCTTCCAGCTGAATCTGTCAGTCCCAGTTTATCAATGCATAGCCCAGGGTAATGTGCACTTGGTCACACTCGTGGACTCCTGAGTACTGTTTGACAGATTTAAGAAATCACCAAGACCACCTCAACGCAAGCTGGCACTTAACTGAGACTTAGCGATCTTTTTATTCTACTTTTTAATGAATGCTTATTACACTGGAACAGCACTTACCTCTAAAATGTCCCTACCTCCTCAAAGTGTCAACACAACCCCTGCCTAGAGGTTACTATTCTTTTCTACCTGAAGGAAGACAGAGATCTTCTGACATGAGCCTGGTCAACTTTGCTTCTCATTACCTCATACGCAACAGATGCTCAATAAATATGTGTTAAATTTAGGAAGGAAAAACATCATGGTTTTATATTGGCTCTATTTAAAAGAGCAATCTTTATGAAGGGAAAAAAGTTCTAAGTTTCTTTCTAATTGAAGACTTTATTCTACAATACTAAGCAACCTTGGAGAAGGCAATGGCAACCCACTCCAGTACTCTTGCCTGTAAAGTCCCATGGATGGAGCCTGGTGGGCTGCAGTTCATGGGGTCGCGAAGAGTTGGACATGACTAAGCGCCTTCACTTTCACTTTTCTCTTTCATGCATTGGAGAAGGAAATGGCAACCCACTCCAGTGTTCTTGCCTGGAGAATCCCAGGGACAGGGGAGCCTGGTGGGCTGCCATCTATGGGGTCGCACAGAGTCGGACACGACTGAAGCGACTTAGCAGCAGCAGCAGCAAGCAACCTTAAGAAGGGTCAACATGCCTTCTCAAGGCTACCAATAGCAATCAATGGTGTAAACTGCTGCTGCTAAGGGACCCTCTCCATAATCATCAAGGCACGCTAAATATAAACTCCAATGACAAGCAATTACACTGCAAATAAAACCCGATGCCGGTAACTGTGAGTGATTCTTAATTCCACAATTCAGTGAGATGCAGAGAAGTACCTTAACAGGACGACAGAGCATCAATGGCAGTGCCACGTGCTAAAGACCCGGCACTCGGCTCTCTGGGAAGACCAACAAATATTCTCTGAGAGTATAAACTGCTCTGCCACAGGAGATAAGGGCTTTAAATAATTAATCAGCACAGGCAATTGTACAATATCTTTAGAATTAAGTGTCCCATTTTCATGTAACCCTAATGCCTCCCATAAGTAGGACTTTACTGTCAGAAGAAATGGGCAGCCTCTATGTTCCACTTAAAGAATGTTGAGGTCCTCACTGAATCTAAGGCATAACACTTTCCCCAAGCTTTTGTCTCCCAAGGCAATTAGGGAAAAAGAACCTTGGCACTAGCTTTCGCAAAATAGAGCCAATCATTTCTCAAAACGTGTTCTAAACCTTTTTCTTGACCTTCAGCTTATAGTAGCTTAGACAAGTATCTTAAAAGCATTTCCAGTCAGCCATTTTTGGTAACTTGTGAGCAAAATTATTTTTAGCTGAAAAAGTTTATTTCAATCCCTCTCTCATAACTCAGAAGCATCTGACCAGGTTTGGTTCAAGCTTTCCAGAATAATTTGTCTTTGAGTGGATTCAAAGCATAGGACAGTTCAGCTTCAAAGGGGAAAGTTTCTCCTTAAGAGGCATGAACCACCAAAACATGAGAATATGCAAGATATGTGAGGAAAAAAATAAAAAAAAATCACTTGACTACCTGCCACCTACCCTGCACACTGTGGAGATTAAGCACTTAAATGCTCATAAAATGTTTAGAAAGCCTCTGATGGACAAAACATTTTGTTACAGCATTCCATGCTATGAAGAGCAAAATGCTTGCCTGCTTTAAATTTATGCTTCACATAAATTTAAATATAATGAAATGGAATATAAAGTTCGAGTTGTTTCCATGCAACATTCAAACTGTGATTCCAAATAGAGGGAAAGTTTCTTCTGGATGAAGAGAGCTGAAAAGAAAATATCAGTAATTCTGCTAGAAGGCACGTCTACATATATACAACATATACAATTAAATACAGGTTTTCTTTGTTCTCTCTTACAATGTTTTTTCCTTTTCTTTTTCCCCTGCTTTGGGATGAACTAAGACAGTGCCTCTACTCTCCTACCACTATGAGATTATGCTCCCAGAGTGGTAGGATAATCCATTACCGCCATCCAGTCAGCCTTGGGAACAACAGTACCTGACTGTAAGGAGATGGCTGTCTGTGAAAGACACTGGGGAAATCTGCTGCTCTCACGCCCTCTATCCCAGCCCCACCGGCCCACACAGTTCCTCTCCTACCTGCTCCTTGGACAGTGTGCTTCTCCTGCCGGGTGGCCTGTGCCTCCCTCTCCTGTGCCTGTCTAAGCCCTGCTCACCAATGGCTCCTGCAGAATGCTCTCCTTACACCCATCCCAGCCTGGCTGGATAAGAATCCCCCTATTATGCTGCCATAGAAACCCTGTACTCATCCTATCAGGGTACAGAAGCTCCTTTATTTACCATCAGGTTAGGTCTGGAATGAAAAGCAGTTCCTAAGTCCGTTAGTTCATAAAATTCCAACATGAAAAAAATCCAAGGAATCCATGGATGCGCCTCTAGTAAGGGAACATTTCTTAAGAAAACTAGAGAGGCTTATGGTAGTGGTTCTGACTTGCTTTGTTTCTTAACTCACTTTATGATTTGCACACAGCCCTTTATATCATCTGCTGTTGAATGAATCATCCCATACACATATTAACATTCATCATCTCCTAATTTCACCTCCATTCTTATTCATCTCTATATTTATCTATTTATTCATATGAGCACTTTCCTTATAACCAAGTTTCACCCTTACTGAAGACAGTTAATAATAAGTGTAATAAGACATAGTTAGTAAGCACTGGAAACATTCCACATGCCAATAAAGTGTGACAGACAGAATTAAAGTAACCATGTGCCACCAGCAGTACTACTGTTCCTTTGCTTGTGGTAAGCAGAATTGGCACACTTGTGTTCTAACACATAACTTCACTCATTTTTCTCTGAAAACTAGCAAGTTTAAGGATCATAAGTAAAATAGCTCCTGCGCTTATTCCTATATAATTTCAATAAACTATTTTATTTTTAAAACAACACATGCAGGTAATACAAAATTCAAAAGGCACAAAAGGTATACAATAAAAATGAAATCTTTACCTATAACCTCTTCCTCCATCACTCGTTAGCCCTCCCCCAAGAGGCAACGAGTGTTAACCAGAACCTTGCATTTCCTGGCAAAGAGATTCAATGTGTACCTGGATATATATACCTTTTTTCATTACACAAACAGTAACAAATTATACCCTTTTCAGCACCTTGACTTTTTATACTTTATGTATTTTAGTGTCTTAGGTGAAGGCAATGGCAACCCACTCCAGTACTCTTGCCTGGAAAATCCCATGGATGGAGGAGCCTGGTAGGCTGCAGTCCATGGCGTCGGTGAGGGTCGGACACGACTGAGCGACTTCACTTTCACTTTTCACTTTCATGCACTGGAGAAGGAAATGGTAACCCAGTCCAGTGTTCTTGCCTGGAGAATCCCAGGGACGGGGGAGCCTGGTGGGCTGCCGTCTATGGGGTCGCAAAGAGTCGGACACGACTGAAGCGACTTAGCAGCAGCAGCAGCAAATGCATTTACCTAGAGCTAATTCTTTTTAATAGCTGCATGATATTCCATTTTATGATTGTACTTTAATTCACAGTTCCCCTGTCAAAGAGCATTTTGATTTTTTTCAACCCTTTGCCATTTCAAATAATGCTGCACTATATATTCTTATACAGAGAAACAACAGTATCTGTAGGATCAATTCCTAGAGGTGGAACTGCCGGATCAAAGAAAACATGCATTTTACATTTTGGCAGACATTGCAATAGTTCTTCATGGAATGTATGTGACTTTTCACCCCCCAGCAACATGAGTACCTATTTCTCTACCTACACCCTTACCAATACACAGCGCTACCGAATTTTTCTTCCCATATAGAGTTGTTCCAGAAACCTCCCCCAACAAGCCTCAAACATTCCATACGAATCTCCTTTAACTCATAATCCTGGCATCTAGCATGTTGTAAGCATTCAAATGTTGAATGAATGAATGAGCAAAAGGGGAATTATCTTTTGCATAACATGAAAATTTTACTTTTAATATAAAGAACAAGGACAGGGATTTAAATACTAACAATTTTTTCCCTTTTGAAGGAGGGAGAGAGGAAAGTAAGAAAGGATGGATGGATGGATTCTGCTCTAAAATGCTTTCTTCTAGAGGTTTCTAAAAAGCAGTGAAAGATGCCTGTCTGAAACAGTCAAGTATTGTCCTACCTTAAAGGAAGGTATATAGTCTATATTCAAAATGTCAAGAAAGCTGAAGGGCCTAAAAAGGAATAGCAAGATCCCTTCTCTGAAACTGGCAGGGGATACTGAAGCCTCTCACATCAGAATTCCTTTTACACGCTTTCCGAACAATTGACTCTCATCATGTGTTGCACACAGTCACACAGCCAGTTAACACTTCATTTATTTGCTTCTGTGCAGTACTTGGCACAGTCACTGCTAAAAATCTTTCACTGAATACAGTACACCGACCTCTGCACTGCCACTGGTTGTGGTTTGCAGGAGTCCCCAGTGCCCTGCCAGGTGCTGTAACAACCACTGTAACAGACAGCACTTACACAGTGCTTATCGTGGATCAGATACTCTTCCAAGCGTATTATATTTACTATATTAACTCATCTAATATTCACAAGTTTGTAAGAGTTATTATTATCCCCATTTTACAGATGAAAAACTGAAGCACAGAGGAGATAAGGAACTTGCCCAAAGGACACACAGCTAAGTAGATGCAGAGAAGAGAATTTGAATCAAGGCTGTCTGATAGCAGAATGGCATCTCTTACTCCAGTATTTTAATACAGTGTGATCTCCGCTCTGACAGAGTTGCACCGAGTATCTCTAACCCAGAGCACCAAGCTGTGACATAGCAGTTAAGCCTCTATCAGAGCAATGATCACACTGTATCAACATCATCTGTATACACATCCACTTCCCCTCTGCAGGCTGAAGGCCTAGTCCTCACTGTGCCTAGCACTACCTGACAATAAGCCCGTCAGCTGGGTTTTAGGTTAAGGTGGAGTAATAAAACCTCACCCTATTCCTTGGATTTGCACTTCATATTCTCAGTGCTGATGCTTCTCCTGCTGTGAGCCACCATTTCCTACGACTCATCTCCTCTGAGGCAAGATGTGCTTCCTAAACCACGCTACTTCCCCGAGATGCCAGCCAGACCTCTCAAACTGCCTCTGGGTACCTTCTTGGAGTCCTAGAACACCAGAGACCCACACCACCATTGCTGCTGGGCAGGGCACTGGCAGTCCATCTCCCACCCCCACCCCTAGCAGCCACCAGCCTGCATCAGTGGCTCTTATCAGGAACATGGAGTAATTTGAACCACTTGCCAACCCATCTCTCAACTGCTAATACGGGCGCTTTATGCTCTCAGGTTGCACAAATGACTGGAAACCTTACACCGGGTGTGAAAGAAGAAGCAAATAGGAGAATCAACACAGCATCTGGTGCCCTTCCCTGCTTCCATTCACTGTGTGGGGCCACAGAGACCTCAGGAACCGAAAGACTGTGTGGTGAGATGAACGTAACCACACAGTGGAGGTCAGCATTCTTCTAGGATGCAAGACACATCCCTACCGGCCTCATTCTCCAAAGAGCTGGAAAGAGACCTCCTCTATGATATTTTTGTGGAGACAAAGGTCCACTACAGAAGCCAATTTTGAAAAGCATTGTTTTTAGTTCATATCTTTAAATGCAGACATGTATACAGGTTAACCAAGCTAGAATCAAAGCCTTAATTGAAATCTTTAATTCTGTATCTGAATCAGAATCCACTACTGTCCAGTAAACAAAAGAAAAATATGCCTTGTTTGTTGACCCATATCTGTTTACCTCCCATTAAAAGTCTTAGTCACAGAGTGGTCATATTCCAGGGATGAAGAGCATTGCCTCAATCCTGAGCTTTCCACAAACAGAAGAGTGAAGTGAAACTAACAGCAATTATGGCTGCTGAGACACAAACACCTATTAGGAACCAAATCTTTCTTTCTCACAATTCAGCACCAAAGTTGGTTCGCTGAACAGCCTCCTGACAGCAGTAACATTCAATCAGGATAAACCTGGGCATTCTGGATATGTCTGGTATAGAAGGTGTCATAATGAATAAAATCACATTGCAGTTCAAGTTGAAACGCAATGACTCGAGGCAGATCCAGAGTATCATTACTAACTCAGTGACACATGGAACATCTGACCCGAAAGGGCCCTACAACCACAAAAAGATAGGACCGGGAGCAGCGGACATGGGCAGGCGGAGAGAGGAGGATGCCTACCTTGTGCTTGAGCATCTTTAAATGGCATCGTCCATCAAGGATTTATGGGTATTCACATGAAAGAAGAGAGATGCACATTAGGTCTCTAACCCTGTGATTCCATAAAAACACAGGCTCAGACTTTATGAGATCCTATACTAATCAGAGTCATTCTTACCAGAGACATTTAGATATAGTTATCTCAGTAGACCAGAACAGAATAATCCTAATTCCAGAAACCTAAAAAATGGAGGAAAATGTCAATATAAGCTGATATAAAATGATCTCCAAATACTTCAGAGAAAAGTATATGAATATTAACACTACCATTTGAGTTTCTAAAATGGAGGGAGGGGCAGATGGAGAAAATATTATGCAAGTACTATCTCTGGACAGATACTGAGATAACTAACCATACTGGTTACTTTCAAGGAGAGAAACTAGGTAGCTGGAAAAGGCAGAGATTTTTTACTCTTCAACCTTTTGCACAGTTTGAATCATCACCCATGTGAATACACTATGTGTTTAAAAAAAATAAATGTAAATGATGGAAAAAACCCTCCATATAAGAAACTCCCAGGGAAATCCCATCCAAACAGTAGAAAATAAAAAATGAAAGATTCTACTTAGTTCCAAAGCTGAAAATCTGAGCATATTGCTTGCTCTCTCATACTTCCTCTGAGCCTGAAACAACTTGTCCATAAAAATGGGCACAGATTCTACTTCATCTCACTGAAGCAGAGAGCTGATCCAGGAAACTTTGAGATGACCTCAGCTCTCATGATTTCATACTATCCACCATTACCAATCCACTGATTTAGCTATTGTTCACCCATTATTTGATCGGTAATAAAACTAGAGACTGATAACTTTAAGGCAAAAAAATTAAAGCAAAAACCCAAAAATAACACTTTACCAAATTCTTATTATAATATATCCCTGGTACTGATGAAGAAGCCAAGAAAACACAGATTAAGAGACTGTTCCTGCCTTTAAGAAAGTGAAAAAAGTACTGAGATATAAGAAAACAGGGCCTGGTAGGTACACCTACTCAGTATCAGGCTCTGAACTAAGCACATTACATACATTATCTCTTTTAATTCTTATACCAATTCTATAACATATTTCATAAGCAAAAAAGCTGAGCCTTTTCTTAGGCTGTGTAACCAAGATCACACAGCTATGATGTGGAAAAGCTAGGGCTCCAACTCAGGTCCCTCTGTCTGCAAGTCCATTCTGGTTTTTATAATCATGGAGTGGGAAAAACTTTCCTAAGCATCAAACACACACACACAAACCCAGAAATCATTAATGAAAATATTAATAAGCCCTGTTACAAAAAAAAAAAAATAACTTCTGATAGAGTAAAGCAAGGTGCAAAAAGAATATATGGAGTATACTAGTGTTTGTGTAAAAAGAAAGAGGGTGGAATAACAAGAAACTAACAAGGGGAAGACGGAAGAGGGGAAGACGCTTCACTGAACATGCTTCTATAAATTTAGAGTCACAACATCTGCTTATGAGAAGCAAAATGAGATAGCTTAAATTTTGTTTAACTCTATTCCAAAGTTATGTGACTTTGTGTGTGTGTTTGTCAGAATGACACCAATTATCATTTCTCAAAGGACAACCAATTAAAAAACGGCTTGGGATAATACGAATTAGACCATTTCCTTGCTTAAAACAGGATGCTGGACCAATCTATTTTTTTTAGATTTCTTCAAACTCTTGGATACTGTAAAACCAAAGAAATATTTACTATTTGCCTAAAATGAACACTGAAGAAAACAACTCATAGTGAAGCTAAAATTCAGTAAGAGTGAATGATCCCCTACACCAACCTCAAGAAAATCATAAAGGTTTCTTGAAACAGGCTTCCAAGGATTAAAATGCAAAGCCTACTGGGGAACACTTAATCCAAACTACTGCTAGAGAGAGCAGTGCCAAGTAGGCATAAAGGAAGACTGCTCGTCCACATGGACACATGGGTATTGGTTAATCACAGCATTTTTATGCAACTGACAAAATTCATGAATGGTCCGTGGTAAGTATCTCTTTGAAAGGCTTCTGCTTTGTGGACACCACATGCCAGTTAGCCAACTGATCTCCAACACTGTAAAACACAATCAGCTCAGAGCCAAAATGCTGCAGCAGAAAGATCTGTTTAGTACCACAACAAGCAGCTAAAGACCTGTAACACAAAGTGCAGGGACAACGTGTCGCTAAAGTACAGCAAGAGGCAGCTGGGGAGGGGAGGAGGCCACCAACAGAAACCGCAACTTCTAAGTCCTGACACAGACCTTTTATTGGTAAATATGACCAGCATCACGTCAAAGTCCAGGATGATACCAAGATTAGCCAAATCAGTTTACTAAAAATCATAGTTTACTAAAAGTCAGACTATGGCTTCAAGTGTAAATGCAACATACAAAATACGCCATACAATCTGGACGTGAGATGGCAAACACAAACAGGAGACGGGACACCTAAGTAACAGCTGTAGAGCACGACTCCCCTCTTCAGACAAGGCCGCCTCTTCCCCTCTCACTGAGGCAGGCAGTCTAAGACCAGCCACACTTTCAAAACAAGTGTTACCAATTCCCCTTCCCTTTGCCAATGTTCCCACTGTGAGAGACTGCCATTGTGGAGACTTCCTGAAGCACCAACAAAGTCCCCAAGGCCATCACGTCAGCCACGGACAGTGTTCCTGGAAGTTCATATGAGGTGCAAGCCCACGAGCTCAGCTTTGTAGGTGCTGGGAGCCACCACAAAAACACCTTCCCATTTTGCCAGTTCTTGCTTTGAAATCGCGATCCTACTACCCCACTCCCTGGAAACCAAGAAATAGCAGGTGAAAGCTGTGAAAGCCACAGATTCAGATGGATCAGGGGACGGGCCAGTCTGACTAGGGGATAAGCAACCTCCTTTGCAGATTCTTTTGCAAAGGATGGGGTTGGGGAGGGCTGGGCAAGAAAGGGAGGTGGGGTAGGGAGCCAAACAATTCTTGTCTTCTACCCCAAGTTCTCCAGTGTCTCAGTGGTAAAGAATCTACCTGCCAATGTAGGAGACGTGAGTCTGAGCCCTGGGTTAGGAAGATCCTCTAGAGAAGGAAATGGCAACCCAGTCCAGTATTCTTGCCTGGAGATTCTCATGGACAGAGGAGCCTGGTGGGCTACAGTCCATAGGGCCGCAAAGAGTTGGTCACGACTTAGCGACTAAACAACACCACCCTAAATTATTACCCACTTTCCTCAGAATTTTTATGGAGCACTAAACTACAGAAGGAAAAGGAGGGGAGGGGAGAGGCAAAGAAAATCTTAAGGCTGTAAATATGACTGTACAAAAATCCCCAAGAGGATGACCTACGAAACGAAGCTCCTGCAACAAGGGCTAACTGTGCAGCCGCTTTTCTACTTGCCTCCCTGTCCAAGATAAATAGAGCAGCTCACAGAAGCCCACCAACTTCCAGGAAAATGGAACCGAAGTCCTCTTGACTCCCGACAAGCCACATACCCCTGAAATAAATGTCTAAATGAAATCCATACGGGTCTGCTCTGGAAACCATCCTGGCTGACAGCAGCTAACGCCCCCTCCTCCACACAGCTGCCAACACACGGAGGAAAAAGCTGCTCAAAATAAAGCAATTGGAAGAACTTCCCGTGAGCCTCAGCTTCAAAAGTGTTCCAACTCAAGCAGTGACTGGGGCCCACACACAAACCCCACAGTGCCCCCAGACCATGTCTACAGTTCCCCTAGTCCTATCGGCATGGCTCCTGCTCCCCACCCCCAACCTCAGAGCTGAGAGAGTCCCTCGGGCACCCCCCTGCCCCCTCCTTACAGTAAATCATGCTTTGCTTGTGGTATTTACAATTAGGATCCGACAAAATCGATGCAGCCCTGAAGAAAAGTAAACAGTGTACCTCCTCAAAAACCACATGCCTGGAAAAAAATATCCAGTGCTCAGAGCAAAATCTCTTTCCCTTGGCAAAGGAGAAACCAGCAAACCAGCCTCTCTGCGGGGAAAATCCCACATACCAGGATATTATCTGGGGACTTAGGTCCCTAAAAAACCTGAGAATTGTGGCTGAACACACCCATGTGGAAGCCTAAACTTCAAAGGCTCGGTTTCCACCCTTGGGAAAATAGGTTTTTAAGCAGTTACTCAACCATTATCATTTGGCAATTCAAAACTGTCATCTACTTCATAAGTGGTATTTATCATGTGTGCTGTGCCTTAAATCCTCAACTGAAATTTCTAGATGCCACGTATGTGCAGAACACGTCAGAAGGAAGTGATATAACTGGTTGCTCTCGCTCTCATTCCCGTTTTAGAATCTGCTTTATTCACCCAGCATCTGAAAAGCCAGAAGCACTATAAAGTATGCCCATTTCGCCTTTAAAGAGGCCCCAACTAAACTGGCAAGGGGAGTCTCAAGGCTGGAGAACAGGCGAAGATTAACAGGAGCACAAATCAGGGGACACAGGGAAGGAGGTGGGTATGACGAGGGCCAGAGAGAAGATTCCTGCAAAATACTTCTATGAACCTGTCTCCAAAGCTGAGATTTACAAGAACTGTATTAAGTTTCCCTGTTTTCAAACATATCCAATGAACCATCTGAAAAAGAGTGTGCATTCTGTGAGGTGTCTCAGGTATTTTTCTGCATCCATAAAAACAAGCTGTAAGAGCTTATGAAATTCATTGGTTGAGAAGGGAAAGGTGAAGGTCCACAGTTGATCAAATGGGCTTAGTCCCAAGTGGTGGTAATACATCTGAACCACAGCACTCCAGAAGCTCTCAGCAGCACCGCCACCGAACAGCGGGTCAACAGACCGCTCCGATGAACCGGAATAGGTTAGCTCTAATTGCCCTGTCCTCAGTTCCTCAGTTACAAAGGCACTTTTTATACGTACACACGTGCTCTCAATTAATATCTGAGCACAGGAAACCTAATGTCAGGTTGCCATGCCCACCCGACACTTTCAGCAGTTAAACTCCACCCCCTCTAGAGTCACCTTTAACCCTGATTATCAATGGAAAGATCAGGCACCATTCACAAATCCCACAACACCTAGTCTTTGCTGGAGCTGGAGAGTAGACCAAGGGCCAGACCCCCCAGGGATAATCTGGAAAAACAATTAAAGCCATCTGCTGGCTCCAACCGAGGAGCAGGAAGACAAAGTTCAGTTCAACAAGAAAGACAGTATCTTGATTAGTCAGGCCAGGGCAACGCTAGATCCTATGGATCCCAAAGGCTCCCTTGATCACACAGTCTGGCGGGGCGGGGTGGGAGCGGGGGGCGGTGGTCCGGGTCGGAGCAGACAGCTGAACAAATGTTAATCTAAAAAGTCCTAAAACAGAGCTCTGGACACGATCTTCTGGAAAGCAGTAGGAATGCGGGAGGGATGTAGCACAGACAAAAGGCATCCAGGAGGAATCAGCATCCCAGCTTATTCCTGAAGACAGCCTTACCGATGAGAAGAGAGGCGTGAGGTAGGAATTTCGGACAGAAGAACAGAAACAGAAGCACCAAGGTATGAGCGAGCCTGAGAGGCACAGTCTGCTCAGGAAGCTACCAGTCCCTTGCCACAGACTAGAAAGAAGCAAAAAAGGAAGGCACAAATCAGGCCAGAGGATCTGGCAGGCCAAACAAGAGAATGGACCTTATCCATTTGATAAGCTCTCAAATGATTTCAAGCCCTTTTAGATGGATTACGATGTTAATAGCCAGAAAGGTGGGTTTGAAGAGACTGGATGGAGAGCACAAGAGACAAACTCATCCCAGCTCAATTTCCACAAACAAAAATGAGAACAAAATGCCATCTATTAGATGCAATACATTTAACCAACAAACCTTATAAAATCTGGAACACAAATGACATTTTCACTCCTGCATCCCATGTGCCATCAAAACAGCCGGTGCCTCTGTCATCCACACTCCCAGGAAAGATCCCATAGATTCCTGAAATGCCCACACGCCCCATGCAGGAGCCCCCTTAGTCCTTAGCAAGGAAGTGAATGTCTCCTCTTCCTCTCACTGGAGGGACCACCACGACCAGGTTCATACACTTCTTCACCCATGTCAAACCGGTTAGATTTCCCAGTTTAGTACACTGCTCATCTGAGGTAGCTCTCAACTCTGTCACTTAATCAATCAGAAGCACATTAACCACTCTATGCTGATGGAGCAGTGAGCAGGAACTCGCGGAATACTGTGTAGCAGGTTATAAAGGAGGCAAGAAATAAACATTTACTGCTGGGTTCCATGATGGGAACTTTAAATAATCTCAGTCTGTGATTATAGCAGCTCATGAGAGGATGCAGTAATTCCTCCAGTTCACAGATGTGTAAACAGGAGCTCAGATGCTAAATATCTTACCAAAGGTCATTTCAGTTGGCTGGCAATGGGAAGAACCAGGATTCAAACCCCAATGTGAGAAATTCTAAATAAGGTTTCTTGTACTACACCATACTTCAAGTATGTATGGATAACAAACATAATGATATATCAAGGTTGGTAATAATGATAACAACAACATCTCCCCTTCAAAAATCGAGAGGCAACGCATATAATACAGTCTCAGATGAAGGGATCACTCAGAAAAGACACAACTGAGTGATCACAACTGGAATCTCCAAATGTTCCCAAAATGTCACTCCTGAGCATGAGTGACCAAAAAATGTTCAGACTCAAATAATCAAAGCAACCTGACTATTCTCCAGAGAAATGTGTCAAATCCTCCATCTACTTCCCCTCGTGGTCCCCAGGACAACATGAGGAAACACTCCAGGCTGATGGTGAGCTCTGGCTCCTAAGTGATTTCCCAAACCGCTTTACCACCCAAATTACAGAAATATGTCCAGGATTCACAAGGCAGTTCTGATCCGATTTGCCCCAATCCTGGCTCAAGCGGCTTTGCACTACCCTCCTAACTAGATCAGCGCCAGCCAATGGGTTTATTCAAGCCGATCTGTGATGGATTAGATAATGAAACCTTAGCCATGTAAGCTGCCTGCTTGCACTGGGGCTGGAGGGGCAAGGAATAGGAAACTGGATACTCGCAGGGGCCACCTAAACACCACACACACTCGTCATCCCGCCTCCATCTGTCTGCTCACGCTCCAGTTACTGCAGGTTCCTTTCCATCATCTCGAGGGCTCTTCCCTCCTGTCTTTAAGGAAGGGTACATTAGCCCCAGAAAAAAAGATGTGCACTAAGCTTTACAAATATGTATCAAAAAACAATTCAAACAAGTCCACTCACTAAAATGACCAGCTTTATTGGGTCTTCCCTGGTAGCTCAGCTGGTAAAGAATCCACCTGCAATGCAGGAGACCCCGGTTCAATTCCTGGGTCAGAAAGTTCCCCTGGAGAAGGAGTAGGCTACCCACCTCAGTATTCTTGAGCTTCCCTGGTGGCTCAGGTGATAAAGAATCCGCCTGCAATGCGGGAGACCTGGGTTGGGAAGAGCCCCTGGAGGAGGGCATGGCAACCCACTCCAGTATTCTTGCCTGGAGAACCCCATGGACACAGGAGCCTGGCGGGCTGCAGTCCAAGGGGTCGCAGTGAGTCAGACACGACTGAGTGACTAAGCACAGCACACATTGTTTCCACAAATTATTAAAGCCTGATACCACACTGATGGCCTGAGAGATGTCAAACCAGAGATTCACTAGCAACACTCTTGTTTACACCAAGCAGTACACTGAATTTCTTTCTCAGCCCTGTAATCTTGAGGCCTGTCTGCACCAGTCTGCTTTATATCAAAATGAAAGTTAAATCTCTAGTTAGCTTCTGTGGTGTTCACATATCAGTGTGATAGAAAAAAAAGACAGTGACTAGAAAAATGGGAGAGGAAGTTAAGAGATGAATTCAACTTAGGATAACCTCTTGAGTCACCCTGCAGAATAACTCTATTTTGAATTCAGATCTTTCTGCCTCTCAGACATTCCCAGTTATACACTCACAAGCTGCCTTGTGAGTCTGGGGGAAAAAAATAGTCATTTTTACATGACTGTGCTACCTCAGTTTCTCCAACTACAGTATTTACCACTCTGGTGGTAAATTATGGGCTGTATTATGGGCTGAATGTCTCTGTCCCCTCCCCTCACCCCATCCACAAACTAATATGTTGAAGCCCAAGCCCAAAATCTGATGGTAATTGGAGGAGGGGCCATTGGGAGGTGATTAGGTCATAAGGGGAGGATCCCACCACCACCACTGCATCCCATGATGGGGGAGCCCTTATGAAAAGGAGATTCTCTCTCGCTCTCTCTGTGTCCACTAGCATACATGGAGAAAAGCCCATGTGAACACACAGCAAGAAGGCAGCTGTCTGTAAGCCAGGAAGAGAGCCCTCATCAGACACCAAATCTGCCAGCACCTTCATCTTGGACCCCAGCCCCAAGAACTGTGAGAAACAAATTTCTGGTGTTTAAGCCGCCCAGTCTACAGTCCGCTTGAGCAGACTAAGACACGCAGAAATGAAAAATTCAGTAATTTAACAAGAGATTGTTCACAGAATCCCTTGGAAAGAAAGTATATTGGTAGGTCTACTCAAATGGTAGCACCCATGTTCAGTTTCAGCACCATACACTCCAAGTCCAAAGAGACTTCCACCTAGGAGGACAGAAACCCAGAAACAAGCAAATGGGAAGATAAACTAAGAAATATAGTGTCTGCAAAACAATTACAGGCTACTTGCAAACCCCTCCCTGAGACCAGAAAGTCCTCCTACTATTAGAATCAAACACTAACATGAACAACTTCTGAACTCACTTAGCTATACTAGACTTATGATTCTATGGTCAGAAGCAGTCAGTTAGCCATGTAATAACCACATTCCGACATTTCACTACCATAAAGAATGTTGCTGAAAGCTATAAATAATAATTAAGGTGCACCTTGCTTTATAAAGGTGAACTTTCTAAGTTCCTAGAAAGCTGCACAAAAATCTGAATTTTTGCTCATCAAATTGTTTATATTCACTAGAGGAGCTGACCAAAAGAATTCATTCCCTGGTATGTTTCATAAGGCCCGAGTTTTTCACACATATCAAACTTCCTTAAAGTGAAACAAATCTCTAATAACTCACTTAACTTCCTACCAGGTTAGAGTACAGTATTTCCAAATACCCTCTTTAACAACTCACTACATTTCTCAAGCTGTGTTTCAATTTTCAGGTGGAATTTGTCTCTTCCCTCCTACTCGGCAGTTGAGGGTTCTCTAAACTGTTTCTAGGGCTGTGCCGACTCCTCTGCCACCTACATAAAGCTTCTGGATACTGGCCTAGAAAGGAGTGACCCTTCCTCTTCCCCCCCGTCCCAGGGGTCCTTCTTAGCACAAGGATTATAACATAAGCACCACAGACTCTCTCATGTCCCCAGTGCTCCGTTTTAGGAAGTAATGATTTATCCCCAAAAGCTTAGTGGCTATAACTCATCAGGGTTCAGCCTTGGAATCTGCAGCTTAGAGCCGTAGCTCCATTTAGTCTGTGGTCTTGGGAAATTAACCCCAGCAAATGACTTCTGTTTAAAAATGGGTTAACCCTTTGACACTCAAAAGGTTAGGATATTTCCTGAAAGTACTCTCACCCCTAAATTTCATCGCATTTTTTCTATCCCTTAATTATTTTAAAAAGGCAAAATTTCAACTTCAGTTTAACAGGCATTGAGCACTTACTATGTACTCAAAACTGTGAGGTATTATAAAGGATAAACACAAAGAAAATATAGTTCTTGGCTTCTAGAAGCTTACAGTATCACTAAGGAAACAGGAATAAAACAATGAGAAGACAATACAAGATGATGCATAATTAACCACCGATACAATAGGAGGCAAGAGGTGGGTCTAACTGCTGTGAATTAAGCTGTCAGGAGAGAAGGCTTTCCAAAAGGAGCTATGACCTCCAAGAAATGCCATTTATGCTAAGATATACAAAAAAAAACAAGCTACCAAAGCTATACCAAAAAGCAAGCTACTGTAGAATTTTTAAACGTCTATTTACATGAACCTATAGACATGTCTACACCATTGATATCACTTCCTAAAACTGCTTCGCCCCTGCACATTCTCCTCCAGCTCCACTGGTCTCTTGTTCTCAAACACATCAAGTGTATTTATCTCTCAATGCCTCTGCACCCACAGTTCCTCTGTCTGAACCCCATTCCCTCAAATTCCCTCCGGTCACGCAAAGGTCACCTACACAGAGGCCTTCCCTAACCACCCTCTTCACCACTCTTACCCCTTTCCCTGCTTTATTTTTCTTCTTAACACTTAAAACCACCTAATAATAGTTGATTTCTTTATTGTCTGTCTCTTTCAATTAGAATCTTAGTTCCCTGAGACAGAAGTCTTTGTTTTGTTTACTACTATATTTCCTAGGCTCTAAAACAGGGCCTGGCACTTAGCAGCTGCTCAATAAACATCAGTTAAATGAATATTAAATATCCTATCATAATTATCAGAATGATGGGAAGGTCCTAGAAATGTAGGTGACCTAGGCTCAAATTTCATCTTTTCATGAACATTACTTTTTCTTTACTCCCGATTAGACCTCAAATTTCAACTTCTCCATAAAGCCTTCCTTGACCATTTCAGCAAGAACAACCATCTTTTGCTTCTGGCTTCAATGGCACAAATCCTCAGCATATTTTGGTTTTAAAGTTTGCAAAGCCTTGTGACAAGGATCTACCTTGTGGTATCCCTACTCTTGTTCCTCTGGAACTTACCAAAAAATTCATATATATATACATAATATACATACATACATATATATGACACATATACATACACATACTTTTTTTTTTCCCCCAACTTTTCACCCATTCTGGCTCCCTACCTAGATTGCAGACACCAAGTTCTTTAAAGTCAAGACTTTGTATCTTTTTAGAGGTAACTTATAAATCATCCTTTACAAACACTGTATTTTACAACTATGGTAATAGAGGCCCCCAAAGAAGGGATTTTCCCAGAACCATGCAGATTGTTGCGGGCAGGGGGCTAAGTCAATGATGACGTGAATACCTGTGTGACATGGTGTACTGGAACTACAACAAAGAGAATGCATAAAGTGAAAAATAAAGATCCACAGATCCACACAGTGAAAAAAGCATTCTCTGTGGGATAGTTCTAAGGTGCCCATCTGTACCCAGAGGACCTAATCCACAGCTTCCTCTCCATACTCCGAAGTCTCTATACACTGCTCCATTTCCAAATACTGCTATCCTCAGCCAATTTGAAGGCAACCAGCAAATTATGGGCTCCAGGAGGAAAGAGGGGGAAGGCAGTAGGAGACTCACTATTAACTGTGATTGACAGAAACAATAAATGGACACAGATATATGCACACACCAAGTGGACACGCTCACCAGCACCCACACCCAATCTTTTCTCATCTTCCAGTGTCAACCCAGCTCACCTGAAGTCTCCCCATATTCCTCTGTATTTTTTCCAAGGCCCGGGGTGTGTACTTCGCACAAGCACCCTGCCTGAGAGAGTTCAAATGGAGAACAAAAGCAGGCAAGTGAAACAAAAGAATTCAAAAATAAACACCAGGAGGGTCACTTTACCCAAGTCAAGACAAGTAATAAGAGTGGCCTCTGCAAGGGAGACCAAGAAGCACAGAGCAAACATGCCAGGCTTAAATACAGCTCCGTCTCTAACACAGGAAGTCAGACAGAGCCTTGAAAAGCAGTGAGCGCAGAGCACAGGAAGTCTTTTAGCACTGCAGAGATTTCCAAGAGTGCTGTAATGGAGAGAGCACAGGAATAGGAATTAGAAGACCAGGCTTCTATCTCTAGTTTCACAACCAGCTAACTGGGTGGCCCTAGGCAAGTCACTAGTCTGCTCCAGATTTTTTGCTTCCTCATCTACCTAATGAGGTTGAAACATTTTGGGACTCGAATAAAAAAGATGAAAACTATTGACTTTCTCTCACCTGAGAGTACCCGTAAACTATTCTGCAGAAGAATCTTCCAAGTCTCTCCAAGTTAAGAACTCCAGTCAAAGATGGTATCTCTGGTTGCTTCTCTAACATTCTATGATGCTAAGAGAATTGGGCAGATTGCTGGTAGGTAAACCCACTATTTCACAGCAAGTATGTTCTGAACAGAGACCAAATCTAAAATTAAATCAATGAAGGCTTCACGCTCTTCCCCCAACTACAAAGTCAACTGACATGGTCACTACATTTGCCAGTGCCTTTCCAAACCAACCAGCTTCTCCTTGAGTACACAATTCAGAATCCAATCTTCTAACAGTCCTATAAATTTTCTTTTATATTCCAGGACAATAAAGATCTAGTCAGTGTCCTAAGATACAACTGGCCAGGTCCTGTGTCTCCAGGCTCACCAGATGCTCCACGAAGTTAATGATCTTGAGCACCACGGTGTAGCCACAACGCTACCCAACTCCTCGTACTTCTCACACTCCTCGTGTAACTGATTTAACCCACAACCTAAGCCACATCCCCTTTGGGCTCTCGAGGAGTTTTCTCGCTTTTCACTCCTCCCTTCTATGCCGATCCCGTTCTCCATCCCCGTTGTGTGTCCAGGGCTGCCAAAACAGTACTCCCTCTTTTGGGGAGGTGTCCCACCACTGTCCACCCCCCCCCGCCCCCCCCAGTCTTCGATTCGGTCCCCAGCTCTCCGGGCAACGGACCAGGATCTCTCGGCTTCCACTCCCCGCCAAGGAACTAAAGAAGGGTGTAAAGAAATGGAATCCATCTCAAGCACGTTCGATTTCCTCTCAACACCTATTCGTGCTACGTGCCCCTCTCGTCCCCTTAGAGATCAGGACCCTCCAGGGCACACCAGGCTCCTCCTGCACCCTTAGCTTCCACGTCGGGGCTCGCCCCACCTTCCACGCAGGCCCCGACCGGCCCCCTCCCACCTCCAAGCCGGGACCCCGGGCAGCCCTCCGCCCTCCAAGCCCCGCAGCCCCGCGCCGCTCCCGCCGCGCCCCCCCCCAACCCCGCCACGGTAACGGGGCGCCAGCCCCGCGCGGTCACCTGCATCCCGCCGCCGTCGGCCGCCGCCTCCTCCGTACGCGGCCGCTTGCTCAGGCCGGGTTCGGCTCCGTCTCCTCCCCCTCCGGGCACCGGCAGCTCCAGCTCTGACTCCCGCTTCATCCCCCGGGCAGCGGCGCCGGGCCCAAGCTGAGGCGGCTGCTGCGGCTGGGCACCTTCCGCCATCCGCCCGAGGCCCCCTCGCCTCCGGGAGCCGGGCGACCCGCGACAGGCCACCTCCCCCTGGGCCTCGGCCCCGACTGTCGCGACAGGCGGGCGCGCGCCTGCACCCGCCCCCGCGTGCGTGCGTACGTGCGCGCGCGCGCGCGGGCCCGCTGCCCTCCTCGGCGGCGGCGGGCGGTAGCCTCTGGTCTCTCGCTGGCCGCCTCCTCGGCTCGGGGCCGCCGGCGGGTCGCGACGGGCACTCGCTCGCGCCCCCACGCGCACACGCGACCCCCGGCCCGGCCCGCCGCGCGCCCCGCCTCGCTCACTCACGAAGCTGGCCCGCCGGCCCGCGCTCACTCCCTTACACTGGCCCTCGCCACACGCTGGGCAGAGGGAGGAAGGGGGCGGTCCGGGCTCCTGAGGCTTGGGGAGGGGTGTTTATTTGGGGGGAGGAGGGGCTCGAGGCCGGAACGAGCTGACTGGCCGAGATCCTCCGACCCGCCACTGTGGCAGCACCGGGAAGGCGGGGAGAGAGAAAGGAGGAGGGAGGGCCCGGGATCTGGGACTCCAGCCCGCGCCGGAGGCCGGGGCGGCGGGGGAGAGGGGGCGGTGGCGGCCGAGCCCGCGGAGGGGGCGGGGCCAGCGCCCCTCGGCAATCTCCGCCGCCTTCGTTCCCGGAGGCCGAGAGAGGCCGGGTGGAGATCGAGGGAGTTCGGGAAACTCCGGCTCGGGCGAGGGATTGTCCTGGAGGCACCGCGCCTCTGGAGTTCCAGGGCGAAGGGGGCGGAGTCTGCTCCCTGAGGGCGGGGCCACAGCCTAGAACGGGCGGAGCTTGAGTGGCCGGAGGGCGGCGTAGTAACTCCCTCTGGCGGGACTCGCTGTTCGGAGTTGTCCCGCGAATTCGCCCATCTGACCAGGTCGGTTCCAGGCAAGGGAAGAGGTGCTCTGAGGGAGGGAGGTCTTTACTTGGTCCCTCTCCTGCAAAAAAATGGGGCTCTCGAGTTGGAAGGTCCAGGAATGAGGCCACCGCTACAGGGCTCTCCCCAGTCCTGAAAGCCTTTAATCATAATTTTTATCACATTTCTGGTATCTTACTAATACCTGATGTCTGTAAGAGCGTCACGGTTTGCACAATGAATTCGCAGACCCGTTTTGGACCGGGTGGTACAAGCAGAGTATATATGAGCTCTGTTTCATTCGTGGTGAACCTGAACCTTGGTTAAATCCCGCAGATAAAAACTGGCAGATCCAGATATCAGGAAACCAGATCATATTCTCTTTCTCTGGACCTTGCTGCCTAACGCTTTCTTGCTTCGTACAATTAGAGCTATTTGTGCAATAGCTTCTCTGTCTTACCAGACTGTAAGGACTAAGATAGCATCTAATTTCTTCAGGTTCCATGTTGTGCCCTGTATATTATAGGGACACAGTGATGTTGCATGAACAACATGGATTCTGCTAACTAGCTTAAGCCAGTTGCTTCATCTCTTTGGACCCCTACTCCATTATTTGCAAAATGAGGAGAGAGTTCAGATCAGTGGTTTGAAACCAGGGGCGATTTTGCCCCTTTCCCACTCTCCCCGGACATTTGTCAATATCTGATTATATTTTTGGTTGTTACATCTAGGGTGGGGTGGGGGTGGGAGTGCTGCTGGTGGATAGAGACCAGGAGGATTGTTCAACATCCAACAATGAACAAGACAGTCCCCACAACAGTTATCCAGCCCAAAATGTCTTTAGTGCTAAGGTTGAGAAACCCCAGGTTAGATGATTTCCAAGTCCTTTTCAGATAGGTCTATGACTTGTCCTTTGTACTGGGGTTTAACCCAAGTTAAAAGTTAGTGCTGGAACACTGCAATGATAAAGATTCTTTCTTTGAAGTCAGAAGCCAACCCAGCTTTAAATCCAATCTTTACCACCTACTGCCCATGTGATGCTGAACCAGCGATGACTTAAGAATTTTTAAAATGAAGTGAATTAGAACCGGCAGTCTGGTTGCAAGGGAGGACTGGTGGCCTTATCTTGAAGCTGAGTTTTCATAGCAGGCACATTGTTTTAACTAGGCTGTGTTATAGACCAATACAAATAGTCAGGTTTTAGCTCTGCCACTCACAAGTCATGGTACTTTGTAAAAGCTACTTAGCTTTTCTATGTCTTCATCTGAAAACTTAAGACCTTCCTAAAAGGATTATTGTGAGGGTTTAAATGAGTTATCATTATCACACATTAAGAACTTTGAACAGATAGACCTATGAGAAGCACTCAATAAATAGTAAGAATATGTCAGTATCACTACCATTGTGTGCATGATAAGTCGCTTCAGTGGTGTCCAACGCTTTGCAACCCGTCAGACTCCTCTGTCCATGGGAGTCTCCAGGCAAGGATACAGAAGTGGGTTCCCATGCCCTCCTTCAGGGTATCTTCTTGACCCAGGGATCAAATCCATATCACTTATGTTTCCTGCATGGGCAGGCAAGTTCTTTACCACTACCGCCATCACTGCCATTGTTTTTTTAAATGTTGTCTTATTTTTGTCTTGGCTGCATTGCAAGGTATGTGGGTTCTTAGTTCCCGACTGGGGATCAAACCCATGCACCTTCGTGGAAGTATGGAGTCTTAACCATTGGACCACAAGGGAAGTCCCATCATTGGGTTTTTTTAATTCTTAAGGTGACTTTCTGAGGCTGCTAGAGATCAAAGTGGGCAGACCAGGCTCCCCAAATCAACCTTTAGTACAGTGACTGTTGGGCAAATTGAGTCTTTTCACCAAGCCTTCAATTCCTTGTTTGTAGGTGACAATAATAGTGACAGTGTTGTTCTAAGGATTTAACGAGACAAAATAAAGCACCTAGCATAGCACCCAACAGATAGTAACTGTTTAATAAGTGGCAAATATTTATCATATAATTCGTTTTGTGATAGTAAGCTACTGGCAGGGACCCATGGGGTTGGAGAGAGGAGTCTAGGCATCTCTTCATACTGCTGGTTGGGCCACTGTGTTGGGAATCCAAGTGCCTGCAAGCTTGTTCTTGAGCTGAGTTAGGCAACTCCACAGCAGATGGAGCTTCATCCTGTTCAACCAAGTGTTCTAAATTTGAAGAAAAACCAGGATGTTTTCTGATGGCCTACGAAACAACAATAGCTTTAAAAAAAAAAAAAAAAAGCTAGGGACATCAGTGTTTGATTTTCCAAAAAAGTTTACTTTCTAGACTGGTATCTTAAGAATTCTTTTCCCCTCTCAACTCACCTTAACACTGGAATCTAAATGCTGCGAGGTCCTTCCTGGGCTGCTCCATAACCCAGAAAAAAATAAGATTTGGGATCAGGGCTATTTGTGCCTCAAATTATTGTTATTCCAGTAGTGTGCATGTCCCTAAGAAGTAGAGCAATGTGGTATGGTTATGTTTGAATGACCAGGCAGAATAAAGAGAAATTGGACCCTGCTCTGTAAACACACATTAAGCATTTAGGGAGGGAGAGAACCGAAGCCTATAAATAGTGGCCAAATGCACCCATGGCGGCACAAAGACCAGGATCATTACTTTCATATACATCTGCAGCTACCTGTCGGTGAACAGGTGGCTACAAACCATTACATAGAAAGAGGAAAATTTTAAAATATTTTCCTAGGAAGAATTTTGAGCTGCATAAACTACTGAAGTCCTAACATTTATCTATTCAACAAACTATGGGCAGGAGTCTGGGATACCAAAACAAATAAGTAACTCACAGTCCAGGGAAGAAGGGATGAACAAATAAAAAGACAATTGCAATGCATCACGTTAAGGAAGTAATCTCTCATAGTGGTCAAGATCATGGACTCTGGCATCAGACGTGGGTTTGAATCTGACATGGCCATCTATCTGATCTTGGACAAAAAAGATCCTTAGCATCTCTAAGACCCAGTTTTTTCGTTTATGTGACAAGCATAGGTAGCAACCCAGTATTCATTCTCCTCTTATTCTTTACTAGCAAAACCTTAATTTTGTTCAGGGCAGAAGGCTGCCTAGCTTAAAAGAAAAAAAAAGGGGGGCTTCCCTGGTGGTCTAGTGGTTAAGAATTCACCTGCTGGTGCAGGAGACACAAGTTCGATCCCGTCTGGAAAGATCCCACATGCGGTGGAGCAACTAAGCCTGTACACCACAGCTACTGAGCCAGAGCTCTAGACCCCTCAAGCCACAACTAATGAGCCCACGTACTGCAACTACTGAAGCCCAACACCTAGGGTCCGTACTCCAAAACTAGAGAAACGCCTGCAGTGAGAAGCCCAAGCATTACAATAAAGAGTATTCCCACATTTGTTGCTACTAGAGACAAAGCCCATTGCGAAGCAACAAAGACCCAGTGCAGACCAGAAAAAAAAGAGAGAGAGGGAGAGAGAGAATTCTCAGGCTCCCTGGCAGGTAAGGGTGGCCACCTGACACAGTTCTGGTCAGAGAGATGTAGACAGGGGATAAGTATACCTTCTCAACTAATAAAAACAAGAGGGAAAGGCTCTTTGCCCTTCACCTTTTGCTTTTTGTCATTTATCCTTGCTCCCTCCTGGAACACAGACTGGCAAAATGACAGCTCTGTGGTGTCCACAGTAACAAAAACCAAAAACTACATGCTAAGAATGGTACCATGGTGTTGCCGTAGCAGCCCTAGCCCATTGTTATTTGAGCAAAATAAGTTTCCATTCACTTAAAGCACTATGGACAGGTTTCTGCATGCAAACTCAACTCCTCACTGATACAATCTGTAAACTGAGGATAATAATAGTATCTCCCCCCGGGGTTTTTTTGAGCATTAAATAATGCATGTAAAGCACTTAGCATGACACCTGGCTCACAGACACACTCAATAAACAGTAACTTAGACCTTTTTACTACTATTATTACTTCTATTATCCTTATTAATATGGTTAGTAAATGTGCCAACAGCTATAGGAGCCTATAGGAAGATCTAACTCCCCCTGCCTGGGGGAAACAACAAGCTTCCCCGATAATGTTGTTTTATCCGGGTCTTTCAAAATGAGGAGTTTCCCACAATGTGGTTTCTGATCAAAAGTGAGCACATTCCTAGGTGCCTGCAAGGGCTTAGGAGATGTTCATTAGTGTTCACCAGGACAAAACTCTGATAAGGGGGTAATAGTGCTGGGCTGGGGGTCAGAGGGCCAGAACTAGATTCAATGGTCTTCAAACTGAGACTAGGAGAGGTAAGTGGGTACAGGAGCACCCAGCCCCAGGGCGATTTTGAGCCCATAGGAGATAACAGATCATAATTCAAATACCTGTTATTGTTAACCCTGTACCCTGGTTCCTGACCACCATCAGAGGAGATGGTGGCACAAATCTCTGTATTTATAGGCTCTTTGAGAATACGAGTGCTTTCTTAATCCTCTCCTTGATGTCTGTATATCCCTAGCATACAGCTTGACACAAAACATGTGGCTATTCCAACAACCTTGAAAATATTCAAAACCACAGCCCTACATCTCACATCCCCCTGAAGACCAGATAAAGACCCAGAGCAGAGCAGAGGCTCTTAGAAATGCTGTCTTAACCGTGCACTTTCTAAATAGAGACCTGAAGTCCATCCCCAAACTGTATCATCTCTTTAATCAGCGGGAAAAGAGTAGATATAAATAGAAAAGAACGTTTTCTACTCCAAAACTTTCCTTTCCCAAAAAAGAAAGGTAGAGAATACCCTTGATAATTCATCAGCCGGATGAAGGGGAAACCACTCCTGCCATGTGGCTGGCTGATCCTGGAGCAGATATGGAGCATAATGAGAAACCGAGTTCATTGCAGGAGGAACATGTGATGTTTAAGCCTCATTAGGACTATAATACCAGTCGTCCAGACGCAAACCCCACCGTTGACTTTGACCTCACTTCCCTGCTTCCCGCTGCTCGTGGCATTATTGAACCTGGGTTTTTCCTGTAGGCCAGAACCTTGTCAACCCCTTTGCCCTTCACACAGTGTGTTTGTCTGGTTTCTATTTCTGCAGTGTGACGAAGGATGATAGCAGGGTATTGAATGGTTGGTTTTCATTTAGTGCCGTCGCCGCCCTCAGTCTGTCCCTTACCCCCCGCCCTCAAGCTGGCTTTTCGTTGTCCATTTTGTGCCTTGTCCTTGGTTTTTATTGTTTCCTTACAGAATAGGGAAGGCACTTTATTTTATTTTCCAGGCCCTGGTATACATAGCCTCCTGTATGCATCTTTCCCACAAAGAATCATCATGTTTTGAAACTGGAAATGACCTCAGATGGGAAAGACAGGAAAGGTTCAGATATTTACTGAGCCCCTAATGTGTGCCAGGCCCTGAACCAGGGCTTTTTTTTTTTTTTTTGCATTTAATCCTCACAACAAGTCTGTGAAGCAGATAGTACTACATCTCATTTTACAGATGAGAAAACTGAGATCCAGAGAGGTGAAACGACAAGTTCAAGGTTGTACTGAATGATTACTGACAAAGGAACTCCCATTTCCCCTACTCCAAGCCCACCCCGCTTCCATGCCTCAGCTTGTCTTTGAGGACTTTTTAGGGTGTTTTAAATTGGAAAGGTACACATCTTATAGGAAACAGGAAACAAAAAAAAGTATAACTTTTTTTGTTTTCTGAAACAGAAGACAACTATCTTAAGCCTGCATTCGCCAAGGGTATAAACTCCTAGACCTCTGTTGGTCAATCAAGACATTGGGCCTTCATTGTCTCTGGCATCTGCTCAGGTGTCTTCTTCCAGGTCCTTGTCTGCCTGTGGATACCATGCCAGCTGGCCTCCGCTGAGCTGTCCTGTCTGGTCCTCCATGGTTGATCCACAGAAAGAGCAGTTTATCCAGGGCCTCTCCAGGCAAGGCTCTGTCTTGTCAGCTTCACATATCTGTCAAGGGCAATGGAAAACCTCAGCTGTTCCCACACTGATCCGGGGTCTTGGGAATCTCCCAGAGGCTGTCTCGAGTCCCTGCTGTGTAAACATAGAGGAGGCATCCCTACCTCTCACACCCTTGCTGGAGATTGTTGTTGTTGTTTAGTCGATAAGTCATGTCCAACTCTTGCGACCCTATGGACTGCAGCCCACTAGGCTCCTCGCTCCATGGGATTTCCCAAGCAAGAATACTGGAGTGGGTTGCCATTTCTCCAGGGGATGTTCCCAACCCAGGGATCGAACCCAGTCTCCCGCATTACAGGGAGATTCTTTGCTGCTGAGCCACTAGAGAAGCCCCCACCTTTGCTGGAGGGGAACGCTGCAAAGGAGACAAGACACAGACCTCCTCTCCTATCAGATACCACAGTGACCCAGAGCTTCTTCTCCCTGTCTCTTCCCCAGGACTCCATCCAGGAGGAGGCAGGAGGCAGGGATCCTCAGAGAGCCACATGAGGCTCCTGCTCTGATCTCCTCAGGGTTAGCCTCTCTCTTCTCAAACCTTAACACGTTTGCCTCTCCTGGGTTAGGGCAAAAGACTAGTCCTGGCTGATTCCAATTCTGGAAAAAGCCTCTAGATTTTGCAGGGTATAGATTTCATTACTGAGTCATTCAGGATTTAGACTTGGGGAATTAAAAAGACCAGGCTTTTAAGTCACAGAGATTTTTTTCTCAAGCTATATGTTTCAAAAGTCTTTTGAAGTTCAAAAGCTTAGTCTGGACTCTTCTTTCTCTTTGCTTTTCCACTGAAACAGCTGTATTCCTGAAAGGAAGGCAGGGTGGGAATAGTGGAAGATATCAGGGAGATGGGGGAGAGAGAATATGAGTTAATATTTCTGTGGCAAAGACAGTGTCTGCACTATGTCTTCATCCTGGGAACCCAGAAACTGATCCCAACCTCTTCTGCAGTTAGGATGGGGACATATGACAACGTTCTGGCCAATGGAATGTGGGTAAAAGTTTCAAGGCTGGCCTCTGAAAACATCCCAGTCGATCCTGTTGCCCCTCCACAGCAGCAGTGGAGACCATGCGCTAAAGAGAGTAGCCTCAAAGGAGGAAAAAGGAGCCTGGATGCCCAAGTCATCAACTGGAGGAGAGCTGCAAAAGAATGCAATGTGAGCAGAAATGAAACTTAATTGTATTAAGGCACTGAGCTTTACTTAGGTTTTTGTGTGGGTGTGTGTGTGTACGTGTGTGTATCTTTTACAGCAGCTTACATTACTCACCCTAACAAAATAACGAAATGTTGTTCTACCTCAGCACCAATGTGTAAAAAGATCAGAGATGGTGAATCAGAAATTTGAGCATTTTGACTAAAATCTACGAAGCTGAAGGTATTTACAATGACGCCAACTCTAATAAAACATTATCTTTGAACAATATTCAAAGCTTGACACTGAAAGAGAAGTGATGGGAAAGAAAATAAGAATGATATAGATTAATAACAAGGACAAACTGCACAGCACAGGGAACTATATTCAATATCTTGTAATAACTTACAATGGAAAATAATCTGAAAAAACATATAATATATACAGTATATAATTGTATATATATAATATACAATGTTACATATAGCATATACATATTATAAATGTATATATTACATAATGTAATGTATAATACATAATGTATTATGCACAAATTGTTATTATGTTATATATGTTGTGTATATTATATATAGTATATATTTTATTTTTTTATTTTTATTTTTTTAAACACAATAAACAATTCCAGTATTTAATAGAGGATTGTTTGACAATTTCAAAACACAGTCATTAAAAAGAAAGAAATAGAAACAGTAAGGAGAAGTAACAGCATATATATATTATCAAACTGGGCCAACAATCTACATCCAGACTTGAACAGTGCTGGGAAGTTCCACATTGACAGCAAGTTGGAGTCCCAATTAGGAAAGGGTCCTGGGAGGCGACCCACCCCATGGGCGAGATTTTAAATTGCAGTTTTGAAAAAAAAAGTAAATTGCAGTTTTGGGGGCTCCCGCTTATAATGCCAGGCTGCACCCTGATATCATCATCAGTCTGCTTGCAAAAATATGGCTCTGCACGGGGCATATACCTGTGAAAGAAGGAAACTTTTTCAAAGAAAGTGATGTCCTCAGTCTGGAAGGATGAATAGGAGCCAGCCTGGGGAAGGAGGAACAGGGGTACGGGCATATTCCAGGCAGAGAAGAGCTGATCCACAGACAGTGATTGGAAGAAGCCAGTTCCTACAGAGTCTGTGGTGGAGTGGGTATTCAAACCCAGATGAGAGAGGCCTGGGGATGTGATGGGTAATGAAAAAAGAAAACTGGTCACAGACAGAAACAAATCTAGGATTTCTTGGTCTCATTTGCTCAGAAGTAAATTTTGAACAGAACTATTCTCCAATCAGTTAGGCAAAGAAAAATCTGGGAAGAGCAAGATCTTCTTTCAAATGGCTAATTATGAGTTCTGGTGAGAGTCAAGGGGTCAATAAAGACTTATTGAGAGGTCGTTATGGTCTGGTCCCTGTCTTCCTGGAGCCCATAGGCTGGGAGGCACACAGACCAGAAAACGGGCAAATCTAATGTAGTCTGGGGTATGCTAGGGTAGGGACGGCTCCCTGTTCCCATGCTTGATTCCTTCAGACACAAACCTTGAGAGAAGGGTTTATTTGGGAGGGGATCCCAAGATGCACTGGTTGGGAGGTGGGAAGTGAGATGGGGAAGGGAGGGAGTCTGTGCATACTGCACAGTCACCAGTCTGGGCACTCAGGTCCACTCCCACAGGGCGTGTCTGGAAGACTTCATGGTACGTGCCCCAGGTTGCCTTGCCTGACCGCCTCCTCCTCCATCTCCCATCCACCATGATGAAGGGCTGCTCTGGGCATGCGCATCTCCTGGCTCATTCAGTGAGTCCTGAGCTCTGGCTCCTTAAGACAGAGAAACAGGTATAAGAGCCACCCTAGGCAATGTGGGGGGGCTTAGGAAAGCTTCTTGGAGGTGCTGGTACATAAGCCTAAGTGGGTCAGGTGAGGAAGAAAAGGGGGAAGACCATCCCAGGTAAGGAAGCAGCATCCATTGTATTTACTAGAATTATCAGTACTTATGTGTGTAATTTTTCCCCCACTGGGCATAAATGCTTATGGGGCAATGATTAAATATTATGCATCTTTTTACTCAGCTAACCCTTCTCAAGCATTGACTTCTTTTGTTCTGGGCTAAAAAAAATCCCTAAGGGCAAGAAATATGAGGCTCCATGTATACCTTGTCCCATATATATAGTATATATTTTATAAAAGGTCTTCCCAGGTGGCGCTAGTGGTAAAGAACCTGCCTGCCAAGGCAGGAGAAGCAGGAGACACAGGTTTGATCCCTGGGTTGGGAAGATCCCCTGGAAGAGGGCATAGCAACCCACTCCAGTATTCTTGGCTGGAGAATCCCATGGACAGAGGAGCCTGTTGGGCTACAGTCCACAGGGTCACAAAGAGTTGGACCTGACTTAAGTGACTTAGCATGCACATGTACATATTTTATAATATAATATACAATATAATGCTGCTGTTTAGCTGCTAAGTCATATTCAACTCTTTGTGACCCCATTGACTACGGCCCGGGCCCTCTGTCCATGGGATTTCCCAAGCAAGAGTACTGGAGTGTGTTGCCATTTCCTTCTCCAACACAATATAATATTATTAATATATTGTATATTATATACTATATTGTATTGTATATATTATATATATTATATTATAGATAGTGCATATATTGTATATTATATATATATATATCACTGAATCACTTTGCTGTACACCTGAAACATTGTAAATCAACTATACTTCAATTTAAAAAGTTTTTTTTAAATACCACAGTAAAAAAGTGATATCTCAAATGCTTTCTTTCGACCAGCCTGGCATAAAGCCTGGCATACTGAGATGCTTAATAAGTAATGATTGAGTGAATAAAACATCCATTAAACTATCAGTTCTGCTTACATCCAGAGTTTGATAGGGAAGAGCAAAGGAGGTAGAGATAAAAAAAACAGATGAAGAGGGAAAAAAAGTTGGGACTAGTGAGAAGGTGAAGTGGAAATAACTTTCCACAAGGCAGGCATCCTCCCCATCCCCACTTTTGTGACTTAACATACTGCTTATCATGCAGAACTCCCTGTAACTTTGCTCTCTTCATGCTCACAGACACATAAGAGTAAGGTTACAATTCCTGCGTATTATTGATGTTAACATACAAAACGGCAAGTGCCACAATGAAAGGCAGCCAGAAGCTGTGGGTCAGGGGGGAATCTATTTTATCTCTGAGATTTAGAATCATGCACAAAGACTTCTGAGGTTTGATGAAAGTGAAATTCGCTCAGTTGTGTCCCACTCTTTGCAACTCCATGGACTACACAGTCCATGGAATTCTCCAGGCCAGAATATTGGAGTGAGTAGACATTCCCTCCTCCAGGGGATCTTCCCAACCCAGGGATGGAACCCAGGTCTACCACATTGCAGGCGGATTCTTTACCAGCTGAGCCACCAGGGAAGCCCATGCTGCTGCTAAGTCGCTTCAGTCGTGTCAAAATTGTGAAAATGTCAGTCGCTTCAATGGAGTCCTACTCTTTGTGACCCCATGGACTGTAGCCCTCCAGGTTTCTCTGTCCATGGAATTCTCCAGGCAAGAATACTGGAATGGATAGCCATTCCCTTCTCCAGGGGCTCTTCCCGACCAGATCGAACCTGGGTCTTCTACATTGCAGGTAGATTTTTTACTGTCTAAGCCACCAGGGAAACTTTTCCATATCAAGTCAGGAACTGATTCACAGAAACATAGAGAAGAAATCAAAACCTTTATTACTGATAAACACTAGGTTTGAGCGTGCAGCCAAACGTAGGGAGTGCTGGGAACCTCCACCCTTGAATTAGACAGACTCAACCACCAAGCCACTGGCATAGCTGGAAAGCCACAAGCTGCCCCCAATAGGGACAGGCTCCTTACTGCATGGCTTGACCCTCTCAGACTCAAGCAGATTTGAAGAAAGAGTAAGGAATCTGCTGAGCCGAGTCATGCCCAGTTCTTCTTCCCAAATCACTAATCAGAGAAATCAGTCTCTCTCTAGTCGGCTTTGGCTAAGATATGTGACAGGAACAAATGCCTCTGATTTCTCAGTTGTGTAGAATTACAAGGATCTCTTGTTCACACGTCCCTATGTGAACTATACTCATTGGAAAAGACCCCGATGCTGAGAAAGATTGAGGGCAGGAGGAGAAGGGGGCAACAGAGGATGAGATGGTTGGATGACATCATCGAGTCAATGGACATGAGTTTGAGCAAGCTCCAGGAGATGGTGAAGGACAGGGAAGCCTGGTGTGTTGCAGTCCATGGGGTCACAAAGAGTCAGACACGACTGAACGACTGAACAACAACAACAAAACTGATTCACTTTGATGTATAGCGAAAACTAATACAACATTGTAAAGCAATTATACTCCAATTAAAAATAAAATTTTAAAAGCTGAATATAAACTCAATGTAAACAGAAAATAAAATAACCATGTGAGGCCGGTACCATTATTATCATCCCCACTTTGTGGATGAGGAAACTGAGGCTCACGGAGGAGAGCCACCTCCCCCAGCTCTTGCAGGGAAGCATCTGACGCCTTGTCCAACCACCAGGACTTTGTGGCCATCTCAGCTGGTGTCAGCTGGTCTCCGACTTAGACATCTTGGTGCCTCTCTTTCTTTCCAGCCTGTAATTTAGGATTTCTCAATTGTCTCTGTGCAGCCACCATCACGCCTCAGACACAGTTCATTCACGTTCAGCAAGTGTTAGGCGGCTCCTAAGTAGCCGGATTGTTGTGAACACGGGCAATATGACAGTGAAGGTGACAGACCAGGTCTCTGCTCTCATAGGGCTTATTTTTTGGTGAGGAAAGAGGGAAAATCAGCTATAGAAACGTCAGCTGGTGGTAAATGCTACTCAGAGAATCAGACCAGACTGATGGGATTGAGGGAGAGAAGGTGGCTAATTTTTTGCTGGGACATCAGAGAAGGCTGCTTTGCTGAGAGCGTCGCTTTTAAGCCAAGAGCTGCATCACAAGAAGGTGTCAGCCATGGAAAGATATGGTGGAAGAATATTCCATGCAGACAGCACAGGATAAGCTGCTGCTGCTGCTGCTAAGTCACTTCAGTCGTGTCCGACTCTGTGCGACCCCATAGACGGCAGCCCACCAGGCTCCCCCGTCCCTGGGATTCTCCAGGCAAGAACACTGGAGTGAGTTGCCATTTCCTTCTCCAATGCGTGAAAGTGAAGTCACTCAGTCGTGTCCAACTCTTAGCGACCCCATGGACTGCAGACCACCACGCTCCTCAGTCCATGGGATTTTCCAGGCAAGAGTACTGGAGTGGGTTGCCATTGCCTTCTCCGCACAGCATAAGAGAAGTTCCTAAAGGAACTAGTGGCCCGAGGAGGGTGTTAATAAATAATAACCACTGACTCTGGTGGCTTAGTAGTCAAGAATCCACCAGTCAACACAGGAGTTGCAGGTTTGATCACTGGGTTGGGAAAATCCCCTGGAGAAGGAAGTGGCAATCCACTCCAGTATTCTTGCTGGGAAATCCTATGGGCAGAGAAGATTGGCAGGCTACAGTCAATGGGGTTGCAAAAGAGTCAGACACGATTTATCGACTGAACAACAACAATAAATAATAACACTTGTTCAGGGCTTATATGTTCTTTAAAATTTATTTTATTGAAGTATAATTGATTTACAATGTTGTGTTAATTTCTGGTATACAACAAAGTGATTTTATATATATATATATATATATTTCTTTTCATATTCTTTTCCTCTGGCTTATCACAGGATATTGAATGTAGTTCCCTGTGCCACACATAAGACCTTGTTGTTTATCCATTCTATATATAGTAGTTTGCAATTGCTAATCTCAAACTCCCAGTCCCTCCCTCTTCCACACGCTTTGGCAACCACCAGGCTATTTCCTATGTCTGTAAGTCTGTTTCTGCTCCATAGAGCTTCCCAGGTGGCGCTAGTGGGAGATGCAAATTCGATCCCTGGGTCAGGAAGATCCCCTGGAGGAGGGCATGGCAACCCACTCCAGTATTCTTGCCTGGGGAATCATCATGGACAGAGAAGCCTGACGGGCTACAGTTAATAGGGTTGCAAGGATTTGGACATGACTGAAGTGACTGAGCACGCGTGCACATAAGTGATATGGAATTTGCCTTCTGTTTCTTACCTCACGTAGTATGTAATCTCTAGGTCCATCCATGTCGCTGCAGATGGCATTATTTCATTCTTTTTTATGGCTTTGTATACATATACTACATCTTCTTCTTCTTCTTTTTTTTTTTTTTTATACTACATCTTCTTTATCCATTCCTCTGTCTATGGGCATTTAGGTTGCTTCTGTGTCTTGGCTGTTGTATATAGCACTGCAGTGAACATTAGAGTGTATTTATCTTCTCAAGTTATAGTTTTGTTCTGACATATGCCCAGGATGGAATTGCAGGATTACATGGCAACTGTATTTTTATTTTTACTTTTGAAGAATGTCCATACCCTTTTCCATAGTGACTGCACCAATTTACATTCCCAGTAATAGGGTAGGAGGGTTCCCTTTTCTCCACACCCCAAGAGGGTCACTTTTAAGCCTACAGCTGAATCACAAGAAGATGTGAGCCATGGAAGGATGTGGGGGAAGAGCATTCCACACAGAGAGAGGAGCATTAGAGAAGGTCCTAAAGGGAGTACTGGCTTGAAGAGGATATAACTAGGTGGATGTTAATAAATAATAGTACTTGCCCTTATGATTATACAGTGGAAGTGAGAAATAGATTTAAGGGCCTAAATCTGATAGATAGAGTACCTGATGAACCATGGAATGAGGTTCGTGACATTGTACAGAAGACAGGGATGAAGACCATCCCCATGGAAAAGAAATTCAAAAAAGCAAAATGGCTGTCTGGGGAGGCCTTACAAATAGCTGTGAAAAGAAGAGAAGCAAAAAGCAAAGGAGAAAAGGAAAGATATAAGCATCTGAATGCAGAGTTCCAAAGAACAGCAAGAAGAGATAAGAAAGCCTTCTTCAGCGATCAATTCAAAGAAATAGAGGAAAACAAAAGAATGGGAAAGACTAGAGATCTCTTCAAGAAAATTAGAGATACCAAGGGAACATTTCATGCAAAGATGGGCTCGATAAAGGACAGAAATGGTATGGACCTAACAGAAGCAGAAAATATTAAGAAGAGATTGCAAGAACACAAAGAAGAACTGTACAAAAAAGATCTTCATGACCCAGATAATCACGATGGTGTGATCACTGACCTAGAGCCAGACATCCTGGAATGTGAAGTCAAGTGGGCCTTAGAAAGCATCACTACGAACAAAGCTAGTGGAGGTGATGGAATTCCAGTTGAGCTATTTCAAATCCTGAAAGATGATGCTGTGAAAGTGCTGCACTCAATATGCCAGCACATTTGGAAAACTCAGCAGTGGCCACAGGACTGGAAAAGGTCAGTTTTCATTCCAATCCCAAAGAAAGGCAATGCCAAAGAATGCTCAAACTACCACACAGTTGCACTCATCTCACATGCTAGTAAAGTAATGCTCAAAATTCTCCAAGCCAGGCTTCAGCAATACGTGAACGGTGAACTTCCTGATGTTCAAGGGGTTTTAGAAAAAAGCAGAGGAACCAGAGATTAAATTGCCAATACCCGCTGGATCATGGAAAAAGCAAGAGAGTTCCAGAAAACATCTATTTCTGCTTTACTGACTATGCCAAAGCCTTTGACTGTGTGGATCACAAGAAACTGTGGAAAATTCTGAAAGAGATGGGAATACCAGACCACCTGACCTGCCTCTTGAGAAATCTGTATGCAGGTCAGGAAGCAACAGTTAGAACTGGACATGGAACAACAGACTGGTTCCAAATAGGAAAAAGAGTATGTCAAGGCTGTATATTATCACCCTGCTTATTTAACGTCAATGCAGAGTACATCATGAGAAATGCTGGACTGGAAGAAACACAAGCTGGAATCAAGTTTGCCGGGACAAATGCCAAGAACCTCAGATATGCAGAAGACACCACCCTTATGGCAGAAAGTGAAGAGGAACTAAAAAGCCTCTTGATGAAAGTGGAAGTGGAGAGTGAAAAAGTTGGCTTAAAGCTCAACATTCAGAAAACAAAGATCATGGCATCTGGTCCCATCACTTCATGGGAAATAGATGGGGAAACAGTGGAAACAGTGTCAGACTTTATTTTTTTGGGCTCCCAAATCACTGCAGATGGTGACTGCAGCCATGAAATTAAAAGACGCTTACTCCTTGGAAGGAAAGTTATGACCAACCTAGATAGCATATTCAAAAGCAGAGACACTACTTTGCCAACAAAGGTCCGTCTAGCCAAGGCTATGGTTTTTCCTGTGGTCATGTATGGATGTGAGAGTTGGACTGTGAAGAAGGCTGAGAGCCGAAGAATTGATGCTTTTGAACTGTGATGTTGGAGAAGACTCTCGAGAGTCCCTTGGACTACAAGGAGATCCAACCAGTCCATTCTGAAGGAGATCAGCCCTGGGATTTCTTTGAAGGGAATGATGCTGAAGCTGAAACTCCAGTACTTTGGCCACCTCATGAGAACAGTTGACTCACTGGAAAAGACTCTGAGGCTGGGAGGGATTGGGGGCCGAAGGAGAAGGGGACGACAGAGGATGAGATGGCTGGATGGCATCACTGACTCGATAGACGTGAGTCTCAGTGAACTCCGGGAGTTGGTGATGGACAGGGAGGCCTGGCGTGCTGTGATTCATGGGGTCGCGAAGAGTCAGACTCGACTGAGCGACTGAACTAAACCGAACTGAACTCAGTGGGTATATGTTTATCAGAGGCAAGCCACACTGGAGTCCTGCGCTTTGAAGAATTAACACAGAGAGGGCAGAGTCCGAGCTTAATCTCCCTCCCAACCCCTCCTGGTTTCCCCACCTGTTTCAGCTGGTTCTCTGTCAACACTGCTTGGAATCTGGTCCAATTCCTAACTTAGGTGAAATGAATTGTTTCTTCAAGACTCCACCAGGGCATCAGAGCACATGCCATGGACAGGGGGACTTCTTCATTAACTCTCTGCTGCCCTCCTACACCAGGGACTTGGAGGGAGCTGGAATCTCTGCCCCCCGCCCCCGTGTTCCTCCCTCCCTAGCCTTTCTGGTTGTGCAGCACTCACAGAAAATGTGCTAAGCATGTCCCCTTAGCACTTTGCAACAGTTCCAGTGAGTCTTTAACACATGGTTACTTATTAACCTAACTTCCTCTCCAGCTGTTCATCAAGGGTGGCAGACCCAAATGCCCAGAGGGACCAGGCAGGGAAGGGACGTGACCGGAAGGACTGAAGGCAACTGGGAGGCAATGGCAAACTCACTTTCCTGGAATTCTGGAAACTTGGATTCTTAACATGAAATCTCCAGATATTTACATGTTGACAATTATTTATTTGGAAAAGAAATGAGCTCTCAAGTGCATTTTAAGTGCATTTAAAATAAAATGCACTATAGATGCATTTTATTCATAAGGGTTTTCTCAGTATCTCACATACCAGATGACAAATAATATCTGCCCAATAATATTTGTTGAATGAATGAATGAAAAAGATAAACTTAATGGGAATTAATCAGATCTGCTTTTCTCATTGGAGTCCAAATTGTCACTGACTCTCAAATTGTCATCAGCTGGCTTAGTCAAAACTGGATTCCAGATGAAACGTAGGGTGGGCTTAGTTTTTTTTGTTACATCATGTGATGGGTTCCAGTATGTTCACTTGATTGCTTTACTATACTAAATGACTCCAGTGGCCCTGGGCTTTCTGGACAGGAGATCAAATGTCTCCAAAGCAGGCTTATTTCCACACATGGTTCAGCTGGGTTCACACACTAATCAGAGAGACAACTGACAACTAAGTGCTTAGGATCCAGAAATGTTGACATTAGTAGAACCGTAGAATATTAACACTGGAAGCATCACCTAGGGTCTAGCCTCTAGTCAAGGAGCCCCATTGAGCAGAGGAAGAAACTCATTTGAAAACTGACCCCCTCAAGGTCACATGCTTCTTGGGCCTGAGGCATCCCTCTTCTTCCTGCTTTCTTTGGCTCTGCTCAGAAGCCCCATGGACTCATCTTTCCCTATTTCTAACACAAGTGGCCAGTCTCTGTGAGAAACACCCACATATGTCATAGTCCTCCGGACTGGTCAGCAGTGGGCTGGCTGGACTAATCCCAGGTCTGCTGCCCTAAGAGTGTTTCTAGAGAAACAGAGTTAGATTGAATGCAAATATTCTACTATCAGACACCCAGAAGGCATCTGAGAGATGTGATTCAAGGAGAAGGATTAGGTCTTTCCTACTTTTGTATCCCCAGGAGCACCTAACAAAGGGTGTTCTGTGTAACAGACACTAGGCACATACTTGAGTGGTGCCTACTCTGTGCTGGGGTTTCCCAGGTGACTCAGTGGTAGAGAATCCGTCTGCCAAGAAGGAGATGCAGGTTTGATCCCTGGGTCGGGAAAATCCTCCAGAGAAGTATTCTTGCTTGGGAATCCTCCAGTATTCTTGCTTGGGAAATCCCAGGGACAGAGGAGCCTGGTGGGCTACAGTCCATGGGGTTGTAAAGAGTCGGACATGACTTAGCAACTAAACCAACCAACAACTCTGTGCTGGGCATTGTTCTAAATAGTGGTTCTCAAAGTAGAGTTCTTGGCACTGTGGGGGCCCCTAAAGCCCTTTCAGGGGGTCCTCAAGGTCAAAAGTATTTTCATAACAATACCACATGATATTTACCTCTGCATTCTCATTTTTTTCATGACTGTACAGTATTTTCCAGAATCTACATGATGTCTGACAGATTACAGAATGTGTGCTTGTGATCCTTGGGTTTTGAAAACTTCTCAGTATTAACTTCAAATATAGTAAACATCAATAGATACATCCCACATAAGAGTGTTTTGAAGTTTTGAAGTTCAATAATGTTTAAGAGCATAAAACAGATCTTAGAACCCCAAATTCTGAGATTCAGTATTCCAGAGGATGTGAGAAGCTAATAAGTACCATGAAAAAAAGAAAGAAAAAGTAGAGCAGGGTAAAGGGAATTGGAAGAGCCTGAGGATGGGGGTGGACACAAGTGATGGAGGCAAGGAAGGGGTGATGGGTGAGGAGAGGCAGCTTCCAGTATTAAATGGGAACGATACAAGTTGGCCTAATTGAGAAATAAATCTACAAATCAAACATCTGACAACTCTGAGTTGCCATTTAAAATCCCTTCATTTACCCTGAATTTAAAATCTTTATTGAAAATTGAATCATGAATATAGGACTTCCGTGATGGCTCAGCAGGTAAAGAATCTGCCTGCAAAGCAGGAGACACATGAGACTCCGTTCAATCCCTGGGTCAGGAAGATACCCTGGAGGAGGAAATGGCAACCGATTCCAGTATTCTTGCCTGGAAAATCCCATGGACAGAGGAGCAGGCAGGCTATAATCCCAAGGATTGCAAAGCATTGGACATGACTGAGCCATTAAGCAGCAATTATATGCATGTCATTTAAAGAAATTGGTTAAGAAATAAGAATACTTCCAGTAGCTTTAAAATTCCTCTGTGAAGATAGTGTCAGTCTCATCACCAGGGAAAGCCTTATCCTAATTTTTTTTTTAATTGAAGTATAGTTGATATACAAGGTTGTGTTAGTTTCTGATGTACAGCAAAGTGATTCAGTTATACATGTACATATTCTTCTGGTTTTTGAGTGAAGTATTTTTTCATATATTTTGGGAGTGTTACCATCTGTATAGGATATAGGATCTATACAATAAAGGAGGTCTTGTTTAATTTTGGAAAACCAAGAAGCAAACCAGCCCAAACCACTGTAAGGGAAGAACAGTATTACTGCTAATAGATGAAGTCTTCTGGGAGAAAATGAACTGGACCAAGCAAGGCATCACAGAGTATTTCCTGTTATTGACAAGAGCTGCTTCCAGAGAAGTGAGCGAGGAACATCAGTGTCTGCAAGGACTGTAGGGCAAGCCATGCACTGTAGTCTGGCAAAAATACACTCACAGGGAGAGGGCTACTCCATTTTTCACTTGATTTTGTTTTGTTTTTGCTTTTCAGCTCCATGATCTATCTCTAGGAGTGGGTCAAATCTGAACACATGTGGAGTTGAAACAATTACAAGGCACCATTGGGAGGGCAGGGACTCCACCAACACCCAGTCAAGACAAGATCTAGAAAAGAATCAGGGCTCTGCGTATCTGGGTGGGCATTCTCTTCCTTCAGCTAGGATCTTGGTAATAATGCCCCAAACATATCTGTCTTTATGCTCTAAGTTCCAGGTCTCCCTTGAGACTGGTTGAACTGGTTGCCCGCTGAGTCTGGGGCACAGCTGTCACTTAGTAGATCTCTGATTTACTGAACACACGTCTTTCTACTTAGTGACATTCCATTTTGGTGGAATTTAGCCTCCAGTAGCTTCTGAGACAGAAGGCAATGGCAACCCACTCCAGTACCCTTGCCTGGCAAGTCCCATGGATGGAGGAGCCTGGTGGGCTACCGTCTCTGGGGTCTCACAGCGTCGGACACGACTGAAGCAACTTAGCAGCAGCAGCAGCTTGCTGAGAAAGGCTACATGGAAAAGAATTGGGATCTTGGCAATTTGAAAATGTTTCTCCCAAAACATCGTATGTGGCTAATACCTTCACTGAGAATAGAATTCTGTTTTGAAGATTATTTTCATTCAGACTTCTGAAAGCATGGGCCATCAGTACTGCTATAAGAAGTCTGAAGCTGTTCTAATTCTGTTTTCTTCTTTTATTATGTTTTTTTGTTTCTCTCCTGAAAATCATGAATCTTTCTTTTTTAAATCTCAGTGATCTGAAATTTCAGCAATATGCCTTGATTTGAGTGTATTTTCATCCATTATAACAAGCTCTTGGCTCTTTCATTTTGGAAATTGCTTTCTGCAGGATTTCTTGAGTATTTTGTAAATACTTTCCTCTCCATTTTCTCTGTTCTCTTCTTCTGGAATCTCAATTATTCTGATGTTAGGTCTCCTGGTCTGGACTTCCTTTTTTTTTTTTTTCTTTCCTGTTTTCAATCTATCTTTTTGCTCTAATTTCTAAATTGTTTCCTTAACTTGATTTCCCAATTCTTCTATGGATTAAAAAAAAATTCAACTATCATATCTTTAGTATCTGAAGCTCTTCCTAAATCTTGGAATGTTTTCTGATAGTATCCTGTTTTTGCTTCAGTTCGGGGATGCATGAATGCTTTCTTACTTGTCTGAAAACAAAATATATTTTTAAAAACTCCCTGCACATTATCTGTTTCTCCCAGGTTGCTTTATCCTGTTTGTTTTGGTCTCTCTCTTCCATGTTAAATCTTCCATGTATTTAATCTGAGGCATTTATTAGGTCTACTGTCAATGAAATACTAAAAAAAAAAAAAAAAAAAAGGAAGCTTTGGGTGCAAGAGAGATTGTCCACTTGGAGCTTCCCAGTAGGGTGATCTGCGGGTCTAGGTATTGATAAATCCAGTATGTCAGTGTTTTCAAGTCTTTTCTTTATGCTAAACATCTTCCAATCTACTCCCTGGAGGGGAAGGTTTGATTTCAGGATTCTAGGAACCCAGCTGAGGGTGAAGGTTGGAGCCATGGGGGTGTGCTGTTTCCACATTCAGCATAAAACCACATGCTGAATGTTGTTGTTTAGGCTCGAAGTCATGTCTGACTCTTTTGCGAACCTCTGGACTGTAGCCTGCCAGGACCCTGTGTCCATGAGATTCTCCAGGCAAGAATACTGGAGTGGGTTGCCATTTCCTTCTTCAGGGGATCTTTCTGACCCAGGGATCAAATCCCTATTTTCTGTGAAATGCCCACGTCCTTAACTGTGCCTGGCATCTACCAATCCAGAGAAGCTGTGCTTTACCGTCTTCCAGGTGGCACTAGCGGTAAAGAACCCGCCTGCAAATGCAGGAGATGTAAAAGATACAGGTTGAATTCCTGGGTCGGGAAGATCTCCTGAAGGAGGGCATGGCAACCCATGCCAGGCAACCCATGGCAACCCATTGCCTGAAGAATCCCAAGGACAGAGAAGCCTGGTGGTCTATAGTACATGGGGTCGCACAGAGTCAGACACACCCAAAGCGATTTAGCATGCACGCACCCTCTCCTGAGAATAATCTTACAGACTTCTTCCAGTATGAGGGAAAATCAGCTGCAAGGAAGTCGGGGGTGGGGAGGTTGGTGTGGAGTGGGGGTGGACCCAGGATCTAATTTCTTCTTAGATACTCCCCCAGTCCTTCCTATCTAGCCTCCACCCCTCCCCCGCCCGTTCACCCGCAGAGAAACCTGGTACAGCCAGTTTCTTTGTCTTGGGCTGAGTCTACTGTGTAAATCTGGCTTGTGCTCCACCCTCCCTTGACTGCCTTGGACTCTGCTTTCCCAGGACTGCACAGGAAGTTACCACTGTCCTTTTCTTGCGGCTGTGGTTTCTGTTTTCTCAACATTGTGGGTTTCTTTTAAATTTTTTTTCAAAAATTCCTCTTCCAGAAATTCTAATGGGGTTTCAGGAAGGAGCAAAATTGGAGGTGTGTGTTCAATCTGTCCTTGTAACCTGAACACTACCCTAGACTTCTGAAGTCCAATCTGCTCCTTAAAATTTGGTGTGGAAGCTCCCCATAGAGTTATGGAAAAGTCGTAAATTCTACTTATTCTGCAGACTTTGGTGGGTGTGACAACATAGCAGGCACTTTGTTGGAATCTGGGAATACAGATGTGTTTAGGACATGGCAGCATCCTCATGGATGTCAGTTAAGCAGAAGACACATACTCATGGGAACATAGTGTTAGTCCACAGTTCCTCACCCCAAACCCTCAAGGACCCAATGGGTTTTGGATTTCAGAATTTATCAGCGTTTAGAAAGATGCATGCATTCTAAATCACTTCAGTCATGTCCAACTTGCCAGGCTCCTCTGTCCATGGGATTCTCCAGGCAAGAATACTGGAGTGGGTTGCCATTTCCTTCTCCAGGGGATATTCCTGACCCAGGGATTGAACCGGCCTCTCTTACTTCTCCTGCATTACATCTGCTGCATTAACAGGCGGGTTCTTCATCACCAGTGCTACCTGCGATAATACAGGGCATATATCGTAATTCCCATAGCACCCCAGTGGGTCCTGCAGCAATATCTGGGAATCAAACACATGTATATTGCTGCCATGAAACATGCTGATATTTATATTAAGTAGGGTAAAAAAAAAATAAGACTATAAATAGGCTCATGTACAACCAGGGCAGATTTTAAAAGTGAATGATTTAACAAACCAAGTCCAGTTTTCAGTTTGGGGGTTTCTGAGTTGTTGATGAGGCCCCGTGACCCTCTACAATGTCCTAAGTTCTATAAATGAAGTATACAAAGTACTATGGATACAGGCTGGAGGGTTCAGGGAAGGCTTCACTGAGGAGGTGATATTTGAGCTGGTCCTTGAAGAATGAATAGGAGCTCCCCAGAAAAGAAAGGAGCTCTCACATTGACGGTGGGAATGTAAACTGGTACAGCCATTACGGAAAACAACATGGAGTTTTCTCAAAAAACTAAAACTAGAGTCACCAAATGACCCAGCAATCCCACTCCCGGGCACATACCCAGACACAACTCTAATTCAAAGATACACGCACTCCTATGTTCACTGCAGCACTATTTACAATAGCCAAGACATGGAAACAAGCTAAATGCTCATAGACAGAGGAATGGATAAAGAAGATGTGGTACATACATAATGGAATATTACTCAGCCATAAAAATGATATAATGTCATTTGCAGGAACATGGATAGACCTAGAGATTATCATACTAAGTGATGTAAGTCAGAAAGAGAAAGACACATACCATATGATATCACTTACATGTGGCATCTAAAATACGACACAAATGAACATATCTATGAAGTAGAAACAGATTCACAGAAAAAGACAACAGTTTTGTGGTTGCCAAGGGGAAGAGAAATGGGGAAGGGAGAGGTTGGGAGCTTGGGGTTAGCAGATGCAAACTAGTATCTAGAGAATGGATAAACAGCAAGTTCCTACTATATAGCACAGGAAACTATAGTAAATATTCTGTGATAAACCAGAGTAGAAAAAAATATGTATAATTGAGTCACTTTGCTGTACAGAAATTAACACTATATTGTAAATCAGCTATACTTCAATAAATTTTTAAAACACACACACACACAGACACACACACACACACACACACACACACACACAAAGGAAAGGGAATTCTAGGCAGTGAGCAGTTCAAGCAAAGACCCCAAGGTTGGAAGCATGAAAGAAAGTCACTTTGTTTTCTGCTCCAGGAGAGAATGGGCAGCTAGGCAGCTTGGTTTGGGTTCTAGAGCCAGGTCTCTTCCCCTACAGGATGAACCCACTCTTAGCTGAATTGTGAACTTCAGCAGGGGTGGAACAATATGAGAGGGGACTGACGTCGGCAGGGGCAGTTCATGGACAGCTGTCTGGGCCACACCAAGAAGTTCAGGCTTCACTCTATAGGACAGCATTTCTCAAAGTGCTCCCCAAACCCTTTCAAGCTGTCTAAAAGGTCAAAAGCATTATCATAGTAACACGAACACATGATTTGCCTTTTTTGAGAAAAAAAAAAAAGCTGTTGACACGTACAATGATGTGAAACAATGTTGAGTAAAGTCGCTGACACCTTAAGCGGGGATCATGGCACCAAACTGCACTGTTAATTACTCTACGGCTCGCCACAGGGCCCTTGCAAATGTCATCATCATCACCGTCATCATGATTATTCTCTTTTTTTGGTTGTGTCATGGCACATGATGTCTTAGTTTCCTGACCAGGGATTGAACCGGGCCCCTTGTAGTGGAAGCTTGGAGTCTTAACCACTGGACCAGCAGGGAAGTCCCTGGGTCCCTTGCAATTAAAAAACAACAAAAAAGCTTCCTTTACTTACAAATATCCTTACTGAAACAGTAAAATTATCATTTTTATTAAGACTTGACTCTTGATTTTATGACTTTTCTAAATTCTGTCCAATGGAATGGGATATAGCCATCAGGTAATTCTGTTCCATTAAAGTACCGTGGTTATTTCTAGGAAAAGCATTTAGACAATTGTTTGAGTTGCACATGAAACCAGCTGTTTTTCAGGGAACACCATTTTTACTTGAAAGAACAACCACCAGTTTGGGTATTTGGCAGACATTTTCTTGAAAATGAAGGCAATGACTCTGTCACTTCAAGGAAAAAAAAGTGACAGTACTTGTTGCCAATAATAAAATTCAAGCTTCTGGGCAAAGATTAAAATGTTGGAAATTTCACAACGTGGATTTGACAGCTTCCCATTATTAAAAGAACTTGCTGATGAGATCAATGGTAATAATATCAATGATAATATTAATAATGAGATTTTTCATTATAGTATAATGAAACGTGTCAGTGTTTCAAAGATTTGCATATGTCAGTAACCCAGTATTTTTTACAGGATCGATGTATAATGTTACATAATCATAGAGGGATAAAAGATCTACTGAACATGCAAGATAGATCAATGGATTTTAATGTAACAGAGTAAGAAAAGTTCATTGATATGGTTTCAGATTCCATATTACAACCCTTAAGAAATTATCACTCATTGAATTTTCATGTAGTATTAAAGAAGAATATTCGAAATTATTTGAAAGCACTAGTAAAATACTATTAAATCCTTTTCCCATGTACATAGTTGTGTGAGGTTCAATTTTCTTCATAAAATTCAATTGAAACAATATACTGCTACATACTGACTGTGAAACCAAAGATGAGAATCAAGCAGTTTTCTATTTAAACAAGCAAGTAAAAAGATTTGCAAAGCTGTAAAACATTGCCACATTGCTCATTGGTAATTTTTGTTTGGGGAAATTTAGCCATTTTTTTCCTAAAAAAAAAAGATCTTTTGTAATGGGTTTGCTACTTTTGTTTTTTAATTACCAAAAAGTATTTTAAATATTCTCATTTTTAATTTCTAATATGGTAACTGTTGAGACATATAACCCACATAAACAAAAGCTCTTTGGGGATCTCAGTAAGTTTTAAGACTGCAAAGAGGACCTGCCTGAGGCCAAAAATATTGAGAACATTGCTGCAAACCAAGAGAAGTCACTGGCAGATTGGAACAAGAGGAGAGATTTTGTTAGAAAGATCCTTCTAAAAGCAATGTGGAAGTGGGCTAGAGTGAAACCAGGTTGCAGGTAGGTGCTTCTGTCAGGGAGTCAGAAGTGATACGATGAGAATGGGTGTGGCAATGGGGATGGAAGAGGAAAGGGTTTTTGCAGGAAACATTCCAGAAGTAGAAATAGAATGGATAAGAAAGCTGTGGTACATATACACAATGGAGTACTACTCAGCCATTAAAAGAATACATTTGAATCAGTTCTAATGAGGTGGATGAAACTGGAGCCTATTATACAGAGTGAAGTAAGCCAGAAAGAAAAACACCAATACAGTATACTAACGCATATATATGGAATTTAGAAAGATGGTAACAATAACTCTGTATACGAGACAGCAAAAGAGACACTGACGTATAGAACAGTCTTTTGGACTCTGTAGGAGAGGGGGAGGGTGGGATGATTTGGGAGAATGGCATTGAAACATGTATAATATCATATATGAAATGAGTTGCCAGTCCAGGTTCGATGCACGATACTGGATGCTTGGGGCTGGTGCACTGGGACGACCCAGAGGGATGGTACGGGGAGGGAGGAGGGAGGAGGGTTCAGGATGGGGAACACGTGTATACCTGTGGCAGATTCATGTTGATATATGGCAAAACCAATACAATATTGTAAAGTTTAAAAATAAAATAAAATAAATTAAAAAAAAAAGAAATATCAGGATGTATTGATTATTTGCTCACCCTCACCCCACCACTTCTCCTACCTCAGTGAGCATCACTTTCATCTACATTCCTTTTAGTCTTGGCTGACCGGTCTAATGGGCATCACGTTTCATGTTCTGCAAAATAGGCTCTTGATTTCCCCAAACCCCGACCTGCTTGTCTTACAGATGAGGAAACTGAGGCTCACAGAATTTAAGAACTAGCCAGGATCATGGGTATAAACAGAAACAAGATTCCACTCTAGTTTCAGGTCAGCTTGTTTCTGAAACTCCAGTTAACTCCTTCCCTGACCCCAGCCTGGCTCTCTTCAAGCATAGAGTGGTCTCTGGGATCTGACTGGCTTGCACGATTCTCCTGAACTCATTGAAAGCCCCCTAGGGTCAGGGAACCCGGGCTTCCTGTTGATCTCCCAGGCAGGACTGGAGTCTGAGGACACCAGCTTGGTCCAGAAACGCTGACTGGGGAGTTGGTAAAGGGGGAAGAATTTTTAACGTAGTTCCAAGTGGTGTCCCTTTTTATCCTGACCCTTTCCTATCCCTCCAGCCTGCTTTGGCCAGTGTCAGTCACTGCCAAGTAAGTTAAACCTCATTAGCAGAGAAGCCGGCCAGAGATCCCCAAGTAATTTAACATAATAGCAGAGTCCTTTAAACACCAGACCCTGCGACCTGAACTCACAAGGGCTGCTTTCCAATCAGGCATCTCAGTGTGGTCTGTAGAGGCTAAATGAAGCTCCCTCCTACATCAGGGAAAAGGGAGACAGGCACAATCAAATCTAAAGACGTGCTTATTCAGGGACTATAGTGAAGTGGGGCAGATGTCCAGCAATCCAAGAAACTCACAGCCCACTTGGAAAACGGGACAGACTCACGTGACTGGTGTCCGTCTTCCGCCACCCCCCACGCCGCCCCCTTCCCACTCCTCCGCCTCCCCTCTCCCCTGGCTGCCAGTGCAATGAAATCGCGACGACAGTAATACCCTGAATCACAAGTTCTCGAGGTCCCCACCCATTTCATCACAGGAAATGCAGTATTTTCCGTGAGGTTTCCAAGAACGCGCAGGGGTGCGGACACGTGCCCGAGTCCTGCGAGCGGTGCGCCCTCTAGAGGCGGCCGGCTGACGGCTCCTTCCCACTGTGGACAGAGGTGCTGGGGCTCCACCTCTGTTTAGAGCGCCTGGTAGCCCAGAAAGCACCTTCCAAATGGCATCTTTTAAAGTGAGTGGGAGAAGAAAACGTCTTCCCTTTGGTTACTCTGTGTCCCATAGCAAAGCGGCCAGGGTCTCAAACCACTTTCCTTTCAGTTCCCTCTACTTCCTCTGGGGGGCGCGCGCTGCCAGGATTGGTTTGAGGGTGAGCTGTCCACTTGCTTACTGTCTCTTCTCCAGGCCTCTGGGCTGGCCTTGTGATGCTCAGACAGGGAAATCTACAGGTTCCTCTTAAGGGTGGACGGAGATCTGGGAGCAGCCATCTCAACCACGCTGAAAGACCCGAGTTCCTGCATCCAGCATGGGGAGAAAGTACTAGAGAATATTTACTGAACCCTCGGTGTCCACCATCATTCTAAGCAATTTTACATGTTCTTGCCACTTTGATCCTCGTAGCAACCATATGAGGCAGACACTATTATTATCCCCATTTCACAGTCAGACTTGGGAAGGTTTAGTTACTTGCCCAACAATCTATAGCTACTGATGGCAGTTCAGTTCAGTTCAGTCGCTCAGTCGTGTCCGACTCTGCGACCCCATCAATTGCAGCACACCAGGCCTCCCTGTCCATCACCAACTCCTGGAGTTCACTCAGACTCACATCCATCGAGTCAGTGATGCCATCCAGCCATCTCATCCTCTGTTGTCCCCTTCTCCTCCTGCCCCCAATCCCTCCCAGCATCAGAGTCTTTTCCAGTGAGTCAACTCTTCTCATGAGGTGGCCAGAGTATTGGAGTTTCAGCTTTAGCATCATTCCTTCCAAAGAAATCCCAGGGCTGATCTCCTTCAGAATGGACTGGTTGGATCTCCTTGCAGTCCAAGGGACTCTCAAGAGTCTTCTCCAGCACCACAGTTCAAAAGCATCAATTCTTCAGCACTCAGCTTTCTTCACAGTCCAACTCTCACATCCATATATGACCACTGGAAAAACCATAGCCTTGACTAGACAGACCTTTGTTGGCAAAGTAATGTCTCTGCTTTTCAATATGCTATCTAGGTTGGTCATAACTTTTCTTCCAAGAAGTAAGCGTCTCTTAATTTCAGAGGTGTATTCAAATCCAGGCCAGCTCTCCCTGTAGGCCACACTATGCTGGGTTGTGAGGAGGTGCACTGGCCTGAGACACCCCAGGAGGCTGGTGGGGAGGATGGCTAGCGTGGAAATGATGATGGTGATGGTCAGATTTCTGTGTCAGTGGAAGGCTGTGGTCTCCAGTTAACCAAACACTAGATATTGCTGTGAAGGTATTTTGTACATGTGGTTTGTCTATAATCAGTTTACTTGAGGAAGGGGAGATTACCCTATGTAATCTGAATGGACCTGACTTGATTAATTGAAAAGCTTTAAAAGCAGAACTGAAACTCCCTTAAGAAGAAATTGCGCCTGTGGAAGGTAGTTTCAGCTCACACTTGAGAGTTTCAGCCTTTCTGACAACCTCCCTGCAGATTTGGGACTTGCCTATCAGCTCTCGAGGGCTTCCCAGGTGGCTCAGTGGTAAAGAATCCACCTGCCAATGCAGGAGATCTGTGCTTGATCCCTAAGTTGGGAAGATCCCCTGGAGAAGAAAATGGCAACCCACCCTAGTATTCTTGCCTGGGAAATCCCATGTACAGGAGAACCTGTGCATGGGGTCGCAAAAGAGTCAGATACAACTTAGTGACTAAACAACAGCAACCAGCTCTCACAATTGCATAAACTGATTTCTTGCAATAAACCTCTTAGTATCTCCTACTGGTAATGTTTTTCCCGTTGAACCCTAACTGATACAATGAATGAAGACCAGGCAGAGGCCTACGAGGGTGGATAATGATGCTCCTCCCTAGGACTTGGTTCAGTGTGAGTCCCCTTCAATGGCTAGCTGCCATACTGGGAGAGCTGGAAAACCCCAAATCGAATGAAATAGAAAAAAATCTAGCTCACATATTGCATGATGAAGAAAGAGACATTTTTGCAGTCCCAAGTGTATGCATGAAGTAGATCCACACCTGTGACACTATTTTAACATCCTAGATCTCCTTCAGGGAGCAACAGAAGAACAGAGACACAGTAACACTAACCAAACTCTCATACTAAGAGTTATAACTACCTTACGGTAAGAGGTTATTGGGTGTCCGATATTGTACTTTGCATACATTATCTAACTTCATGCTGACAACGACCTTGTGAACCAGAGGTGGTTGCTGTTGTTGTTTAGTCATTCAGTCACATCTGACTGTCTGCTTCCCCATGGACTGTGGTCTGCCAGGCTCCTTTGTCCATGGGATTTTCCCAGGCAAGAAAACTGAAGTGGGTTGCCATTTCCTTCTCCAGAACTAGGGGTGCTTAGGAGCCCCGTATATAAAAGACAAACTGAGACCTGGAAAGATGAAATGATTGCCCCAGTATTCCATGGCTGGTGAATGAGAGTCAAGATTCGAGACCTCGCCTGTTTGCCTCCAAAGCTGCACCTTAACTCCGATGCTATGCTGGTCTCTGGCACGAAGGATTGGAATTCCCCCTTTAGACCCACCGTTTCTCCTTCAAAGCTCCTGGAGACTCACAGGTTTTCTTCAGCTACGACCAGCGGCCTCTTTTCCTCCCGCTTGTCTTCTGTCCTGCGTTCTTTGACCGTCCCCACTGGGATGTGACCAGACTCTGTCAGTGTCTCTGCTCCAAAAGCTGAAGATGCTGTTTGTGTCATTGCCTCCAGACTGGGTTCCTGCCACTGCTCAACTGGACTCCAACAGTCTTAGCCAGTGATCACCCCCTCCTCATTCTTCTTGACTAGCAGCATTATTCACAATAGCCAAAACGTAAAGGAAACCCAGACGTCCATCAGCTGATGAGTGGATGAAGAAAAATGTGACCTATTCACATTGTTGTTGCTAAGTCGCTTCAGTCGTGTCCGACTCTGTGCGACCCCATAGACGGCAGCCCACCAGGCTCCTGCATCCATGGGATTCTCCAGGCAAGAGTACTGGAGTGGGTTGCCATTGCCTTCTCCAATGCATTAAAGTGAAAAGTGAAAGTGAAGTCGCTCAGTCGTGTCCGACTCTTAGCGACCCCACGGACTGCACCCTACCAGGCTCCTGCGTCCATGGGATTCTCCAGGCAAGAGTACTGGAGTGGGGTGCCATTGCCTTCTCCTATTCACATTATTCAACCATAAAAAGGCATGAAGGACAGATACATGCTACAACACGGATGAATCTCAAAAACATGGTGCTCAGTGAAGGAAGTCAGACCCAAAGTGTCACATATCATATGATTCCGCTTGTATGAAATATCCAGAATATATACATCAATAGAGAAAGAATGTAGACTAATGATTGCTAGATACTAGCAGGAGGAGGATATGGGGCGTGATTGCTTCATGGTTACAAGGTGTCCTTCGAGGGTGATAAAAATGCTCTGGAACCAGAGATGATGGTTGCACAATTGTGATCGTACTGAATGCCACTCAACTGTACATTTTAAAAATGACTAATTTTATGTTGTGTGATTTTGCCTCGGTAAAATTACATGCACATAGAACTAAATCAGCAATGCTAGTGTATATCCAGTTATATCACCATGTCATCTGACTTTCTTTTGTCTTCATGTCAGCCATCCTTACAAGATCCTGAGCTGGGGCTGGCCTGGCAGCATTGCCCTGGTCAGCCTGATGTTCCCCTGCCCTCTAGTCCCCATTGTGTCAAGTGGGGAAAACTGTCCCTTCAGGGGACCCCTCCCATCTGGTGCCTGCCAAGGGTATCAGAGTAGCTATTAGCCTGGGCTCTTTGCTACAAGTGGTAGAAACACACTCTGGCTGATTAGGCAGAAAAGGAACTGATTAAAAGGGTATGAACTCATAGAATTGGTTGAGGAGCAGGCAGACCTGACTTGAGGCTAAGTTTCCTGGATTGATGCCCCCAAAATATCCACTGCTGCAGCTTCTCAAGGACATTTCTGCACCAAGATTTCACCCTAAAGCTGAGCGTCTGGAGCCACTCACCACTCAGAGCATCCTTCCTTTGCCTCATCTCCCCAGGTGAATCTGATTGGTAGAAACAGGTCACATGCTGGTACCTTAGCTGCAAGGAAGGCTGGGAAATTAACATTTCTGTCTTTTGCCATGGGGGTGAGGGGGCTCATAAGGTTGGAAATTTCTCAGATATTGCAAGGTGTTGAAAATGTGGCAGAAAACGTGACAAACAGCAGACACAATGTTTATAATTCCTGAGCTGTTTGAAGGATTATGTGGCAGCCATAGCTCATTTGACATCATCTTGAGGCAGCTGCAAGCTGCAAGCTGAGTCTTCTGCAAGCTGAGACCCAGCCTAGTGCATTCTGGTTCTTGACTGTCCAAAAACTTTACACCTTCCCCTTCACCTCCCATGAAGGGCGGTCTCATGGGGCTGTCAGTTATAAAGACCACTCACATCACTGACCCCTAGTTATGGGGTAGGTAAATAACTCAGACTGAATCAGCCATTGTATCCCATTTCCTAACAAGAGTGGTTGGTCCAAGGGGGCCCATAATCAAAATCCCTAGGACTGATACGATGATGCATGTATGGGTGGAGAAGCTCTCTTTTGCCCTGGACTTGTTAATCTGGGAGAAATTTATTTATTGCAGCTGGTGGCTATCTTCCCTGGCCATGAAAAAACTATTCGCAATAGGAGAAAATTAGTTCAGCCTAGAGTGAAGCAGAGATGAGAGATGATGAGACAGCCAGGAAAATATGGTTTCATCTCCTGGATCCAGCTAAGCCTGAAGTCATTTCATATCTGTTTTTTAATTAAATGAGCCCATAAGTCCCTTTATACAGCTTAAGCTACTTGGAGTTGGATTTCTATCATAACTGAGTATGTAATAAACCATCTAATCCCTAGTGGGAAATTTACTATGAAGCACTTTTCTGTCCATTATATTATTTGATTATGGATTTTAGAGTAAGGAGGAGAGAGTTTTAGTAATAAAAAATAATATTATTATCATCTCAATTTTACATAGAGGAAAATGTGAGCTCAGAGAGGTTAAGGGACCTTGGGGTCACAGAGCTAATTGTGGTCTGACTTGAATTTGAACTTGGTTCTTTCTGCCTTAGTGTTCAGCACTTGTCTTAGAATGTCTAGAGTCAAATTTTGTTTTTAGAACTGATTCTATTCCTCACAGTTTTCTCTAATCCTTGGTGCACTCGGGCCTTTCAAAGTCAGATCTTAGCTCCTGATAACGTGAAAAACTGAAAGAATTTATGGAGTTATTCTTCTTGGGGTGTTTTTATTTTCAAAATGTGTAAAGGCCAAGATATAAAGCTTCAAAGGAGAAATTTCAGTCATTGATTGTGTGTGAACAAGAGGGACTCAGAGCCTCCAGAAACTCATTCCCCATATTAATAATTATGGGACATCCTGGCCTTTTCCTTAGGCCTTTTCCTAGATATAAATTTTTTTTTTTCCTGGCAAACCTAAGACTTTCTAGACAATAGGAAGACACAGTGTCAACATGTCTTTGTAGCCTGATATAATTCATGGGACCCTACCAAACCAGGTCATCACCTGGAGGTTAGTTAGTTAATTGGGAAGGAAAGGTGATAGAGAAGGATTATGGGAATTAATATTCATTGAGCTCATGCCAAGGATGGCAAACAGAGTTCATTTCCACCCTCAACTTCACTCATGCATTAACAAGAATGCCAAAGCAGCCTCCAGGCTCAATTAGTAATGTCTGCCCTGGTGGGCTGCAGTCCATGGGGTCGCTGAGAGTCCGGCACGACTGAGCAACTTCACTTTCACTTTTCACGTTCATGCATTGGAGAAGGAAATGGCAACCTACTCCAGTGTTCTTGCCTGGAGAATCCCAGGGACAGAGGAGCCTAGTGCGCTGCCGTCTATGGGGCCGCACAGAGTCGGACACGACTGAAGCGACTTAGCAGCAGCAGCAGCAGCCCTGGGTGCAGAAAAGGACCTGGTAGCCTGGCTGCCAGTAATGTGCCCTTTCTGGCTATAAGCCAGGCTCTTTACCTCTTTAACCCCACGTTCTCACAACAGCCTCTGAGGTGGGAGTTACTTATTTTCCAGAGGAGGGAAATTTGAGGTTTTAGAGAGGTTGTTACTTACCCCTTGGGAAAGCTGTTAAGTGGGTGAGTCATTAAGAGCTCACAAATAAACAACACACCACCCCAACACACACAGCAACATTAGGTATCCTTTACTGTGTGTTTTCTACATGCAAGACCCTGCAATAAGCCTGTTGTGTGTATTATCTCAGCTCGTGTCCCAAAAGGTTGATGGGGTAATGTGCTGTCTGACAGATGAGGACACCAGAAAACTGAGCATCCAAGTGTCATGTCTGACGTCACTGGCTCGTTGGAAGCAGAGCAGAGGTGGATGCTGGGTGTGCCCGAGGCTCAGTTGCGCCACACTGGGTGATTTACATCATGAGTTGGGGTTTGGCTGGGGAGGGATTTCTGAGAAAGTGATGGACTACAGTACAACAATCGTGGCAAAAGCTTGCTCAAGTCACCTCTGGAGAGGTTTTCTAATAAATCCTACTGCAGGGACGGTTTCTGCACATCAGGCTTGTTCAGAACCCATCCCTTGTGGCCAGCCACCCCTTTAGGTTTTTCGAGCACCCAACTCCCCACCATGGTGCCCTCTGCTCTGCCTGCCCCAGCCTTTCCCTATCTGGGTGAGTCAGAGGCCTCTAGAACTTTCTGCATGAGGAGTGTGCCTTGGGAAATATCTTCCAGCATTTTGTATTCAAAACATGCAGCAGCTTGGTACTGTGGCAGGAACGTGGCCACTGCTCCTGGCTGAGTGACCTTGAGCCAACGGAGGTCTCCTCATCTAGAAAGCAAGAAGGATGGCTGACATGACACACAAGTGACTGGGTTTCTCTAAACTATGTGAAAGGCCCGAGTCCACGGACCCTCTCTGTGGGCACACTCAGACCCTGTTCATCCTTGTTCTCGCTCCTTCTCCCCTCCCCCAACACATGCTAATTTTTCCAACATCTTATTAAGAAAATTTTCAAATGAACATCAGAATTAAATCCATTTTACACTGAGCACTCATAGACCCACCCACCGGATTCCACCTGGTTCTCTTCAGTTCGTTTCCCTGGCAACCACAGAGGCAGAAAGCCCCCCAGATGCACCTTCCTGAGTGCAGGGAGGGATTCAGAACCCCTTCTTCCCCCAGAGTTCATATGTCTCACACATCCCCCTTGCTCCTAACTCCTTTCTCTGATGGTAGCATCTCTGCCTGCTAAGTTGCTTCAGTCGTGTCTGACACTTTGCGACCCCGTATAGCCTGCCAGGTTCCTCTGTCCATGGGATTCTCCAGGCAAGAATACTGGAGTGGGTTGCCATTTCCTTCTTCAGGGGATCTTTCCGACCTAGGGATTGAACCTGAGTCTCTTACGTCTCCTGCATTGGCAGATGGGTTCTTTATCACCACCAAGCTTCTCTCTGGCCCTACACATGACCATGACCAGCAGCAGTGACTTTGGATGAGACCCTGGGGGCCCTTCTTGCCGGACTTCAGATGGAAGGGCTTGCCAGGTGGGAGGTGGGGCGGGGCACCTATTTCTTAAGAGGTTACTTTGCACCGGGCACCTTCACTATGCTTTTATTTGTATAACGTTTCTCCCCCAGAGATGCAGAAGTAATACATAATTGATGTAGAAACTTTGGGAAATTCCACAAAAGTCTAATAAAAACATGAAAACCGTCCATGAGCACCGTCCACAGACAGCAGTACTAGCGGGTCCCTTATTGAGGGCCTACTGCGTATTGGGCATTGAGTGAGTTACGTGTATTTCCTCAGCAACCATGTTCAGTAGGTGCTGTGGTTGCTTAGTCACTAAGTCGTGTCTGACTCTTTCGTGACCCCATGGACTGTAGCCCACCAGGCTCCTTCTGTCCATGGGATTTCCCAGGTAAAAATACTGGAGTGAGTAGCATTTCCCTTCTTTATTTCTATTCGTATATTAATGCTCAAAGTCACCCTCTGAAAATAGACAGTGTTATTTATGTTTACATGTGAGAAAATGAAAGGCTACAGAATTAAAGATGGAAGGTAGACGTTCAGAGAGGGAAATGACTTTCCCAAGGCCGTGGTAAGTGGTGTGATGGGATTCAAACATTGGACTAAAGCTGGTAATCCCCACCCTTGCACCCCTGCCTCCCACACCCAGGGGTGGGGTGCAGCCTGCAGGTGGTTGAGGAATGCAACCTCAAATTATTTTATTCAAACCTCCCTATATTAGATCACATTTAATTGCCAGCTGAAGCCTGACTGCTTGCTTTCTCCCTCTCTCTGGAAGCGGGGGCTGCTTTGCTTGAAGTCTGTCTATCCAGGGAGGACACTTGCATGTGTGCCGGAGATGGGGAGTGGGTCATTTCCCAGCAGAAAGAAAGACGACTGCAAAAACTAAATGAAGGAAAGTATCTATAAATTTTAACACTGTAGGAGTGCAATAAATGATATCTAATCAACCTTATCATCATCATCATCACTGTGACAATAACTGCTGCTGCTGCTAAGTTGCTTCAGTAGTGTCCGACTCTGTGCGACCCCATAGACAGCAACCCACCAGGCTCCCCTGTCCCTGGGATTCTCCAGGCAAGAACACTGGATTGGGTTGCCATTTCCTTATCCAATGCATGAAAGGAAAAGTGAAAGTGAAGTCGCTCAGTCGTGTCTGACTCTTAGCGACTCCATGGACTGCAGCCTACCAGGCTCCTCCGTCCATGGGATTTTCCAGGCAAGAGTACTGGAGTGGGTTGCCAAACTAGTCAAAACTGTGTCCCCGAGGGTGTCTTTATAAATTTCGCCACAAGGTGGCAGGTTGCTACCAGACTGCATATTTGCCACAAGATAAAGTGAAAGTGAAATCGCTCAGTCGCCTCCAACTCTTAGCGACCCCATGGACTGCAGCCTACCAGGCTTCTCCGTCCATGGGATTTTCCAGGAAAGAGTGCTGGAGTGGGGTGCCATTGTCTTCTCCAACTAATTCACTAGTTTGGTATGCAATAAAATAACAGGCTTTGAATAAGTTAAACTGGCTAGTAACAGCTAATCAGTTTTCTTCAGTGATTACTGTTCTTCTACATAGGCAGGCTAATTAATTCACGGACGGTCTTTCTGGTCTATCTTCAACTATTCTTATACTATATAATCTATCAGGGACATCTTTCTACAGAAAAATGAAGAGAACACAGGTAGCTTTACGTAAGTTGAGTTTGTTAAATCTATTTATTATGACAGGGGATTTCTGACACAAAAATTGCTCACTGCACACTGAACCCCAGAGAAGTGATGAAACAAGATAGCTGATGTTAGGAGGTATATGGGAGTGGGGTAGGGTGAGAAGTCATGGATAAATTAAAAACTGGCAAGTATCCGCTGAAGCAGAGCCACTTTTTAGGGGGCATAAGAAAAACTAAGTCACCATTTTGGTCTCTTTAGAGAAATCCATTTGTTGTTAAGAACTTAAGACCATTTACTACCATTCATGCTGCAAAATGCAGTAGTCACACTATTTCCAAAAGGATCCTAAAAACTGCAGTGCAAAAGAAATCTAAGAAAATAAATAATTACAAAACCATCAACATTTTTCAAAGAAATGTGCTCAAAACAGTGACTTTTACAAAAAATGTGAATTTGTTTTAAATGAAAAAAGAACAAGATAGGCTTCAGCAATACGTGAACCGTGAACTTTCAGATGTTCAAGCTGGTTTTAGAAAAGGCAGAGGAACCAGAGATCAAATTGCCAACATCCGCTGGATCATCAAAAAAGCAAGAGAGTTCCAGAAAAACATCTATTTCTGCTTTATTGACTATGCCAAAGCCTTTGACTGTGTGGATCACAAGAAACTGTGGAAAATTCTGAAAGAGATGGGAATCCCAGACCACCTGACCTGCCTCTTAAGAAACCTATATGCAGGTCAGGAAGCAACAGTTAGAACTGGACATGGAACAGCAGACTGGTTCAAAATAGGAAAAGGAGTACGTCAAGGCTGTATATTGTCACCCTGCTTATTTAACTTATATGCAGAGTACATCATAAGAAACGCTGGGCTGGAGGAAGCACAAGCTGGAATCAAGATTTCTGGGAGAAATATCAATAACCTTAGATATGCAGATGACACCACCCTTATGGCAGAAAGTGAAGAAGAACTAAAAAGCCTCTTGATGAAAGTAAAAGAGGAGAGTGAAAAAGTTGGCTTGAAACTCAACATTCAGAAAACTAAGATCATGGCATCTGGTCCCATCACTTCATGGAAAATAGATGGGGAAACAGTGGAAACAGTGTCAGACTTTATTTTTTGGGGCTCCCAAATCACTGCAGACGGTGACTGCAGCCATGAAATTAAAAGACACTTACTCCTTGGAAGGAAAGATATGACCAACCTAGATAGCATATTCAAAAGCAGAGACATTACTTTGCCAACAAAGGTTCATCTAGTCAAGGCTATGGTTTTTCCAGTGGTCATATATAGATGTGAGAGTTGGACTGTGAAGAAAGCTGAGTGTTGAAGAATTGATGCTTTTGAACTGGTGTTGGAGAAGACTCTCGAGAGTCCCTTGGACTGCAAGGAGATCCAACCAGTCCATCCTAAAGGAGATCAGTCCTGGATGTTCATTGGAAGGACTGATGCTGAAGCTGAAACTCCAGTACTTTGGCCACCTCATGCGAAGAGTTGACTCATTGGAAAAGACCCTGATGCTGGGAGGGATTGGGGGCAGGAGGAGAAGGGGACGACAGAGGATGAGATGGCTGGATGGCATCACTGACTTGATGGACGTGAGTCTGGGTGAACTCCAGGAGTTGGTGATGGACAGGGAGGCCTGGCGTGCTGCGATTCATGGGGTCGCAAAGAGTCGGACATGACTGATCGACTGAACTGAACTGAACTGAACTGAAGCATATGTGCATAACAATCTCTATGGGTCATCTGGGAAAGGCTGGAGGGGGGCATATAAAAAATAACCCCACAATTATTATGTTGGGATTTAGCTCTTACTTCTCTTGGCCTGACTGGCTCCCGCTGGCCCCACTTCATGTAGTTTTGAAAGCTTTCTCATGCCTCCCTGCCTTTGCTTAAGCTTTTCCTGTGCTTCCATTCTACTCTTGTCAGATCTGACATCATTCTGGAAGCCTTTCCTGACCCCTCCACCTAGACCCCAGGTAGCAGATCCCAGGTAGCATAGCCTCTGTCATCCATGCTCTCCACTATCACAGCCTTTGATTCCACCCCCTGTAGACTCCGATCTCCAGTAGGACTTGGGGGACTGATGGTCATTCTATAAATATTTATTGTTCTCCCTCTCTGCACAAGGAATTAGGTGCCAGAGATCTGCTGGTGTTTTCTTTGAAGAAAACAAACCAGGCCTGAAAAAGAGAGACTGCCAAGGGAAATCATTAGCGTTTGAAAATCAGAAGGACTCTGTTCCTCTTTTCACTTCTTTATAGATGCAATATATAAGACATATTAAATAATAAAATTATAGGTCCTAAATATTTTTTTCTGTGTAATTAAAAAATTTTTTTGCATTGTAGGTAAAACGTGCATTAGATTTACCATTTTCACCATTTTAAGTGTACAGTTCAGTAGCACTAAGCACATTCACTTTGTTGTGCAACCATCACTGCCATCCATCTCCAGAACTTGATTTCAACATCCCAAACTCGAACTCTGTACCCATTAAACAGTAACTCCCCATTCATCCCCCCGCCCCCCAGTCCTTGGTAACCACTATTCCACCTTCTGATGTGTACTTTATGACTATTCCACATACCTCATATAAATGGAATCATGCAATAAATATTGTATATATTCCATATAAGTGGAATAATAACATAAATATTACATATGTGTCTTCTCATGTCTGGCTTATTTCGCTTAGCATGATGCCCTGGAAGGTCGTCCATGTTGTAACTGTCTCGAGATTGTATTTCTTTCTGAAGCTGAGAGTGCTTCATTGTTTGTATATGCTACATTTCATGTATTATATCATCAGTTGATGGATATTAGGTTGTCTCCACTTTTTGGCTATATGAATAATGGTGCCATATACATTCATGTACAAATTTTTGTGTTCAGATGTATGTTTTCATTTTTCTTGGGTTTATCCCTAGGAGTGGATCTGGTTAGTTGTTTGGTAACATATGTTTTGCTTTTTGAACAACTGCCAAACTGCTTTCTGTAACAGCTGTATCATTTTTCTTTCCCACCAGCAATGTAAGAGAATTCCAATTTCTCCACATCCTCACCAACATTCGTTATTGTTCATTTGTTCCCCAGTGGGTGTGAAGTATTATCTCATTGTGGTTTTGATTTGTGTATAGGAACTAAAAAGCCTCTTGATGAAAGTGAAAGTGGAGAGTGAAAAAGTTGGCTTAAAGCTCAACATTCAGAAAATGAAGATAATGGCATCCGGTCCCATCACTTCATGGGAAATAGATGGGAAAACAGTGCAAACAGTGTCAGACTTGATTTTTTTGGGCTCCCAAATCACTGCAGATGGTGACTGCAGCCATGAAATTAAAAGACGCTTACTCCTTGGAAGGAAAGGTATGACCAACCTAGATAGCATATTCAAAAGCAGAGACATTACTTTGCCAACAAAGGTCCGTCTAGTCAAGGCTATGGTTTTTCCTGTGGTCATGTATGGATGTGAGAGTTGGACTATGAAGAAGGCTGAGCGCCGAAGAACTGATGCTTTTGAACTGTGGTGTTGGAGAAGACTCTTGAGAGTCCCTTGGACTGTAAGGAGATCCAACCAGTCCATTCTGAAGGAGATCAGCCCTGGGATTTCTTTGGAAGGAATGATGCTAAAGCTGAAACTCCAGTACTTTGGCCACCTCATGAGAAGAGTTGACTCATTGGAAAAGACCCTGATGCTGGGAGGGATTGGGGGCAAGAGAAGAAGGGAATGACAGAGAATGAGATGGTTGGATGGCATCACTGACTCGATGGACATGAGTCTCAGTGTACTCTGGGAGTTGGTGATGGACAGGGAGGCCTGGTGTGCTGCGATTCATGGGGTTGCAGAGTCGGACACGACTGAGCGACTGATCTGATCTGATCTGATCTGAAAGACTAATGGTGCTGAGCATCTTCTCATATGCTTGTTGGCCATTATCTTGATTAACATTTAATTTTCTTGTTGATTTTTTTTTTTTTGGTTTGCTACATTTTCAAAGCCTTTTTTTTTTTTTTTTAGCAGTTCTTCTGAGGATTATATTTAACATCTCAAAAACAATCTAGTTCAGATTAGTACTAACTTAATTTTAATCATACACAAAAACTTCACTTCAGTGTAGATCTGTTCTCTCTCTCCACCCTTGTGGCATTGTTGTCATACAAATGACATCTTTATGCATTTTAAGTCAGTCTATAAACATAGCTTTATAATTATTGCTTTTTGCATTTGTCTTTTAAGTCAGTTAGAAGAAAATTGTTACAGATGAAAGAGTACGTATGCTGTCTTTCATATTCACCTACAGTTGCTCGTACTGGTGCTCTTAATCTCTCCTGCCTGCTCCAGTCTATTGTTGAACTCCTCTTGTGAAACTATTTCAGTGATTATGCTTTTTAGCTCCATAATTCCTATTTGTTTCTTTTAAAAATATAATTTTTATTTCTTTAGTTGATTTTATTCTCTTAATTTCCCATACTGAATTTTTAATTAAAATTTTAGTTATAATTTTTTAAATTTGTTATACAATGTAAAAAAAATTGTTGTTGTTCAGTCACTCAGTTGCGTCCAACTGTTTATAACCCCATGGACTGCAGCACACCAAGCTTCCCCTGTCCCTCACTGTCTCCTGGAATTTGCTTAATTGAGCTCATGTCCATTGAGTTGATGATGCCATCCAACCATCTCATCCTCTGTCACCCCTTTTTCCTCCTGCCCTCAATCCTTCCCAGCATCTCTCTTTAAAAGATTATACTCCATTTACAGTTATTGCAAAATATTGGCTACATTCCCCCTGTTGTTCAATACTTCTTTGTAACCTATCTTACATGCAAAAGTTTAGTTGATATTCTTTATTTCGTGAGACACCTTTCTCCTATTTTATCTTTGGACATGGTTTTCTTTAGTTCTTTGAATACATTTATAATATAATAATAGCTGATTTAAAACTGACAGGTAGCTCTAACATCTGGGCTTCCTCAGGGATGGTTTCTATTAATGGTCTCTTCCTGGGTATGGTTTCAGTTCAGTTCAGTTCAGTTGCTCAGTTGTGTCCAACTCTTTGTGACCCCATGAACCGCAGCACTCCAGGCCTCCCTGTCCATCACCAACTCCCGGAGTCCACGCAAACCCATGTCCATTGAGTCGGTGATGCCATCCAACCAGCTCATCCTCTGTCGTCCCCTTCTCCTCCTGCCCTCAACCTTTCCCAGGATCAGGGTCTTTTCCAATGAGTCAGCTCTTTGTATCAGGTGGCCAAAGTATTGGAATTTCAGCTTCAACATCAGTCCTTCCAATGAATACCCAGGACTGATCTCCTTTAGGATGGACTGGTTGGATCTCCTTGCAGTCCAAGGGACTCTCAAGAGTCTCCTCCAACACCACAGTTCAAAAGCATCAATTCTTCGATGCCCAACTTTCTTTAGAGTCCAACTCTCACATCCATACATGACCACTGGAAAAACCGTAGCCTTGACTAGACAGACCTTTGTTGACAAAGTAATGTCTCTGCTTTTTAATATGCTGTCTAGATTGGTCATAACTTTCCTTCCAAGGAGTAAGCGTCTTTAATTTCATGGCTGCAATCAGCAACTGCAGTGGTTTTGGAGCCCCCCCAAAACAAAGTCTGACACTGTTTCCACTGTTTCCCCATATATTTCCCATGAAGTGATGGGACCAGATGCCATGATCTTCGTTTTCTGAATGTTGAGCTTTAAGCCAACTTTTTCACTGTCCTCTTTTACTTTCATCAAGAGGCTCTTTAGTTCTTCACTTTCTGCCATAAGGGTGGTGTCATCTGCCTATCTGATGTTATTGATTATTTTGGTTATTGATATTTCTCCCGGCAATCTTGATTCCAGCTTGTGCTTCTTCCAGCCCAGCGTTTCTCATGATGTACTCTGCATATAAGTTAAATAAGCAGGTATGGTTTATATATTCCCACTTGTTGTTTTGTTTGCAAGTCTCACAACGTTTTTGTTGAAAACCATACATTTAATATAATGTAGCAACTGTAGAAGTCTGATACTCTCTCCCTCCCTAGAATCTATTGTTACTATTTCGGTTGTCACTGTATTTGTTGCAGATGCCCTTGTTTGTTTAGTGACTTTCCTGGACTAATTCTGTATAGTCTGTGTTCTGTGTTATGTGCATCCACGGACCTTCTGCTGGGTAATTAATCTAGTAGTTGAAGTGCTCAGCTAATGATTAGAGATTCCCTTGAAATACTTTAACCAATAAGCCTCATATCCTCTGTTGAAGGGCTGTCTGCTCTGTATGTTGGGCATGTCTTCAGTGCTCCATCCAGCAAGAGGTTTACAACTTTGCCTTGGCATCCACTTCCTGGTAGGTCAGCCAGAGGTGAAATATGAGTGTCTTCTCAGGTCTTTTTGAGTATATGTATTTCTGTACATGCCTGTGGCCCTCTGGATTCCAGGGTCATGTCAGAGCTTTTTGAAGCCCCTGTGAACATTGTATCCCCAAAGGAAATGGCAACCCACTCCAAAATTCTTGCCTGGAAAATTCTACAGACAGAGGAGTCTGGCAGGCTATATAGTCCACTGTGTCGCAAAGAGTTGGACATGGCTGAGTGTGCACGCACACACACAGTCTTTCTTTTAGGTTTTTCAAACACTCTCTCCTTTACCCCAACTGCAACTGGCACCTCAGAGAGTTGTGATATTAAACAATTGCCACTGATTGTTCCAACAACAATCTCCCCCTTCCCCCCCCAAAGAAAAACAATCTCCCAAGACACAGGGTTTTTCTCAGTGAGCTCTGAGTCAAATCAATAAAGATAAACTAAATAGGGATTTTCCTGGGAGCTGCCAAACAAGTAGAGTGACAATCTTCTCAGTAGCTCCAAACCCATGCTGCCCCCCCTCCCCCCGCGTTGTGACTATTAATTAGGCTGCTGATTTTCACAGCTATCCTGGTTACGAGCTGCTAGTTTTCAAGGCTATCATGGAGCTGAGGGAAGTAGATAGAAACAGGACAAGTTAAAACAGCACAAAGTTCATTGTTCTTATTGAGATTCAACTGTTTTTCTTGACTAAACACTCATCAGATTGTTACAAGCCTTTGATTAATTTCCAGAATTCTAAAAAGTTGATGTTTTGCCAGTGTTTTCACTGCATTTATATTCAGAGGTCCTTATTCTGCTATTCTGAAAGTGATCCTCAGGCTATACATTTAAAATACATTAAACCAATTAGCTGCCATTAAGCTAATTTCCTAAGAGCAGTACTTGAGAAAATAGGGAATATCTAGTCTATACTGGCTTGAAGGCAGGAACTCTATTTTATTATCTGTGTATATTAATACAGAGGCCTGAAACAGTGGCTGATACAGAGTAAGTAATTATTAACAATTTAAATGAATAATTACAAATGTCTTATTTGAATTGTGATTTTAAATTTACAAAGTGCTTTCTTACAATCTTTTCTAATATAGTGCAATTTAATTCACCTATGTTTCTTGTTCATTAACTACATACCAGTCAGTGTATCAAGTATCAAGAACAGAAAGATAAGTAAGACAAAGTCTTGCCCTATAAGGTATTTTCAGGCTAGTTGAAGACTCAAGATGCAAACACATATAACAAAACAAATGATATGGAATGTAAATTCCGTGGGGCTTCCCTGGTGGCTCATTGGTTAAGAATTCACCTGCAATTCAGGAGACATGGGTTTGATCTCTGGGTCAGGAAGATCCCCTGGAGAAGGAAATGGAAACCAACTCCAGTATTCTTGCCCGGGAAATCTTATGGATAGAGGAGCCTGGTGGGCTACAGTCCATGAAGTTGCAAAAGAGTCAAACACAACTTAGCAACCTAACAAGTTCCATGAGAGTGGGTATCATATCTGTCTTGTACTTACTACATTGTGTTTTTAGAGCATAGAAGAGTATCTGATATCGTGAAGATGTTTTTAAAGAGAAAAAGTGAGTTGCCTATAAAGAAACACGTTTCAATAGGGTCAGAAATTGAGTCAGCACCACTGAATGCTCAAGGACCATATAACGATCCCTTCGAAGTTCTGCAGGAAAAGTATTTGGAACTTAAAAGCCTCTGCCTAGCCAAAAATCATTTATAAGAGAGGGGGAAATAAAGACATTTATAAACATTCCAGAGCCTAGATCCAGAGTCACTTTCAATCAAAAGGAAAAGTGGATCTAAGAGGGAGGTTTGCAGTGCAGAAAGCAGGCAGCTAAGACCTCACCACTCCTGGGACTCTGCTCAATTCCTCTCTCTGTGTGCTGCTGACCCCTGCTGGTCCCCAGGGGTCTTGTCTCCCTCTGAATTCTTTTGAATTTCCCATCTCACCAACCTGACATTTGATCATGAGCTACCTTGAGAGATGGCTTACAAGGCCACAGCAAACCTTCCCCTCTTGCTCTGCAGGTTCACTATTCATGTATTTGCTTGGCCTTCCTGCCTGGATTACAAACTTTCATTAATAAGAACCGTATTTTGTACATAATCAATAAATAGTCACCAAACTTTAACAAAATCAATCTCTCTCATTTCACACAGTATTGTGATTCCCTTTGTTCTCCAGCCTCTTTTTTCCTATCTAAACTGCTCTAAACACCTTCTCAAAACACCATCTGCTGTCTTTTCCTCTCTCTTTCCCTTTCCAGCTCCATTTTTCTTTCTCCTACCCCTCAGTCCTTTCTTCTGCACACTGGTCTCTGTGATTTCCCGGGTATTATGCAGTCATTTTCCTGATCAGTGTTAATTAAAGCCAAGAGCCAAGGAGGTAGAAGGCTAATCAGGAGGCCGCCATGTGCCAAGCAGTGTTCTAAGCTCTTTGGGTGGGTTAATGAATTCCTGTCTCGCAGCCATTCTATGGGATAAGAACCGTTATTCATCCCATTTTTCAGATGGGGAAACCAAAGCAGAGAGAGGTGAAGTAACTTGCTTGAAAACTCACAGAAGTTCATACATGGAACTGGGATTCTGAATCAGGCAGTCTTGCTTGCTTTCAACCATAATAAATTTCAGAGGCATTGTACGTCTCACCTCTCGTCAACAAGTAAAAGCCCAGAGATTTAAAAACAAAGGGGATAGGGACTTCCCTGATGGTCCAGCGGCTGACTCTGTGCTCCCAATGCAGGGGACCCGGGTTCAGTCCCTGGTCAGGGAACTAGATCCCACATACTCCAACTAAAGATCCCTTGGGCCACAACTAAGACCCGGAACAGCCAAATAAGTATGTAAATAAATGCTTAAAAAACAAAAACAAGGGGGATATATTCAGGGGTCAAGAAGTGAACAAGAGAACAGAACTGGAGAATTAGAATTGGTGCTAATGGGTGACAGCAAGTGAGAATTAGTTAGAAGATGGGATATATAACAGAGCGGTAATATGTGACATGTGACAGGTATACAGTTGTAGAGTTTGTAAAGCATATGCTCATTTCATTGATCGTAATAATAATACTCGGAGAAAGGATTTGAGGGGATCATCGTTCTTGACATTTTACAGATAAAAGTCTGATGCTCAGAGAGGTTAAGTGACTCCTTCAAGGTCACACAGCCAAGAAATGGCAAAGCAGGCACTTGGACACTACAGATTCCCGACTCCAGGCATGGATAACTGGAGCATAAGGTGCTGAGTAGAGGTATAGAATGCCAGTAAGGGCTCTTGCAATATTTAACTGATTCTCTGCAGTTACAAAACGTGCTGCTTCCATTAATACACCTACTGTTTGTCTTCTTTGGGCGGGGGGAAATAGTATTTTTGGTTAGGGTTCCACAGAGCAAGGATTTCCGTCTCTGCCCGTTCAAGCTGAATCGCTCCTACCTAGGTGGCTGCCCACCCCTCTCCAAATAATCTGAGTTTGGAACAGATATTGGACAGAAGGCAGAGAAGAAAAGGGAGCCAGAAACCAGGAGACAGTCTTTGGAGAACTATTTCCATGATGCAGGAGTAACTTCCACTCCCATCTCATCAGATAGTTTTAAGATGCTCCATATCTTTTTCCATTTACTTGGAGGTTTGGGTAGGTGGGGGCTTCCCTGATAGCTCGGTTGGTAAAGAGTCCACCTGCAATGCAAGAGACCCTGGTTTGATTCCTGGGTTGGTGGGAAGGGAGGAGGGAGCCGACGTGGTGAGACTGAGGCAAGGGCCTACCTTGACATTTAAACATACTACGGGAGGCTTGTGTTTGCACAGAGAAGCTGCTAGAAAAAAAAGTCATGACCTGCACTCCCCCTGAAGCCTGAAAGCCTGCACCCAGAGCTTACCTTGGCCCTTTGTTTCCTCTTGGCCATGGGACAGGGTCCTGTAAAGGATGAAGGCTGGGAGGCCAGGCCCCAGTGCTGCCTGAGCCAGGCTGCCCGGGCTAAGCAGCCCTGGTCCCATGTCCCTTCTGACCACACGGGAAGGCATTTTGTGAGTGTCTGTGCTTGCTTGGCCCTGGGGAGGTGGAGATATGTAACACCTGGTCTTCATCCTTGCCGACCTTGCCATTGACCAGGGAGGCACGTGTGCATCTCATGGTTCTTATTTGGGCTCATGCTTGAAGCAGTGGCTCACAGGGGCCTGTGGGGCACAAGGATATGAGGCTGGGCTACCCCACAGGACAGACTTCTGCTGTCTTTGGGTCTGGAATTCTGGCGAGCCAGCTTCCTAGTGATGTGACCCAGAGAAAAGCATCTGACTTCCTCAGTCTGGGCTGCCCCTGCTCTGAAATAGAAAACGTAATAATACTCATCCTGCAGGTGGTTGAAAGAAGCAGCAGCACCGTAAGGATGGGGGTTGGGGGGCTACTCACTACCCAGAGCAGAAAGGGGGACTGGGAGCCTGGGAAGAGAAGGGTTAAGCCAACGAAAGCGCCCCTCCTCTTAGTGGCTGGGAGCCAAGAAAAGGTTTGGAAAGGAGGGGAGGTGTGTTGGGCCCGGAGGGCAGGGGATCAGGGTCAGGGGCCCTCGTGTGTTGCCAACTGTGGACCCATCTCTGGGTCCACAATGCCTTCCCACCTCTGCCCAGGCAAGTTGCTTCCTGCCAGGTTGGGAAATTGCTTTGGCCTGGAATTTTTCTGCTGGGGTGGCGTGGGGTGGGGAATGCTTTTGGAGATGGGTTCAGAACCTCCAGTTACCGGCATTCCTGAGACAGATCCAGAGAGGGCAGGACAAGGGTTGCACAGTCTCCAGAGGGAGTGGAGGAGGAGACCAGGGAAGCGAGGAGGAGATGGCTGTGCCAGACACGCCTTCCCAGCTCCGGAGCCATCCCCGGGGCCCTGTTCTGTGGCCACCATCTCTCCTTTCTCCCATGCCGCTGGTGAGGGCAACGCTAAGGTACATAACAGGCACCCTGAATCCTGGAACGCCAGGGTTGGGAGAGCTTCTGATCAGCCCACTCATCTTACAGGTGAGGAAGAGAGAAAGGACCACATGAGGTCAGGCTCTCCTCCACCCTTGAGGGTCCCCACCGAGAACAGATCTCATTAGCAAGCTGACTGGAGGTCCCAAGTGCTCCCTGGAACCTGACATGTCTCTCTGGGGAGTGTGCTAGACTTATAAGAGCACCGACACTTAGGATAGTGTATATTATCTTCTCTATTTTCCTGATGAAGAAATTGAGACCTCTCAGGCTGGCTGACCTTGCTGAGGTCATGACTGTAGTTTATGGGGACCCAGGCTATTTTGCCTCAAGGACCCTGCCCACCCACTAGCTCTGGGAGCCTCTCTAAGGAGAAGGGTCACCATGCTCCAACCTTACAGACTTTTCTGCCTTTTGACAGCAGCTGAAACCCCAGCAGGCCCCTGAGGACATCCCTTCTGGGCTGCAGGTGCGGGTGTCTGTGCCTTCCCCTGGCTTTCTTCTGTGTCCCAGCAGCACCCCCGGGATCGATTCAGGTTAAAACCTCAGATTTACGTACCCTCTTGTGATGCTGGCAAAGGAGATCAGGCTCATGGCTGCAGATCTGGGTTTGAGTCCTGTCTTTGGCTCTTGCTACTGAGTGGCCAGTGCATTCTCTTGGCAAAACTCTACTAGTCTTTGCCCTGCTTCATTCCGTATTCCAAGGCCAAATTTGCCTGTTACTCCAGGTGTTTCTTGACTTCCTACTTTTGCATTCCAGTCCCCTATAATGAAAAGGGCATCTTTTCTGGGTGTTAGTTCTAAAAGGTCTTGTACGTCTTCATAGAACTGTTCAACTTCAGCTTCTTCAGCGTTACTGGTTGGGGCATAGACTTGGGTTACTGTGATATTGAATGGTTTGCCTTGGAAACGAACAGAGATCATTCTGTCGTTTTTGAGATTGCATCCAAGCACTGCATTTCGGACTCTTTTGTTGACCATGATGGCCACTCCATTTCTTCTGAGGGATTCCTGCCCGCAGTAGTAGATATAATGATCATCTGAGTTAAATTCACCCATTCCAGTCCATTTCAGTTCGCTGATTCCTAGAATGTCGACGTTCACTCTTGCCATCTCTTGTTTGACCACTTCCAATTTGCCTTGACTCATGGACCTGACATTCCAGGTTCCTCTGCAATATTGCTCTTTACAGCATCGGACCTTGCTTCTATCACCCGTCACATCCACAGCTGGGTATTCTTTTTGCTTTGGCTTCATACCTTCATTCTTTCTGGAGTTATTTCTCCACTGATCTCCAGTAGCATATTGGGCACCCACTGACCTGGGGAGTTTCTCTTTCAGTATCCTATCATTTTGCCTTTTCATACTGTTCATGGGGTTCTCAAGGCAAGAATACTGAAGTGGTTTGCCATTCCCTTCTCCAGTGGACCACATTCTGTCAGATCTCTCCACCATGACCTGCCCATCTTGGGTTGCCCCATGGGCATGGCTTAGTTTCATTGAGTTAGACAAGGCTGTGGTCCTAGTGTGATTAGATTGATTACATGGACATCACCAGATGGTCAACACTGAAATCAGATTGATTATATTCTTTGCAGCCAAAGATGGAGAAGCTCTATACAGTCAGCAAAAACAAGACCAGGAGCTGACTGTGGCTCAGACCATGAACTCCTTATTGTCAAATTCAGACTGAAATTGAAGAAAGTAGGGAAAACCACTAGACCATTCAGGTATGACCTAAATCAAATCCCTTATGATTATACAGCGGAAGTGGGAAATAGATTTAAGGGCCTAGATCTGATAGATAGAGTGCCTGATGAACTACGAAATGAGATTCGTGACATTGTATAGGAGACAGGGATCAAGACCATCCCCATGGAAAAGAAATGCAAAAAAGCAAAATGGCTGTCTGGGGAGGCCTTACAAATAGCTGTGAAAAGAAGAGAAGTGAAAAGCAAAGGAGAAAAGGAAAGATATAAGCATCTGAATGCAGAGTTCCAAAGAATAGCAAGAAGAGATAAGAAAGCCTTCTTCAGCGATCAATGCAAAGAAATAGAGGAAAACAGCAGAATGGGAAAGACTAGGGATCTCTTCAAGAAAATCAGAGATACCAAAGGTACATTTCATGCAAAGATGGGCTCGATAAAGGACAGAAATGGTATGGACCTAACAGAAGCAGAAGATATTAAGAAGAGATGGCAAGAACACACAGAAGAACTGTACAAAAAAGATCTTCATGACCCAGATAATCATGATGGTGTGATCACTGACCTAGAGCCAGACATCCTGGAATGTGAAGTCAAGTGGGCCTTAGAAAGCATCACTACGAACAAAGCTAGTGGAGGTGATAGAATTCCAGTTGCGCTATTCCAAATCCTGAAAGATGATGCTGTGAAAGTGCTGCACTCAATATGCCAGCACATTTGGAAAACTCAGCAGTGGCCACAGGACTGGAAAAGGTCAGTTTTCATTCCAATCCCAAAGAAAGGCAATGCCAAAGAATGCTCAAACTACCGCACAATTGCACTCATCTCACACGCTAGTAAAGTAATGCTCAAAATTCTCCAAGCCAGGCTTCAGCAATACGTGAACCGTGAACTTCCTTATGTTCAAGCTGGTTTTAGAAAAGGCAGAGGAACCAGAGATCAAATTGCCAACATCCGCTGGATCATCATGTTTTTCTGGAACTATTGCTATTTCTGCTTTATTGACTATGCCAAAACCTTTGACTGTGTGGATCACAAGAAACTGTGGAAAATTCTGAAAGAGATGGGAATACTAGATCACCTGACCTGCCTCTTGAGAAATCTGTATGCAGGTCAGGAAGCAACAGTTAGAACTGGACATGGAACAACAGACTGGTTCCAAATAGGAAAAGGAGTACGTCAAGGCTGTATATTGTCACCCTGTTTATTTAACTTATATGCAGAGTACTTCATGAGAAACGCTGGACTGGAAGAAACACAAGCTGGAATCAAGATTGCTGGGAGAAATATCACTAACCTCAGATATGCAGATGACACCACCCTTATGGCAGAAAGTGAAGAGGAACTAAAAAGCCTCTTGATGAAAGTGAAAGTGGAGAGTGAAAAAGTTGGCTTAAAGCTCAACATTCAGAAAATGAAGATCATGGCATCTGGTCCCATTACTTCATGGGAAATAGATGGGGAAACAGTGGAAACAGTGTCAGACTTGATTTTTTTGGGCTCCCAAATCACTGCAGATGGTGACTGCAGCCATGAAATTAAAAGACGCTTCCTCCTTGGAAGGAAAGGTATGACCAACTTAGATAGCATATTCAAAAGCAGAGACATTACTTTGCCAACAAAGGTTCATCTAGTCAAGGCTATGGTTTTTCCAGTGGTCATGTATGGATGTGAGAGTTGGACTGTGAAGAAGGCTGAGCGCCAAAGAATTGATGCTTTTGAACTGTGGTTCAAAGACTCGTGAGAGTTCCTTGGACTGCAAGGAGATCCAACCAGTCCATTCTGAAGGAGATCAGCTCTGGGATTTCTTTGGAAAGAATGATGCTAAAGCTGAAACTCCAGTACTTTGGCCACCTCATGAGAAGAGTTGACTCATTGGAAAAGACCCTGATGCTGGGAGGGATTGGGGGCAGGAGAAGAAGGGAATGACAGAGAATGAGATGGTTGGATGGCATCACTGACTCGATGGACATGAGTCTCAGTGTACTCTGGGAGTTGGTGATGGACAGGGAGGCCTGGCCTGCTGCAATTCATGGGGTCGCAAAGAGTTGGACACGACTGAGCGACTGATCTAATCTGACTGAGTGGCCCTGGTTAGGTCTATTTCAATATCTGTTTTTGACCAAGTCATAAAAGTCCATGTTACAAAATTCAAAAATATATAAAATGAAAGATAAAGCTGTCTATCAGCCTTACTCTCTCCCCCACCCTGTGCCAAGTTCTCAGGTGGTTCAGCTTGAAGGCCTCCTGGGTTTGGAAGGTGGGTAGTGCTTCTTTGGAGACAAACCCTCTTCAGCACCACCCCTCCCAAAAGACTGATGGTGCCACTCACTTCACCCCTGTCCTAGCCTTACTCTACTCCTATGATTAGACTTCCTTATGCAATGGTTCCTGGTTTTCCTATCCAAGCAGGATTACCTCAGACAATTGCAGCGGAGACTCCATAATCCAAGACATAGGGGTCTGGGTGGGAAAGCCAAAGCAAAAGGATCAATTCAGGTATCAAAAGCTGGCTTAAGAGGAATGCAACAACTAAACACAATGTGTGATCCTGGGTTCATTTTTCCAAATGAAAATTTTGGCGGAAAAGCAAGAGCTGACTTAGGAAGCCAGGAAATCTGAGAAAGAGCAGGAGTGGAATAAAAGCCTGAGGGGTTTGACTGCTGCAGAGATGGCATCTCTGCTGCTGGTCTCAACATTCTAGGAAGGGTATGGGGTGCAGTCCAGCTAGGACACAAACCAGCTGAGTGCTGAAACTTTTTCCAGTAAATCCATCACTAGGTGGCTTGCCCCTCTGTCTTGGGTGGCCCTACACGGCATGGCTCATAGTTTCATTGAGTTAGACAAGGCTGTCGTCCATGTGATCAGATTGGTTAGTTTTCTGTAATTGTGGTTTTCAGTTTGTCTGCCCTCTGATGGAGGAGGATAAGAGGCTTATGGAAGAGGCTGGAGAGTTCTGACAAAATGTGGTCCACTGGAGAAGGAAATGGCAAAACACTTCAGTATTCTTGCCTTGAGAACCCCATGAACAGTATGAAAAGGCACAAAGATAGGATAGCCCTATGCAAACAAGGAACTGAAAGGAGATCTCTGAGACTGCTGCCACCATGGGCTCAGAAGACCTGGGGGGCTGCTCAGGTAATCAGCCGTCTCTTCTCTGGCTGGTTCCTACTTGTGACCTGGAGTTGAAGTGGTGCGAACTGGCTGAATTAACCCAGAGAAGAATCAAGAACCAAGAAGGGGATGAATAAGCAACCTCCAGCTGCCCGCAGGGGTCGGGGAAGTCCCGCAACCAGGGGTCTCTCTCCAAGGCCTCCTTCTGGGCTATTTACTCAGGGGGACAAGTCCAAGGTGCTCACTTCCTCCCACCACCCAACAGGTGACTCATAAGTGAGGCCAGGACAGCTCACAGGGAGAGAGGACAGCAGAGGGAGTCCTCAAGGCCAGATAGGGCTTCTCCTGCCCTCTCCCTTTGGTCCAAATCTCCTCCTGCTCCCAGACCCTGGAGTGTCACCACAGAAGCTGTTTCCTTCAGCTCTTGCCTTGCCTCCAGCCCAGCCACTCTGTGAGGGTCAGCGGACCTTGAACTGAACCCCAATCTGGCCTTTGCCATCTCTCATCTATGTGACCTGGAGCACCTTACCTGCCCTCACCTGTAAAATGAGAAGAATATTTCCCTATATTTTTATGAGGATCAAATATCATGTGTGTCCATGGCCTGGGCCAGTGCCTGACACACAGTAGGTCCTACCTATTGTGGTGCTGTCCCCTCTACCTGGAATGTGTTAGTTTAGGCAGAAACCTCTCCCCTCCACTGGAATCCCCGCTTCCCTGTGCTATGTTAGGGCACCTGCCCAGCACTCTCATATAAAAGCACTTACTTACCAAATGTGACTGCCTCAGGCAGGCACTAGCTCAACTGATCTCAAATGTTCCTCCTGAAGATTCCACGAGGAGTGTTTCTTCTATGTCATTTGCTGGCAGAGAATGTCCTCTAATTGAGAAAAGATGAAACCTACAAGGAAGGGGCAGGTCATGTAACCTTGGACAAGTTATTGAGCTACTCTCTGCCTTAGTTTCCTCATCTGTTCACTTTTATTCTGAGGAAACTGAGATCATGCTTGCAAAGTACTTGGCATGATTGCTGATACATGTAGTGATTTCACACTGAATAATTCTCACAAACACATAGAATTATCAGAGACAGCAAAGGGAGAGCTCGCAGAAGAGACACTCTCTGAGAAAATGTTGAGTGCATATTTATTGATAACTTATCTTGCAGTCTTTAACTAAGAGCAGTAAGGCAAGGCAGAGACCAGAATTCTAGGACTAAGGAAGCCTTCTCCTGGAGGTCCAGAGGTAATCACATTCAGTTCAGTTCAGTCGCTCAGTCGTGTCTGATTCTTTGTGACCCCATGGACTGGAGCATGCCAGGCTTCCCTGTCCATCACCAACTCCCGGAGCTTGCTGAAACTCATCTCCATCAAGTCAGTGACGCCATCTAACCATCTCATCCTCTGTTGTCCCCTTATTCTCCCACCTTCAATCTTTCCCAGCATCAGGGTCTTTTCAAATGAGTCAGATCTTCACATCAGGTGGCCAAATTCAGGACTGATTTCCTTTAGGATTCACTAACTGGATCTCCTTGCAGTCCAAGGGACTCTCAAGAGCCTTCTCCAACAGTCTGTCACTGTTTCCATTGTTTACCCATCTATTTGCAATCAAGTGATGGGACCGGATGCCATGATCTTAGTTTTCTGAATGTTGAGTTTTAAGCCAACTTTTGCACTGTCCTCTTTCACTTTCATCAAGAGGCTTTTTAGTTCCTCTTCACTTTCTGCCATAAGGGTGGTGTCATCTGCATATCTGAGGTTAGTGATATTTCTCCCAGCAATCTTAATTCCAGCTTGTGCTTCATCCAGCCCGGCATTTTGCATGATGTACTCTGCATATATGTTAAGTTAGCAGGGTGACAATATACACTGACACTCCTTTCCCAATTTGGAACCAGTAAATTGTTTCATATCTGCTTCGAACTGTTGCTTCTTGACCTGCATATAGATTTCTCAGGAGGCAAGTCAAGTGGTCTGGTATTCCCATCTCTTGAAGAATTTTACACAGTTTGTTGTGATCCACACAGTCAAGGCTTTGGCATAGTCAATAAAGCAGAAGTTTTTCTGGAACTCTCTTGCTTTTTTGATGACCCAACAGATGTTGGCAATTTGATCTCTGGTTTCTTTATGACTCTAATCACATTAGAGTCATCTTTATGACTCTAATCACTTTGAAGATAAGGGGGTTTGTTCTGTGTGCAGAACAGCATCTAACATCATGACTGACATGTCAGTCAGAATGTCTAACTTAAGGGAGGGGAAAAGAGCAAGCAAAGAAGAGAGAATGAGTAAGATTAAATTTCAGGAGACATTTCTGAGAAAGCAGTAAAACATGGTTCCCACAATTCCCCTCTTCTTATTTTCTTTAATGAATGTTTCTTTGATCTTGTGGGAGGAATAATGTTAGCATCACCTCAGTGCAGGTGAGTCAAGAAAACGAAACAATTGATGTTCTGACTAGAAATAAAACACAAAGCAATATTGTGAATAAGATGAAAGAAAAAAACCCCAAGATTTTAGATTTAGGGATGAGAACCAGTTCTTTGTGTTGAGCCATGTGGCTTTATCTAGGAGGGTTTAAATAGTAACATCCTAACAGTATTGTTGAAGGGATTGAATCTGCTGACAAAGGATGTGTTGTAAGTGTAGGACAGAGTCATTGAGTATATCGTCTGATTTTGGGTCTAGTTGTTGATGCAAATCATTCCAGATTTCAGAATAATTATGAGAAAATAAGGTGTTACACACACATGAGAAAACATACTGTCACAGTCTAATTGTGATTGAGTCCAAAGAGCACGCTGATGTTTACCGAGCCATAAAACTGTGGTGTCCAAAGCTGCAAGTTGAGGTAAAATCATTAGATCAGTTTCTACTTGTTCAGTAAAGTCAGAAGTTATATTAGTCATAAAAGTCTGTACTTGGTTGGCAGCTTTTAAAGATATAGAAAGGGCAGTGGCAGCAGTTGCTGCAGTAACAGCTGCTGTGGTAATAGTTATGGATTTTCAGGAGTAACAGGTGTGCCAGTATTAACGAGCTATTTCAGCTCTTCATGTAATGTCAGTGGCTCGTGGATGGTTATTTCTCTATCTTTTCGGAGGAGACGTGCTAGGAGGAGTCTTTTGGGTGGTCAACAGATGAAATTCTGGTAATGGATCTTGAAATCCTTGGTGCTTCATGATAAGGTTTCACATAACAGGCAAGGATTCAAAGTGGACCTGAGGAAGACAGAATGGCAGCATATCCCCTTCCCCATGTTCAGGTCCTTGCCAAATAGGAGAGGGCAGTTATTTAAAAAGTACCAGAGGGTATTCTTGAGAATGTGGAGGAGAAAAATGTCTAGCAGCAGCTGATTGTGAAGAATTTTTGGGAAGTTGACTAGTGATTAAGAGTGAATAGGAAAAAAAAAAAAAAAGAGTGAATAGGGCAATATGCAATCATTCCCTGGGAGGGGTTAATTATTTCCTTTTCTGTTTATTTAAAAATTATTTCAGTAGCCCATTTGCACGTTCTATAATGGCTTGTCCAGTAGGGTTGTGAGGAATACTTGTGATGTTTAATATCCCATTCAGTTCAGTTCAGATCAGTTCAGTCTCTCAGATGTGTCAGACTTTTTGTGACCCCATGGACTGCAGCACACCAGGCCTCCCTGTCCATCACCAACTCCTGGAGTTTACTGAAACTCGTCTGTTGAGTCAGTGATGCCATCCAACCATCTCATCCTCTGTTATCCCCTTCTCCTCCCACCTTCAATCTTTCCCAGTATGAGGGTCTTTTCCAATGAGTCAGTTTTTTGAATCAGGTGGCCAAAGTATTGGAGTTTCAGCTTCAACATCAGTCCTTCCAATGAATATTCAGACTGATCTCCTTTAGGATGGACTGGTAGGATCTTCTTGCAGTCCAAGGGACTCTCAAGAGTCTTCTCCAACATCACAGTTCAAAAGCATCAATTCTTCAACACTCAGCTTTCTTTATACTCCAACTCTCACATCCCTACAGGACCACTGGAAAAACCATAGCCTTGACTAGATGGAACTTTGTTGGCAAAGTAATGTCTCTGCTTTTGAATATGCTGTCTAGATTGGTGATAACTTTTCTTCCAAGGAGCAAGTTTCTTTTAATTTCATGGCTGCAGTCACCATCTGCAGTGATTTTGGAGCCCCCCAAAATAAAGTCTGTCACTGTTTCCACGTTTCCCCGTTTATTTCCCGTGAAGTAATGGGACTGGATGCCATGATCTTAGTTTTCTGAATGTTGAGTTTTAACCCAGCTTTTCCACTCTCCTCTTTCACTTTCATCAAGAGGCTCTTTAGTTCCTCTTCACTTTCTGCCATAAGGGTGGTGTCATCTGCAAACCTGAGGTTATTGATGTTTCTTCTGGCAATCTTGATTCCAGCTTGTGCTTCATCCAGCCCAGAGTTTCTCCTGATGTACTCTGCATATAAGTTAAATAAGCAGGGTGACAATATACAGCCTTGACACACTCCTTTCCCTATTTGGAACCAGTCTGTTGTTCCATGTCCAGTTCCAATTGTTGCTTCCTAACCTACATACAAATTTCTCAAGAGGCAGGTCAGGTGACCTGGTATTCCCATCTCTTTCAGAATTTTCCACAGTTTGTGGTGATCCACAGTCAAAGGCTTTGGCATAATCAATAATGCAGAAATAGATATTTTTCTGGAACTCTCTTGTTTTTTCAATAATCCAACAGATGTTGGCAATTTGATCTCTGGTTCCTCTGCCTCTTCTAACACCAGCTTGAACATCTGAAAGTTCATGTTTCACGTACTGTTGAAGCCTGGCTTGGAGAATTTTGAGCATTACTTTACTAGCATGTGAGATGAGTGCAATTGTGCGGTAGTTTGAGCATTCTTTGGCATTGCCTTTCTTTGAGATTGGAATGAAAACTGACCTTTCTCAGTCCTGTGGCCACTGCTGAGTTTTCCAAATTTGCTGACATATTGAGTGCAGCACTTTCACAGCATCATCTTTTAGAGTTTGAAATAGCTTAACTGGAATTCCGTCACCTCTACTAGCTTTGTTCATAGTGATGTTTCCTAAGGCCCTCTTGACTTCACATTCCAGGATGTCTGGCTCTAGGTGAATGATCACACCATCGTGATTATCTGGGTCATGAAGATATTTTTTGTTTAGTTCTTCTGTTATTCTTGCCACCTCTTCTTAATATCTTCTACTTCTGTTAGGTCCATACCATTTCTGTCCCTTATTGAGCCCATCTTTGCATGTACTATTCCCTTGGTATCTCTAATTTTCTTCAATAGATCTCTAGTCTTTTCATTCTATTGTTTTCCTCTATTTCTTTTCATTGATCACTGAGGAAGGTTTTCTTATTTCTCCTTGTTATTCTTTGGAACTCTGCATTCAAATGGGTTAATTGCAGTGTTAATATCTCCCAAGCCTCCAATTTTTAATTTGTCGATCAATAGCATTTTGATGCAAACACCTGACTCCTCAGAAAAGATCCTCATGCAGGGAAAGATTGAAGGCAGGAGGAGACAGGGACGACAGAGGATGAGACGGTTGAATGGCATCACCAGCTCGATGGACATGAGTTTGGGCAAGCTCCAGGAGTTGGTGATGAACAGGGAAGACTGGTGTGCTGTAGTTTATGGGGTCACAGAGTCAGACATGAAAGCGACTGCACTGAACTGACTGAGCATTTTGTAATTTGTCTACAAAGCTCATGTAAGGTTCATTTGCTCCTTGTCTTATAGTAGAAAAGGATTCCTGTGGGACTGTAAGATAGGGTAAACAAAGACCAGCTTTATGAGCAGCTTTGGAGGCTTGTGTAAAAGCCTGAGCGTCCATTGTGGTTTGAGCAGCCACAGTTATGTATTGTCCTTCTCCCATAAGCATATTTATATTAACAGAGATGCCATTTTGAAGGTTGTTTAAAGCAAGCATAGTACAATAATCTCTATATTCTTGAAACCATAAGGAGTATTGAGCAGTAGGTAAACCATTTTTACAAGTGTCTTCCAATCCCAGGGTGTCATTTGTTATCCACCACCTATACTCTCTACAGTCCCTTTAGTAAATGAACTACAGATGCCATTGTCCTGCTGTGAAAAGACAGGGAAGGCATCTACAGTTCCTTCCTTCTCTAAACCTTCTCTGACCATATTTTCTACCATAGGACCCTGAGAAACATTAGGAAGTGATTGAGCAAGTCCTTGAGTGGATTCGTGAGCTGATAAAGTAGTCTTTGTTGATTCTATACAGCTGGTTTTATACATAATAAAAGGAGATGGTGGAGGTGCTTCCGGCAGAGGAATAATATCAGCCCAAGGAATTTCTCACTGTTCTATAGCAGAAACCCAATATGACAAAATTCCAAATATTTCGATGCTGTATATTTGCAACACCTACACCATTTCTCAACCAATGACCTGCTAGTTCCCAATCAGACACTTTCAAAGAACCTTCTTGTGGATACAAAGGACACCGAGAAGAAGTTTCGTTAGAAAACATAGGAACAACGTAAGAAGTTTCATTAAGTCTAAAACAGAAATCTTACAACCAGCGGCAGCAAGCAGAAAGGAAAGCTGACATTTATGTGCAAGCTTTTGAAAAGAAAGAGAATTACTCATAGCAGAAAGCAAAAGCAAAAGTACTGCACATCAGGAAGACTTCGTTCCATTGCTAGCCTTAGAGGCCGTAGCCGCTGCCTGGATCAGCAGATGTCCTTTTCCCTTGCTTGGGCTTGAGGAACAGGTTGGAAGCAAATCATCAGGTGGTCTGTGTTCGGGTGCCAATTGTGGCGATGGCACACTGAATAATTCTCACTAACACATGGGATTATGAGAGTTTACAAGACACTCTCTGAGATAATGCTAAGTGCATATTTATTGATAACATACCTTGTAATTTTTAACTAAGAATAGTAAGGCAAGGAAGAGACCAGAATTCTAGGATTAAGGAAGCCTCCTCCTGGAGGTCCAGAGGTAATCACATTAGAGTCATAAAGAAAGGACTTTGAAGATAAGGGGGTTTGTTCTGTGTGCAGAAGAGCATCTAACTAATGCTGCCGTGTCAGTCAGAATATCTAATTTAAGGGAGGGGGAAAGAGCAAGCAAAAGCAATAAACCATGGTTTCCACACATATGGATTAGCTGAGTTCTGCATCTCATGGTGGTTTTGCTTGAATGTGCAGATAAGCTCATGCTAATTGAAGAGAGAAGAATCAGTAGGAGGGAGTTTTCTGGGAAAAAAATAATTGAAAAAAAAAAGTAACTGTAAACAAGGAGTAGAGTTTACAGTAGGCAAATGACAACCTTGTTTTGAGTTGTGGCACCTACTGTGAGTTGTGGAAAGAAAGCCCCTACCTCGCCCCTCCCTTTGGTTGCCTTATCAGCAAAATCAGATCAGATTCCTGACCTAATTTCCAGGGTGATTGTAAGACCAAACTCTAGTGTGTGGTCCTCATGGGATACCACCCATCACTCCTCTGGCCCTCCCTCAAAAGCTGAGAGGAAGTGACCATAATGAGCAGGACCATTTTCTGGGATGAAGCAGCCCTGATGGGCAGGTGGGTCTCTATGAGGGGTCCAAGCGCATAGCTGCCCCTACTGCTCGGGGCAAAAAAGAGAAGTCTACCAGCAGCCCAGCTTCATGACTCTCAGGATGCGGGTCCTGTTCTTCTGTTTCTTAATCTGAAAAATGGAGCTGACGCTTCCTAGAGCTGGTGTGAGAGTCTGGACAGGAACGGTGCAGATGGTGCCTGCACAGAGTCTGCGCATGCCCAGTCCTTGACACACCGAGGCTCTTTGCTCAGGAAACAAACAGAAATTCAGACTGGTTTTCTGAGTTGCCAGGTCACTAGCCTTCCTATAAAAGTGCTCCATTTGAAGAAAAGAGAACTGTGTCAAGTAGAAATAATCCAAGGGAGTAAAGAGCAGCATGCTCTCAGCCCTTCCCACAAACTTGACATCCATCCAAATGGCCTTAACCACCAAGGCTGGGCCTCCTCAGGTGAGTTGCTGGGATCTGAAGGCACTAGTTCTGTCCCTGTCAGCAGGGCCAAGTCCAGAGGGACTTGATCAAAGGGTGAGGGTGGGTATGGACAGAGTGGCTGAGGGGTAGCCTTAGGCCCCTTTCCCAGGTACCATGGGAGCATAGCAGGGGACAGTGGACTCTCAGGGGAGGCCCTGGAGGGCTTCTCAGAGGAGGTGATGGGAGATTTTGGCTCTACAGGGTGAGTATGATTTCTCCAGATTGGTTGCAGCAGGTGTCCCTGGCAGTTGGATCTGCATGAGCAAATTCTAGTAGCCACATGGGCATAGCCCTCTGCAGCAACAGTATGACCATGTGCTGGTGGAACAAAGGTGAATAAGGCAGGCAGGCTAACAACTGTGTGGGGATGGAGAGGAATGAGCGGGTGGGAAGATGGCCATGGGGTTGGGGAGTGGGTCGCCAAGGGACTCACAATGTGGTGTTGTCAGTTCTCCTTCAAGGAGCCGACTCAGGGAGGACTGTGTCAAGATGGTCATGAAATGTCAGGGCTGGGGTTGTTTTTCTAAGGGGTCAGCAGAAGGGTGAGAATAGTCCAGGGTGGGGCCAGGGTGGGCAGGGTGTTGTTAACTTGAGCAATCCAGAAAAGAAGTTTTCACTTTCCCTTTTGATTCTCTGGGTATATCTGGGCCCTGAAAGTGTGTGGTCACTGCATAGATGCACAGAAGGCGGCTGCATTTGCAGAGCTGAGAATAACTGGATCTTGTTCACACTTGGCCAGAGGAAGATTCCTGGGTAAGCAGTTGGGGTAGGAGCCCTGCCCATCTCCCCATTCTAAGGATGACTGTCTGAGAAAAGGATGACTGACACTACTTTACAGAAGAAGGGAAATGGAAGCTCAGGGAGGTGAGGCCATGGCTCAAGGCACAGGTTAGGCAGGGGCCTGGATGTGGAGGCAGATGTGTCTGTGTTCAGCAAAAGCTTTCCTAAAACAAGATGGTGTAGAGAATAGACGATGTAGGTCTCACATCACAGTTTACTGGCAGAGGGTAATCTTCTGGAAAGTGCAGGATGCCCATAAATGGAAATGCTCAGAAATGTGATGACACTGTCTATCAGGAAGAACTTTGAGCAAGACAGACAAGGAAAACAAATGGAAGCCCTCCACGCAGGTAAAAGAAGTGTGGTGCTGTGTCTTCACGAAGCTGGTTGCTTCATGTCCCAGTAACGGGTCCCACACCTCGTATTCTATTCAGGCTGTGCCTGGGAGGGTGGAGGGAGCCCTGGAGGCCCTGGAACAGTGGGAGCAGCAGAGAAGAGACAGGGCACCTGCCTAGTGCTGGGAGCTGCAGAAACTCTACACAAATAGACCTACAGCCACGAAAGTGCAAGATTCCAGGGGGGCCTGGAGAGGAACTGGGGGAGACAGCACGGGCAGGAGGCTTTGGAGTGGGAACTCTAATTACAGGTAACATTTCACCTGGTGAGGCAGGTGGGGTCTGTGTCTGGCCATGCAGTTGGGCGGGGACAGGCTTCCCCACAGTCCTCCCTTTTCTCAGAAACAGCCTTTCCAGGAAGTGACCTGGAGGCTAACAGAGGAAGACACTTGCAATAGAAATCCAGCAGAAGGGAGCACCATCCAACATTCACACCCAGCTGAGGCCCAAGACAAGGGTCAGGACCAGGACAAGAATGGGAGGGAAGGACAGAAGGATAAGTCAAGGGTCATGATGCATTTACAATTCTTTGGCATCATCCAAGAGCTGGCCCTTCTGCTGGAGCCCTCTTCTTTCTGGCTTGAATTTTCCTTCTCATGTTTCATGATTTCAATTGGCTGCCCTGGCTCCTTGGGTTCTGCAGCTTCGAGGCAGAGAAGGAGGCTGGGGAGCAGCCCGCTCTCCTGTCCCACCTGCTTGGAGGCAGGTCTGCCTGTATGAATACTCTCCCATCCACAAGGTCAGTGCCTCTAGCCTCTGGCACCAGGCACACTCGTTAGTGGACAAGCTGATGGTTACTCTTCCTGAGGGACAACCCCAGGCATCACAGAGAGGAAGTGATAGAAAGATTTAGGATGGAGCTTAGGGGAGGGGATTTGGGGGAGGCTCTAATGATATGGGGCAACTCTAGGTTGGGTGCTGCCGAGAACTGGGGTCAGTTCTACCAGTGTGAGTCTCAGTAACTCCATCTGTGGAGTTGGGGACCAGAGTGAGGATAAAGGTGCAATTGGTAAGAAGGAGCAGTCTTGCTTTTCAACCAAGGGAGGGGGTGTTTTCTTGGCGGGGACACAGTGATGTGTGTTTGCTGTCTCCTTCGCTCCTGCTCTCAGGGTGACCCTGTGTGAAGCTGGAGTTCTGTGAGAGCCTTTACATCCAAGAGGAAAAGAACATCACCCTGTTGTGATACCAGGCCAGCTTTGGGATGTCAGGGCTTCTTTCTTTCTCAATCCTTTATAAACATTCGTGTAAATAAACAGAAGGGAATATCCCCACAGACTTCAAGACTGCTCTTCTTATTAAATTTATTTCATAACAAAATATTTCCTATTATACTTACCCTTCTTTACACCATGAAAAGAAAAGAAAGAAACCAGCTCAGTCCTGTCCAACTCTTTGTAGCCCCATGAACTGTAGCCCACCAGGCTCTTCTCCATGGGATTTCCTAGGCAACAATACTTGAGTGGGTTGCCATTTCCTTCTCCAGGGGATCCTCCTGACTCAGGGACTGAACCTACATCTCTTGCATTTTTCATCTCCTGTGTTACCACTAGTGCAGTTTTTAAACTTTATGTCTCCCTTTTAGGCCACACTTTATCTAAAGTCCTCTCATTTGATTATTATTATGAACTCATGGCCTTTCACAGACTCAACAAGGCCCAATGAAGTATATTTATAGTAACATTACCTTTTATTATTATTATTTTTTTACTGTTATATGTGGGTGCCCCCTTCTGACCACTTCTCTGATCATCTTCAAGAGCATCCTTGCCTTTGCAGGAGCAGAGATGCTGGCCTGTGGATGCCTCCCCTGCAAGTTATCTTGCATCCTTTGAGTGGACAGAAGCCCATGGGTATACATGTGGGTGGGCTACTGGGTACATTGGGTATCCAGATGCTACTGGACAATATCTGTTTAAGGTCACAGTTCACTCTCATTATTCTGGTTTAACCCTGTTTTCATGCCTACTTTTCTAGAGAACTTGGTTTCATCAACACGAACATGCCTCCTACACTGACAGCTGTCACAGCAAGTCACACTTATTTCTGGTTGGCACTTAATTCAACTGCTTCTGTCATCTTTAAGGTGGTGGTGCTAGAAACCACCCCATTCTTGTGGGTTACTGAATACTATAAAGTGACTTTTGTTGTCTTAGGGCTTCCCTGGTAGCTCAGACAGGAAAGCGTCTGCCTGTAATGTGGGAGACCTGGGTTTGATCCCTGGGTCGGGAAGATCCCCTGGAGAAGGAAATGGCAACGCACTCCAGTACTCTTGCCTGAAAAATTCCATGGATGGAGGAACCTGGTAGGTTACAGTCCATGGGATCCCAGAGAGTCGGACACAACTGAGCAACTTCACCAGTAGCTGTCTTAGAGTTAAAACAGTCAAAAATCCTAAGTGCATATGGTTAAAAAAAATCAATTTCTACAGAGGGTTCTACTCATTCCTTCCCAAGGAAAAGCTATTTCTTTCAGTTCAGTTTGGTTGCTCAGTCATGTCCAACTCTTTGCGACCCCATGGACTGCAGCACTCCAGGCCTCACTGTCCATCACCAACTCCCAGAGTTTACTCAAACTCACATCCATTGAGTTGGTGATGCCATCCAGCCATCTCCTCCTCTGTCGTCCCCTTCTCCTCCTGCCTTCAATCTTTCCCAGCATCAGGGTCTTTTCAAATGAGTCAGCTCTTCACATCAGGTGTTCGAAGTACTGGAGTTTCAGCTTCAACATCAGTCCTTCCAATGAATATTCAGGGTTGACTTCCTTTAGGATGGACAGATTGGATCTCCTTGCAGTCCAAGGGACTCTCAAGAGTCTTCTCCAACACCACAGTTCAAAAGCATCAATTCTTCAGTGCTCAGCTTTCTTTATAGTCCAACTCTCACATCCATACACGACAACTGGAAAAATAATAGCTTTGCCTAGACGGACCTTTGTTAGCAATGTCTCTGCTTTTAAATATGCTGTCTAGGTTGGTCCTAACCTTTCTTCCAAGGAGCAAGTTTCTTTTAATTTCATGGCTGCAGTCACCATCTACAGTGATTTTGGAGCCCCCCAAAATAAAGTCTGTCACTGTTTCCATTGCTTGCCCATCTATTTGCCATGAAGTGATGAGACCAGATGCCATGATCTTAGTTTTCTGAATGTTGAATTTTAAGCCAGCTTTTTCACTCTCCTCTTTCACTTTCATCAAGAGACTCTTGAGTTCTTCTTTGCTTTCTGCCCTAAGGGTGGTGTCATCTGCATACCTGAGGTTATTGATATTTCTCCCCGCAATCTTGATTCCTGCTTATGCTTCATCCAGCCTAGCCTTTCTCCTGATGTACTCAGCACATATGTTAAATAAGTAGGGTGACAATATATATCCTTGACACACTCTTTTTCTGATTTGGAACCAGTCTGTTGTTCCATGTCCAGTTCTAACTGTTGCTTCCTGACTTGCATATAAATTTCTCAGGAGGTAGGTCAGGTGGTCTGGTATTCCCATCTTTTAAGAATTTTCCAGTTTGTTGTGACCCACACAGTCAAAGGCTTTGACATAGTGAATAAAGCAGAAGTAGATGCTTTTCTGGAACTCTCTTGCTTTTTCAATGATCCAATGGATGTTGGCAATTTGATCTCTGGTTCCTCTGCCTTTTCTAAATCCAGCTATTTTTTAGGTAGTTAATCAATGACTTTAAATTATATTTGGAGAAGGAAATGGCAACACACTCCAGTATTCTTGCCTGGAGAATTCCATAGACAGAGGAACCAGGCGGGCTACAGTCCAAGGGGTCACAAAGAGTCAGACACAGAGAGTGACTGACACAAACAGAAATGATATTACTACATTGGGAGCTGTACTGTAGTGTGAGAATGTGCTCAGGAGACAGGAACCTGGACTTGGAGTCTGGCTCTAGCACTAGCTGTGTGCTTTGAGTACGTTGCTTCACATCTCTGAGCTTCAGTTTCCTTCCTTATAGGATCATTGTGAGAACTAAAAGGAAGTGAATTCATACCAAGCAGTTGGGAAGGTGCAAAGTGGGGTGTCATCAACCACAATAGCTAATCAGTATTAGGTATTGCATTTTTTCATTTTCTTGATTTAAAAATTTGTACATTATTTATTTCTTACTAGGAAAAATAAGGATTTCATTTATTTTTATACTTTTCTTATACCCTTCCCCATCTTCTGCTTATACAATTATTGCTCTAGTTTTATATCCTCTATTAGGAATCTTTGCATTTGTAAACATTTTATTTATGTATTTATTTGTTATACTCTCAACTGGAACTACTATTTCTTTACTCCTAGCTTTGTAAACAACTCTTCCCTTCAGAGCTTCAGCTCCTAAGTTCTAGAAATGTATTTTAATTTTTATATTGATTAACTGAATTGTTAAATATCACATATATCAACAATACTTCAGTTTTAAACAGCATCTAAAATAATCAAAATGGGAAAACCAGGACTTGGACATACATTAATTTACCTTAGATTTTTTAAAAAATAAAACAAGACAGTTTACATATTTGTGATATTTTAATACTTTTTTTTAGAGCTAACTTGTACCAAATAGCTGCACTTGCTTCTGGGCAGAACTTTAGTTTTTCCTGATGTTTCTAATTGGCTTCCTTTTCACCCCATGCACTGTTTATCTTCAGCATTTCCTCCATTTCTTTCCAACTGTGCCTCATGTGATACCGAGTCCCCTGTCCCCACAGACTCTGGAGTTCTTATCCCATTCTGGACTGGTTTCTCTCTAGGTCTGCTGCGCGCCCAGCTGGGATCCTTGGATTCCCTTCCCATGGGGTTGATGTTCCTGATTCCTGGATCCCACATCTATCTCTCTCATGGGTATCCTTTATCTCTTCCATAATTAAACAAACACATAATCTAATTTTTTTCCTGCATCTCATTCTCAAGTAACTTTCTAAAGGTCTGGTGAAGGGTGAAGGCTGCTGTAAATATGGGATGGGATGTGGGGGTGGTGGGCTTGTCCCCTGCTCTCCCCTCGGCCTCCCTCTCATCTTGCTCCCTCTGGGGCTCTGCCCAGCAGACCGTTCTTCTCTCCTGTGAACACGCTCCCTGTTTCTCTCCCTCTACTGCACTCCTCTTATTCATCTATCACTTCACCGTCCAGTGAGTCTTCAGACATTTATGAACACTCTGGTCTCCTGTTGCCCCCATGCTTGTTTTTATTAGCAGCAGAGGGAGGAGAGGAAGGCTATGGTGAGTGGGGTGAGCCCAGTGAGTGGGGTGGAATCCAGTCTACCAGGGGCAAGACTTCTGACCTTGGCCAAATCATAAAACTTCTGTACTTCAGCTTCTGTATCTGCAGATGGGGATACAATGTACACATATCAAATGTTAATGGAATAGCATACAAGTTATCATATGTAAAGTTTCAGAGCCAATACCAATGCAGAGCGATGACCACAAACACAAGTCACTCTTATCAGTAGCTGTTATTATACCTGTAAGTACCTTTACTGTCATTTCAGTCAGGTCTCAGGAGGAGGAGTTGACAAAGGCTCTTTTGCTTTCTTAAAACAGTAGCTAAATGTCATCAACATCTGCTTTCCTTCCTCTTCTCCCATGGCAAGATAATCACATGCAGAATCAAAGTAAATTTTTTATATATAAAGACCTGAAGCTTTTTTTTTTTTTTTAAAGACCACTGAGAATGGGAAAGTCTGAAAGGATGGACACCCTCATATATTATGAGGGTGAACATAAATTATGACAGTCTGTTTGGATAACAGTGTGGATCTAGGTATGAAAATTTTTTAGGTATTGATGCCTTGTGATTTAGTAATTCTACTTCTAGAAATAGCTTAAGGAAACAGTCTCAAATGTGAGTGAAGTTTAATACAAGGAGAATGTTCTTTATTATTTACATACGGTATTAGAACCAACCTAAAGTCCAGTAGTCAGGGGAGGACAGCAGAGAGGACCAGGCACAGTTCGGGGTCCTCAGCCATGCAGGGCAGGGACACAGGAAGTACGGTGGGGCTGGTGGGACTCTAGGCCCTTGTGAGATAAAGGCTTTTGCAGAAGCAAGGAAGACATGGGCTGTCAGAGTTGCACCACCAAGATCTTTGTCAAGGCTGACTTGAGCCTGGGGGGCAAGACATCATTTTAGAATGAGAAGAGTCATTTACCAATAAACATATATCCACAAGTAATTCTTTTCATATATTAAATGGAGTAGAGCATAGTCATCACAAACCTGGGATCTGGATCAGAAAGTCCAGGCTCTGGCACCAGTGTGAAAAACTGGGCTGACCTAAAGTTAGATTAGTTTCAGGAGCCTGCATGTCATAGACACTGGATCAACATCACTTATTACCAGTTAGTAACAGAGTTGCTCCAACCTCATGTAATTTCCAGAGTATTCCTTCCTATCTATTTGTCCGTCTCTGGATTTATTACTCCTATAACTTCACAGATGGCTGTTTCCTCTGTTATTATCTTCTCCTTGTACCCCAACAGGACTATGACTTGGAGGAAGTTGGAGGGTGGTGCGGAACTTTCCTTAACTAGTGACCTGCAGAGCCCAGGAGACGGAGAACCACGCTGGGTTAAGTCCCCGGTGGCACTGGTGGCTGTCCCAGGGGAACCCACCCGAGACCTCAACCCTCGCTGCTCCCTCAGCCACTGCTTACTCGTGATCAAACCCACGTTCTGTTTTCTCTCCCCAAGGGTGAGGTCACACCTCCTTCCAGCCTGACAGGAACAAGGAGCTGAAGGGAGATATCTGAGACCCTGCTGCTGCCACCATGAGCTCAGAAAACCTTGGAGACCGCTCAGGTAGGCAGCTGCCTCTTTTCTGGCCAGTTCCTACATGTGACCCAGAATTGAGGGTGGTTCCTCCAGGCAGAGTTAACCTACAGAGGAATTAAGAACCAAGAGAGGATGGATAAGCATCCTGGAGCCCCTCAGGGGGGCCATGTGGAGTACCCCAACGGGAGTGTGTCCACAGAGCCTCTTTCCCAGTCCTCTCCTTGGGGAGCCATTTGCTAGGTGCTCACTTCCTCCCCCACTGCCCTCTAGCAAGTGACTCAGAAGTGAGGCCAGGACAGTCCATGGGGAGGGAGACAGCAGAGAGAGTCCCCAAAGCCAAATGGGGCAGCAAGAGGAGGTCCCCCAGCATCCCTGGAGCTCCTCCTGCCCTCTCCCTTGGCCTGAGCCTCCTCCTGCTCCCAGACCCTGGGGCATCACCACAAACACCATTCCTTCAGCTCTCACCCTGCCACTTACCCAGCCGCTCTGCAAGAGTCAGCAGACAGTGAACTGGACCCCAGTCTCCCTTTGCCACCTCCCACCTGGAGGGGAGGGGTGACGGGGTTGTTCACAGGGTCACACCTGGCTCCACCCCTCCTCGAGCTGGTTGATCCCCTCCCCTGCCCATTCTGAGGGTCTCCGATTAGGATCCTCTCACATAGTAGTTACTCAATGGTAGATGGTCCTAAACCCTTTTTGAAAATTAGGTAACATATAAGTTCCATGTGAACAACACTGTACTTCTACTTCTGTACATGCTGCAGTGCGCTGCTGTAGTCTGTGCTTAGTTGCTCAATCGTTGTCGACTCTGCGACCCCCATGGACTGTGGCCCACCAGGCCCCTCTGTCCATGGGATTCTCCTGGGAAGAATACTTGAGTGGGTTGCCATGCTCTCCTCCAGCTGCAGCGCACTCACCACCAAAATTTAGTTGGAAAAATCCCTATGTCGTAGAATGAAGAATCACAGGAATTTAAATTAAGGAGGATTCAAAGTCATGTCCAAGAAGTGTCTGACACTTGACCTTGGGTTCCACCTCTGAACTTTCTGCTCACTGGCCTTGGGTTGTCCCTTCTCCTGCCTGAATCTCACTTTCTTCTTCTGTGAAATAATAATGCCTCCGTGTGTTCATGTACCAGGAAACACATCTTACATCGTGTCCAGCCCCTCCCATACGTATATATCCTAGTTGCCTATGTCTTACCTGCAGTTCCGTAACCTCTAGATCCCTGAAATCATACAGGGATCTTGGTCACTCATTTGAGCAGTGATCTTGCCCTGTACTGATCCGAGGTTAATTATTTTCATTATATTCTCTGTCCCATTTAGTGTGAATATTCTTTTGTTTCACTGCTAAAACATGGAAGCGTTCATTTACCGGGTGCTCCAGTCTCTGCTGGAAGTAGTAACTCACAAAACACACGTGCCTTGTACTCTTTCTCTCTGTGTGAGTGATGTGCTCATTTGTTCAGTCGTGTTCAATTCTTTGCGACCTCATGGACTGTAGCCCACCAGCCTCCTCTGTTCTTGAGATTTTCCAGGCAAGGATACTGGGAGTGGGTTGCCATCTCCTATTCCAGGTGATCTTCCCAACCCAGGGATCGAACCCACAACTCCGGTGTCGCCAGCATTGGCAGGCAAATTCTTTACCACTGTACCACCTCAGGAGCCCTCGTTCTCTTTCTAAAAATTAAAATTGCAGATTCCTGAAGACATCTAAATCCCAGGATTAGATAATGACTCTGGAGGGTTGGAAGTCCAAGATCATCAAGGTAGAGGTGGTTTCTGGTGAGGCCTCTCCGCCTGCTTGCATCCTAACTGCCCTCTAACTGTGTCTTCATATGGCCATTCCTCAGGAGGAGGGGGCAGGAAGAGAGAGAATCTGGTGTCTTCTTTTCTAATAAAGACACAATCTTATTGGATTAGGGCCTCACATGACTTCATTTTACCTCAATTGCCTCTTTAAAGGCCCAATCTTCAAATATAGTCACTGGGGTTTAACCTTCAACATATGAATTGGAGGGTGAGGGTGGGAAAAGCAGTTCCGTCCATAACCCCCGGTGACTCTACCAACAGTGCCCAGGTGATCACTACTCAGGAAGATGAATTTTAACAATTTATACTAAATAACATTTAAAAAAAATTTTGCTCTAGAATTTGTTGCAGTTATCATAGTATGATAGCAAAAGCAGATCATTCTTAAGGCATAAACTTTGTTTGTTAATTTAAATAAAAATATATGATCCCTGTCACACATAGATACAATTCTGACAGGTTACTTCCATGAGCTGTGAGCAAATCTGGTATCCTTGGCCTCAAAGGAGAAGACTTCAATCTGGAGCCAGAGACAAGGCTGGATCACTCAGAGCTTTTTTGTAGCAGAGTTTTATTAAAGTGTAAATGGGGTAGAGAAAGCTTCTAACATAGACTTCAGAAGGGGACAGAAAGAGTGCCCCCTTGCTAGTTTTTAGCAAGGCATTATATACCTGATAGCAAGCTGCTAATCGGATAACAGAAATGCCTCAGACAGAGAGTGTTGTACCAGGCTCCTCTCCCACAACATGCATTTTGAGATAGAATGGCACAAGGGGACTCACCTCTGGCCATGAAACAATTGACATGAACCTTGAAGAAAGGCAGATTTCCAAGCAAATGAATAGTTTCATTAACACAGCTTAAGAAGAACATTTCCATGAGAAATACACATTGGTTAGCTCAAGGTTTGAGAAAAAGTTAAGTTCAGGGGGCACCAGGTGTCGTCATGGCAACACAGGATTATAAGGAGCCTTATAGATAAGGGGGAAAAAACGTCTGCCACTAGCAGTTTATTTCCTCCTGCCACTTGGGGACCCCTGTCCTCCTTCCTGACTGTAATCCTTTATTTCTCCCCTTTTCATTTAGGAGAATATGGCAACTAGGGAAAAGGGCTGGCAATTCTGTTCAGACTGCTTCAAGCTGGCAAGGGACACAGACCCTAAATTGTTGAGGCAGCATGTTCTGCTTACCCTCATATGGACGATCTTTGATCCAGGAGGCCCCAAGTAATAGTTGGAGAAGGCTGTGGCACTTGCCATTTGTAAATCAAAAGTCTTCATGTGGCTAGAAACAAGTTGAACCAATCAATGCATATATATTTGGAAACCAAGCACCTGATGTGCTAAGTCACTTAATCATGTGTGACTCTTTGCAGCCCTGTGTACTGTAGGTAGCCCGCCAGGCCCCTCTGTCCATGGGATTCTCCAGGCGTGAATACTGCAGTGGGTTGCCATGCCCTTCTCCAGGGGATCTTCCTGACCCAGGGATCAAACCCACATCTCCTACATCTCCTGCACTGGCAGGCAGATTCTGTACCACCAGCACCTCCTGGGAAGCCCAACTATGCACCTGGTATCATATTATCCCAGAGATAAGGCTGATGTCCTCAGAGAGCACATGGATCATTGGTAGTCAATGATTAACCCGGCGAAGAGCATAAAACACTGGGGAATATTGGGAAACTAACAGATTTCTCTGGACATGGTTTATCTTGCCCTTCTGAGAGACCTGTAGATCTAGACGAGATTAGTTTAGAAAAGGGGTCTCATTAAGTTCAGAGAATCGTCAGAGTCCAGTATAGTTCTGGGCTAATCAGAAACTAAAGAACCTTTGTAAAGAGAACTAGGCTTGGGAATCAAGCAGTCCTATTTTGAATTAGCATGTTTTAGTCAAAGGTATGGAATTAATGATAAGCATTGGTTAGGAATTTCTGTAATGTCCTCCAATGCCAAGTGACCACTAACATCCTATTTCCTACTATTCCTTGATGAGAGGTAGAAGGCATAAAGAATATTCTCAGCTGTAAAATAAACTGCACTCCAACGCCTATGAATCCTAAGATAAATATTTTTTTAAATAGAAGAAACTCACTGAATCAAACGATTGCTAAGCAGAGCAAATGCAGTGTACATAAAACTAAGGTAGGAAACCTTTTAATTACACAGGAAATCAATGGAAGGATTAGTGATTTAAGAGAAGGATCATTTTTCCTGTGGCCCCACTGCTGTGAATGATATCTTCATGAGCCTGGGCCACCTTCTGTAGTGAATACCGGGGACCTATTACTGGTCTCAACTAACTGATTCATTCTGGCTTGGAGAGCTGCTGCAAACTGCTGTAATTCCTCCTTGGAGGATGAAGGGAGAGCTACTCCTCTTATGCTATATTCCTTTGTCACGGATCCTGTGGGTTTATTTCAATAGGACCTCTGTGGCCAACAACTATTGCTCGTCCTTCATGTGACAAAAAATTTAAATCTTCACTAAGTTTGACATTAGCAAACATTTCAATAATCATATCAGCTCTTTTTTCACCAACAGATTTCTTAGTTTTATCAATATTATTAGCTTCTTTGTGATTAAACACTTAGTGGGCTCCATTTTGCAAAACAATCTTTTGTCCTTCCTCAGTAGTAGCTGTGCCCAAAATCTTTAAGCCATAAGCTCTAACCATTTGGCATGCTGCTCTTCCAGCTCCTCCACCTGCCCCAGAACACTTTCTCCAGCTTTCACATGGACACTGGGGAGCAGACTCGATAGCAGTAAAACATGAGATGCTGATGGCAGCTTCTTGTTTAAAGTCCAGTTTTGGGGGGAAGTGTGTAAACAATGTGATGGGCTTCCAAATCGAACTCGGTGTAGCTCCCAGAGACCGTCCTGGTAGTGAATATCACCTTTCTTGAAAGATACATTCTCTCCAGCAGCTTCTACTACCCCAGCCACATCTCAGCTAGGAGTATAAGGTAGAAGTGGTTTTATACTGTGAATGCCAGAGCGGATGTATGTGTCCACTGGGTTTACACCACGTGCTTGGACTTTGTTGGAACATGGTGGTCTTTCAGAATTGGTACAGCAACATCCAACTGGAGTTTCCACACTTCGGGTCCACCAAATTAAAAAACTCAAATAGCTCTCTTCAACTTCTGTCGCCATGGTGATCTAGATACCTGTTCTAGAGTGGATTGTCAAAATCTGTGAGCCCTCCCCCAGGTTACACAGGGTTAAAAAAAAAAAAAAAAGCTACCCAATACCATTTACGATCCACCACAAAATCTTCTGCGCTTTCCCAGTGACTCAGACAGTAAAGAATCTGCCAGCAATGTGGGAGATCTGGATTTTATCCCTAGGTTGGGAAGATCCCCTGGAGGAGGTAATGGCTACTCACTCCGGTATTCTTGCTTGAAGAACCCCATGGACAGAGGAGCCTGGTGGGCTACGGCCCACGGGGTCACAAAGAGTCAAATAGGACTGAGCGACTAACACTTTCCCTTTTTCTCTTCACAAATTCTTCTAACCTCATTCTCTTTCCTTTCATCTAGATATTGAGATCTTTTTTGAGGATGTTGCTGAGTGTCTCTGGGACATACTGAGCAGAGAGGAACTGCTTCTCCTGCTGACTGAATTCCTGAAGAAAATTGAGGCTAATGCTGGTTTGTCCAGGTAACTTGTACAGGTGTATTGGTGTGTCAGGAAGGTCACCTACATCCCACAGCACCAGACTAGATTTTTGCTAGCAGGCACACCTCCTCCAAGCAGGACCCTATGGTGGGGGTTGAGGATGTTCCTTCTCAATATCTCATGAGGAATGTTTCCTCCATGTCATTTGCTGCCATTGAACAACCTCAGGTTGAGAAAAGATGAAACCTGCAAGGAAGGGTCAGGTTATGTGACCTTGGACAAATTACTGAGCTATTCTCTGCCTTAGCGTCATCATCTGTTCAGTTTTATTGTGAGGATACTGAGATCATGCATGCAACGATCTTCCCGTAATGACTGATACAGAGTAGGTACTCAATCAATATTAACATTTAAAAAGCTTGCTGGAAAGAATTTTCTTTCTGGTGATGAGAACCAAGCAGAATTTCCTTTGGGGCAAGTCAGAAAATCCTGACGCCTTCATTTGTATTACTCGGGCTTCTACCTAGATAAAGCCTTTCTAGTCCCCATCTTAGGAACTGTACCAACCCTGCAGGATCCTGCTGGCCCATAAAGCAGAGAAGCTGGGGAGGAACTCGGTGGAGCTGATGGGATCCTGGATCTAGCCCTGCCCAGCTCCTGGGTTCTGGGCTTATGTGTTAGAGTTTCAGATTTGCATGTGTCCAATGGGAATAGTAATTCAATCTGATGGACTATGGTGATGGCCTCAGAGTGATCTGCAGGGTCAGAGGTGGGGAACCAAGTGCAATCATCTCATCCGAAAGCCCAGGGAGGCCTGGATCAGGGTCAGACCCCAGGTCAGGGTGGAGCAGAAGGTCCAGGTTGGAGGACTAGTAGGCAGGCTTGGGCAGCAGAACCAGGACTAGAGTGAGGAGAGTGGGCCCTGAGGACACAGAACTGAAGGGGCTGTGACCCTGGCAGAGGTCCCGTGAGTGGGAGGGGGGACATTTCTTCCCTCCCTGATGGGATCTCCTCATGCTGGGCTAGAGGGCCCTGGGTGACCCTGTCTGTACACCCTGCCTGGGACCTGGGTTCTCACTGCATCTGGGACCCTCTTCTAATTTACATGGAGCCACCCTGACAGTGGAAGGCCTTGTGGCTCAGTGAGCCCTCCAGGGTCACAGTGAGTGGCTGCAATTGTGTGTCATTTGGGGAATTCTGAGGAGCCTCACTCATCCCCACCAAAGAGGAAAACACTTCCTCCACCAGCTGTGCAAGTGCTGGTCTCTTCCGGCTCAGCCATTCAGATGGGTGTTTCCTCAAGTCTCTTGAACCTTTAGAGGATCCACAAAGTTCCACATGACCTTGGGGAGCAGGATCATGAAGCTGTCACAAATTAACATGTAACACCTAAGAGGTCAGTGGTGCTGAGTGCTGGGTCAGGAGTCAGTGAGGTGGGCTGGAGAGTCCAAGAGGAACCAGCAACACATCTCCTGATCTCCAGGCAGCTGGGGCAGTGGATGGACTCAGGGACCTGCTTCTGGGAAAGCCAAGGACACAAGCCTTAGAAGACAGCAGATGGCAGACTAAAGGACTGTTAAGGTGCCTTTAGTTCTGACTTTGGGGTTTTTTTTTTTTTTTTTCTACAAATTCTAAGTCACAGAGACAGCCAATCTGCAAAGGATGAGGGCACAGTGCTCAGGACTATGCTTTCATTTGAACAAATGGCAAATTTAGGGGATCCCCCAAACCACCCTCAGGTTTGAGAATTCCCTATAGAGCAGACAGGACTCACTGAGACCCATCCTGATCCCAGTGTATTACAGGAAGCCTGTGGGTTTCCATCAGTCACAGGGCAGAGTCTGGGTGAATTTCACACCTGAAGCTTTGATTGTCCCCATGATGCGTTACTGTTCTGGAACTTGGTGTGTGGCAGGGCACACGGAACACTGCCTGCCAGGGACACTCACCCATTTAAAAAAAAATTATCCTGACTTGTGGTCTCCAGCCCCTCCCTGAGATCAGACTAATGTCTTAGAGTCCAGCTCCTCCAGAGGCCCCATCACACGTCTCGTTGTCAGACTGAACAGTGGCCAAAAGGCCCAGGCAGACAAGGACACTTATATCAGCCAGAATATTCTAGGGGCTTAGGGACCACTTCCCAGTAGCCAAGGGCAAAGATCAGGTTGACCCCTCACTACACACTGAGGCCCTTGAATGCCGGCTTTCTGCTCTAATCCCACTTCTCTTTGTTTCTCTGTGGAGTTCCCACTCACCAACTCTTTTAAAGTGCTGGTGTTGCCCTATCTCTGAGACATCTCTACCAAAAGTGGTTGTTTTTTTTTTTTTTTGGCTGAGCTACATGGCTTGTGGGATCCTTGGTCCCTGACCAGGGACTGAGTCATGCCCGAGGCAGTGGGAGTGCAGAGTCATAACCTCTGGACCACCAGGGAATTCCATCAAATATCTCTCTTAAGTTATGAGTATCCTAAGGTGACTTTTTTTTTTATCTGTTAGAGGATTGAAGAAGTATATGGAGCATCTACAAGGTATAAAACCTGTGTTTAATGTTGAAAGAGGAAATTTTACTTTTGTAAATTTCTTTTCTAATTGATTTATAGTACTATCTCTGTATTTATGCAGAATAGACATTTTTGAACCTATTTTACAGACAAGCGAACTGCCTTTCTAACCACTTGACCTTCATTGTTACAGGGAAGACATGAATGCACTACATGAATATCTGAATGAACTGAAAAGAGACTTGGCTGGGAAGGAGCAAGAAACGCTCCCAAAAGAGCAGCTGGATAGGAAGAGGTTTCTGAAGAAGTTTCCTCGGGTGACACAGCAGCTGGTGGAGCTCAAAAACAAGCTCCAGGAGCTTGCAGACAATGTTGACAAAGTCCACAGGGACTGTACCATCTCCAATGTGGTGACCCACAGCACTGGCACTTTATCTGGTGCCCTGACCATCCTTGGCCTGGTTCTGGCACCCGTGACAGCGGGGGCCAGTGTGGCACTCTCAGCCACTGGGATAGGGCTGGGAGCAGCGGCTGCTGTGACCGCTGTGTCCACCAGCATTGTGGAACATGTAAGTAGGTCATCAGCAGAAAACAAAGCCAGTCAATTGATGTCAATTGGCATCAAGAAATGGAAGGTGCTCCTAGAGGTACTCAAGAGCAACCCCCAAATTGTTGACACAACAGAGAAATTGGCAAAAGCCGAGAAACACCTTGAAATAAATATACATGCCATGGAGACAGGTGAAGCCAACCCTGACTCTGCAGTCAATGCAAACGTCTACCTGAGCCCTGGGAGAATCGCAGCCCCAGCCATCCAGCAGGTAGAGGCAGGTTTCAAAGGCACGGCTGTGGCAGTTACCAAAGGAGCCCGAATCGCGGGGGCAGCCACTGCAGGGCTCTTCCTCCTGGTGGATGTGGGCTTCCTGGTGAAGGAGTCAATGCACCTGCATGACGGTGCAAAGGCAGTATCAGCTGAAAACCTGCGGCAGCGGGCCAGGGAGCTGGAGAGGAAGCTGGAGGAGCTCACCCAGATCTACAAGCGTCTGCAAGAGGACCCAACTCCACCACCCCCAGAGCAGTGAGGGTCCAGGGACACATTCAGGGCCAAGGTGCAGAGGCACATTGTCAGGGAAAAAAGGAGAGTGAGACAAACTTGTTGGAGCTGAGATTTAGGAAACTGGTGTTTCTGCAGCTGAGCACAGGAGGGGAGGGGTGAATGCAGGTGATAGATGGGGAGAGAGAAGGAGCCTGGATTAAGGGAGGAAGGGGGACTAGAGAATGGGCGGGGGCCGAGGGAGAAACCTCTTATTTTTTTCACACTGTGAACTTTCTATTTGTATTGAGGAATAGTCGATTAACAGTGCTGTGATAGTTTCAGGTGAACAGTGAAGGGACTCAGCCATACACATACATGTATCCATTCTCCCCCTAACTCCCTTCCCTTCAGAAACCACTTACTTGGAACTAAAGACGACACTGGGTGCAGAATACAGGGAGAGGCAGGGGAACTAGCAACGAGACACAGAAAGACAAAAGGGCTGAAAATGGGGGATAGTCAGAGAGGCAGCATCATTGGGATCCAGGGGAAGTAGCAGGAGCTGCTCTATCGCCCTTGCCGAGGTCTGATGCCCCAGCAAGTAGAGTCTCCCCCTGGTGGTGGCCTCTAGCCCGACTTCTCCAACAACTCATCTTTGATCCCAGCATTTTATCTTAATTAGGCTATGACTTCTTTTGTTTGCTTGCTTCTTTAATTGAAGTAGAGTTGATTCACAATATTCTGTTAGTTCAGGTGAACATCGAAGTGATTCAGTTATACATAATCTATGTATATATCTATATTCTTTTTAATTTTTTCATTACAGATTATTATAAGATACTATTATTCCCTGTGGTATACATGAAGTCCTTGTTTTTTAATCTATTTTATGTATGGTAGTGTGCATCTGTTAATCCCACACTCCTAGTTTACCCCTCTCTCTCTTTAGTAACAACAAGTTATGTTTTCTATGACTATGAGTGGTTTGTTCATAAGTTCATTTGGACTCTTTTTTTTTTTTGGCCATGCCAAGCAGTTTGTGGGATCTCAGATGCCCAATGTGGGATAAACGTGGCCATAGCAGCAAAACCACCAAATGCTAACCACTAGAGCACCAGGGAACCACCTAGACTATTTCTTAGATTCTCCATATAAGTGATATTATGTATCTGTCTTTTCTGCCAGACTTAACTTCACTTAGTATGATCACCTCTAGATCCATACATGTTACTACAAAAGGCATTGTTTCATTCTTTTTATGGCTGAGTCATATTCCATTGTTTGTATGTGCCACATTGTCTTTATCCCTTCATCTGTTGACGGACATTTAGGTTGCTTCCATGTCTCGTCTATTGTAAATAGTGCTGCTATGAACATGGGGTGCATGTATCTTTTCGAATTGGAACTTTTTCTTTTACAAATGTATGCCCTGAAGTGGGGTTGCTGGATCACCTGAGAGCTTGATTTTTAGTTTTTAAGGAACTTCTTTACTGTTTTCCATAACGGCTACACCAAATTATATTCCCAGCAACAGTGTAGGAGGCTTGCCTTTTCTCCACATCATCTCCAATATTGATTGTCTGTAGACTTTTACTTGATGGCCCTTCTGATTGGTAGGGGGTGATCTCTTATTGTAGTTTAGATTAGCATACACAGAGGATGAGATGGTTGGATGGCATCACTGACTCAATGGAGATGAGTTTGAGTGGACTCCGGGAGTTGGTGATGGACAGGGAGGCCTGGCGTGCTGTGGTCCATGGGGTCTTGAAGAGTCGGACACGACTGAGCGCCTGAACTGAACTGAACTGAATAATTAGCAGTGTTCAGCCTCTTTGCATATGCTGGCTAGCCACCTGTATATCTTCTTTGAAGGATGGTCTATGTAGAACTTCAGGCAGTGGCTTCTTGGTGACAGTGGTGGTGATGATGGTGGCGGCAGCAGTGGTGACAACTCAGTGGATGGAGCATCTGACAAGTATCCAGGTGCCCTTTGAGTTCAGGTGCACCGAGAGACCAGTGAAGTTCCCATGAAATTCCCAGTGTTGTGTAGGAACAGAGATTGATTTGGGAAAAAGAGAAAGAAAGATGAAGCAGAAGACATCATCAGGCCAAGGAACTATGCGGTGTGTCAAGGAGATCAACCAGCCTGGGGTCAACAGACAAGGCCTCTCTGACCCTCAATTTCCTCCTCAGTTGGGGATGAACAGAACAAGGTATTTAGGACCATCTGCCTCTCTCCACATTGTGTTCTACAGACTTTAGTCCAATAAATATGAATTGATTGACTGAGGCTCCTTGCATTGATTGATGAGCTCAGCTGCCTGACCTCCTTCCCCATGAGACTGTCTCCCAGGGTCTCAGGAAGCACGTCCTCCATGGCTCCTCTGCCTGCCCGCTGGGCTCCCATAAAGTTGTTTCCCTCAGACCCTGGAGCCCCGCAGGCCCCATGGGACACCAGGAGGAGCCCATGTCATCTGACTTGGGCTGAACACGGGGATGCCCCTCCTCCAGCCCCGGGGACAAGGAAGGACACGGGTCACCCGAGGGTAATTGAGAGCAGAGGGCTTGTGTGCAGGTGTGAGGAGGGGGGTCAGCCGTAAACAGAGGGGCAGAGAGAGAGCACACGCCTCACCCGGGCTGCCTTCACGTTTCACCAGGACTCCTGTAGGAACTTCCAGAACGGTCTTCCTGTGTTTACCTTGGGGCACTGCCCTGCCTCACCTGTCTATTCCCCACATAGGGCTGGAATGACTCTTAAGAATATTGATCTTAGCCCTACCTGCTTCCCCTCCTCCACAGCTGCCTATGACTCTGAGCACAGACGCTCAAAGCCTCGCTGCAGCCTAGCCTGCTGGAGCCTGTGGTCCCCCCTAGGGCAGAGCTGGATGCCAGGCTCACTCCATCCCCAGGAGCAGGACTGAGTGGCTTGGGAAAGTGGGCAGGAAGGAGGGAAAATCCATCCAAGGCCATGTTCTGACCTGGCCACCCATCTGGGATTGCACCTGCCTGGACCTTCTGAGGAGCCTTTCATGCGACGCCTCAGGCTCCTCCTCTCCAGGGAGGAGAGGGGAGCATCTGGGTGTGGCTCTCACCTCCAAGGGCCTGCTCCACATGGGCACCAACTCTCTGTGTTTCCACGTGTGGGGCATGTGAGCACCTAACAGTTTCCCACACCTGGAGCCCAGGGCAGGAAGCCAGAGACCTGGGACCTGGAAATGATCCCAGGATGTCACCTAAGTCCCTCCCCACGTGCTGCAGAGCTTTCTCCACACTTTTGTCCAAACCTCCCTCAGAAGACTTTCCTCACTGCCTCGGACTCCCTCTCAGCCCGTGTTTTCCTGAGGCTTCAACCGGTCCTCTCATTCCTTCTTGAAGATGTCAGCAGTCATTGGCCATCGCCTGCCTGACCTTCAGAAATGTGAGTTCATTCCTTCATCGGTTCTTCATCAGTTCCTGGAGAATTCCCATCCTGCACAGACTTCTCTGGGCAGGGTTTCAGGCACTGGGTACAGAACCATTCTGTGTCCACCCCCATCTCCCCCCCAACCCTTAGAGCTGGACTCCATTGAGCTCAATGTGTGGCTGATGCAACTCCACGGTGACCCGTGTCAGGTGAGATCCTTGTAGTTCTGAGCAACAGAAACTGCATCTGGCTAAGTGAGCACTAAGAGGGTGCACTGAGAGGGAAGAAGTCCAGGTCAGAGGATAGAAAGAAGTCCCAAACATGTACAGTTCAGGGAGGACAGGAAGCAGGACATGTCCCCCTCCAGGATCCCACAGTCTGTCCCCTGAGGTCCTGTCAGCAGGAGGCTTAGGTCCAAACACCTGGAATCTCAGTGTCAAGTTCCCAAGAGACAGACTGGGCCTGGAGACAGAATCCTTAGATTGATATTTCAGGCTGAAAGATGAGGAAGATGAATGAGTAACAAGGACCTGATCCCTGGGGGAAAGTCTCAGGTAGAGAGGCTCCAGATTGAGTGCTTCCTGGATGCACACATGCCCTCTGCCCAGACCAACAGACATGACTCTCCTCATGCTGTTCTGGGTCCAAGCACCCCACACACGACAGTAAGTGCACCGCCCACTTCCCCAGCTGGAGACAAACACGAATCCCCTCCCCCTGCTGCATCTTGCAGTGATGTCAAGGGTGAAGGGCCCCAGCGCGATGCCAGTGCTTCTCCTAGTCCATCGGGCTCCTTTCTCAGTCTTCTGCATGCATATTATATATGTGCAGGCAACAGGGAGGTGCAGTGAGACCCCGACCCCCAGGAACATTGCTTTCCTGATTCCAGTCTTCACTGGGATCCCACTTCCTGTTCTTCTTTCCTGCGGGGAAATTCACCCCTGTGCAGCCTGGGCTGGGCCATCGCTGTGTCAGCACTGTCACCTGGGTCCTAATCAGGACCTCACTGCACCTCTGAGAGCAGGTGCTTGTTACCCCATTGAAGAGCAGGAGGAAGCTGGGCCCAGGGACCAGGAGAGTGGCTGAGGCCCCTGCCTGGGGAGGGCCATCCTGGGTGGGCCCTCTGGGTGCCTTGAGCCTCCTCCCTGATCCATGTTGAGCTGATTGGTCGGGAGAACGCAGGGTGTTCCGTTCCAGGAGGAAGTGAAGCAAGCATGTGATGTTTCTGTAACACAGCTCATCCTGGGTCCAGTGCAGAGTACCCACCCCCCTGGGAGCCCAGACCATGCAGCTGTCTGTCCCCACCTGCTGTCCTGTCCTCTGTGGGGAGAGGTGGGCAGGGATGTGTGCTGCACACATGTGTCCGCCACCCAGGGCCTGTGTGCCTCCGGGCAGAGCCTCTGCTGACAATTTCATGTTTCTCTCATGCCTTGGTGCTGGGCATCTTTAAGATCCTGCTCCCATCTCTCAAAAATGCCTGGAAGTTCACAGTAAGTTGTTCTTTTTCAAAGGGTGCTGTCCTGGACCTCATACCGGTGATGACTGCTGAGTCTGGGCAGAGCCCTCCCTCCAAAGATAGGGACATTGTTTTTGAAAGAAAGCAGATGTGTTATGCCCAACCATTCTTTAACCTGATAATTAAAAAGCTGTATATTTCCTTATGAAAACACTACAACTAACGGTTCAGATTCAGAAAATGGGGTAAAACCTAGAGAAGTAAAATAATTCCCCCAGTAAGATTATTGGCTATCTCCCTACAGTGCAGCTGTGTTTTTAGAAGCAAACTTCAAAAATCTTGTCATTTCTTCTGTACATACTTCAGTTCATCCCTATATTTTAAAAAGGTCTTTGCCTGGTAACTTTTCTCGTGGCTCAGATGTTAAAGCGTCTGCCTCCAACTCGGGAGACCGGGGTTCGATCCCCGGGTTGGGAAGATCCCCTGGAGAAGGAGATGGCAACCCACTCCAGTATTCTTGCCTGGAGAATCTCATGGATGGAGGAGCCTGGTAGGCTACAGTCCAAGGGGTCCCAAAGAGTCCGACTCCACTGGGCGACTTCACTTCACTTGCCTGGTGGCCAGACCCTAAAGAATTTGCCCGCAATGCGGGAGACCCGAGTTCATATCCGTGGGTTGGGAAGACTTCCTGGAGAAGAGAATGGCAACCCACTACAGGAATCTTGCCTGGAGAATTTCATGGACAGAGGAGTCTGCCGAGCTACAGTCCATGGCTTCACAAACACTTGAACACAACTGAATGACTAACACTTGGCAAACTTCTAAGTTGGCTCTGCCCATATTGTTGGAATTTAGGCTCTTGCAACTTCCTTCCATTTAAATAACACTGCAGTGAACATATTTGTGTATTAAGTTTCCCCCTCATCTTTGAAGCTGTTTTTCTGGGGGTGGGCCCTGCAGATGACATTGTTGGGGTAAAGGGAATGAGCGCTTTAAAGGCTCCATGTGTCTGACCCATCCCCCCCTGCTGCCCCCTCCCCGGGTGTCCCTGCAGGCTGACTTCGCCATCGAGGTGTGGCCAAGGCCACCTATGAGGGCATGTTCACACCACCTGGTGCACAGCCTCCAGTGGCTGGATCCCAGGGCGTGGACCTAATTGAACAGGGGTGTCCTCAGTCTGTGGAGGTCCTGGCTTACACGAAAGCTGGTTCTTCTCAGAAACTGTGTTGCTTGCACAGAGAAGCTAACAATTGGTTTCACTCGGATGCTGGATTACACCCAGTCTGGGCCCAGCCTCCTCGTCAATGACAGTTGTTGATGAGAGACTTGCCCTGTCACAGCGCTGCTCCCAAGCCACTTGTGGCCCTTGAACGCCATCCTGCACCTGGCCCCACTTTCTTGGCTTCCCCTGCTTCGCTCCTTAGGTTCCTAAGTATGTCGAAGCCCCTCTAGACTTTAAACTACCTGTTTAAAGAAACACTCTTTCTCTAATTACCTAGGGTAATGTACCAGAGCCCCGATATCCACCGCCACCTTGGTTAGAAATGCACGGGGACAGAGATGCCAGCAGGTAAAATCCCTTCAGGGCCCAGGTTCTGTGTTTCTCTGCAAGTCTGACTCCTTACCTGTCCTGTGCTGGCCCCCACATGCCCCCCTCCTGGTGTCCTTCCACCCCACTTTCCCTGCACCAGGAGAAGTCTGTGCTCAGAGCATTAAGACCGATCCAGGGCCTTGGTCTTTCTCTAGGACTCCGTGGTGGCTGGGGTGGCATGTGGTCAGCGGCCAGCTCTCCTCTTCTACATCAGGGTCCTGGAGATCGAGAGCAACCTGTACCGCATGGGCCAGAGCGGTACAGGTTTTCTTTGGGCTACTGTGCTGGCCCACCTGGCGGAGGAGTGGGACCTGAAGATCACCGACGTCATCATGGGCTTCCAGGCCTGATGCAGGGGCTACCTGGCAGGGAAGTGAGTCCCGGGACGCCCACCAGCAGCTCAGGGCCCCCAGCTGTCCTGTGTGGAGGCACTGAGGAAGCAGGGCCTGGCCGCCCTCACCCAGGCAGGTGTCCCCCGGGGAGGCCCACATGGCTTTCCCGCCCCCTGCTTCCTGGATTTCTGCCTGAGGTTTAAAGTGAGCAGGTGGGAGTGGTGACTGTGCTCCGATTTTCCTGCAGAAAAACCCCTGCCTCCCTCTCTTCCTCCCTGTGTCCCTTCTGTAGGTGTGACACCCAGATCTGGCTGTCCCCAGAGGACCCCGATCTCTGGGGAAGAGGCATCCTTGAACTCCAGCAGCTCCTGTAAGGTCAGAGGCAGACTTGCGCAGGTCAGGGGGCAGGGCAGCTGCCTGTTTGCCTCTTGACTCCTCTGTGTCTGGGCTCTGGGGCTTGTGTCCTGTCCTGAGCCCTGAGCTCTGGGAACAGGGTGTCAAATGAATGTTTGCAGGATGTGAACTGCTGACATTCTCCCACCAAACACAAGTGCCTGAGTTGCTGGAACAAAGTGCCCACCTCTCCCCTCCTCTCAGCTCCCTTATCTGCAAAACACGTCAGATACATAACAGTTGGCTGTTACAAACAAACTATGGTTGGCTATCCTCATGGAATAATCTCCTGTCCCTCCCTCAAAACCTGGGGTGAGGGGACCATAATGGCCCTGGGACATTTCCAGGGGTGAAGCAGCCCTGAGGGAAGGGCAGGCGGGCCTCCATGGGGCATCCAGGTCCACTGCAGTCACTTCTGCTTGAGGCAAACCAAGAAGTTCACCAACAGTCCAGCTGTAGGACTCTCAGACTGTGGGAACTCGACCTCCATTTCTTCATCTGTGAAACGGAGCCAGCACTCCTAGAGCTGATGTGAGATTCAACAGGAAAGGCGTGGACGGTGTGAGCACAGCGCCTGCCACATGCTCAGCCCCCGTCCACAGAGGCTCTTTGCTCAGGAACCAAACGGAAACAGGGCCAGGTCTCCGTTGCCGACTTCTCTGAGTCGCCAGGACACTGGCTTTCTGATAAAAGTTCTCCTTTTGGAGAGAAAAAAATCTGTTGTCAGGTGGAGATAAGCCGAGATAGAAAAAGGCAACTTGCTCTTAGCCCTTCCCACGAACTGCTGCATCCACCTTCTGGCAGTGACCACCAGGGCCAGCCTTGCTCATGTGGACTAAATGCACTAGTTCCGTCCCTGCCAGCAGGGCTAAATCTAGAGGGATCTGATCAAAAGGGATGGGGGGAAGCACATGGACAGAGTGGCTGAGGGGTGGCCTTAGGCCCCTCTTCTAGGTACCATGGGAGAAGAACAGGAAACAGTGGACTCTAAGGCGAGGTCACGGAGGGCTTCTCAGAGGAGGTGATGCCAGATTTGGGCTTTGCAGAAAGCATTTCTTCCAGTTGGATGCAGCAGGTGTCCCTGGCAGAAGAACCTAGAAGTGTGAGTGAATCCTAGAAGCTACCTGGACGTGGCCCTCAGCAGTAGAGTGTGACCAGTATGCACTGAGCAGCTGGTCTGTTCTAGGACTGTACCTCATGCTGGTGGCACGAAGGTGAACGAGGCAGGCAGGCTGGTGAGTATGGGGTTGGAGGGGTGAGAAGATGGAATGGAGGGGGGGTGGTGGGGAGTGATTTGCCAAGGGACTCATGGTGTGTTGCTGGCCGGTCTTCCTTCATGGAGCCTGAGACGGAGTGGACTGTGTCAAGAAGGATGTGGAATGTCAGGACTGGGCTTCTTTCTCTAAGCAGGTCAGCTGGAGGTGGAAATAGTCCCAGGGTGGGGCCTGGTGGGCAGGGTGCTTGTTTGACTTGAACCACTCAGAAGTGAGGGTTTTGCTTTCACTTTTGCTTCCCAGAGTATATCTAGGCACAGAGGGTGTGTGTGGTCATTGCAGAGATGCACAGCTGGCGGCTGCCTCTGCACAGCTGAGAACGTCTGGATCTTGTTCACACTCAGCCAGAGGAAAACCCTGGGTAAGCAGAGGGGAGGGACCCTGCCCATCTCCCCATCCTCAGGATGAATGTCTGAGAAAGGATGATGTCACTAGTTGACAGAAGATTGGAAGTGGAAGCGCAGAGAGGTGAGGTCATGGCCAAGGCAGCAGGTTAAGCAGGGGCAGAGCCTGGATGTGGAGGCAGGTGTGTCTGAGAGCTTCCTCCCAGCCGAGGGCCCCTAAACAGAGCAGAGGGAGGGCCACAGCTGCTCAGGTGGGCTCAGCTCAGGATGTGGTCTCCTGAGACATGAGTGGCGACCCCAGAAGGAAGGTGGGTGTTGGGTGTGCTTAGTACTTTGGGAAATTGGAGGAAGCAGACAGGGTAGAGGAGGACAGGGGAGTCAGAGCCTCCCCTCCTATAGCCTGGCCACCTTAATGCTGTCCCCAGGGTGCTAGGCTGGGGCTGATGGGGGAAAGGGGATTTTTTTCGGTTACAAGGAATCAAGGTTTGTTGAAAAACCCTACCTCTGAGAGCCAGGCTCAGTGCCAGGCCCTTGGGGACACTGAGGCCTGGATATAGACAGGAAACCAAGTGGGGAGTCGAAGGGCGTTGGCTTCCTGTGCTTGCCAAGCCCTCTGCTCTGTGGGTGATGGGAGGTCCTGTGTGGGGAAGGTGGCCCTGCTGGAAGAAGTGAGAAGGGCTCACTGCACAAGGTCCACATACATCCCGGTGTTGCAATGTTAAGATAAAAAGCCGAACTCTACAGACATCAGTATAACAGGAGGGGCATGAGCTTAGATCTATGTTTTTTACTGGCAGAGACAACCCCAGAAATGTTGGGTTATTAAAACCACATTTCCACCCAGCCCTTGCACCGTGCCCAAAGTCCTGGTCTGGCCTCCTCTCTGCCCACAGAGAACTGTGTGACCCTGGGCAAGCTACCTCCTGGGGAATTGTTTGTTCTATTCTCTTACTAAGTTTTTAAAAGCTGATTTCCATTTTCTCTGTGGGTGCAGATGTTTTTTTCTGGCCTGGTTTATGGGATCCTTGGCAATTTTAATTTCCAAGAGTTCAGTAGGTCAGAATTACCATTATATCTTGTGGAATGTGTGTATTTAGAAAGGCTTTCTCAAATCAATGTTATTTTTAATGCTTCCTTCAGTCCCTTCAGTTTTTTCTCTCTGGTTATGTTGGATCCTTTGAGTGATTGATTGATTAGGATCTTTAGTTTCTTCTCCATTCTCTTCCTCTGTCTCTCCTTCTGCCCTCCCTCCCTTTCTAATTTTAACAGGGGAAACTGGGGTTGTGCTGTGTCACTGAGAGGCTGCTTGTTTCATGTCCCCATAAGGGGTCCCACCCCTCATATTTTGAACCGGCTGTGCCCAGAAGGGCAGAGGGTGCCCAGAAGCCCTGGACAGGAGGAGCAGCAGAGAAGAGACAGGGCCCCTGATGATGTGGGAAGGGTTCTCAGACCTGGAGAAACAGAGAAAAAAGGGAGCACGACCAGGAAAGTGCCACCTTCAAGAGGAGCTGGAGAGCAACTGGGGGAAGGTGGCAGAGGGAGGCTTGGAGCTGGGCCTCCAGGCACAAGTAACCCGTCACGTGGTGAGGCCAGTGGGGAAGCGCATGTCATGGCAGGGGGCTGCCTGTGCCAAGTGAGGTGTCAGTCTCATGCAACTGGCCCTGTGGAGACAGAGAGTGTGAGGAAGACAGGAGCTGGGGCAGTCGGGAGAGTCCGGGTGCTCGGCCAGGGACTTTCTTAACGCCCCTTTCCCTTCCCAGGGAGGGTGCCTGCAGGCACATGAGGGAGATGGGGAGAATCTGTCTGCCCACGAGGAGGGGAGGGATGCATGACTGGCCATGCAGCTGGGCAGGACCAGGCTTCTCCAGGGTCCTCCCCTCTCCCACCAACAGCCTTTCCAGAAAGGGACCAATCAGAGGCTAACAGAGGAGGAAGCCTGGATAGGAATCCAGCAGAGGAAGCACTATCAGGATCCACATGCATCTGAGGCCCCAGACAAGGATCAGGACCAGGCCAAGAATGGGACGAAAGGATGGAAGGATGAGGTCGAGGGTTCAGATGTGTTTGCAAAGTTTTGGCATCACCCAGGATCCAGCCCTTTCTGCCCAAGCCCTCCTCTTCTCTCTGCCTTGGCTCTTGGTCCTCATGTTTCATGATATCATTTGGCTGCCCTGGCTCCTGGGTCATGCAGCTTCCAGGCAGAGAGGGTGGCGCGGGACCAGCCAGCGCTCTTCTCCCACCTGCTTCAAGGTAGACCTGCCTGTGCAAATTCTCTCCCATCACACAATCAGTGCCTCCAGCCTCCACCACAAGACACACTCCCTAGTGAACAAGTTACTCTTCCTGAGGGACAACCCCAGGCGTCACAGAAAGAAGGGGATAGAAAGATTCTAGGATGGGAGCTCAGGTGAGGGGATTTGGGGGAGGCTCTAAGGAAATTGGGGCTTCCCTGATAGCTCAGTTGGTAAAGAATCTGCCTGCAATGCAGGAGACCCCAGTTTGATTCCTGGGTCGGAAAGATCCCCTGGAGAAGGGAAAGGCTACCCACTGCAGTACTCTGGCCTAGAGAATGCCATGGACTCTATAGTCCATGGAGTTGCAAAGAGTTGGACATGACTGAGAGACTTTCTCTCACTCACTAAGGAAATGGGTCCACTCTAGATTAGGTGACACAGAAAATGAGGGGCACTTCTATCAGTGGGGGTCTCGGTAACTCATCTATGGAGAGGGGAGACCAGAGTGAGCATAAAGGTGTGACTGGTAAAGAAGGAGCACTCATGCTTTTCAGCCAAGGGAGAGGGTGTCGTGTTGATGGGGGCACAGTGATGAGTGTTTGCTGTCTCCTTTGCTCCTGCTCTCAGGGTGACCCTGTGTGAGGCTGGAATTCTGTGAGAGCCTTTACATCCAACGGGAGAAGAGCATCACCCTATTGTGATACCAGGCCAGCCTTGGGATGTCAGGGGTATTCTTTCCTTCTCAGTCCTTTATAATGGTCTCATAAATAGACAGAAGGGAATATGTCCATCGATTTTAAGACTCCTCTTATTATTAAATTCAATTAACAGTGAAATATTTCCCACTACACTTACTCCTCTTTGCAGCATAGCTACCTTTTGTAAGCTTTATGTCTGCCTTCTTAGCCACACTTGATATAAACTCTTGTCATTGAATTGTTATGAACTCATGGCCTTTCTCAGACTCAACTTGGCCCAGTGAAACATGATCATAGTATTCACTTTCCATCGTCAGCAACATTATTATATGTGAGTTACATTAAAGTTGCTCAGTCGGGTCCGACTCTTTGTGATCCGTGGCCTGTCAGAGGAGCCTGGCTCCTCTGTCCGTGGAATTCTCTAGACCGGAATACTGGAGTGGGTAGCCATTCCTTCTCCAGGGGATCTTCCTAGGGCTCGAACCCAGGTCTCTCACATTGTAAGCAGATTCTTTACCATCTGAGCCACCAGGGAAGCTCATTTCATGTGGGTGCCCCTTCTAAATGCTGCTCTGAACGTTTCCAAGAGAATCTTTGCCTTTGGGGGTGTATAGTTGCCAACCTGTGGATATAGACGCCGACCTGTGGAACTGACCTCCCCTTCAAGGACTCTTGCTTCCTTTGAGTGGACAGAAGCCCATGGGTGCACATGTTTGTGGGCAAGGTGCTGCCAGATGATGGCTCTGTTTAAGGCCACAGGTCACTGTGATTGTCCTGGTTTATGTGTATTATCATCCCTCTTTTTCCTAGAGAGCTTGGCTTCATCATCACAAACATGTCTCCTACACTGACAGTTGTCACATCGGGTGTCAGCTTACTTCTTATTGTCTCTTAATCCAATTGCTTCCACCAGCTTTATGTGGTGGTGCCAGAAATCAACCCATTCTTATGGGTTACTAACTACTATGAAGTGACTTCTGCTTTTATAAAATTAAAAAAATCCAAAATGCTAAATGCATATGTTTAAAACAAACCAGTTTATACAGATGGTTCTGTACACCCCTTCGTAGTAAAAAGCACTTTCAGTTGTTTGCTTTTTCTTTAGGTAATTAAGCAACATCCTTAGATAACATCCTTACTTACAGGGTCATTGAGAGAAGTAAAAATAAATGAATGCTTGAGAAGCACTTAGAATGCTGCCTGGTGCAGAGTGGGAAGTCGTCAACCACAATAGCTAATAAACATTAAGTATCATATTTTTCTTTTCCTAATTTAAAAAGTTTGATACTATTAACTTACTTCTTACCAGGGAAGATAATGATTTCAGTTATTCTTATACTTTTTCTTATATCTCTCACTATCTTCTCCTAATATCATTATATCACTAATGTTATATCTTCTATTAGAAAACTTTGTGGTTATATGCACTTTATTTGTGCCATTGTTTCTTAGGCCCTCAGGTTCAACTGGTGTTTCTTGATTCCCCACTTTGTAAAATGAGACTAATTCTCTTTCTCCCTTCAGTGCTTCAGCTTCCAACTTCTAGAAGTGTGATTTAATATTCATATTGATTGACAGCAAATAAATTTAGTTCTCATATTTAAATGCTTTGTTCTAGAAGTTAAAAGTCAAAGAAGAGAATTTACAGTTTTGTGATGTTTAAATGTTTCTCTTGAGTAACTTGTATTAACACTATCTATTTGCACATACATTTTGGCACAGCTTCAGTTTTTCCTGATGTTTGGAATTGCCTTTGTTTTCACCCCGTGCACTGTCTGTCTTCAAATTTCCTCCATTTCTTTGCACCTGTGCCTCATATGATACCAAGTCCCCTGTCCCCACAGACTCTGGACTTTTTACCCCATTCTGAACTGGTTTCTCTCTACATCTGCTGTGTGCCCAGCTGTGATCCTTGGATTCCCTTCTCTCTGGGTTGATGTTGCTGATTCCTGGATCACATTCAGGAATCTTTCTTTCTCTTGGTTATCCTTTGCATCATCACACACACACACCTTTTCTTTCCCTCTGCACCTCACTCTCAAGTAACTTGCTAAGGAACGACTGTGAATAGCAACGTTTCTATTCTCCACTTAGCTCCATTTCTTCTGTCATTTAAAGAAAACTTCTGGAAGCTTTTTTTGACCTTCTTTTCCAATCTTTCTTTAGACTTATTTGGTAAACACTTATTAATTCCCAAGATTTTTTTTGTCTGTTTCATTTTTTCCCACTTCTCATTGTATCTCATTTTATGAATAAAAATCCTTTCTAATGACTTAATGACCTGGGTTCAAGTTTTAAAAATTATTTTCTTCCTTCAGAATTGTCCATCCATCTCTTCTGGTGTCATTTCTCATCTGTTTGTCTTAGTCACCCTTTTCCACATTGTCATCGTTTCCATGTATATAATCCTGGACGACCCATTCATATTTAAGAGGGAGTAAAGTTGACTGGTAAGCTGCCCTGTAGAGTGCTTGCCTGCTGCTGCTGCTGGTGCTAAGTCACTTCAGTCGTGTCTGACTCTGTGCCTCCCCGTAGACGGCAGCCCACCAGGCTCCCCCGTCCCTGGGATTCTCCAGGCAAGAGTACTGGTGTGGGTTGCCATTGCCTTCTCCGAGAGTGCTTGCCTGAGGACCCCTAAATTCCAGAATACAGAAATATTTTTTCTGGAGTCTCTGAATTAAGATTTTTCCTCTGTCCGGTGTGGATTTGCGTGAATATGTGATGGGATGTGGGATGCTGGGACTATCCCCTGCTTTCTCCTCTGTGTCACTCTCATTTTGCTCTAAGCAAGCATTCCTGTCGCCTGTACACCTTCTCTCAGTTTCTTTCCTCCACTCCTCTTTATTCAGCAGTCACTTCTTCATCCACTCAGTCTTCAAACTATTGCTGAAGACTCTGGGCTCCTGTTGCCCACATTCCTGGCTTTATATTAGCAGCAGAGCACCGAGAGGCAAGGTATGGGCTCTTGAGCCCAGTAAGTGGGTTGAAACCTCGTCTGTCATGGACAAGATTTCTGACCTTGGGCAAGTCACATAACATCTATGAAAAAAGGAGAGGAGTTGGGGTACATATCTCAAGTGTTACTGGAATGATCCAAATTATATTCGGTAAAGTCTTAGATCAACTATCAGTACAGAACAAAGACAACAAGCACAGAGACGCCTCCTATCAGTAGCCATTATTACACTTTAAGCATGTTTCCTATCATTTCAGTCAGGTCTCAGGAGGAGGAGCTGATAAATGCACTTTTGTCTTCTTAAATACTGCTGAATGTAATCAACATTTGCTTCCTTTCATCATCTACCAAGGCAATGTAATCTCAAACAGAATTAAAAAATTCTCTCTCAATAAAGATCTGTTTTAAAGTAGAGACTTCTGAGAATTGGCAAGATTAAAAGAACTGACACCCTCATATATGAATATAACTGTAATAAATTGGTGCAATTTTTTGGCACAACAGAGCGACTCTAGGTATGAAAACATTTAAAATGTTTAGAGCTCTGACCAAATCATTTACTTCCAGAAACAGCTTAAGGACACGGTCTCAAGTACAGGCAAAGTTTCATACAAGAAGAGTGTTCTTTACACTATTATTTACACAAACAATTAGAAACACCCCAAAGTGCAACAGTCAGAGGAGGACCGCAGAGAGGATTGGGCGCCATCCAGGTCCTCAGCTGCCCAGGGCAGGGCTGCAGGGAGGGGGTTGTGAGAGAAAGGCTCCTGCAGAAGGAAGGAGAGTGTGGGCTGTGGGAGCTGCAGCACCAGAAACTTTATCAAGGCAGAGATTCAGGCACAGGGAGCAAGGCATCATTTTGGAATAAAAAGAGTCATTTACCAATTAACATATATCCCCAGGTAAGTATTTTTGTATATTGTTGAGAGTAGAGCATAGTTATCATTAACCTGCTATTTGAATCAGAAAGACTTGGGTTCAAGTCCAGACTCTGGCACCAGCATGAAGTCTTGGGCTGACCCATGTTTAGGTGAGTTTCAGGAGCCTGCACATCATAGACACTGAATCAATAGTAGTTATTACCAATTATGACACAGGTGTCCTGACATCACATAGTTCCCAGAGTATTTCTTTCTATGCTCCTTTCTATGTGTTCTTCTGTCTCTGGTTTTACTGCTCCTATAACTTCACAGATGGCTGTCTCCTGTCTGACTACCTTCTCCCTGTGCCCCAACAGGAGAGCAGGACTCTGACTCAGCTTGGAAGGAGCTGTAGGTGAGTGACTTTTCTTAACTAACAGTCAGCAGAGCCCAGGGGACAGGGAAACGCAGAGGCTTAAGTCCCTGGTGGCACTGGTGGCCGTCCCAGGGGAACCCACCAGAGGGCTCCTCCTCGCTGCTCCCTGCAGCCACTGCTCACTGGTGATCTAGCCCACAGTCTGTTTTCTCTTCCCCAAGGGTGAAGCCACACCTTCTTTCAGCCTGACTTGGACGGGTGAGCTGAAGGGACATCTCCGAGACCCTGCTGCTGCCATCATGAGCTCGATAGACCTCTTTTACTGCTCAGGTAGTCAGCTGTCTCTTGTCTGGCTGGTTTCCACTTGTGATCCAGAATTGAGGGTGGTGCCTCCAGGCTGAGACAACCCACAAAGGAATCAAAAACCAAGAAGGGGGTGGCTAAGCATTCTGGAGTCCTCCAGAGAGGCCAGGGGAGCCCCCTGCATTCAGGGTTCTATCCATACAGCCTCAATCCCAACCCTCTCCTCAGGGCACCAGAGCACGATGTCTACTTCCTCCTCCACTGCCATCCAGCAAGGGACTCAGAAGTGAGGCCAAGACAGCCCGCAGTGAGGGGAACAGCTGATGGGGATCCCCAAGGTCAGGCGGGAGAGGGAGGGGAGGTCACCCAACATCCCTGGAGCTTCTCCTGCCCTCTCCCTTGCTCCAAGCCTCCTTGTGCTCCCAGACCCTGGGGTGTCACCACAGAGGCTGTTTCCTCCAGTTCTCGCCCTGCCACCCCTCCACCTCAGCCACTCCACAATGGTTAGGGGACCCTGAATTGAACTCAGGTCAGGACTGTGCCTCCTCAGTCCTCAGGGAGGGGTGGTCAGAGCTTTAACATATGAACTGGGGCAGAGGGGACATATATGTTCCGCCCATAATACCAGGGACCTTTGGTCAGGAAGATGGACCTTAAACACATTTTCAGTTCAGTTCAGTTCAGGCGCTCAGTTGTGTCCAACTCTTTGCAACCCATTGACTGTAGCATGTCAGGCCTCACTGTCCATCACCAACTCACAGAGTTTACTCAAACTCATGTCCATTGAGTTAGTGATGCCATCCAACCATCTCATCCTCTGTTTTCCCCTTCTCCTCCCACCTTCAATCTTTCCCACCATTAGGGTCTTTTCAAATGAGTCAGTTCTTTGCATCAGGTGGCCAAAGTATTGGAGTTTCAGCCTCAGCATCAGACCTTCCAGTGAATAATCAGGACTGATTTCCTTTAGGATGGACTGGTCGGATCTCCTTGCTGTCCAAGGGACTCTCAAGAGTCTTCTCCAATACTATAGTTCAAAAGCATCAATTCTTTGGCACTCAGCTTTCTTTATAGTCCAACTCTCACATCCATACATGACTACTGGAAAACCATGGCTTTGACTACACAGACCTTTGGTGGCAAAGTAATATCTCTGCTTTTGAATATGCTGTCTCTGTTGGTCATAACTTTTCTTCCAAGGAGCAAGCTACTCAATGCCATTTATATTCCACCACACTTTCTTCTAATTTTATTCTTTTCTTTTTCCATCTAGAGAGTGAAACTGTTTTTCAAGTTGTTGTTGAACATTCCCAGGTCACAGAAAAGAAACTGACGGTCTTACTCCGAAACTGGAAGATATTTGTGGTTAAGGCCAATATACCCAGGTAACATGCATGGGTTTACCAAGAATGTGACTCAGATCCCTCTGCCCCAGGCTAGGTTCCTCCTGGCAGGTACACCTCCTCCAGGCAGCATCCTGTAGTTGGAGTCAGGGATGTTCCTTCTCAAGATCCCAATAGCAGTGTTTCCTTTATGGCATTTGGTGGCAGTGAATGGCCTTGTGTGGTGAAGATATGAAACCTGCTACAGGGGCAGGTTATGTGACCTTGGACATGTGACTGAACTACTCTCTGCCTTAGTTTCTTCATCTGTTCAGTTTTATTGTGCAGACACTGAGATCATGCATGCAAAGTGCTTTGCATGATGGCTGACACAAAGTAGGTGCTCAATTAATATTAACTTTGAAAAAAACTTCTTGGGAAGAGACAGGGGCCAAAGATCTTTTTCCTAGAGAGGAGGACAAAGCAGGGCTCAGTTTTGAACAAGTCAGTAAATCCTTCCAACATCCTTTTGTGTTCCTGGGGATTCTGACTAGAGTCCTTTCCTTCCCCGACTTAGGAACTGTACCAACCCTGCAAGATCCAGCTGGTCCATATGGCAGAGAGGCTAGAGAGGAACTGGGTGGAGCTGGTGGGGCCCTGGCTCTAGTCCTGCCCAGCTGTGGGGCTCTGGGCTTATGTCTTGGAGCCCCAGATCTGTCCTGTGTCCAGTGGGAATAGCAATTCAATCTGATAGACTATGGTGATGGCCTCAGAGTGAACTGCAGGTCAGAGGTGGGGAAGCAAATGCAATCATCTAGTCCAAGGGCCCAGGAAGGCCTGGACCAGGGTGGGACCTAGGGGTCAGGGTAGAGCAGAGGGTCCAGATTGGAGGATGAGTAGGCAGGCTTGGGCAACAGGACCAGAACTAGAGTGAGGAGAGTGGGCCCCGAGGACACAGAACTGAAGGGGCTGTGACCCTAGCAGAGGTTTCGGGAGTGGGAGGAGGGACATTTCTTTCTTCCTTGATGAGATCCCCTCATGCTGGGCTAGAGGGCCCTGGGTGATCATGTCCTCCACACCCTGCCTGGGACCTGGGTTCTCTCTCCATCTGGGACCCTCTTCTAGTCTATGTGGAGCAGCCCTGACAGTGGGAAAGCAGTGTGGCTCAGTGAGCCCTCCAGGGTCACAGTGAGTGGCTGCGATTGCGTGTCATTTGAGGGATTCTGAGGAGGCTCATGCATCCCCACTGAGGAGGAGAACAGTTCCACCACTAGCTGTGCAAATGCCAGTCTCTTCAGGACTAACAATTCAGATGCGTGATTCCTCAAGTCTCTTGAGTCTTGGAGAGGGTCTATAAAGTTGCACATGGCCTTGGGGTACAGGCACGTTTACCAGCTGACATGTAACATCTGAGAGGCCAAGGATGCTGGGTGATGGGTCAGGAGTCAGTGAAGTGAGCTGGAGAGTCCAAGGGAACCAGGACTCACAGCACATCTCCTGCTTCCCTGTCAGGTGGGGAAGTGGATGGACCCAGTGACTATTCAATGGAAAGATCAAGGGCACAAGCCTTGGAAGAGAGCAGATGCCAGGCAAAATGATCTTTAAGGTGCCTTCTACCTCTGCTTTTGGTGTTTTTTTTTTTTTTTTTTTTCTAAGCATGCAGAGACTGTCTTTACATTTAACACCATTAGCATGTTTGGAGGTTCCCATAATCACCCTCAGGTTTGAGAATTCCCTAGAAGGATTCTCAGAGCTCACTGAAGATGTTGTCATCCCGGTTATGGTTTATTACGGGAAGGGATGCAGTTTCAGCCACGGGGAAAGTCTGGTGGGTTCCACACACAAAGCTTCCGTGTCCCCAGGATGCTTTCCAGCCTTGGATTCAGTGTGTGGCAGGACACACAGGGCTCTGTCTGCCAGGGAATCTCACCCACTTAAAAACAAACTATCCTAACTTGTGGTCTCCAGCTCCTCCCGGCGGTCAGACTAATGCCCTGGAGTCCAGCTCCTCCAGAGGTCAGAACTGATACCATGTGATCCAGAGGCCCCTGCACGAAAGTCACCTTTTCTGTTTGTCCAGTGGCCAAAGACCCGAGGAGATGAGGACACTCCTATCAGCCAGAATATTCTAGGGGCTTAGAGACCGCTTCCCAGGATCAAGGGCTAAGAGCAGATTGGCTTCTCACTGCACATTAAGGTCCACGAGTGAAGGGTTTTCTGCTCCAATAAAACTTCTCTTTGTTTCTCTGTGGAGTTCCCACCCCACCAACTCATGGCGAGTGATGGTTTTGACCTGCCCCTGAGTGTCTTTACCAAATGCCTACCTTAATTATATCCTAATATGACTTTTGCTTATGTTTTCCACCATTGAATAAGTCTATAGAGCATCTACAATACCCAAATATGTGCTTGATGTAAAAAGAAACACTTATAAACACTTAATTAAACAATTTCTGTAATTTATGCAGAATAGATCCTCTCCAGCCTATTTTACAGACAAACAAATTGTCTTAATTCCTTGACCTTCATTATTACAGGGAGGAGGCAAAGGCACTATATGAGTATCTGAACAGGCTGAAAACAAAATTGAGTGCAAAGGACCCAAACACAGTCCAACAAGACCAGCTGGACAGAAAGAGGCTTTTGGAGGAGATTGCTGTGATGAAACAAGACCTGAAGAAAAACACAGAAAAGCTCCATGCTTTTGCAGACAAAGTTGACAAGGTACAAAAGGACTGCATGATTTCCAAGGTGGTGGCCCACTCCACTGGTGCTGTGTCTGGCGTCCTCAGCATCGTTGGCCTGGCTCTGGCACCTCTGACAATGGGGGTCACTCTGCCTCTCTTGGCCACTGGGTTAGGGCTGGGCATAGCGGCTGCTATGACCAACGTGTCCACCAGCATCGTGGAACAAGTAAACACGTCATCAGCAGAAACCAAAACCAGTCAACTGCTGCCCTGTGACAGGAAGAGATGGAAGGTAATCAAGGATTTACTCCTTAAAAGGAAACTTCAAATTACTTCTGCAACGAGGTCATTCATCAGTGGCCTACGAACCACTGAGAAGAATTTCCAATTTATCAAGGTGATAGAAGTCAGCCCTGCCTCAGCAACCAAAGTCAAGTTCTTCATGACCAGTGGGAAAACCTTCACCCATGTCAGCGGTCAGGTGTCGAAAACTTTTGGCCGCATGGCTTTCACAGAGGCAAAAGGAGCCCGTATCACTGGCATAGTCATGTCATGTATCGGCCTCGTAATAGATGTGGTCTTCCTGGTCAAAGAGTCAATACATTTACATGATGGAGCAAAGGCAGAGTTACGTGAAAAGCTGAGGCAGCGGGCCCAGGAGTTGGAAAACATATTAGATTTACTCACTGAGATCCATGAGAATCTCGAGGAGGGCTCAGTTCCCCCACCCCAAGAGGAGTGCAGGGACCTGGAACATTTGCTGGGTATCTCAGAGGCAGCTTGTTAGAGGATTAAAGGAGGGAGACAGCATTGATGGTCCTGGGTGTTAGGAATTTGGCATTTCTGAAGCTGAGCACAGCAAGGGAGGGATGGATGCAGGTGGCAGATGAGGGCAAAGAAAGAGCCTGGAGCCTGGACTAAGGGAGAAGGGGGGCTAAAGAGTGAGGGGAGGGGAGAAACCACTTATTTTGGACTAAAGAACACACTGAGGGTAGAATAAAGGCAAAGGCAGGTGGAACTAGCTGTGGAAGGCCAGGAATACAAAAGGGTTGAAAATGAGAGAAAGTCAGAGTGAGGAGTGTTGGGATCCAGGAGAAGTAGCCAGGGCTCCTCTATTGCCCTCCTCAGGGTGTGAATTCCCAGCGAGTAGAGTCTCCCCTGGTGGTGTTCTCTAGCCCTATGTCTCCAGCATCAACTCACCTTCGATTCCAGCAGGTTTTTATTAATTAAGCAGGGACTTCTTTTGTTTGTTTGTTTTTATCGAAGTGTAGTTGACTTACAGTATTGTGTGGGTTTCTGGTGTACAGCCAAATGTATTGATTATACATGCGGTTTTGTGTGCTATACAGTAAATCCCTATTGTTCATCTATTTTATGTAGGGTGATGTGCATCTGTTAATGACACATTCCTATTTACCCTTCCTCCCCTTTCCTATTTTGTACCAAAAGTTTGTTTTCTTTGTCTGTGAGTTTGTTTCTGTTTTGTAAATAAGTTCATTTGTGCTACTTTTTAGATTCCACACATAATTGAGATCACACAATATTTGTCTTTCTCTGACTGATTTACTTCATTTATAATAATCTGTATGTCAATCCAAACAGCTGAAAACAACATTGTTTTATTCTTTTATGGCTGGATACTATTCCAGTTATTTCGCATCTTTTTTCTCTATTGATGGACACTTAGGTTGCTTCCATGCTATTATACATAGTGCTGCTATGAACATTGGAGTGCGTGTTACTTTTTGAATTAGAGCTTTTGTCGTTTCCAGAAGTGCTGACTCATACACTAACTCTCTATTTAGTTTTTTAAGGAAACTCCATGCTTTTCCACGGGCTTCCCAGGTGACTCAGTGGTAAAGAATCCTTCTGCCAATACAAGAGACGTGTGTTCGATTCCTGGGTTGGGAAGATCCCTGGAGAAGGAAATGGCAATCCACTCCAATATTTTTGCCTGGAAATAGTCAATGGAGAAAGGAGTCTGGCAGGCTACAGTCCATAAAGTCAATGAGAGCCTGACACGACTGACGACTAACACCGGATCTCCTCACCTTGTGTTCTCTACACTTTATTTCAATAAATAGCACTGATTCACTGAGGCTTCCTTGTGTTGACTGATGGGCTCACCTGGGTCCAGATGCCTGAGCTCCTTCCCTGTGAGCCTGTCTCCCAGGGTCTCAGGGAGCATGTCCTCCATGGCTCCTCCTGCCTGCACGCTGGGCTCGCAGCCAGTCATTTCCCTCAGACCCTGGAGCCCCCAGGCCCCATGGGACGCCCGGGGGAGCCCGTGTCGTCTGACTTGGGCTGAGCACGGGGATGTTTCTCCTCCAGCCCCGGGGACCAGGATGGACCAGGGCACCTGAGGGTGACTGAGAGCAGAGGGCTTGTGTGCAGGTGTGAGGGGGCATCAGCCATAAACAGAGGGCCAGGGAGAGACAGCACATGCCTCTCCCAGGCTGCCTTCACATTTCACCAGGACTCCTGCAGGAGCTTCCAGAACCGTGTTCTTGTGTTTGCCTTGGGGCAGTGCCCCGCCTCACCTGTCTATTCCCCACCAGGGCTAGAATGACTCTTAAGAATATTATCTTAGCCCTACCTGCTTCACCTCCTCCACGGATGCCCATGACTCTGAGCACAGACCCTCAAAGCCTCCCTGCAGCCCAGCCTGATGTAGCCTGTGGTCCCCCAAGGGCAGAGATGGTCACCAGGCTGACTCCATCACGAGGGGCAGGACTGAGGGCTTTGGAAAGTGGGCAGGAAGGAAGGGAAAGTCCATCCAAGGCCATGTTCTGATCTGGTCACCCATTTGGGATTGCACCTGCCTGGACCTTCTGAGGAGCCATCATGGGATGCCTCATGCTCCTCATCTCCAGGGAGGAAAGGGGAGCATCTGGGTGTTGCTATTACCACCACGGGCCTGCTCCACGGGGCACCAACTCTCTGTGTTTCCATGTGTGGAGCATGTGAGCACCTAACAGTCTCCCAAACCTGGAGCCCAGGGCATGAAGCCAGAGACCTGGAACCTGGAAATGATTCCAGGACGTCTCCTAAATCCCTCCCCACGTGCTGCAGAGCCTTCTCCACATTTTTGTCCAAATCTCCCTCGGAAGACTTTCCTCAGTGCCTCTGACTCCCTCTCAGCCCGTGTTTTTCTGAGGCCTCAGTCGGCCCTTCCATTCCTTCCTGAAGATGTCAGCAGTCATGGCCAGCATCTGTCTGATCCCCGAATCATGAGTTTCATTCCTTCTTTAATTCTTTGTAAGTTCCTGGGGAATTCAAATCCTACACAGACTTCTCTTGGGCAGGGTTCCAGGCACTGGATACAGAACCATTCAGTGTCCATTGCCATGACCCCCAAACCCTTAGAGCTGGACCCCATTCAGCTCAATGTGCAGATGATGCAATTCTACAGTGACCCCTGTGTCAGGTGAGATCCCTGTGGTTCTGAATACAGAAACTGAGTTTGGCTAAGTGAGCACAGAGAGCGTGCACTGGAGGGATGCAGGCCAGGTCGGAGAATGGAAAGAAGCCCCCAAAGCTGCACAGTTCAGGAAAGACAGAAAGTAGGACAGGTCCCCCTGCAGGAGCTCACAGTCTGTCCCCAGAGGCCCCTTCCAGCAGGAAGCTTAGGTCCAAGGCCCTGGAATCTCAGTGTCAGGTTCCCAGGAGACAGAGGAGCTTGGGTCTGAGGACTATATTCTTGGACCAATAGGTCAGGCAGAAGGATGAGGAAGATGAATGGTTAACAGGGACCGGAACCCTGGGGGGACAGGCTCAGGAAGAGAGACTCCAGATTGAGTGCTTCCTGGATGCACACGTGCCCTCTTCTCAGACCAATGGAAACGACTCTCCTCACGCTGTTCTGGGTCCAACATACCACACACAACAGTAAGTGCACCAGCCACTTCCCCAGCTGGAGACAAACACAAACCTCCTCTCCCTGCTGCGTGTTGCAGGGATGTCAGGGGTGAAGGGCCCCAGCGCGACGCCAGTGCTTCTCCTGCTCTGTGGGCTCCTTTCCCAGTACTCTTCATGTATGTTAAACATGTGCAGCAACAGGGAGGTGCAGTAACCCCAGGACCTCAGGAGCACTGCTCCCCTGATACCAGTCTTCACTGCGATCCCACTTCCAGTCCCTCTTTCCTGAGGGGAAATTCACCCCTGTGGAGCCTGGAGTGGGCCATTGCTGTGTCAGCACTGTCACCTGGGTCCTAATCAAGACCTCACTGACTCTCTGAGAGCACGTGCTTGTCACCCCAATGGAGAACAGGAGGAAGCTGGGCCCAGGGTCCAGGAGTGTGGCCACAGCCCCCACCTGGAAGGGCCATCCTGGGTGGGGCCTCCGGGAGCTGGAGCCTCTTCCCTGGATCCATGTTGAGCTGATTGGCCAGGAGGATACAGGGTGTCCTGTTTCAGGAGGAAGTGAAGCAAGCATGTGGTGTTTCTGTAACACAGCTCATCCTGGGCCCAGGGTGTTGGACCCACCTCCTTGGAGCCCAGACCACGGGGCTATCTGTCGCCACTTGCTGTGCTTCTCAATGTGGGGAGAGGTGGGCACAGGTCTGTCCCGCCACCCAGGACCTGAGTCCCTTCTGGCAGGGCCTGTTTTGGAGGCTTCTAGCTCCTCGCTTGGCCCCAAGTTTGCTGGTTTTAAGCTGCAGCTCCTAGTTCTCACAAAGGCCTTGAATTTCACAGAGCTGCCTTCATACCAACCGGCACACAGCCTCCAGCTGCCTTGTTCCCGGAGCTTAGACCTAAGAGAACAGTGTTGTCTTGAGTCTGCAGAGGTCTGTACTTAGAATCCACGGGTTTTCTCAGGAAGTTGTGCTGCTGACACAGAATATCTAACAACTGGTTACACTCAGATGCCTGTGAAGCTAGTCTGGATCCAGCCTCTGCGAGAAGGACAATTGGTGAGGAGCATCTTACACTGTCCCAGTGAGGCTCTCAAGCCACCTGTGGTGTTGCCCGTCACCCTGCATATGGCCCCACACTGCTCAGCCACCCCTGCTTAGCCCCTGTGCTTCTGAAGGATGTTGAAGCCAGTCTTGACTTTAAAGTACCTTTTTCAAAAGAAACCTTTTGGGACTTCCCTGGTGGTCCAGTGGTAAAGAAGCCGCCTGCCAATGCAGGGGACAAGGCTTTGATCCCTGGTCCGGGAAGATCCGACATGCTGGGAGCAACTAAGCCCGTGCACCGCAACCACTGAGCCCGCTCCCTAGAGCCCATGCTCTGCAAAAAGAGAAGCCACTGCAATGAGAAGCCCATGTACTCGACGAAGAGTAGCACACTCGCTGCAGCTAGAGAAAGCAGCCCCTGCCCCCACAGCAGTGAGGACTCAGGGCAGTCAAGTAAACAAACAAGGACACTGTTTCCCTAGTTACCTAAGGTAATGCCTCCTAAGTCCCAGTATCTATTGCCATCTTTGTTAGAAATGCATGTGGGCAGAGACTCCAGAAGGTAAGGTCCCTACAGGGCCGAGGTTCTGTATTTCTCTGTAGTTTTACTCGTTACCTGTCCCGTTCTAACCCCTACCTCCCCCTCCTGCGACCCCTCAGCCCCACTCTCCCTGCACCAGGAGGAGGCTGCCCACAGAGCAGCAGGGCCAACCCAGGCTCCAGTCCCCTTCCCTGGCCTTGACCTTGCTCCAGGTCTCTGTGGTGGATGGGGTGCCCCGTGGTCAGCAGCCGGCTTTCCTCCTCTGGATCGAAGCCCTGGAGCTCGAGAGCAACCTGTACCGAATGGGTCAGAGCAAGGTCTTCTTCCGGGCCGGTGTGATGGCCCACCTGGAGGAGGAGCGGGACCTGAAGATCACGGATGTCATCATCGGCTTCCAGGCCTGCTGCTGGGGCTACCTGGCCAGGAGGTGAGTCCCGGGACACCTACCTCACCCAGCTTGATCCTCACTCGGGGTCCTTAGCTATCCTGTAGTGGAAGGCACTTTTTTCACACTATGAACTTTCTATTTGTATTGAGGATTAGTTGATTAACAGTGCTGTGATAGTTTCAGGTGAACAGTGAAGGGACTCAGCCATACACATACATGTATCCATTCTCCCCCTAACTCCCTTCCCATCAGAAACCACTTCAGTCAGTTCAGTTCAGTCTCTCAGTCGTGTCTGACTCTTTGTAACCCCATTGCAGCAGGCCAGGCCTCCCTGTCTATCACCAGCTCTCAGAGTTCACCCAAACCCATGTCCATCGAGTTGGTGATGCCATCCAGCCATCTCATCCCCTGTCGTCCCCTTCTCCTCCTGCCCCAATCCCTCCCAGCATCAGAGTCTTTTCCAATAAGTTAACTCATCGCATGAGGTGGCCAAAGTACTGGAGTTTCAGCTTTAGCATCATTCCTTCCAAAGAAATCCCAGGGCTGATCTCCTTCAGAATGGACTGGTTGGATCTCCTTGCAGTCCAGGGGACTCTCAAGAGTCTTCTCCAACACCACAGTTCAAAAACATTAATTCTTTGGTGCTCAGCTGTCTTCACAGTCCAACTCTCACATCCATACATGACCACTGGAAAAACCATAGCCTTGATTAGACGGACCTTTGTTGGCAAAGCAATGTCTCTGATTTTGAATATGCTATATAGGTTGGTCATAACTTTCCTTCCAAGGAGGAAGCGTCTTTAATTTCATGGCTGCAATCACCATCTGTAGTGGTTTTGGAGCCCCCCAAAACAAAGTCTGACACTGTTTCCACTGTTTCCCCATCTATTTCCATGAAGTGATGGGACCAGAGGCTATGATCTTCGTTTTCTGAATGTTGAGCTTTAAGCCAACTTTTTCACTATCCTCTTTCACTTTCTTGAAGAGGCTTTTTAGTTCCTCTTCACTTTCTGCTATAAGGGTGGTGTCGTCTGCATATCTGAGGTTATTGATATTTCTCCCGGCAGTCTTGATTCCAACTTGTGCTTCTTCTAGCCCAGCATTTCTCAAGATGTACTCTGCATATAAGTTAAATAAGCAGGGTGACAATATACAGACTTGACGTACTCCTTTTCCTATTTGGAACCAGTCTGTTGTCCAGTTCTAACTGTTGCTTCCTGACCTGCATATAGGTTTCTCAAGAGGCAGGTCAGGTGGTCTGGTATTCCCATCTCTTTCAGAATTTTCCACAGTTTCTTGTGATCCACACAGTCAAAGGCTTTGGCATAGTCAATAAAGCAGAAATAGATGTTTTTCTGGAACTCTCTTCCTTTTTTGATGATCCAGCAGATATTGGCAATTTGATCTCTGGTTCCTCTGCGTTTTCTAAAACCAGCTTGAACATCTGGAAGTTCATGGTTCATGTATTGCTGAAGCCTGGCTTGGAGAATTTTGAGCATCACTTTACTAGCATGTGAGATGAGTGCAATTGTGCGGTAGTTTGAGCATTCTTTGGCATTGCCTTTCTTTGGGACTGGAACGAAAACTGACCTTTTTCAGTCCTGTGGCCACTGCTGAGTTTTCCAAATGTGCTGGCATATTGAGTGCAGCACTTTCACAGCATCATCTTTCAGGATTTGAAATAGCTCAACTGGAATTCCATCACCTCCACTAACTTTGTTCGTAGTGATGCTTTCTAAGGCCCACTTGACTTCACATTCCAGGATGTCTGGCTCTAGGTGAGCAATCACACCATTGTGATTATCTGGGTCATGAAGATCTTTTTTGTACAGTTCTTCTGTGTATTCTTGCCACCTCTTCTTAATACCTACTGCTTCTCTTAGGTCATACCATTTCTGTCCTTTATCGAGCCCATCTTTGCATGAAATGTTTCCTTGGTATCTCTAATTTTCTTGAAGAGATCTCTAGTCATTCCCATTCTGTTGTTTTCCTCTATTTCTTTGCATTGATCGCTGAGGAAGGCTTTCTTATCTCTCCTTGGCTGTCTGGGGAGGCCTTACAAACAGCTGTGGAAAGAAGAGAAGCGAAAAGCAAAGAAGAAAAGGAAAGATATAAGCATCTGAATGCAGAGTTCCAAAGAACAGCAAGGAGAGATAAGAAAGCCTTGCTCAGAAACCACTTACTTTGAACTGAAGACGACACTGGGTGCAGAATACAGGGAGAGGCAGGGGAACTAGCAACAAGACACAGAAAGACAAAAGGGCTGAAAATGGGGGATAGTCAGAGAGGCAGGATCGTTGGGATCCAGGGGAAGTAGCAGGGGCTGCTCTTTCACCCTTCCCGAGGTCTGTTGCCCCAGCAAAAAGAGTCTCCCCCTGGTGGTGGCCTCTAGCTCTACTTCTCCAACAACTCGCCTTTGATCCCAGCATTTTATCTTAATTAGGCTGTGAGTTCTTTTGTCTGCTTTTTTCTTTAATTGAAGTAGAGTTGATTCACAATATTCTGTTAGTTCAGGTGAACATCGAAGTGATTCAGTTATACATAATCTATGTATATACGTATATTCTTTTTAATTTTTTCATTACAGATTATTATAAGATACTGACTATTATTCCCTGTGGTATACATAAAGTCCTTGTTTTTTTAAATCTATTTTATGTATGGTAGTGTGCATCTGTTAATCCCATACTCCTAGTTTACCCCTCTCTCTCTTTAGTAACAACAAGTTATGTTTTCTATGACTATGAGTCTGTTTTGGTTCGTTCATAAGTTCATTTGGACTCTTTTCTTTTGGCCATGCCAAGCAGTTTGTGGGATCTCAGATCCCCGACGTGGGATAAACGTGGCCATAGCAGCAAAACCACCAAATGCTAACCACTAGAGCACCAAGGAACCACCTAGACTATTTCTTAGATTCTCCATATAAGTGATATTATGTATCTGTCTTTTCTGCCAGACTTACTTCACTTAGTATGATCACCTCTAGATCCATACATGTTACTACAAAAGACATTGTTTCATTCTTTTTATGGCTGAGTCATATTCCATTGTTTGTATGTGCCACATTGTCTTTATCCCTTCATCTGTTGACGGACATTTAGGTTGCTTCCATGTCTTGGCTATTGTAAATAGTGCTGCTATGAACATGGGGTGCATGTATCTTTTCGAATTGGAACTTTTTCTTTTCCAAATGTATGCCCTGAAGTGGGGTTGCTGGATCACATGATAGCTTGATTTTTAGTTTTTAAGGAACTTCTTTACTGTTTTCCATAACGGCCACACCAATTTATATTCCCAGCAAGAGTGTAGACGGCATGCCTTTTCTCCATATCATCTCCAATACTGATTGTCTGTAGACTTTTACTTGGTGGCCCTTCTGATTGGTAGGGGGTGATCTCTTATTGTAGTTTTGATTAGCATCCACAGAGGATGAGATGGTTGGATGGCATCACTGACTCAATAGAGATGAGTTTGAGTGGACTCCGGGAGTTGGTGATGGACAGGGAGGCCTGGCGTGCTGTGGTCCATGGGGTCTTGAAGAGTCGGACACGACTGAGTGCCTGACTGAACTGAACTGAATAATTAGCAGTGTTCAGCCTCTTTGCATATGCTGGCTAGCCATCTGTATATCTTCTCTGAAGGATGGTCTATGTAGAACTTCAGGCAGTGGCTCCTTGGTGACGGTGGTGGTGATGATGGTGGCGGCAGCAGTGGTGATGACAACTCAGTGGATGGAGCATCTGACAAGTATCCAGGTGCCCTTTGAGTTCAGGTGCACCGAGAGACCAGTGAAGTTCCCATGAAATTCCCAGTGTTGTGTAGGAACAGAGACTGATTTGGGAAAAACAGAAAGAAAGATGAAGCAGAAGGCATCAACAGGCCAAGGAACTATGCGGTGTGTCAAGGAGATCAACCAGCCTGGGGTCAACAGACAAGGCCTCTCTGACCCTCAATTTCCTGCTCAGTTGGGGATGAAGCAGAACAAGATATTCTAGGACCATCTGCCTCTCTCCACATTGTGTTCTACAGACTTTAGTTCAATAAATATGAACTGATTGACTGAGGCTTCCTTTCACTGACTGATGAGCTCAGCTGGGCTCCGGATGCCTGACTTCCTTGCCCATGAGCCTGTCTCCCAGGGTCTCAGGAAGTACATCCTCCATGGCTCCTCCTGCCTGCCCGCTGGGCTCCCATAAAGTTGTTTCCCTCAGACCCTGGAGCCCTGCGGGCCCCATTCGACACCAGGGGGAGCCCATGTCCTCTGACTTGGACTGAGCACGGGAATGCCCCTCCTCCAGCCCCGGGGACAAGGATGGACACGGGGCACCCGAGGGTAATTGAGAGCAGAGGGCTTGTGTGCAGGTGTGAGGAGTGGGGTCAGCCGTAAACAGTGGGGCAGAGAGAGAGCACACGCCTCACCCAGGCTGCCTTCACGTTTCACCAGGACTCCTGTAGGAACTTCCAAACGGTCTTCCTGTGTTTACCTTGGGACACTGCCCTGCCTCACCTATCTATTCCCCACATGGGGCTAGAATGACTCTTAAGAATATTGATCTTAGCCCTACCTGCTTCCCCTCCTCCACATCTGCCTATGACTCTGAGCACAGACGCTCAAAGCCTCGCTGCAGCCTAGCCTGCTGGAGCCTGTGGTCCCCGCTAGGGCAGAGCTGGATGCCAGGCTCGCTCCATCCCCAGGAGCAGGACTGAGGGGCTTGGGGAAGTGGGCAGGAAGGAGGGAAAGTCCATCCAAGGCCATGTTCTGACCTTGCCACCCAACTGGGATTGCACCTGCCTGGACTTTGTGAGGAGCCTTCATGGGATGCCTCATGCTCCTCCTCTCCAGGGAGGAAAGGGGAGCATCTGGGTGTGTCTCTCACCCCCAAGGGCCTGCTCCACATGGGCACCAACTCTCTGTGCTTCCATGTGTGGGGTATGTGAGCACCTAACAGTTTCCCATGCCTTGAGCCCAGGGCAGGAAGCCAGAGACCTGGGACCTGGAAATGATCGCAGGATGTCACCTAAGTCCTTCCCCACGTGCTGCAGAGCCTTCTCCACACTTTTCTCCAAACCTCCGTCGGAAGACTTTCCTCACTGCCTCGGACACCCTCTCAGCCTGTGTTTTCCTGAGGCTTCAACCAGTCCTCTCATTCCTTCTTGAAGATGTCAGCAGTCATTGGCCATCGCCTGCCTGACCTTCAGAAATGTGAGTTCATTCCTTCATCGGTTCTTCATCAGTTCCTGGAGAATTCCCATCCTGCACAGACTTCTCTGGGCAGGGTTTCAGGCACTGGGTACAGAACCATTCTGTGTCCACCCCCATCTCCCCCTAACCCTTAGAGCTGGACTCCACTGAGCTCAGTGTGCAGCTGATGCAACTCCACGGTGACCCGTGTCACATGAGATCCTTGTAGTTCTGAGCAACAGAAACTGCATCTGGCTAAGTGAGCACAGAAGAGGGTGCACTGAGAGGGAAGAAGTCCAGGTCAGAGGATACAAAGAAGTCCCAAATGTGCACAGTTCAGGGAGGACAGGAAGCAGGACACGTCCCCCTCCAGGATCCCACAGTCTGTCCCCTGAGGTCCCGTCAGCAGGGGGCTTAGGTCCAGATACCTGAAATCTCAGTGTCAAGTTCCCAAGAGACAGAATAACTTGGGCCTGGGGACGGTATCCTTGGACTAATGTTTCAGGCTGAAGGATGAGGAAGATGAACGAGTAAAAGGGACCTGAACCCTGGGGGAAAGTCTCAGGTAGAGAGGCTCCAGATTGAGTGCTTCCTGGATGCACACGTGCCCTCTGTCCAGACCAACAGACATGACTCTCCTCACGCTGTTCTGGGTCCAAGCACCCCACACACGACAGTAAGTGCACCGCCCACTTCCCAGCTGGAGACAAACACGAATCCCCTCCCCCTGCTGCATCTTGCAGTGATGTCAAGGGTGAAGGGCCCCAGCACGATGCCAGTGCATCTCCTGGTCCATCAGGCTCCTTTCTCAGTCTTCTGCATGTGTATTATATATGTGCAGGCAACAGGCAGGTGCAGTAGAGACCCCGGCCCCCAGGAACATTGCTCTCCTGATACCAGTCTTCACTGGAATCCCACTCCCTGTTCCTCTTTCCTGTGGGGAAATTCACCCCTGTGGAGCCTGGGCTGGGCCATTGCTGTGTCAGCACTGTCACCTGGGTCCTAATCAGGACCTCACTGCACCTCTGAGAGCAGGTGCTTGTCACCCCAACTGAGAGCAGGAGGAAGAAGAGCCCAGGGACCAGGAGAGTGGCTGAGGCCCCTGCCTGGGGAAGGCCATCCTGGGTGGGCCCTCTGGGTGCCTTGAGCCTCCTCCCTGATCCATGTTGAGCTGATTGGTCGGTAAAATACTGGGTGTACTGTTCCAGGGGGAAGTGAAGTACCTATCCCCCTGGGAGCCCAGACCATGCAGTTGTGTGTCCCCACCCACTGTCCTGTCCCCTGTGGGGAGCTATGGGCAGGGATGTGTGCTGCACACATGTGCCCGTCACCCGGGACCTGAGTGCCTCCGGGCAGAGCCTCTGTGGACAATTTCGTGTTTCTCTCATGCCTTGGTGCTGGACATCTTTAAGATCCTGCTCCCATCTCTCAAGAATGCCTGGAAGTTCACATTAAGTTGTTCTTTTTTAAAGGGTGCTGTCCTGGACCTCATACTGGTGATGACCGCTGAGTCTGGGCAGAGCCCTCCCTCCAAAGATAGGGACATTGTTTTTGAAAGACAGCAGACGTGTTATGCCCAACCATTCTTTAACCTGATAACTAAAAAGCTGTATATTTCATTATGAAAACACTACAACTAACCGTTCAGATTCAGGAAATGGGGTAAAACCTAGAGAAGTAAAGTAATTCCCCCAGTAAGATTATTGGGCCATCTCTCTACAGTGCAGCTATGTTTTTAGAAGCAAACCTCAAAAATCTTATCGTTTCTTCTGTACATACTTTAGTTCATCCCTATATTTTATTTTTTTTTCTTTTTCTAATTTTATTTTTAAACTTTACATAAATGTATTAGTTTTGCCAAATATCAAAATGAATCCGCCACAGGTATACATGTGTTCTCCATCCCGAACCCTCCTCCCTCCTCCCTCCCCATACCATCCCTCTGGGCCGTCCCAGTGCACCAGCCCCAAGCATCCAGCATCATGCATCGAACCTGGACTGGCAACTCGTTTCCTACATGATATTTTACATGTTTCAATGCCACTCTCCCAAATCTTCCCACCCTCTCCCTCTCCACAGAGTCCATAAGACTTCTATACATCAGTGTCTCTTTTGCTGTCTCGTACACTGGGTTATTGTTACCATCTTTCTAAATTCCATATATATGCGTTAGTATACTGTATTTATGTTTTTCCTTCTGGCTTACTTCACTCTGTATAATAGGCTCCAGTTTCATCCACCTCATTAGAACTGATTCAAATGTATTCTTTTTAATGGCTGAGTAATACTCCATTGTGTATATGTACCACAGCTTTCTTATCCATTCATCTGCTGATGGACATCTAGGTTGCTTCCATGTCTTGGCTATTATAAACAGTGCTGCGATGAACATTGGGGTACACGTGTCTCTTTCCCTTCTGGTTTCCTCAGTGTGTATGCCCAGCAGTGGGATTGCTGGATCATAAGGCAGTTCTATTTCCAGTTTTTTAAGGAATCTCCACACTGTTCTCCATAGTGGCTGTACTAGTTTGCATTCCCACCAACAGTGTAAGAGGGTTCCCTTTTCTCCACACCCTCTCCAGCATTGATTATTTGTAGACCTTTGGATCGCAGCCATTCTGACTGGTGTGAAATGGTACCTCATAGTGGTTTTGATTTGCCTTTCTCTGGTAATGAGTGATGTTGAGCATCTTTTCATGTGTTTGTTAGCCATCTGTATGTCTTCTTTGGAGAAATGTCTATTTAGTTCTTTGGCCCATTTTTTGATTGGGTCATTTATTTTTCTGGAGTTGAGCTGTAGGAGTTGCTTGTATATTTTTGAGATTAGTTGTTTGTCGGTTGCTTCATTTGCTATTATTTTCTCCCATTCTGAAGCCTGTCTTTTCACCTTGCTAATAGTTTCCTTTGATGTGCAGAAGCTTTTAAGGTTAATTATGTCCCATTTGTTTATTTTTGCTTTTATTTCCAATATTCTGGGAGGTGGGTCATAGAGGATCCTGCTGTGATGTATGTCGGAGAGTGTTTTGCCTATGTTCTCCTCTAGGAGTTTTATAGTTTCTGGTCTTACGTTTAGATTTTTAATCCATTTTGAGTTTATTTTTGTGTATGGTGTTAGAAAGTGTTCTAGTTTCATTCTTTTACAAGTGGTTGACCACTTTTCCCAGCACCACTTGTTAAAGAGATTGTCTTTAATCCATTGTATATTCTTGCCTCCTTTGTCAAAGATAAGGTGTCCATATGTGCGTGGATTTATCTCTGGGCTTTCTATTTTATTCCATTGATCAATATTTCTGTCTTTGTGCCAGTACCATACTGTCTTGATAACTGTGGCTTTGTAGTAGAGCCTGAAGTCAGGTAGCTTGATTCCTCCAGTTCCATTCTTCTTTCTCAAGATCACTTTGGCTATTCGAGGTTTTTTGTTTTTCCATACAAATTGTGAAATTATTTGTTCTAGCTCTGTGAAGAATACTGTTGGTAGCTTGATAGGGATTGCACTGAATCTATAAATTGCTTTGGGTAGTATACTCATTGTCACTATATTGATTCTTCCAATCCATGAACATGGTATATTTCTCCATTAGTGTCCTCTTTGATTTCTTTCACCAGTGTTTTATAGTTTTCTATATATAGGTCTTTAGTTTCTTTAGGTAGATATATTCCTAAGTATTTTATTCTTTCCGTTGCAATGGTGAATGGAATTGTTTCCTTAATTTCTCTTTCTATTTTCTCATTATTAGTGTATAGGAATGCAAGGGATTTCTGTGTGTTGATTTTATATCCTGCAACTTTACTATAGTCATTGATTAGTTCTAGTAATTTTCTGGTGGAGTCTTTAGGGTTTTCTATGTAGAGGATCATGTCATCTGCAAATAGTGAGAGTTTTACTTCTTCTTTTCCAATTTGGATTCCTTTTATTTCTTTTTCTGCTCTGATTGCTGTGGCCAAAACTTCCAAAACTATGTTGAATAGTAATGGTGAAAGTGGGCACCCTTGTCTTGTTCCTGACTTTAGAGGAAATGCTTTCAACTTTTCACCATTGAAGATAATGTTTGCTGTGGGTTTGTCATATATAGCTTTTATTATGTTGAGGTATGTTCCTTCTATTCCTGCTTTCTGGAGAGTGTTTATCATAAATGGATGTTGAATTTTGTCAAAGGCTTTCTCTGCATCTATTGAGATAATCATATGGTTTTTATTTTTCAATTTGTTAATGTGGTGTATTACATTGATTGATTTGTGGATATTGAAGAATCCTTGCATCCCTGGGATAAAGCCCACTTGGTCATGGTGTATGATCTTTTTAATGTGTTGTTGGATTCTGATTGCTAGAATTTTGTTAAGGATTTTTGCATCTATGTTCATCAGTGATATTGGCCTGTAGTTTTCTTTTTTTGTGGGATCTTTGTCAGGTTTTGGTATTAGGGTGATGGTGGCCTCATAGAATGAGTTTGGAAGTTTACCTTCCTCTGCAATTTTCTGGAAGAGTTTGAGCAGGATAGGTGTTAGCTCTTCTCTAAATTTTTGGTAGAATTCAGCTGTGAAGCTGTCTGGACCTGGGCTTTTGTTTGCTGGAAGGTTTTTTATTACAGTTTCAATTTCCGTGCTTGTGATGGGTCTGTTAAGATTTTCTATTTCTTCCTGGTCCAGTTTTGGAAAGTTGTACTTTTCTAAGAATATGTCCATTTCTTCCACGTTGTCCATTTTATTGGCATATAATTGTTGATAGTAGTCTCTTATGATCCTTTGTATTTCTGTGTTGTCTGTTGTGATCTCTCCATTTTCGTTTCTAATTTTGTTGATTTGATTTTTCTCCTTTTGTTTCTTGATGAGTCTGGCTAATGGTTTGTCAATTTTATTTATCCTTTCAAAGAACCAGCTTTTGGCTTTGTTGATTTTTGCTATGGTCTCTTTTGTTTCTTTTGCATTTATTTCTGCTCTAATTTTTAAGATTTCTTTCCTTCTACTAACCCTGGGGTTCTTCATTTCTTCCTTTTCTAGTTGCTTTAGGTGTAGAGTTAGGTTATTTATTTGACTTTTTTCTTGTTTCTTGAAGTGTGCCTGTATTGCTATGAACTTTCCCCTTAGGACTCCTTTTACCGTGTCCCACAGGTTTTGGGTTGTTGTGTTTTCATTTTCATTCGTTTCTATGCAAATTTTGATTTCTTTTTTGATTTCTTCTGTGATTTGTTGGTTATTCAGCAGGGTGTTGTTCAGCCTCCATATGTTGGAATTTTTAATAGTTTTTCTCCTGTAATTGAGATCTAATCTTACTGCATTGTGGTCAGAAAAAATGCTTGGAATGATTTCTATTTTTTTGAATTTACCAAGGCTAGCTTTATGGCCCAGGATGTGATCTATCCTGGAGAAGGTTCCATGTGCGCTTGAGAAAAAGGTGAAATTCATTGTTTTGGGGTGAAATGTCCTATAGATATCAATTAGGCCTAACTGGTCTATTGTATCATTTAAAGTTTGTGTTTCCTTGTTAATTTTCTGTTTAGTTGATCTATCCATAGGTGTAAGTGGGGTATTAAAGTCTCCCACTATTATTGTGTTATTGTTAATTTCTCCTTTCATACTTGTTAGCATTTGTCTTACGTACTGTGGTGCTCCCGTGTTGGGTGCATGTATATTTATAACTGTTATATCTTCTTCTTGGATTGATCCTTTGATCATTATGTAGTGACCTTCTTTGTCTCTTTTCACAGCCTTTGTTTTAAAGTCTATTTTATCTGATATGAGTATTGCTACTCCTGCTTTCTTTTGGTCCCTATTTGCATGGAAAATCTTTTTCCAGGCCTTCACTTTCAGTCTGTATGTGTCCCCTGTTTTGAGGTGGGTTTCTTGTAGACAACATATGTAGGGGTCTTGTTTTTGTATCCATTCAGCCAGTCTTTGTCTTTTGGTTGGGGCATTCAACCCATTTACGTTTAAGGTAATTACTGATAAGTATGATCCCGTTGCCATTTACTTTATTGTTTTGGGTTTGAGTTTATACACCGTTTTTGTGTTTCCTGTCTAGAGAATATCCTTTAGTATTTGTTGGAGAGCTGGTTTGGTGGTGCAGAATTCTCTCAGCTTTTGCTTGTCTGTAAAGCTTTTGATTTCTTCTTCATACTTGAATGAGATCCTTGCTGGGTACAATAATCTGGGCTATAGGTTATTTTCTTTCATCATTTTAAGTATGTCTTGCCATTCCCTCCTGGGTTGAAGAGTTTCTATTGAAAGATTAGCTGTTATCCTTATGGGGATTCCCTTGTGTGTTATTTGTTGTTTTTCCCTTGCTGCTTTTAATATTTGTTCTTTGTGTTTGATCTTTGTTAATTTGATTAATATGTGTCTTGGGGTTTCTCCTTGGGTTTATCCTGTTTGGGACTCTCTGGGTTTCTTGTACTTGGGTGATTATTTCCTTCCCCATTTTAGGGAAGTTTTCCACTATTATCTCCTCAAGTATTTTCTCATGGTCTTTCTTTTTGTCTTCTTCTTCTGGAACCCCTATGATTCGAATGTTGTAGCGTTTAATATTGTCCTGGAGGTCTCTGAGATTGTCCTCATTTCTTTTAATTCGTTTTTCTTTTATCCTCTCTGATTCATTTATTTCTACCATTCTATCTTCTAATTCACTAATCCTATTTTCTGCCTCTATTATTCTACTATTTGTTGCCTCCAGAGTGTTTTTAATTTCATTTATTGCATTATTCATTATATATTGACTCTTTTTTATTTCTTCTAGGTCCTTGTTAAACCTTTCTTGCATCTTCTCAATCCTTGTCTCCAGGCTATTTATCTGTGATTCCATTTTAGTTTCAAGATTTTGGATCAATTTCACTATCATTATTTGGAATTCTTTATCAGGTAGATTCCCTATCTCTTCCTCTTTTGTTTGGTTTAGTGGGCATTTATCCTGTTCCTTTATCTGCTGGCTATTCCTCTGTCTCTTCATCTTGTTTAAATTGCTGAGTTTGGGGTGTCCTTTCTGTATTCTGGCAGTTTGTGGAGTTCTCTTTATTGTGTCGTTTCCTCACTGTGTGTGGGTTTGTACAGGTGGCTTGTCAAGGTTTCCTGGTTAGGGAAGCTTGTGTCAGTGTTCTGGTGGGTGGAGCTGGATTTCTTCTCTCTGGAGTGCAATGAAATGTCCAGTAATGAGTTATGAGATGTCTATAGTTTTGGGGTGACTTTGGGCAGCCTGTATCTTGAAGCTCAGGGCTGTGTTCCTTTGTTGCTGGAGAATTTGCTTGGTATGTCTTGCCCTGGAACTTATTGGCCCTTGTGTGGTGCTTGGTTTCAGTGTCGGTATGGAGGCATTTGATGAGCTCCTGTCAATTAATGTTCCTTGGAGTCAGGAGTTCCCTGGAGTCAGGGTTTGGACTTCAGTCTCCTGCTTCCGGTTATCGGTCTTATTTTTACAGTAGTTTCAAAACTTCTCCTTCTATACAGCACCATTGATAAAACATCTACATTAAAGATGAAAAGTTTCTCTACAGTGAGGGTCACTCAGAGAGGTTCACAGGGTTACATGGAGAAGAGAAGAGGGAGGAGGGAGTTAGAGGTGACCCAAATGAGATGAGGTGAATCAATAGTGGAGAGAGTGGGCTAGCCAGTAGTCACTTCCTTATGTGCACTCCACAACTGGACCACTCAGAGATGTTCACGGGGTTATACAGAGAAGAGAAGAAGGAGGAAGGTAACAGAGGTGGCCAGAAGGATAAAAGAGGGGAATGAAAAGGAGGGAGACAGATCCAGCCAGTAATCAGTTCCCTAAGTGTTCTCCACCGTCTGGAACACACAGAAATTCACAGAGTTGGGTAGAGTAGAGAGGGGTTAGGGAGGAGACACAGGCGACCTGGTGGAGAAAAAGGAGAGTCCAAAGGAAGAGAGAGCAGTCAAGCCAGTAATCTCGCTCCCTAGTGAAAAATGGGTCCTGAAGATTGGGTCCTTAAAGGTACAAAATTGGTAACAAATACATAAAAGCAAAAATTAAAAATCTAGAGTAGAGTTTGGAATTTCAAAAATACGATGTTAAAGAAAAGAAGAAGGAAAAGAACGAGAGAAAAAACGAACAAACAAAAACAAACAAGGTCGCGAAAATTATAAAGAAAGTACAGGTACAAAATTGATAACTAATACCAGAAAGCAAAAATTAAAGATCTAGAGTAGAGTTTGGAATTTCAAAAATACAATGTTAAAAACAAAAAAAGAAGAAAAATAAAGAGAGAAAACAAACAAACGAATACAAACAATGTCACAAAAATTATAAAGAAAATACAGGTACAAAATTGATATCAAATACCAAAAAGCATAAATTAAAAATCTAGAGTAAAGTTTGGAATTTCAGATATACAATGTTATATAAAAGAAGAAGAGAAAGAAACAGAGAAGAAGAAAAAAAAAAGTCACAGAAATTATATAAAAAAAAAACTATCGGTACAAAATTGATAACATATACCAAAAAGCGAAAATTAAAAATCTAGAGTAGAGTTTGGAATTTCAAAAATACAATGTTAAAGAAAAGAAGAAAAAAACAAAAACAAAAAAAAAAACAAGGTCAAAAAATTATAAAATATATATATATGAAGTTTGCTGAAGAAGAAAAAAAATAGGGTTTTGTTTTTTTTTTTTTTTGCAAAGTAATAGGTTATAAAAGTGAAAATTAAAGGAACAATAGAGGACTTAAAAATTTTTTTTAATTAAAAAAAAAGAAAGAATGATCGTAAAAATAATAAAAATATATCTAGGACTTTTTTGGTTTTTTTTTTGTGGGTGTTGTGGGTTCAGTTCATTTTTGGCTAGTTCCTTGGTCAGATTTATATTTCTCAAGATCTATAGGCCCCTTCCTATGTAGTCCGTAGTAACCACAGGGTTTTGATCTATTGCCTGTAGCTTCCAAGGCGTTTCCCTCTGTTATATCTTCTTCTGTTTGCTAGTCTCTTCAGTATCTGGTTTCCGCCCTGACACAAAGGGCACGGTGGAGGACACTTTTTTTTTTTTTTAGGCTTACTTGTTCAGTCGCGCTGTGGGGAGGGAGGGAGGGATGCTGCAAACAAATAACTCTGGCGTGGGCTCGCAGTGCCTCAGCCACCCTGGGTCTGCCCCCGCTCACGGCGCGTGTAGCCTCCCTGTCCACACTGCTCCGACTCTAGGTTGTTCCGCCGGGAACAATCCGAGGCCGGCCCTGGGCTGCATGCACCTCCCAGGTCCAAGCCGCTCAGGTTCAGGCACTCGAGTAGTCCTCAGAGGCGCAGACTCAGTTGGGCCTGCGTTTTGTGCTCTTCCCAGGTCCGAGCAGCTCAGGTGATGAGGAGTTTGGCGAGCGCCAATGCTGTGACTTATCGCCTCCCCGCCACTCGGTTATCTGGGTGTAAAATCGGCGCACCTTCTCAGGCAGATGTTGACCGTCCAGACCCCCAAGAAGTTTTAGTTAGCAAAGAAGCCTGCTTACAGTTTTATAGATAATGTCTCTCTGGGGCTGCGATTGCCCCCTTCCGGCTCTGGCTGCCTGTCACCGGAGGGGGAAGGTTTGCAGCTGGCTATCTCTGTTCAGTCCTTTGTTCCGTGTGCGGGCCTGGCGGTCTTAGGTTAGGGCTGGCTTTTCGCGTGGTAGGTATCCCACAGTCTGGTTTGCTAGCCCAAATTCTTTCGCTCAGATAGCGCTCAGGGTATTCAGGCCAGATTCTTACTCTAAGCAATGCAGCCCGCGCTGAGCCTCCCTGCCCAGCCCCCGCTTGCTAATGGCGGATGCAGGCGTCTGCGCTGCTTCTCCGCTGGGGGAGTTACCGTAGGGCTCGCAATCTGCGAGTTTTAATTGTTTATTTATTTTTTCTCCCTGTTATGTTGCCCTCTGTGCTTCCAAAGCTCGGCACAGATTCGGCAGTGAGAAGGTTTCCTGGTGTTTGGAAACTTCTCTCTTTTTAAGATTCCCTTCCCGGGACGGAACTCCGTCCCTCCCTCTTTTGTCTCTTTTTTTTGTCTTTAATATTTTTTCCTACCTCCTTTCGAAGAGTTGGGTTGCATTTCTGGGTGCCTGATGTCCTCTGCCGGCATTCAGAAGTTGTTTTGTGGAATTTACTCGACGTTTAAATGCTCTTTTGATGAATTTGTGGGGGAGAAAGTGTTCTCCCCGTCCTACTCCTCTGCCATCTTGGCTCCTCCCTCCATCCCTATATTTTAAAAAGGTCTTTGCCTGGTAACTCTCCTGGTGGCTCAGAGGTTGAAGCATCTGCCTCCAATGCAGGAGACCCGGGTTCGGTCCCTGGGTTGGGAAGATCCCCTGGAGAAGGAGATGGCAACCCACTCCAGTATTCTTGCCTAGAGAATCTCATGGACGGAGGAGCCTGGTAGACTACAGTCCAAGGGGTTCCAAAGAGTCGGACTCCACTGGGCGACTTCACTTCACTTGCCTGGTGGCCAGACCCTAAAGAATCTGCCCGCAATGCGGGAGACCCGAGTTCATATCCCTGGGTCGGGAAGACTTCCTGGAGAAGGGAATGGCAACCCACTCCAGGATTCTTGCCTGGAGAATTTCATGGACAGAAGAGTCTGGCGAGCTACAGTCCATGGCTTCACAAAGACTTGAACACAACTGAATGACTAACACTTCGCAAACATCTAAGTTCGCTCTGCCCATATTGTTGGAATTTAGGCTCTTGCAACTTCCTTCCATTTAAATAACACTGCAGTGAACATATTTGTGTATTAAGTTTCCCCCTCATCTTTGAGGCTGTTTTTCCGGGGGTGGGCCCTGCATATGACATTGCTGGGGTAAAGGGAATGAGCGCTTAAAGGCTCCCTGTGTCTGACCCATTCCCCCCCGCCGCCCTCCCCCTCCCCAGGTGTCCCTGCAGGCTGACTTCGCCATCGAGGTGTGGCCAAGGCCACCTATGAGCACATGTTCACACCACCTGGCGCACAGCCTCCAATGGCTGGATCCCAGGGCGTGGACCTAATTGAACGGGGGTGTCCTCAGTCTGTGGAGGTCCTGGCTTTCACGAAACCTGGTTCTTCTCAGCAAATTGTGTTGCTTGCACAGAGTAGCTAACAACTGGTTTCACTCGGATGCTGGGTTACACCCAGTCTGGGCCCAGCCTCCTCGTCAATGACAGTTGTTGATGAGAGACTTGCCCTGTCACAGCACTGCTCCCAAGCCACTTGTGGCCCTTGAGCGCCATCCTGCACCTGGCCCCACTTTCTTGGCTTCCGCTGCTTCGCTCCTTAGGTTCCTAAGTATGCTGAAGCCCCTCTAGACTTCACCTGTTTCAAGAAACACTCTTTCCCTAATCACCTAGGGTAATGTACCAGAGCCCCGATATCCACTGCCCCCTTGGTTAGAAATGCACGGGGACAGAGATGCCAGCAGGTGAAATCCCTTCAGGGCCCAGGTTCTGTGTTTCTCTGCAAGTCTGACTCCTTACCTGTCCCGTGCTGGCCCCCACGTGTCCCCTTCCTGGGGTCCCCCCACCCCACTTTCCCTGTACCAGGAGAAGTCTGTGCGCAGAGCGTTAAGACCGATCCAGGGCCTTGGTCTTTCTCTAGGACTCCGTGGTGGATGGGGTGGCATGTGGTCAGCGGTCAGCTCTCCTCTTCTACATCAAGGTCCTGGAGATCGAGAGCAACCTGTACCGCATGGGCCAGAGCGGTACAGGTTTTCTTTGGGCTACTGTGCTGGCCCACCTGGAGGAGGAGTGGGACCTGAAGGTCATCGATGTCATCATCGGCTTCCAGGCCTGATGCAGGGGCTACCTGGCCGGGAAGTGAGTCCCGGGACACCCATCAGCAGCTCAGGGCCCCCAGCTGTCCTGTGTGGAGGCACTGAGGAAGCAGGGACTGGCCGCCCTCATGGAGGCAGGTGTCCCCCGGGGAGGCCCACGTGGCTTTCCCGCCCCGCTGCTTCCTGGATTTCTGCCTGAGGTTTAAAGTGAGCAGTTGGGAGTGGTGACTGCGCTCCGATTTTCCCTGCAGAAAAACCCCTGCCTCACACTCTTCCTCCCTGTGTCCCTTCTGTAGGTGTGACACCCAGATCTGGCTGTCCCCAGAGGACCCTGAGCTCTGGGGAAGAGGCATTCTTGAGTTCCAGCAGCTCCCGTGGGGTCAGAGGCAGACTTGTGCAGGTCAGTGGGCAGGGCAGCTGCCCGTTTGCCCCTTGACTCCTCTGTGTCTGGGCTCTGGGGCTTGTGTCCTGGCCTGAGCCTTGATCTCTGAACAGGGTGTCAAATGAATGTTTGCAGGATGTGAGCTGCTGACATTCTCCTACCAAACACAAGTGCCTGAGTTGCTGGAACAAAGTGCCCACCTCTCCCCTCCTCTCAGCTCCCTTATCTGCAAAACACGTCAGATACATAACAGTTGGCTTTAAAAACAAACTATGGTTGGCTATCCTCAGGAAATAATCTCCTGTCTCTTCCTCAAAACCTGGGGTGAGGGGACCATAATGGCCCAGGGACATTTCCTGGGGTGAAGCAGCCCTGAGGGAAGGGCAGGCGGGCCTCCATGGGGCATCCAGGTCCACTGCAGTCACTTCTGCTTGAAGCAAACCGAGAAGTTCACCAACAGTCCAGCTGCAGGACTCTCAGACTGTGGGAACTTGACCTGCATTTCTTCATCTATGAAACGGAGCTGGCCCTCCTAGAGCTGGTGTGATATTCAACAGGAAAGGCATGGACAGTGTGAGCACAGTCCCTGCCACACGCTCAGCCCCGTCCACAGAGGCTCTTTGCTCAGGAACCAAAGAGAGACAAGGGCCAGCGCTCCATTGCAGACTTCTCTGAGTCGCCAGGACACTGATTTTCTGATAAATGTCTTCCATTTGGAGAGAAAAACATGTGCTGTCAGGTCGAGATAAGCTGAGGTAGTAAAAGGCAGCATGCTCTCAGCCCTTCCCACGAACTTCTGCATCCACCTTATGGCAGTGACCACCAAGGCTGGGCCTCCTCCTGTGGACTAAATGGACGAGTTCTGTCTCTGCCAGCAGGGCTAAGTCTAGAGGGATCTGATCAAAAGGGATGGGGGGAAGGTCATGGACAGAGTGGCTGAGGGGTGGCCTTAGGCCCCTCTTCTAGATACCATGGGAGGAGAACAGGAAACAGTGGGCTCAACAGGCGAGGTCACCGAGGCCTTCTTAGAGGAGGTGATGCCAGATTTGGGCTTTGCAGAAAGCATTTCTCCTGGTTGGATGCAGCAGGTGTCCCTGGCAGAAGAACCTAGAAGTGTGAGTGAATCCTAGAAGCCACCTGCATGTGGTCCTCAACAGCAGAGTATGACCAGTATGCACTGAGCAGCTGGTCTGTTCTAGGACTGTACCTCATGCTGGTGGCACGAAGGTGAATGAGGCAGGCAGGCTGGTGAGTGTGGGGTTGGAGGGGTGAGAAGATGGAATGGGGAGGGGTGGGGAGTGATTTGCCAAGGGACTCACAGTGTGTTGGTGGCAGGTCTTCCTTCATGGAGCCTGAGACGGAGTGGACTGTGTCAAGAAGGACGTGGAAAGTCAGGACTGGGCTTCTTTCTCTAAGTAAGTCAGTCTGAGGTGGAAATAGTCCCAGGGCGGGGCCTGGTGGGCAGGGTGTTTGTTTGACTTGAACCACTCAGAAGTGAGGGTTTTGCTTTCACTTTTGCTTCCCAGAGTATATCTAGGCACAGAGGGTGTGTGTGGTCATTGCAGAGATGCACAGCTGGCGGCTGCCTCTGCACAGCTGAGAACGTCTGGATCTTGTTCACACTCAGCCAGAGGAAAACCCCTGGGTAAGCAGAGGGGAGGGACCCTGCCCATCTCCCCATCCTCAGGATGAATGTCTGAGAAAGGATGATGTCACTAGTTGACAGAAGAAGGGAACTGGAAGCGCAGAGAGGTGACGTCATGGCCGAGGCAGCAGGTTAAGCAGGGGCAGAGCCTGGATGTGGAGGCAGGTGTGTCTGAGAGCTTCCTCCCAGCCGAGGGCCCCTAAACAGAGCAGAGGGAGGGCCACAGCTGCTCAGGTGGGCTCAGCTCAGGATGTGGACTCCTGAGACATGAGCGGCGACCCCAGAAGGAAGGTGGGTGTTGGGTGTGCTTAGTACTTTGGGAAATTGGAGGAAGCAGAGAGGGTAGAGGAGGACAGGGGAGTCAGAGCCTCCCCTCCTATGGCCTGGCCACCTTAAAGCTGTCCCCAGGCTGCTAGGCTGGGGCTGATGGGGGAAAGAGGATTTTTTTCAGTTACAAGGAATCAAGGTTTGTTGAAAAACCCTACCTCTGAGAGCCAGGCTCAGTGCCAGGCCCTGGGGACACTGAGGCTTGGAAATAGACAGGAAACCAAGTGGGGAGTCGAAGGGTGTTGGCTTCCTGTGTTTGCCAGGCCCTCTGCTCAGGATGAGGGTGATGGGAGGTCCTGTGTGGGGAAGGTGGCGCTGCTGGAAGAAGTGAGAAGGGCTCACTGCACAAGGTCCTCATACATCCCGGTGTTGCAATGTTAAAATAAAAAGCCAAACTCTACAGTATAACAGGAGGGGCATGAGCTTTGATCTATGTTTTTTACCGGCAGAGACAACCCTAGAAACGTTGGGGTATTAAAACCACATTCCCACTGACCCTCGTACCCATGTCCAAAGGCCTGGTCTTGGCCTCCTCTCTGCCCACAGCGAGCTGTGTGACCCTGGGCAAGCTACCTCCTGTGGAATTGTTTGTTCTATTCCCTTACTAAGTTTTTAAAAGCTGATTTCCACTTTTTCCTGTGGGTGCAGATATTTTTTCTGACCTGGTTTATGGGATCCCTGGCAATTTTCATTTCCAAGAGTTCAGTAGGTCAGAATTTCCACTATGTCTCGTGGAATGTGTGCATTTAGAAAGGCTTTCTCAAATCAATGTTATTTTTAATGCTTCCTTCAGTCCCCTCAGTTTTTTCTCTCTGGTTATGTTGGATCCTTTGAATGACTGATTGATTAAGATCTTTAGTTTCTTCTCCATTGTCTTCCTCTTTCTCCCCTTCTCCCCTCCCTCCCTTTCTAATTTTAACAGGGGAACTAGGATTGTGCTGTGTCATTGAGAAGCTGCTTGTTTCATGTCCCCATAAGGGGTCCCACCCCTCATATTTTGGCCCTACTGTGCCCAGGAGGGTGGAGGGTGCCCAGAGGCCCTGGACAGGAGGTGTAACAGAGAAGAGACAGGGGCCCTGATGATGTGGGAGGTTTCTCAGACCTGGAGAAACTGAGCAAAAAGGACCATGACCAGGAAAGTGCAGGCTTCAAGAGGAGCTGGAGAGCAACTGGGGAAAGGTGGCAGAGGGAGGCTTGGAGCTGGGCCTCCAGGGACAAGCAACCTGTCACACGGTGAGGCCAGTGGGGAAGCACATGTCTTGGGGAGGGACAGCCTGTGCCAAGTGAGGTGTCATTCTCGTGCAGCAGGCCCTGTGGAGACAGAGAGCGTGAGGAACACAGGAGCTGGGGCAGTCGGGCGGGTCCGGGTGCTCAGCCAGGGACTTTCTTAACGCCCCTTTCCCTTCCCAGGGAGGGTGACTGCAGGCACAGGAGGGAGAGGGTTGGGGAGAATTTGTCTGCCCATGAAAAGAGAAGGGATGCATGACTGCCCATGCAGCTGGGCAGGGCCAGGCTTCTCCAGGGTCTTCCCCTCTCCCACCAACAGCCTTTCCAAAAAGGGACCAATCAGAGGCTAACAGAGGAGGAAGCCTGGATAGGAATCCAGCAGAGGAAGCACTATCAGCATCCACATGCATCTGAGGCCCCAGACAAGGGTCAGGGCCAGGCCAAGAATGGGAGGGAAGGATGAAGGATGAGGTTGATGGTTCAGATGTGTTTACAAAGTTTTGGCATCACTCAGGATCCAGCCCTTTCTGCCCAAGCCCTCCTCTTCTCTCTGTCTTGGCTCTTGGTCCTCGTGTTTCATGATGTCAGTTGGCTGCCCTGGCTCCTGGGTCATGCAGCTTCCAGGCAGAGAGGGTGGAGCGGGACCAGCCAGCTCTCTTCTCCCACCTGCTTCAAGGTAGACCTGCCTGTGTGAATTCTCTCCCATCCACATAATCAGTGACTCCAGCCTCCACCACCAGGCACACTCCCTAGTGAACAAGTTACTCTTCCTGAGGGACAACCCCAGGCATCACAGAGAGAAGGTGATAGAAAGATTCTAGGATGGGGGCTCAGGTGAGGGGATTTGGGGGAGGCTCTAAGGAAATGGGAGCTTCCCTGATAGCTCAATTGGTAAAGAATCTGCCTGCAATGCAGGAGACCCCAGTTTGATTCCTGGGTCGGAAAGATCCCCTGGAGAAGAGAAAGGCTACCCACTGCAGTACTCTGGCCTAGAGAATGCCATGGACTCTATAGTCCATGGGGTTTCAGAGAATTGGACATGACTGAGAGACTTTCACTCACTCACTAAGGAAATGGGTCCACTCTAGTTTAGGTGACACAGAAAATGAGGGGCACTTCTATCAGTGGGGGTCTCGGTAACTCATCTATGGAGAGGGGAGACCAGAGTGAGCATAAAGGTGTGACTGTTAAAGAAGGAGTAGTCCTGCTTTTCAGCCAAGGGAGGGGGTGTGGTGTTGGTGGGGGCGCAGTGATGGGTGTTGCTGTCTCCTTTGCTCCTGCTCTCAGGGTGACCCTGTGTGAGGCTGGAGTTCTGTGAGAATCTTTACATCCAACAGGAGAGGAGCATCACCCTGTTGTGATACCAGGCCAGCCTTGGGATGTCAGGGGTATTCTTTCCTTCTCAGTCCTTTATAATGGTCACATAAATAGACAGAAGGGAATATACCCATCGATTTTAAGACTCTTCTTATTATTATATTCAATTAACAGTGAAATATTTCCCACTACACTTACTCCTCTTTGCAGCATAGCTACCTTTTGTAAGTTTTATGTCTCCCTTCTTGGCCACATTTGATATAAACTCTTCTCATTGAATTGTTATGAACTCATGGCCTTTCTCAGACTCAACCTGGCCCAATGAAACATGATCATAGTATTCACTTTCCATCATCAGCAGCATTAGTATATGTGAGTTACATTAAAGTTGCTCGGTAGGGTGCGACTCTTTGTGATCCCATGGCCTGTCAGAGGAGCCTGGCTCCTCTGTCCATGGAATTCTCTAGACCGGAATACTGGAATGGGTAACCATTCCTTCCCCAGGGGATGTTCCCAGGGTTCGAACCCAGGTCTCTCACATTGCAAGCAGATTGTTTACCATCTGAGCCACCAGGGAAGCTCATTTTATGTGGGTGCCCCTTCTAAATGCTGCTCTGAACATTTCCAAGAGAATCTTTGCCTTTTGGGGGTGTATAGATGCCAACCTGTGGATATAGATGCCAACCTGTGGAACTGACCTCCCCTTCAAGGAGTCTTGCTTCCTTTGAGTGGACAGAAGCCCATGGGTGCACATGTTTGTGGGCAAGGTGCTGCTAGATGATGGATCTGTTTAAGGCCACTGCTACTGCTAAGTCACTTCAGTCGTGTCGGACTCTGTGCGACCCCATAGACGCTAGCCCAACAGGTTCCTCCGTCCCTGGGATTCTCCAGGCAAGAACACTGGAGTGGGTTGCCATTTCCTTCTCCAATGCATGAAAGTGAAAAATGAAAGTGAAGTCGCTCAGTCATGTCCAACTCTGTGCGACCCCTCGGACTGCAGGCTCTTCCATCCATGGGATTTTCCAGGCAAGAGTACTGGAGTGGGGTGCCACAGGCCACAGGTCACTGTGATTGTCCTGGTTTACGTGTATTTTCATCCCTCCTTTTCCTAGAGAGCTTGGCTTCATCATCACAAACATGTCTCCTACACTGACAGTTGTCACATCGGGTGTCAGGCTTACTTCTTATTGTCTCTTAATCCAATTGCTTCCACCAGTTTTATGTAGTGGCGCCAGAAATCAACCCATTCTCATGGGTTACTAACGACTATGAAGTGACTTCTGCTTTTATAAAATTAAAAAACTCCAAAATACTAAACGCATATGTTTAAAACAAATCAATTTATACACAGGGTTCTGTACACCCCTTCGTAGTAAAAAGCACTTTCGGTTGTTTGCTTTTTATTTAGGTAATTAAGCAATATCCTTAGATAATTTCCTTACTTACAGGGTCATTGAGAGAAGTGAAAATAAGTGAAGGCTTGAGAAGCACTTAAAATGCTGCCTGGTGCAGAGTGGGAAGTCGTCAACCAGGATAGCTAATAAACATTAAGTATCATATTTTTCTTTTCCTAATTTAAAAAGTTTGATACTCTTTACTTACTCCTTACCAGGGAAGATAATGTTTTCAGTTATTTTTATACTTTTTCTTATATCCGTCCCTATCTTCTCCTAATATCATTATACCACTAATCTTACATCTTCTGTTACAAAACTTTGTGGTTATATGTACTTTATTTGTGCCATTATTTCTTAGGCCCTCAGGTTCAACTGGTGTTTCTTGATTCCCCACTTTGTAAAATGAGACTTTCTCTTTCTCTCTTCAGTGCTTCAGTTCCCAACTTCTAGAAGTGTGATTTAATGTTTATATTGATTGACAGCAAATAAATTTAGTTCTCATTTTTAAATGCCTTATTCTAAAAGTTAAAAGTCAAAGAAGAGAATTTACAGTTTTGTGATGTTTTAAATGTTTTCTCTTGAGTAACTTGTATTAACACTATCTATTTGCACATACATTTTGGCACAGCTTCAGTTTTTCCTGATGTTTGGAATTGCCTTTGTTTTCACCCCTTGCACTGTCTGTCTTCAAATTTCCTCCATTTCTTTGCTCCTGTGCCTCATATGATACCGAGTCCCCTGTCCCCACAGACTCTGGACTTTTTACCCCATTCTGAACTGGTTTCTCTCTAGATCTGTTGTGTGCCCAGCTGTGATCCTTGGATTCCCTTCTATCTGGGTTGTTGTTCCTGATTCCTGGATCACATTCAGGAATCTTTCTTTCTCTTGGTTATCCTTTGCATCATCATCACACACACACATCTTTTCTTTCCCTCTGCACCTCATTCTCAAGTAACTTGCTCAGGAACAATTGTGAATAGCAACATTTCTATTCTCCATTTAGCTCCATTTCTTCTGTCATTTAAAAAAATTTCTGGAAGCTTTTTTTGACCTTCTTTTCCAATCTTTCTTTAGACTTATTTGGTAAACACTTATTAATTCCCAAGATTTTTTTGTCTGTTTCAATTTTTCCCACTTTTCAGTGCATCTCATTTTATGACAAAAATCCTTTCTAATTGACTTAATGACCTGGGTTCAAGTTTTAAAAATTATTTTCTTCCTTCAGAATTGTCCATCTATCTCTTCTGGTGTCATTTCTCATTTGTTTGTCTAAGTCACATTTTCCACATTATCATCGTTTCCATGTATCTAATCCTGGATGACCCATTCATATTTAAGAGGGAGTAGAGTTGACTGGTAAGCTGCCCTGTAGAGCGCTTGCCTGACGACCCCTAAATTCCAGAATACAGAAATATTTTTTCTGGAGTCTCTGAATTAAGATTTTCCTCTGTCTGGTGTGGATTTGCGTGAATATGTGATGGGACGTGGGATGCTGGGACTATCCCCTGCTTTCTCCTCTGTGTCACTCTCATTTTGCTCTAAGCAAGCATTCCTCTAGCCTGTACACCTTCTCTCCGTTTCTTTCCTCCACTCCTCTTTATTCAGCAGTCACTTCTTCATCCACTCAGTCTTCAAACTATTGCTGAAGACTCTGGGCTCCTGTTGCCCACATTCCTGGCTTTATATTAGCAGCAGAGTACTGAGAGGTGAGGTATGGGCTCTTGAGCCCAGTAAGTGTGTTGAAACCTCGTCTGTCATGGACAAGATTTCTGACCTTGGGCAAGTCACATAACATCTATGAAAAAAGGAGGGGAGTTGGGGTACATATCTCAAGTGTTACTGGAATGATCCAAATTATATTCGGTAAAGTCTTAGATCAATTGTCAGTACAGAACGAAGACCACAAGCACAGAGATGCCTCCTATCAGTAGCCATTATTACAACTGTAAACATGTTTCCTATCATTTCAGTCAGGTCTCAGGAGGAGGAGCTGATAAATGCACTTTTGTCTTCTTACAATACTGCTGAATGTAATCGACGTTTGTTTCCTTTCATCATCTACCAAGGCAATGTAATCCCGAACAGAATTAAAAAATTCTCTCTCAATAAAGATCGGTTTTGAAGAGGAGACTTCTGAGAATTGGCAAGATTAAAAGAATTGACACCCTCATATATGAATATAACTGTAATAAATTGGTGCAATTTTTTGGCACAACAGAGCGACTCTAGGTATGAAAACATTTAAAATGTTTAGAGCCCTGACCAAATCATTCTACTTCCAGAAACAGCTTAAGGACAGGGTCTCAAGTACAAGCAAAGTTTCATACAAGAAGAGTGTTCTTTACACTATTATTTAGACAAACAATTAGAAACTCCCCAAAGTGCAACAGTCAGGGGAGGACCACAGAGAGGATTGGGCACCATCCAGGTCCTCAGCTGCCCAGGGCAGGGCTGCAGGGAGGGGGTTGTGAGAGAAAGGCTCCTGCAGAAGGCAGGAGGATGTGGGCTGTGGGAGCTGCAGCACCAGAAACTTTGTCAAGGCAGAGATTCAGGCACAGGGAGCAAGACATCATTTTGGAATAAAAAGAGTCATTTACCAATTAACATATATCCCCAGGTAAGTATTTTTGAATATTGTTGAGAGTAGAGCATAGTTATCATTAACCTGCTATTTGAATCAGAAAGACTTGGGTTCAAGTCCAGACTCTGGCACCAGCATGAAGTCTTGGGCTGACCCATGTTTAGGTGAGTTTCAGGAGCCTACACGTCATAGACACTGAATCAATAGTATTTATTACCAATTAGTGACACAGGTGTCCCAACCTCACATAATTCCCAGAGTATTCCTTTCTATTCTCCTTTCTATGTGTTCTTCATCTCTGGTTTTACTGCTCCTATAACTTCACAGGTGGCTGTCTCCTGTCTGATTACCTTTTCCCTGTGCCCCAACAGGAGAGCAGGACTCTGACTCAGCTTGGAAGGAGCTGTAGGAGGTGAGTGACTTTTCTTAACTAACAGCCAGCAGAGCCCAGGGGACAGGGAAATGCAGAGGCTTAAGTCCCTGGTGGCACTGGTGGCCGTCCCAGGGGAACCCACCAGAGGGCTCCCCTTCGCTGCTCCCTGCAGCCGCTGCTCACTCGTGATCTAGCCCATAGTCTGTTTTCTCTTCCCCAAGGGTGAGGTCACACCTCCTTCCAGCCTGATGCAAACAAGGAGTGAAGGGAGATCTCTGGGAACCCCTGCTGCCACCATGAGCTCAGAAAACTTCAGACACTGCTCAGGTAGTCAGCTCTCTCTTCTCTGGAATGTTCCTACTTGTGACCCAGAATTGAGGTAGGTGTCTCCAGGCTAGTTAAACTACAGAGGAATCAAGAACCATGAAGAGGATGGATAAACATCCTTGAGCTTCCAAGAGAGACCAGGAGATCCCCTCACCCTGGGGTCTGCCCACAGCCTCCTTCCCAGCCGTCTCCTCAGGGAGCCATGACCAAGGTACTCACTTCCTGCCTCTCCCACCACCCAGCAAGTGACTCAGGACGGTGGCCAGGAGAGCACATGCGGAGCATGGACCGCAGATGGCAGTCCCCAAGGCCAGACAGGCCTGGGAGAGGAGGTCCTCCAGCATCATTGGACTTCTCCTGCTCTCTCCCTTGGCCCAAACCTCCTCCCGCTCCCACACCTTAAGGCATCACCACAGAAGCCGTTTCCTCCGGCTCTTCCCAGCCACTAGCCCAGCCTCTCTGCAAGGGTCAGTGGACCCTGCTCTGAACCTGTCTGGCCTTTGCCATCTCCCACCTGGAGGGGAGGTGTGATGAGGATCACATCTGGCTCCACCCCTCCTCCACCTGGTGGATCCCTCCCCTGCCCATCCTAGAGTCTGTGGTCAGAAGCAGGAATCCTCTCACATGGTAGTTTTACTCAATGGCATGTGGTCCTAAAGTATTTTTTAAAATTAGGGAACATGAGTTTGTAATGTTTTCTAAGTTTCGTGTGTACAACATTATATTTGTACTTCTATATATGCTACTGCATGCTCACCACCAATAATGAGTTGCAAAGAATCCCCATTGTGTGCTATAGAGTAGAATGAACAAATAACAGGAGTTTTAAACGTAAGGAAGATTCAAAGTCTTGTCCAAGAAATGTCTGACACCTGACTTTGGATTCAACCTCAGAGCTTTCAGCTCTGTGGCCTTGGGCTGTCCATTGTCCTGTCTGAGTTTCACTTGCCTCTTCTGTGAGATAAGGATAATGCCTCTTTGTGTGGATTTACCAAGAAAGACATTTGATATCAAGTCCCAGCCCACACACACGTATATAGCCTGGCCACCAATATCTTATCTACAATTCCATAACCTCCAGATCTCTGAAATCACTCAGGGATTTTTATAACTCATTGAAGAGTAGTCTTACCCTGTAGTGATCTGAGGCTATTTGTAGTCATTACATTCTTTATCCCATTTAACGTGAGTATTCAATTGTTTCACTGCCCAAACATGAAAGCATTCATTTATAAGGTGCTGCCCATCTATTCTGGAAGGGGTAACTAACAAATAACACTTGCTCTTTCTTCTCTTTGTGTGTGTGTGTTCAGTCGCTCAGTCGTGTTAAACTCTTTGCAACCACATGGAAGGCAGCCTGCCAGCCTCCTCTATCCATGGGATTCTCCAAACAAGAATACTGGAGTGGCTTGCCATACCCTCCTTCAAGGGATCTTTCTGACTCAGGGATCAAACCCACCTCTCTTACATCTCCCGCATTGGCGGGCAGGTTCTTTACCACTAGAACTCCCTGGGAATCCCAACTATGGCCTCAATTTACCTGGGAATCCCACGTAGGACCTCATTTCACCTAACCTCCTTACAATCCCTATCTTCAAAAACGTCACCAAGAGTTAACTCTTCAACACAAATTAGGGGGTGGGGAGGAGGGGACAGTCCATCCATAACCCTCCTAGGTGACCACACCAAGAGCACCCCAAGTGACTGCTGCTCAGCAAGAGGAATTTTAACTATTTTATACTCAATAATATTTATGTCCCATCACATATTCTTCTAATCTTATTTCCTTTTCTTTCATCTAGATACTGAGATCTTTTTTGAGGATGTCGTTGAGTGTCTCTGGGACATACTGAGCACAGAGACACTGCTACTCATGCTGAAAAAATACCTGAAGAGAGTTGAGGCTGAAGACAGTTTGTCCAGGTAACCGGCACAGGTGCACCAGGAAGGTCACCCACGTCCCCCAGCACCAGGCCAACTTCCTCCTGGAGTAACGCCTCCTCCAGGCAGGACCCTACTGTTGGGGTCAGGGGTGTTCCTTCTCAAGATCCCATCAGGAATGTTTCCTCCATGTCATTTGCTGACAGTGAATGATCGTGGGTTGAGAAGAGATGAAACCTGCAAGGAAGGGGCAGGTTATGTGACCTTGGACAAGTTACTGAACTACTCTCTGCTTTAGTTTCTTCATCTTTTCATTTTTACTGTGAGGACACTGAGGTCATGCATGTAAAGTGATTCCCATAATGACTGACAAATAGTGAGTACTCAGTCAATAGAAACATTTTAAAAGCTTGTTGGGAAGAGACAGGGTCAAGGGTCTTCTTTCTGGTGAGGAGAACCAAGCAGAATTTCCTTTGGGACAAGTGGGAAAATCCTGACACCACCATTTGTGTCCTGGGCTTCTGCCTACAGTCTTTCTATTCCTGATGTTAGGAACTGTACGAACCCTGCAGGATCCTGCTGGCCCATAAGGGAGAGAGGCTAGAGAGGAACTGGAGGAGCTGGTGGGATCCTGGATCTAGCTGTGCCCAACTCCTGGGACCGTGGGCTTAAGACTTTGAATCTCAGATCTGTCCTGTGTCCAATGGGAATAGCAATTCAGTCTGATGGGTTATGGTGATGGCCTCAGAGTGAACTGCAGGGTCAGCGGTGGGGAACCAAGTGCAATCATCTCGTCCAAAGGACCAAGGAGGCCTGACCAGGGTCAGACCCAAGGGTCAGGGTGAAGCAGCGGATCCAGGTTGGAGGACTAGTAGGCAGGCTTGGGTAGCAGGACCAGGACTAGAGTGAAGACAGTGGGCCCTAAGGACACAGAACTGAAGGGACTGTGACCCTTGCAGAGGTCCCCTGAGTGGGAGAGGGGGACATTTCTTCCCTCCCTGGTGGGCTCCCCTCATGCTGGACTAGAGGGCCCTGGGTGACTGTGTCTGCACATCTGCCTGGGACCTGGCTTCTCACTCCATTGGGAACCCTCTTCTAATCTATGTGGAGTTCCCCTTACAGTGGGATGGCCATGTGGCTTAGGGAGCCCTCCAGGGTCACAATGAGTGGATGTGATTGTGTGACATTTGAGGGATTCTGAGGAGCCTCACACATCCCCACCCAAGAGGAAAATGCTTCCTCCACCAACTGTGTAAGTGCCGGTCTCCTCAGGCTCAGCTGTTCAGATGACTGTTTCCTCAAGTCCCTTGAATCTTTAGAGGTTCCACAGGTTGCACACGGCCTTCGGGTGCAGGCAATGAAGCTGTCACCAGGTAAATTGTGAGTTAGGTTGGTGACCCCTGAGCGGTTGAGGGTGCTGGGTGATGGGTCAGGAGTCAGTGAGGTGAGCTGGAGAGTCCAAGGGAAGCCAGGGCTCATAGCACATCTCCTGCTCCCCTGTCCACTGTGGCAGTGGGTGGACCCATTGACCTTCTGCTGAGAAGGTCAAGGGCTCAATGCTTAGAAGACAGCAGATGGCAGGCCAAATGATTATAAGGTGTCTTCAAGCTCTGACTTTTGGGGTTTAAAAACTTCTAATTCATAGAGACAGCCAATCTTCAAAATATAAGAGCACAGTGCCCTGGACTGCCCTTACTTTGACTTCAATGGCAAATTTAGGTGATCCCCAAAACAACTCTCAGGTTCAAGAATTCCCTATAGAATGGACAGGACTCACTGAAAGCTTCATGATCCCAGGTACAGTTTACTACTGCTACTGCTGCTAGGTCACTTCAGTTGTGTCCGACTCTGTGTGACCCCATAGACAGCAGCCCATCAGGCTCCTCCATCCCTGGGATTCTCCAGACAAGGACACAGGAGTGGGTTGCCATTTCCTTCTCCAATGCATGAAAGTGAAAAGTGAAAGGGAAGTCGCTCAGTCGTGTCTGACTCTTCGTGACCCAATGGACTGCAGCCTACCAGGCTTCTCCGTCTATGATTTTCCAGGCAAGAGTACTGGAGTGGGGTGCCATCACCTTCTCCTACAGTTTACTACAGGGAAGGATAAAAGTTCCCACCAGCCACAGGGCAGAGTCTGGGCAGGTTTCACATATGAAGCTTCCATTGTCCTCAGGACACGTTACTGACCTGGATTCGGTGTGTGATAAGATGCACGGAGTACTGCCTATCAGGGACACTCACTTGCTTACAAGCCAAATTACCCTGACCTGTCATCTCCAGCCACTCCTGGAAGTCAGACTTGTGCCCTAGTGTCCAGCTCTACCAGATGGCAGAACTGATACCATGGGACCCAGAGACCTTGGGTCACTTGTCACCTTCTCAGACTGACCAGTGGCCAAAGGCCCAGGCAGGCAAGGACACTCCTATCAGGCAGAATTCTAGGGGCTTAGCGACCACTTCCCAGTATCCAAGGGCAAAGGGCAGGGAGACTTCTCACTACACACTGAGGCCCTTGAATGAAGGTTTTGTCCTCCAGTCCTACTTGTCTTTGTTTATCTGTGGAGTTCCCACTCCAAAAACTCTTTCAAAGTGGTGGTGTTGACCCCCTGTGAGACATCTTTACCACATACCTTTTCTTTGGCTGAGCCATATGGCCTGTGGGGTCCTCATTCCCCAACCAGGTATTGAGTCCAGGCCAGCAGTGGGTGTGCAGAGTTGTATCCTCTGGACTACCTGAGAATTCTCTCTTAAGTGGCCAGTATCCAAAGCTGACTTTCATCTACTTATTCCAAGTGTAGCTATTTCAAGATGGAGCATCTATAAAGTATGAAACATGTTTAAGGTTGAAAGAGAAAAGTTTACATTTATAAAATTCTTTTCTAATGATTTATAGTAACATATCTGTATTTATGCAGGACATATATTATGGAGCCAATTTTACAGACAACAAACTGCCTTTCTAATCCCTTGACCTTCATCGTTACAGGGAAGATGCAGATGAACTACATAAATATCTGAACGAATTGAAAAGAGCCTTGGTTGAGGAGGACCAAGAAAGACTCTCCAAAGAGCAGCTGGACAGGAGGAGATTTCTGAATAAGTTTCCTCGGGTGAAACGGCAGCTGGAGGAGTTCATAAGCAAGTTCCGTGAGCTCGCAGACAAGGTTGAGAAAGTCCATAAGGGATGTACCATCTCCAATGTGATGGCCCACAGCACCGGTGCTGTGTCCAGTATTCTGACCATCGTTGGCCTGGCTCTGGCACCCGTGACAATGGGGGCCAGTGTGGTGCTCTTGGCCACTGGGATAGGGCTGGGAGCAGCAGCTACTGTGACCAGTGTGTCCACCAGTATCATCGAACATGTGAATAGGTCATCAACAGAAACCGAAGCCAGTCGCATGATGTCAACTTTCATGAAGAAATGGAAGGTTCTCCTAGAGGTACTCAAGAGCATCCCCGCAACAGAGAAAGTCACAGAAGCTGTAAAATGCATTGAAAATCTAATTCATGCCATGGAGACAGGCAAAGCCATTCCTGGCTGTGCAGCCACTGTAAACATCTGCATGAATGCTGGGAGAATCTCAGGCCCAGCCATCCAACAGATACAGGCAGGTTTCAAAGCCACAGCTTTAACAATTAGCAAAGGAGTCCGGGTGGCGGGTTTGGCCACTTCAGGGGTCTTCCTCTTGATGGATGTGGGCTTCCTGGTGAAGGAGTCAATGCATCTGCACGACGGTGCAAAGACAGCATCAGCTGAAAACCTGCGGCAGCGGGCCAGGGAGCTGGAGAGGAAGCTGGAGGAACTCACCCAGGTCTATGAGGGTCTGCAGGAGGACCTGATTTAGCCACCGCCAGAGCAGTGCGGGGTCCAGGGACATGTGAGGGGCTAAAGTGCAGAGGTACCTTGTTAGAGGGAAGAGCTGGAGACCACATTAATGAAGCTGGGTGTTAGGAATTTGGCATTAGTTGAGCACAGCAGGGAAGGGATGGATATAGGTGATAGATGAGGAGAGAGAAGGAAGGGGCCTGGAGCCTGGATTAAGGGAGGAGGGGGGACCAGAGAGTGAGAGGCAGGGAGAAACCACTTTATTTCATACTAAGAACTTTTTATTTTATATTGGAGTATAGCCGATTAACAATGTTGAGATGGTTTCAGGTGAACAGCAAAGGGACTCAGCCATTCATATACACGTACCCATTCTCCCCCAAACTCCCCTCCCATCAGAAACCACTTTGGACTAAAGATGACACTGGAGGCAGAATAAAGGGAGAGGCAGGCGAACTAGCAATGAGAGGCCAGGTGTACGAACGGGTTGAAAATGGGAGAAGGTCAGTTAGGATTGTTGGGATCCCGAAGTAGCAGGGGCTCCTCTATCGCCCTCCACAGGCTGTGATGTCCCAGCAAGAAGAGTCTTCCCCTGGTGGTGGTCTCTAGACCTCTCCTCCAACAGCAGCTCATCTTTGGCCCTAGCTGATGTGTCTTACTTAGGCAGTGATTTCTTTCGTTTGTTTGTTTAATTGAAGGATAATTGATTTACAATATTCTGTTAATTTCAGGTATACAGCAAAGTGCTTCATTATACAGATATCTATGTATTTATCTGGGCTTCCCAGGTGGCATAGTGCTAAAGAAGCAAGAGACACAGGTTTGATTCCTGGGTAGGGATTCCTGGAGGTTGAAATGACACCCACTCCAATATTCTTCTCTGGGAAAACCCATAGGCAGTGGAGCCTGGCATGTTACAGTCCATGGGGTTGCACAGAGTCAGACACAACAGAACATCTGAGCTGTGTATCTATATTCTTTTTTATTCTTTTTTTTTTTTTTACTTGAGTGTGTGTTTTTATTTTTATTTTCATTTTTTTAAAATTTTATTTTATTTTTAAACTTTATTCTTTTACATTATAGTTTATTACAAGATATTGAATACTGTTCCTTTGCTACTACAGTAGGCAGTCCCTACTTTATTGGTGTGTATCTGCTAATCCCATCTCCTAATTTACCTATCACCCCAAAACTTTGGTAAAAAGTTTGTTTTCTTTGTCTATGAGTCTGTTTCTATTCATTTGGTCATTTGTATTTTTTCTGGATTCTACATATAAGTTAGTATCACATATTTGTCTGACTTACTTCACTCAGTATGATAATCTCTAGATCCATACATATTGCTACAGATAATATTATTTCATTCTTCTTTATGGCTGAGTAGGATTCATGGAGTGTATACATGTACCACATTTGCTTTATTCATTAATCTGTCAACAGACATTTAGGTTAATATCGTGTCTTGGCCGTTATGAATAGTACTGCTATGAACATCAGGGTATGTGTATCTTTTCAAATTAGAGCTTTAATTTTTTTTGTAGAAATATGCCCAGAAGTGGGATTGCTAAATCATATGGTAGCTCTATTTTTACTTGTTTAAGAAAACTCCATATGGCCTTTGATAGTGGCTGCACCAATTTACATTCCCAGCAACAGTGTAGGAGGGTTCCCTTTTCTCCACAGCCTCAGAGCATTGTAGATGTAGGGGATGGCCCCTGTGATCGCTGTAGGGGAGATAACTTATTGTAGTTTGATTCTCATTTCTTTAATAATTAGTGACGTTGAGTATGTTTTCACGTACCTGCTGGCCATCTGTACGTCTTCATGAAGAATTGTCTGTGTAGATCTTCAGGCAGTGGCTTCTTGATGACGATGGTGGTGATGATGTTGGTGGCAGCAGTGGTGTGACAACACAGTGGATGGAACATCTGACACGTTGCCAGGAGCTCTTTGGGTCCAGAGTGCACCGAGAGACCAGTGACGTTTCCATGAAAATCCAAATGTGGAGGAGGAACAGAGGTTGATTAAAAGAAAGAAGGATGAAACAAGGAGGCAGAAACAGGTCAAGGAACTTTCAGTGTGTCAGGAGATGAAACAGCCTGGGGCCAACAGACACAATTCTCTGACCCTCGGTTTCTTCTTCAGCTGGGGGGTGAGGCTGGATAAGATATTTCAGGTTGCTCTGGTTCTCTCTACCTTGTGTTCTCTAGACTCTGGTTCAATAAATATGAGTTGATTCACTGAGGCTTCCTTGCGTTGACTGATGGGTTAACCTGGGCTCCAGATGGCTGACCTCCTTCCCCGGGAGCCTGTCTCCCAGGGTCTCAGGGAGCATGTCCTCCATGGCTCCTCCTGCCTGCCTGCTGGGCTCCCATCCAATCATTTCCCTAAGATCCTGGAGCCCTGCAGGCTTCGTGGATTGCCCGGGGGAGCCCATGTCGTCTGAATTGGGCTGAGCACTGAGATGCTCCTCCTCTAGTCCTGGGGACCAGAATGGACACCCAAGGGGGACTGAGAGCGGAGGGCTTGTGTGCAGGTGTGAGAGAGGGTCAGCCAAAAACAGAGAGGAGAGAGAGACAGCACACACCTAACCCAGGCTGCCTTCACGTATCAGTAGGACTCCTGCAGGAGCTTCCAGAACTGCCTTCCTGGGTTTACCTTGGGGCACTGCCCTGCCCCACTCATCTATTCCCCGCTTGGGCTAGAATGACCCATAAGAAAATCGACCTTAACACAACTGCTTTCACCTCCTCCACAGCTACCCGTGACTCTGAGCACAGATGCTGAAGCCTAATTGCAGACCTAAGCAGTGTGCTGGAGCTGGGGTCCCCTGAGGGCAGAGCTGGAGGCCAGGCTCACTCAATCTCCAGGAGCAGGACTGAGGGGCTAGGGGATGGGAGCAGGGATGAAGGAAAGTCCATCCAAGGCCATGTTCTGATCTGGTCACCCCTCTGGGATTGCACCTGCCTGGACCTTCTGAAGAGCTTTCATGGGATGCCTCAGGCTCCTCCTCTTGCAGGAGGAGAGGGGAGCATCTGGGTGTGGCTCTCACCCCCATGGGCCTGCTCCACAGGGCACCAACTCTCTGTGTTTCCATGTGTGGAGCATGTGAGCACCTAACTGAGTCCAATGCCTGGAGCCCAGGGCAGGAAGCCAGAGACCCAGGACCTGGAAATGATCCCAGGACGTCTCCTAAGTCCCTCCTCACGTGCTGCAGGGCCCTCTCCCCATTTTTGTCCAAACCTCCTTCGGAAGACTTTCCTCAGTGCCTCTGACTCTGACTCCCTCTCATCCAGTGTTACCCTGAGGCTTCAGTCAGCCCTTCTATTCCTTCCTGAAGATGTCAGCAGTCATGGCCAGCATCTGTCTGATCCCCAAATCATGAGTTTCATTCCTTTTTAATTCTTTGTAAGTTCCTGGGGAAATCAAATCCTGCACAGACTTCTCCTGGGCAGGGTTCCAGGTACTGGATACAGAACCATTCAGTGTCCATCCCCACGTCCCCCCGAACCCTTAGAGCTGGACCCCATTCAGCTCAATGTGCAGATGATGAAATTCCACAGTGACCCCTGTGTCAGCTGAGATCCCTGTGGTTCTGAATACAGAAACTGAGTTGGCTAAGTGAGCACAGAAGAGCGTGCACTGGTGGGATGCAGGCCAGGTCAGAGAATGGAAAGAAGCCCCCAAACCTGCACAGTTCAGGAAGGACAGAAAGTAGGGCAGGTCCCCCTGCAGGAGCTCACAGTCTGTCCCCAGAGGCCCCTTCCAGCAGGGAGCTTAGGACAAAGTCCCTGGAATCTGTGTCAGGTTCCCAGGAGACAGAGGCGCTTGGGTCTGAGGACTATGTTCTTGGACCAATAGGTCAGGCAGAAGGATGAGGAAGATGAATGGTTAACAGGGACCCGAACCCTGGGGGGAGAGTCTCAGGAAGAGAGACTCCAGATTGAGTGCTTCCTGGATGCATACGTGCCCTCTTCTCAGACCAATGGAAATGACTCTCCTCACCCTGTTCTGGGTCCAACACCCCACAAACAACAGTAAGTGCACCGGCCACTTCCCCAGCTGGAGACAAACACGAATCACCTTCCCCCACTGAGTGTTGCATGGATGTCAGGGGTGAAGGGCCCCACTGCGATGCCAGTGCTTCTCCTGCTCTGTGGGCTCCTTTCCCAGTACTCTGCATGTATGTTATACATGTGCAGCAACAGGGAGGTGCAGTAGACCCCAGGACCTCAGGAGCACTGCTCCCCTGATACCAGTCTTTACTGGGATCCCACTTCCTGTTCCTCTTTCCTGAGGGGAAATTCACCTCTGTGGAGCCTGGGCTGGGCCATCGCTGTGTCAGCACTGTCACCGGGGTCCTTATCAAGACCTCACTGTCCCTTTGAGAGCACGTGTTTGTCACCCCAATGGAGAACAGGAGGAAGCTGGGCCCAATGTCCAAGAACGTGGCCACAGTCTCGACCTGGGAAGGGCCATCCTAGGTGGGGCCTCCGGGTGCCTGGAGCCTCTTCCCTGGATCCTTGTTGAGCTGATTGGTCAGGAGGATGCAGGGTGTCCTGTTTCAGGAGGAAGTGAAGCAAGCATGTGGTGTTTCTGTAACACAACTCAACCTGGGCCCAGGGTGGTGGACCCACCTCCTCGGAGCCCAGACCACGGGGCTGTCTGTCGCCACTTGCTGTGCTTCCCAGTGTGGGGAGAGATGGGCACAGGTCTGTCCCGCCACCCAGGACCTGAGTCCCTTCTGGCAGGGCCTGTTTTGGAGGCTTCTAGCTCCTCGCTTGGCCCTGAGTTTGCTGGTTTTAAGCTGCTGCTCCTAGTTCTCACAAATGCCTTGAAGTTCACAGAGCTGACCTCATACCAAGCAGCACACAGCCTCCAGCTGCTTTGTTCCTGGGGCTTAGACCTAAGAGAACAGGGGTGTTTTGAGTCTGAGAGGTCCATACTTAGAATCCACGGGTTTTCTCAGGAAGTTGTGCTGCTGACACGGAATATCTAACAGCTGGTTGCACTCAGATGTCTGTGGAGCTGGTCTGGACCCAGCCTCTGTGACAAGGACAATTGGTGAGGAGCACCTTGTACTGTCCCAGTGAGGCTCTCAAGCCACCTGTGGTGTTGCCCGTCACCCTGCACATGGCCCCACACTGCTCAGCCACCCCTGCTTTGCTCCTGTGCTTCTGAAGGACGTTTAAGCCAGGCTTGACTTTAAAGTACCTTTTTCAAAAGAAACCTTTTGGGACTTCCCTGGTGGTCCAGTGGTAAAGAAGCCGCCTGCCAATGCAGGGGACAAGGCTTTGATCCCTGGTCCGGGAAGATCCGACATGCTGGGAGCAACTAAGCCCGTGCACCGCAACTACTGAGCCCGCTCCCTAGAGCCCGTGCTCTGCAAAAAGAGAAGCCACTGCAATGAGAAGCCCATGTACTCAACCAAGAGTAGTGCACTCGCTGCCGCTAGAGAAAGCAGCCCCTGCCCGCACAGCAGTGAAGGCCCAGGGCAGTCAAATAAACAAACAAGGACACTGTTTCCCTAGTTACCTAAGGTAATGCCTCCTGAGCCCCCCTATCTACTGCCACCTTTGTTAGAAATGCACGTGGGCACAGACTCCAGCAGGTAAGGTCCTTCAGGGCCAAGGTTCTGTATTTCTTACCTGTCCCGTGCTAACCCCCACCTGCCCCCTCCTGTGACCCCTCAGCCCCACTCTCCCTGAATCAGGAGGAGGCTGCCCACAGAGCAGCAGAGCCAACCCAGGCTCCAGGCCCCTTCCCTGGCCTTGGCCTTGCTCCACGGCTCTGTGGTGGATGGGATGCCCCATGGTCAGCAGCTGGCTCTCCTCCTCTGGATCGAAGCCCTGGAACTCAAGAGCAACCTGTACCGAATGGGCCAGAGCAAGGTCTTCTTCCGGGCTGGTGTGATGGCCCACCTGGAGGAGGAGCAGGACCTGCAGGTCACCAACGTCATCACTGGCTTCCAGGCCTGCTGCTGGGGCTACCTGGCCAGGAGGTGAGTCCCAGGACACCTACCTCACCCAGCCTGATCCTCCCTCGGGGTCCCTAGCTATCCTGTAGTGGAGGGCACTTTTTTCACACTATGAACTATCTATTTGTATTGAGGATTAGTTGATTAACAGTGCTGTGACAGTTTCAGTTGAACAGTGAAGGGACTCAGCCATACACATACATGTATCCATTCTCCCCCTAACTCCCTTCCCATCAGAAAGCACTTCAGTCAATTTAGTTCAGTCGCTTAGTCGTGTCTGACTCTTTGTAACCCCATTGCAGCAGGCCAGGCCTCCCTGTCTATCACCAACTCCCGGAGTTCACCCAAACCCATGTCCATCGAGTTGGTGATGCCATCCAGCCATCTCATCCTCTCTCGTTCCCTTCTCCTCCTGCCCCCAATCCCTCCCACCATCAGAGTCTTGTCCAATGAGTCAACTCATCGCATGAGGTGGCCAAAGGACTGGAGTTTCAGCTTTAGCATCAGTCCTTCCAAAGAACACCCAGGGCTGATCTCCTTTAGAATGGACTGGTTGGATCTCCTTGCAGACCAAGGGACTCTCAAGAGTCTTCTCCAACACCACAGTTCAAAAACATCAATTCTTTGGCGCTCAGCTGTCTTCACAGTCCAACTCTCACATCCATACATGACCACTGGAAAAACCATAGCCTTGATTAGACGGACCTTTGTTGGCAAAGCAATGTCTCTGATTTTGAATATGCTATCTAGGTTGGTCATAACTTTCCTTCCAAGGAGTAAGCGTCTTTAATTTCATGGCTGCAATCACCATCTGCAGTGGTTTTGGAGCCCTCCAAAATAAAGTCTGACACTGTTTCCCCATCTACTTCCCATGAAGTGATGGGACCAGATGCCATGATCTCCGTTTTCTGAATGTTGAGCTTTAAGCCAACTTTTTCACTCTCCTCTTTCACTTTCTTTTTTTTTTTTTTCAATATTTTTCTTTTAATTTTATTTCATTTTTTAACTTACAATATTGTATTGGTTTTGCCATATATCAACATGAATCCGTCACAGGTATACATGTGGTCCCCAACCTGAACCCTCCTCCCTCCTCCTTCCCCATACCATCCCTCTCAGTCGTCCCAGCACACCAGCCCCAAGCATCCAGTATCGTGCATCGAACCTGGACTGGCGACTCGTTTCATATATGATATTATACATGTTTCAATGCCATTCTCCCAAATCATCCCACCATCTCCCTCTCCCACTGAGTCCAAAAGACTGTTTTATACATCAGTGTCTCTTTTGCTGTCTCATATACAGGGTTATTGTTACCATCTTTCTAAATTCCATATATATGCATTAGTATACTGTATTGGTGTTTTTCTTTCTGGCTTACTTCACTCTGTATAATAGGCTCCAGTTTCATCCACCTCATTAGAACTGATTCAAATGTATTCTTTTAATGGCTGAGTAATACTCCATTGTGTATATGTACCACAGCCTTCTTATCCATTCATCTGCTGATGGACATCTAGATTGCTTCCATGTCCTGGCTATTATAAACAGTGCTGCAATGAACATTGGGGTACACGTGTCTCTTTCAATTCTGGTTTCCTCAGTGTGTATGCCCAGCAGTGGGATTGCTGGGTCAAAAGGCAGTTCTATTTCCAGTTTTTTAAGGAATCTCCACACTGTTCTCCATAGTGGCTGTACTAGTTTGCATTCCCACCAACAGTGTAAGAGGGTTCCCTTTTCTTCACACCCTCTCCAACATTTATTGCTTGTAGACTTTTGGATCGCAGCCATTCTGACTGGCGTGAAATGGTACCTCATAGTGGTCTTGATTTGCATTTCTCTGATAATGAGTGATGTTGAGCATCTTTTCATGTGTTTGTTAGCCATCTGTATGTCTTCTTTGGAGAAATGTCTATTTAGTTCTTTGGCCCATTTTTTGATTGGGTCATTTATTTTTCTGGAGTTGAGCTGCAGGTGTTGCTTGTATATTTTTTAGATTAGTTGTCAGTTGCTTCATTTGCTATTATTTTCTCCCATTCTGAAGGCTGTCTTTTCACCTTGCTTATAATTTCCTTTGTTGTGCAGAAGCTTTTAAGTTTAATTATGTCCCATTTGTTTATTTTTGCTTTTATTTCCAATATTCTGGGAGGTGGGTCATAGAGGATCCTGCTGTGATGTATGTCGGAGAGTGTTTTGCCTATGTTCTCCTCTAGGAGTTTTATAGTCTCTGGTCTTACGTTTAGATCTTTAATCCATTTTGAGTTTATTTTTGTGTATGGTGTTAGAAAGTGTTCTAGTTTCATTCTTTTACAAGTGGTTGACCACTTTTCCCAGCACCACTTGTTAAAGAGATTGTCTTTAATCCATTGTATATTCTTGCCTCCTTTCTCAAAGATAAGGTGTCCATAGGTGCATGGATTTATCTCTGGGCTTTCTATTTTGTTCCATTGATCTATATTTCTGTCTTTGTGCCAGTACCATACTGTCTTGATGACTGTGGCTTTGTAGTAGAGCCTGAAGTCAGGTAGCTTGATTCCTCCAGTTCCATTCTTCTTTCTCAAGATCACTTTGGCTATTCGAGGTTTTTTGTATTTCCATACAAATTGTGAAATTATTTGTTCTAGCTCTGAGAAGAATACCGTTGGTAGCTTGATAGGGATTGCACTGAATCTATAAATTGCTTTGGGTAGTATACTCATTGTCACTATATTGATTCTTCCAATCCATGAACATGGTATATTTCTCCATCTATTAGTGTCCTCTTTGATTTCTTTCACCAATGTTTTATAGTTTTCTATATATAGGTCTTTAGTTTCTTTAGGTAGATATATTCCTAAGTATTTTATTCTTTCCGTTGCAATGGTGAATGGAATTGTTTCCTTAATTTCTCTTTCTATTTTCTCATTATTAGTGTATAGGAATGCAAGGGATTTCTGTGTGTTGATTTTATATCCTGCAACTTTACTATAGTCATTGATTAGTTCTAGTAATTTTCTGGTGGAGTCTTTAGGGTTTTCTATGTAGAGGATCATGTCATCTGCAAACAGTGAGAGTTTTACTTCTTCTTTTCCAATTTGGATTCCTTTTATTTCTTTTTCTGCCCTGATTGCTGTGGCCAAAACTTCCAAAACTATGTTGAATAGTAGTGGTGAGAATGGGCACCCTTGTCTTGTTCCTGACTTTAGAGGAAATGCTTTCAATTTTTCACCATTGAGAATAACGTTTGTTGTGGGTTTGTCATATATAGCTTTTATTATGTTGAGGTATGTTCCTTCTATTCCTGCTTTCTGGAGAGTGTTTATCATAAATGGATGTTGAATTTTGTCAAAGGCTTTCTCTGCATCTATTGAGATAATCATATGGTTTTTATTTTTCAATTTGTTAATGTGGTGTATTACATTGATTGATTTGCGGATATTGAAGAACCCTTGGATCCCTGGGATAAAGCCCACTTGGTCATGGTGTATGATCTTTTTAATGTGTTGTTGGATTCTGATCGCTAGAATTTTGTTAAGGATTTTTGCATCTATGTTCATCAGTGATATTGGCCTGTAGTTTTCTTTTTTTGTGGGATCTTTGTCAGGTTTTGGTATTAGGGTGATGGTGGCCTCATAGAATGAGTTTGGAAGTTTACCTTCCTCTGCAATTTTCTGAAAGAGTTTGAGTAGGATAGGTGTTAGCTCTTCTCTAAATTTTTGGTAGAATTCAGCTGTGAAGCCGTCTGGACCTGGGCTTTTGTTTGCTGGAAGATTTCTGATTACAGTTTCAATTTCCATGCTTGTGATGGGTCTGTTAAGATTTTCTATTTCTTCCGGTTCAGTTTTGGAAAGTTGTACTTTCCTATTAATTTGTTCATTTCTTCCACGTTGTCCATTTTATTGGCATATAATTGCTGATAATAGTCTCTTATGATCCTTTGTATTTCTGTGTTGTCTGTTGTGATCTCCCCATTTTTATTTCTAATTTTATTGATTTGATTTTTCTCCCTTTGTTGCTTGATGAGTCTGGCTAATGGTTTGTCAATTTTATTTATCCTTTCAAAGAACCAGCTTTTGGCTTTGTCGATTTTTGCTATGGTCTCTTTTGTTTCTTTTGCATTTATTTCTGCCATAATTTTTAAGATTTCTTTCCTTCTAGTTGCTTTAGGTGTAGAGTTAGGTTATTTATTTGACTTTTTTCTTGTTTCTTGAGGTATGCCTGTATTGCTATGAACTTTCCCTTTAGGACTGCTTTTACAGTGTCCCACAGGTTTTGGGTTGTTGTGTTTTCATTTTCATTCGTTTCTATGCAAATTTTGATTTCTTTTTTGATTTCTTCTGTGATTTGTTGGTTATTCAGCAGCATGTTGTTCAGCCTCCATATGTTGGAATTTTTAATAGTTTTTCTCCTGTAATTGAGATCTAATCTTATTGCATTGTGGTCAGAAAAGATGCTTGGAATGATTTCAATTTTTTTGAATTTACCAAAGCTAGATTTACGGCCCAGGATGTGATCTATCCTGGAAAAGGTTCCGTGTGAGTTTGAGTAAAAGGTGAAATTCATTGTTTTGGGGTGAAATGTCCTATAGATATCAATTAGGTCTAACTGGTCTATTGTATCATTTAAAGTTTGTGTTTCCTTGTTAATTTTCTGTTTAGTTAATCTAGCCATAGGTGTGAGTGGGGTATTAAAGTCTCCCACTATTATTGTGTTATTGTTAATTTCTCCTTTCATATTTGTTAGCATTTGTCTTATATATCGTGGTACTCCTATGTTGGGTGCATATATATTTATAATTGTTATATCTTCTTTTGGATTGATCCTTTGATCATTATGTAGTGACCTTCTTTGTCTCTTTTCACTCTTGAAGTCTATTTTATCTGATATGAGTATTGCAACTCCTGCTTTCTTTTGGTCCCTATTTGCATGGAAAATCTTTTTCCAGCCCTTCACTTTCAGTCTGTATGTATCCCCTGTTTTGAGGTGGGTCTCTTGTAGACAACATATGTAGGGGTCTTGTTTTTGTATCCATTCAGCCAGTCTTTGTCTTTTGGTTGGGGCATTCAACCCATTTACGTTTAAGGTAATTATTGATAAGTATGATCCCGTTGCCATTTACTTTATTGTTTTGGGTTCGAATTTATACACCGTTTTTGTGTTTCCTGTCTAGAGAATATCCTTTAGTATTTGTTGGAGAGCTGGTTTGGTGGTGCTGAATTCTCTCAGCTTTTGCTTGTCTGTAAAGCTTTTGCTTTCTCCTTCATATTTGAATGAGATCCTTGCTGGGTACAATAATCTGGGCTGCAGGTTATTTTCTTTCATCACTTTAAGTATGTCTTGCCGTTCCCTCCTGGCTTGAAGAGTTTCTATTGAAAGATCGGCTGTTATCCTTATGGGAATTCCCTTGTGTGTTACTTGTTGTTTTTCCCTTGCTGCTTTTAATATTTGCTCTTTGTGTTTGATCTTTGTTAATTTGATTAATATGTGTCTTGGGGTGTTTCGCCTTGGGTTTATCCTGTTTGGGACTCTCTGGGTTTCTTGGACTTGAGTGATTATTTCCTTCCCCATTTTAGGGAAGTTTTCAACTATTATCTCCTCAAGTATTTTCTCATGGTCTTTCTTTTTGTCTTCTTCTTCTGGGACTCCTACGATTTGAATGTTGTATCATTTAATATTGTCCTGGAGGTCTCTGAGATTGTCCTCATTTCTTTTAATTCGTTTTTCTTTTTTCCCCTCTGATTCATTTATTTCTACCATTCTATCTTCTAATTCCCTAATCCTATCTTCCGCCTCTGTTATTCTACTATTTGTTGCCTCCAGAGTGTTTTTGATCTCATTTATTGCATTATTCATTATATGTTGACTTTTTTATTTCTTCTAGGTCCTTGTTAAACCTTTCTTGCATCTTCTCAATCCTTGTCTCCAGGCTATTTATCTGTGATTCCATTTTAGTTTCAAGATTTTGGATCAATTTCACTATCATTATTCGAAATTCTTTATCAGGTAGATTCCCTATCTCTTCCTCTTTTGTTTGGTTTAGTGGGCATTTATCCTGTTCCTTTACCTGATGGGTATTGCTCTGTCTCTTCATCTTGTTTAAATTGCTGAGTTTGGGGTGTCCTTTCTGTATTCTGGCAGTTTGTGGAGTTCTCTTTATTGTGGCATTTCCTCTCTGTGTGTGGGTTTGTACAGGTGGCTTGTCAAGGTTTCTTGGTTAGAGAAGCTTGTGTCGGTGTTCTGGTGGGTGGAGCTGGATTTCTTCTCTCTGGAGTGCAATGAAGTGTCCAGTAATGAGTTATGAGATGTCTATGGTTTTGGAGTAACTTTGGGCAGCCTGTATATTGGAGCTCAGGGCTGTGTTCCTGTGTTGCTGGAGAATTTGCTTGGTATGTCTTGCCCTGGAACTTATTGGCCCTTGTGTGGTGCTTGGTTTCAGTGTAGGTATGGAGGCGTTTGATGAGCTCCTGTCAATTAATGTTCCCTGGAGTCAGGAGTTCCCTGGAGTCAGGGTTTGGACTCGAGCCTCCTGCTTCCAGTTATCGGTCTTATTTTTACAGTAGTCTCAAAACTTCTCCTTCTATACAGCACCATTGATAAAACATCTAGGTTAAAGATGAAAAGTTTCTCCACCATAAGGGTTACCCAGAGACGTTCACAACATTACATGGAGAAGAGAAGAGGGAGCAGGGAGTTAGAGGTGACCCGAATGTGATGAGGTGGAATCAGTAGAGGAGACAGCGGGCTAGCCAGTAGTCACTTCCTTATGTGCACTCCACAACTGGACCACTCAGATATGTTCACGGAGTTATACAGAGAAGAGAAGAGGGAGGAAGGAGACAGAGGTGGCCAGGAGGATAAAAGAGGGGAATGAAAAGGAGAGAGACAGATCCAGCCAGTAATCAGTTCCCTAAGTGTTCTCCACCGTCTGGAACACACAGAAATTCACAGAGTTGGGTAGAGTAGAGAGGGGTTAGGGAGGAGACACAGGCGACCTGGTGGAGAAAAAGGAGAGTTCAAAGGGAGAGAGAGCAGTCAAGCCAGTAATATCGCTCCCAAGTGAAAAATGGGTACTGAAGATTGGGTTCTTAAAGGTACAAAATTGGTAACAAATACCTAAAAGCAAAACTTAAAAATCTAGAGTAGAGTTTGGAACTTCAAAAATACAGTGTTAAAGAAAAGAAGAAGGAAAAGAAAGAGAGAAAAAGAAAAAAAAGGTCACAAAAATTATAAAGAAAATACAGGTACAAGATTGATAACAAATACCACAAAGCAAAAGTTAAAAATCTAGAGTAGAGTTTGGAATTTCAAAAATACAATGTTAAAGAAAAGAAGAAGAAAACGAAAAGAAGAAAAAGAAAGAGAAAAAAATAAACAAACAGAAACAAAGTCACAAAAATTATAAAGAAAATATAGGTACAAAATTGATAACAAATACCAAAAAGCATAAATTAAAAATCCAGAGTAGAGTTTGGAATTTCAGAAATACAATGTTAAAGAAAAGAAGAAGAGAAAGAAAGAGAGAAAAAAAAGTCACAGAAATTATAAAAAAATATATAGGTACAAAATTGATAACAAATACCAAAAAGCTAAAATTAAAAATCTAGAGTAGAGTTTGGAATTTCAAAAATACAATGTTAAAGAAAAGAAGAGGAAAAAAAAAAGAAAACAAAAAACAAGGTCACAAAAATTATAAAATATATATATATGAAGTTTGCTTTAAAAAAATAGGGTCAGGATGGATTTTCTTTTAAAAATTTAAAAAAAAATAGGGTCTTTTTTTTTTTTTTGCAAAGTAATAGTAGGTTATAAAAGTGAAAATTAAAGGAGTAATAGAGGACTTAAAATTAAAAAAAAAAAGAAAGAAAGAATGATCGTAAAAATAGTAAAAACATATCTAGGACTTTCTCTGGTGTTGTGGGTATTGTGGGGTCAGTTCATTTTTGGCTAGTTCCTTGGTCCGGCTTATATTTCTCAAGATCTATAGGCCCCTTCCTATGTAGTTGGTACTAACGACAGGGTTTTGATCTATTGCCTGTCGCTTCCAAGGCGGTTCCCTCTGTTATAGCCTTTTCTGTTTGCTGGTCTCTTCAGTGTCTGATTTCCGCCCTGACACAAAGGGGACAGTGGAGGACACTTTTTTTTTTTTTTTAGTCTCACTTGTTCAGTTGGGCTGTGGGGAGGGAGGGACGCTGCAAACAAATAACACTGGCATGTGCTCGCAGTGCCTCAGCTACACTGGGCCTGCCCCCGCTCACGGCGCGTGTAGCCTCCCTGCCCATACTCCTCAAGCTCTAGGTTGCTCTGCCGAGAACCATCGGAGGCTGGCCCTGGGCTGCCTGCACCTCCCAGGTCTAAGACGCTCAGGTTTAGGCACTCAAGTAGTCCTCAGAGGCGCAGACTCGGTTGGGCCTGCGTTTTGTGCCCTTCCCAGGTCCGAGCAGCTCAGGTGATGAGGTGTCTGGCGAGCGCGGTTTCTGCGACTTATCGCCTCCCCGCCGCTCGGTTTTCTGGGTGTACAACTGGCGCACCTTCTCAGGCGGATGTTGACCGTCCAGAACCCCAAGAAGTCTTAGTTTGCAAAGAAGCCTGCTTACAGTTTTGTAAATAATGTCTCTCTGGGGCTGCGATTGCGCTCTTCCGGCTCTGGCTGCCTGTCACCAGAGGGGGATGGTCTGCAGCCGGCTATTTCTGTTCAGTCCTTTTTTCCCTGCGCGGGCCTGGTGGTGTCTTAGGTTAGGGCTGGCTTTTCGCGTGGTAGATATCCCACAGTCTGTTTTGCTAGCCCAAATTAGTTCCCTCAGATAGCGCTCGGGGCATTCAGGCCAGATCCTTACTCTAAATGATGCAGCCTGCACCGCGCCTCCCTGCCCAGTCCCCGCTTGCTAGTGGCGGGTGCAGGTGTCTGCGCTGCTTATCCCCTGGGGGAGTTACCATTGGGCTCCTAATATGTGGATTTTAATTGTTTATTTATTTTTCCTCCCTGTTATGTTGCCCTCTGTGCTTCCAAGGCTCGGCACAGATTCGGCAGTGAGAGTGTTTCCTGGTGTTTGGAAACTTCTCTCTTTTTAAGACTCCCTTCCTGGGATGGAGCTCCATCCCTTCCTCTTTTGTCTCTTTTTTTGTCTTTTATATATTTTCCTACCTCCTTTCGAAGACAATGGGTTGCTTTTCTGGGTGCCTGATGTCCTCTGCCGGCATTCAGAAGTTGCTTTGTGGAATTTACTCGGCGTTTAAATGTTCTTTTGATGAATTTGTTGGGGGAGAAAGTGGTCTCCCCGTCCTATTCCTCCGCCATCTTAGCTCCCCCTCTTTCACTTTCTTGAACAGGCTTTTTAGTTCCTCTTCACTTTCTGCTATAAAGGTGGTGTCATCTGCATATCTGAGGTTACTGATATTTCTCCCGGCAGTCTTGATTCCAGCTTGTGCTTCTTCCAGCCCAGCATTTCTCATGATGTACTCTGCATATAAGTTAAATAAGCAGGGTGACAGTATACAGCCTTGACGTACTCCTTTTCCTATTTGGAACCAGTCTGTTGTTCCATGTCCAGTTGCTTCCTGACCTGCATACAGGTTTCTCAAGAGGCAGGTCAGGTGGTCTGGTATTCCCATCTCTTTCAGAATTTTCCACAGTTTCTTGTGATCCACACAGTCCAAGGCTTTGGCATAGTCAATAAAGCAGGAATAGATGTTTTTCTGGAAATCTCTTCCTTTTTTGATGATCCAGTAGATGTTGGCAATTTGATCTCTGGTTCCTCTGCCTTTTCTAAATTCAGCTTGAACGTCTGGAAGTTAATGGTTCACATATTGCTGAAGCCTGGCTTGGAGAATTTTGAGCATTACTTTACTAGCATGTGAGATGAGTGCAATTGTGTGGTAGTTTGAGCATTCTTTGGCATTGCCTTTCTTTGGGATTGGAATGAAAACTGACCTTTTGCAGTCCTGTGGCCACTGCTGAGTTTTCCAAATGTGCTGGCATATTGAGTGCAGCACTTTCACAGCATCATCTTTCAGGATTTGAAATAGCTCAACTGGAATTCCATCACCTCCACTAGCTTTGTTCGTAGTGATGCTTTCTAAGGGCCACTTGACTTCACATTCCAGAATGTCTGGCTCTAGGTGAGCGATCACACCATCGTGATTATCTGGGTCGTGAAGATCTTTTTTGTACAGTTCTTCTGTGTATTCTTGCCACCTCTTCTTACTATCTTCTGCTTCTGTTAGGTCCATACCATTTATGTCCTTTATCGAGCCCATCTTTGCATGAAATGTTCCCTTGGTATCTCTAATTTTCTTGAAGGATCTCTAGTCTTTCCCATTCTGTTGTTTTCCTCTATTTCTTTGCATTGATCACTGAGGAAGGCTTTCTTATCTCTCCTTGGCTGTCTGGGGAGGCCTTACAAATAGCTGTGAAAAGAAGAGAAGCAAAAAGCAAAGAAGAAAAGGAAAGATATAAGCATCTGAATGCAGAGTTCCAAAGAACAGCAAGGAGAGATAAGAAAGCCTTGCTCAGAAACCACTTACTTTGAACTGAAGACGACACTGGGTGCAGAATACAGGGAGAGGCAGGGGAACTAGCAACAAGACACAGAAAGACAAAAGGGCTGAAAATGGGGGATAGTCAGAGAGGCAGGATCGTTGGGATCCAGGGGAAGTAGCAGGGGCTGCTCTATCGCCCTTGCCGGGGTCTGATGCCCCAGCAAGAAGAGTCTCCCCCTGGTGGTGGCCTCTAGCCTGACTTTTCCAACAACTCACCTTTGATCCCAGCATTTTATCTTAATTAGGCTGTGAGTTCTTTTGTCTGCTTGTTTCTTTAATTGAAGTAGAGTTGATTCACAATATTTTGTTAGTTCAGGTGAACATCGAAGTGATTCAATTATACATAATCTATGTATATATCTATATTCTTTTAATTTTTTTTCATTACAGATTATTATAAGATACTGACTATTATTCCCTGTGGTATACATAAAGTCCTTGTTTTTTAAATCTGTTTTATGTATGGTAGTGTGCATCTGTTAATCCCATACTCCTAGTTTACCCTCCTCTCTCTTTAGTAACAACAAGTTATGTTTTCTATGACTATGAGTCTGTTTTGGTTTGTTCATAAGTTCATTTGGACTCTTTTCTTTTGGCCATGCCAAGCAGTTTGTGGGATCTCAGATCCCCGGCGTGGAATAAACATGGCCATAGCAGCAAAACCACCAAATTCGAACCACTAGAGCACCAGGGAACCACCTAGACTATTTCTTAGATTCTCCATATAAGTGATATTATGTATCTGTCTCTTCTGCCAGACTTACTTCACTTAGTATGATCACCTCTAGATCCACACATGTTACTACAAAAGGCATTGTTTCATTCTTTTTATGGCTGAGTCATATTCCATTGTTTGTATGTACCACATTGTCTTTATCCCTTCATTTGTTGACGGACATTTATGTTGCTTCCATGTCTTGTCTATTGTAAATAGTGCTGCTATGAACATGGGGTGCATGTATCTTTTCGAATTGGAACTTTTTCTTTTACAAATGTATGCCCTGAAGTGGGATCGCTGGATCACCTGATAGCTTGATTTTTAGTTTTTAAGGAACTTCTTTACTGTTTTCCATAACAGCCACACCAATTTATATTCCCAGCAAGAGTGTAGGAGGCTTGCCTTTTCTCCACATCATCTCCAATACTGATTGTCTGTAGACTTTGACTTGGTGGCCCTTCTGATTGGTAGGGGGTGATCTCTTATTGTAGTTTTGATTAGCATCCACAGAGGATGAGATGGTTGGATGGCATCACTGACTCAATGGAGATGAGTTTGAGTGGACTCCAGGAGTTGGTGATGGACAGGGAGGCCTGGTGTGCTGTGGTCCATGGGGTCTTGAAGAGTCGGACACGACTGAGCGCCTGAACTGAACTGAATGAATAATTAGCAGTGTTCAGCCTCTTTGCATATGCTGGCTAGCCATCTGTATATCTTCTTTGAAGGATGGTCTATGTAGAACTTCAGGCAGTGGCTCCTTGGTGACAGTGGTGGTGATGATGGTGGCGGCAGCAGTGGTGATGACAACTCAGTGGATGGAGCATCTGACAAGTATCCAGGTGCCCTTTGAGTTCAGGTGCACCGAGAGACCAGTGAAGTTCCCATGAAATTCCCAGTGTTGTGTAGGAACAGAGATTGATTTGGGAAAAAGAGAAAGAAAGATGAAGCAGAAGACATCATCAGGTCAAGGAACTATGCAGTGTATCAAGGAGATCAACCAGCCTGGGGTCAACAGACAAGGCCTCTCTGACCCTCAATTTCCTCCTCAGTTGGGGATGAGCAGAACAAAATATTCTAGGGCCATCTGCCTCTCTCCACATTGTGTTCTACAGACTTTAGGTCAATAAATATGAACTGATTGACTGAGGCTTCCTTGCACTGATTGATGAGCTCAGCTGGGCTCCGGATGCCTGACCTCCTTCCCCATGAGCCTGTCTCCCAGGGTCTCAGGAAGCACGTCCTCCATGGCTCCTCCTGTCTGCCCGCTGGCCTCCCATAAAGTTGTTTCCCTCAGACCCTGGAGCCCCGCAGGCCCCATGGGACACCCGGGGGAGCCCATGTCATCTGACTTGGGCTGAGCACGAGGATGTTCCTCCTCCAGCCCCGGGGACAAGGATGGACACGGGGCACCCGAGGGTAATTCAGAGCAGAGGGCTTGTGTGCAAGTGTGAGGAGGAGGGTCAGCCATAAACAGAGGGGCAGAGAGAGAGCACACGCCTCACCCAGGCTGCCTTCACGTTTCACCAGGACTCCTGTAGGAACTTCCAGAATGGTCTTCCTGTGTTTACCTTGGGACACTGCCCTGCCTCACCTATCTATTCCCCACATCGGGCTAGTATGACTCTTAAGAATATTGATCTTAGCCCTACCTGCTTCCCCTCCTCCACAGCTACTTATGATTCTGAGCGCAGACACTCAAAGCCTCGCTGCAGCCTAGCTGCTGGAGCCTGTGGTCCCCATTAAGGCAGAGCTGGATGCCAGGCTCACTCCATCCCCAGAAGCAGGACTGAGTGGCTTGGGGAAGTGGGCAGGAAGGAGGGAAAGTCCATCCAAGGCAATGTTCTGACCTGGCCACCCAACTGGGATTGCACTTGCCTGGACCTTCTGAGGAGCCTTCATGGGATGCCTCAGGCTCCTCCTCTCCAGGGTGGAGAGGGGAGCATCTGGGTGTGGCTCTCACCCCCATGGGCCTGCTCCACGGGGCACCAACTCTCTGTGTTTCTACGTGTGGAGCATGTGAGCACCTAACTGTTTCCCATGCCTGGAGCCCAGGGCAGGAAGCCAGAGACCTGGGACCTGGAAATGATCCCAGGACATCTCCTAAGTCCCTCCCCACGTGCTGCAGAGCCTTCTCCACACTTTTGTCCAAACCTCCCTCGGAAGACTGTCCTCACTGCCTCAGACTCCCTCTCAGCCCGTGTTTTCCTGAGGCTTCAACCAGTCCTCTCATTCCTTCTTGAAGATGTCAGCAGTCATTGGCCATTGCCTGCCTGACCTTCAGAAATGTGAGTTCATTCCTTCAGCGCTTCTTCATCAGTTCCTGGAGAATTCCCATCCTGCACAGACTTTTCTGGGCAGGGTTTCAGGCACTGGGTACAGAACCATTCTGTGTCCACCCCCATGTCCCCCCCAACACTTAGAGCTAGACTCCATTGAGCTCAATGTGAGACTGATGCAACTCCACGGTGACCCGTGTCAGGTGAGATCCTTGTAGTTCTGAGCAACAGAAACTGCATCTGGCTAAGTGAGCACAGAAGAGGGTGCACTGAGAACGAAGAAGTCCAGGTCAGAGGAAAGAAAGAAGTCCCAAACACGCACAGTTCAGGGAGGACAGGAAGCAGGACACGTCCCCCTCCAAGATCCCACAGTCTGTCCCCTGAGGTCCCTCAGCAGGGGGCTTAGGTCCAGACACCTGGAATCTCAGTGTCAAGTTCCTAAGAGACAGACTGGGCCTGGGGACAGTATCCTCAGACTGATAGTTCAGGCTAAAGGATGAGGAAGATGAATGAGTAACAGGGACCTGAACCCTGGGGGAAAGTCTCAGGTAGAGAGGCTCCAGATTGAGTGCTTCCTCGATGCACAAGTGCCCTCTGCCCAGACCAACAGACATGACTCTCCTCATGCTGTTCTGGGTCCAAGCACCCCACACACGACAGTAAGTGCACCGCCCACTTCCCCAGCTGGATACAAACATGAATCCCCTCCCCCTGCTGCATCTTGCAGTGATGGTCAATGGCAAAGGGCCCCAGTGCGATGCCAGAGCATCTCCTGGTCCATCGGGCTACTTTCTCAGTATTCTGCATGTATATTATATACGTGCAGGCAACAGGCAGGTGCAGTGAGACCCCGGCCCCCAGGAACATTGCTCTCGTGATACCAGTCTTCACTGGGATCCCACTCCCTGTTCCTCTCTCCTGCAGGGAAATTCACCCCTGTGGAGCCTGGGCTGGGCCATCGCTGTGTCAGCACTCTCACCTGGGTCCTAATCAGGACCTCACTGCACCTCTGAGAGCAGGTGCTTGTCACCCCAGTGAAGAGCAGGAGGAAGCTGGGCCCAGGGACCAGAAGAGTGGCTGAGGCCCCTGATGGGAAGGGCCATCCTGGGTGGGCCTTCTGGGTGCCTTGATCCTCCTCCCTGATCCATGTTGAGCTGATTAGTTGGGAGAACACAGGGTGTTCTGTTCCAGGAGAAGTGAAGCAAGCATGTGGTGTTTTTGTAACACAGCTCATCCTGGGCCCAGTGCAGAGTACGCACCCCCCTGGGAGCCCAGACCATGTAGCTGTCTGTCCCCACCTGCTGTCCTGTCCCCTCTGGGGAGAGGTGGGCAGGGATGTGTGCTGCACACATGTGCCCGCCACCCAGGGCCTGTGTGCCTCCGGGCAGAGCCTCTGCTGACAATTTCATGTTTCTCTCATGCCTTGGTGCTGAGCACCTTTAAGATCCTGCTCCCATCTCTCAAGAATGCCTGGAAGTTCACATTAAGTTGTTCTTTTTCAAAGGGTGCTGTCCTGGACCTCATACCGGTGATAACTGCTGAGTCTGGGCAGAGCCCTCCCTCCAAAGATAGGGACATTGTTTTTGAAAGACAGCAGATGTGTTATGCCCAACCACTCTTTAACCTGATAATTAAAGAAGCTGTATATTTCATTATGAAAACACTACAACTAACAGTTCAGATTCAGAAAATGGGGTAAAACCTAGAGAAGAAAAATAATTCCCCCAGTAAGATTATTGGCCATCTCCCTACAGTGCAGCTGTGTTTTTAGAAGCAAACCTCAAAAATCTTGTCGTTTCTTCTGTACATACTTCAGTTCATCCCTATATTTTATAAAGGTCTTTGCCTGGTAGCCTGACCCTAATGAATCTGCCCACAATGCGGGAGACCCGAGTTCATATCCTTGGGTCAGAAAGACTTCCTGGAGAAGGGAATGGCAACCCAGTCCAGGATTCTTGCCTGGAGAATTTCATGGACGGAGGAATCTGCGGAGCTACAGTCCATGGCTTCACAAGACTTGAACACAACTGAATGACTGCTGCTGTTGCTGCTGCTAAGTTGCTTCAGTCCTGTCCGACTCTGTGCGACCCCAAAGACGGCAGCCCTCCAGGCTCCCCGTCCCTGGGATTCTCCAGGCAAGAATACTGGAGTGGGTTGCCATTTTCTTCTCCAGTGCATGAAAGTGAAAAGTGAAAGTGAAGTTGCTCAGTCGTGTCTGACTCTTTGAGACCCCATGGACTGCAGCCTACCAGGCTCATCCATCTATGGGATTTTCCAGGCAAGAGTACTGGAGTGGCTAACACTTTGCAAATGTCTAAGTTCGCTCTGCCCATATTGTTGGAATTTAGGCTCTTGCAACTTCCTTCCGTTTAAATAACACTGCAGTGAACATATTTGTGTATGAAGTTTCCCCCTCATCTTTGAGGCTGTTTTTCCGGGGGTGGGCCCTGCATATGACATTGCTGGGGTAAAGGGAATGAGCGCTTAAAGGCTCCCTGTGTCTGACCCATCCCCCACCGCCGCCCCTGCCCCGGGTGTCCCTGCAGGCTGACTTCACCATCGAGGTGTGGCCAAGGCCACGTATGAGCACATGTTAACACCACCTGGCGCACAGCCCCCAGTGGCTGGATCCCAGGGCACAGACCTAATTGAACAGGGGTGTCTTCAGTCTGTGGAGGTCCTGGTTTAGACCAAAGCTGGTTCTTCTCAGCAAACTGTGTTGCTTGCACAGAGTAGCTAACAATTGGTTTCACTCGGATGCTGGGTTACACCCAGTCTGGGCCCAGCCTCCTCGTCAATGACAGTTGTTGATGAGAGACTTGCCCTGTCACAGCGCTGCTCCCAAGCCACTTGTGGCCCTTGAGCGCCATCCTGCACCTGGCCCCACTTTCTTGGCTTCCCCTGCTTCGCTCCTTAGGCTCCTAAGTATGTCGAAGCCCCTCTAGACTTCACCTGTTTCAAGAAACGCTCTTTCCCTAATCACCTAGGGTAATGTACCAGAGCCCCGATATCCACTGCCCCCTTGGTTAGAAATGCACGGGGCAGAGATGCCAGCAGGTGAAATCCCTTCAGGGCCCAGGTTCTGTGTTTCTCTGCAAGTCTGACTCCTTACCTGTCCCGTGCTGGCCCCCACGTGCCCCCTTCCTGGCGTCCCCCCACCCCGCCTTCCCTGCACCAGGAGAAGTCTGTGCGCAGAGCGTTAAGACCAATCCAGGGCCTTGGTCTTTCTCTAGGACTCCGTGGTGGATGGGGTGGCATGTGGTCAGCGGCCAGCTCTCCTCTTCTACATCAGGGTCCTGGAGATCGAGAGCAACCTGTACCGCATGGGCCAGAGCAAGGTTTTCTTCCAGGCAAGCGTGCTAGCTGACCTGGAGGAGGAGCGGGACCTGAGGATCACCGACGTCATCATCAGCTTCCAGGCCTGATGCAGGGGCTACCTGGCCGGGAAGTGAGTCCTGGGACACCCAGCCCACCCAGCCTGATCCTGGTTTGGGGTCCCTAGCTAGCCTGTGGTGGAGGGCACTTAGGAAGTGGGGCCTGGGCACCCTCATGCTGGCAGTTTTCCCCCGGGAGGCCCACAAGGCTTTCCCTGCCCCTGAATTTCTGCCTGAGGTTTAAAGTAAGCTGGCGGGAGGGATGACTGTGCTTGGATTTTATCTCCAGGAAAGCTCCTGCCTCCCACTGTTCCTCCCTGTGTCCCTTCTGTAGGGGTGACATCTAGATCTGGCTGTGCCCAGAGGACCCCAAGCTCTGGGGAAGAGGCATCGTCGAGCTCCAGCAGCTCCTGTGGGGTCAGAGGCAGACTTGTGCAGGTCAGTGGGCAGGGCAGCTGCCGGTTTGCCCCTTGACTCCTCTGTGTCTGGGCTCTGGGGCTTGTGTCCTTGCCTGAACTCTGAGCACTGGGACAGAATATCAAATGGATGTTTGCAGAATGTGAGCTGCTGACACTCTCCCACCAAACACAAGTCCCTGAGTTCCTGGAAGAGCACCCCCACCTCTCCCCTCCTCTCAGCTCCCTTATCTGCAAAACACGTCAGATACATAACAGTGGCTTTAAAAACAAACTATGGTTGGCTATCCTCATGGAATAATTTCCTGTCCCTCCCTCAAACGTTTCCAGGGGTGAAGCAGCCCTGAGGGAGGGGCAGGCGGGCCTCCATGGGGCATCCAGGTCCACTGCAGTCACTTCTGCTTGAGGCAAACCGAGAAGTTCACCAGCAGTCCAGCTGCAGGACTCTCAGACTGTGGGAACTTGACCTGCATTTCTTCATCTGTGAAACGGAGCCAGCACTCCTAGAGCTGGTGTGAGATTCAATAGGAAAGGCGTGGACGGTGCGAGCACAGCGCCTGCCACATGCTCTGCCCCCGTCTACAGAGGCTCTTTGCTCAGGAACCAAACGGAGACAGGGCCAGTGCTCCATTGCAGACTTCTCTGAGTTGCCAGGACACTGGTTTTCTGATAAATGTCTTCCATTTGGAGAGAAAAAAATCTGTTGTTGGGTGGAGATAAGCCAAGGTAGCAAAGGGCAGCGTGCTCTCAGCCCTTCCCATGAACTTCTGCATCCACCTTATGGCACTGACCACAAAGGCTGGGCCTCCTCATGTAGGTCACTGGGACTAAAGACACTAGTTCCATCCCTGCCAGCAGGGCTAAGTCTAGAGGGATCTGATCAAAAGGGATTGGTGGAAGGTCATGGACAGAGTGGCTGAGGGGTGGCCTTAGGCCCCTCTTCTAGGTAGCATGGGAGCAGAATAGGAAACTGTGGCCTCTACAGGCGAGGTCACGGAGGCCTTCTTAGAGGAGGTGATGCCAGATTTGGGTTTTGCAGAAAGCATTTCTCCCGGTTGGATGCAGCAGGTATCCCAGGCAGAAGAACCTAGAAGTGTGAGTGAATCCTAGAAGCCACCTGGACGTGGCCCTCAGCAGTAGAGTGTGACCAGTATGCACTGAGCAGCTGGTCTGTTCTAGGACTGTACCTCATGCTGGTGGCACGAAGGTGAACGAGGCAGGCAGGCTGGTGAGTGTGGGGTTGGAGGGGTGAGAAGATGGAATGGGGGAGGTGGGAGTGATTTGCCAAGGGACTCACGGTGTGTTGGTGGCAGGTCTTCCTTCATGGAGCCTGAGACGGAGTGGACTGTGTCAAGAAGGATGTGGGATGTCAGGACTGGGCTTCTTTCTCTAAGCGGGTCAGCTGGAGGTGGAAATAGTCCCAGGGTGGGGCCTGGTGGGCAGAGTGTTTGTTTGACTTGAACCACTCAGAAGTGAGGGTTTTGCTTTCACTTTTGCTTCCCAGAGTATAGCTAGGCACAGAGAGTATGTGTGGTCATTGCAGAGATGCACAGCTGGCGGCTGCCTCTGCACAGCTGAGAACGTCTGGATCTTGTTCACACTCAGCCAGAGGAAAACCCCTGGGTAAGCAGAGGGGAGGGACCCTGCCCATCTCCCCATCCTCAGGATGAATGTCTGAGAAAGGATGATGTCACTAGTTGACAGAAGAAGGGAACTGGAAGCGCAGAGAGGTGAGGTCATGGCCGAGGCAGCAGGTTAAGCAGGGGCAGAGCCTGGATGTGGAGGCAGGTGTGTCTGAGAGCTTCCTCCCAGCCGAGGGCCCCTAAACAGAGCAGAGGGAGGGCCACAGCTGCTCAGGTGGGCTCAGCTCAGGATGTGGACTCCTGAGACATGAGCGGCGACCCCAGAAGGAAGGTGGGTGTTGGGTGTGCTTAGTACTTTGGGAAATTGGAGGAAGCAGAGAGGGTAGAGGAGGACAGGGGAGTCAGAGCCTCCCCTCCTATGGCCTGGCCACCTTAAAGCTGTCCCCAGGCTGCTAGGCTGGGGCTGATGGGGGAAAGAGGATTTTTTTCAGTTACAAGGAATCAAGGTTTGTTGAAAAACCCTACCTCTGAGAGCCAGGCTCAGTGCCAGGCCCTGGGGACACTGAGGCTTGGAAATAGACAGGAAACCAAGTGGGGAGTCGAAGGGTGTTGGCTTCCTGTGTTTGCCAGGCCCTCTGCTCAGGATGAGGGTGATGGGAGGTCCTGTGTGGGGAAGGTGGCGCTGCTGGAAGAAGTGAGAAGGGCTCACTGCACAAGGTCCTCATACATCCCGGTGTTGCAATGTTAAAATAAAAAGCCAAACTCTACAGTATAACAGGAGGGGCATGAGCTTTGATCTATGTTTTTTACCGGCAGAGACAACCCTAGAAACGTTGGGGTATTAAAACCACATTCCCACTGACCCTCGTACCCATGTCCAAAGGCCTGGTCTTGGCCTCCTCTCTCCCCACAGAGAACTGTGTGACCCTGGGCAAGCTACCTCCTGTGGAATTGTTTGTTCTATTCCCTTACTAAGTTTTTAAAAGCTGATTTCCACTTTTCCCTGTGGATGCAGATGTTTTTTCTGACCTGGTTTATGGGATCCTTGGAAATTTTAATTTCCAAGAGTCCTGTAGGTCAGAATTTCCATTATATCTTGTGGAATGTGTGTATTTAGAAAGGCTTTCTCAAATCAATGTTATTTTTAATGCTTCCTTCAGCCCCTTCAGTTTTTTCTCTCTGGTGTATGTTGGATCCTTTTGAGAGATTGATTGATTAGGATCTTTAGTGTCTTCTCCATTCTCTTCCTCTCTCTCCCCTTCTCCCCTCTCTATCTTTCTAATTTTAACAGATGAACTGGGGTTGTGCTGTGTCATCGAGAAGCTGCTTGTTTCATGTCCCCATAAGGGGTCCCAGCCCTCATATTTTGAACAGGCTGTGCCCAGGAGGGTGGAGGGTGCCCAGAGGCCCTGGACTGGAGGAGCAGCAGAGACAGGGCCCCTGATGATGCGGGAAGTGTTCTCAGACCTGGAGAAACTGAGCACAAAGGGACCACGACCAGGAAATTGAAGCCTTCAAAAGGAGCTGGAGAGCAACTGGGGGAAGGTGGCAGAGGGAGGCTTGGAGCTGGGCCTCCAGGGACAAGTACCCCATCACGTGGAGAGGCCATTGGGGATACACATGTCGTGGGGAGGGGCAGCCTGTACCAAGTGAGGTGTCAGTCTCGTCCAGCAGGCCCTGTGGAGACAGAGAGTGTGAGGAAGACAGAAGCTGGGGCAGTCAGGCGGGTCCAGGTGCTCGGCCAGGGACTTTCTTAACGCCCCTTTCCCTTCCCAGGGAGGGTGACTGCAGGCACAGGAGGGAGATGGTTGGGGAGAATCTGTCTGCCCACTAGGAGGGGAGGGATGCATGACTGGCCATGCAGCTGGGCAGGCACAGGGTTCTCCAGGGTCCTCCCCTGTCCCACCAACAGCCTTCCGAAAGGGACCAATCAGAGGCTCACAGAGGAGGAAGCCTGGATAGGAATCCAGCAGAGGAAGCACTATCAGCATCCACACCCATCTGAGGCCCCAGACGAGGGTCAGGAAGAGGCCAAGAATGGGACGGAAGGACGGAAGGATGAGTCCAGTGTTCAACGCGCTTAAAACTGTTTGTCGTCATCCAGCATCCGGCCCTTCTGCCTGACCCTCCTCTTCTTTCTACTTGACTCTGTTCTCATGTTTCATGATTTCAGTAGGCTGACCTGGCTCCTGGGGTCCTGCAGCTTTGGGGCAGAGAAGGGGCAGGGAGCCCGCCAGCTCTCCTCTTCCATCTACTTGAAGGAGGGCCTGCCTTTGTGACTTCTCTCCCATCCACATGACCCTGCCTCCAGCCTTCGCCACCAGGCACACTCCCTAAAAACGAGGTGATGGTTACTCTTCCTGAGGGAGAGTTGTGAACATCGCAGAGGAAGGTGCAGAAAGAAAGATTCTAGGTTTGGAGCATAGGTGAGGGGATTTGGGGGAAGCTCTAAGGAAATGGGGCTGCTCTAGATTGGGAACTGCGGAGAATGGGAGGCAGCACTACCAACGGACTCTCAGTAACTCATCTATGGAGAGGGGAGAGCAGAGTGAGGCTGAAGGTGTGATTGGTAAGAAGGAGCAGTCCCTCTTTTCAGCCAGGGGAGGGGGCGTGGTGTTGGTGGGGGTGCAGTGACAGGTGTTTGCCTTCTCCTTCGCTCCTGCTCTCAGGGTGACCTTGCGTGAGGCTGCAGTTCTGTGAGAGTCTTACATCCAACGGGAGAAGAGCAGCACTCTGTTGTGACACCAGGCCAGCCTCCGGATGGCAGGGGTTCTTTCTTTCTCAATCCTTTATAAACATTCGTGTGAATAAACAGAAAGGAACATACCCATAGACTTCAAGACTCCTCTTATTATTAAATTCAATTAACAACAAAATATTTCCCATTATATTTACTCTTCTTTGCACCATAGAAACAAAAGAAAGATACCAGCTCAGTTGTGTCCAACTCTTTGCAGCCTCATGGACTGTAGCCCTCCCAGCTCCTCTGTCCATGGGATTTCCCAGGCAAGAATACTGGAGTGGGCAAGCATTTCTTTCTCCAGGGAACCCTCCCTGCCCAGGCATCAATCCCACATCTCTTTCGTCTTGCATCTCCTGCATAACCACTAGCATTCTTTTTAACCTTTATGTCTCTCTTTTTGGCCACACTTTTCTAAAGTCCTCTCCTTTGAATGTTATTATGAACACATGGCCTTTCACAGACTCAGCCTGTCTCAATGAAACATTCATAGCAATCATTATCTTTTATTGTTATTATTATATGTGGGTGCCCCCTTATGACCACTTCTCTGATCATCTTCAAGAGCATCCTTGTCTTTGCAGCAGCAGAGATGCCAGTCTCTGGAATTCACCCCCCCTGCAAGGGTCTTCCTTCCTTTGAGTGGATGGAAGCCCATGGCTGCACATGTGGGTGGGCAAGATGCTGCTGGACAATATCTCTTTAAGGTCACAGTTCACTCTCATTATTATGGTTTAACCCTGTTTTCATGCCTACTTTTCTAGAGAACTAGGTTTCATCAACATGAACATGTCTCCTACACTGACAGTTCTCACAGCAGGAGTCAACATTTCTTGTTGGCATTTAATTCAGCTTCTTCCATCATCTTTAAGGTGGTGGCACTAGAAACCACCCCATTCTTGTGGGTTACTGACTGCTATAAAGTGACTTCTGCTGTTTTAGAGTTAAAACAATCCAGTCCTAAAAGTGCATATGGTTAGAACAGATCAATTTGTACAGAGCGTTCTGCTCATTCCTTGCCAAGGAAAACCTTCTTCTTTAGATAGTTAATCAATGTCTTTAAATGATATTATTACATTGGGAGCTGCAATAGTGTGAGAATGTGTGCACAGGAAACAGGAACCTGGACTTGGGGTCTGGCTCTAGCACTAGCTGTGTGCTTTGAGTTAATTGCTTCACGTCTCTGAGCTTCAGTTTCCCTTCTTATAGGATCATTGTGAGAACTAAAAGGAAGTGAATTCATACCAAGCAATTGGGAAGGTGCCTGGTGTAAAGTGGAAAGTCATCAACCACAATAGCTAGTAAGTGGTAAGTATTGCATTTTGCTTTTTCTTGACTTAAATTTGATAGTATTTATTTACTTCTTAGATGCTTACTCCTTGGAAGGAAAGTTATGACCAACCTAGATAGCATATTCAAAAGCAGAGACATTACTTTGCCGACAAAGGTTCATCTAGTCAAGGCTATGGTCTTTCCTGTGGTCATGTATGGATGTGAGAGTTGGACTATGAAGAAGGCTGAGCGCCGAAGAATTGATGCTTTTGAACTGTGGTGTTGGAGAAGACTCTTGAGAGTCCCTTGGACTGCAAGGAGATCCAACCAGTCCATTCTGAAGGAGATCAGCCCTGGGATTTCTTTGGAAGGAATGATGCTAAAGCTGAAACTCTAGTACTTTGGCCACCTCATGCGAAGAGTTGACTCATTGGAAAAGACTCATGCTGGGAGGGATTGGGGGCAGGAGGAGAAGGGGATGACAGAGGATGATATGGCTGGATGGCATCACTGACTCGATGGACGTGAGTCTGGGTGAACTCTAGGGGTTGGTGAGGGACAGGGAGGCCTGGCTTGCTGCAATTCATGGGGTCACAGAGTCGGACATGACTGAACGACTGATCTGATCTGATCTGAACTGATCTGATTTACTTCTTATTAGGAAAAATAAGGATTTCATTTATTATTATACTTTCTGTTATACCTTTCCCCTTCTTTGCCTTTTATCATTATTCCACTAATTGTATGTCCTCTGTTACGAAGCTTTGTACTTGTAAGCACTTTATTTACATCCTTGTTTCTTATGCTCTCGACTGGACCTACTATTTCTTGATTCCCAGCTTTGTAAACTGAGATATTAATCCTTCTCCTCCCTTCAGTGCTTCGGCTCCCAAGTTGTAGAACTGTAGTTTAATTTTTATATTAACAAGTACATTTACTTCACATATTTAAATACTCTGTTTCCTTTTAAAAGATAAAGGTTATTTTATTAAGATAAAGGTTATTTTATAAAGACTATAAATGAAATAAAACTAAGATTTTTGAATCACTAATAAACCTGTGAGTTAATACACCTGTGAGTTATAATACACCTATGAGTTATATAGTATTATATATATTAATATTACTTCAGTTTTCAAACAGTCTCCAAAGGACTTGGACATAGATACATTTATTTTAGATTTTTTAAAAAATCAAACAAAAGTATTTACATTTTTTTGTGATATTATAATACATTTTTAAAGAGCTAACTTGTACCATATAGCTGCACATGCTGTTCAGCAGTTCACTTCAGTTCAGTTCAGTCGCTCAGTCATGCCCGACTCTTTGCGACCCCAAGAACTGCAGCACGCCAGGACTCCCTGTCCATCACCAGCTCCCAGAGCCTACCCAAACTCATGTCCTTTGAGTTGGTGATGCCATCCAACCATCCCATCCTCTGTCGTCCCCTTCTCCTCCTGAGCTTTAGTTTTTCCTAATGTTTCTAATTGGCTTCATTTACACCCCTTTCACTGTTTATCTTCAGCATTTCCTCCATTTCTTTCCAACGGTGCCTCATGTGATACCGAGTCTCCTGTCCCCGCAGACTCTGGACTTCTTATCCCATTCTGGACAGGTTTCTCTCTAGGTCTGCTGCGCACCCAGCTGGGATCCTTGGATTCCCTTCCCACGGGGTTGATGTTCCTGACTCCTGGATCCCACGTCTACCTCTCTCGTGGGTATCCTTTACTTTCCTCCATAATTAAACATACATGTAATCTATTTTTTTTCCCTGCATCTCATTTTGAGTAACTTTCTAAAAGTCTGGTGAAGGGTGAAGGCTGCTGTGAATATGGGATGGGACGTGGAGAAGGTGGGCTTGTCCCCTGCTCTCCCCTCGGCTTCCCTCTCATCTTACTCCCTCTGGGGCTCTGCCCAGCAGACCGTTCTTCTCTCCTGTGAACGCTCCCTGTTTCTCTCCCTCTACTGCACTCCCCTTTACTCAGCTATCACTTCTCCGTCCAGTGAGTCTTCAGACATTTGTTAAAGACTCTGCTTTCCTGTTGCTCCCATGCTTGTTTTTATTAGCAGCAGAGGGAGGAGAGGCAGGCTATGGGTTCCTGAGCCCGTGAGTGGGGTGGAACCAGTGTACCAAGGGCAACCTTCTGACCTTAGGTAAGTCAGCTAACATTTATGTGTCAGCTTCGTTATTTGTAAATGAGGATACAATGGTACACATGTCAAAAGCTAATGGAACAACATATGAGGTACCATTGGTAAAGTTTCAGAGCCGATACCAATGCAGAGCAATGATCACAAACACCAGTTGCTCTTATCAGTGAAAGTGAAAGTTGCTCAGTCATGTCCGACTCTTTGTGATCCCTTGGATTACACAGTCCATGGAATGCTCCAGGCCAGAATACTGGAGTGGGTAGCTGTTCCCTTCTCCAGGGGATCTTCCCAACCCAGGGATCGAACCCACGTCTCCTGAATGGCAGGTGGATTCTTTACCAACTGAGCCACAAGGGAAGCCCAAGTGAAGCTGTTTCCACTCGTTTTTGAACCGGGGACCTTTTGCGTGTTAGGTGAATATGATAACAACTACACTATGGAAACCATGCAGTCTTATCAGTAGATGGTATTATACCTATATATACCTTTACCATCATTTCAGTCAAGTCTCAGGAGGAGTAGTTGACAGAAGCTCTTTTGCTTTCTTAAAAAGAGTAGCTAAACATCATCAACACTTGCTTTCCTTCCTCATCTCCCATGGCAAGATAATCACATGCAGAACCAAAATAAATGATTTAATTATAAAGATCTGAATTTTTTTAAAGAAAGACCACTGAGAATGGGTATGTCTGAAAGGATGGACACCCTCATATATTATAAGTGTGAACATAAATTGCTACAGTTTCTTTGCATAGCATGGTGGCTCTAGATATGGAAATATTTTAGGTGTTGATGCCATCTGATCTTAATTCTACTTCTAGATATAGCTTAAGGATACAGTCTCAGATGTAGGTGAAGCCTTACACAAGGAGAATATTCTTTGCACTATTATTTACATAAAGGATTAGAAACTACATCAAGTCCAATATTCAGGAGGGGAAAGCAAGGAGGACAGAACAGCTGCAGGGGTCTCAGCCACTCAGAGCAGGGATACAGGAATTTGGGCAGGGCTGATGGGACTCCAGGCCCTTGTGGGGAAAAAGGCTCTTGCAGAAGCAAGGAAGACCTGGGCTATGGGAGCTGTATCACCAGGAACTTTATCAAGGAGAGACTTGATAGGGAGCAAGACATCATTTTGGAAGGAAGAGTCATTTACCAATTAACATATATCCACAAATAAATCTTTCTGTATATATAGGGAGTAGAGCATAGTCATCACACACATGTGATTCGCACCAGAAAGAGTCAGGGTCTAGTCTAGACTCTGGCACCAGCGTGACAATTTGGACTCAGCTAAGTTTGAGTGAGTTTCAGGAGCCTGCAGGTCAAGGACACTGGATCAATGTTGTCATTAATATTAGTTATTATCAATTCAAAAACACAGTTGTCCCAACCTCACCTCATTTCCAGAGTATCACCTCCTATCTGTTCTTCTAGTCTCTGGCTTTATTGTTCCTATAACTTCACAGATGGCTGTCCCCTGTCTGATTTCCTTCCCCTTGTGCCCCAACAGGAGAGCAGGACTCTGACTTGGCTTGGAAGGAGCTGTAGGAGGTGAATGACTTTTCTTAACTAACAACCAGCAGAGCCCAGGAACAGAGAGTCACACTGGGCTAAGTTCCTGGAGGCACTGGTGGCCGTCCCGGGGGCACCCACCGGAGAACTTGTCCCTCGCTGCTCCCTGCAGCCTCTGCCCCTCACAGTGGAGCTCACAGTCTTTTTCTCTCCCCAAGGGTGAGGTCACACCTCCTTGCAGCCTGACGCAGACAAGAAGCTGAAGGGAGATCCCTGAGACCCCCTGATGCCACCATGAGCTCAGAAAACTTTGGATACTGCTCAGGTAGTCAGCTCTCTCTTCTCTGCAAGGTTCCTACTTGTGACCCAGAATTGAGGGAGGTTTTTCCAGGCTGAGTTAAACTACAGAGGAATCAAGAACCATGAAGAAGATGGATAAGCATCCTTGAGCTTCCAAGAGACCAGCAGATTCCCCTCACCCTGGGGTCTGCCCACAGCCTCCTTCCCAGCCATCTCCTCAGGGAGCCATGACCAAGGTGCTGACTTCCTGCCTCTCCCACCACCCAGCAAGTGACTCAGTACAGTGGCCTGGAGAGCACACGCTGAGCATGGACAGCAGATGGCAGTCCCCAAGGCCAGGCAGGCCTGGGAGAGGAGGTCCTCCAGCATCATTGGACTTCTCCTGCTCTCTCCCTTGGCCCAAACCTCCTCCTGTCCCAGACCCTGGGGCATCACCACAGAAGCTGTTTCCTCCAGCTCTTCCCAGCCACCAGCCTAGCCGCTCTGCAAGGGTCAGTGGACCTTGCTTTGAACCCCAGTCTGGCCTTTGCCACCTCCCACCTGGAGGGGAGGGGTGATGAGGATCACATCTGGCTCCACTCCTCCTCCACTGGTTGATCCCCTCCCCTGCCCATCCTAGAGTCTGTGGTCAGAAACAGGAATCCTCTCACATGGTAGTTTTACTCAATGGCATGTGGTCATAAAGTCTTTTTTAAAATTAGGTAACATGAGTTTGTAATGTTTTCTAAGTTTCATGATTACAGCATTATATTTCTACTTCTATATATGCTACTGCATGCTCACCACCAAAAATGAGTCGCAAAGAATCCCCCTTGTGTGCTATAGAGTAGAATGAACAAATCACGAAGTTTTAAATTGAAGGAGGATTCAAAGTCTTGTCCAAGAAATGTCTGACACTTGACCTTGGATTCAACCTCAGAGCTTTCAGCTCTGTGGCCTTGGGCTGTCCATTGTCCTGTCTGAGTTTCACTTGCCTCTTCTGTGAGATAAGGATAATGCCTCTTTGTATGGATTTACCAAGAAACACATTTGATATCAAGTCCCAGCCCACACACATATATATAGCCTGGCCACCAATATCCTACCTACAATTCCATAACCTCCAGATCTCTGAAATCGCTCAGGGATTTTGATAACTCATTGAGGAGTGAGCTGAGGCTATTTGTAGTCATTACATTCTTTATCCCATTTAACGTGAGTATTCAATTGTTTCACTGCCCCAACATGAAAGCATTCATTTATAGGGTGCTGCCCGTCTATTCTGGAGGTGGTAACTAACAAATCACACTTGCTCTCTCTTCTCTTTGTGTGTGTGTGTTTAGTTGCTCAGTCATGTCCAACTCTTTGCAACCGCATGGACTGCAGCCTGCCAGCCTTCTCTACCTGTGGGATTCTCCAAACAAGAATATGGAGTGGCTTGCCATGCCCTCCTTCAAGGGATCTTCTTGACTCAGGGATCAAACCTGCCTCTCTTACATCTCCCGAGTTGTCGGACAGGTTCTTTACCACTAGAATTCCCTGGGAATCCCACCTATGACCTCAATTTACCTGGGAATCACACATAGGATCTCATTTCACCTAACCTCCTTACAAGCCCTATCTTCAGAAAGGTCACCAGGGAGTTAACTCTTCAACACAAATTGGGTGGGGGGAGGGGGGACAGTCCATCCATAACCTTAGGTGACCTCAACAAGCGCACCCCAGGTGACTGCTGCTCAGCAAGAGGAATTTTAACTATTTTATACTCTAACATTTATGTCCCACCACTAATTCTTCTAATCTTATTCCCTTTCCTTTCATCTAGATATTGAGATCTTTTTTGAGGATGTTGTTGAGTGTCTCTGGGACATACTGAGCAGAGAGACACTGCTACTCCTGCTGAATGAATTCCTGGAGAGAATTAAGGCTGAGGCCAGTTTGTCCAGGTAACCGGCACAGGTGCACCAGGAAGGTCACCCACGTCCCCCAGCACCAGGCTAGCTTCCTCCTGGAGTAACGCCTCCTCCAGGCAGGACCCTACTGTTGGGGCTAGGGGTGTTCCTTCTCAAGATTCCATCAGGAATGTTTCCTCCATGTCATTTGCTGACAGTGAATGATCGTGGGTTGAGAAGAGATGAAACCTGCAAGGAAGGGGCAGGTTATGTGACCTTGGACAAGTTACTGAACTACTTTCTGCTTTAGTTTCTTCATCTTTTCATTGTTATTGTGAGGACACTGAGATCATGCATGTAAAGTGCTTCCCATAATGACTGACACAGAGTAAGTACTCAATCAATTCAGTTCAGGTCAATTCAGTCGCTCAGTCGTGTCTGATTCTTCGCAACCCCATGAATCACAGCATGCCAGGCCTCCCTGTCCATCACCAACTCCCGGAGTTCACTCAGACTCACGTCCATCAAGCCAGTGATGCCATCCAGCCATATCATCCTCTGTCGTCCCCTTCTCCTCCTGCCCCCAATCCCTCCCAGCATCAGAGTCTTTTCCAATGAGTCAACTCTTCGCATGAGGTGGCCAAAGTACTGCAGTTTCAGGTTTAGCATCATTCCTTCCAAAGAAATCCCAGGGCTGATCTCCTTCAGAAAGGACTGATTGGATCTCCTTGCAGTCCAAGGGACTCTCAAGAGTCTTCTCCAACACCACAGTTCAAAATCATCAATTCTTCAGCGCTCAGCTTTCTTTACAGTCCAACTCTCACATCCATACATGACCACTGGAAAAACCATAGCCTTGACTAGACGGACCTTTGTTGGCAAAGTAATGTCTCTGCTTTTGAATATGCTATCTAGGTTGGTCATAACTTTCCTTCCAAGGAGTAAGCATCTCTTAATTTCATGGCTGCAGTCACCATCTCCAGTGATTTTGGAGCCCAGAAAAATAAAGTCTGACACTGTTTCCACTGTTTCTCCATCTATTTCCATGAAGTGATGGGACCGGATGCCATGATCTTAGTTTTCTGAATGTTGAGCTTTAAGCCAACTTTTTCACTCTCCACTTTCACTTTCACCAAGAGGTTTTTTAGTTCCTCTTCAGTTTCTGCCATAAGGTGGTGTCATGTACATATCTGAGATTCTTGATATTTCTCCCGGCAATCTTGATTCCAGCTTGTGTGTCTTCCAGCCTAGCATTTCTCATGATGTACTCTGCATTGACGTTAAATAAGCAGGGTGACAGTATACAGCCTTGACGTACTCCTTTCCTATTTGGAACTAGTCTGTTGTTCCATGTCCAGTTCTAACTGTTGCTTCCTGACCTGCATACAGATTTCTCAAGAGGCAGGTCAGGTGGTCTGGGATTCCCATCTCTTTCAGAATTTTCCACAGTTTCTTGTGATCCACACAGTCAAAGGCTTTGGCATAGTCAATAAAGCAGAAATAGATGTTTTTCTGGAACTCTCTTGCTTTTTCCATGATCCAGCGGATGTTGGCAATTTGATCTCTGGTTCCTCTGCTTTTTCTAAAACCAGCTTGAACATCAGGAAGTTCATGGTTCACGTATTGCTGAAGCCTGGCTGGAGAATTTGGGGCATTTCTTTACTAGCGTGTGAGATGAGTGCAACTGTGCGGTAGTTTGAGCATTCTTTGGCATTGCCTTTCTTTGGGATTGGAATGAAAACTGCCCTTTTCCAGTCCTGTGGACACTGCTGAGTTTTCCAAATGTGCTGGCATATTGAGTGCAGCACTTTCACAGCATCATCTTTCAGGATTTGGAACAGCTCAACTGGAATTCCATCACCTCCACTAGCTTTGTTCGTAGTGATGCTTTCTTTCTTTTTTTTTTTTTTTTCTTTTTTCGTAGTGATGCTTTCTAAGGCCCACTTGACTTCACATTCCAGGATGTCTGGCTCTAGGTGAGTGATCACACCATTTTTATTATCTTGGTCGTGAAGATCTTTTTTGTATAGTTCTTCTGTGTATTCCTGCCACCTCTTCTTAATATCTTCTGCTTCTGTTAGATCCATACCATCTGTCCTTTATTGAGCCCTTCTTCGCATGAAATGTTCCCTTGGTATCTCTAATTTTCTTGAAGAGATCTCTCGTCTTTCCCATTCTGTTGTTTTCCTCTATTTCTTTGCATTGATCTCTTAGCAAGGCTTTCTTATCTCTTCTTGCTATTCTTTGGATGCTTATATCTTTCCTTTTCTCCTTTGCTTTTCGCTTCTCTTCTTTTCAGAGCTATTTGTAAGGCCTCCCCAGACAGCTATTTTGCTTTTTTGCATTTCTTTTCCATGGGGATGGTCTTTATCCCTTTTTCATGTGCAATGTCACGAACCTCTGACCAGGGTTCATCAGGCACTCTATCTATCAGATCTAGTCCCTTAAATCTATTTCTCACTTCCACTGTATAGTCATAAGGGATTTGATTTAGGTCATACCTGAATGGTCTAGTGGTTTTCCCTACTTTCTTCAATTTCAGTCTGAATTTGGCAATAAGGAGTTTATGATCTGAGCCACAGTCAGCTTCTGGCCTTGTATTTGTTGACTGTATAGAGCTTCTCCATCTTTGGCTGCAAAGAATATAATCAATTTGATTTTGGTGTTGACTATCTGGTGATGTCCATGACTAGAGTCTTCTCTTGTGTTGTTGGAAGAGGGTATTTGCTATGACCAGTGCATTTTCTTGGCAGAACTCTATTAGTCTTTGTCCTGCTTCATTTTGTATTCCAAGGCCAAATTTGCCTGTTACTCCAGGTGTTTCTTGACTTCCTGCTTTTGCATTCCAGTCCCCTATGATGAAAAGGACATCTTTTTTGAGTGTTAGTTTTAAAAGGTCTTGTAGGTCTTCATAGAACTGTTCAACTTCAGCTTCTTCAGCATTACTGGTTGGAGCATAGGCTTGGATTACTGTGATATTGAATGGTTTGCCTTGGAAACAAACAGAGATCATTCTGTCATTTTTGAGATTACATCCAAGTACTGCATTTCAGACTCTTTTGTTGACCATGATGGCCACTCCATTTCTTCTAAGGGATTGCTGCCTGCAGTAGTAGGTATACTGGTCATCTGTGTCTTACTTAGGCAGTGACTTCTTTTGTTTGTTTTATTGAAGGATAATTGATTTACAACACTCTGTTAATTTTAGGTATACAGCAAAATGATTCAGTTATACAGGTATCAATTTATTTATCTGGGCTTCTCAGGTGGTAAAGAATGTGTCTGCTAAGCAAGAGACACAGGTTTGATTCCTGGGTAGGGAAGATTTCCTGGAGGAGGAAATGATACACAATTCCAATATTCTTGTCTGGGAAATCCCATTGGAGCCTGGTATGTTACAGTTCATGGTGTTGCAAAGAGTCGGCTATGACAGAGCATCTCAGTATGTATATATCTATATTCTTTTTTGTTCATTTCCATTATAGTTTATTACAAAATATTGAATACTGTTCCTATGCTACTACAGTAGGCAGACTCTTGTTTATCTGGTGTGTATCTGTTAATCCCATCGCCTAATTCACCTATCCCCACAAAACTTGGTTTAAAAGTTCATTATCTATGTCTATGAGTCTGTTTCTATTCTGTAGGTAAGTTCATTTGTATTATTTTCTGGATTCTACATGTAAGTTAATAACACATATTTATCTTCATCTGACTTACTTCACTCAGCATAGTAATTTGTAGATCCATACATATCGCTACAGATAATATTACTTCATTCTTCTTTATGGCTGAGTAGGATTCCATGGAGTGTATACATGTACCACATTTGCTTTACTCATTAATCTGTCAACAGACATTTAGGTTAATATCATGTCTTGGCCATTATGAATAGTACTGCTATGAACATCAGGGTATGTGTATCTTTTCAAATTAGAGCTTTAATTTTTTTTGTAGAAATATGCCCAGAAGTGGGATTGCTAAATCATATGGTAGCTCTATTTTTAGTTGTTTAAGAAAACTCCATATGGCCTTCGATAGTGGCTGCACCAATTTACATTCCCAGCAACAGTGTAGGAGGGTTCCCTTTTCTCCACAGCCTCAGAGCATTGTAGATGTAGGGGATGGCCCCTGTGATCGCTGTAGGGGAGATAACTTAACGTAGTTTGATTGCATTTCTCTAATGATTAGTGACACTGAGTATGTTTTCACGTACCTGCTGGCCATCTGTACGTCTTCATGAAGAATTGTCTGTGTAGATCTTCAGGCAGTGGCTTCTTGATGACAATGGTGGTGATGATGTTGGTGGCAGCAGTGGTGTGACAACACAGTGGATGGAACATCTGACACGTTGCCAGGAGCTCTTTGGTTCCAGAGTGCACCAAGAGACCAAGGAAAATTGGTGAAATTTCCATGAAAATTTGTTGTTTCATGGATTCCATGAAAATCCAAACGTGGAGGAGGAACAGAGGTTGATTAAAAGAAAGAAAGAAAGAAGAATGAAACAAGGAGGCAGAAACAGGTCAAGGAACTTTTCGGTGTGTCAGGAGATGAAACAGCCTGAGGCCAACAGACACGACTCTCTGACCCTCGGTTTCTTCTTCAGCTGGGGATGAGGCTGGATAAGATATTTCAGGTTGCTCTGGTTCTCTCCACCTTGTGTTCTCTAGACTCTGGTTCAATAAATATGAGCTGATTCACTGAGGCTTCCTTGCATTGACTGAGGGGCTCAGCTGGGCTCCAGATGGCTGACCTCCTTCCCCATGAGCCTGTCTCCCATGGTCTCAGGGAGCCCGTCCTCCATGGCTTCTCCTGCCTGCCCGCTGGGCTCCCATCCGATCATTTCCCTCAGACCCTGGATCCCCACAGGCCCCGTGGGATGCCCAGGGATACCTGTGTCATCTGACTTGAGCTGAGCTCGGGGATGCTCCTCTTCCAGCCCCGGGGACCAGGATGGACACGGGGCACCCAAGCGTGATTGAGAGCAGAGGGCTTGAGTGCAGGTGTGAGAGAGGGTCAGCCGTAAGCCGAGGGGAGAGAGAGACAGCACACACCTCATCCAGGCTGCCTTCACATTTCACCAGAGCTCCTGCAGGAGGTTCCAGAACCACCTTCCTGTGTTTACCTTGGGACACTGCCCTGACCCACTCATCTATTCCCCACACAGGGCTAGAATGACCCTTACGTATATTGATCTTTGCAGTACCTGCCTCCAGCCTTTCTCTGGCTGCCCATGACTTGAGCACAGATGCCAAACCTTAACTGCAGACCAAAGCAGTGTGCAAGAGCCTGGGTTCCCCTGAGGGTGGAGCTGGAGGCCAGTGTCACTCCATCCCTAGGGGCAGGACTGAGGGGCTGGGGGATGGGAGCAGGGACGGAGGGAAAATCCATCCAAGGCCATGTTCTGACCTGGTCTCCCATCTGGGATTGCACCTGCCTGGACCTTCTGAGGAGCCTTCATGGGATACCGCAGTCTCCTCCTCTCCAGGGAGGAAAGGGGAGCATCTGGGTGTGGCTCTCACCCCCACGGGCCTGCTCCACAGGGCACCAACTCTCTGTGTTTCCACGTGTGGAGCATGTGAGCACCAAACAGGCTTTTATTTCTGGAGCCCAGGGTAGGAAGCCAGAGACCCGGGACCTGGAAATGATTCCAGGAGAACTCCTCAGTCCCTCCCGATGTGCTGCAGAGACTTCTCGCACTTTTGTCCAAACCTCCCTTGGAAGACTTTCCTCAGTGCCTCTGATTCTGACTCCCTCTCATCCAGTGTTACCCTGAGGCTTCAGTCAGCCCTTCCATTCCTTCCTGAAGATGTCAGCAAGAAAAAAAGCAAAGTGAAGTCCCTCAGTCATGTCTGATTCTTCGTGACCCTATGGAGCGTAGCCTGCCAGCCTCTCCCATCCATGGGACTTTCCAGGAAATAATACTGGAGTGCGTTGCCATTTCTTTCTCCAGGGGATCTGGACAAGGATCAACTCAGGGATCGAACCATCAGCAGTCATGGCCATCGCCTGCCTGACCTTCAGAATTAGGAGTTCATTTCTTCATCAGTTCCTGGAGAATTCCCATCCTGCACAGACTTCTGGGCAGGTTTCAGGCACTGGATACAGAATCATTCAGTGTCCACCCCCATGTCTCCCTGAACCCTTAGAGCTGGACCCCACTGAGCTCAATGTGTGGTGGATGCAATTCCACAGTGACCCCTGTGTCAGGTGAGATCCCGGTGGTTCTGAGCAACAGAAACTGAGTCTGACTAAGTGAGCACAGAAGAGGGTGCTGGGGGAAGCAGAGAAGGTCAGAGAAAGGAAAGAAACCCCCAAACTCGCACAGTTCAGGAAGTACAGGAAGCAGGACAGGTCCCCCTGCAGGAGCTCACGGTCTGTCCCCTGAGGCCCCTGCCAGCAGGGGCCTTAGGTCCAGGCACCAGGAATCCCAGTGTCAAATTCTCAGGACACAGAATAGCTTGGGTCCAGGGACTATGTTTTTGGACCAGTAGGTCAGGCTGAAGGGTGAGGAAGATGAATGGGTAACAGGGACCCTGAACCCTGGGGATAAAGTCTCAGGTCAAGAGGCTCCAGATGGAGTGCTTCCTAGATACACGTGTGCCCTCTTCTCAGACCAACAGACATGACTCTCCTCACGCTGTTCTGGGTCCAAGCACCCCTCACACGACAGTAGGTGCACCGCTCACTTCCCCAGCTGGAAACAAACACGAATCCCCTCCACCTGGTGCATGTCGCAGGGATGTCAGGGGTGAAGGGCCCCAGCGTGATGCCAGTGCTTCTCCTGCTCTGTTGAGCCCCTTTCTCAGTACTCTGCATGTATGTTATATATGTGCAGGCAACAGGGAGGTGCAGTAGGGACCCGACCTCCAGGAATATTGCTCCCCTGATACCAGTCTTCACTGGGATCCCACTCCCTGTTCCTCTTTCCTGAGGGGAAATTCACTCCTGTGGAGCCTGGGCTGGGCCATTGCTGTGACAGCACTGTCACCTGGATCCTCATCGGATCCTCACTGCACCTCTGAGAGCAGGTGGTATCACCCCACGGAGAACAGGTGGAAGCTGGGCCCAGGGTCCAGGAATGTGGCTGTTGGGGGCCAGAGTGAGGTACTCCGCCCATGACAAAGGTCATGAGGAAGGAGGCTCGACATAAGCAAAGGCGGGATCGAGCCTCAGGAGTCCCCCTGGAACTCCTCGAGCATCTACCCCCATAACCAGAGCCTGCCTACTTTACCACTTTGTGCTCTCACCTACATCTCTGACTTTACGGGGGGGCTGTCCCCCACCACCTCTTTCGGAGAAGGAGTTAACCTAGAGCTCCAGTTAATAAAAACTCCTGGGCGTGACAAGAGTGTTTTAACCTACAAACTCCTCTGAAGGTTCTCTAGCCTGCCTGACAGGCTTGTCCGGCCACATGTGATTGCTCACAGCCTCCCAACCGTGAGAGGCACGAGATGCTTTAAACCTTCTAAAAACAGGTTCCTTAGAAAAGTTAGAAAACTATTAGTATAAGTATAATGGGCTGATTAGAAATTGTATTGGTGAAGGGTTTTTCATTTGTTGAGCCAATGTTTGTTGCTAAGTCTCCATATCCCCTGCCCTTACACACATTAATGAATATATAGAAGAAACAAGTATTAACCTTTGATATTAATCACGTTAGACCTTAGGCTAAGTAAATTCTTTCCTTAACTAAAACCCACTACACCCTCACCCTATAGGAATGTAACTTTATTTGGGTAGTGTCTGTTTTAAGAATAATCACCCCTGGAGAAATAAGTGTCCTGGTTGACTGACCGCTGTCACAAGGAGAGGGTCATAAATTGTCAGCAGGCCCCCTGGCCAGAAGATGATGTAACACACCTAAGACCTCTGTATACATTTGTATGAAGCACCTGACTTTGATAAAAGTCAGGACTGCTGACCCCGCGTGACTTTTGCATAACATCTCAGTGTATAAAAGTAGACCATGGAAAATAAAGAATTGGGATCAGTTTCTCAAAATACTGGTCTCCCCATGTCGCTCTCTCTCTCACTCTGGCTGAGTCTCCATCTGGAGCGCGGAACCCACCATGCTTACTAATTATGCCTGGGCTTCTAAGATCTGACCGGGGAGGCCTCAGTGTCTCCTCTCCTTCGGGAGAATGGAAGGACGCCTATGACCTACGTAAGTGGTGCAAACTTCTTGTCTTGAAGTTTTATTGGTCTCCCGCGTAAACCAAGCCACTCAGCCTCTTTTCTCCACTGAATTTTCCTACTGAGCTATCCTCATCCTATTACTATCTTTGATAAAATATTTAAATAAATAGGTCGCCGACGCCGTCCCCGCTTCGAATACCCTGGATCAGCCGGGGCAGGACACCGGCACGTGGCCACGTCCCCTGCCTGGGAAGGACTGTCCGGGGAGGGGCCTCTGTGTGCTTCCAGCCTCTTTCCTGCGTCCAGGTTGAGCTGATTGGTCGGGAGGACACAGGGTGTCCTGTCCCAGGAGGAAGTGAAGCCAGCACGTGGTGTTTCTGTAGCACAGCTGTCCTGGGTCCGGGCCAGTGTACCTGCCTTCCTGGAGCCCAGGTCACGCGGCTGTCTGTCGCCACCTGCTGTCCTGTCCCACGTGGGGAGAGACTGGCAGGGGTCTGTGCCGCACGCACGTGCCCACCACCCAGGACCCGAGTCCCTCCCAGCAGGGCCTCTGGTGTGGTTTCTAGTTTCTCTGCAGGCCCTGGCACTGGGTGGTTTTAAGCTGCTGCTCCCATGTCTCAAAGGTACCTTGCAATTCACAGAGCCGCCATCACACCAGCTGCACACAGCCTCCTGTTGGCTTGTTCCTGGGGCTTAAACCTAACTGAGCAGTGTTGTACTAAGTTGCAGAGGTCAGTATTTACACTAAAGCTGCTTCTTTTCAGCAAGTTGTGTTGCTTGCACAGAATATCTACCAAGTGTTTACACTCAGATGAGTGATGAGCTGGGCTGGGCCCCATCTCCCTGTCAGTGACAATCGGTGATAAGAGACTTGTTCTGTCACAGCCCTGCTTCCAAACCACGTGTAGTCCCAGCCAGCTCTCCTGCCTGTGGCTGCACCATGCTCAGCCTCTGCTGCTTAGCTCCTCTGTCTCCTAAGGCTGCTAAACCCACTTTTGACTTTACATTACCTGTTAAACATAAAAAAATTAAAAAAAAGCTTTTTCTCTATTTCCCTAAGGTAAAGCTGCCTGAACCCCGATGTCCACTGTGACCGTTGGTAGAAGTGCACATGAGCAAAGACACCCAGATGTAAGATTCCTTCAGGGCTGAGGTTCTGTGTTTGTCTGCAAGTCTAACTCATTACTTCCCCTTTGCTGACCGCAACTTGTTCCCTTCCCAACCCCTTCTCCACTATACCCCCAGGTCCTGCTTTCCCTGTATCTGGAAAAGCCTGCTCACAGTGTAGCAGGACAGACCCTGACTCCAGGCTCCTCACCCAGCCTTGGCCTTGCTCCAGAGCTCAGTGGTGTGTGCTAGTATGGGGAGTGGGGTGTGGTATGGGATAAGCATCCAGCCAAGGTCCTCGGTTTCTCCCTCGTGGTCCCCCAGATCCCAGCTCATGACTCAGAAGTGAGGCCAGAACAGCTCACGGCCAGAGGGGACAGCAGAGGGAGGCCCCAAGGCCAGACAGGGCAGGGAGCGGAGGTCCCGCAGTATCCCTGAAGCTTCTCCTGCCCTCTTTCTTGGTCCGAGACTCCTCGTTCTCGCAAACCCTGGGGCATCACCACAGAGGCTGTTTCCTCCAACTCTCGCCCTGCTGCCTGCCCAGCTGCTCTGCAAAGATCAGCAGACCCTGAACTGAACCCCAGTCTGGCCTTTGTCGCCTCCCCTTTGTGTGACCTGGAGCACAGTTATCTGACCTCACCTGTAAAATGAGAAGAATATTTCCCTATATTGTTATGAGGATGAAATGTAATGTGCTCTGTGGCCTGGGCCACACAGTAGGTCCTGCTGAGTGTGGAACTGTCCCCTCTACCTAGACTGTGTTAGATGCAGGTGGAAAACTCCCCCTCCCCCAGAATCACCTCTCCTTCCATGCTGTGTCACCACACCCGCCCAGGGATCTCATATATAAGCATGTGCTTACCAGGTCTGATACCTCAGGGAGGTACTGGCTCTACTGATCTCAAACACCCCTGTAGATACCCAAGTGCTCTACTATTTACTCCACTCACCCACACCCCAATCAATAAATACACAGATTTTGTGCTCTGGTTTCCCTCCATATGAGACCTGGGTTCCTTTCACTCTTACTAAAATAGGAAAAAGAAAAAAATTAACAACCCTTCATGCTGCAGGATAGACAGAGAGAGAGTGAGCTGGTATCTCTTCCTCTTCAAATAAGGACACAAATCTTCTTGGATTAGGGCCCCACACTTATGACCTCATTTCACTGTAATTTCCACCTTAAAGACCCTATCTTCAAATAGACTCATTGAGGTGGAGGTGAGGCTGTGGCTTCAACATATGATTGGGGCGGTTGGACACAGTCCACCCATAACCCCAGGTGAATTCATCACGAGTGCCCCCAGGTGACTGCTGCTCAGGAAGATTAACTTTAACCACTTCATGCTCAGTACCATTTACCATTTACCATTTACATTACACCATAATTTCTTCTCATCTTAGTCTTTTATCCAGCTAGGGTAAAAGCTTTTTTGAGGATACCACTGAGTATATCCAGAAGAGAGTAAGCAACAAAGAGCTGCAAAACCTGCTCACTAAGGCAAAACCCAGGAGAATTTTGTGATTGAGGCCCGTTTGTCCAGGTAACCTACACAAGTGCATCATCCCCCCACCTCAGGCTAGCTTCCTCCTGGCAGGCCTCCTCCAGGGGTCAGAGTGGAGCAGAGGGTCCAGGCTGGAGGACTAGTAGGCAGGCTTAGGCAGCAGGACCAGGACTAGAGTGAGGAGAGTGGGCCCCGAGGACACAAACTGAAGGGGCTGTGACCCTGGCAGAGGTCCCCTGAGTGGGAGGGGAACATTTCTTCCCTCCCTGACAGGATCCCCTCAAACTGGGCTAGAGGGCCCTGGGTGACTGTGTCTGCACACCCTGCCTGGGACCTGGCTTCTCCCTCCATCTGGGACCCTCTTCTAGTCTACGTGGAGCCGCCCTGACAGTGGAAGACCGTGTGGCTCAGGGAGCCCTCGAGGGTCACAGTGAGTGGCTGCGACTGTGTGTCATTTGAGGGATTCTGAGGAGCCTCACACATCCCCACCAAAGAGGAAAACACTTCCTCCACCAGCTGTGCAAGTGCCGGTTTATTCAGGCTCAGCCATTCAGATGTGTGTTTCCTCAAGTCTCTTGAGTCTTTAGAGTTTCCATAAAGTTGCACACGGCCTTAGGGTGCAGGTATGTGACGCTGTCGCCAGGTAAGGTGTGAGTTAGCTGGTGACCCCTGAGAGGTCAGAGTGCTGGGCACTGAAGGATGTCAGGATTCCAGCTACGGTTTATTGCAGAGCAGAATTCAGGTTCCATCAGCTCCCAGACAGCGTCTGGGCGGGTTTCACACATGAAGCCTCCATTGTCCTCAGGATGAGTAACTGCCCTGGATTCAGTGTGCAGCAGGGCGCACAGAGCACTGCCCCAGGGGTGCTCACCCTGCTCAAAACAGATCGTGATGTTTTTTAAAATGTTCATTTTGCCTGAAATATAGCATCAAATAAGTTGGGGAGCTGTCATAGGATGCGATTTCTGGAAACCTCTGGGTATGTGTACTGTGTATTTTGCTTATCCGTGCAAGGTCTGCAGTGCTCAATTTGTGCCTCTCTTCGTATTGTCATAGTCTTTCTTTTCTGTTAGTTGCCAGTAAGTTAATTCGGAGTTAAAGAGTTTTAAATGCACAACAACAAAAGCCCTTTTGTGATGTTGAATGAGAATAGGTCCAGGCCTCAGTCTTTATTTATTATCGTGATGCTTTATTTGTCTATTACTGTGACCATTTCCAAGCTAAAAAATTAAAAACAAATTACTAATACCCTGGCCTGTTGTCTCTGAGTACTCCCAGAGGTCAGACTAATACCCTAGTGTCCAGCTCCTCTGGAGGGCAGTGCAGATATTACATGACCCGAAGCCACCATCGTATGTCACTTTGTCAAACTGTCCCGTTGCCAAAGGCCCAAGCAGTCAAGCACACTCCTATCAGCCAGAATATTCCAGGAGCTTAGGGGCCACTTCCTAGTTGCCAAGGGCAAAGAGCAGGTTGACTCCTCACTGCACATTAAGGCCCTTGAATGAAGGTTTTCTCCCCCAATCCCACTTGTGTTAGTTTCTCTGCGGACTTTCCACCCACAAGTCCTTTGGAAGTGACGCTGTTGACCTGCCTCTGAGCATCTTTATCAAATACCTCTCTTAAGACTATCTTAAAATGGCTTTTGCTTGTTTATTTCATGATTGAATAATGGAGTATCCATGAGGTACAAACATGTGTTTAATGTTGAAAATAATTTACATTTGCAAAATTCTTCCCTTGTGATTTATAATAAAATCTCTGTGGTTTATGCAGAATAGATCCATTGAGCTTATTTTACAGACAAGCAAAGTCTTTTCCTTAATCCCTTGATGTTCCTTGTTACAGGGAAGAAGTGGAGGCATTGCATGAATTTCTGAATAAGTTGAAGACAGACTTGGCTATGGAAGACCAAGAGAGATTCCAACAGGACCGGGTAGACAGGGAGAGGTTTTTAAAGGAGTTTCCTCGGTGAAAAAGGAGCTGGAAGAGAGCATAAAGCTCTAAGCACTTGCAGACAGGGTTGACAAGTTGCACAGGGACTGTACCATCTTCAAGGTGGTGGCCAGCTCTACCGGCAGTGTGTCTGGTGCTCTGAACACCCTTGGCCTGGCTCTGGCACCCCGGACAGCAGGGGCCAGGTGGCGCTCTCAACCACTGGGTTAGGGCTGGGAGCAGCAGCTGCGGTGACCACTGTGTCCACCAGCATCGTGGAACACTTTAGTAGGTCATCAGAGGAAATGGAAGCCAGTGGGCTGTTGTCAACTAGCATCAAAGAAAAGGTGTCTGTGGGAGCTCGATGTCTGTGTGCACTGGGGATCGCTTTTTCTACGGCTGGTGCTGCTGCTAAGTCACTTCAGTCGTGTCCGACGACTCTGTGTGATCCCACAGACGGCAGCCACCAGGCTCCTCTGTCCCTGGGATTCTCCAGGCAAGAACACTGGAGTGGGTTGCCATTTCCTTCTCCAATGCATGAAAATGAAAAGTGAAAGGGAAGTTGCTCAGTCATATCCAACTCTTAGCGACCCCGTGGACTGCAGCCTACCAGGCTCCTCGATCCATGGGATTTTCCAGGCAAAGTACTGGAGTGGGGTGCCATTGAGTCTACAAATCCATGAAAGGGGTTAGGAACAATGTCCATGCTGCAAAGCTGGTGAAAGACAACTCTCAGCAGCCCATGCTAAAAGCTTCACGAGCACTGGGCAAGTCTCTGTCCAAACCAGCAAGGAGGTGAGTGAAGCTTTCAAAGGCATGGCTCTGGCAATGACCAAAAAGACCTGGATATTGCTGGAAGCTTTGCAGGAATCTCCCTTCTAGTGGATGTGGGCTTCCTGGTAAAAGAGTCAATGCACTTACATGAGGGGGTAAAGACAGAGTTGGCTGAGAAGCTGAGGCAGACGGCCAAGGAGCTGGAGGAGAAGTTTAAGCAGGTCATACAGACCTATGAGAGGCTGAAGTAAGGCCCGACTCCCCCACCCCCAGAGCAGTGCAGGAACCAGGGACACACGTGAGACCAAGGTTGAGAGCACCTTGTTAGAGGGGAAAGGAGGGGAGACAACACTGACGGAGCTGGGTGTTAGGAATCTGGCATTTCTGCAGCTGAGCACAGCAGGGGAGGAATGCATACAGGTGGAAGAGAGAAGGAAGGAGCCTGGGGCCTAGACTAAGGAGGAGGGGACTAGTGAGTGATTGGAGGGGAGAAACCACTTATTTTGGACTAAAGAACACATTGGGGGCAGAGTTCCCTCATTGCACAGCAACTAACAATGAGAGGCCAGGAATACGAAAGGCTTTAAAATGGGAGAAAGTCAAAGAGGAACCATAGCTGGGATCCAGGAGAAGTAGCCTGGGCTCCTCTATCGCCCTCCCCAGGGTTTGCTGTCCCAGCAAGAAGAGTCTCCCCCTGGTGGTGGTCTCTAGCCCTCCTTCTCCAGCATCAATGCACCTTTGATCCCAGCAGGTTTATCTTAGTTAGGCAGTGACTTCTTGATGAAGATGGTGGTGGTGGTGGTGGTGGCAGCGATGACTACTCAGTGGGTGGAACATTTGTCAAGATGCAGGTGATATTTGGGACCAGGATACACTGAGTGACTAATGAAGTTCCTATGAAATTCCAAATGCTGTGTGAAACAGAGGTTGATTTAAAAAAAAAAAAAAAATACAAAAGAAAGAAACAACGACACCAGAAGGCAACAGAAGAACTTTGTGGTGTGTCAAGGTGATCAACCAGCCTGAGGTGAAGAGAGGCAGCCTCTCAGACCCTCGGTTTCTTCTTCAGCTGTCGGTGGGGCTGGGCAAGACATTTCAGGTTCCTTTGTCTCTCCCCACCTTTTGTTCTCCAGACTCTGGTTCAATAAATACGAGCTGATTCACTGAGGCTTCCTTGCATTGACTGAGGGGCTCAGCTGGGCTCCAGATGCCTGACCTCCTTCCCCGGGAGCATGTCTCCCAGGATCTCAGGGTGCACGTCCTCCATGGCTTCTCCTGCCTGCCTGCTGGGCTCCCATCCAGTCATTTCCCTCAGACCTTGGAGCCCCCAGGCCCCATGGGATGCCTGGGGGAGCCCGTGTCATCTGACTTGGGCTGAGTATGGGGATACTCCTCCTCCGGCCCCGGGGACCAAAATGGACACGGGGCACCCAAGGGTGATTGAGGGCAGAGGGCTTGTGTGCAGGTGTGAGAGAGGGTCAGCTGTAAACAGAGGGGCAGAGAGAGAGCACACACCTCACCCAGGCTGCCTTCATGTTTCACCAGGACTCCTGCAGGAGCTTCCCCTCTCCTCTTGGCCAGAGCCTGGACCTCAGAGGGTGAAGACTGAGCTTTGGGACCTTGCTATTTCTTATCATAAAAGAGAATAATTTGTTTTGCTGGAGGTTCACAGGAATATCATGACCTGACATCAAGAAAAAAGGCTCTGACACCAAGAAGGTTGCAACAACTAACCAGGCCCCTCGCTTACCTTTCTCATAAAAGGGCTTTGCTGAGAGCTTTGGGGAGCTTGGGATTTTTAAGGCACGAGCCACCCATTTCTTTGCATGGCCCTGCAATGAATCTTCTTCGGTTCCAAACTCCAACATTTTGGTATTGTTTGACCTCACTGTGTGTTGGGAATATGGACTTGCATTCAATAAAACAGGCAGCCCAAAGTATTCTGTTGGAGCCTGTGGTCCCTCGAAGGCAGAGGTGGAGGCCAGGCTCACTCCATCCCCGGAGGCAGGACTGAGGGGCTGGGGAGAGTGGGCAGGAAGGAGGGAAGGCCCATACAAGGCCATGCTCTGACCTGGTCACCCATCTGGGCTTGCACCTGCCACGATCTTCTGAGGAGCCTTCATGGAATGGCCTCAGGCTCCTCCAGTCCAGGGAGGAAAGGGGAGCATCTGGGTGTTGCTCTCACCCCCATGGGCCTGCTCCATGGGGCACCAACTCTCTGTTTCCTTGTGGAGCATGTGAGCACCTAACAGGCTCCCATCCCATCGTGACCCCTGTCTCAGGTGAGATTCCTGTGGTTCTGAGCAACAGAAACTGCGTCTGGCTAAGTGAGCACAGAAGAGGGCCCACTGGAGGAAACCAGGGCAGGTCAGAGAAAGGAAAGAAGCCCCCAAACCTGCACAGTTCAGGAAGAACAGGAAGCAGGTCTGGGCCCCCTCCAGGAGCTCATGGTCTGGCCCCTGAGGTCCTTGCCAGCAGCGGGGCTTAGGTCCTGGCACCTAGAATCTCAGAGTCAAAATCCCAGGACACAGGAGAGCTTGGCTTGGGAGACTGTATTCTTGGACCAGTAGGTCAGGCTGAAGGATGAGAAGGATGAATGGGTAATAAGGACCTGGACCCTGAGGGGAAAGTCTCAGGTCAAGAGGCTCCAGATTGAGTGCTTCCTGGATGCACACGTGCCCTCTTCTCCGACCAACAAAATGACTCTCCTCACCCTGTTCTGGGTCCAAGCACCCCACACGCGACAGTAAGTGCACCACCTTCTCATCCGGTTCGGACTGTTCGTGTTCATGGGGTTCTTGCGGAATGAGTGTTTTGGCCACCTGATGTGAAGAGGCGAGTCACTGGAAAAGAGCCTGATGCTGGGGAAGGCTGAGGATTGCTGGCAATTCTGGGCTCTGTCCTTGGGGTTTTTTCAGGCCAGAAGGGTAGCAGACTTATCAGAATTTCAGTCACTTCTATCCATCCAAGAACTGCAGCTGCCTTCAAGGGAAATCCACAAAAAATGACTGTCTCATCCTTTGCCCATTATTCAATCTATGTTTGACTCTCCTCAAAGTCTTCCTGTTCTGCTTCTCCTGAGCCCTCACGTGGCAGTTCTGCACTCTGCACTTTTGTGTTTTGTACTTTGTACCAGGACTAGAGTGTGTGGTTGTTGCCTGCAGGAGAGTCTGCTTGTCAGGAGCTTGTCTGAAATGATTTTTGAGCCTTACTTCTTTCGCTGACCTGTTGTGTGATCTGGAAGAAGTCGCGTCCCTGCCTTTGCCTGTTTCCCTGTCTACATAATAAAATAGTAACTCTGCCCCTCTTCAGAAGAATCACATGATAAAAAAGTAAATGAATTGCAAATGGCCAAGTGCTCTTCTGATAGAATCATACCCTTCGCTCCACCTGTCCTTCCACAGGCTCTCCAGGGTCCAGGGTGCCCCATGACCTCTATCCTAGGGAAGCAGGCCCTTACAGGGAGGGAGAACTTGGACCTTGGTGTTTCAGCCCCCCTCCCACCCCCTTCCCCTTGGACATAAATCAGGATGGTGAAGATCCCAACTTTAGAGTCAGATCTGGGCTTCTATTTTTCTTTATATCTCTGAGATCTCGGATAAGCTGTTTCCCTTTCTTTGATGAACAAGGCTGCCCTTTGCATCCCCATTGATGGGGAACCCTTCTCTTGACACAGTGTTATTCACATGCCTCGTGTGGTTCTCGCCCTCTGCTTCCACATCAGGCCTGGCAACGCTTATCCGCCTGCGCTTTGCTCCTCTGGCTCCTAAGTATGTTAGGTCACTCTTGACTTTGAACTGCCTCTTTTAAAAAAGCAATCCTGTTTCTCTAGTCGCCTAAAGCAATGTTACCTGAGCCCCCATGTCCACTGCCACCTTTGTGAGAAATGCATGTGGGCAGAGACGTCCACAGGTGAGGTCCTTCAGGGCTGAGTTTCTGCATTTCTCTGCAAGTCTGACTCTTTACCTGCCCCTTGCTGGCCCCTACCTGCCCCCTCTTGGCACCCCCCTACCCCCACTCTGCCTTCACCAGGAGGAGGCTGCCCACTGATCATCAGGGCCAACCCCCGCTCCTGGCCCCTCCCCTAGCCTTGGCCTTGCTCCAGGGCTCCATGGTGGCCCCATGGTCAGCAGCCAGCTCTCATCCTCTGGATCGAAGCTCTGCAGCTCTGCAGCAATGTATACCACATTGGCCAGAGCAAGGTTTTCTTCCAGGCCAGCATGCTGGCCCACCTGGAGGAGGAGCGGGACCTGAAGATCACGGACGTCATCATTGGCTTCCAGGACTGCTGCAGGGGCTACCTGCCAGGAAGTGAGTCCCGGGACCCCGACACCTTGCTCGGGACCCCCAGCTCTCCTGTAGCAGAGGGCACTGAGGAAGTGGGGCCTGGGCACCCTCATGTTGGCAAGTGCTCCCCGGGGAGGCCACGTGCCTTTCCCTGCCCCCCTGCTTCCTGGATTTCTGCCAGAAGTTTAAAGTGAGCAGGAGGGAGGGGTGACTGTGCTTAGATTTTCCTTCCAGGAAAGCCCCTGGCCACCGCCTTTCCTCCCTGTGTCCCTCCTGTAGGGGAGACACCCAGAGCTGCTTGTCCCTAGAGGATCCCGAGCTCCAGGGAGAAGGCAACCTTAAGTCTTGACAGCTCCTGTGGGGTCAGGGGCAGGCTTGTGCAGGACAGCAGGAGGGGCAGCTGCACGTTTGCCCCTTGACCCCTCTGTGTCAGTCCTTCCAGCCTGAGCCCTGAGTGCTGGGGTGAAAGCGTGAGAGTGTGATGTTTGGATAGATGGACGTTTGCAGGACATGAGCTGCTGATATTCTTCTGCCCAACAACAGTGGTTTTCTGAGTTGCTTGAAGAAAGCCCCTGCCTCTCCCCGGACCATGGCTGCCTTATCTGCAAAATCAGATCAAATTCCTGGCCTTTGTTATGGGTGATTGTAAGACCAAATTGCAGTGTGTGGTCCTCAGGGAATAACACCCATCACTCTTCTGTCTGTCCCTCAAAACCTGGGAGGAGGTGACCATGATGGCCAAGGGATATCTTCTAGAATGAAGCAACCCAATGGAAGGTCAGGCTGGCCTTGGTGAAGGGCATAGGCCCATTGCAGCCTCTTCTGCTTGGGGGCAAAAAAGAAAAAGTCCAACAGCAGTTGAGTTGCAAGACTCTCAGGCTGAGTTACCTTTTCTTCTCCATTTCTTTGTAAAACAGAGCCAACACTCCTAGAGCTGATGTGAGATTCAACAGGAAAGGCATGGACAGTGCGAGCACAGCGCCTGGCACTCGCTCAGCCTGGTCCACAGAGGCTCTTTGCTCAGGAACCAAATGGAGGCAGGGCCAGCTCTCTGTTGTAGACTTCTCTGAGTCGCCAGGACAGTGGTTTTCTGATAAAAGTCCTCCATTTGGAGAGAAATATCAAGTTGTCAGATGGAGATAAGCCAGGGGAGAAAAAGGCAGCGTGCTCTCAGCCCTCCCCATGAACTGCTGCGTCCACCTAATGGCAGTGACCACCAAGGCCAGGCCTCCTCCTGTGGGTTACTGGGACCAAAGACACTAGTTCCATCCCCCCCAGCAGGACTAAGTCAAGAGGGATCTGATCAAAAGGGGTGGGAGGGGCATGGACAGTGTCAGAGGAGTGGCCTTGGGCCCCTCACCCAGGTATCATGGGAGCAGAGCAGGGGACTGTGGACTCTACAGAGGAAGGTCCTAGAGGGCTTCTCAGAGGATGTGATGTCAGATTTGGACTTCGCTGCATGAACACCATCTTCCAGGTGGTTGTAGCAGGTGACCCTAGCAGAAGGTCCTCTGTAAGTAAGTGCCTAGATTCCACATGGATGTGACACTCAGCAGCAGAAGTATGACTAGTATGCAGTGAGCAGGTGGCATTTTCTGGGATTGGGTCACATGCTGGTGGCATGAAGGTGAATAAGGCAAGCAGGCTAGTGAGTGTGGGTGGGTAGAGAAGGCAGAGGGGGCTGGGAAGAAGCCTGTAGGCTGAGGCCAAGGGCCTCATAGTGTGTTGGTGGCAGGTCTTTTTTCAAGGAGCACAGAGCCGGATGAACTGAGCCAAGAATGACCTAGAATGTCAAGACTGGGCTTGTTTCTCTAAGGGGAGCAGTGGAAGGGTGGGAAAAGCCCAGCGTGGGGCCTGGTGAGCAGAATATTTGATGCAAGTGACTCAGAATTGAGAGTGTTCAATTTCCCTTTTCGGTTCTCCGGGTTTATCTGGACCCACAGAATATGTGGTTTATTGCAGAGACACACAGCTTGTGGCTACACCTGCAATGCTGAGAACAACTGGATCTTGTTCACACTCAGCCAGAGAAGATTCCTGGGTAAGCAGGGAGGTAGGACCCCCACCCATCTCCCCATCTTCACAACCGTCTGAGAAAAGGATGATTGTCACTAGTTGACAGAAGAAGGAATGGAAGTGCAGAGAGGTGAGGTCATGGCCAAGGCAGCAGGTTAAGCAGGGGCAGAGCCTGCATGTGGAGGCAGGTGTGCTTGGCAGCTTCCTCCCACCCCTGGGCCCCTGGACAGTGCAGAGGGAGGGCGACACCTGCTCAGGTGGGCTCCACTTGGAAGATGGGCTCCTGAGATGAGAGCTGACACCCCAGAAGATGTATGTTGAAGGTGCTCAGCCCTTTGGGAAACTGGAAGAAACGGAGGGGGTGGAGGAGGAAAGAGGAGTCAGAGCCTCTCCTGCTGTGGCCTGGCCACCTTGAGGCTGCCCGCAGGTGCTGCACTGCAGCTGATGGAGGAAAGGGTTCCTCTTGAAATACAAGGAATCCAGGTTTATCATCACCTTATCTCTTGAATGCCTGCTCAGTGCCAGTCCCTGTGGGGGGATCTGAGGCCTGAGAGGAGAGGAACAGGAGAGCAAGTGGGGAGATGCAGGGCTTGGTACACAATGCCTACATTATGATCTCGGTTTTATAATTTTAAGACAAAAAGTCAAGCTGTGAACACATCAGTGTAACAGGAGTGACACAGGCTTTGATGTATGTGTTTTACAGGCAAGGACAATGCTGGAAACTTTTGGGTTACTAAAACCATGCTCCCCCTCTCACATATCCATGTCAGAAAGTCAGAGTGGGCCTCCACTCTGCCCATGGAAAGCCGTGTGACCCTGGGCAAGTCACCTCCCCTGGAATTGTTTCTTCAGTTTCTTACTCAAAATTTTAATATATATACTTTTTTTTTTTTTTTTTTTAGTGTGTCAGGTCTTAGTTGAAACAAATGGGGTGAGTTGCTCCGCAGCATGTGGGATCTTAGTTCCTTGACCAGAGAGCAAACTTGTGTGCCCTACATTGCAAGGCGATTTAACCACTGAACCACCAGGGAAGTCCCTGTTACTCAAATTTTAAAAACTGGTTTCAGTCTTCTTCTGTGGATTTCAGGCTCTGTCTTGTGGATTTCCCCCTTGTTGACTCTAGGTATTGCAAACAGTGTCTGCTGGTCTCTCCTTGTAATCTGACCTGGTTTATGGTGTCTTTTGCATCTTTTAATATTTAGACGACAAATAAATCAGACTTTTCTTTATGGCTTATGGGATTTGTGTCTTGACTAGAAAGGTTTCCTCAGTCAATCTTATTTTTAACATTTTTTTTTCTAGGGCCTTCGTAGTGTTTTCTTTCTGGCTTACATTTAGATCTCTTTGGGACTTGGTGATTGATTGATTAGAAGCTTTTTCTTTCTTCCTCTTCCTCCTCCTCCTTCCCCTTTCTCCTTTTCTCCTTCTCTTTCAAGCAGGGCATATTTAATAGTTACTTTTCTCAGTCAAGGTCTTCCCAGGTGGCGCTCTTGGTAAAGAACTCGCCTGTGAATGCAGGAGACATGAGAGACATGGATTCAATTCCTGGGTCGGGAAGATCCCCTGATGAAGGACAAGGCAACCCACTCCAGTGCTCAGTCAAAAAGGAGCACACCTTTTCTTGTGTCTTCAAACCAGCCTTCATGGCAGTCAGGGTATGACTCCACTCTCTTCCCTCAAAGTCCCCAGCAGCAGTAAGGGAACAGAGAGCAAGAGGCTGGAGGGAGCTGGGCCCCACAGCCACGCTTGGCCCTGGATTACAATATGGGGTGTTCTCTGTTAGTCTCTGATAGGCCACTTCCTGGAAAGAATGTTTCTGGGAAACAGGAGGACTTTGGAGAAGCCTGTCCCAGGCTTTGGAATGTCTGAATCAAGGGTCAGGCATGTAAAAGATTTTAGATAAGTCCCGTGTTTTTCCACAATTCTCTCTTCGTCTCCTCATGTAATAATATCATAGTTGGAGTAAGGAGACATGAGGGAATACAGGTGTTTCCTGCCACCTGAATGTACACTGAAATGCCACCGAAATTTTCCTATGAAAATTTCGCAAATCAAAATGGCATAGAGCATAGACAATCTAGGTCTCACGTCACAGTTTATTGGCAGAGGCTAATCCTTTGGAAAGCAGGGGATGCCTATAAAGGGAATACACTCAGAAATCTGATAATACTGTCTGTAGAAAGAGCTTTTCATCCAGACAGACATGGAAAACATATGGAATTACTGCACTGCAGGTAAAATAGGGATTGTGCTGTGTCTTTGAGAAGCTGGTTGTTTTATGACCCCATAAGGGGTCCCTACACCTCATATACTGTTCATGGGGTTCTCAAGGCAAGAATACTGAAGTGGTTTGCCATTCCCTTCTCCAGTGGATCACATTCTATCAGACCTCTCCACCACGACCCTCCTGTCTTGGGTGGCCGCACACAGCATGGCTTAGTTTCACTGAGTTAGACAAGGCTGTAGTCCATGTGATTAGACTGACTAATTTTCTGTGATTATGGTTTCAGTGTGTCTGCCCTCTGATGCCCTCTCGCAACACCTACTGTCTTACTTGGGTTTCTCTTACCTTGGATGTGGGGTATCTCTTCATGGCTGCTCCAGCAAAGCACCACTGCTGCTCCTTACCTTGGATGAGGGGTATCTCCTCATGGCAGCTCCTCCAGACCTTGGACTTGGAGTAGCTCCTCTCGGCCCTCCTGCTCCTGTGCAGCCACTGTGGTGCAGTATGATAGGATACTGAAAGAGGAACTCCCCAGGTTGGTAGGTGTCCAATATGCTACTGGAGATCAGTGGAGAAATAACTCCAGAAAGAATGAAGAAATGGAGCCAAAGCAAAAACAACACCCAGTTGTGGATGTGACTGGTGATAGAAGCAAGGTCAGATGCTGCAAAGAGCAATACTGCATAGGAACCTGGAATGTCAGGTCCGTGAATCAAGGCAAATTGAAAGTGGTCAAACAGGAGATGGCAAGAGTGAACGTCGACATTCTAGGAATCTGTGAACTAAAATGGACTGGAATGGGTGAATTTAACTCAGATGACCATTATATCTACTACTGTGGGCAGGAATTCCATAGAAGAAATGGAGTAGCCATCATGGTCAACAAAACAGTCCGAAATGCAGTACTTGGATTCAGTCTCAAAAACGACAGAATGATCTCTGTTCGTTTCCAAGCAAACCACTCAATATCACAGTAATCCAAGGCTATGCCCCAACCAATAATGCTGAAGAAGCTGAAGTTGAACCGTTCTATGAAGACCTACAAGACCTTTTAGAACTAAGACCAAAAACGATGTCCTTTTCATTATAGGGGACTGGAATGCAAAAGTAGGAAGTCAAGAAACACCTGGGGTAACAGGCAAATTTGGCCTAGGAGTACAGAATGAAGCAGGGCAAAGGCTAATAGAGTTTTGCCAAGAGAACTCACTGGTCATAGCAAACACCCTCTTTCAACAACACAAGAGAAGACTCTACTCATGGACATCACCAGAGGGTCAATACCAAAATCAGATTGATTTTATTCTTTGTAGCCAAAGATGGAAAGGCTCAGCAAAAACAAGACCGGGAGCTGACTGTGGCTCAGATCATCAACTCCTTATTGTCAAATTCAGACTTAAATTGAAGAAAGTAGGGAAAACCACTAGACCATTCAGGTATGACCTAAATCAAATCCCTTATGACTATACAGTGGAAGTGAGAAATAGATTTAAGGGACTAGATCTGATAGATAGAGTGCCTGATGAACTATGGACGGAGGTTCATGACATTGTACAGGAGACAGCGATCAAGACCATCCCCCTGGAAAAGAAATGCAAAAAAAGCAAAATAGCTGTCTGGGGAGACCTTACAAACAGCTGTGAAAAGAAGAGAAGCGAAAAGCAAAGGAGAAAAGGAAAGATATAAGCATTTGAATGCAGAGTTCCAAAGAATAGCAAGGAGAGATAAGAAACCCTTCCTCAGCCATCAGTGCAAAGAAATAGAGGAAAATAACAGAATGGGAAAGACTAGAGATCTCTCCAAGAAAATTAGAGATACCAAGGGAACATTTCATGCAAAGATGGGCTCGATAAAGGACAGAAATGGTATGGACCTAACAGAAGCAGAAGACAGTAAGAAGAGGTGGCAAGAATACACAGGAGAACTGTACAAAAAAGAGCTTCACAACCCAGATAATCACGATGGTGTGATTGCTCACCTAGAGCCAGACATCCTGGAATGTGAAATCAAGTGGGCCTTAGAAAGCATCACTACGAACAAAGCTAGTGGAGGTGATGGAATTCCAGTTGAGCTGTTCCAAATCCTGAAAGATGATGCTGTGAAAGTGCTGCACTCAATATGCCAGCACATTTGGAAAACTCAGCAGTGTCCACAGGACTGGAAAAGGTCAGTTTTCATTCCAATCCCAAAGAAAGGCAATGCTAAAGAATGCTCAAACTACCCGACAATTGCACTCATCTCACATGCTAGTAAAGTAATGCTCAAAATTCTCCAAGCCAGGCTTCAGCAATACGTGAACCGTGAACTTCCAAATGTTCAAGCTGGTTTTAGAAAACGCAGAGGAACCAGAGATCAAATTTCCAACATCCGCTGGATCATGGAAAAAGCAAGAGAGTTCCAGAAAAACATCTATTTCTGCTTTGTTGACTATGTCAAAGCCTTTGACTGTGTGGATCACAATAAACTGTGGAAAATTCTGAAAGAGATGGGAATACCAGACCACCTGACCTGCCTCTTGAGAAATCTATATGCAGGTCAGGAAACAACAGTTAGAACAGGACATGGAACAACACACTGGTTCCAAATAGGAAAAGGAGTATGTCAAGGCTGTATATTGTCACCCTGCTTATTTAACTTATATGCAGAGTACATCATGAGAAACCCTGGACTGGAAGAAACACAAGCTGGAATCAAGATTGCCGGGAGAAATATCAATAACCTCAGATATGCAGATGACACCACTCTTATGGCAGAAAGTGAAGAGGAACTAAAAAGCCTCTTGATGAAAGTGAAACTGGAAAGTGAAAAAGTTGGCTTAAAGCTCAACATTCAGAAAACGAAGATCATGGCATCTGGGCCCATCACTTCATGGCAAGTAGATGGGGACTCAGTGGCAGACTTTATCTTTTGGGGCTCCAAAACCACTGCAGATGGTGATTGAAACCATGAAATTAAAAGGTGCTTACTCCTTGGAAGGAGATTTATGACCAACCTAGATAGCATATTCAAAAGCAGAGACATTACTTTGCCAACGAACGTCCGTCTAGTCAAGGCTATGGTTTTTCCTGTGGTCATGTATGGATGTGAGATTTGGACTATGAAGAAAGCTGAGCGCCAAAGAATTGATGCTTTTGAACTGTGGTGTTGGAGAAGACTGTTGAGAGTCCCTTGGACTGCAAGGAGATCCAACCAGTCCATTCTGAAGGAGATCAGTCTTGGGTGTTCTTTGGAAGGACTGATGCTAAAGCTGGAACTCCAATACTTTGGGCACCTCATGGGAATAGTTGACTCATTGGAAAAAACTCTGATGCTGGGAGGGATTGGGGGCAGGAGGAGAAGGGAATGACAGAGGATGAGATGGCTGGATGGCATCACCGACACGATGGACATGAGTTTGAGTGAACTCCGGGAGTTGCTGATGGACAGGGAGGCCTGGCATGCTGCAGTTCATGGGGCTGCAAAGAGTCAGACATGACTGAGCACCTGAACTGAACTGAATGCCTCATATTTTAGCCAGGCTGTATCCAGGAGGGCAGAGGGTGCCCTGCTTGTCCTGGACAGGAGGAGTAGCAGAGAAGAGACAGGGTCCCACTCTTTGAGATCCCACGGACTGCAGCCCACCAGGCTCCTCTGTCCGTGGGGGTTTGCCAAGCAAGAATACTGGAGTGAGTTACCATGCCCTCCTCCAGGGGATCTTCCCAACCCAGGGATCAAACTCATGTCTCCCTCATTACAGGTGGATTCTTTTCTGACTGAGCCCCAGGGAAACCAAAATGGGTAACAGAGCTTAAGAATTTGTCCATTTGTGTTGAGAAAAAAATGACCACCAAAAGATTTAATAATATCTCTCTCCTAGGAGATTTATGTCTTGTGCTGCCGCCAGAGTTTCCAGATGTACAGCTTAAAGAGAACTCCAGGAGCAGAGACACAGTACAAAGGATTGGAGTTAACTGGTAGCTATTTCATTCTAAATGCTAACTGGAGAAGTCTGTTTTTAAATATATTTTGTTGTTAATTTTTTTTCTTGACTTCTGTTTCTTGTTGGTTTAGCTCCCCTGTTGTTTCTCCGATCTCCATCTTGGTAATTTTTCCTTGAGAGCCTCCTTTCCCTCTCTGGGGCCTGTGAGCCAGTTGGGTTTTCCTTCCATCAAGCAAGATGAAGGTACAAACCTTTAAGAGAGTGGTGAAGATTAAGTCCCATTCCCAGTGAAACACACACAGAACTTTCTAGAAAGGAGACTGAAGAAAATTAGAGATCAGAGTAGATTAAACAAGGACCTCATTGCCCTTGAGGAAGTATATTCCCTTTCATTTAATTTGGGAATAATAAGATCTGACATAGAAAAGAAAAATGCAAGCAAAGTTTTATATAAGAAGAGTGTTGCTTGCACTATTATTTACATAAAGAATTAGAAACAAGCTAAAGTTCAACAGTCAGTAGAGGACCGTAGAGAGGACTTGGCCCCATCCAGGTTCAGAGCATCCAGGGCAGGGCTGGGCGGACTCCAGGCCCTTGTGGCATAAAGGCTCTTGCAGAAACAAGGAGGGTGTGGGCTGTGGGAGCTGTGTTCCTGATAAAGCAGGTACTTTATCAAGGTAGAGTCTCAAGCCTTCAAGGAAGGAAGATATCATTTGGGAATAAAAAGAGTCACTTGCCAACTAACAGCTATCCACAAACAAAATTTTTCTATATTAAAGGGAGTGCGAGCTCAGTCCCTTTTTGTGAACTGTGGACTGTAGCCCACCAGGCTCCTCTGTCCCGGCAAGAATACTGGAGTGGGTTCCAATTCCTCCTCCAGGGGATCTAAGTTCTCAACTCAGGTATCCAATCTGAGTCTCTTGGGTCTTCTGCATTGGCAGGCAGATTGTTTACCACTGGGTCACCTGGGAAGCCCACATTAAAGGGAGTAGAGCATAGTCACCACAAACCTGGGATTTGGATGAGAAAGACTTTAGTTCAAGTCCAGGCTCTGGCACCAACATGAAAATTTGGACTAACTGAAGTTCAGGTGAATTTCAGGAGCCTGCATGTCATAGACTCTGGATCAGTATTAGTTATTACTGAAGAATAAAGAAAATGTTCCCAACCTCATGGAATTTCCAGAGTATTCCTTCCTATCTGTTCTTGTCTTTGATTTTATTGCTCCTGTGACTTCACAGATGGCTGTCTCCTCTCTGATTACCTTTTCCTTGTGCCCCAGCAGGACTCTGACTTGGAGAGATCTGGTGGGAGATGAGTGCTATGCTATGCTATGCTATGCTAAGTCGCTTCAGTCGTGTCCGACTCTGTGCGACCCCATAGACGGCAGCCCACCAGGCTCCGCTGTCCCTGGGATTCTCCAGGCAAGAACAATGGAGTGGGTTGCCATTTCCTTCTCCAATGCATGAAAGAGAAAAGTGAAAGTGAAGTCGCTCAGTCGTGTCCGACTCTTAGCAACCCCATGGACTGCAGCCTACCAGGCTCCTCTGTCCATGGATTTTCCAGGCAAGAGTACTGGAGTGGGGTGCCATTGCCTTTTCTTAACTAGTGGCCAGCAGAGCCCGGGAGACAGTGAACCATGCTGGATTAAGTCCCTGGTGGCACTGGTGGCTGTGGCCGTCCCAGGGGAACCCACCCACATTGCCCCTCACTGCTCTCTGCAGCCACTGCTCACTGGTGATGGAGCCCACCATCTGTTTTCTCATCCCCAAGGGTGAAGCCACACCTCCTTCAAGCCTAATTCAAAGAGCTGAAGGGACATCTCTGAAACCCTGCTGCTGCCACCACGAGCTTTAACATCTACCCCCCAGGTAATTGGCTGCCTCTTCTCTGGATGGTTCCTACTTGTGACCTAGAATTGAGGGTGGTGGTTCCAGGCAGAGTTAACATACAGAGGAATCAAGAACCAAGAAGGGGATGGATATGCATCCTGGAGCCCCCCAGAGGGGCCGCGTTAAGTTCCCCCAATGGGGGTGTGTCCACAGATCCTCTTTCCCAGTCCTCTCCTTGGGGAGCCACTTTCAAGGTGCTCACTTCCTCACCCACTGCCCTATAGCAAGTGACTCAGAAGTGAGGCCAGGACAGCCCATGGGGAGGGGGACAGCAGAGGAAGTCCCGAAGGCCAGACGGGGCAGGGAGAGGAGGTCCCCCAGGGTCCCTGGAGCTTCTCCTGCCCTCTCCCTTGGTCTGAGCCTCCTCCTGCTCCCAGACCCTGGGGCATCAACACAGAGACCTTTCCTCCAGCTCTTTCCCTGCCACCCACCCAGCTGCTCTGCGAGGGTCAGCAGATCCTGAACCCCCATCTGGTCTTTTCTTCCTCCCACCTGTGTGACCTGGAGCACAGTTATCTGACCTCACCTATAAAATGGGAATAATATATCCCTTTATTGTTATGAGGAGGAAATGTAATGTATGTTCATGGCTTGGGCCAGTGCCTGCCACACAGTAGGTCTGCTTAGGTGTGGTACTGTCCCCTCTACCTGGAATATGTTAGTTCCAGCTGGAAATTTCTCCCCTCCCCCAGAATCACCCCTTCCCCTAGCTGTGTGAGGGCACCTGTACAGTGCTTCCGTAGATAAGCACCTGCTTACCAAGTCATTGCCTCATGTGGGTCCTTTTGATCGCAAATATCCCTGCAGATCCCCAGGTGCTCAGTTATTACCCTGCCCACCCCCTCCCCAATCAATCAATACACAGATTCAGTGTTCTGGCTTCCCTCCATGTGAGCCCTAGGTTCCTTTCTCCCTCAGAGACCCAGGAAAAAGAGGAAAACTAAGAACACTTCATGTTGCCGAAAAGAGAGAAGGAGAGAGAGAGAGATCTGGTGTCTCTTCTAATAAGGACACCAGTCTTATTGGATTAGGGCCCCATACTTATGACTCATTTTACCATAATTACCACTTTAAAGGCCCTATCTTCAAATACAGTCACCAGGGGGGTAAAGCTTCAACATATGAATTGAGGGGTGGGGTGGGGGAAACAGTTCCATCTGTAACCCCAGGTGATTCCACCAAGAGTACTCGAGGTCATCGCTGCTCGAAAGATGAACTTTAATCACTTGATCCTCAGTACCATTTACCTTCCACCATAATTTCTCCAATTTTCTTTTTTTTCTGTCTAGCGCTCAGAATATTTTTGCTCAACAGAGCAAGGGAAAAACTGCAACAACTGCTTGCTCAAGACAAAGCCTGGGAGAGTTTTGTGGCTGAGGTCAGTTTGTCCAGGTAAAGAGCACAGTGCACCAGGAAGGTCTCCCAGATCCTCAGGCCCAGGGCTGGTTTCCTCCTGGCAGGCACACCTCCTCCTGGCAGGACGCTATGGTGTGGTGGGGCTGAGAATGTTCCTTCTCAAGAATCCAAGAAGAATGTTTCCTCCATGTCATTCACTGCCCGTGAATGGCCTCAGACTAAGAAGAGATGAAACCTGTAAGGAGGGAGCAGGTTAGGTGGCCCTGGACAAGTTCCTGATCTCCTTGCCATTACTTTCTTCATCTGTTCAGTTTTATTGAGAGGACACTGAGATCATGCATGCAAAGTGCTTTGCATGATGGCTGACACATAGTATGTGCTAAATTAGTATTAACTTTTAAAATAACCTTGTTGGGAAGAATCAGGGGCCAATGGCCTCCTTCCAGGAGACGAGAACCAAGTAGAACGTCCTTTGTGAAAAGTCAGGAAATCCTGACATCAACATTATTTTGCATTCCCAGGGATTCTGACTTGAGCCCTTTGATTAGGAACTGTATCAACCCTGCAGGAGCCTGCTGGCTGATAAGATAGAGAGGCTGGAGAGGAACTGGATGGAGCTGGTGGGGTCCTGGCTCTACTCCTACCCGGCTCTGGGGCTCTGGGCTTATCTTGGAGTCTCAGATCTGTCCTGTGTTCAGTGGGAATAGCAGTTCAATCTGATGGACTATGGTGGTGGCCTCAGAGTGAACTGCAGGTTTAGACGTGGAGAACCAAGTACAATCATAAGGACCAGGGAGGCCTGGACCAGGGTCAGACCCAGGGTCAGGGTGGAGCAGAGAGTCCAGGCTGGAGGACTACTAGGCAGGTTTGGGCAGCAGGGCCAGGACTAGAGTGAGGAGAGTGGGCCCCGAGGACACAAACTGAAGGGGCTGTGTCCCTAGCAGAGGTCCCCTGAGTGGGAGGGGGGACATTTCTTTCTTCCCTGATGGGATCCCCTCATGCTGGGCTGGAGGGCCCTGGGTGGAGGGTCCTGTGGCGGTCGTGTTCTCCACACCCTGCCTGGGACCTGGCTTCTCCCTCCATCGGGGACCCTCTTCTAGTCTATGTGGGGCCTCCCTGACAGTGGAAGGCCGTGTGGCTCAGGGGGCCCTCCAGGGTCACAGTGAGTGGCTGTGACTGTGTATCATTTGAGGGATTCTGGGGAGCCTCACGCATCCCCAACAAGAGGAAAACACTTCTCCACCAGCTGTGCAAGTGCTGGTCTCTTCAGGCTGAGCCATTCAAATGGGTGTTTCCTAAAGTCTCTTGAATCTTTAGAGGTTCCATAAAGTTGCACATGGCCTTGGGGTGCAGTCAGGTGAAGCTGTCACAGGCAAAGTGTGAGTTAGGCTGGTGACACCTGCAAGGTCAGGGGTGCTGAGCACTGAAAGTTGTCAGAATTCCAGTTATAGTTAATGCACAGTGGGATTCAGGTTCCCATCAGCCACAGGACAGTCTGGATGGGTTTCACACTTCCATTGTTCTCAGGATGAGTTACAGCTAAGGTGGCAGGCTGGTGACCCCTGAGAGGTCAGGGAGCTGGGTGATGGGTCAGGAGTCAGTGAGATGGGCTGGAGAGCCATGGGGAACCAGGACTCAGAGCACATCTCCGGCTTCCCTGTCAGTTGGGGCAGTGGGTGGACCCAGTGACCTTCTGTGAAAGCCAAGGTTGTCAGGCTTGGGGGAGAGCAGATGCCAGGCAAAATAATCATTAAGGGTCCTTCTAGCTCTAAGTTTTGATTAAAAAAAAAAAAATTCTACATACACTGAAGTAGCCAGTCTGCAAAATCAGAGGGCACAGTTCCCCGGACTGTCCTTACGTTTGACACCAACGGTCAATTTCTGGGGTCCAAAAAACCACCCTCAGGTTTGAGTTTTCCCTAGAAGGATGCTCAGAGATCACTGAAAGCTTCATGATTCCAGTTTATAACAGGACAGGATTCGGGTTCCCATCAGCCATAGGGCAGTCTGGGCGGGTTTCACTCATGAAGCTTCCATTGTCCTCAGGATGAGTTACTGTCCTGAATTCAGTGTGTGGCAGGACGCACAGCACTGCCCACCAGGGATACTCACCTTGTTTAAAAACAAAGTACTGTGACCTGTCATCTCCAGCCCCTCCCCGAGGTCAGACAAGTGCCCTAAAGTCCAGCTCCTCCACAGGTCCGAACTGATGCCACGTGACACAAGGCCCCATTACGTCACTTTGTCAGACTGTCCAGTGGCCAAAGGCCCAGTCAGATGAGGACACTCATATCAGCCAGACTATTCTAGGGGCTTAGGAACCACTTCCCAGTAGCCAAGGCAAAGAACAGGTTGACTCCTCACCACATGCTGAGGCCCTTGAATGAAGGTTTTCTGCTCTAATCCCGCTTCTCTTAGTATATCTGTGGAGTTCCTACTCTACCAACTCTTTGTAAGTGTTGGTGTTGACCTGCCTCTGAGATGTCTTTGTCGAATGCTGCTCTGAAGTCAAGAGTATCCTAAGATCCTTCATTTATTTTTTCCATGATTGAATAAGTACACAGAGCATCAACAATGTCCAAACATGGCTTCAATGTTGAAAAATTTTTTTAATTTGCAGAATTATTTCCATTTAATTTATACAATAAATTTTCCACTTAATTCATAATCTCTGTGTTTTATGCAAGGTAGACCTTGTTGAGCCTATTTTACAGACAAGCAAATTGTCTTTCTTCATCCTTTGGTGTTCATTGTTACAGGGAAGAGGCAGTTGTACTACATGAATATCTGGGCCAACCGGACAGGAAGAGGTGTCTAGAAGAGTTTCCTCTGATTAAACGGGAGCTGGAGAAGAGCATGAAAAAGTTGTGAGATGCACAGACAATGCTGACAAGGTGCACAGGGACTGCACCATCTCCAAGGTGCAGCCAGTTCCACCGGCATTGCATCTGGCTTCCCGACCATCCTTGGCCTGGTTCTGGCACCCTTTACAGCGGGCATCAGTCTGGGACTCTCAGCCACTGGATTAGGGCTGGGAGCAGCAGCTGCTGTGAGAGGCGTGTCCACCAGCATCGTGGAACTCGTAAACACATCATCAGTAGAAGCCTAACTTGATTTCCACAGCATAGCCCAGAAGATTTCCAGTGGAAAAAGTCTCTACGAAGTGAAAGATTTTAGGAAGCATATCCATGCCATCAGGATGGCCAAAAGCAATCCTCGGTTAGCAGCTGGGCGAGTCCCTGGCCAAAGCACCCAGCTGGTAAGGGCAGCTTTTGGAGCCACGGCTCTTGCAATGACCAGAGGAGCCCACACGTATGGTGGAGTCTCTGCAGGTTTGTTCCTCCTGTTCGACATATGGTCCCTGGTGAAAGATTCACAGGACTTGCAGGGTGGGGCAAAGACAGAGTCTGCTGAGAGACTGAGGGAACGGGCCCAGAAGCTGGAGATGAATCTGGAGGTGCTCACCCAGATATATGAGCGTCTGAAGTAGGCCCCAATTTGGGCACCCCAGAGCACTGCAGGGACCAGGGACACATGAGTGGCCAAGCCCCAGAGGCAACTTGCTAGAGGGTAAGATTGCAAAATAAAATTGATGGAGCTGAGTATTAGGAATTTGGTGTTTCTGTAGCTGAGCACAGCAGGGGAGGGGTGCATGCAGGTGATAGATGGAGAGAGAGTAGGAAGGAGCCTGAACTGGGGAGTGCGGGTGTGGGGAGAAACCACTTATTTTGGACTAAAGAAGCCACTGGGGGCAGAATAACGGGAGAGGCACGGGAACAAGTAATGAGACACCAGGAATAGAGAAGGGTTGAAAATGGAAAAAGCCCAAGAGTTAGGACTGCTGGGGTCCAGAAGAAGTAGTAAGGGCTCCTCTATTGCCCTCCCCAGGGTGTGATGCCCCAACAGGAAAGGTTTCTTCCTGGTGATGGTCTCTAGCCCTCCTTCTCCAGCATCAACTCACCTTTGATCCCAGCAGGTTTATCTTAATTAGGCACTGACTACTCTTTTTTGGTTTTTTATTAAAGCAAAGTTGATTTGCAATATTCTGTTAGTTTCAGGTATACAGCAAAGTGATTCAGTTATACATGTATTTTTTAAAAAATCTATATTCTTTTTAATTTTTTCCCATCACAGGTTAAAAATTTTGAATTCTATCCCCTGTGTATATAGTAGGTCCTTGTTGTTTATTTTGTGTATACTAGTATGCATCAGTTAATCCCATACTAATTTATCCCTCCCCACTTTGGTAACAATAAGGTTGTTTTCTGTAAGTATTTCTGTTTTGTAAGTAAGTTCACTTGAACTCTTTTTTTTTTTTCTTTCTTTTGGCCATGCTAAGCCATTGGTGAGCTCTCAGTTTTCCCGACCAGGGATAAACCTGGGCTACAGTTGTGAAAACACTGAATCCTAACCAAAAGACCGCCAGGGAATTCCCTTAGTATTTTTAACTTTCCACTAATAAGTGATTTCATGTATTTGTCTTTGTCTGACTTACTTCCCTTAGTATCATCAGCTCTGAATCCATACGTGTTGCTACAAAGGGCATTATTTCCTTCTTTTTTATGGCTGAGTACTATTCTATTGTACATAGGTACCACACTGCCTTTACCCATTCTTCTGCTGATGGACACTTAGGTTACTATCATGTCTAGGCTATTGTCAATAGTGTCCTATGGACATTGGGGTGCATGTATCTTTTCAAATTTGAGCTTTCCCCTTTCCAGATATTTACCCTGAAGTGGGATTGGTGGATTATATGATAACTCTATTTTTAGTTTTTCAAGAAACCTCCATACTGTCCTCTGTAGTGACTGTACCAATTTACATTCCCACCAACAGTGTAGGGGGGGTTCCCTTTTCTATACATCTTGTCCAGCATTGATTATTTGTAGACATTTAGATAATGCTCCCTCTGATTGGTGTGAGCTGATACCTTATTGTAGTTTTGATTTGCACTTCCCTAATATCTAATGAGGCTGAGCATCTGTTCATGTGCCTCTTGGTCACCTGTATGTCTTCTTTGAAGAAACATCTATGTAGGTCTTCAGGCAGTGACTCCTAAATAATGATGGTGGTAATGATGGAAACAGCAGCTATGATGATGATGACAACACAGTAGATAAGACATTTGACAAGTTGCCAGGGGCTCTTTGGGTCCAGGGAGAAGCAACAGACCAGTGAAGTTCCCACAAAATTCCAAATGTTGCATGGGAACTGAGGTTGATTAGAAAAAAAGGAAGAAAAATGAAAGCAGTAGACAGCAACAGGTCACGAACTTTGCAGTGAGTCAAGGAAGTCAACCAGCCTGGGGCCAACGGACACAGCCTCTTGGAGCATCCATTTCTTCCTCAGGTGGGGTTGGTGCTTGATGAGATATTCCAGGTCTGTCTGACTCTTCCCCACCTAGTGTTCTCTAGACTCTGGCTCAATAAATACAAGCTGATTCACTGAGGCTTCCTTGTGTTGACTGACGGGCTCAGCTGGGCTCCGGATGCCTGAGCTCCTTCCCCGTGAGCCTGTCTCCCAGGGTCTAAGGGAGCACATCCTCCATGGCTCCTCCTGCCTGCCAGCCAGTCGTTTCCTTCAGACCCTGGAGCCACCAAGCCCCATGGGACACCGGGGGGAGCCCGTGTCGTCTGACTTGGGCTGAGCACGGGGATACTCCTCCTCCAGCCCCAGGGACAAGGATGGACACAGGGCACCCAAGGGTGATTGAGGGCAGAGGGCTTGTGTGCAGGTGTGAGAGAGGGTCAGCTGTAAACAGAGGGGCAGAGAGAGACAGCACACGCCTCACCCAGGCTGCCTTCACATTTCACCAGGACTCCTGCAGGAGCTTCCAGAACCATCTTCCTGTGTTTACCTTGGGGCACTGCCCTACCTCCACCCGTCTATTTCCCACAGGGGACTAAAATGACCCTTAAGAATATCGACCTTAGCAGCACCCGCCTCCAGCTCTTCCCTGGCAGCCATGACTCTGACCACAGACGCCCAAAGCCTCCACATAAAAGGGCCGGGGGATGCACAGCCTTTAGCTCAAGATAGTTAGGAGGAGACTGTCGGCAGGAGACCAGGAGTGGGTGGTCGCAGAGCCCTCCCTCCCACAGTCAGCCTGGCAGCGGTGTCCTCACAGAGTAGAGTGTTATAAGAGGGGGATGGCCGCCTTCTCCCCAGCCCTTCAGGCCTTCCAGCCTCAGGCCTGAAGGTGAGCTGAAGGGTGGGGGACAGGTTGGGGACGGTGACCGGCAGGGCTGCAGAGCCCTCGCTTGGCTGCCCACTGGCCGGGCCCATCCTTGGGAAGACAGTGAACCTCTCATCCATCCCCACCTCTGAGACCTGAGGTGGTGGAGGTCTCCATGGGTCCCAGTCCACAGAGGCCTCAGCAACTGGAGTAACTGGACACTGTCATTAAGGTGACAGCTTTAACCAGCTTCAGTCACTCCATTCAAGTTCCAAGAACTGGTCCAGCTGAGGTCAGTTGTCGACCCCAAGCAGGTGCCAGAGGTCAGGGTTAAGTGGCAAGGACATTGCACAGCATCACTTCAAGTCCATTCTATGGTGGGGGCTGTTCTCTAAAGGGCAACAGTTGGGAGCTAGGGATTAACCTGAAGGGCATTTGCTGCAACACGTGTTCCTATGGCTCCTATACAATGATCTCTCCAGGTTAAATGAGAAGCCTGAGTGCTGGCTCGGTGCTGGGTGCCTGGCTCCCTCAGTGTTAACAGCTGAGCAGGCTTGGAGACTAAAGGGCACCAGTGGCTGAGATCTGCCTTTTCAGCAGGGCTTGGTACTGGTGAGAGGGCTTAGACTAAGTGCTAGAGGAAGGTTCCCTGGAGGGTAACCAGCCCTCACAGGGAAACCCTTCTTTTAGCTAGGACCTGAACCTCAGGGTGAAAGTTGAGCCTTGGGACCTTGCCCTTTCTTGTCAGAACAGAGAATTTGCTTTGCTGGAGGTTTACAGGAACATTATGACCTACTATCAAGAGCAATAATCTGACACTGGGAAGTTTGCCACTAACCTGGCCCTCCCCCTTCACTTTTCTATAAAAGGGCTTTGTTGAGAGCTTTTGGGGAGTTTGGGGTTTTTAACACATGAGCCGCCTGTCTGCTTGCATGGCCCCGCAATAAAACTCTTCTGCTCCAAACTCTGACATTCTTGTATTGCTTGACTGCACTGTGCGTCAGGCAAATGGACATACTTTCAATAAAACATGCAGCCCAAACTATTCTGCTGGGGCCTGGGGGCCCCTGAGGGCAGAGCTGGAGGCCAGGCTCACTCCACCCCCAGAAACAGGACTGAGGGCTGGGGCAAGTGGTCAGGGGAGGAGGGAAAGTCCATCCAAGGCATGCTCTGACCTGGTCACCCATCTGGGATTGCACCTGCCTGGACCTTCTGAGGAGCCTTCATGGGATGCCTCAGGCTCCTGCTCTCCAGGGAGGAGAGGGGAGCATCTGGGTGTGGCTCTCACCCCCATGGGCCTGCTCCACGGGGCACCAACTCTCTGTGTTTCTACGTGTGGAGCATGTGAGCACCTAACAGTTTCCCATGCCTGGAGCCCAGGGCAGGAAGCCAGAGACCTGGGACCTGGAAATGATCCCAGGACATCTCCTAAGTCCCTCCCCACATGCTGCAGAGCCTTCTCCACACTTTTGTCCAAACCTCCCTCGGAAGACTGTCCTCAGTGCCTCTGACTCTGACTCCCTCTCAGCCCGTGTTTCCCTGAGGTTTCAATCGGCCCTTCCATTCCTTCCTGAAGATGTCAGCAGTCATGGCCAGCATCTGTCTGACCTTTAGAAATTGAGTTCATTCCTTGTCACTTCTTCATCAGTTCCTGGAGAATTCCCATCCTGCACAGACTTCTCCTGGGCAGGGTTTCAGACACTGAGTGATACAACCATTCAGTGTCCACCCCTACATCCTCTGAATCCTTAGAGCTGGATCCCATTGAGCTCATTGTGTGGTTGATGCAATTCCACAGTGACCCCCGTGTCAAGTTAGATCCCTGTGTCTGAGCAAAAGAAACTGAGTCTGGCTAAGTGAGCACAGAAGAGGGTGCACTGGAGGGATGCAGGCCAGGTCAGAGAATGAAAAGAAGCCCCCAAACACACACAGTTCATGAAGGAGAGGGAGCAGGACAGGTTCCCCTGTACAGCTCACCGTCTGTCCCCAGAGGCCCCTGCCAGCAGGATCTTAGGTCCAAGCACCTGGAATCCCAGTGTCAAGTTCCCACGACACAGAATAACTTGGGTCAGAGGACTGTATTCTTGGACCAATAGGTCAGGCTGAAGGATGAGGAAGAATAATGTGTAATAGGGACCTGAACCCTTGAGAGAAAGTCTCAGTTCAAGAGGCTCCAGATGTAGTGCTTCCTGGATGTACACATGCCCTCTTAGATCAACAGACATGACTCTCCTCACCCTGTTCTGGGTCCAAGCACCCCACACACCACAGTAAGTGCACCGCTCACTTCCCCAGCTGGAGATAAACATGAATCACCTCCCCCTGCTGCATCTTGCAGGGATGTCAGGGGTGAAGGGCGATGCCAGTGCATCTCCTGCTCCGTTGGGCTCCTTTCTCAGTACTCTGCATGTATATTATGTATGCGCAGGCAACAGGGAGGTGCAGTAGACACCAGCCTCCAGGAGCACTGCTCCCTTGATACCAGTTCTTAAGGGTGATTCCACTCAGTGTTCCTCTTTCCTGTAGGAAAATTCACTCCTATGGAGCCTGAGCCCTTTGTTGGTTCCAGTTCAGTAAGACTGTGGAGTTTTCTTTTAACCTGTATCATCTGTCACAGTCTTCCAAGAAGGATTCCTAGAAGGAATCCGTGGAGTTCTACTCATGTTCCTACTGCTCTCCTGTGTAGCAATGTATAAATCTCTCTTGATAACCAAGGTCATTACCACATCCAACCCATAACCTCATTGTTATCCACAAATCAAGGAGCATGAGGAATCAGATACGGCATTTCAACGAAACTTTCTGTTCTGCCTTCACAGAGGTAGTACCCTCTTTAGTACTAAAATGTCTAGTCCAGAACGTTCCAGAGTCATGGGCATTGAAAACAAAAACTTTGAGATGGGCTTATGATGTGTAATCATGAAATCTACTGCCTTGTCTTAACTTCTTAATTCCTAGATCCATAAAACATGGGTATGGGAGCAAATGCACTGAATACTGGGTGTGGATTCAGAGCATGACACATGCCATGAGATCACAACTCAAGCATTCCAGATATTTCTCCAGGAGACATGGCACTGAGTCCCCTTCAGGACAGTTCAGTGATATCTCAGGCCATTGCTTCTGAGGGCTAAATTCATTAGGCTCCAAGTCAACTTTGATGAAGGGCAGTCCATGATGTATGGTTAGACGTAGTCTGCCTGCCAGCCGCTTTGTTACAGAGCCCATTTTGAAAGTGTTAGGCTGTCTGGGGAATATAGACTGTCTTATATTCTTTGGGGTTCACACAACTGCTTTTTCAGCCATACCACACCGCTTTTGGGATCTTAGTTCCCAATGAGGGACTGACCCTGCACCCTCAGCAGTAAAAGCAGAGAGCCCTAGCCACAGTCCACCAGGGAAGTCCTTCACAGAAATTCTTCTGTGTTTTTCTGTAAAATGCATCTCCAATGGTTCCATTTATTTTTTTTTAGTCGGAGGATAATTGCTTTACAATGTTCTGTTGGTTTCTGCCTTACAACAACCAGAATCAGCACTAACTGTATATATATATCCCCTCCCTTGTGAGCAACTTTCCCTGCTCCTATCCCATTCCTCTAGGGTCCTCACAGAGGCCCAGGCAGGGCTCCCTGTGTTATACAGCAACTTCCCACCCATTATCTATTTTACACATGTGTGTGTGCACGCGTGGTCATGTCTGACTCTTTGCAACCCCATGGCCTGTAGCCCATCAGGCTCCTCTGTCCGTGGGATTCTCCAGGTAAGAATACTGGAGTGAGTTGCCATTTCCTCCTTCAGTTTTACACACGAGAGTGTAAATATGTCACTGCTACTTTCTTCATCCATCCCACCCTCTCCTTTCTCAGTTGTGTCCACAAGTCCATTCTTGAACGTGTAAATTTAGCTCTTTCACTAAACTTGAAACGTTTTCAGCCATTATTTCTTCAAATATTTTTCCCCACTCCTTTCATTCTTCTCTTCAGCTGGGAACCCAATTCCTCAATTACCTATTAACTTTATACCTTTCAATGTTTTCCTACAAGTCCATGAGGCTTTTTTTTTAAACTTTTTTCTTTTGTTTCCTCAGATTGGATAATTTCTTTTAAAATCTATGTTTAAACTCACTCTTTCTCTGCCATCTCCATTCTGTTATTAAGTGCAAACATTTCATTTTAGAATTTCAGATACCATATACTTCAGTTCTAAAATTTTCTCTTGCTCCTTTTTTGTCCTTTGGTATTTTCTATTTCTCTGTTGAGATTTCTATCTTTTCATACACATGTAATTTCCTTTATCTCATCAAGCATAGTTATAATAACTGCCTTTAAATTTTTGTTTATTAATTCCCACATCTGGATCATTCAGTGTTGACCTCTACTGATAGTCTTTTCTTTTGAGAAGGGATTACATTTTCCTTCCTTTGGGTCAAGTAATTTTTAAAAATATCCTGGACGTTATGAATATTATCTTGAAGAGGCTATGGATTCTTTTCGTGTGTGTGTACGTGTGTGTGTTCAGTTGCTTAGTCGTGTCTTACTCTTGGAAACCCCATGGATTGTAGCCCACCAGCTCCTCTTGTCCATGGGATTTCCCAGGCAAGAGTACTGGAGTGGGTTGCCATTTCCTTCTCCAGGGGATCTTCCTGACCCAGGGATGGAATCTGTGTCTCCTGCAACTCCCACATTGGCAGGAAGATTCTTTACCACTGAATCACCTGGGTACCCCTATTCTTTTACTGGGTTGGCTAAAATGTTAGCTTGGGTTTTTCCCCTGGATGGTATGGAAAAACCTGAACAAACTTTTTGGCCAACCCAATTATATTCCTCCAATAATAATTTTTCCCCCTTTAGCAGGCAATTCACTTGGTTAGACTGAAATTGCAAATCTGTCCTGTCTGTGATGAGAGGCAACTATCATCTTAGCTCAGACTTCTTTTAGTCTGTATAATGCTATGTGGTAAGGATCCATCAGACACTGGTGTAGAAATTGTGCACAGAATTTGGCTTTTCCTTTCTTTCTCTCCTTTAACCATTTCTCCTCCCACAGTCCTGGTTGCTCTGGGTTCTGTCCTCTGGGGTTGCTTTTGGGCCAGAAAAATAGCAGGCTTTCTATCATAGTTTCAGTCCTTTTTATCTGTCCCAGAACTGCAGCTTCCTTCAAGGGAAAGCCACAAAAAAAAAAAAAAAAAAAAAGACAAACTTGTCCTCTGCCCATCGTTAAATCCATGTTTTGTTGTTGTTCATTGTTCAATCTCTAAGTCGTGTTCAACTATTTGCGACCCCGTGAACTGCAGCACACCAGGTTTCCCTGTCCTTCACTATCTCCCAGAGTTTGCTCAAACTCACGCCCATTGAGTCAATGATGCCATTCAACCAGCTCATCCTCTGTTGACCTCTTCTCCTCTTGCCTTCACTCTTTCCCAGCATCAGAGTCTTTTCCAGTGAGTCAGTTCTTCGAAATAGGTAACCAAGTATTGGAGCCTCAGCTTCAGTAACAGTTCCTCCAGTGAATATTTAGGGTTATTGACTCCCCTCAAAGTCTTCCTGTTCTGCTCCTTCTCCTGAGCCCTCACGTGGCGGTTCTGCACTCTGCACTTTTGTGTTTTGTACTTTGTACCAGGTCTAGAGTGTGTGGTTGTTGCCTGCAGGAGAGTCTGCTTGTCAGGAGCTTGTCTGAAATGATTTTTGAGCCTTACTTCTTTCGCTGACTTGTTGTGTGATCTGGGAGAAGTCGCATCCCTGCCTTTGCCTGTTTCCCTATCTACATAATAAAATCATAACTCTGCCCCTCTTCAGAAAAATCACATGATAAAAAAGTAAATGAATTGCAAATGGCCAAGTTCTCTTCTGATAGAATCATACCCTTCACTCCTCCTGTCCTTCCACAGGCTCTCCAGGGTCCAGGGTGCCCCATGACCTCTATCCTAGGGAAGCAGGCCCTTATGGGGAGGGAGAACTTGGACCTTGGTGTTCCAGCCCCCCTCCCACCCCCTTCCCCTTGGACATGTATCAGAATGATGAAGAAAGGACTTTAGAGTCAGACCTGGGCTTCTATTTTTCTTTGTATCTCTGAGATCTTAGATAAGTTGTTTCTCTTCTGAGCCTTGATTTCTTTCTTTTCTTATATATTTACTTGGCTGCTCTAGGTCTTAGTTGCTATGGCATGGGGGATTTTTAGCCATGGCCTGTAAACTCTTATTTGCAGTGTGTGGGTTCTAGCTCCCTGACCAAAAATTGAACCCTGGCCCCTCAGCAATGCCAGCGCAAAGTCTTAGCCACTGGACCACCTGTGGCTCGTCCAGTGAAGTCCCTTAGCCTTGATGTCTTCATTTCTAAAATGGGTACCTCCCTCCTGGAGTGGATGTAAAATTAAATTTAAATTTGTAACTGTTTATAAAGACCTCAGTGAACTTCTCTGGTGACCCAGTGGTTAAGTATCTGCACTTCCAGCACAAGGAGCATGGGTTCGATCATCGGTCGGGGAACTAAGATCCTACACGCTACAAAGAGTGACCGAAAAAAAACCCTTAGCATCACAAGCTCTCGACAGTGAATCACTGCTCTCCACAATCACCAGGCAGGAAACAGCATTTGCTTTCCTTCCTCCGGTCCCTTCTGAGCTGAATCCTTGCCATTCCCTCAGCTTCCTCTGTTTGTTGAGAAAAGGATGTGTGGTCAAACAGGGATAAGCCATTGCAGAAAAATCCAGGTTTCCTATAAACAGGCTCACAGGAGCCTCGGTGTGCATTTGAGCACCATTCTCCACCAACCCCTGCTTTTTTTGAAAATCCTGCCTTTATTTATTTTTTTAAATTTATTTATTTTAATTGGAGGCTAATTATTTTACAATATTGTATTGGTTTTGCCATACATCAACATGTATCCGCCACGTGTGTACTCGTGTTCCCCATCCTGAACCCCCCTCCCACCTCCCTCCCCATACCATCCCTCTGGGTCATCCCAGTGCACCAGCCCCGAGCATCCTGTATCATGCATTGAACCTGGACTGGCGTTTCGTTTCACATATGATATTATACATGTTTCAATGCCATTCTCCCAAATCATCCCACCCTTTCCCTCTTGCACAGAGTCCAAAAGACAACCCCTGCTTTTTAATTTCTACTTTCATTCAGAATGCAATTCACCTCTGCCCACTCAAGCCTAGGTCTCGCTCAGGACACTGAGGATATGTAGATGTACTCGGGAAAGCCACAGTCTAGTCATCAGAATCTGGTAGAAGGATACAGGCCAGGAAGAACCCTCTGGGGAGGACTCTGGAAGGTTTCTTTAAGTAGGTTTTGTCTGCTTTGGGCTTTGGAGGAGGACCTAGATCTTTCCAGGTTACAGACGTGTTTCCAGTGGAGGAAATGGCATGAGCAAACACCCGGATGCACTCAGTCAGTAAACGGTATCCGACACAACCATCAGTACAGCTGTTTCTGGTCTGACACCCACATGTATTCCTACACCATAGCTAATAGGGCTTAGCAAAAAGAGGGGTTGGGAAAGATGCCTCCAAACCTATGAAATTTCATGGCCAGCACACTGTAGGGGGAGAGCAATTGGCCAGGTGGCGGTGGTCAGGCTCTCTCGCCCCACTCAACTCTTGTCCTGCAGCTGGGATCATTTGTGGCACTGTGCACACACATCACAGTGTGGTCCTATGTAAGCACCACCTGAAACGCTCTTGTAGTTGAGGAGAGGCGAGTCGAGGCACCTTGAGTTCTGTGGAGTTGCCGTCATCGTCATTGCTAGTCTCAGCCATTAGAGCAAAGCATGTCTACCTTGCTGCTTCAAACAAATATGTCTGCCATTCCTACCGCTCCTCTCTTGCCCCAGCTTCCCTGCTCGCGCCTTGCCTACCCTGGGTCAAGGGAACCGTGAGAAACAGCAAGACACACACTAACCAGAATCATAACAATCCTGATAAATATTCCTCCCGGGTTAAACCTCCACCAAAACATGTATCTAGTATCACCGCCCAGCAACGCCTTGCAGCCTTAAGTCCTGGGGCTCCTGATTATTTTCTTCTGGATGTAAGTACTGGTGAGTTTTGCTTCTCATGGAGACTATTTCTTCCAAAATAAAAATCAGATCAGAGGGATGGTATGGGGAGGGAGGTGGGAGGGGGGTTCAGGATTGAGAACACGTGTACACCCGTGGGGGATTCATGTTGATGTATGGCAAAACCAATACAATATTGTAAAGTAATTAGCCTCTAATTAAAATAAATAAATTTAAATTAAAAAAAAAATCAGATCCTGGGTGTAGCCTTCTGGATTAACCCATCATTTTAATGCAGTGGGAAATGACTACTCAGCCTCTGAATCTGTACTCACAGCTTCACTGAAGAGTTTAAGTCGTAGCAACCTCAGAGTGTCTGCAGCCACTCGACCAGCCACAACTTGTACAGAAGAGGGCAGCCAGGAACGACTCAGGTCTGCAGGTTGACAGGAAAAGATGGTCTGGCATGTCTGGTGGATCGTCAGCTTTTGCCAAGTCTTTCTGTTTGATCGTGTGAAAACTTGCCCCAGATTGCTTTCAAAACTTGAATGTTCTGGGTAAACCCACTTTATTGTTTTCCCTGGGTATAAAATAAGCTTTATCCCTTTTTCTTAAAAAAAAAAAAAAGTATGTTTAATTAGAAGAAGATAGCTTTACAATGTTTTGTTGGTTTCTTCCATACATCAACATGAATCAGCCATAGGTATGTGCATGTCCTCTCCCTCATGAACCTTCCTCCCACCCCAACCTAAATACAATCCCACCTCTCTAGGTTGTCACTGAGCACTGGGAAACCCACTTTATACCAACATCATTCTACTAGAGATCCTTGAGTAAAAAATCCACAAAAAATAAACAAAAAGCCCAAACAACAAAGACCATGTATGGTGTCACTGAGGACCTCTTACATCTCAGGCTGCAAGCCAAGAGCCAGGGATGAAGTGGGTTTGGGGTTGGAAAAGGGGCAGCAGGAAACGAGCCCAGAGTGGACAAGTAACTAAGGTCGCACAGTCACAAAGTGCCAGGGCCTGTGCAACCCCAGCTGATCTGAACCCACTGAAATTGGATCTGAACAGTGGTTCTAAACCTGGACTGTCCTGTGTTGGCCAGCCTAGGGGTGGGGCTGACATTGGGCCTGGTGCCCAGGGACTTACTCTGTGTGAGCTCAGTTTTCCTTTCGGGTGTATCTTGGATACTGGAGGGAGAGTGGGGTTATAGCTCAGTGACCCATGATCTCAGACTGAGGACTGGGATCTACAGAGGTGGTAACAGCCAGGCCTCACTGATCAGTGATCCTGGGGACATGGGGATAGGGGGAGGAGGAACATGGCCTGTGAAAGCAGGATTATTGTCCCCATTTGACAAATGGAGAAACTGAGGCACAGAAAGATTGGGTAACAGATCCAAGATAGCTGAGCCTGGGTTCAGAACTACTCTTTGCATGTCCCCGATGGCTCAGCAGATAAAAGAATCCACCTGCAATGCAGGAGACACAGGGAACATGGGTTTGATCTCTGGGTCTGGAAGATCCCTGGAGGAGGGCATGAAAACCCACGCCAGTATACTTGCCTGAAAAAATCCCAGGGACGGAGGAGCCTGGTGGGCTATAGTCCATGGGGTTGCAGAGTCAGACATGACTGAGCCACTAAGCACAAGATCATTCCTCTGAAGGGTAAAGGGGTGGAGGTGACTAAGAGATGCCCATGCTCCTCATGGGTTCCCAGACCACCTAGGGCATGGACAGGTGACCCCAGAAGATAGCAACCATGGGATGCATGCTTTCCTGCAGGCACCAGTATTCCCTAGTAAGGATGAACCCGAATTTACCTGTTGCTGTTTAGTCGCTCAGTAGTGTCTGACTCTTTGTGACCCCATAGACTATAGCCCGCCAGGCTTCTCTGTCCATGGGATTTCCCAGGCAAGAATACTGGAGTGGGTTGCCATTTCCTTCTTCAGGGAACCTTCCCAACCCAGGGGTCAAACTTGCATCTCTTGCATTGGTAGGGGGATTCTTTACTGCTGAGCCACCAGGGAAGCCCACACCTAATTTACCTACCTATGCCTGGACATGGAACAACAGAGTGGTTCCAAATAGGAAAAGGAGTATGTCAAGGCTGTATATTTGTCACCCTGCTTATTTAACTTATATGCAGAGTACATCATGAGAAATGCTGGGCTGGAAGAAGCACAAGCTGGAATCAAGATTGCCAGGAGAAATATCAATAACCTCAGATATGCAGATGAAACCACCCAATGGCAGAAAGTGAAGAGGAACTAAAAAGCCTCTTGATGAAAGTGAAAGAGGAGAGTGAAAAAGTTGGCTTAAAGCTCAACATTCAGAAAACGAAGATCATGGCATCCGGTCCCATCACTTTATGGCAAATAGATGGGGAAACAGTGGATACAGTGTCAGACTATTTTGGGGGGCTCCAAAATCACTGCAGATGGTGATTGCAGCCATGAAATTAAAAGACACTTACTCCTTGGAAGGAAAGTTATGACCAACCTAGATAGCATATTGAAAAGCAGAGACATTACTTTGCCAGCAAAAGTCTGTCTAGTCAAGGTTATGGTTTTTCCAGTGGTCATGTATGGATATGAGAGTTGGACTCTAGAGAAAGCTGAGCGCCGAAGAATTGATGCTTTTGAACTGTGGTGTTGGAGAAGACTCTTGAGAGTCCCTTGGACTGCAAGGAGATCCAACCAGTCCATTCTGAAGGAGATCAGTCCTGGGTGTTCTTTGGAAGGAATGATGCTAAAGCTGAAACTCCAGGACTTTGGCCACCTCATGCAAAGAGCTGACTCATTGGAAAAGACCCTGATGCTGGGAGGGATTGGGGGCAGGAGGAGAAGGGGACGAAAGAGGATGAGATGGCTGGATGGCATCACTGACTTGATGGACATGAGTTTGAGTGAACTCCAGGAGTTGCTGATGGACAGGGAGGCCTGATGTGCTGCGATTCATGGGGTCGCAAAGAGTCGGACAGGACTGAGCGACTGAACTGAACTGAACTGTTGCCTGAATGTGTGTATTGTTACTGAGTTTCCTAAATTTTTAAAAATACAGTAGGAACAATTCTGGAATGACAATCAGCTCTGGGAGACCGTGAACCTCTTGGGAAATTGCCGTGCCCCAGAGCCCTGGGTTTGCCTTTCCTGGCCTCCACCAGATTCCCCATTGGCAAGAAAATAGCTGCTGTCCCTGATCCAGGGAAGCTGTGAGTCATCCATGGTAAACAGAGAACACAGAAGATTCCTTTCCTAGCTGGTCAGGTCAACACGTTCATGTAACTGCATTAGGGTACGGGGGCAAACTAGAAACCCACAGAGGCTTCTCACCAAGGCCAGTGCATCTGACAGGTCTACACCTCTCCCCTGAAGATTGCAAAGGACGTGTGGGCAGCCTGTCACCAGCAAGGTGTCAAGTCTCACAAGCAATATGGGGAATTTGCTGTCTGGAAATACTTTTGGGTGGGTGGGTGTCTTTTCTTTTGGTTCCCTCCATTATTACCTGCCAATCCAACATGTAGGGGAAAGATCTCATGTTGGGGGACTCCATTTAGTTTGAGAAATCAAGGAAGTCTTCCCTGCAGAAATGGCATTTGGGCTCACATTTGAAGACTGAGCGAGGGTGGAGGAGGTTGAAGAAGAAAGTGGTGGTTAGAGGTTTCAAGGCAGAGGCCTGGCACCCGTTAAGATCAGAAGACCCGAGATCAGGAATCTGGGAGACAGTTCGTGGGGGTCAGAAAGGGAATGGATGGGGCTGCCACAGGCCACCGCAGCTTCCCTACACCAGGACTCGTGCTGAATCCTCTGCAGGGGCTGCCTTGTGAGCACCAGACGTTGCCAGCAGCCTCTGAAGGGACGGGAGGTGGCACTGTCGGCACAAACATCGTTGCTGTTGGAGCCGCTTGTCTGCAGCCCCAGGGGACCAGGAGGACAAAGCCTGCTGAGTGGCTGCTTCTGACATTAGCTGTTACAGGAGAGGAAGGGCAGGGAGGGACCCAGGGTGACGCCGGGAAGGAGCCCCAGGGGCAGGATGTGGGCACACAAGAGACCCTGTGTGGGGCTCCCTTAAACTCTTAGAAGAATCTGATAGGTCCTGGGACCCAGCAAAACAGAAGTGGAGCCAGGGAAATACTGCTTTGTGACTGTCTTGCCCACAACTGAAAGTGAAGTGTGAAGTGTTAGTTGCTCAGTTGTGTCTGACTCTTTGTGACCCCATGGACTGTAGCCCACCAGGCTCCTCTGTCCATGGAATTTCCCAGGAGGGGGTTGCCATGCCCTCCTCCAGGGGATCTTCCCAATCCAGGGATCAAATTCTGGCTTCCTGCATTGCAGGCAGATTCTACTATCTGAGGCACAGGGAAGTCCTGGAGGGCCAGAGAAGCAGGTTACATGCAGATTTACCATCCATGTTGGGCATGTGGGACTCGCACCTCCCAGCAGGGTGGGCTGGTTTGCCCAGAGATGAGAACAGGCCACGCTCCGTTTGGGTTGGCTCCAGATGAGAAAGGCACCCAGAGCTCCTCTGGCCTCAGATCTGCCCACTGACCTGAGGTCGCCCGCCCCCACCCCCACCCCTGCTGAGTAGGACCCCTCTGTGTATTTCCACCTTCTCCCCGGCGTTCCTGCCTCCTTCCCAATGTTCAGCCGTCCCTCTGGGCAGGGTGGTGGTTCTCAAAATCTTTGTGGTTGTCAGCAGAGCTGTTGGCTACATTCTTGTGATTACTCCCCTGCCTTCTAGATACAAGACAGGATTCTACTTCCTGTCTTACTTACGATGCAGTGGGAATGTGTCGCCAGTTCTAACCAATGAGTTTTTTTTTTTTTTGAGATTTTTTTTTTTTAATGTGGGCCATATTTTAAAGTCTTATTGAATTTGTTACAGTATTGCTTCTGCTTTATGTTTTGGTTTTTTGGGCCTCCAGGCATATGACATCTTAGTTCCCTGAATCAGGGAAGAAACCCACACCCCCTGCATTGGAAGGTAAAGTCTTAACCACTGAACTGCCAGGGAAGTTCCTGACCTATGAGTTTTGAATGCAAATGGTATGTGTCATTTCTAAGTCACATAGCATTTAATCTTGATTAGAAGACCCTTTTCCTCTACTATGACCACCAGTTATGTGCCAGCAACTGGCTGCTCCCTTATCCTGGGTCCAGGAGAGAAGACTACAGGAGCAGAATTGCACCTGACCCACAGTGGATATGTAGTGTGAGCAAGAAGTAAATGTTGTTGTTGTAAACCACTGAGATTCGTGGGTTGTTTGTTACTACAGCATAACCTTGACTATCCTGACTGATACAAGCAAAACCCTGGAGATATAGTACTATTTGCAGAGCACTGTAAAAGGTACCTATTTTTATTTTTCTTCACTCATTCAAGCACCCTTTATTTTATATCCTTAATAGTTACTGATTCAGAATTTTATTTTATTATTATTTTTAATATAAGTTTATTTATTTTAATTGGAGGCTAATTACTTTACAATACTGTATTGGTTTTGCCATACATTGACATGAATCCGCCACGGTGTACACATGTTCCCCATCCTGAACCCCCCTCCCACCTCCCTCCCCATACCATCCCTCTGGGTCATCCCAGTGCACCAGCCCCGAGCATCCTGTATCATGCATTGAACCTGGTCTGGTGATTCGTTTCACATATGATATTATACATGTTTCAATGCCATTCTCCCAAATCATCCCACCCTTTCCCTCTCCCACAGAGTCCAAGAGACTGTTCTATACATCTGTGTCTCTTTTGCTGTCTCGCATACAGAGTTATTGTTACCATCTTTCTAAATTCCATATATATGCGTTAGTATACTGTATTGGTGTTTTTCTTTCTGGCTTACTTCACTTTGTATAATAGGCTCCAGTTTCATCCACCTCTCTAGAACTTATTCAAATGTATTCTTTTTAATGGCTGAGTAGTACTTCATCATGTATATGTACCACAGCTTTCTTATCCATTTGTCTGCTGATGGACATCTAGGTTGCTTCCATGTCCTGGCTATTATAAACAGTGCTGCAATAAACATTGGGGTACACGTGTCTCTTTCAATTCTGGTTTCCTCGGTGTGTATGCCCAGCAGTGGGATTGCTGGATCATAAGGCAGTTCTATTTCCAGTTTTTTAAGGAATCTCCACACTGTTCTCCATAGTGGCTGTACTAGTTTGCATTCCCACCAACAGTGTAAGAGGGCTCCCTTTTCTCCACACCCTCTCCAGCATTTATTGCTTGTAGACTTTTGGATAGCAGCCATTCTGACTGGTGTGAAATAAGGTACCTATTTTTAAATTTCTACATAAAGTAGAATTATTAGTAGCAATGAGTGTCATTTATAGAGTGCTTACTATGTGTCAGGCATTATACTAGGCTCTTTGGCAAATGTTTCCTCATTAATCCTCACTATGGATTCAGTACTGCAGGGCTGTTTAGTATAATTAGTTCACTGCAGAGATCAAGGGACAAAGCTTCAGGGAGAATGAAGGTCAAGACCATAGCTAGTAAGTGGTAGAATTGAGATTCAAATGCAGGATCCTCTGACCCCAAAGCCCTCACTCTTTCCACCACTCAGCTGCTATTACATGTAAAGTAGAATTAGACCTATCAAGGAAAAAAGAAACCCACGCATTTCACAAACAAATTATCTCTTAATAGGAAGAACATTAACATCTGTCTTTTTACTAAATTGAAGGTGAAAACTGACAGGCTGAACAAAGATGCTTGCTCTCTGGTGTGATGTTTGACAAGGGAGTCATTTTCTCCTGTGATTTGGTTCTACTGGATAATAGGCAGCAGGCACCAGAGGCTGAACAAAAAATTTAAGGTGATGATTCTGTCCATCACTTCACATTTGTGTGTACAAGGTGGGAAATAGCCCACCATATGCATTTTTGCAATGGGATGGTCTGAGATCTTGTGGCCCCCAGAGGGAACTTTGGGGAAAGAAGACCCAGGTGCCCTGCTTGTTCGTGCTCTCCTGCCTGCCTCGGACTCCCTTTCTCTCCCCTCTGAACTGCTGATGCTTGAGAACTCAGCTCCACCATCGTTGCATTGGAAGCCCTCTTGGGCGTGCCACGTCACCCCATTGTGATGTACAGAAGTTACCTGGGCATGTGGTATGAGGTCTCACTCCCTGCACAGGAGCACTCCTTGCAGGCAGGAATGCACTCATTCTTTTTTAAAATGAAACTCTATTTCGCATCTGTAGAACATAATAGAGGAAGATCCCATGTACCTTTTATCCAGTTTCCCTCAATGGTAACATCTTGCAAAATGTTTAAATGTTGGCAGATAAACATTTAAATGCTATATATGCAAACACACACACTCACAAAGATTTAGCACACATCCGGCCAGTTCTCTACTTTGGGACTAAAGGCTGCTATCTTTTATTGTACCAAAATACTGCTTCTTTTGCCTCCTGTTCGATATCACAGCCAGGATATCAATATTGATGGAATCAAGATACAGTCTTTTCATCCCCTCAAGGATCCCTCATGTTGCCCTTTCATAGCCTACCTCTTTGTCAACTCCACCTCTCCCTAGTCTTTGGCATTACCCAGTCTCCTCTTTATGTCCATAATTTTGTCTTTTTGAGAATGTTATATAAACGGAATCATGCAGTATGAAACTTTGGGGGGTTGTCTTTTCACACTCGGCATAATTCTCTGGAGAGTCACATAGATTGCTGTGTGTACCAACCATCCCTTCCCTTTCATTGCTGAGTCATATTCCACGGTATAGATGTATCACTGTCTGTTTAACCTCTCACTTATCAAAGGCCTTATTCATTGTTAAATCACCAGTACCCCGTAGATGGATACTTGCATGCAAAATAAGTCCCAGCACTGGTTGTGATCAGGAGCATGGGTTCTGGAGTTTTGATTCACCGTATGCATGAGCTTGACCAAATTCCTTGACCTCTGTTTTCCTCAGTTTTCTCATCTGTAAAATGGGAATGACTGCAGTACCCATCTTACACAGTTGTTATGAAAATTAAATAAATCAATACTTGTTTTGTTTTTAGGCCAAAGCCTGGCTGATGGGATGAACTCAAAAATTAATAATATAGTATAATAGCTAGTAATAAACAGTCACTGAACTAAGTTGAAAAACCTGAAAGAAGAAAATCCAAACTTGCCAAATATTCAAGTTAGGTGGCCTACTGTAAAAGGAATTATTCTTTTTTTCCTAGAGGCTTCATAGGGTTTTTCTCTAAACATCAAGCTTCCACAGACTCTTTGAAATAGAAATATTTGAAAACTATCAAGTAGAACCCATTGGCAATGCCAGGTCCTTTTGAATGCAGTCCACAGCCTCTCTGAACACAGGTGAGTTGATGCACTTGAGCAATATTTATTGTGCTCCTACTGTGCATGCCAGGCATTCATCTAGGTGCTAGAAATGCAGCACTGAATAAAATAGACAACCCTTGTCCTTATGACAGGTAATAAAAGAGGAAGCCCTCCTTTACCTCACCCTGGGTTAGGAGGCAAGGATGTGACTCAGAAAGAGGGAGAAAAGATACACTGTGGGTGGACCCAAGAGAATGTGGGCATACCCTCTTACTCTGGCTTTAAAGAAATAAAACTGGTTCTCATCCTCCTAGCTTGATCAGGTGTGGCCTGCTTGCAGGCAGGGGAATGCACTTTTTTAAACCATCTGGTCCTCTCCCCACCCCTACCCTACATACCCCCTTCTTTGTCATATGACTGGGGGACACTGCGCTGCAGTCACAAAAGGTAACTGGACTGGGCCCCAGAGCAGCTCTCATCACTTCCCCCTGTGCCTGAGCCCAGAGACTGCGGGAGAGCTGCAGTCCAGCTGCAGTCTGGCCACGGGTTCCTCCAAGAGCCGCTAACTGGCCCATGACCTTGGCCTCATTAGCTTGGCACTATCCACCTGAGCTGCCTGGATCGGGGCCAGCCAGGGAAATTAGCTCAGACCCACAGGCCCCTGGGAGAGGTGTCAGGCAAAAATAGACCAGAGAAAGCCAGCGAATCCTTGAGCGGGCGGACCTGTGGAGGTCATCGGCTCCGGCATCGTCCTAGCTCTCCAGATGGAGGCTGGGGGCAGGGAGGAGATGGGGCCCGGCCAAGGTCATCCTGAGATGACCTTGTGTGGAGCTAAGGGGAGAATGGGGGTCACCAGACTTCCAAAGTCCCATTCTTCCCTCACCTGTGCCTCCCATGGGGCTGTGGGCAGGAAGGGGTGGAAGGACAATAAGGATTACAGATAATGAACCAATTCATCAGAGGCTGTTTGTTGTTTCTGGCAGGGGTGTCAGTTGCACAGAAGGAGTAAGAAGAATAGCAAGTGCCTACCTAATCTACTCGGAGAAGGCAATGGCACCCCACTCCAGTACTCTTGCCTGGAAAATCCCATGAATGGAGGAGCCTGGTAGGCTGCAGTCCATGGGGTCACTAAGAGTCGGACACGACTGAGCGACTTCACTTTCACTTTTCACTTTCACGCATTGGAGAAGGAAATGGCAACCCACTCCAGTGTTCTTGCCTGGAGAATCCCAGGGACGGGGGAGCCTGGTGGGCTGCCGTCTATGGGGTCGCACAGAGTCGGACACGACTGAAGCGACTTAGCAGCAGCAGCAACCTATTCCACTGGGCCCTCTCCCCAAAAGGGATCTGTGTTAGCAGCTGCCCGTGGAACTACACAGGAGATAACCTATGCGCACACCAGCATACACGCATGTGTGTCTGTGCACGTGTACCCATGTGCGTTGAGCAATATCCTTGCAAGTACGGCATTAGGTCATCCTACTTTACATAGGTTGTGTGCCTTGTCTCGCCCAATTCATAACATACCTGGACATCTTTTATCAGCTGGTTCAGGTGTACCCCCTTTTTAATGGCACCATGGTATTCCATTCTATGGATGAGCCATAAGGTGTCTAACCAGACCCCAAAAGTAGATGGTTGCAGCACGTGAGTGTGGCTCAGTGTAGCGGAAATGGAAAGTTATAAGAAATAAGTCCACAAAAACAGGTTGTGGGGAAATTGCTATCGGGCTTGGTTATCAGCTATGCAACTTCATGCAAGTGATGAATTTCACTCCTGTATTGAATATCAACTGTTTACCTCATTACCTGTAGAACTTACAATGACTTTCTTGGGGAGCTTGCCATTAGAATTCCATTTACAGTGAAGCCTGGAGATGGTGGCTCAACTGGTAAAGAATCCGCCCACAGTGTGGGAGACCTGGCTTCAACCCCTGGGTTGGGAAGATCCCCTGGAGAAGGGAATGGCTACCCACTCCAGTATTCTGGCCTGGAGAATTTAGGCCATTCTATACAGTCCATGGGGTCGCAAAGAATTGGACACGACTGCGCATCTTTCACTGCTACTTTCCGGAGATGAAGTTAGTTCCACAGGGCCAAGGCGTCTGGCCCAGAGCCCGTGTCCTGTGCCGGCAAGCTGTGGGAGGTCAGGCTTCCTTCTGTACGAAGTGATGAGCCCTCCCCTACACCTGCCTTCTCTAACAGCCCCTTCTCAGTGATTAGATCCTTCTCTCCCAGCCTACCTGCCCCAGGTCCAGGGGGCTCCGAGCTGCATGGGTGAGCTCAGGCCCAGGGCAAGGTGGGAACCTTATTAAGATGAAGAGCCTATTAGTCCAGCCAGTGCTAAACTGGGGCAGGGGCAGGCAGGAGTGGACTGGGGTCTCTGCTCGGAAGCCAGGCATTGTCCAGCCTGACTCCTGTCTGCCTTTGGAAAGCAGCTCAGTTCACCGACTATCTTGAGTGCCTGAGAGGCCACTGTGGGGTCACCATGGTGACTGAAACCATATTTCCTCTTGTATGGATCTTCCTTCCACTCTTCACTCAGCTCCTCCTATCTCCCTGCAGCCTAACCTAAGGACCACCTCTGGCTTGGTCAAACCTCCTGCTTTTGTGTGTGGTGGGAAGATGCTTCCACAACCATTACATCAGGACCACTTTGGATGACATATACCTCTCCTCCCATAGCTCACTGCTGGAGCCCTGTGTCCCAGCCTGCCCTGGCTAGGTTTCTCCAACATGAGACTGTTTCCCAGCAGGTCAGCACACATGTGGTGAGTACCCAAAGGAAAAAATGAAAACAGATCCCCACCTCACACCATAAAAAAAAAAAAAAAAATCAGTTACAGGTGTAATGTGAAAGGCAAAACTTTAAGACTTTTAGAAGAAAAATACAGAATAATATTTCTATGCTCTTGGGGCAGGGCAAGGATTTCTGAAGACACGAAAAGCACAAATCATTCAAGATCAATACCTTTGAACGCATACAAATAAATCAGAAGATGAATTTCCCACCATAAATAGAGGAGAAAAAAACAAATTTCAAACTAGATGGAGATATTTTCAACACCTGAGTGACATAAAATTAATCTCTAAAATATAAAAGGCATTCCTCAAATCATTAGGAAAAGACAAACTAAGGGAAAGACAGACAAAAGGCACAAAGAGGCATTCAGACACAATGACCAACAGAGATCATTAAAAAGTGAGAAATGCTCATTAAACCACAGTTTGACCTTGTACTGCCTGACCCTTGTATTTCACTGCTGCCCCCTGGTGGCTGTGAGGAACCTCAGTTCAGTTCAGCTCAGTCGCTCAGTCATGTCTGACTCTTTCCGACCCCATGGACTGCAGCATACCAGGCCTCTCTGTCCATCACCAACTCCCGGAGTTTACTGAAACTCATGTCCATTGAGTCGGTGATACCATCCAATCACCTAATCCTCATCTCCTTCTCCTCCCACCTTCAATCTTTCCCAGCATCAGGGTCTTTTCCAATGAGTCAGCTCTTAGCATCAGGTGGCCAAAGTATTGGAGTTTCAGCTTCAGCATCAGACCTTCCAATGAATATACAGGACTGACTTCCTTTAGGATGGACTGGTTGGATCTCCTTGCTGTCCAAGGGACTGTAAAGAGTCTTTTCCAGCACCACAGTTCAAAGCATCAATTCTTCGGCGCTCACCTTTCTTTATAGTCCAAATCTCACATCCATACATGACTACTGGAAAAACCATAGCTTTGACAAGACAGACTTTTGCTGGCAAAGTAATGTCTCTGCTTTTTAATATGCTGTCAAAGTTGGTCATAACTTTTCTTCCAAGGAGCAAGCGTCTTTTAATTTCATGGCTGCAGTCACCATCTGCAGTGATTTTGGAGCCCCCTCAAAAAAGTTTCTCACTGTTTCCATTGTTTCCCTATCTATTTGCCACGAAGTGATATTGATGCTTTTGAACTGTGGTGTTGAAGAAGACTCTTGAGTGTCCCTTGGACTGCAAGTCCATCTTAAAGGAGATCAGACCTGGGTGTTCATTGGAAGGACTGATATTGAAGCTGAAACTCCAATACTTTGGCCACCTCATGCAAAGAATTGACTCATTGGAAAAGACTCTAATGCTGGGAAGGATTCGGGGCAGGAGGAGAAACGGACGACAGAGGATGAGATGGCTGGATGGCATCACCGATTTGATGGACATGGGTTTGGGTAGACTCTGGGAGTTGGTGATGGACAGGGAGGCCTGGCGTGCTGTGATTCATGGGGTCACAAAGAGTCAGACACGACTGAGCGACTGAACTGAACTGCTGGGACCAGATGTCATGATCTTAGTTTCTGAATGTTGAGCTTTAAGCCAACTTTTTCACTCTCCTCTTTCACTTTCATCAAGAGGATCTGTAGTTTTTCTTCTCTTTCTGCCATAAGGGTGGTGTCATCTGCATATCTGAGGTTATTGATATTTCTCCTGGCAATCTTGATTCCAGCTTGTGCTTCATCTAGCCCAGTGTTTCTCATGATGTCCTCTGCATATAACTTAAATAAGCAGGGTGACACTCTATGCACTCCTTTCCTGATTTGGAACCAGTCTGTTGTTCCATGTCCAGTTCTAACTGTTGCTTCTTGACATACATACAGATTTCTCAGGAGGCAGGTCAGGTGGTCTGGTATTCCTATCTCTTGAAAAAATTTCCAGTTGGCTGTGATCCACACAGTCAAAGACTTGGCATAGTCAATACAGCAGAAGTAGATGATTTTTGGAACTCTCTTGCTTTTTCGATGATCCAATGGATGTTGGCAATTTGATCTCTGGTTCCTCTGCCTTTTCTAAATCCAGCTTGAACATCTGGAAGTTCACAGTTCATATACTGTTGAAGCCTGGCTTGGAGAATTTTAAGCATTACTTTACTAGCATGCGAGATGAGTGCAATTGTGTGGTAGTTTGAGCATTCTTTGACATTACCTTTCTAAGGGATTGGAATGAAAACCGACCTTTTCCAATCCTGTGGCCACTGCTGAGTTTTCCCAATTTGCTGGCATACTGAGTGCAGCACTTTCACAGCATCATTTTCTAGGATTTGAAATAGCTCAGCTGGAATTCCATCACCTCTACTAGCTTTGCTCGTAGTGATGCTTCCTAAGGCCCATTTGACTTCACCTTCCAGGATGTCTGGCTCTAGGTGAGTGATCACACCATAGTGATTATCTGGGTTGTGAAGATCTTTTTGGTATAGCTTTTCTGTGTATTCTTGCCACCTCTTCTTAGTATCTTCTGCTTCTGTTAGGTCCATACCATTTCTGTCCTTTATCGAGCCAATCTTTGCATGAAATATTCCCTTGATATCTCTAATTTTCTTGAAGAGATCTCTAGTCTTTCCCATTCTATTTTTCCCCTCTATTTCTTTGCATTGATCACTGAGGAAAACTTTCTTATCTCTCCTTGCTATTCTTTGCAACTCTGCATTCAAATGGGTATATCTTTCCTTTTCTCCTTTGCCTTTCGCTTCTTTTCCATTCACAAATATTTGTAAGGACTCCTGAGACAGCCTTTTTGCATTTCTTTTTCTTGGGAATGATATGATCCCTGCCTCCTGTACAGTGTCATGAACCTTCGTCCATAGTTCATCAGGCACTCTTTCTATTAGATCTAATCCCTTGAATCTATTTGTCACTTCCACTGTATAATTGTAAGGGATTTGATTTAGGTCATACCAGAGTGGTCTAGTGGTTTTCCCTACTTTCTTCAATTTAAGTCTGAATTTGGCAATAAGGAGTTCATGATCCGAGCCACAGTCAGCTCCCAGTCTTGTTTTTGCTGACTATATAGAGCTTTTCCATCTTTGGCTACAAAAAATATAATCAATCTGATTTCAGTATTAACCATCTGGTGCTGTCCATGAGTAGAGTCTTCTCTTGTGTTGTTGGAAAGAGGGTGTTTGCTATGACCAGTGCATTCTCTTGGCAGAATTCTGTTAGCCTTTGCCCTGCTTCATTCTGTACTCCAAGGCCAAATTTTCCTGTTACTCCAGGTATCTCTTGACTTCCTGCTTTTGCATTCCAGTCCCCTATAATGAAAAGGATATCTTTTTGGGGGGTTAATTCTAGAAGGTCTTGTAGGTCTTCATAGAACCATTCAACTTCAGCTTCTTCAGCATTACTGGTTGGGGCATAGCCTTGGATTACCGTGATATTGAATGGTTTGCCTTGGAAACGAACAGAGATCACTCTGTCGTTTTTGAAACTGCATCCAAGTACAGCATTTCAGACTCTTTTGCTGACTATGATGGCTACTCCATTTCTTCTAAGGGATTCCTGCCCACAGTAGTAGATAAAATGGTCACCTGAGTTAAATTCACCCATTCCTGTCCATTTTAGTTTGCTGATTCCTAAAATGTCTATTTTCACTCTTCCCACCTCTTGTTTGACCACTTTCAGTTTGCCTTGATTCATGGACCTAACATTCTAGGTTCCTATGCAATATTGCTCTTTACAACGTTGGACTTTACTTCCATCACCAGTCACATCTACAACTGGGTACTGTTTTTCCTTTGGTTCCATTTCTTCATTCTTTCTGGAGTTATCCCTCCATTGATCTCCAGTAGCATATTGGGCACCTACCGACCTGGGGAGTTCACCTAAGATAGGACCTCACCTGTGGACGTCTCTGCCCACATGCATTTCTCACAAAGGTGGCAGTGGACATGGGGGCTCAGGTAACATTGCTTTAGGCGACTAGAGAAACAGAGTTTTGTTTTTAAGGCAGTTCAAAGTCAAGAGACCTAACATACTTAGGAGCCAGAGGAGCAAGTGCAGGAGGACAAGCATTGGCAGGCCAGATGTGGAAGTAGAGGGAGAGAACCACACAAGGCTTGTGAACAGCGCTGTGTCAGCAGAAGCGTCTCCCCACCAATGGGGAGGCAAAGGGCAGCCTTGCTCATCAAAGAAAGGGAAACGACTTATCCGAGATCTCAGAGATATAAAGAAAAATAGAAGCCCAGATCTGACTCTAAAGTTGGGATCTTCACCATCCTGATTTATATCCAAGGGGAAGGGGGTGGGAGGGGGGCTGAAACACCGAGGTCCAAGTTCTCCCTCCCCATAAGGGCCTGCTTCCCTAGGATAGAGGTCATGGGGCACCCTGGACCCTGGAGAGCCTGTGGAAGGACAGGAGGAGCGAAGGGTATGATTCTATCAGAAGAGCACTTGGCCATTTGCAATTCATTTACTTTTTTATCATGTGATTCTTCTAAAGAGGGGCAGAATTATTATTTTTATTATGTAGATAGGGAAACAGGCAAAGGCAGGGATGCGACTTCTCCCAGATCACACAACAAGTTAGCAAATGAAGTAAGGCTCAAAAATCATTTCAGACAAGCTCCTGACAAGCAGACTCTCCTGCAGGCAACAACCACACACTCTAGTCCTGGTACAAAGTACAAAACACAAAAGTGCAGAGTGCAGAACCGCCACGTGAGGGCTCAGGAGAAGCAGAACAGGAAGACTTTGAGGGGAGTCAAACACATATTGAATGACGGGCAAAGGATGAGATAGACATTTTTTGTGGATTTCCCTTGAAGGCAGCTGCAGTTCTTGGATGGATAGAAGTGACTGAAATTCTGATAAGTCTGCTACCCTTCTGGCCTGAAAAAACCCCAAGGACAGAGCCCAGAATTGCCAGCAATCCTCAGCCTTCCCCAGCATCAGGCTCTTTTCCAGTGACTCGCCTCTTCACATCAGGTGGCCAAAACATTCATTCTGCAAGAACCCCATGAACACGAACAGTCCGAACCGGATGAGAAGGTGGTGCACTTACTGTCGCGTGTGGGGTGCTTGGACCCAGAACAGGGTGAGGAGAGTCATTTTGTTGGTCGGAGAAGAGGGCACGTGTACATCCAGGAAGCACTCAGTCTGGAGCCTCTTGACCTGAGACTTTCCCCTCAGGGTCCAGGTCCTTATTACCCATTCATCCTTCTCATCCTTCAGCCTGACCTACTGGGCCCAGAATACAGTCTCCCAAGCCAAGCTCTCCTGTGTCCTGGGATTTTGACTCTGAGATTCTAGGTGCCAGGACCTAAGCCCCGCTGCTGGCAAGGGCCTCAGGGGCCAGACCATGAGCTCCTGGAGGGGGCCCAGACCTGCTTCCTGTGCTTCTTGAACTGTGCAGGTTTGGGGGCTTCTTTCCTTTCTCTGACCTGCCCCGGTTCCCTCCAGTGGGCCCTCTTCTGTGCTCACTTAGCCAGACGCAGTTTCTGTTGCTCAGAACCACAGGAATCTCACCTGAGACAGGGGTCACGATGGGATGGGAGCCTGTTAGGTGCTCACATGCTCCACATGGAAACAGAGAGTTGGTGCCCCATGGAGCAGGCCCATGGGGGTGAGAGCAACACCTAGATGCTCCCCTTTCCTCCCTGGACTGGAGGAGCCTGAGGCCATTCCATGAAGGCTCCTCAGAAGATCGTGGCAGGTGCAAGCCCAGATGGGTGACCAGGTCAGAGCATGGCCTTGTATGGGCCTTCCCTCCTTCCTGCCCACTCTCCCCAGCCCCTCAGTCCTGCCTCCAGGGATGGAGTGAGCCTGGCCTCTGCCTCTGCCTTCAAGGGACCTGAAGCTCCAACAGAATACTTTGGGCTGCCTGTTTTATTGAATGCAAGTCCATATTTCCAACACACAGTGAGGCCAAAAATACCAAAATGTTGGAGTTTGGAACCGAAGAAGGTTCATTGCAGGGCCGTGCAAAGAGACGGATGGCTCATGCCTTAAAAATCCCAGGCTCCCCGAAGCTCTCAGCAAAGCCCTTTTATGAGAAAGCTAAGCGAGGGGCCTGGTTAGTTGTTGCAACCTTCTTGGTGTCAGAGCCTTTTTTCTTGATGTCAGGTCATGATATTCCTGTGAACCTCCAGCAAAACAAATTATTCTCTTTTATGATAAGAAAGAACAAGGTCCCAAAGCTCAACCTTCACCCTCTGAAGTCCAGGCTCTGGCCAAGAGGAGAGGGGAAGCTCCTGCAGGAGTCCTGGTGAAACATGAAGGCAGCCTGGGTGAGGTGTGTGCTCTCTCTCTGCCCCTCTGTTTACAGCTGACCCTCTCTCACACCTGCACACAAGCCCTCTGCCCTCAATCACCCTTGGGTGCCCCGTGTCCATTTTGGTCCCCGGGGCCAGAGGAGGAGTATCCCCATACTCAGCCCAAGTCAGATGACACGGGCTCCCCCAGGCATCCCATGGGGCCTGGGGGCTCCAAGGTCTGAGGGAAATGACTGGATGGGAGCCCAGCAGGCAGGCAGGAGAAGCCATGGAGGACGTGCGCCCTGAGATCCTGGGAGACATGCTCCCGGGGAAGGAGGTCAGGCATCTGGAGCCCAGCTGAGCCCCTCAGTCAATGCAAGGAAGCCTCAGTGAATCAGCTCGTATTTATTGAACCAGAGTCTGGAGAACAAAAGGTGGGGAGAGACAAAGAAACCTGAAATGTCTTGCCCAGCCCCACCCACAGCTGAAGAAGAAACCGAGGGTCTGAGAGGCTGCCTCTCTTCACCTCAGGCTGGTTGATCACCTTGATACACCACAAAGTTCCTTGATCAGTTGTTGCCTTCTGGTGTTGTTGTTTCTTTCTTTTGTAATTTTTTTTTTTTAATCAACCTCTGTTTCACACAGCATTTGGAATTTCATAGGAACTTCATTAGTCACTCAGTGTATCCTGGTCCCAAATATCACCTGCATCTCGACAAATGTTCCACCCACTGAGTAGTCATCGCTGCCACCACCACCACCACCACCACCATCTTCATCAAGAAGTCACTGCCTAACTAAGATAAACCTGCTGGGATCAAAGGTGCATTGATGCTGGAGAAGGAGGGCTAGAGACCACCACCAGGGGGAGACTCTTCTTGCTGGGACAGCAAACCCTGGGGAGGGCGATAGAGGAGCCCAGGCTACTTCTCCTGGATCCCAGCTATGGTTCCTCTTTGACTTTCTCCCATTTTAAAGCCTTTCGTATTCCTGGCCTCTCGTTGTTAGTTGCCGTGCAATGAGGGAACTCTGCCCCCAATGTGTTCTTTAGTCCAAAATAAGTGGTTTCTCCCCTCCAATCACTCACTAGTCCCCTCCTCCTTAGTCTAGGCCCCAGGCTCCTTCCTTCTCTCTTCCACCTGTATGCATTCCTCCTCTGCTGTGCTCAGCTGCAGAAATGCCAGATTCCTAACACCCAGCTCCGTCAGTGTTGTCTCCCCTCCTTTCCCCTCTAACAAGGTGCTCTCAACCTTGGTCTCACGTGTGTCCCTGGTTCCTGCACTGCTCTGGGGGTGGGGGAGTCGGGCCTTACTTCAGCCTCTCATAGGTCTGTATGACCTGCTTAAACTTCTCCTCCAGCTCCTTGGCCGGCTGCCTCAGCTTCTCAGCCAACTCTGTCTTTGCCGCCTCATGCAAGTGCACTGACTCTTTTACCAGGAAGCCCACATCCACTAGAAGGGAGATTGCTGCAAAGCCTCCAGCAATATCCAGGTCTTTTAGGTCATTGCCAGAGCCACACCTTTGAAAGCTTCACTCACCTCCTTGCTGGTTTGGACAGAGACTTGCCCAGTGCTCGTGAAGCTTTTAGCATGGGCTGCTGAGAGTTGTCTTTCACCAGCTTTGCAGCATGGACATTTTTCCTAACCCCTTTCATGAATTTGTAGACTTTTGCCGTAGAAAAAGCAATCCCTAGTGCACACAGACATCGAGCTCCCACAGACACCTTTCTTTGATGCTAGTTGACAACAGCCCACTGGCTTCCATTTCCTCTGATAACCTACTAAGGTGTTCCATGATGCTGGTGGACACAGTGGTCACAGCAGCTGCTGCTCCCAGCCCTAACCCAATGGTCAAGAGCGCCACCTGGCCCCTGCTGTCAGGGGTGCCAGAGCCAGGCCAAGGGTGTTCAGAGCATCAGACACAGTGCCGGTAGAGCTGGCCACCACCTTGAAGATGGTACAGTCCCTGTGCAACTTGTCAACCCTGTCTGCAGGTGCATAGAGCTTTATGCTCTCTTCCAGCTCCTTTTTCACTGAGGAAACTCCTTTAAAAACCTCTCCCTGTCTAGCAGGTCCTGTTGGAATCTCTCTTGGTCTTCCATCTCCAAGTCTGTCTTCAACTCATTCAGAAATTCACGCAATGCCTCCACTTCTTCCCTATAACAAGGAACATCAAGGGATTAAGAAAGACACTTTGCTTGTCTGTAAAATAAGCTCAATGGATCTATTCTGCATAAACCACAGAGATTTTATTATAAATCACAAGGGAAATTTTTGCAAAAGTAAATTATTTTCAACATTAAACACGTTTGTACCTCATGGATACTCCATTATTCAATCATGAAATAAACAAGCAAAAGACATTTTAAGATAGTCTTAAGAGAGGTATTTGATAAAGATGCTCAGAGGCAGGTCAACAGCATCACTTCCAAAGGACTTGTGGGTGGAAAGTCCGCAGAGAAACTAACACAAGTGGGATTGGGGGAGAAAACCTTCATTCAAGGGCCTTAGTGTGCAGTGAGGAGTCAACTTGCTCTTTGCCCTTAGCAACTGGGAAGTGGCCCCTAAGCTCCTGGAATATTCTGGCTGATAGGAGTGTGCTTGTCTGCCTGGGCCTTTGGCCACTGGACAGTCTGACAAAGTGACATATGATGGTGGCTTCGAGTCATGTAATATCTGCACTGCCTTCCAGAGGAGCTGGACACTAGGGCATTAGTCTGACCTCTGGGAGTACTCAGAGACAACAGGCCAGGGTATTAGTAATTTGTTTTTAATTTTTTAGCTTGGAAATGGTCACAGTAATAGACAAATAAAGCATCACGATAATAAATAAAGACTGAGGCCTGGACCTATTCTCATTCAACATCACAAAAGGGCTTTTGTTGTTGTGCATTTAAAACTCTTTAACTCCGAATTAACTTACTGGCAACTAACAGAAAAGAAAGACTATGACAACATGAAGAGAGGCACAAATTGAGCACTGTAGACATTGCACGGATAAGCAAAATACAGAGTACACATACCCAGAGCTTTCCAGAAATCGCATCCTATGACAGCTCCCCAACTTACTTGATGCTATATTTCAGGCAAAATGAACATTTTAAAAAACGTCATGATTTGTTTTGAGCAGGGTGAGCACCCCTGGGGCAGTGCTCTGTGCGCCCTTCCGCACACTGAATCCAGGGCAGTTACTCGTCCTGAGGACAATGGAAGCTTCATGTGTGAAACCCGCCCAGACGCTGTCCGGAAGCTGATGGAACCTGAATTCTGCTCTGCAATAAACTGTAACTGGAATCCTGATATCCTTCAGTGCCCAGCACCCTGACCTCTCGGGGGTCACCAGCCTAACTCACACCTTACCTGGCGACAGCGTCACATACCTGCACCCTAAGGCCGTGTGCAACTTTATGGAAACTCTAAAGATTCAAGAGACGAGGAAACACCCGTCTGAACGGCTGAGCCTGAAGAGACCGGCACTTGCACAGCTGGTGGAGGAAATGTTTTCCTCTTGTTGGGGATGCGTGAGGCTCCTCAGAATCCCTCAAATGACACACAATCGCAGCCACTCACTGTGACCCTGGAGGGCTCCCTGAGCCACACGGCCTTCCACTGTCAGGGTGGCTCCACGTAGACTAGAAGAAGGTCCCAGATGGAGGGAGAAGCCAGGTCCCAGGCAGGGTGTGCAGACACAGTCACCCAGGGCCCTCTAGCCCAGTTTGAGGGGATCCTGTCAGGGAGGGAAGAAATGTTCCCCTCCCACTCAGGGGACCTCTGCCAGGGTCACAGCCCCTTCAGTTCTGTGTCCTTGGGGCCCACTCTCCTCACTCTAGTCCTGGTCCTGCTGCCTAAGCCTGCCTACTAGTCCCCCAGCCTGAACCCTCTGCTCCACTCTGACCCCTGGAGGAGGCCTGCCAGGAGGAAGCTAGCCTGAGGTGGGGGGATGTGGGAAACATTCCTGATGCACCCATGTAGGTTACCTGGACAAACGGGCCTCAATCACAAAATTCTCCTGGGTTTTGACTTCAGTGAGCAGGTCTTGCATCTCTTCGTTGCTTACTCTCTTCTGGATATACTCAATGATATCCTCAAAAAAGCTTTTACCCTAGCTGGATAAAAGACTAGGATGAGAAGAAACTATGGTGTAATGTAAATGGTAAATGGTACTGAGCATAAAGTGGTTAATGTTAATCTTCCTGAGCAGCAGTCACCTGGGGATACTCTAGAGGGATTCATCTGGGGTTATGGGTGGACTGTGTCCAACCGCCCCAATCATATGTTGAAGCCACAGCCTCACCCCCACCTCAATGAGTCTATTTGAAGATAAGGCCTTTAAGGTGGAAATTACAGTGAAATGAGGTCATAATTGTGGGGCCCAAATCCAAGAAGATTTGTGCCCTTATTTGAAGAGGAAGAGATACCAGCTCACTACTCTCTCTGTCTATCCTGCAGCATGAAGGGTTGTTAATTTTTTTTCTTTCTCCTGTTTTAGTAAGAGTGAAAGGAACCCAGGTCTCATATGGAGGGATCCCAGAGCACTAAATCTGTTTGTTTATTGATTGGGGTGTGGGTGGGTGTGGGAAATGACAGAGAACTTGGTTATCTGCAGAGGTGTTTGAGATCAGTAGAGCCAGTACCTGCCTGAGGTATCAGACCTGGTTCAGTTCAGTTGAATTCAGGTCAGTTGCTCAGTCATGTCTGACTCTTTGCGACCCCATGAATCACAGCCCGCCAGGCCTCCCTGTCGAAAACCAACTCCTGGAGTTCACTCAAACTCATGTCCATTGACTCGGTGATGCCATCCAGCCATCTCATCCTCTGTCATCCCCTTCTCCTCCTGCTCCCAATCCCTCCCAGCATCAGGTTCTTTTCCAATGAGTCAGCTCTTCGTGTGAGGTGGCCAAAGTATTGGAGTTTCAGCTTTAACATCAGTCCTTCCAATGAACACCCAGGACTGATCTCCTTTAGGATGGACTGGTTGGATCTCCTTGCAGTCCAAGGGACTCTCAAGAGTCTTCTCCAACACCATACTTCAAAAGCATCAATTCTTCAGTGCCCAGCTTTCTTCACAGACCTGGTAAGCACATGCTTATATATGAGATCCCTGGGCGGGTGTGGTGACACAGCATGGAGGGAGAGGTGATTCTGGGGGAGGGGGAGTTTTCCACCTGCATCTAACACAGTCTAGGTAGAGGGGACAGTTCCATACTCAGCAGGACCTACTGTGTGGCCCAGGCCACAGAGCACATTACATTTCATCCTCATAACAATATAGGGAAATATTCTTCTCATTTTACAGGTGAGGTCAGATAACTGTGCTCCAGGTCACACAAAGGGGAGGCGACAAAGGCCAGACTGGGGTTCAGTTCAGGGTCCGCTGATCCTTGCAGAGCAGCTGGGCAGGCGACAGGGCAAGAGTTGGAGGAAACAGCCTCTGTGGTGATGCCCCAGGGTTTGGGAGCACGAGGAGTCTCGGACCAAGAGAGAGGGCAGGAGAAGCTTCAGGGATGCTGCGGGACCTCCACTCCCTGCCCTGTCTGGTCTTGGGGACTCCATCTGCTGTCCTCTCTGGCTGTGGGCTGTTCTGGCCTCACTTCTGAGTCATGAGCTGGGATCTGAGGGACCAGGAGGGAGAAACCAAGCACCTTGGCCATGGCTCCCAGAGAAGAGGGCCAGAAAGGAGGCTATGGGACAGACCCCAGGGTGGGGGAAGTCCCCTTGGCCTCCATGGACACGAGGATGCTTATCTATTCCCTTCTGATTCTTGATTCTTCTCTAGGTTAATTCGGATAGTTGGCAGCATCTCAGTTCTGGGTCATAAGTAGGAACCACCCAAACAAGCAACAGCTGACTACCTGAGCAGTCCCGGAGGTCTTTTGGGTTCATGGCAATAGCAGGATCTCAGAGATCTCCTTTCAGCTCCTTGTCCGTGTCAGGCTAGAAGGAGGTGTGGCTTCACCCTTGGGAAGGAAAAACAGACTGCAGGCTCCATCATAAGTGAGCAGTGACTGCAGGGAGCAGCGAGGGGTTTGGTCTCCAGCGGCTTCCACTAGGACGGCCACCAGTGCCACCATGGACTTAGCCCAGCGTGCTTCTCTGTCCCCTGGGCTCTGCTGGCCACTAGTTAAGGAAAGTTACTCATCCTCCCACTGCTCTCCTCACCCTGAGTTAGAGTCCTGCTCTCCTGTTGGGGCACAAGGAGAAGGTAATCAGACAGGAGACAGCCATCTGCGAAGTTATAGGGGCAATAAAACCAGACACAGAAGAACAGATAGGAGGGGATACTCTGGAAATTACGTGAGGGAACACTTGTGTGTACTAATTGGTAATAACTAATATTGATTCATTGTCTATGACATGCAGGCTCCTGAAACTCACCTAAAATTAGGTCAGCCCAAGTTTTCATGCTGGTTCCAGAGCCTGGTCTTTCTGATCTACATCCCACATTTGTGATGACTATGCCCTATGCCTTTTTTAATATAAAAATATTTATTCGTAGACATGTTTATTAACAAATGAGTGTTTTCATTCTAAAATGATGTCTTGCTCCCTGTGCTCCAGTCTCTGCTTTAATAAATTTCCTGATGCTGCAGCTCCCACAGCCCAAGCCCTCCTAGCTTCTGCAACAGCCTTTATCCCACAAGGGCCTGAAGTCCCTCCGACCCCACCCAATCCCTGAAGTTCTGCCCTGGGTGGCTGAGGACCCCTGATGGTGCCCAGTCCTCTCTGCTGTCATCCCCTGACTGTTGAACTTTTAGGCTGTTTCTAATTATTTATGTAAATAATAGTGCAAAGAACACCTTTCTTGTAGAAAAGTTTGCCTTCATTTGATAATATTTCTTTAAGCTATTTCTGGAAGTAAAATGACTGAGTCTGAGGGTATCAACACGTAAAAATTTTTCATACCTAGAGCCACACTGTTATGCAAAGAAACTACCCATCTATATTTAGACTCATGATATAGGAGAGTGCCATCCCTTCAATCTTGTCAGTTCTCAGTTGTCTTTTTTTTTTTAAGCAGATCTTTATATTGAGAGATTTTCTTTTGGTTCTGGTTGTAAATATCATGTGCTGGGAGGTAAAGAAAGAAAGCAAATGTTGATTATGTTTAATCCTTTTTTAGAAGGCAAAAGAGCATTTATCAACTACCCCTCCTGAGACCCGACTGAAATGATAAAGATCATTATTGATATAGCAACAGCTATTGATGAGAGCCTCAGGTGTTTCTGATTTTGCTCTACACTTCAGTTGCTCTAAGATTTTATAAATTATAACGTATATTATTCCAATAACCCTGAGGTGTGTACTATTGTATCCCTGTTTGAAGATAAGGAAACTGAAGCATAGATGTTATGTGTTTCGCCTAAGGTCAGAAATCTTGTTCATGGTAGACTGGGATCCGATTCACTCTATGGGCTCAAGATGCCATACCTGGCCTCTCCTCAGTTCAGTTCAGTCCTTCAGTCCTGTCTGACTCTTTGCAACCCCATGGACTGCAGCATTCCAGGCTTCCATGTTCATCACTAACTTCCAGAGCTTGCTCAAACTCATGCCCATTGAGTCGGTGATACCATCCAACCATCTCATCCTCTGTTGTCCCCTTCTCCCCCCTCCTTCAATCTTTCCTAGCATCAGGGTCTTTTCCAATGAGTCAGTTCTTTGCATCAGGTAGTCAAAGTATTAGAGCTTCAGCTTCAGTGTAAGTTCTTCCAATAAATATTCAGGACTGATTTCCTTTAGGATTGACTGGTGTGAACTCCTTGCAGTCCAAGGGACTCTCAAGAGTCTTCTCCAGCACCATCGTTTGAAAGAATCAATTCTTCAGTGCTCAGCCTTCTTTATGGTCCAACACTCACAGCCATACATGACCACTGGAAAAACCATAGCTTTGACCCGACGGACCTTTGTTGGCAAAGTAATGTCTCTGCCTTTTAATATGCTGTCTATGTTGGTCATAGCTTTTCTTCCAAGAAGCAAACATCTTTTAATTTCATGGGTGCAGTCACCATCTGCAGTGATTTTGGAGCCCAGGAAAATAAAGTCTGTCACCGTTTCCATTGTTTCCCCATCTATTTGCCATGAAGTGATGAGGCCCGATGCCATGATCTTAGTTTTTTGAACACTGAGTTTTAAGCCAGTTTTTCACTCTCCTCTTTAACTTTGATCAAGAGGTTCTTTAGTTCTTCTTTGCTTTCAGCCATAAGGGTGGTGTTATCTGCATATCTAAGGTTATTGATATTTCTCCTGGTAATCTTGATTCCATCTTGTACTTCATCCAGCCTGGCATTTCTCATGATGTACTCTCCATATAAGTTAAATAAGCAGGGTGACAATATATAGCCTTGATGTACTCCTTTCCCAGTTTGGAACCAGTCTGTTGTTCCATGTCCAGATCTAGCTGTTGCTTCCTGACCTGCATACAGATTTCTCAGGAGGCAGGTCAGGTGGTTTGGTATTCCCATCTCTTGAAGAATTTTCTAGTTTGTTGTGATCCACACAGTCAAAGGCTTTAGTGTAGTCAATGAAGCAGAAGTAGATGTTTTCTGGAATTCTCTTGCTTTTTCTATGATCCAATGAATGTTGTCAGTTTGATCTCTGGTTCCTCTGCCTTTTCTAAATCCAGCTTGAACATCCGGATTTTCTCTGTTCACATACTGTTGAGGCCTAGCTTGGAGAATTTTGAGCGTTACCTTGCTGGTGTGTGAGATGAGTGTAATTGTGTGGTAGTTTGAACAGTCTTTGACATTGTCTTTCTTTCCGATTGGAATGAAAACTGACCTTTTCCAATCCTGTAGCCACTGCTGAACTTTCCAAATTTGCTGGCATACTGAGTGCAGCACTTTGACAGCATCATCTTTTAGGATTTGAAATAGCTCAGCTGGAATTCCATCACCTTCACTAGCTTTGTTTCTAGTGATGCTTCCTAAGGCCCACTTGACTTCACATTCCAAGATGTCTGGCTCCAGGTGAGTGACCACACCATCGTGGACATCTGGGTCATTAAGAACTTTTTTGTATAGTTCTGTGTGTTCTAGGCCAAAGGACCAGAGCACCCCCAAAATCCCCTTCCTTCTCGGGTATCCAGTCACATCTCAGGAGTCCACATCCTGAGCTGAGCCCACCTGAGCAGGTGTCACCCTCCCTCTGCACTGTTTAGGGGCCCCCGGGGGATGGGAGGAAGCCCTCAGACACACCTGCCTCCATATCCAGGCTCTGTCCCTGCTTAACCTGCTGCCTCAGACCCTGACCTCACCTCTCTGAGCTTCCATTTCCCTTCTTCTGTCAATTAGTGGCAATCATCCTTTTCTCAGACATGCATCCTGAGGATGGGGAGTTAGGCGGAGTCTTAACCCCCTGCTTACCCAGGAGTCTTCCTCTGCCTGAGTGTGAACAAGATCCAGTTGTTCTCAGCTCTGCAGATGCAGCCACCAGCTGTGCATCTCTTCAATAAACCGCACACACCCTCTGGGCCCAGATATACACCAGGAAGCAAAAGGGAAAGTGAAAGCCCTCATGTCTGAGTCATTCAGGCCTGCCCACCTACAGGGCCCCACCCTGGGCTATTGCCCCCTCCCTGTTGACCCCTTAGAAAAACAAGCTCAGCTCTGACAAGCCAGGTCCTTCTTGGCTCAGCACATCCTACCCTGGATCTGTGAAGGAAGACCTGCCACCAACAGAGCGTGAGGCCCTTGGCAAATCACTCTCCCACCCTGTGGGCTTCTTCCCAGCCCCTCCCTCTCTCCCCCTTTCCCATGTGATACCTGCCTGACTTGCTGATGTTGCTCTGGCCAATGGGGTAAAGGTTGCTGTCCAGGTCTTTGATCTAGAAGAGGAGAGCTGGATGCTTACCCCATACCACACCCCACTCCCCGCACCAGTACCCACCACTGAGCTCTGGAGCAAGGCCAAGGCTGGGTGAGGAGCCTGGAGTCAGGGTCAGTCCTGCTTCACTATGAGCAGGCTTTTCCAGATACAGGGAAAGCAGGACCTGGGGGTATAGTGGAGAAGGGGTTGGGAAGGGAACAAGTTGCGGTCAGCAAAGGGGAAGTAATGAGTTAGACTTGCAGACAAACACAGAACCTCAGCCCTGAAAGAATCTTACATCTGGGTGTCTCTGCCCACGTGCACTTCTACTAAAGGTCACAGTGGACATCAGGGTTCAGGCAGCTTTACCTTAGGTAAATAGAGAAAAGCTTTTCTAATTTTTTATGTTTAACAGGTAATGTAAGTCAAGAGTGGGTTTAGCAGCCTTCGGAGACAGAGGAGCTAAGCAACAGAGGCTGAGCATGGTGCAGCCACAGGCAGGAGGGTCAGCTGGGACTACACGTGGTTTGGAAGCAGGGCTGTGACAGAACAAGTCTCTTATCACCGATTGTCACTGACAGGGAGACGGGGCCCAGCCCAGCTCATCACTCATCTGAGTGTAAACACTTGGTAGATATTCTGTGCAAGCAACACAACTTGCTGAAAAGAAGCAGCTTTAGCGTAAATACTGACCTCTGCAACTTAGAACAACACTGCTCAGTTAGGTTTAAGCCCCAGGAACAAGCCAACAGGAGGCTGTGTGCAGCTGGTGTGAAGGCGGCTCTGTGAATTGCAAGGTACCTTTGAGACATGGGAGCAGCAGCTTAAAACCACCCAGTGCCAGGGCCTGCAGAGAAACTAGAAACCACACCAGAGGCCCTGCTGGGAGGGACTCGGGTCCTGGGTGGTGGGCACGTGCGTGTGGCACAGACCCCTGCCAGTCTCTCCCCACGTGGGACAGGACAGCAGGTGGCGACAGACAGCCGTGTGACCTGGGCTCAGGGAAGGCAGGTACACTGGCCCGGACCCAGGACAGCTGTGCTACAGAAACACCACGTGCTTGCTTCACTTCCTCCTGGGACAGGACACCCTGTGTCCTCCCGACCAATCAGCTCAACCTGGATGCAGGAAAGAGGCTGGAAGCACACAGAGGCCCCTCCCCGGACAGTCCTTCCCAGGCAGGGGACGTGGCCACGTTTCTGGACCCGGGGCCCAGCTTCCTCCTGTTCTCCGTGGGGGTGATACCACCTGCTCTCAGAGGTGCAGTGAGGATCCGATGAGGATCCAGGTGACAGTGCTGTCACAGCGATGGCCCAGCCCAGGCTCCACAGGAGTGAATTTCCCTGCAGGAAAGAGGAACAGGGAGTGGGATCCCAGTGAAGACTGGTATCAGGGGAGCAATATTCCTGGGGGTCGGGTCCCTACTGCACCTCCCTGTTGCCTGCACATGTATAACATACATGCAGAGTACTGAGAAAGGGGCTCAACAGAGCAGGAGAAGCACTGGCATCGCGCTGGGGCCCTTCACCCCTGACATCCCTGCGACATGCACCAGGTGGAGGGGATTCGTGTTTGTCTCCAGCTGGGGAAGTGAGCTGTGCACCTACTGTCATGTGTGGGGTGCTTGGACCCAGAACAGCGTGAGGAGAGTCATGTCTGTTGGTCTGAGAAGAGGGCACACGTGCATCTAGGAAGCACTCCATCTGGAGCCTCTTGACCTGAGACTTTATCCCCAGGGTTCAGGGTCCCTGTTACCCATTCATCTTCCTCATCCTTCAGCCTGACCTACTGGTCCAAAAACATAGTCCCTGGACCCAAGCTATTCTGTGTCCTGAGAATTTGACACTGGGATTCCTGGTGCCTGGACCTAAGGCCCCTGCTGGCAGGGGCCTCAGGGGACAGACCGTGAGCTCCTGCAGGGGGACCTGTCCTGCTTCCTGTACTTCCTGAACTGTGCGAGTTTGGGGGTTTCTTTCCTTTCTCTGACCTTCTCTGCTTCCCCCAGCACCCTCTTCTGTGCTCACTTAGTCAGACTCAGTTTCTGTTGCTCAGAACCACAGGGATCTCACCTGACACAGGGGTCACTGTGGAATTGCATCCACCACACACTGAGCTCAGTGGGGTCCAGCTCTAAGGGTTCAGGGAGACATGGGGGTGGACACTGAATGGTTCTGTATCCAGTGCCTGAAACCCTGCCCAGAAGTCTGTGCAGGATGGGAATTCTCCAGGAACTGATGAAGAAATGAACTCCTATTTCTGAAGGTCAGGCAGGCGATGGCCATGACTGCTGATGGTTCGATCCCTGAATTGACCCTTCTCCAGGTCCCCTGGAGAAGGAAATGGCAACCCACTCCAGTATTCTTGCATGGAAAATCCCATGGATGGGAGAGGCTGGCAGGCTACAGTCCATAGGGTCACAAAGAATCAGACATGACTGAGGGACTTCACTTTGCTTTTTTTCTTGCTGACATCTTCAGGAAGGAATGGAAGGGCCAGTTGAAGCCTCAGGGAAACACGGGCTGAGAGGGAGCCTGAGGCACTGAGGAAAGTCTTCCAAGGAAGGTTTGGACAAAAGTGCGGAGAGGGCTCTGCAGCACGTGGGGAGGGTCTTAGGAGACGTGCTGGGACCATTTCCAGGTCCCAGGTCTCTGGCTTCCTGCCCTGGGCTCCAGGCATTGGAGCCAGTTAGGTGCTCACATGCTCCACACATGGAAACAGAGAGTTGGTGCCCTGTGGAGCAGGCCCGTGGGGGTGAGAGCCAAACCCTGATGCTCCCCTTTCTTCCCTGGAGAGAAGGAGACTGAGGTATCCCATGAAGGCTCCTCAGAAGGTCCTGGCAGGTGCAATCCAAGATCGGTGACCATGTCAGAACATGGCCTTGGATGGACTTTCCCTCCGTCCCTGCTCCCATCCCCCAGCCCCTCAGTCCTACCCCTAGGGATGGAGTGAACCTGGCTTCCAGCTCTGCCCTCAGGGGCCCCCAGGCTCTTGCATGCTGCTTTGGTCTGCAGTTAAGGTTTGGCATCTGTGCTCAGAGTCATGGGCAGCCAGAGAAAAGCTGGAGGCAGGTACTGCAAAGGTCAATATACTTAAGGGTCATTCTAGCCCTGTGTGGGGAGTAGATGAGTGGGGCAGGGCAGTACCCAAGGTAAACACAGGAAGACAGTTCTGGAAGCTCCTGCAGAAGTCCTGGTAAAACATGAAGGCAGCCTGGTTGAGGCGTGTGTTGTCTCTCTCTCCCCTCTGTTTATGGCTGACCCTCTCTCACACCTGCACACAAGCCCTCTGCTCTCAATCACCCTTGGGTGCCCTGTGTCCATCCTGGTCCCCAGGGCTAGAGGAGGAGCATGGCCAAGCTCAGATCAAGTCAGATGACACGGGTATCCCCAGGCATCCCACGGGGCCTGTGGGGATCCAGGGTCTGAGGGAAACGATTGGATGGGAGCCCAGCAGGCAGGCAGGAGGAGCCATGGAGGATGTGCTCCCTGAGACCGGGGTGACAGCCTCCTGGGGAAGGAGGTCAAGCATCTGGAGCCCAGCTGAGCCCCTCAGTCAATGCAAGGAAGCCTCAGTGAATCAGCTCATATTTATTGAACCAGAGTCTAGAGAACATGAGGTGGAGAGAACCAGAACCACCTGAAATATCTTATCCAGCCTCACCTCCAGCTGAAGAAGAAACCGAGGGTCAGAGAGTCGTGTCTGTTGGCCCCAGGCTGTTTCATCTCCTGACACACCGAAAAGTTCCTTGACCTGTTTCTGCCTCCTTGTTTCATCCTTCTTTCTTTCTTTTAATCAACCTCTGTTCCTCCTCCACATTTGGATTTTCATGGAAACGTCACTGGTCTCTCGGTGCACTCTGGACCCAAAGAGCTCCTGGCAACGTGTCAGATGTTCCATCCACTGTGTTGTCACACCACTGCTGCCACCAACATCATCACCACCATCGTCATCAAGAAGCCACTGCCTGAAGATCTACACAGACAATTCTTCATGAAGACATACAGATGGCCAGCAGGTACGTGAAAACATACTCAACGTCACTAATTATTAGAGAAATGAGAATCAAACTACAATAAGTTATCTCCCCTACAGCGATCACAGGGGCCATCACCTACATCTACAATGCTCTGAAGCTGTGGAGAAAAGGGAACCCTCTACACTGTTGCTGGGAATGTAAATTGGTGCAGCCACTATGGAAGGCCATATGGAGTTTTCTTAAACAAGTAAAAATAGAGCAAGCATATGATTTAGCAATCTCACTTCTGGGCATATTTCTACAAAAAAATTAAAGCTCTAATTTGAAAAGATACACATACCCTGGTGTTCATAGCAGTACTATTCATAACGGCCAAGACACGATATTAACCTAAATGTCTGTTGACAGATTAATGAGTAAAGCAAATGTGGTACATGTATACACTCCATGGAATCCTACTCAGCCATAAAGAAGAATGAAATAATATTATATGTAGCAATAAATATGGATCTACAGATTATCATACTGAGTGAAGTAAGTCAGACAAATACGTGATACTAACTTATATGTAGAATCCAAAAAATAATACCAATGACCAAATGAATAGAAACAGACTCATAGACAAAGAAAACAAACTTTTTACCACAGTTTTGGGGGGATAGGTAAATTAGGAGATGGGATTAGCAGATACACACCAATAAACAAGGGACTGCCTACTGTAGTAGCAAAGGAACAGTATTCAATATCTTGTAATAAACTATAATGTAAAAGAATAAAAACGAATATAGATACACACACGCTCAGACGTTCTGTTGTGTCTGACTCTTTGCAACCCCATGGACTGTAACATGCCAGGCTCCACTGTCTATGGGATTTCCCAGACAAGAATATTGGAGTGGGGTGTCATTTCAACCTCCAGGGAATCCCTACCCAGGAATCAAACCTGTGTCTCTTGCTTAGCAGACACATTCTTTACCACTAGCGCCACCTGGGAAGCCCAGATAAATACATAGATACCTGTATAATTGAAGCACTTTGCTGTATACCTGAAATTAACAGAATATTGTAAATCAATTATCCTTCAATAAAACAAACAAATGAAAGAAGTCACTCCCTAAGTAAGACACATCAGCTAGGACCAAAGGTGAGTTGATGTTGGAGGAGAGGTCTAGAGACCACCACCAGGGGAAGACTCTTCTTGCTGGGACATCACAGCCTGTGGAGGGCGATAGAGGAGCCCCTGCCACTTCTGGATCCCAACAATCCTAACTGACGTTCTGCCATTTCCAACCCGTTCGTACACCTGGCCTCTCATTGCTAGTTCGCCTGCCTCTCCCTTTATTCTGCCTCCAGTGTCATCTTTAGTCCAAAGTGGTTTCTGATGGGAGGGGAGTTTGGGGGAGAATGCGTACATGAATATGAATGGCTGAGTCCCTTTGCTGTTCACCTGAAACTATCACGACATTGTTAATTGGCTATACTCCAATACAAAATAAAACGTTCTTAGTATGAAAAAAAGTGCTTTCTCCCCACCTCTCATTCTCTGGTCCCCCCTCCTCCCTTAATCTAGGCTCCAGGCCCCTTCCTTCTCTCTCCTCATCTATCACCTACATCCATCCCTTCCCTGATGTGCTCAACTAATGCCAAATTCCTAACACCCAGCTTCATTAATGTGGTCTCCAGCTCTTCCCTCTAACAAGGTACCTCTGCACTTTAGCCTCTCACATGTCCCTGGACCCCACACTGCTCTGGGGGTGGCTGAATCAGGTCCTCCTGCAGACGCTCATAGATCTGGGTGAGCTCCTCCAGCTTCCTCTCCAGCTTCCTGGCCCACTGCCACAGGTTTTCAGCTGATGCTGCCTTTGCACCGTCATGCAGGTGCTTTGAATCCTTCACCAGGAAGCCCACATCCACCAGGAGGAAGACCCCTGCAGTGGTCAAACCCACGATCTGGCCTCCTTTGGTAATTGTAAAAGCTGGGGCTTTGAAAACTGCCTCTTTCTTTTGGATGGATGGGGATGATAATATCATAAGGCCCATCAAGATGTTTGCTGCAGAGTCAGAAATGGCTTTGCCTGTCTGCATGTCATGGATGTGCATTTCAATGCATTGTACAGCTTTTGTGACTTTCTCTGTTGTGGGGTTGCTCTTGAGTATCTCTAGGAGAACCTTCCATTTTTTGATGAGAGTTGACATCATGCGACTGGCTATAGTTTCTACTGATGACCTCTTCATATGTTCCAGGATACTGGTGGACACACTGGTCACAGTACCTACTGCTCCCAGCCCTGTCACAGTGGCCAAGAGCACCACACTGGACCCCATTGTCATGAGTGCCAGAGCCAGGCCAACGATGGTCAGAATACCAGACACAGCACCGGTGCTGTGGGCCATCACGTTGGAGATGGTACATCCCTTATGGACCTTCTCAGCCTTGTCTGCGAGCTCACGGAACTTGCTTATGCACTCCTCCAGCTGCTGTTTCACCCGAGGAAACTGATTCAGAAACCTCCTCCTGTCCAGCTGCTCTTTGGAGAGTCTTTCTTGGTCCTCCTCAACCAAGGCTCGTTTCAATTCGTTCAGATATTTATGTAGTTCATCCACATCTTCCCTGTAACAATGAAGGTCAAGGGATTAGAAAGGCAGTTTGCTTGTCTGTAAAATAGGCTCCATAATATCTATTCTGCATAAATACAGATATGTTACTATAAATCATTAGAAAAGAATTTTATAAATGTAAACTTTTCTCTTTCAACCTTAAACACGTTTCATACTTTATAGATGCTCCATCTTGAAATAGCTAGACTTGGAATAGGTAGACGAAAGTCAGCTTAGGATACTGGCAACTTAAGAGAGGTATTTGAGAGAATTCCCAGGTGGCCCAGAGGTTTCAACTCTGCATTCCTGCTGTCGGCCTTGACTCAATCCCTGGTTGGGGAATGAGGATCCCACAGGCCATATGGCTCAGCCACAGAAAAAGTATGTGGTAAAGACGTCTCACAGGTGGGTCAACACCACCACTTTGAAAGAGTTTTTGGAGTGGGAACTCCACAGATAAACAAAGACAGGTAGGACTGGAGGAGAAAACCTTCATTCAAGGGCCTCAGTGTGTAGTGAGAAGTCTCCCTGCCCTTTGCCCTTGGCTACTGGGAAGTGGTCCCTAAGCCCCTAGAATTCTGGCTGATAGGAGTGTCCTTGCCTGCCTGGGCCTTTGGCCACTGGTCAGTCTGAGAAGGTGACAAGTGACCCAGGGTCACTGGGTCCCATGGTATCAGTTCTGCCATCTGGTAGAGCTGGACACTAGGGCACAAGTCTGACTTCCAGGAGGGGCTGGAGATGACAGGTCAGGGTAATTTGGCTTGTAAGCAAGTGAGTGTCCCTGATAGGCAGTACTCCGTGCATCTTATCACACACTGAATCCAGGTCAGTAACGTGTCCTGAGGATAATGGAAGCTTCGTATGTGAAACTTGTCCAGACTTTGCCCTTTGGCTGGTGGGAACTTTTATCCTTCCCTGTAGTAAACTGTAAGAGAAGGCGATGGCACCCCACTCCAGTACTCTTGCCTGGAAAATCACATGGATGGAGGAGCCTGGTAGGCTGCAGTCCATTGGGTCTCGAAGAGTCAGACACGACTGAGCGACTTCCCTTTCACTTTTCACTTTCATGCATTGGAGAAGGAAATGGCAACCCACTCCTGTGTTCTTGCTTGGAGAATCCCAGGGATGGAGGAGCCTGGTGGGCTGCTGTCTATGGGGTCACACAGAGTCGGACACAACTGAAGTGACCTAGCAGCAGTAGCAGTAGTAAACTGTACCTGGGATCATGAAGCTTTCAGTGAGTCCTGTCCATTCTATAGGGAATTCTTGAACCTGAGAGTTGTTTTGGGGATCCCCTAAATTTGCCATTGAAGTCAAAGTAAGGGCAGTCCAGAGCTTTGTGCTTATGGGCCTTTGTCCCTTACGGGCCAGCAGGATCCTGCAGGGTTCGTACAGCTCCTAACATCGGGAATAAAAAGACTGTAGGCAGAAACCCAGGACACAAATGGTGGTGTCAGGATTTTCCCACTTGTCCCAAAGGACATTCTGCTTGGTTCTCCTCACCAGAAAGAAGATCCTTGACCCCTGTCTCTTCCCAACAACTTTTTAAATGTTACTATTGATTGAGTACATACTCAGTGTCAGTCATTATGGGAAGCACTTTACATGCATGATATCAGTGTCCTCACAGTAAAAATGAAAAGATGAAGAAACTAAAGCAGAGAGTAGTTCAGTAACTTGTCCAAGGTCATATAACCTGCACCTTCCTTGCAGGTTTCATCTCTTCTGAACCCACGATCATTCACTGTCAGCAAATGACATGGAGGAAACATTCCTGATGGGATCATGAGAAGGAACATCCTTGACCCCAACAGTAGGGTCCTGCCTGGAGGAGGCGTTACTCCAGGAGGAAGCCAGCCTGGAGCTGGGGGAAGTGGGTGACCCTCCTGGTGCACCTGTGCCGGTTACCTGGACAAACTGGCCTCAGCCTTAATTCTCTCCAGGAATTCATTCAGCAGGAGTAGCAGTTCCTCTCTGCTCAGTATGTTCCAGAGACACTGAACGACCTCCTCAAAAAAGGTCTCAATATCTAGATGAAAGAAAAGGGAATAAGTTTATAAGAATATTTGGTGGGACATAAATGTTATTGAGTATAAAATAGTTAAAATTGATCTTGCTGAGCAGCAATCACCTGAGGAGCTCTTGGTGAGGTCACCTAGGGTTATGGATGGACTGTCCCCCCTCTCCCCGCCCCCATTTGTGTTGAAGAGTTAACCCCCTGGTGACCTTTCTGAAGATAGAGATTGTAAGGAGGTTAGGTGAAATGAAGTCCTACATAGGATTCCCAGGTAAATTGAGGTCATAGGTGGGATTCCCTGGGAGTTCTAGTGGTAAAGAACCTGCCCGCCAATGCGGGAGATATAAGAGAGCCAGGTTTGATCCCTGAGTCAGGAAGATCCCTTGAAGGAGGGCATGGCAAGCCACTCCAATATTCTTGTTTGGAGAATCCCATGGATAGAGGAGGCTGGCAGGCTGCAGTCCATGTGGTTGCAAAGAGTTGGACATGACTGAGCAACTCAACACACACACACAAAGAGAAGAAACAGCAAGTGTGATTTGTTAGTTATCACTTCCAGAATAGACAGGCAGCACCCTATAAATGAATGCTTTCATGTTTGGGCAGTGAAACAATTGAATACTTACATTAAATGGGATAAAGTAATGACTACAAATAGCCTCAGATCACTACAGGGTAAGATTAGTCCTCAATGAGTTATCAAAATCCCTGAGTGATTTCAGAGATCTGGAGGTTATGGAATTGTAGGTAAGATTGCTGGCCAGGCTATATATGTTTGTGTGGGCTGGGACTTGATATCAAATGTGTTTCTTGATAAATCTGCACAAAGAAGCATTATCCTTATTTCACAGAAGAGAAACTCAGACAGGACAATGGACATCCCAAGGCCACAGAACTGAAAGCTCTGAGGTTGAATCCAAGGTCAAGATTCAATCCAAGGTCAAATGTCAAGTCAGACATTTCTTGGACAAGACTTTGAATCCTTCTTCCATTTAAAACTCCTTTGATTTGTCCATTCTACTCTACAGCACACAAGGGGAATTCTTTGCAACTCATTTTTGGTGGTGAGCATGCAGTAGCGTATATAGAAGTACAAATATAATGTTGTACACACGAAACTTAGAAAACATTACAAACTCATGTTACCTAATTTTAAAAAAGACTTTAGGACCACATGCCATTGAGTAAAACTACCATGTGAGAGGATTCCTGCTTCTGATCACAGACTCTAGGATGGGCAGGGGAGGGAATCAACCAGATGGAGGAGGGGTGGAGCCAGATGTGATCCTCATCACCCCTCCCCTGCAGGTGGGAGGTGGCAAAGGCCAGACTGGGGTTCAGAGCAGGGTCCACTGACCCTTGCAGAGAGGCTGGGCTGGTGGCTGGGAAAAGCCGGAGGAAACAGCTTCTATAGTGATGCCCCAGGGTCTGGGAGCAGGAGGAGGCTTGGGCCAAGGGATAGAGCAGGAGAAGTCCAATGATGCTGGAGGACCTCCTCTCCCAGGCCTGCCTGGCCTTGGGGACTGCCATCTGCGGTCCATGCTCAGCGTGTGCTCTCCAGGCCACTGTACTGAGTCACTTGCTGGGTGGTGGGAGAGGCAGGAAGTCAGCACCTTGGTCATGGCTCCCTGAGGAGAGGGCCAGGAAGGAGGCTGTGGGCAGACCCCAGGGTGAGGGGAATCTCCTGGTCTCTCTTGGAAGCTCAAGGATGTTTATCCATCCTCTTCATGGTTCTTGATTTCTCTGTAGTTTAACTCAGCCTGGAAACACATTCCCTCAATTCTGGGTCACAAGTAGGAACCTTCCAGAGAAGAGAGAGCTGACTACCTGAGCAGTGTCTGAATTTTTCTGAGCTCATGGTGGCAGCAGGGGTTCCCAAAGATCTCCTTGCAACTCCTTGTTTGCATCAGGCTGGAAGGTGTGGCTTCACCCTTGGGGAAGAGAAAACAGACTGTGGGCTAGATCACGAGTGAGCATTGGCTGCAGGGAGCAGCGAGGGGGAGGCCTCTGGTGGGTTCCCCTGGGACGGCCACCAGTGCCACCAGGGACTTAACCCTCTGCGTTTCCCTGTCCCCTGGGCTCTGCTGGCTGTTAGTTAAGAAAAGTCACTCACCTCCTACAGCTCCTTCCAAGCTGAGTCAGAGTCCTGCTCTCCTGTTGGGGCACAGGGAGAAGGTAGTCAGACAGGAGAAGCCATCTGTGAAGTTATAGGAGCAGTAAAACCAGAGATGAAGAGCACATAGAAAGGAGCATAGAAAGGAATACTCTGGGAATTATATGAGGTCGGGACACCTGTGTCACTAATTGGTAATAACTACTATTGATTCAGTGTCTGTGATGTGCAGGCTCCTGAAACTCACCTAAACATGGGTCAGCCCAAGACTTCATGCTGGTGCCAGAGTCTGGACTTGAACCCAAGTCTTTCTGATTCAAATAGCAGGTTAATGATAACTATGCTGTACTCTCAACAATATTCAAAAATACTTACCTGGGGATATATGTTAATTGGTAAATGACTCTTTTTATTCCAAAATGATGTCTTGCTCCCTGTGCCTGAATCTCTGCCTTGATAAAGTTTCTGGTGCTGCAGCTCCCACAGCCCACATCCTCCTGCCTTCTGCAGGAGCCTTTCTCCCACAAGCCCCCTCCCTGCAGCCCTTCTCTGGGCAGCTGAGGACCTGGATGGCGCCCAGTCCTCTCTGCTGTCCTCCCCTGACTGTGGCACTTTGGGGTGTTTCTAATTGTTTGTGTAAATAATAGTGTAAAGAACACACTTCTTGTATGAAACTTTGCGTGTACTTGAGACCGTGTCCTTAAGCTGTTTCTGGAAGTAGAATGATTTGGTCAGGGCTCTAAACATTTTAAATATTTTCATACCTAGAGTCGCTCTGTTGTGCCAAAAAATTGCACCAATTGATTACAGTTATATTCATATATGAGGGTGTCAATTCTTTTAATCTTGCCAATTCTTAGAAGTCTCCTCTTCAAAACAGATCTTTATTGAGAGACAATTTTTAAATTCTGTTTGGGATTACATTGTCTTGGTAGATGATGGAAGAAAGCAAATGTTGATTACATTCAGCAGTATTGTAAGAAGACAAAAGTGCATTTATCAGCTCCTTCTCCTGACACCTGACTGAAATGATAGGAAACATGCTTACAGTTGTAATAATGGCTACTGATAGGAGGCGTCTCTGTGTTTGTGGTCTTTGTTCTGTACTGATAGTTGATCTAAGACTTTACCGAATATAATTTGGATCATTCCAGTAACCCTTGAGATATGTACACCAACTCCCCTCCTTTTTTCATAGATGTTATGTTACTTGCCCAAGGTCAGAAATCTTGTCCATGATAGATTAGGTTTCAACCCACTTACTGGGCTCCAAGAGCCCATACCTTGCCTCTCGGTGCTCTGCTGCTAATATAAAGCCGGGAATGTGGGCAACAGGAGCCCAGAGTCTTCAGCAATAGTTTGAAGACTGAGTGGATGAAGAAGTGACTGCTGAATAAAGAGGGGTGGAGGAAAGAAATGGAGAGAAGGTGTACAGGCTAGAGGAATGCTTACTTAGAGCAAAATGAGAGTGACACAGAAGGAGAAAGCAAGGGATAGTCCAGCAACCCACATCCCATCACATATTCACCCAACTCCACACCAGACGGAGGAAAATCTTAATTCAGAGACTCCAGAAAAAATATTTCTGTATTCTGGAATTTAGGGGTCCTCAGGCAAGCACTCTACAGGGCAGCTTACCAGTCAACTCTACTCCCTCTTAAATATGAATGGGTCATCCAGGATTAGATACATGGAAAGGATCACAATGTGGAAAAGATGACTTAGACAAACAGATGAGAAATGACAACAGGAGAGATGGATGGACAATTCTGAAGGAAGAAAATAATTTTTAAAACTTGAACTCAGATCGTTAAGTCAATTAGAAAGGATTTTTATTCATAAAATGAGATGCACTGAGAAGTGGGAAAAATTGAAACAGACAAAAAAAAATCTTGGGAATTAATAAGTGTTTACCAAATAAGTCTAAAGAAAGATTGGAAAAGAAGGTCAAAAAAAGCTTCCAGAAATTTTTTTAAATGACAGAAGAAATGAAGCTAAATGGCGAATCGAAACGTTGCTATTCACAGTCGTTCCTGAGCAAGTTACTTGAGAGTGAGGTGCAGAGGGAAAGAAAAGATGTGTGTGTGTGATGATGATGCAAAGGATAACCAAGAGAAAGAAAGATTCCTGAATGTGATCCAGGAATCAGGAACATCAACCCAGAGAGAAGGGAATCCAAGGATCACAGCTGGGCACACAGCAGATCTAGAGAGAAACCAGTTCAGAATGGGGTAAAAAGTCCAGAGTCTGTGGGGACAGGGGACTCGGTATCATATGAGGCACAGGTGCAAAGAAATGGAGGAAATTTGAAGACAGACAGTGCAAGGGGTGAAAACAAAGGCAATTCCAAACATCAGGAAAAACTGAAGCTGTGCCAAAATGTATGTGCAAATAGATAGTGTTAATACAAGTTACTCAAGGGAAAATATTTAAAACATCACAAAAATGTAAATTCTCTTCTTTGACTTTTAACTTTTAGAACAAGGCATTTAAATATGAGAACTTAATTTATTTGCTGTCAATCAATATAAACATTAAATCACACTTCTAGAAGTTGGGAACTGAAGCACAGAAGGGAGAAAGAGAAAGTCTCATTTTACAAAGTGGGGAATCAAGAAACACCAGTTGAACCTGAGCGCCTAAGAAACAATGGCACAAATAAAGTGCATATAACCACAAAGTTTTCTAATAGAAGAGTAAGATTAGTGATATAATGATATTAGGAGAAGATAGGGACGGATATAAGAAAAAGTATAAGAATAACTGAAATCATTATCTTCCCTGGTAAGAAGTAAGTTAATAGTATCAAACCTTTTAAATTAGGAAAAGAAAAATATGATACTTAATGTTTATTAGCTATTGTGGTTGACTTCCCACTCTGCACCAGGCAGCATTCTAAGTGCTTCTCAAGCATTTACTTATTTTTACTTCTCTCAATGACCCTGTAAGTAAGGATGTTATCTAAGGATGTTGCTTAATTACCTAAAGAAAAAGCAAACAACTGAAAGTGCTTTTTACTACGAGGTGTGCAGAACCCTCTGTATAAACTGATTTGTTTTAAATATATGCATTTAGTATTTTGGATTTTTTTAATTTTATAAAAGCAGAAGTCACTTCATAGTAGTTAGTAACCCATAAGAATGGATTGATTTCTGGCACCACCACATAAAAGTGGTGGAAGCAATTGGATTAAGAGACAATAAGAAGTAAGCTGACACCCGATGTGACAACTGTCAGTGTAGCAGACATGTTTGTGATGATGAAGCCAAGCTCTCTAGGAAAAGGAGGGATGATAATACACATAAACCAGGACAATCACAGTGACCGGTGGCCTTAAACAGAGCCATCATCTGGCAGCACCTTGCCCACAAACATGTGCACCCATGGGCTTCTGTCCACTCAAAGGAAGCAAGAGTCCTTGAAGGGGAGGTCAGTTCCACAGGTCGGCATCTATATCCACAGGTTGGCATCTATACACCCCCAAAGGCAAAGATTCTCTTGGAAACGTTTAGAGCAGCATTTAGAAGGGGCACCCACATAAAATGAGCTTCCCTGGTGGCTCAGATGGTAAAGAATCTGCTTGCAATGTGAGAGACCTGGGTTCGAGCCCTGGGAAGATCCCTCAGAGAAGGAATGGCTACCCACTCCAGTATTCAGGTCTAGAGAATTCCATGGACAGAGGACCCAGGCTCCTCTGACAGGCCATGCGATCACAAAGAGTCGGACCCAACTGAGCAACTTTAATGTAACTCACATATAATCATGGTGCTGACGATGGAAAGTGAATACTATGATTATGTTTCATTGGGCCAAGTTGAGTCTGAGAAAGGCCATGAGTTCATAACAATTCAAGGAGAAGAGTTTATATCAAGTGTGGCTAAGAAGGGAGACATAAAGCTTACAAAAGGTAGCTATGCTGCAAAGAGGAGTAAGTGTAGTGGGAAATATTTCACTGTTAACTGAATTTAATAATAAGAGGAGTATTAAAATCAATGGATATATTCCTTTCTGTCTGTTTATGTGACCATTATAAAGGACTGAGAAGGAAAGAATACCCCTGACATCCTAAGGCTGGCCTGGTATCACAACAGGGTGCTGCTCTTCTCCCGTTGGATGTAAAGGCTCTCACAGAATTCCAGACTCACACAGGGTCACCCTGAGAGCAGGAACAAAGGAGACAGCAAACACCCGTCACTGTGCCCCCATCAACACCACACCCCCTCCCTTGGGTGAAAAGCATGACTGCTCCTTCTTTACCAGTCACACCTTTATGCTCACTCTGGTCTCCTCTCTCCATAGATGAGTTACCGAGACCCCCACTGATAGAAGTGCCCCTCATTTTCTGTGTCACCTAATCTAGAGTGGACCCATTTCCTTAGTGAGTGAGTGAAAGTCTCTCAGTCATGTTCAACTCTTTGCAACCCCATGGACTGTAGAATCCATGGCATTCTCTAGGCCAGAGTACTGCAGTGGGTAGCCTTTCCCTTCTCCAGGGGATCTTTCCGACCCAGGAATCAAATTGGGATCTCCTGCATTGCAGGCAGATTCTTTACCAACTGATCTATCCGGGAAGCCTCCATTTCCTTAGAGCCTCCCCCAAATCCCCTCACCTGAGCTCCCATCCTAGAATCTTTCTATCACCTTCTCTCTGTGATGCCTGGGGTTGTCCCTCAGGAAGAGTAACTTGTTCACTAGGGAGTGTGCCTGTTGGTGGAGGCTGGAGGCACTGATTGTGTGATGGGAGAAAATTCGCACAGGCAGGTCTACCTTGAAGCAGGTGGGAGAAGAGAGCTGGCTGGTCCCGCTCCACCCTCTCTGCCTGGAAGCTGCATGACCCAGGAGCCAGGGAAGCCAAATGACATCATGAAACACAAGGACCAAGAGCCAAGGCAGAGAGAAGAGGAGGGCTTGGGCAGAAAGGGCTGGATCCTGGGTGATGCCAAAACTTTGTGAACGCATCTGAACCATCAACCTCATCCTTCATCCTTCCGTCGCATTCTTGGCCTGGTCCTGACCCTTGTCTGGGGCCTCAGATGCATGTGGATGCTGATAGTGCTTCCTCTGCTGGATTCCTATCCAGGCTTCCTCCTCTGTTAGCCTCTGATTGGTCCCTTTCTGGAAAGGCTGTTGGTGGGAGAGGGGAGGACCCTGGAGAAGACTGGCCCTGCCAGGCTGCATGGCCAGTCATGCATCCCTTCCCTCCTCGTAGGCAGACAGATTCTCCCCAACCATCTCCCTCCTGTGCCTGCAGTCACCCTCCCTGGGAAGGGAAAGGGGCATTAAGAAAGTCCCTGGCCGAGCACCCGCACCCTCTCGACTGCCCCAGCTCCTGTCTTCCTCACACTCTCTGTCTCCACAGGGCCTGCTGCACGAGACTGGCACCGCACTTGGCACAGGCTGCCCCTCTCCAGGACATGTGCTTCCCCACTGGCCTCACCGTGTGACGGGTTACTTGTCCCTGGAGGCTCAGCTCCAATCCTCCCTCTGCCACCTTCCCCCAGTTGCTCTTCAGCCCCTCTTGAAGGCCGCACTTTCCTGGTCATGGTCCTTTTGTTCAGTTTCTCCAGGTCTGAGAACCCTTCCCGCATCATCAGGGGCCCTGTCTCTTCTCTGCTGCTCCTCCTGTCCAGGGCCTCTGGGCACCCTCCACCCTTCTGGGCACAGCCGGTTCAAAATATGAGTGGCGGGACCCCTTATGGGGACATGAAACAAGCAGCCTCTCAGTGACACAGCACAACCCCACTTTCCCCTGTTAAAATTAGAAAGGGAGGGATGGGAGAAGGGGATAAAGAGGAAGAGAATGGAGAAGAAACTAAAGATCCTAATCAATCAATCTTTCAAAAGGATCCAACGTGCACCAGAGAGAAAAAACTGAAGGGACTGAAGGAAGCATTAAAAATAACATTGATTTGAGAAAGCCTTTCTAAATGCACACATTCCACAAGATATAATGGAAATTCTGACCTACTGAACTCTTGGAAATGAAAATTGCCAAGGATCCCATAAACCAGGTCAGAAAAAACATCTGCACCCACAGAGAAAATTGGAAATCAGCTTTTAAAAACTTAGTAAGAGAATAGAACAAACAATTCCCCAGGAGGTAGCTTGCCCAGGGTCACACAGCTCTCTGTGGGCAGAGAGGAGGCCAAGGCCAGGCCTTTGGACATGGGTACAAGGGCTGGGTGGGAATGTGGTTTTAATACCCCAACGTTTCTAGGGTTGTCTCTGCCAGTAAAAAACATAGATCTAAGCTCATGCCCCTCCTGTTATACTGATGTCTGTAGAGTTCGGCTTTTTATCTTAACATTGCAACACTGGGATGTATGTGGACCTTGTGCAGTGAGCCCTTCTCACTTCTTCCAGCAGCGCCACCTTCCCCACACAGGACCTCCCATCACCCACATCCTGAGCAGAGGTCCTGGCAAACACAGGAAGCCAACGCCCTTTGACTCCCCACTTGGTTTCCTGTCTATTTCCAAGGCTCACTGTCCCCAGGGCCTGGCACTGAGCCTGGCTTTCAGAGGTAGGGTTTTTCAACAAACCTTTATTCCTTGTAACTGAAAAAAATCTCCTTTCCCCCATCAGCCCCAGCCTAGCAGCCTGGGGACAGCTTTAAGGTGGCCAGGCCATAGGAGGGGAGGCTCTGATTCCCCTGTCCTCCTCTACCCTCTCTGTTTCCTCCAATTTCCCAAAGTACTAAGCACACCCAACACCCACCTTCCTTCTGGGGTCTCCCGCTCATGTCTCAGGAATCCACATCCTGAGCTGAGCCCACCTGACCCGCTGTGGCCCTCCCTCTGCTCTGTTTAGGGGCCCTCGGCTGGGAGGAAGCCTTCAGACACACCTGCCTCCACATCCAGGCTCTGCCCCTGCTTAACCTGCTGCCTCGGCCATGACCTCACCTCTCTGCACTTCCAGTTCCCTTCTTCTGTCAACTAGTGACATCATCCTTTCTCAGACATTCATCCTGAGGATGGGGAGATGGGCAGGGTCCCTCCCCTCTGCTTACCCAGGGGTTTTCCTCTGGCTGAGTGTGAACAAGATCCAGACGTTCTCAGCTGTGCAGAGGCAGCCGCCAGCTGTGCATCTCTGCAATGACCACACACACCCTCTGTGACTAGATATACTCTGGGAAGCAAAAGTGAAAGCAAAACCCTCACTTCTGAGTGGTTCAAGTCAAACAAACACCCTGCCCACCAGGCCTTCCCTGGGACTATTTCCACCACCAGCTGACCCGCTTAGAGAAAGAAGCCCAGTCCTGACATTCCACATCCTTCTTGACACAGTCCACTCCGTCTCGGGCTCCATGAAGGAAGACCTGCCACCAACACACCGTGAGTCCCTTGGCAAATCACACTCCACCCGCCTCATTCCATCTTCTCACCCCTCCAACCCCACACTCACCAGCCTGCCTGCCTCATTCACCTTCGTGCCACCAGCATGAGGTACAGTCCTAGAACAGACCAGCTGCTCAGTGCACACTGGTCACACTCTACTGCTGAGGGCCATGTCCAGGTAGCTTCTAGGATTCACTCACACTTCTAGGTTCTTCTTCCAGGGACACCTGCTGCATCCAACCAGGAGAAATGCTTTCTGCAAAGCCCAAATCTGGCATCACCTCCTCTGAGAAGCCCTCCATGACCTCACCTTAGAGTCCACTGTTTCCTGTTCTCCTCCCATGGTATCTAGAAGAGGGGCCTAAGGCCACCCCTCAGCCACTCTGTCCATGCACTTCCCCCCATCCCTTTTGATCAGATCCCTCTAGACTTAGCCCTGCTGGCAGGGACAGAACTAGTGCATTTAGTCCACATGAGGAGGGCTGGCCTTGGTGGTCACTGCCATAATGTGGATGCAGAAGTTTGTGGGAAGGGCTGAGAGCACACTGCCTTTTTCTATCTCGGCTTATCTCCACCTGACAACAGATTTTTTTCTCTCCAAATGGAGGACTTTTATCAGAAACCAGTGTCCTGGCGACTCAGAGAAGTCTGCAGTGGAGAGCTGGCCAAGTCTCCGTTTGGTTCCTGAGCAAAGAGCCTCTGTGGACGGGGCTGAGCGTGTGGCAGGTGCTGTGCTCGCACCGTCCACACCTTTCCTGTTGAATCTCACATCAGCTCTAGGAGGGCCAGCTCCATTTCATAGATGAAGAAATGCAGGTCAAGTTCCCACAGTCTGAGAGTCCTGCAGCTGGACTGCTGGTGAACTTCTCGGTTTGCCTCAAGCAGAAGTGACTGCAGTGGACCTGGATGCCCCATGGAGGCCCGCCTGCCCTTCCCTCAGGGCTGCTTCACCCCTGGAAATGTCCCTGGGCCATTATGGTCCCCTCCCCCCAGGTTTTGAGGGAGGGACAGGAGATTATTCCATGAGGATAGCCAACCATAGTTTGTTTTTAAAGCCAACTGTTATGTATCTGACGTGTTTTGCAGATAAGGGAGCTGAGAGGAAGGGAGAGGTGGGCACTTTGTTCCAGCAACTCAGGGACTTGTGTTTGGTGGGAGAATGTCAGCAGCTCACATCCTGCAAACATTCATTTGACACCCTGTTCCCAGAGCTCAGGGCTCAGGCCAGGACACAAGCCCCAGAGCCCAGACACAGAGGAGTCAAGGGGCAAATGGGCAGCTGCCCGGCCCACTGACCTGCACAAGTCTGCCTCTGACCCCATGGGAGCTGCTGGAACTCAAGGATGCCTCTTCCTCAGAGTTCGGGGTCCTCTGGGGACAGCCAGATCTGGGTGTCACACCTACAGAAGGGACACAGGGAGGAAGAGAGGGAGGCAGGGGTTTTTCTGCAGGGAAAATCGGAGCACAGTCACCATTCCCACCTGCTCACTTTAAACCTCAGGCAGAAATCCAGGAAGCAGCCGGGCGGGAAAGCCACGTGGGTCTCCCCGGGGGACACCTGCCTGGGTGAGGGCGGCCAGTCCCTGCTTCCTCAGTGCCTCCACACAGGACAGCTGGGAGCCCCGAGCTGCTGGTGGGCGTCCCGGGACTCACTTCCCGGCCAGGTAGCCCCTGCATCAGGCCTGGAAGTCGATGATGACATTGGTATCTTCAGGTTCTGCTCCTCCTCCAGGTGGGCCAGCACAGTAGCCCAAAGAAAACCTTGCTCTGGCCCATGTAGTACAGGTTGCTCTCGATCTCCAGGACCCTGATGTAGAAGAGGAGAGCTGGCCGCTGACCACATGCCACCCCAGCCACCACGGAGTCCTAGAGAAAGACCAAGGCCCTGGATCGGTCTTAACGCTCTGCGCACAGACTTCTCCTGATGCAGGGAAAGCGGGCTGGAGGAACTCCAGGAAGGGGGCACGTGGGGGCCAGCACGGGACAGGTAAGGAGTCAGACTTGCAGAGAAACACAGAACCTGGGCCCTGAAGGGATTTTACCTGCTGGCATCTCTGTCCCCATGCATTTCTAACAAAGATGGCAGTGGATATCGGGGCTCTGGTACATTACCCTAGGTAATTAGAGAAAGAGTGTTTCTTTAAACAGGTGAAGTCTAGAGGGGCTTCAGCATACTTAGGAACCTAAGGAGCGAAGCAGGGGAAGCCAAGAAAGTGGGGCCAGGTGCAGGATGGCGTGCAAGGGCCACAAGTGGCTTGGGAGCAGCGCTGTGACAGGGCAAGTCTCTCATCAACAACTATCATTGATGAGGAGGCTGGGCCCAGATTGGGTGTAACCCAGCATCCGAGTGAAACCAGTTGTTAGCTACTCTGTGCAAGCAACACAATTTGCTGAGAAGAACCAGCTTTCGTCTAAGCCAGGACCTCCACAGACTGAAGACACCCCTGTTCAATTAGGTCTGCGCCCTGGGTTCCATCCACTGGAGGCTGTGCACCATGCGGTATGAACATGTGCTCATAGGTGGCCTTGGCCACACCTCGATGGCTAAGCCAGCCTGCAGGGACACCCGGGGCCGGGGGCGGTGGCGGCGGGGGGTGGTGGGTCAGACACAGGGAGCCTTTAAGCGCTCATTCCCTTTGCCCCAACAATGTCATCTGCAGAGCCCACCCCCAGAAAAACAGTCTCAAAGATGAGGGGGAAACTTCATACACAAATATGTTCAGTGCAGTGTTATTTAAAAGGAAGGAAGTTGCAAGAGCCTAAATTCCAACAATATGGGCAGAGCCAACTTAGACATTTGCGATGTGTTAGTCATTCAGTTGTGTTCAAGTCTTTGAACTGTAGCTCAAGCCATGGACTGTAGCTCACCGGACTCCTCTGTCCATGAAATTCTCCAGGCAAGAATCCTGGAGTGGGTTGCCATTCCCTTCTCCAGGAAGTCTTCCCGACCCAGGGATATGAACTCGGGTCTCCCACATTGAGGGCAGATTCTTTAGGGTCTGGCCACCAGGCAAGTGAAGTAAAGTCGCTCAGTCGTGTCTGACTCTTTGCGACCCCGTGGACTGTAGCCTACCAGGCTCCTCCGTCCATGAGATTCTCCAGGCAAGAATACTGGAGTGGGTTGCCATCTCCTTCTCCAGGGGATCTTCCCAACCCTGGGACCGAACCAGGGCCTCCCGCATTGAAGGCAGACACTTTAACCTCTGAGCCACCAGGGAAGTTACCAGGCAAAGACCTTTTTAAAATATAGGGATGAACTGAAGTATGTACAGAAGAAATGACAAGATTTTTGAGGTTTGCTTCTAAAAACACAGCTGCACTGTAGGGAGATGGCCAATAATCTTACTGGGGGAATTATTTTACTTCTCTAGGTTTTACCCCATTTTCTGAATCTGAACCATTAGTTGTAGTGTTTTCATAATGAAATATACAGCTTCTTTAATTATCAGGTTAAAGAATGGTTGGGCATAACACGTCTGCTGTCTTTCAAAAACAATGTCCCTATCTTTGGAGGGAGGGCTCTGCCCAGACTCAGCAGTCATCACCGGTATGAGGTCCAGGACAGCACCCTTTGAAAAAGAACAACTTAATGTGAACTTCCAGGCATTTTTGAGAGATGGGAGAAGGATTTTAAAGATATCCAGCACCAAGGCATGAGAGAAACATGAAATTGTCAGCAGAGGCTCTGCCCGGAGGCACTCAGGCCCTGGGTGGCAGGCACATGTGTGCAGCACACATCCCTGCCCACCTCTCGCCACGGGGGATAGGACAGGAGGTGAGGACAGACAGCTGCATGGTCTGGGCTCCCAGGGGGGTGGGTACTCTGCACTGGACCCAGGATGAGCTGTGTTACAGAAACATCACATGCTTGCTTCACTTCCTCCTGGAACAGAATACCCTGCGTTCTCCCAACCAATCAGCTCAACATGGATCAGGGAGGAGGCTCAAGGCACCCAGTAGGCCACCGAGGATGGCCCTCCCCAGGCAGGGGCCTCAGCCACTCTCCTGGTCCCTGGGCCCAGCTTCCTCCTGCTCTCCGTTGGGGTGACAAGCACCTGCTCTCAGAGGTACAGTGAGGTCCTGATTAGGACCCAGGTGACAGTGCTGACACAGTGATGGCCCAGCCCAGGCTCCACAGGGGTGAATTTCCCCGCAGGAAAGAGGAACAGGGAGTGGGATCCCAGTGAAGACTGGTGTCAGGAGAGCAATGTTCCTGGGAGCCGGGGTCTCTACTGCACTTCCCTGTTGCCTGCACATATATAATACACATGCAGAAGACTGAGAAAGGAGCCTGATGGACCAGGAGATGCACTGGCATCGCGCTGGGGCCCTTCACCCTTGACATCACTGCAAGATGCAGCAGGGGGAGGGGATTCCTGTTTGTCTCCAGCTGGGGAAGTGGGCGGTGCACTTACTGTCATGTGTGGGGTACTTGGACCCAGAACAGCGTGAGGAGAGTCATGTCTGTTGGTCTGGGCAGAGGGCACGTGTGCATCCAGGAAGCACTCAATCTGGAGCCTCTCTACCTGAGACTTTCCCCCAGGGTTCAGGTCCCTGTTACTCATTCATCTTCCTCATCCTTCAGCCTGATATATCAGTCTAAGGATACTGTCCCCAGGCCCAAGTTATTCTGTCTCTTGGGAACTTGACATTGAGATTCCAGGTGTTTGAACCAGAGCCCCCTGCTGATGGGACCTCAGGGGACAGACTGTTGGATCCTGGAGGGGGACGTGTCCTGCTTCCTGTCCTTCCTGAGCTGTGCACGTTTGGGACTTCTTTCTTTCCTCTAATCTGGACTTCTTCCCTCTCAGTGCACCCTCTTCTGTGCTCACTTAGCCAGATATAGTTTCTGTTGCTCAGAACTACAAGGATCTCATGTGATACGAATCACCGTGGAGTTGCATCAGCCACACATTGAGCTCAATGGAGTCTAGCTCTAAGGGTTTGGGGGGAGATGGGGGTGGACACAGAATGGTTCTGTACCCAGTGCCTGAAACCCTGCTCAGAGAAGTCTGTGGAGGATGGGAATTCTCCAGGAACTGATGAAGAACCGATGAAGGAATGAACTCACATTTCTGAAGGTCAGGCAGGTGATGGCCATGACTGCTGACATCTTCAAGAAGGAATGAGAGGACTGGTTGAAGCCTCAGGAAAACACGGGCTGAGAGGGAGTCCGAGGCACCGAGGAAAGTCTTCCGAGGGAGGTTTGGACAAAAGTGTGGAGAAGGCTCTGCAGCATGTGGGGAGGGACTTAGGAGATGTCCTGGGATCATTTCCAGCTCCCAGGTCTCTGGCTTCCTGCCCTGGGCTCCAGGCATGGGAAACTGTAAGGTGCTCACATGCTCCACACGTGGAAACACAGAGAGTTGTGCCCTGTGGAGCAGGCCCATGGGGGTGAGAGCCACACCCAGATGCTCCCCTCTCCACACTGGAGAGGAGGAGCCTGAGGCATCCCATGAAGGCTCCTTAGAAGGTCTAGGCAGCTGCAATCCCAGACGGTTGGCCAGGTCAGAACATAGCCTTGGATGGACTTTCCCTCCTTCCTGCCCACTTCCCCAAGCCACTCAGTCCTGCTCCTGGGGATGGAGTGAGCCTGGCATCCAGCTCTGCCCTAGGGGGGACCGCAGGTTCTAGCAGGCTAGGCTGCAGCGAGGCTTTGAGCATCTGTGCTCAGAGTCATAGGCAGCTGTGGAGGAGGGGAAACAGGTAGAGCTAAGATCAATATTCTTAAGAGTCATTCTAGCCCCATGTGGGGAATAGATAGGTGAGGCAGGGCAGTGCCCCAAGGTAAACACAGGAAGACCATTCTGGACGTTCCTACAGGAGTCCTGGTGAAACATGAAGGCAGCCTGGGTGAGGCGTGTGCTCTCTCTCTGCCCCTCTGTTTACGGCTGACCCCCCTCCTCACTCCTGCACACAAGCCCTCTGCTCTCAACCACCCTCGGGTGCCCTGTGTCCATCCTTGTCCCCGGGGCTGGAGGAGGAATATCCCTGTGCTCAGCCCAAGTCAGATGACATGGGCTCCCCCTGGTGTCCTATGGGGCCTGCGGGGCTCCAGGGTCTGAGGGAAACAACTTTATGGGAGCCCAGCAGGCAGGCAGGAGAAGCCATGGAGGATGTGCTTCCTGAGACCCTGGGAGACAGGCTCATGGGGAAGGAGGTCAGGCATCTGGAGCCCAGCTGAGCTCATCAATCAATGCAAGGAAGCCTCAGTCAATCAGTTCATATTTATTGAACTAAAGTCTGTAGAACACAATGTGGAGAGAGGCAGATGGTCCTAGAATATCTTGTTTTGCTTCATCCCCAACTGAGGAGGAAATTGAGGGTCAGAGAGGCCTTGTCTGTTGACCCCAGGCTGGTTGATCTCCTTGATACACTGCATAGTTCCTTGACCTGATGATGTCTTCTGCTTCATCTTTCTTTCTCTTTATGCCAAATCAATCTCTGTTCCTACACAACACTGGGAATTTCATGGGAACTTCACTGGTCTCTCGGTGCACCCTGAACTCAAAGGGCACCTGGATACTTGTCAGATGCTCCATCCACTGAGTTGTCATCACCACTGCTGCCGCCACCATCATCACCACCACTGTCACCAAGAAGCCACTGCCTGAAGTTCTACATAGACCATTCTTCAGAGAAGATATACAGATGGCTAGCCAGCATATGCAAAGAGGCTGAACACTGCTAATTATTCAGTTCAGTTCAGTCAGGCACTCAGTCGTGTCCGACTCTTCACGACCCCATGGACCACAGCACGCCAGGCCTCCCTGTCCATTACCATCTCCCGGAGTCCACTCAAACTCATCTCCATTGAGTCAGTGATGCCATCCAACCATCTCATCCTCTGTGGATGCTAATCAAAACTACAATAAGAGATCACCCCCTACCAATCAGAAGGGCCATCAAGTCAAAGTCTACAGACAATCAGTATTGGAGATGATGTGGAGAAAAGGCAAGCCTCCTACACTGTTGCTGGGAATATAAATTGGTGTGGCCATTATGGAAAACAGTAAAGAAGTTCCTTATAAATTAAAAATCGAGCTATCAGGTAATCCAGCGATCCCACTTCAGGGCATATATTTGGAAAAGAAAAAGTTCCAATTTGAAAAGATACATGCACCCCATGTTCATAGCAGCACTATTTACAACAGCCAAGACATGGAAGCAACCTAAATGTCCGTCAACAGATGAAGGGATAAAGACAATGTGGCACATACAAACAATGGAATATGACTCAGCCATAAAAAGAATGAAACAATGCCTTTTGTAGTAACATGTATGGATCTAGAGGTGATCATACTAAGTGAAGTAAGTCTGGCAGAAGAGACAGATACATAATATCACTTATATGGAGAATCTAAGGAATAGTCTAGGTGGTTCCCTGGTGCTCTAGTGGTTAGCATTTGGTGGTTTTGCTGCTATGGCCACGTTTATCCCACGTCGGGGATCTGAGATCCCACAAGCTGCTTGGCATGGCCAAAAGAAAAGAGTCCAAACTTATGAACAAACCAAAACAGACTCATAAAAACATAATTTGTTGTTACTAAAGAGAGAGAGGGGTAAACTAGGAGTATGGGATTAACAGATGCACACTACCATATATAAAATGGATTAAAAAAACAAGGACTTTATGTATAACACAGGGAATAATAGTATTTTATAATAATCTGTAATGAAAAAAATTAAAAAGAATATAGGTATATACATAGATTATGTATAATTGAATCACTTTGATGTTCACCTGAACTAACAGAATATTGTGAATCAACTCTACTTCAATTAAAGAAACAAGCAGACAAAAGAACTCACAGCCTAATTAAGATAAAATGCTGGGATCAAAGGCGAGTTGTTGGAGAAGTCGGGCTAGAGGCCACCACCAGGGGGAGACTCTTCTTGCTGGGGCATCAGACCCCGGGAAGGGCGAAAGAGCAGCCCCTGCTACTTCCCCTGGATCCCAACGATCCTGCCTCTCTGACTATCCCCCATTTTCAGCCCTTTTGTCTTTCTGTGTCTCATTGCTAGTTCCCCTGCCTCTACCTGTATTCTGCACCCAGTGTCGTCTTTAGTTCAAAGTAAGTGGTTTCTGAGAAGGCTTTCTTATCTCTCCTTGCTGTTCTTTGGAACTCTGCATTCAGATGCTTATATCTTTCCTTTTCTTCTTTGCTTTTCGCTTCTCTTTTCACAGCTATTTGTAAGGCCTCCCCAGACAGCCAAGCAGAGATAAGAAAGCCTTCCTCAGCGATCAATGCAAAGAAATAGAGGAAAACAACAGAATGGGAAAGACTAGAGATCTCTTCAAGAAAATTAGAGATACCAAGGGAACATTTCATGCAAAGATGGGCTCGATAAAGGACAGAAATGGTATGACCTAACAGAAGCAGAAGATATTAAGAAGAGGTGGCAAGAATACACAGAAGACTATACAAAGAAGATCTTCAAGACCCAGATAATCAGGATGGTGTGATCACTGACCTAGAGCCAGACATCCTGGAATGTGAAGTCAAGTGGGCCTTAGAAAGCATCACTACGAACAAAGCTAGTGGAGGTGATGGCATTCCAGTTAAGCTATTTGAAATCCTGAAAGATGATGCTGTGAAAGTGCTGCACTCAATATGCCAGCACATTTGGAAAACTCAGCAGTGGCCACAGGACTGGAAAAGGTCAGTTTTCATTCCAATCCCAAAGAAAGGCAATGCCAAAGAATGCTCAAACTACCACACAATTGCACTCATCTCACATGCTAGTAAAGTAATGCTCAAAATTCTCCAAGCCAGGCTTCAACAATATGTGAACCATGAACTTCCAGATGTTCAAGCTGGTTTTAGAAAAGGCAGAGGAACCAGAGATCAAATTGCCAACATCTGCTGGATCATGGAAAAAGCAAGCAAGTTCCAGAAAAACATCTATTTCTGCTTTATTGACTATGCCAAAGCCTTTGACTGTGTGGATCACAATAAACTGTGGAAAATTCTGAAAGAGATGGGAATACCAGACCACCTCACATGCATCTTGAGAAATTTGTATGCAGGTCAGGAAGCAACAGTTAAAACTGGATATGGAACAACGACTGGTTCCAAATAGTAAAAGGGGTACGTCAAGCCTGTATATTGTCATCCTGCTTATTTAACTTACATGCAGAGTACATCACGAGAAATGCTGGGCTGGAAAAAGCACAAGCTGGAATCAAGATTACCAGGAGAAATATCAATAACCTCAGATATGCAGATCACACCACCCTTATGGCAGAAAGTGAGGAGGAACTACAAAGCTTCTTGAAGAAAGTGAAAGAGGAAAATGAAAAAGTTGGCTTAAAGCTCATCATTCAGAAAACTAAGATCATGGCATCCAGTCCCATCACTTCATGGGAAGTAGATAAGAAACAGTGGAAATAGTGTCAGACTTCATTTTTGGGGGCTCCGAAACTACTGCAGATGGTGATTGCAGCCATGAAATTAAAAGACACTTACTCCTTGGAAGGAAAGTTATGACCAACCTAGATAGCATATTCAAAAGCAGAGACATTACTTTGCCAACAAAGGTCCGTCTAATCAAGGGTATGGTTTTTCCAGTGGTCATGTATGGATGTGAGAGTTGGACTGTGAAGAAAGCTGAGTGCCAAAGAATTGATGCTTTTGAACTGTGGTGTTGGAGAAGACTCTTGAGAGTCCATTGGACTGCAAGGAGATCCAACCAGTCCATCCTAAAGTAGATCAGTCCTGGGTGTTCTTTGGAAGGACTGATGCTAAAGCTGAAACTCCAGTACTTTGGCCACCTCATGCGAAGAGTTGACTCACTGGAAAAGACTCTGATGCTGGGAGGGATTGGGGGCAGGAGGAGAAGGGGATGACAGAGGATGAGATTGCTGGATGGCATCACTGACTCAATGGACATGGGTTTGGGTGAACTCCGGGAGTTAGTGATGGACAGGGAGGCCTGGCCTGCTGCAATTCATGGGGTCACAGAGTCAGACACAACTGAGCAACTGAAATGAACTGACTGAAGTGGTTTCTGATGGGAAGGGAGTTAAGGGGAGAATGGATACATGTACATGTATGGCTGAGTCCCTTCACTGTTCAACTGAAACTATCACAGCACTGTTAATCGACTTTTCCTCAATACAAATAGAAAGTTTATAGTGTGAAAAAAGTGCCCTCCACTACAGGATAGCTAGGGACCCTGAGTGAGGATCAGGCTGGGTGAGGTAGGTGTCCCGGGACTCACCTCCTGGCCAGGTAGCCCCAGTAGCAGGCCTGGAAGCCGATCATGATGTCCGTGATCTTCAGGTCCCACTCCTCCTCCAGGTGGGCCAGCACACCGGCCTGGAAGAACACCTAGCCCTGGCCCATGTGGTACAGGTGGCTCTCGAGCTCCAGGGCTTCGATCCAGAGGAGGAGAGTCTGCTGCTGCCCATGGGGCACCCCATCCACCACAGAGCCGTGGAGCAAGGCCAAGGCCAGGGAAGGGGCCTGGAGCCTGGGTTGGCCCTGCTGCTCTGTGGGCAGCCTCCTCCTGGTGCAGGGAGAGTGGGGCTGCGGGGACGCAGGAGGGGGCAAGTGGGGGTAGCATGGGACAGGTAACCAGTAAAAGCTGCAGAGAAATACAGAACCTCGGCCCTGTAGGGACCTTACCTGCGGGAGTCTGTGCCCACGTGAATTTCTAACAAGGGTGGCAGTAGATAGTGGGGCTCAGGAGGCTTTACCTTAGGTAACTAGGGAAACAGTGTCCTTGTTTGTTTATTTGACTGCCCTGGGTCTTCCCTGTTGTGCGAGCAGGGGCTGCTTTCTCTAGCGGCAGCGAGTGCACTACTCTTGGTTGAGTACATGGGCTTCTCATTGCAGTGGCTTCTCTTTTTGCAGAGCACGGGCTCTGGGGAGCGGGCTCAGTGGTTGCGGTGCACGGGCTTAGTTGCTCCCAGCATGTCGAATCTTCCCGGACCAGGGATCAATTCCGTGTCCCCTGCATTGGCAGGCGGCTTCTTTACCACTGGACCACCAGGGAAGTCCCAAAAGGTTTCTTTTGAAAAAGGTACTTTAAAGTCAAGACTGGCTTCAACGTCCTTCAGAAGCACAGGGGTTAAGCAGGGGTGGCTGAGCAGTGTGGAGCCATGTGCAGGGTGACGGGCAACACCACAGGTGGCTTGAGAGCCTCACTGGGACAGTGCAAGGTGCTCCTCACCAATTGTCCTTGTCGCAGAGGCTGGGTCCAGACCAGCTCCACAGGCATCTGAGTGTAACCAGTTGTTAGATATTCTGTGTCAGCAGCACAACTTCCTGAGAAAACCTGTGGATTCTAAGTACGGACCTCTGCAGACTCAAGACACCCCCGTTGTCTTTGGTCTGAGCCCCAGGAACAAGGTAGCCAGAGGCTGTGTGCCACTTGGTATGAGGGCAGCTCTGTGAAATTCAAGGCATTTGTGAGAACTAGGAGCAGCAGCTTAAAACCAGCTAACTGAGGGCCAAGCGAGGAGCTAGAAGCCTCCAAAACTGGCCCTGCCAGAAGGGACTCAGGTCCTGGGTGGTGGGACAGACCTGTGCCCATCTCTCCCCACATTGGGAAGCACAGCAAGTGGCGACAGAGAGCTCTGTGGCCTGGGCTCCAAGGAGGTGGGTCCACCACCCTGGGCCCAGGATGAGCTGTGTTACAGAAACACCACATGCTTGCTTCACTTCCTCCTGAAACAGGACACCCTGCATCCTCCTGACCAATCAGCTCAACATGGATCCAGGGAAGAGGCTCCAGCTCCCGGAGGCCCCACCCAGGATGGCCCTTCCAGGTGGGGGCTGTGGCCACACTCCTGGACCCTGGGCCCAGCTTCCTCCTGTTCTCTGTTGGGGCGACAAGCACGTGCTCTCAGAGAGTCAGTGAGGTCTTGATAAGGACCTAGGTGACAGTGCTGACACAGCGATGGCCCAGACGAGGCTACACAGGGGTGAATTTCCCCGTAGGAAAGAGGAACAGGAAGTGGGATCCCAGTGAAGATTGGTTTCAGGGGAGCAGTGCTCCTTAGGTCCTGGGGTTTACTGCACCTCCCTGTTGCTGCACATGTATAACATATGTGCAGAGTACTGGGAAAGGAGCCCACAGAGCAGGAGAAGCACTGGCATCGCGCTTGGGCCCTTCACCCCTGACATCCCTGCAACACGCAGCAGGGGGAGATGATTCATGTTTGTCTTCAGTTGGGGAAGTGGCCGGTGCACTTACTGTTGTGTGTGGGATGTTGGACCCAGAACAGGGTAAGGAGAGTCATTTCCATTGGTCTGAGAAGAGGGCACATGTGCATCCAAGAAGCACTCAATCTGGAGTCTCTCTTCCTGAGCCTGTCCCCCCAGAGTTCGGGTCCCTGTTAACCATTCATCTTCCTCATCCTTCAGCCTGACCTGTTGGTCCAAGAATATAGTCCTCAGACCCAAGCGCCTCTGTCTCCTGGGAACCTGACACTGAGATTCCAGGGCCTTGGACCTAAGCTCCCTGCTGGAAGGGGCCTCTGGGGACAGACTGTGAGCTCCTGCAGGGGGACCTGCCCTACTTTCTGTCCTTCCTGAACTGTGCAGGTTTGGGGGCTTCTTTCCATTCTCTGACCTGGCCTGCATCCCTCCAGTGCACGCTCTCTGTGCTCACTTAGCCAAACTCAGTTTCTGTATTCAGAACCACAGGGATCTCAGCTGACACAGGGGTCACTGTGGAATTGCATCATCTGCACATTGAGCTGAATGGGGTCCAGCTCTAAGGGTTCAGGGGGACGTGGGGATGGACACTGAATGGTTCTGTATCCAGTGCCTGGAACCCTGCCCAGGAGAAGTCTGTCCAAGATTTGAATTCCCCAGGAACTTACAAAGAATTAAAGAGGGAATGAAACTCATGATTCGGGGATCAGACAGATGCTGGCCATGACTGCTGACATCTTCAGGAAGGAATGGAAGGGCCGACTGAAGCCTCAGAAAAACATGGGCTGAGAGGGAGTCAGAGGCACTGAGGAAAGTCTTCCGAGGGAGGTTTGGACAAAAGTGTGGAGAAGGCTCTGCAGCACGTGGGGAGGGACTTAGGAGACATCCTGGAATCATTTCCAGGTTCCAGGTCTCTGGCTTCCTGCCCTGGGCTCCAGATTTGGTAGCCAGTTAGGTGCTCACATGCTCCGCACATGGAAACACAGAGAGTCAGTGCCCCGTGGAGCAGGCCCATGGGGATAAGAGCAACACCCAGACACTCCCCTTTCCTCCTTGGAGACGAGGAGCATGAGGCATCCCATGAAGGTTCCTCAGAAGGTCCAGGCAGGTGCAATCCCAGATGGGTGACCAGATCAAAACATGGCCTTCGATGGACTTTCCCTTCCTTCCTGCCCACTTTCCACAGCCCTCAGTCCTGCCCCTGGTGATGGAGTGAGCCTGGCAACCATCTCTGCCCTTGGGGGACAACAGGCTCCAGCAGGCTAGGCTGCAGGGAAGCTTTGAGCATCTGTGCTCAGAGTCATGGGCAGCCGTGGAGGAGGTGAAGCAGGTAGGGCTAAGATAATATTCTTAAGAGTCATTCTAGCCCCGCGTGGGGAATAGACAGGTGAGGCGGGGCACTGCCCCAAGGTAAACACAAGAACATGGTTCTGGAAGCTCCTGCAGGAGTCCTGGTGAAACGTGAAGGCAGCCTGGGAGAGGCATGTGCTGTTTCTCCCTGCCCCTCTGTTTACAGCTGACCCCCGCCTCACACCTGCACACAAGCCCTCTGCTGTCAGTCACCCTCAGGTGCCCCGTGTCCATCCTGGTCCCCGGGGCTGGAGGAGGAGCATCCTCGTGCTCAGCTCAAGTCAGATGACACGGGCTCCCCCCGGGCGTCCCATTGGGCCTTGGGGCTCCAGGGTCTGAGGGAAACGACTGGCTGGGAGCCCAGCGTGCAGGCAGGAGGAGCCATGGAGGACGTGCTCCCTGAGACTCTGGGAGACAGGCTCACAGGGAAGGAGCTCAGGCATCTGGACCCAGGTGAGCCCATCAGTCAACACAAGGAAGCCTCAGTGAATCAGTGCTATTTATTGAAATAAAGTGTAGAGAACACAAGGTGAGGAGATCCAATGTTAGTCGTCAGTTGTGTCAGGCTCTTCTTGACCTTATGGACCGTAGCCTGCCAGACTCCTTTCTCCATGGACTATTTCCAGGCAAAAATATTTGAGTGGATTGCCATTTCCTTCTCCAGGGATCTTCCCAACCCAGGAATCAAACACACATCTCCTGTATTGGCAGGGGGATTCTTTACCACTGAGTCACCTGGGAAGCCCATGGAAAAGCATGGAGTTTCCTTAAAAAACTAAATATAGAGTTAGTGTATGAGTCAGCATAATTTAAAAAGTAGCACAAATGAACTTATTTACAAAACAGAAACATACTCACAAAGAAAACAAACTTTTGGTACAAAATAGGAAAGGGGAGGAAGGGTAAATAGGAATGTGTGATTAACAGATGCACATCACCCTACATAAAATAGATGAACAATAAGGATTTACTGTATAGCACACAAAACCGCATGTATAATCAATACATTTGGCTGTACACCAGAAACCCACACAATACTGTAAGTCAACTGCACTTCGATAAAAACAAACAAAAGAAGTCCCTGCCTAATTAATAAAAACCTGCTGGAATCGAAGGTGAGTTGATGCTGGAGACATAGGGCTAGAGAACACCACCAGGGGAGACTCTTCTCGCTGGGACATCACACCATGAGGAGGGTGATAGAGGAGCCCCGGCTACTTCTCCTGGATCCCAACACTCCTTACTCTGACTTTCTCTCATTTTCAACCCTTTTGTATTCTTGGCCTTCCACAGCTAGTTCCACCTGCCTTTGCCTTTATTCTACCCCCAGAGTGTTCTTTAGTCCAAAATAAGTGATTTCTCCCCTCCCCTCACTCTTTAGCCCCCCTTCTCCCTTAGTCCAGGCTCCAGGCTCTTACTTTGCCCTCATCTGCCTCCTGCATCCATCCCTCCCTTGCTGTGCTAAGCTCCAGAAATGCCAAATTCCTAACACCCAGGACCATCAATGCTGTCTCCCTCCTTTAATCCTCTAACAAGCTGCCTCTGAGACACCCAGCAAATGTCCCAGGTCCCTGCACTACTCTGGGGTTGACGGAATTGAGCCCTCCTGCCAGATTCTCATGGATCTCAGTGACAAACTCCAATGTGCTTTCCAACTCCTGGGCCTGCTGCCTCAGCTTTTCAGCTGACTCTGCCTTTGCTCCATCATGTAAATGTATTGACTCTTTGACCAGGAAGCCCACATCTATCACAAGGCCAATACTTGACATGACTATGCCAGCGATACGGGCTCCTTTGGCCATTGTAAAAGCCGCGCCGCCAATAGTTTTCGGCACCTGAACGCTGCCACGAATGAAGGTTTTCCCATTGGTTATGAAGAACTTGACTTGGGCTGTTAAGGCAGGGCTGCCTTTGATCACCTTGATGAATTGGTCGATATTCCCAATGATTTTTAGGGAATTGATGAATAATTTCTTTGCAAGATTAATATGAACTTTCCTTTCATTGAGTACATCCTCGATTACCTTCCATCTCTTCCTGTAACGGGACAGCAGTTGAGTGGTTTTGGTTTCTGCTGATGACGTGTTTACATGTTCCACGATCCTGGTGGACACATTGGTCACAGTAGCCGCTATGCCCAGCCCTAACCCAGTGGCCAAGAGAGGCAGAGTGGCCCCCATTGTCAGAGGTGCCAGAGCCAGGCCAACGATGCTTAGGACGCCAGACACAGCGCCAGTGGAGTGGGCCACCACATTGGAAATCGTGCAGTCCTTGTGTACCTTGTCAACATTGTCTGCAAAAGCATGGATCTTTTCTGTGTCTTTCTCCAGGTCCTGTTTCATCATAGCAATCTCCTCCAAAAGCCTCTTTCTGTCCAGCTGGTCTTGTTGGAGTGTGTCTGGGGCCTTTACACTCAAGTTTGTTTTCAGCCTGTTCAGATACTCATATAGTGCCTTTTCCTCCTCCCTGTAATAATGAAGGTCAAGGAATTAAGACAGTTTGTTTGTCTGTAAAAATAGGCTGGGAAGGTTCTATTCTGTTTTAATGGAGCAGAAAACCCTTCACTCATGGACCTTAGTGTGTAGTGAGGAGCCAATCTGCTCTTAGCCCTTGATCCTGGGAAGTGGGCTCTAAGCCCCTAGAATATTCTGGCTGATAGGAGTGTCCTCATCTCCTCGGGCCTTTGGCCACTGGACAAACAGAAAAGGTGACATTCGTGGTGGGGCCTCTGGGTCATGTGGTATCAGTTCTGACCTCTGGAGGAGCTGGACTCCAGGGCATTAGTCTGACCGCCGGGAGGAGCTGGAGACCACAAGTTAGGATAATTTGTTTTTAGTGGGTGAGATTCCCTGGCAGACAGAGCCCTGTGTGTCCTGCCACACACTGAATCCAAGGCTGGAAAGCATCCTGGAGACACGGAAGCTTTGTGTGTGGAACCCGCCTAGACCTCCCCTGTGGCTGAAACTGCATCCTTTCTTGTAATAAACCATAACCGGGATGACGACATCTTCAGTGAGCTCTGAGAATCCTTTTAGGGAATTCTCAAACCTGAGGGTGATTATGGGAACCTCCAAATGTGCTACTGGTGTTATATGTAAGCACAGTCCTGGGGACTGTGTGCTCAGATCTTGCAGGTTGGCTAACTCTGCATAATTAGGAAAAAAAAAAAAACCCACCAAAAGTCAGAGGTAGAAGGCACCTTAAAGATAATTTTCCCTGGCATCTGCTCTCTTCCAAGGCTTGTGCCCTTGATCTTTCCATTGAATAGTCACTGGGTCCATCCACTTCCCAACTGACAGGGAAGCAGGAGATGTGCTGTGAGCCCTGGTTCCCTTGGACTCTCCAGCTCACCTCACGGACTCCTGACCCATCACCCAGCATCCTTGACCTCTCGGATGTTACATGTTAGCTGGTAAACGTGCCTGCACCCCAAGGCCACGTGCAACTTTATAGACCCTCTCCAAGACTCAAGAGACTTGAGGAATCACGCATCTGAATTGTTAATCCTGAAGAGACCGGCACTTGCACAGCTGGTGGTGGAACTGTTCTCCTCAGTGGGGATGCATGAGGCTCCTCAGAATCCCTCAAATGACACGCAATTGCAGCCACTCACTGTGACCCTGGAGGGCTCGCTGAGCCACACTGCTTTCCCACTGTCAGGGCCGCTCCACGTAGACTAGAAGAGGGTCCCAGATGGAGAGAGAACCCAGGTCCCAGGCAGGGTGTGGAGGACATGATCACCCAGGGCCCTCTAGCCCAGCATGAGGGGATCCCATCAGGGAAGAAAGAAATGTCCCCCCTCCCACTCCTGGAACCTCTGCTAGGGTCACAGCCCCTTCACTTCTGTGTCCTCGGGGCCCACTCTCCTCACTCTAGTCCTGGTCCTGTTGCCCAACACTGCTTACTCGTCCTCCAATCTGGACCCTCTGCTCTACCCTGACCCCTGGGTCTCACCCTGGTCCAGGCCTTCCTGGGCCCTTAGATGAGATGATTGCATTTGCTTCCCCACTTCTGACCTGCAGTTCACTCTGAGGCCATCACCATAGTCTATCAGATTGAATTGTTATTCCCACTGGACACAGGACAGATCTGGGGCTCCAAGACATAAGCCCAGAGCCCCAGAGTTGGGCAGGACTAGGGCCTGGACCCCACCAGCTCTACCCAGTTCCTCTCTAGCCTCTCTGCCATATGGACCAGCTGGATCTTGCAGGGTTGGTACAGTTCCTAAGATGGGGAAGGAAAGGACTCTAGTCAGAATCCCCAGCAACACAAAAGGATGTTGGAAGAATTTACTGACTTGTTCAAAAGTGAGCCCTGCTTTGTCCTCCTCTCTAGGAAAAAGATCTTTGGCCCCTATCTCTTCCCAAGAAGTTTTTTTCAAAGTTAGTATTAATTGAGCACCTACTCTGTGTCAGCCATCATGCAAAGCACTTTGCATGCATGATCTCAGTGTCTGCACAATAAAACTGAACAGATGAAGAAACTAAGGCAGAGAGTAGTTCAGTCACATGACCAAGGTCACATAACCTGCCCCTGTAGCAGGTTTCATCTCTTCACCACACAAGGCCATTCACTGCCACCAAATGCCATAAAGGAAACACTGCTATTGGGATCTTGAGAAGGAACATCCTTGACTCCAACTACAGGATGCTGCCTGGAGGAGGTGTCCCTGCCAGGAGGAACCTAGCCTGGGGCAGAGGGATCTGAGTCACATTCTTGGTAAACCCATGCATGTTACCTGGGTATATCGGCCTTAACCACAAACATCTTCCAGTTTCGGAGTAAGACCGTCAGTTTCTTTTCTGTGACCTGGGAACGTTCAACAACAACTTGAAAAACAGTTTCACTCTCTAGATGGAAAAAGAAAAGAATAAAATTAGAAGAAAGTGTGGTGGAATATAAATGGCATTGAGTAGCTTGCTCCTTGGAAGAAACGTTATGACCAACCTAGACAGCGTATTCAAAAGCAGAGATATTATTTTGCCAACAAAGGTCTGTCTAGTCAAAGCCATGGTTTTCCAGTAGTCATGTATGGATGTGAGAGTTGGACTATAAAGAAAGCTGAGTGCCAAAGAATTGATGCTTTTGAACTATAGTATTGGAGAAGACTCTTGAGAGTCCCTTGGACAGCAAGGAGATCCAACCAGTCCATCCTAAAGGAAATCAGTCCTGAATATTCACTGGAAGGTCTGATGCTGAGGCTGAAACTCCAATGCTTTGGCTACCTGATGCGAAGAACTGATTCATTTGAAAAGACCTTAATGGTGGGAAAGATTGAAGGCGGGAAGAGAAGGGGAAAACAGAGGATGAGATGGTTGGATGGCATCACCAACTCAATGGACATGAGTTTGAGTAAACTCTGTGAGATGGTGATGGACAGTGAGGCCTGACGTGCTACAGTCCATGGGTTGGAAAGAGTTGGACATGACTAAGCGCCTGAACTGAACTGAACTGAAAATGTTTAAGGTCCATCTTCCTGACCAAAGGTCCCTGGTATTATGGGTGGAACATATGTGTCCCCTCTGCCCCAGTTCATATGTTAAAGCTCTGACCTCCCCTCCCTGAGGACTGAGGTGGCACAGTCCTGACCTGAGTTCAATTCAGGGTCCCCTAACCCTTGTGGAGTGGCTGAGGTGGAGGGGGTGGCAGGGCGAGAACTGGAGGAAACAGCCTCTATGGTGACACCCCAGGGTCGGAGCACAAGGAGGCTTGGAGCAAGGGAGAGGGCAGGAGAAGCTCCAGGGATGTTGGGGGACCTCCCCTCCCTCTCCTGCCTGACCTTGGGGATCCCCATCAGCTGTCCCCCTCACTGCGGGCTGTCTTGGTCTCACTTCTGAGTCCCGTGGAGGAGGAAGTAGACAGCATGCTCTGGTGCCCTGAGGAGAGGGCTGGGATTGAGGCTGTACGGATAGAACCCTGAATGCAGGGGGCTCCCCTGGCCTCTCTGGAGGACTCTGGAATGCTTAGCCACCCACTTCTTGGTTTTTGATTCCTTTGTGGGTTGTCTCAGCCTGGAAGCACCACCCTCAATTCTGGATCACAAGTGGAAACCAGCCAGACAAGAGACAGCTGACTACCTGAGCAGTAAAAGAGGTCTATCGAGTTCATGATGGCAGCAGCAGGGTCTTGGAGATGTTCCTTCGGCTCACTCGTCCAAGTAAGGCTGGAAGGAGGTGTGGCTTCACCCTTGGGGAAGAGAAAACAGACTGTGGGCTAGATCACGAGTGAGCATTGGCTGCAGGGAGCAGCGAGGGGGAGGCCTCTGGTGGGTTCCCCTGGGATGGCCACCAGTGCCACCAGGGACTTAACGCTCTGCGTTTCCCTGTCCCCTGGGCTCTGCTGGCTGTTAGTTAAGAAAAGTCACTCACCTCCTACAGCTCCTTCCAAGCTGAGTCAGAGTCCTGCTCTCCTGTTGGGGCACAGGGAGAAGGTAATCAAACAGGAGACAGCCATCTGTGAAGTTATAGGAGCAGTAAAACCAGAGATGAAGAGCACATAGAAAGGAGCATAGAAAGGAATACTCTGGGAATTATGTGAGGTCGGGACACCTGTGCCACTAATTGGTAATAACTACTATTGATTCAGTGTCTATGATATGCAGGCTCCTGAAACTCACCTAAACATGGGTCAGCCTAAGACTTCAGGCTGGTGCCAGAGTCTGGACTTGAACCCAAGTCTTTCTGATTCAAATAGCAGGTTAATGATAACTATGCTGTACTCTCAACAATATACAAAAATACTTACCTGGGGATATATGTTAATTGGTAAATGACTCTTTTTATTCCAAAATGATGTCTTGCTCTCTGTGCCTGAATCTCTGCCTTGACAAAGTTTCTGGTGCTGCAGCTCTGACAGCCCACATCCTCCTTCCTTCTGCAGGAGCCTTTCTCCCACAAGCCCCCTCCCTGCAGCCCTGCCCTGGGCAGCTGAGGACCTGGATAGTGCCCAGTCCTCTCTGCTGTCCTCCCCTGACTGTGGCACTTTGGGGTGTTTCTAATTGTTTGTGTAAATAATAGTGTAAAGAACACTCTTCTTGTATGAAACTTTGCGTGTACTTGAGACCATGTCCTTAAGCTGTTTCTGGAAGTAGAATGATTTGGTCAGGGCTCTAAATATTTTAAATGTTTTCATACCAAGAGTCGCTCTGTTGTGCCAAAAAATTGCACCAATTTATTACAGTTATATTCATATATGAGGGTGTCAATTCTTTTAATCTTGCCAATTCTCAGAAGTCTCTACTTCAAAACAGATCTTTATTGAGAGACATATTTTTAATTCTGTTTGGGATTAAATTGTCTTGGTAGATGATGGAAGAAAACAAATGTTGATTACATTCAGCAGTATTGTAAGAAGACAAAACTGCATTTATCAGCTCCTGCTCCTGAGACCTGACTGAAATGATAGGAAACATGCTTACAGTTGTAATAATGGCTACCGATAGGAGGTGTCTCTGTGCTTGTGGTCTTTGTTCTGTACTGATAGTTGATCTAAGACTTTACCGAATATAATTTGGATCATTCCAGTAACCCTTGAGATATGTACACCAACTCCTCTCCTTTTTTCATAGATGGTATGTTATTTGCCCAAGGTCAGAAATCTTGTCCATGACAGACTAGGTTTCAACCCACTTACTGGGCTCAAGAGCCCATACCTTGCCTCTCCGTGCTCTGCTGCTAATATAAAGCCAGGAATGTGGGCAACAGGAGCCCAGAGTCTTCAGCAATAGTTTGAAGACTGAGTGGATGAAGTGACTGCTGAATAAAGAGGAGTGGAGGAAAGAAATGGAGAGAAGGTGTACAGGCTAGAGGAATGCTTGCTTAGAGCAAAATGAGAGTGACACAGAAGGAGAAAGCAGGGGATAGTCCCAGCAACCCACATCCCATCACATATTCACCCAACTCCACACCAGACGGAGGAAAATCTTAATTCAGAGACTCCAGAAAAAATATTTCTGTATTCTGGAATTTAGGGGTCCTCAGGCAAGCACTCTACAGGGCAGCTTACCAGTCAACTCTACTCCCTCTTAAATATGAATGGGTCATCCAGGATTAGATACATGGAAACGATCACAATGTGGAAAGATGACTTAGACAAACAGATGAGAAATGACAACAGGAGAGATGGATGGACAATTCTGAAGGAAGAAAATAATTTTTAAAACTTGAACTCAGGTCGTTAAGTCAATTAGAAAGGATTTTTATTCATAAAATGAGATGCACTGAGAAGTGGGAAAAATTGAAACAGACAAAAAAAATCTTGGGAATTAATAAGTGTTTACCAAATAAGTCTAAAGAAAGATTGGAAAAGAAGGTCAAAAAAAGCTTCCAGAAATTTTTTTAAATGACAGAAGAAATGAAGCTAAATGGCGAATCGAAACGTTGCTATTCACAGTCGTTCCTGAGCAAGTTACTTGAGAGTGAGGTGCAGAGGGAAAGAAAAGATGTGTGTGTGTGATGATGATGCAAAGGATAACCAAGAGAAAGAAAGATTCCTGAATGTGATCCAGGAATCAGGAACATCAACCCAGAGAGAAGGGAATCCAAGGATCACAGCTGGGCACACAGCAGATCTAGAGAGAAACCAGTTCAGAATGGGGTAAAAAGTCCAGAGTCTGTGGGGACAGGGGACTCGGTATCATATGAGGCACAGGTGCAAAGAAATGGAGGAAATTTGAAGACAGACAGTGCACGGGGTGAAAACAAAGGCAATTCCAAACATCAGGAAAAACTGAAGCTGTGCCAAAATGTATGTGCAAATAGATAGTATTAATACAAGTTACTCAAGAGAAAACATTTAAAACATCACAAAAATGTAAATTCTCTTCTTTGACTTTTAACTTTTAGAACAAGGCATTTAAATATGAGATCTTAATTTATTTGCTGTCAATCAATATAAACATTAAATCACACTTCTAGAAGTTGGGAACTGAAGCACAGAAGGGAGAAAGAGAAAGTCTCATTTTACAAAGTGGGGAATCAAGAAACACCAATTGAACCTGAGCACCTAAGAAACAATGGCACAAATAAAGTGCATATAACCACAAAGTTTTCTAATAGAAGATGTAAGATTAGTGATATAATGATATTAGGAGAAGATAGGGACGGATATAAGAAAAAGTATAAGAATAACCGAAATCATTATCTTCCCTGGTAAGAAGTAAGTTAATAGTATCAAACTTTTTAAATTAGGAAAAGAAAAATATGATACTTAATGTTTATTAGCTATTGTGGTTGACTTCCCACTCTGCACCAGGCAGCATTCTAAGTGCTTCTCAAGCATTTACTTATTTTTACTTCTCTCAATAACCCTGTAAGTAAGGATGTTATCTAAGGATGTTGCTTAATTACCTAAAGAAAAAGCAAACAACTGAAAGTGCTTTTTACTACGAGGTGTGCAGAACCCTCTGTATAAACTGATTTGTTTTAAACATATGCATTTAGCATTTTGGATTTTTTTAATTTTATAAAAGCAGAAGTCACTTCATAGTAGTTAGTAACCCATAAGAATGGGTTGATTTCTGGCACCACCACATAAAAGTGGTGGAAGCAATTGGATTAAGAGACAATAAGAAGTAAGCTGACACCCGATGTGACAACTGTCAGTGTAGGAGACATGTTTGTGATGATGAAGCCAAGCTCTCTAGAAAAAGGAGGGATGAAAATACACGTAAACCAGGACAATCACAGTGACCTGTGGCCTTAAACAGAGCCATCATCTGGCAGCACCTTGCCCACAGACATGTGCACCCATGGGCTTCTGTCCACTCAAAGGAAGCAAGAGTCCTTGAAGGGGAGGTCAGTTCCACAGGTCGGCATCTATATCCACAGGTTGGCAACTATACACCCCCAAAGGCAAAGATTCTCTTGGAAACGTTCAGAGCAGCATTTAGAAGGGACACCCACATAAAATGAGCTTCCCTGGTGGCTCAGATGGTAAAGAATCTGCTTGCAATGTGAGAGACCTGGGTTCGAGCCCTGGGAAGATCCCCTGGAGAAGGAATGGCTACCCACTCCAGTATTCCGATCTAGAGAATTCCATGGACAGAGGAGCCAGGCTCCTCTGACAGACCATGGGATCACAAAGAGTAGGACCCGACTGAGCAACTTTAATGTAACTCACATACAATAATGCTGCTGACGATGGAAAGTGAATACTATGATCATGTTTCATTGGGCCAAGTTGAGTCTGAAAAAGGCCATGAGTTCATAACAATTCAAGGAGAAGAGTTTATATCAAGTGTGGCTAAGAAGGGAGACATAAAGCTTACAAAAGGTAGCTATGCTGCAAAGAGGAGTAAGTGTAGTGGGAAATATTTCACTGTTAACTGAATTTAATAATAAGAGGAGTATTAAAATCAATGGATATATTCCCTTCTGTCTATTTATGTGACCATTATAAAGGACTGAGAAGGAAAGAATACCCCTGACATCCTAAGGCTGGCCTGGTATCACAACAGGGTGATGCTCTTCTCCCGTTGGATGTAAAGGCTCTCACAGAATTCCAGCCTCACACAGGGTCACCCTGAGAGCAGGAGCAAAGGAGACAGCAAACACCCGTCACTGTGACCCCATCAACACCACACCCCCTCCCTTGGGTGAAAAGCATGACTGCTCCTTCTTTACCAGTCACACCTTTATGCTCACTCTGGTCTCCTCTCTCCATAGATGAGTTACCGAGACCCCCACTGATAGAAGTGCCCCTCATTTTCTGTGTCACCTAATCTAGAGTGGACCCATTTCCTTAGTGAGTGAGTGAAAGTCTCTCAGTCATGTTCAACTCTTTGCAACCCCATGGACTGTAGAATCCATGGCATTCTCTAGGCCAGAGTACTGCAGTGGGTAGCCTTTCCCTTCTCCAGGGGATCTTTCCGACCCAGGAATCAAATTGGGATCTCCTGCATTGCAGGCAGATTCTTTACCAACTGATCTATCCGGGAAGCCTCCATTTCCTTAGAGCCTCCCCCAAATCCCCTCACCTGAGCTCCCATCCTAGAATCGTTCTATCACCTTCTCTCTGTGATGCCTGGGGTTGTCCCTCAGGAAGAGTAACTTGTTCACTAGGGAGTGTGCCTGTTGGTGGAGGCTGGAGGCACTGATTGTGTGATGGGAGAAAATTCGCACAGGCAGGTCTACCTTGAAGCAGGTGGGAGAAGAGAGCTGGCTGGTCCCGCTCCACCCTCTCTGCCTGGAAGCTGCATGACCCAGGAGCCAGGGTAGCCAAATGACATCATGAAACACAAGGACCAAGAGCCAAGGCAGAGAGAAGAGGAGGGCTTGGGCAGAAAGGGCTGGATCCTGGGTGATGCCAAAACTTTGTGAATGCATCTGAACCATCAACCTCATCCTTCATCCTTCCGTCGCATTCTTGGCCTGGTCCTGACCCTTGTCTGGGGCCTCAGATGCATGTGGATGCTGATAGTGCTTCCTCTGCTGGATTCCTATCCAGGCTTCCTCCTCTGTTAGCCTCTGATTGGTCCCTTTCTGGAAAGGCTGTTGGTGGGAGAGGGGAGGACCCTGGAGAAGACTGGCCCTGCCAGGCTGCATGGCCAGTCATGCATCCCTTCCCTCCTCGTAGGCAGACAGATTCTCCCCAACCATCTCCCTCCTGTGCCTGCAGTCACCCTCCCTGGGAAGGGAAAGGGGCATTAAGAAAGTCTCTGGCCGAGCACCCGCACCCTCCCGAATGCCCCAGCTCCTGTCTTCCTCACACTCTCTGTCTCCACAGGGCCTGCTGCACGAGACTGGCGCCTCACTTGGCACAGGCTGCCCCTCTCCACGACATGTGCTTCCCCCCTGGCCTCACCGTGTGACAGGTTACTTGTCCCTGGAGGCTCAGCTCCAATCCTCCCTCTGCCACCTTCCCCCAGATGCTTTCCAGCTCCTCTTGAAGGCCATACTTTCCTGATCGTGGTCCCTTTTTGCTCAGTTTCTCCAGGTCTGAGAACCCTCCCACATCATCAGGGGCCCTGTCTCTTCACTGCTGCTCCTCCTGTCCAGGGCTTCTGGGCATCCTCTGCCCTCCTGGGCACAGCCGGTTCAAAATATGAGGGGTAGGACCCCTTATGGGGAAATGAAACAAGCAGCCTCTCGGTGACACAGCACAACCCCAGTTCCCCCTGTTAAAATGAGAAAGGGGGGGAGGGGAGAAGGGGAGAAAGAGGAAGAGAATGGAGAAGAAACTAAAGATCCTAATCAATCAATCTTTCAAAAGGATCCGACGTGCACCAGAGAGAAAAAACTGAAGGGACTGAAAGAAGCATTAAAAATAACATTGATTTGAGAAAGCCTTTCTAAATGCACACGTTCCACAAGATATAATGGAAATTCTGACCTACTGAACTCTTGGAAATGAAAATTGCCAAGGATCCCATAAACCAGGTCAAAAAAACATCTGCACCCACAGAGAAAAATGGAAATCAGCTTTTAAAAACTTAGTAAGAGAATAGAACAAACAATTCCCCAGGAGGTAGCTTGCCCAGGGTCACCCAGTTCTGTGGGCAAAGAGGAGGCCAAGACCAGGCATTTGGACATGGGTACAAGGGCTGGGTGGGAATGTGGTTTTAATACCCCAACGTTTCTAGGGTTGTCTCTGCCGGTAAAAAACATAGATCTAAGCTCATGCCCCTCCTGTTATACTGATGTCTGTAGAGTTCGGCTTTTTATCTTAACATTGCAACACCGGGATGTATGTGGACCTTGCGCAGTGAGCCCTTCTCACTTCTTCCTGCAGGGCCACCTTCCCCACACAGGACCTCCCATCACCCTCATCCTGAGCAGACGGCCTGGCAAACACAGGAAGCCAACGCCCTTCGACTCCCCACTTGGTTTCCTGTCTATTTCCAAGGCTCAGTGTCCCCAGGGCCTGGCACTGAGCCTGGCTCTCAGAGGTAGGGTTTTTCAACAAACCTTGATTCCTTGTAACTGAAAAAAATCCCCTTTCCCCCATCAGCCCCAGCCTAGCAGCCTGGGGACAGCTTTAAGGTGGCCAGGCCATAGGAGGGGAGGCTCTGACTCCCCTGTCCTCCTCTACCCTCTCTGTTTCCTCCAATTTCCCAAAGTACTAAGCACACCCAACACTCACCTTCCTTCTAGGGTTGCCGCTCATGTCTCAGGAGTTCACATCCTGAGCTGAGCCCACCTGAGCCGCTGTGGCCCTCCCTCTGCTCTGTTTAGGGGCCCTCGGCTGGGAGGAAGCCCTCAGACACACCTGCCTCCACATCCAGGCTCAGCCCCTGCTTAACCTGCTGCCTCGGCCATGACCTCACCTCTCTGCACTTCCAGTTCCCTTCTTCTGTCAACTAGTGACATCATCCTTTCTCAGACATTCATCCTGAGGATGGGGAGATGGGCAGGGTCCCTCCCCTCTGCTTACCCAGGGGTTTTCCTCTGGCTGAGTGTGAACAAGATCCAGACGTTCTCAGCTGTGCAGAGGCAGCCGCCAGCTGTGCATCTCTGCAATGACCTCACACACCCTCTGTGCCTAGATATACTCTGGGAAGCAAAAGTGAAAGCAAAACCCTCACTTCTGAGTGGTTCAAGTCAAACAAACACCCTGCCCACCAGGCCCCGCCCTGGGACTATTTCCACCACCAGCTGACCCGCTTAGAGAAAGAAGCCCAGTCCTGACATTCCATATCCTTCTTGACACAGTCCACTCCGTCTCAGGCTCCATGAAGGAAGACCTGCCACCAACACACCGTGAGTCCCTTGGCAAATCACTCCCCACTCACTCCCCCATTCCATCTTCTCACCCCTCCAACCCCACACTCACCAGCCTGCCTGCCTCATTCACCTTCGTGCCACCAGCATGAGGTACAGTCCTAGAACAGACCAGCTGCTCAGTGCACACTGGTCACACTCTACTGCTGAGGGCCATGTCCAGGTAGCTTCTAGGATTCACTCACACTTCTAGGTTCTTCTTCCAGGGACACCTGCTGCATCCAACCAGGAGAAATGCTTTCTGCAAAGCCCAAATCTGGCATCACCTCCTCTGAGAAGCCCTCCATGACCTCACCTTAGAGTCCACTGTTTCCTGTTCTCCTCCCATGGTATCTAGAAGAGGGGCCTAAGGCCACCCCTCAGCCACTCTGTCCATGCACTTCCCCCCATCCCTTTTGATCAGATCCCTCTAGACTTAGCCCTGCTGGCAGGGACAGAACTAGTGCATTTAGTCCACGTGAGGAGGGCTGGCCTTGGTGGTCACTGCCATAATGTGGATGCAGAAGTTTGTGGGAAGGGCTGAGAGCACACTGCCTTTTTCTATCTCGGCTTATCTCCACCTGACAACAGATTTTTTTCTCTCCAAATGGAGAACTTTTATCAGAAAACCAGTGTCCTGGCGACTCAGAGAAGTCTGCAACGGAGAGCTGGCCAAGTCTCTGTTTGGTTCCTGAGCAAAGAGCCTCTGTGGACTGGGCTGAGCGTGTGGCAGAGGCTGTGCTCACACCGTCCACACCTTCCCTGTTGAATCTCACATCAGCTCTAGGAGAGCTGTCTCCGTTTCACAGATGAAGAAATGCAGGTCAAGTTCCCACAGTCTGAGAGTCCTGCAGCTGGACTGCTGGTGAACTTCTCGGTTTGCCTCAAGCAGAAGTGACTGCAGTGGACCTGGATGCCCCATGGAGGCCCGCCTGCCCTTCCCTCAGGGCTGCTTCACCCCAGGAAACGTCCTTGGGCCATTATGGTCCCCTCCCCCCAGGTTTTGAGGGAGGGACAGGAGATTATTCCATGAGGATAGCCAACCATAGTTTGTTTTTAAAGCCAACTGTTATGTATCTGACGTGTTTTGCAGATAAGGGAGCTGAGAGGAAGGGAGAGGTGGGCACTTTGTTCCAGCAACTCAGGGACTTGTGTTTGGTGGGAGAATGTCAGCAGCTCACATCCTGCAAACATTCATTTGACACCCTGTTCCCAGAGCTCAGGGCTCAGTCCAGGACACAAACCCCAGAGCCCAGACACAGAGGAGTCAAGGGGCAAATGGGCAGCTGCCCGGCCCACTGACCTGCACAAGTCTGCCTCTGACCCCATGGGAGCTGCTGGAACTCAAGGATGCCTCTTCCTCAGAGCTCAGGGTCCTCTGGGGACAGCCAGATCTGGGTGTCACACCTACAGAAGGGACACAGGGAGGAAGAGAGGGAGGCAGGGGTTTTTCTGCAGGGAAAATCGGAGCACAGTCACCACTCCCACCTGCTCACTTTAAACCTCAGGCAGAAATCCAGGAAGCAGGGGGGCGGGAAAGCCACGTTGGCCTCCCCGGGAACACCTGCCTGGGTGAGGGCGGCCAGGCCCTGCTTCCTCAGTGCCTCCACACAGGACAGCTGGGAGCCCCGAGCTGCTGGTGGACGTCCCGGGACTCACTTCCCGGCCAGGTAGCCCCTGCATCAGGCCTGGAAGTCGATGATGACATTGGTATCTTCAGGTTCTGGTCCTCCTCCAGGTGGGCCAGCACAGTAGCCCAAAGAAAACCTTGCTCTGGCCCATGCGGTACAGGTTGCTCTCGATCTCCAGGACCCTGATGTAGAAGAGGAGAGCTGGCCACTGACCACATGCCACCCCAGCCACCACGGAGTCCTAGAGAAAGACCAAGGCCCTGGATCGGTCTTAATGCTCTGCACACAGACTTCTCCTGATGCAGGGAAAGCGGGCTGGAGGAACTCCAGGAAGGGGGCACGTGGGGGCCAGCACGGGACAGGTAAGGAGTCAGACTTACAGAGAAACACAGAACCTGGGCCCTGAAGGGATTTCACCTGCTGGCATCTCTGCCCCGTGCATTTCTAACCAAGGGGGCAGTGGATATCGGGGCTCTGATACATTACCCTAGGTGATTAGGGAAAGAGCGTTTCTTTAAACAGGTGAAGTCTAGAGGGGCTTCAGCATACTTAGGAACCTAAGGAGCGAAGCAGGGGAAGCCAAGAAAGTGGGGCCAGGTGCAGGGTGGCACTCAAGGGCCACAAGTGGCTTGGGAGCAGCGTTGTGACAGGGCAAGTCTCTCATCAACAACTGTCATTGACGAGGAGGCTGGGCCCAGACTGGGTGTAACCCAGCATCCGAGTGAAACCAGTTGTTAGCTACTCTGTGCAAGCAACACAATTTGCTGAGAAGAACCAGCTTTCGTCTAAGCCAGGACCTCCACAGACTGAAGACACCCCTGTTCAATTAGGTCCACGCCCTGGGATCCAGCCTTGGGGGCTGTGCGCCAGGTGGTGTGAACATCCGCTCATAGGTGGCCTTGGCCATACCTCGATGGGAATGTCAGCCTGCAGGGACACCCAGGGCGGGGGGTGACAGGGTGGAGGATGGGTCAGACACATGGAGCCTTTAAGCGCTCATTCCCTTTGCCCCAACAATGTCATCTGCAGGGCCCACCCCCAGAAAAACAGCCTCAAAGATGAGGGGGAAACTTCATACACAAATATGTTCAGTGCAGTGTTATTTAAAAGGAAGGAAGTTGCAAGAGCCTAAATTCCAACAATATGGGCAGAGCGAACTTAGACATTTGCGATGTGTTAGTCATTCAGTTGTGTTCAAGTCTTTGAACTGTAGCTCAAGCCATGGACTGTAGCTCACCAGACTCCTCTGTCCATGAAATTCTCCAGGCAAGAATCCTGGAGTGGGTTGCCATTCCCTTCTCCAGGAAGTCTTCCTGACCCAGGGATATGAACTCGGGTCTCCCACATTGAGGGCAGATTCTTTAGGGTCTGGCTACCACACAAGTGAAGTAAAGTCGCTCAGTCGTGTCTGACTCTTTGCGACCCCGTGGACTGTAGCCTACCAGGCTCCTCCATCCATGAGATTCTCCAGGCAATAATACTGGAGTGGGTTGCCATCTCCTTCTCCAGGGGATCTTCCCAACCCAGGGACCGAACCTGGGTCTCCCTCATTGGAGGCAGACGCTTTAACCTCTGAGCCACCAGGGAAGTTACCAGGCAAAGACCTTTTTAAAATATAGGGATGAACTGAAGTATGTACAGAAGAAATGACAAGATTTTTGAGGTTTGCTTCTAAAAACATAGCTGCACTGTAGGGAGATGGCCAATAATCTTACTGGGGGGATTATTTTACTTCTCTAGGTTTTACCCCATTTCCTGAATCTGAACCGTTAGTTGTAGTGTTTTCATAATGAAATATACACCTTCTTTAATTATCAGGTTAAAGAATGGTTGGGCATAACACGTCTGCTGTCTTTCAAAAACAATGTCCCTATCTTTGGAGGGAGGGCTCTGCCCAGACTCAGCGGTCATCACCAGTATGAAGTCCAGGACAGCACCCTTTGAAAAAGAACAACTTAATGTGAACTTCCAGGCATTTTTGAGAGATGGGAGCGGGATCTTAAAGATATCCAGCAACTAGGCATGAGAGAAACATGAAATTGTCAACAGAGGCTCTGCCCGGAGGCACTCAGGTCCTGGGTGGCGGGCACATGTGTGCAGCACACATCCCTGCTCACCTCTCCCCACGGGGGACAGGACAGCAGGTGAGGACAGACAGCTGCATGGTCTGGGCTCCCAGGGGGGTGGGTACTCTGCACTGGACCCAGGATGAGCTGTGTTACAGAAACACCACATGCTTGCTTCACTTCCTCCTGGAACAGAACACCCTGCGTTCTCCTGACCAATCAGCTCAACATGATGGATCAGGGAGGAGGCTCAAGGCACCCAGTAGGCCCACCCAGGATGGCCCTCCCCAGCAGGGGCCTCAGCCACTCTCCTGGTCCCTGGGCCCAGCTTCCTCCTGGGGTGACAACCACCTGCTCTCAGAGGTACAGTGAGGTCCTGATTAGGACCCAGGTGACAGTGCTGACACAGCAATGGCCCAGCCCAGGCTCTACAGGGGTGAAATTCCCCGCAGGAAAGAGGAACAGGGAGTGGGATTCCAGTGAAGACTGGTATCACGAGAGCCATGTTCCTGGGGGTCGGGGTCTCACTGCACCTCCGTGTTGCCTGCACATATATAATACACATGCAGAAGACTGAGAAAGGAGCCTGATGGACCAGGAGATGCACTGGCATCACGCTGGGGCCCTTCACCCTTGACATCACTGCAAGATGCAGCAGGTGGATGGGATTTGTGTTTGTCTGCAGCTGGGGAAGTGGGCAGTGCACTTACTGTCATGTGTGGGGTACTTGGACCCAGAAGGGTGAGGAGAGTCATGTCTGTTGGTCTGGGCAGAGGGTACCTGTGCATCCAGGAAGCACTCAATCTGGAGCCTCTCTACCTGAGACTTTCCCCCAGGGTTCAGGTCCCTGTTACTCATTCATCTTCTTCATCCTTCAGCCTGAAATATTAGTCCAAGAATACTGTCCCCAGGCCCAAGTTATTCTGTCTCTTGGGAACTTGACATTGAGATTCCAGGTGTTTGGACCAGAGCCCCATGCTGATGGGACCTCAGGGGACAGACTGTGGGATCCTGGAGGGGGACATGTCCTGCTTCCTGTCCTTCCTGAACTGTGCACGTTTGGGACTTCTTTCTATCCTCTGATCTGGACTTCTTCCCTCTCAGTGCACCCTCTTCTGTGCTCACTTAGCCAGATGCAGTTTCTGTTGCTCAGAACTACAAGGATCTCACGTGACATGGGTCACCGTGGAATTGCATCAGCCTCACATTGAGCTCAATGGAGTCCAGCTCTAAGGGTTCGGAGGGACATGGGGGTGGACACAGAATGGTTCTGTACCCAGTGCCTGAAACCCTGCCCAGAGAAGTCTGTGCAGGATGGGAATTCTCCAGGAACTGATGAAGAAGCGCTGAAGGAATGAACTCACATTTCTGAAGGTCAGGCAGGTGATGGCCATGACTGCTGACATCTTCAAGAAGGAATGAGAGGACTGGGTTGAAGCCTCAGGAAAACACGGGTGGAGAGGGAGTCCGAGGCACTGAGGAAAGTCTTCCGAGGGAGGTTTGGACAAAAGTGTGGAGAAGGCTCTGCAGCATGTGGGGAGGGACTTAGGAGATGTCCTGGGATCATTTCCAGGTCCCAGGTCTCTGGCTTCCTGCCCTGGGCTCCAGGCATGGGAAACTGTTAGGTGCTCACATGCTCCACACGTGGAAACACAGAGAGTTGTGCCCTGTGGAGCAGGCCCATGGTGGCGAGAGCCACACCCAGATGCTCCCCTCTCCACCCTGGAGAGGAGGAGCCTGAGGCATCCCATGAAGGCTCCTTAGAAGGTCCAGGCAGCTGCAATCCCAGATGGGTGGCCAGGTCAGAACATAGCCTTGGATGGACTTTCCCTCCTTCCTGCCCACTTCCCCCAGCCACTCAGTCCTGCTCCTGGGGATGGAGTGAGCCTGGCATCCAGCTCTGCCCTAGGGGGGACCGCAGGCTCCAGCAGGCTAGGCTGCAGTGAGGCTTTGAGCGTCTGCGCTCAGAGTCATAGGCAGCTGTGGAGGAGGGGAAACAGGTAGAGCTAAGATCAATATTCTTAAGAGTTTTTCTAGCCCCATGTGGGGAATAGATAGGTGAGGCAGGGCGGTGCCCCAAGGTAAACACAGGAAGACCGTTCTGGAAGTTCCTACAGGAGTCCTGGTGAAACGTGAAGGCAGCCTGGGTGAGGCGTGTGCTCTCTCTCTCTGCCCCTCTGTTTACGGCTGACTCCCCTCCTCACACCTGCACACAAGCCCTCTGCTCTCAATCACCCTCAGGTGCCCCGTGTCCATCCTTGTCCCCAGGGCTGGAGGAGGAATATCCCCGTGCTCAGCCCAAGTGAGACAACATGGGCTCCCCCTGGTGTCCCATGGGGCCTGCGGGGCTCCAGGGTCTGAGGGAAACAACTTTATGGGAGCCCAGCAGGCAGGCAGGAGAAGCCATGGAGGATGTGCTTCCTGAGACCCTGGGAGACAGGCTCATGGGGAAGGAGGTCAGGCATCTGGAGCCCAGCTGAGCTCATCAATCAATGCAAGGAAGCCTCAGTCAATCAGTTCATATTTATTGAACTAAAGTCTGTAGAACACAATGTGGAGAGAGGCAGATGGTCCTAGAATATCTTGTTCTGCTTCATCCTCAACTGAGGAGGAAATTGAGGGTCAGAGAGGCCTTGTCTGTTGACCCCAGGCTGGTTGATCTCCTTGACACACCGCATAGTTCCTTGACCTGTTGATGCCTTCTGCTTCATCTTTCTTTCTCTTTTTCCCAAATCAATCTCTGTTCCTACACAACACTGGGAATTTCATGGGAACTTCACTGGTCTCTCGGTGCACCCTGAACTCAAAGGGCACCTGGATACTTGTCAGATGCTCCATCCACTGAGTTGTCATCACCACTGCTGCCGCCACCATCATCACCACCACTGTCACCAAGAAGCCACTGCCTGAAGTTCTACATAGACCACTCTTCAAAGAAGATATACAGATGGCTAGCCAGCATATGCAAAGAGGCTGAACACTGCTAATTATTCATTCAGTTCAGTTCAGGCGCTCAGTCGTGTCCGACTCTTCGCGACCCCATGGACCATAGCATGCCAGGCCACGCTGTCCATCACCAACTCCCGGAGTCCACTCAAACTCATCTCCATTGAGTCAGTGATGCCATCCAACCATCTCATCCTCTGTGGATGCTAATCAAAACTACAATAAGAGATCACCCCCTACCAATCAGAAGGGCCATCAAGTCAAAGTCTACAGACAATCAGTATTGGAGATGATGTGGAGAAAAGGCAAGCCTCCTACACTGTTGCTGGGAATGTAAATTGGTGTGGCCATTATGGAAAACAGTAAAGAAGTTCCTTAAAAACTAAAAATCAAGCTATCAGGTGATCCAGCAATCCCACTTCAGGGCATATATTTGGAAAAAAAAAAGTTCCAGTTCGAAAAGATACATGCATAGCAGCACTATTTACAATAGCCAAGACATGGAAGCAACCTAAATGTCCGTCAACAGATGAAGGGATAAAGACAATGTGGTACATACAAACAATGGAATATGACTCAGCCATAAAAAGAATGAAACAATGCCTTTTGTAGTAACATGTATGGATCTAGAGGTGATCATACTAAGTGAAGTAAGTCTGGCAGAAGAGACAGATACATAATATCACTTACATGGAGAATCTAAGAAATAGTCTAGGTGGTTCCCTGGTGCTCTAGTGGTTCGAATTTGGTGGTTTTGCTGCTATGGCCAAGTTTATCCCACGTCGGGGATCTGAGATCCCACAAACTGCTTGGCACGGCCAAAAGAAGAGTCCAAATGAACTTATGAACAAACCAAAACAGACTCATAGTCATAGAAAACATAACTTGTTGTTACTAAAGAGAGAGAGGGGTAAACTAGGAGTATGGGATTAACAGATGCACACTACCATACATAAAATGGATTAAAAAAAACAAGGACTTTATGTATACCACAGGGAATAATAGTCAGTATCTTATCATAACCTGTAATAAAAAAAATTAAAAAGAATATAGGTATATACATAGATTATGTATAATTGAATCACTTCGATGTTCACCTGAACTAACAGAATATTGTGAATCAACTCTACTTCAATTAAAGAAATAAGCAGACAAAAGAAGTCACAGCCTAATTAAGATAAAATGCTGGGATCAAAGGCGAGTTGTTGGAGAAGTCGGGCTAGAGGCCACCACCAGGAGGAGACTCTTTTTGCTGGGGCATCAGACCCCAGGAAGGGCGATAGAGCAGCCCCTGCTACTTCCCCTGGATCCCAACAATCCTGCCTCTCTGACTATCCCCCATTTTCAGCCCTTTTGTCTTTCTGTGTCTCATTGCTAGTTCCACTGCCTCTCCGTGTATTCTGCACCCAGTGTCGTCTTTAGTTCAAAGTAAGTGGTTTCTGAGAAGGTTTTCTTATCTCTCCTTGCTATTCTTTGAAACTCTGCATTCAGATGCTTATATCTTTCCTTATCTTCTTTGCTTTTCACTTCTCTATTTTTACAGCTATTTGTAAGGCTTCCCCAGACAGCCAAGGAGAGATAAGAAAGCCTTCCTCAGCGACTAATGCAAAGAAATAGAGGAAAACAACAGAATGGGAAAGACTAGAGATCTCTTCAAGAAAATTAGAGATACCAAGGGAACATTTCAGGCAAAGATGGCTCGATAAAGGACAGAAATGGTATGACCTAACAGAAGCAGAAGGTATTAAGAAGAGATGGCAAGAATACACAGAAGTGTACAAGAAAGATCTTCACAACCCAGATAATCATGATGGTGTGATCGCTCACCTAGAGCTAGACATCCTGGAATGTGAAGTCAAGTGGGCCTTAGAAAGCATCACTACAAACACAGCTAGTGGAGGTGATGGAATTCCACTGAGCTCTTTCAAATCCTGAAAGATGATGCTGTGAAAGTGCTGCACTCAATATGCCAGCACATTTGGAAAACTCATCAGTGGCCACAGGACTGGAAAAGGTTGATTTTCGTTCCAATCCCAAAGAAAGGCAATGCCAAAGAATGCTCAAACTACCCACACAATTGCACTCACCTCACATGCTAGTAAAGTAATGCTCAAAATTCTCCAAGCCAGGCTTCAGCAATATGTGAACCGTGAACTTCCAGATGTTCAAGCTGGTTTTAAAAAAGGCAGAGGAACCAGAGATCAAATTGCCAACATCCGCTGGCTCATGGAAAAAGCAAGCAAGTTCCAGAAAAACATCTATTTCTGCTTTATTGACTATGCCAAAGCCTTTGACTGTGTGGATCACAAGAAACTGTGGAAAATTCTGAAAGAGGTGGGACTACCAGACCACCTGATCTGCCTCTTGAGAAATCTGTATGCAGATCAGGAAACAACAGTTAGAACTGGACATGGAACAACAGACTGGTTCGAAATAGGAAAAGGAGTATGTCAAGGCTGTATATTGTCACCCTGCTTATTTTCTTATATGCAGAGTAGATCATGAGAAACGCTGGACTGGAAGAAACACAAGCTGGAATCAAGATTATCAGGAGAAATATCAATAACCTCAGATATGCAGATGACACCACCCTTATGGCAGAAAGTGAAGAGGAACTAAAAAGCCTCTTGATACAAGTGAAAGTGGAGAGTGAAAAAGTTGGCTTAAAGCTCAACATTCAGAAAACGAAGATCATGGCATCCAGTCCCATCACTTCATGGGAAATAGACGGGAAACAGTGGAAACAGTGTCAGACTTTATTTTTCTGGGCTCCAAAATCACTGCAGATGGTGACTGCAGCCATGAAATTAAAAGACGCTTACTCCTTGGAAGGAAAGTTATGATCAAACTAGATAGCATATTCAAAAGCAGAGACATTACTTTGCCAACAAAGGTTCGTCTAGTCAAGGCTATGGTTTTTCCTGTGGTCATGTATGGATGTGAGAGTTGGACTGTGAAGAAAGCTGAGCGCCAAAGAATTGATGCTTTTGTGGTGGTGGTGTTGTTGGAGAAGACTCTTGAGAGTCCCTTGGACTGCAAGGAGATCCAACCAGTCCATTCTGAAGGAGATCAGCCCTGGGATTTCTTTGGAAGGAATGATGCTAAAGCTGAAACTCCAGTACTTTGGCCACCTCATGCGAAGAGTTGACTCATTGGAAAAGACTCTGATGCTGGGAGGGATTGGGGGCAAGAGCAGAAGGGGACGACAGAGGATGAGATGGCTGGATCACATCACTGACTCGATGGACGTGAGTCTCAGTGAACTCCAGGAGTTGGTGATGGACAGGGAGGCCTGGCGTGCTGCGATTCATGGGGTCGCAAAGAGTGGGACCCGACTGAGTGACTGATCTGATCCGATCTGATTTGAGACAGCATATTAAAAAGCAGAGATATTACTTTGCCAACAAAGGTCTGTCTAGTCAAAGCCATGGTTTTCCAGTAGTCATGTATGGATGTGAGAGTTGGACTATAAAGAAAGCTGAGTGCCAAAGAATTGATGCTTTTGAACTATAGTATTGGAGAAGACTCTTGAAAGTCCCTTGGACAGCAAGGAGATCCAACCAGTCCATCCTAAAGGAAATCAGTCCTGAATATTCACTGGAGGTTCTGATTCTGAGGCTGAAACTCTAATACTTTGGCCACCTGATGCGAAGAACTGACTCATTTGAAAAGACCTTAATGGTGGGAAAGATTGAAGGCGGGAAGAGAAGGGGAAAACAGAGGATGAGATGGTTGGATGGTATCACTAACTCAATGGACATGAGTTTGAGTAAACTCTGTGAGTTGGTGATGGACAGTGAGGCCTGGCGTGCTGCAGTCCATGGGTTGCAAAGAGTTGGACATGACTGTGCGCCTGAACTGAACTGAACTGAAAATGTTTAAGGTCCATCTTCCTGACCAAAGGTCCCTGGTATTATGGGTGGAACATATGTGTCCTCTCTGCCCCAGTTCATATGTTAAAGCTCTGACCACCCCTCCCTGAGGACTGAGGAGGCACAGTCCTGACCTGAGTTCAATTCAGGGTCCCCTAACCCTTGTGGAGTGGCTGAGGTGGAGGGGTTGCACGTTGAGAACTGGAGGAAACAGCCTCTGTGGTGACACCCCAGGTTCGGGGAGCAGAAGGAGGCTTGGAGCAAGGGAGAGGGAAGGAGAAGCTCCAGGGATGTTGGGGGACCTCCTCTCCCTCTCCCGTCTGACCTTGGGGATCCCTACCAGCTGTCCCCCTCACCGCGGGCTGTCTTGGCCTCACTTCTGAGTCCCTTGCTGGATGGCAGTGGAGGAGGAAGTAGACAGCGTGCTCTGGTGCCCTGAGGAGAGGGCTGGGATTGAGGCTGTACGGATAGAACCCTGAATGCAGGGGGCTCCCCTGGCCTCTCTGGAGGACTCCGGAATGCTTAGCCACCCACTTCTTGGTTTTTGATTCCTTTGTGGGTTTTCTCAGCCTGGAGGCACCACCCTCAATTCTGGATCACAAGTGAAACCAGCCAGACAAGAGACAGCTGACTACCTGAGCAGTAAAAGAGGTCTATCGAGCTCATGATGGCAGCAGCAGGGTCTTGGAGATGTCCCTTCGGCTCACTCGTCCAAGTCAGGCTGGAAGGAGGTGTGGCTTCACCCTTGGGGAAGAGAAAACAGACTGTGGGCTAGATCAGCAGTGAGCAGCAGCTGCAGGGAACAACGAGGGGGACGCCTCTGGTGGATTCCCCTGAGACGGCCACCAGTGCCACCAGGGACTTAACCCTCTGCGTTTCCCTGTCCCCTGGGCTCTGCTGGCTGTTAGTTAAGAAAAGTCACTCACCTCCTACAGCTCCTTCCAAGCTGAGTCAGAGTCCTGCTCTCCTGTTGGGGCACAGGGAGAAGGTAATCAAACAGGAGACAGCCATCTGTGAAGTTATAGGAGCAGTAAAACCAGAGATGAAGAGCACATAGAAAGGAGCATAGAAAGGAATACTCTGGGAATTATGTGAGGTCGGGACACCTGTGTCACTAATTGGTAATAACTACTATTGATTCAGTGTCTATGATGTGCAGGCTCCTGAAACTCACCTAAACATGGGTCAGCCCAAGACTTCATGCTGGTGCCAGAGTCTGGACTTGAACCCAAGTCTTTCTGATTCAAATAGCAGGTTAATGATAACTATGCTGTACTCTCAACAATATACAAAAATACTTACCTGGGGATATATGTTAATTGGTAAATGACTCTTTTTATTTCAAAATGATGTCTTGCTCCCTGTGACTGAATCTCTGCCTTGATAAAGTTTCTGGTGCTGCAGCTCCCACAGCCCACATCCTCCTTCCTTCTGCAGGAGCCTTTCTCCCACAAGCCCCCTCCCTGCAGCCCTGCCCTGGGCAGCTGAGGACCTGGATGGTGCCCAGTCCTCTCTGTGGTCCTCCCCTGACTGTGGCACTTTGGGGTGTTTCTAATTGTTTGTGTAAATAATAGTGTAAAGAACACGCTTCTTGTATGAAACTTTGCGTGTACTTCAGACCATGTCCTTAAGCTGTTTCTGGAAGTAGAATGATTTGGTCAGAGCTCTAAACATTTTAAATATTTTCATACCTAGAGTCGCTCTGTTGTGCCAAAAAATTGCACCAATTGATTACAGTTATATTCATATATGAGGGTGTCAATTCTTTTAATCTTGCCAATTCTCAGAAGTCTCTACTTCAAAACAGATCTTTATTGAGAGAGAATTTTTTAATTCTGTTTGAGATTACATTGCCTTGGTAGATAATGAATGGAAGCAAACGTTGATTACATTCAGCAGTATTGTAAGAAGACAAGTGCATTTATCATCTCCTCCTCCTGAGATGATAGGAAACCTTACTGAAATGATAGGAAACATGCTTACAGTTGTAATAATGGCTACTGATAGGAGGAGTCTCTGTGCTTGTGGTCTTTGTTCTCTACTGATAGTTGATCTAAGACTTTACCGAATATAATTTGGATCATTCCAGTAACCCTTGAGATATATACCCCAACTCCTCTCCTTTTTTCATAGATGTTACGTGACTTGCCCAAGGTCAGAAATCTTGTCCATGACAGACTAGGTTTCAACCCACTTTCTGGGCTCAAGAGCCCATACCTTGCCTCTCGGTGCTCTGCTGCTAATATAAAGCCAGGAATGTGGGCAGCAGGAGCCCAGAGTCTTCAGCAATAGTTTGAAGACTGAGTGGATTAAGAAGTGACTGCTGAATAAAGAGGAGTGGAGGAAAGAAACTGAGAGAAGGTGTACAGGCGACAGGAATGCTTGCTTAGAGCAAAATGAGAGTGACACAGAAGGAGAAAGCAGGGGATAGTCCCAGCAACCCACATCCCATCACATATTCACCCAAATCCACACCAGACGGAGGAAAATCTTAATTCAGAGGCTCCAGAAAAAAAATTTCTGTATTCTGGAATTTAGGGGTCCTCAGGCAAGCACTCTTGGAGAGGGCAATGGCAACCCACTCCAGTACTCTTGCCTGGAAAATCCCATGGATGGAGGAGCCTGGTGGGCTGCAGTCCATGTGGTCACTGAGAGTGGTACACGACTGAGCGACTTCACTTTCACTTTTCACTTTCATGCATTGGAGAAGGAAATGGCAACCCACTCCAGTGTTCTTGCCTGGATTCTGGCAGAATCCCAGGGATGGGGGAGCCCGGTGGGCTGCTATCTATGGGGTCACACAGAGTCGGACATGACTGAAGCGACTTAGCAGCAGCAGCAGCAGGCAAGCACTCTACAGGGCAGCTTACCAGTCAACTTTACTCCCTCTTAAATATGAATGGGTCATCCACGATTAGCTACATGGAAACAATGACAATGTGAAAAAGGGTGACTTAGACAAACAGATGAGAAATGACACCAGAAGAGATGGATGGACAATTTTGAGGGAAGAACATAATTTTTAACACTTGAACCCAGGTCGTTATGTCAATTAGAAAGGATTTTTATTCATAAAATGAGATGCACTGAGAAGTGAGAAGAAATTAAACAGACAAAAAAAATCTTGGGAATTAATGTGTTTACCAAGTAAGTCTAAAGAAAGATTGGAAAAGAAGGTCAAAAAAAGCTTCCAGAAATTTTTTTAAATGACAGAAGAAATGGAGCTAAATGGAGAATAGAAACGTTGCTATTCACAGTCGTTCCTGAGCAAGTTACTTGAGAGTGAGGTGCAGAGGGAAAGAAAAGATGTGTGTGTGTGATGATGCAAAGGATAACCAAGAGAAAGAAAGATTCCTGAATGTGATCCAGGAATCAGGAACATCAACCCAGAGAGAAGGGAATCCAAGGATCACAGCTGGGCACACGGCAGATCTAGAGAGAAACCAGTTCAGAATGGGGTAAAAAGTCCAGAGTCTGTGGGGACAGGAGACTCGGTACCACATGAGGCACCGTTGGAAAGAAATGGAGGAAATGCTGAAGATAAACAGTGCAAGGGGTGAAAAGGAATCCAGTTAGAAACATCAGGAAAAACTAAAGCTCAGGAGGAGAAGGGGACAACAGAGGATGAGATGGTTGGATGGCATCACTGACTCAAAGGACATGAGTTTGGGTAGGCTCTGGGAGTTGGTGATGGACAGGGAGTCCTGGCGTGCTGCAGTTCATGGGGTTGCAAAGAGTCGGACACGACTGAGCGACTGAACTGAACTGCAGTGAACTGCTGAGAAGCATGTACAGCTATTTGGTACAAGTTAGCTCTTAAAAATGTATTAAAATATCACCAAAAATTGTAAACTCTTTTGTTTGATGAAAAAAAAAATCCGTAAATATATCTATGTCCAAGTCCTTTGGAGAGAGTTTTAAAATGAAGTACTATTAATATATATATAATATGATATAACTCACAGGTTTATTAGTGAGTCAAAAATCCTTGTTTTACTTCATTTATACTCATTATAAAATAACCTTTATCTTAATAAAATAACCTCTATCTTTTATTTATTTTTTTTACTTTTCTTTTTTTTAAATTTTATTTTATTTTTGAACTTTACATAATTGTATTAGTTTTGCCAAATATCAAAATGAATCCGCCACAGGTATACATGTGTTCCCCATCCTGAACCCTCCTCCCTCCTCCCTCCCCATACCATCCCTCTGGGTCGTCCCAGTGCACTAGCCCCAAGCATCCAGTATCGTGCATCGATACTTCTAGAACTTGGGAGCTAAAATACTGAAGGGAGGAGGATTAATATCTCAGTTTACAAAGCTGGGAATCAAGAAATAGTAGGTCCAGTAGAGAGCATAAGAAACAAAGATGTAAATAAAGTGCTTACAAGTACAAAGCTTCATAACAGAGGATATACAATTAGTAGAATAATGATAAAAGGCGAAGAAGGGGAAAGGTATAATAGAAAGTATACAAATAAATGAAATCCTTATTTTTCCTAATAAGTAAATAAATACTACCAAATTTAAGTCAAGAAAAAGCAAAATGCAATACTTACCACTTATTAGCTATTGTGATTGATGACTTCCCACTTTGCACCAGGAACCTTCCCAACTGCTTGGTATGAATTCACTTCCTTTTAGTTCTCACAATGATCCTATAAGAAGGGAAACTGAAGCTCAGAGAGGTGAAGCAATTAACTCAAAGCACACAGCTAGTGCTAGAGCCAGACTCCAAGTCCAGGTTCCTGTCTCCTGGGCACACATTCTCACACTATTGCAGCTCCCAATGTAGTAATAGCATTGAAAGACACTGATTAACTATCGAAAGACGCTTTTCCTTGGGAAGGAATGAGCAGAACCCTCATATGGTACATATGAGGTTTTAACCATATGTACTTAGGACTGGATTGTTTTACTCTAAGACAGCAACAGTCACTTTATAGCAGTCAGTAACCCAAAGAATGGGGTGGTTTCTAGTGCTACCACCTTAAAGATGATGGAAGAAGCTGAATTAAATGACAAGAAGAAATGTGTGCCTCGGACAGATATTGTCCGGCAGCATCTTGCCCACCCACACGTGCAGCCATGGGCTTCCGTCCACTCAAAGGAAGGAAGACCACTTGCAGGGGAGGTGAATTCCAGAGACTGCATCTCTGCTCCTGCAAAGACAAGGATGCTCTTGAAGATGATCAGAAAAGTGGTCATAAGGGGGCACCCACATATACTAATAACAGTAAAAGAGAATGATTGCTATGAATGTTTCAATGAGACAGGCTGAGTCTGTGAAAGGCCATGAGTTCATAATAATATTCAAAGGAGAGGACTTTAGAAAAGTGTGGCTAAAAAGAGAGACATAAAGGTTAAAAAGAATGCTAGTGGTTATGCAGGAGACGCAAGACGAAAGAGAAATGGGATCAATGCCTGGGCAGAGAGAATCCACTGGAGAAAGAAATGCTTGTCCACTCCAGTATTCTTGCCTGGGAAATCTCATGCACAGAGGAGCTGGGAGGGCTACAGTCCATGAGGCTGCAAAGAGTTGGACACAACTGAGCTGGTATCTTTCTTTTGTTTCTATGGTGCAAAGAAGAGTAAATGAAATGGGAAGTATTTTGTTAACTGAATTTAATAATAAGAGGAGTCTTGAAGTCTATAGGTATTTTCCTTTCTGTTTATTTACACGAATGTTTATAAAGGATTGAGAAAGAAAGAACCCCTGACACCCGGAGGCTGGCCTGGGATCACAACAGGGTGCTGCTCTTCTCCCATTGGATGTAAGACTCTCACAGAACTGCAGCCTCACACAGGGTCACCCTGAGAGCAGGAGCGAAGGAGACAGCAAACACCTGTCACTGCGCCCCCCAACACCACGCCCCCTCCCCTGGCTGAAAAGCAGGACTGCTCCTTCTTACCAATCACACCTTCAGCCTCGCTCTGCTCTCCCCTCTCCATAGATGAGGTACTGAGAACCCGTTGGTAGTGCTGCCTCCCATTCTCTGCAGCTCCCAATCTAGAGCAGTCCCATTTCCTTAGAGCTTCCCCTAAATCCCCTCACCTAAGCTCCAAGCCTAGAATCTTTCTCTCTGTACCTTCCTCTGAGATGTTCACAGCTCTCCCTCAGGAAGAGTAACCATCAGCTTGTTTTTAGGGAGTGTGCCTTGTGTCAAAGGCTGGAGGCACCGTCATGTGGATGGAAGAGAATTCACAAAGGCAGGCCCTCCTTCAAGTAGATGGAAGAGGAGAGCTGGCGGGCTCCCTGCCTCCTCCTCTGCCCCAAAGCTGTAGGACTTCAGGAGGCAGGTCAGCCTATTGAAATCATGAAACATGAGAACAGAGTCAAGTAGAAAGAAGAGGAGGGCTCAGGCAGAAGGGCCGGCTCCTGGATAACGACAAACCACTGTAAATGCCTTGAACACTTGACTCATCCTTCCGTCCTTCCCTCCCATTCTTGGCCTCTTCCTGACCCTTGTCTGGGGCCTCAGCTGGATGTGGATGCTGATAGTGCTTCCTCTGCTGGATTCCTATCCAGGGCTTCCTCCTCTGTTAGCCTCTGATTGGTCCCTTTCGGAAGGCTGTTGGTGGGAGAGGGGAGGACCCTGGAGAAGCCTGACCCTGCCCAGCTGCATGGCCAGTCACGCATCCCTTCCCTTCTCGTGGGCAGACAGATTCTCACCATCCATCTCCCTCCTGTGCCTGCAGTCACCCTCCCTGGGAAGGGAAAGGGGCGTTAAGAAAGTCCCTGGCCGAGCACCAGGATCCTCCCGACTGCCCCGGCTCCTGTCTTCCTCACACTCTCTGTCTCCACAGGGCCTGCTACACGAGACTGACACCTCACCTGGCACAGGCTGCCCCTCCCCACGACATGTGTTTCCCCACTGGCCTCACCATGTGACGGGTTACTTGTCCCTGGAGGCCCAGCTCCAAGCCTCTCTCTGCCACCTTCCCCTAGTTGCTCTCCAGCTCCTCTTGAAGGTGGCACTTTCCTGGTCGTGATCCCTTTTTTCTCAGTTTCTCCAGGTCTGAGAACCCTTCCCGCATCATCAGGGGCCCTGTCTCTTCTCTGCTTCTCCTCCTGTCCAGGGCCTCTGGGCACCCTCTGCCCTCCTGGGCACAGCCTGTTCAAAATATAAGGGGTGGGACCCCTTATGGGGACATGAAACAAGCAGCTTCTCGATGACACAGCACAACCCCAGTCCTCCTGTTAAAATTAGAAAGGGAGGGAGGGGAGAAGGGTAGGGGGGACAGAGAGGAGAATGGGGAAAGAGAAGGAGAATGGAGAAGAAACTAAAGATCCTAATCAATCAATCATTCAAAAGGATCCAACGTAAATCAGAGAGAAAAACTGAAGGGACTGAAAGAAACTCAGCAGCGGCCACTGGACTGGAAAAGGTCAGTTTTCATTCCAGTCAGAAAGAAAGGCAATGCCAAAGAATGCTCAAACTACCGCACAATTGCACTCATCTCACATGCTAGCCAAACGATATTCAAAATTCTCCAAGACAGGCTTCAACAGTATGTGAGCCATGAACTCCCAGATGTTCAAGCTGGATTTAGAAAAGGCTATTATACTGATGTCTGTAGAGTTCTGCTTTTTATCTTAATATTGCAACACCGGGATGTATGTGAACCTTGTGCAGTGAGCCCTTCTCACTTCTTCCAGCAGGGCCACCTTCCCCACACAGGACCTCCCATCACCCACAGAGCAGAGGGCTTGGCAAACACAGGAAGCCAACACCCTTCGACTCCACGCTTGGTGTCCTGCCCGTCTCCAGGCTGCAGTGTCCCCCAGGGCCTGGCACTGAGCCTAGCACTCAGAGGCAGGGTTTTTCAACAAACCTTGATCCCTTGTATCTAAAAAAAAACCCCGTTCCCCCATCAACCCTAGCCTAGCACCCTTGGGACAGCTTCAAGGTGGCCAGGTTATAGGAGGACAGGCTCTGACTCCTTGTCCTCCTCCACCCCGTCTGCTTCCTTAATGGCTGAGTACCCGGAACATACACCTTCCTTCTGGCGTTGCTGCTCATGTCTCAGGAGTCCACATCCTGAGCTGAGCCCACCTGAGTAGGTGTGGCCCTCCCTCTACTCTGTTTAGGGTCCCTTGGCTGGGAGGAAGCCCTCAGCCACACCCGCCTCCACATCCAGGCTCTGCCCCTGCTTAACCTGCTGACCTCACCCTCTGAGCTTCCATTCTTCTTCTGTCAGTTAGGGACAGTCATCCTTTTCTCAGACAGTCGTCCTGAGGATGGGAAGATGGGATGGGCGGGGTCTTACCCTCCTGCTTACTCAGGAAACTTCCTCTGTCTGAGTGTGAACAAGATCCAGTTGTTCACATCTGTGCAAATGCAGCCACAAGCTGTGCGTCTCTGCAATGACCACATACACCCTCTGGGCCCAGACATACTCTGGGAAGCAGAAGTGAAAGTCAAAACTCTTATTTCTGAGTTCTCAATTCAAACAAACATCCTGCCCACCAGGCCCCACCCTGGGTTATTCCCACCCTCCTGCTGACACCCTAGAGAAACAACTCCAGTCCTGACATTCCACGTCCTTCTTGACTCTGTCCACCCTGCCTCAGACGCCTTGAAGGAAGACTTGCCACCAACACAGCATGAGTCCCTTGGCAAATTACTCCTCCATATTTCCACTTTTTCACCCACCAACCCCACACTCACCAGCTGGCCTGCCTCATTCACCTTTGTGCCACCAGCACGTGGTACTGTCCCAGAACACACCAGTTGCTCAGTGCATACTGGTCATACTCTGCTGTGGAGGGCCACGCTCATGTGGCTTCCAGGATTCGCTCACACAGGTTCTTCTGCCAAGGACACCTGCTGCACCCAACCAGGAGAAATCTTTCTGCAAAGCATGAATCTGAGAAGCCTCCTCTGAGAAGCCCTCTGTGACCTCGCCTGCAGAGCCCACTGTTTCCTTCTCTACGCCCATGGTACCTGGAAGAGGGGCCTAAGGTCATGCCTCAGCAACTCAAAGCCCTGCCTCCACCCCTTATGATCAGATCCCTCTGGACTTAGCCCTGCTGGCAGGGACAGAACTCACGCCTTTTGTCCCGGGGGCCCACAGGAGGAGGCCCAGCCTTGGTGGTCACTGCCATGAGGTGGATGCAGAAGTTTGTGGCAAGGGCTGAGAGCACGCTGCCCTTTGTGACCTTGGCTTATCTCCACCTGACAACAGATTTTTTTCTCTCCAAATGGAAGACGTTTATCAGAAAACCAGTGTCCTGGCGACTCAGAGACGGCTGCAACAGAGAGCTGGCCCTGCCTCTGTTGGGTTCCTGAGCAAAGAGCCTCTGTGGACGGGGGCTCAGTGAGTGGCATGGGCTGTGCTGGCACCGTCCACGCCTTTCCTGTTGAATCTCACATCAGCTCTAGGAGTGCTGGCTCCGTTTCACAGATGAAGAAATGCAGGTCAAGTTCCCACAGTCTGAGAGTCCTACAGCTGGACTGCTGGTGAACTTCTCGGTTTGCCTCAAGCAGAAGTGACTGCAGTGGACCTGGATGCCCCCATGAAGGCCCGCCTGCCCTTCCCTCAGGGCTGCTTCACCCCTGGAAATGTCCCTGGTCCATTATGGTCCCCTCCCTCCAGGTTTGAGGGAAGGACAGGAGATTATTCCATGAGGATAGCCAACCATAGTTTGTTCTTAAAGCCAACTGTATGTACCTGTTGCATTTTGCAGGTAAGGGAGCTGAAGGAGAGGAGAGGCGGGGGTGCTATTCCAGGAACTCAGGGACTTGTGTTTTGTGGGAGAATGTTAGCAGCTCACATCCTGCAAACATCCATTTGACATTCTGTCCCCAGTGCTCAGAGCTCAGGCCACAACAGACGCCCCAGAGCCCAGACACAGAGGAGTCAAGGGGCAAACGGGCCGCTGCCCTGCCCACTGACCTGCACAAGTCTGCTTCTGAGCTTGCTGGAGCTGCTGGGACTCAAGGATGCCTCCTTTCCAGAGCTTGGGGTTCTCAGTGGACAGCCAGCTCTGGGTGGCACACCTACAGAAGGGATACAGGACGGAACAGTGGGAGGCAGTAGCTTTCCTGGAGGGAAAATCCAAGCACAGTCATCCCTGCTGCCTGCTTACTTTAAACCTCAGGCAGAAATTCACGGGCAGGGAAAGCCATGTGGGCCTCCCCAGGGGAAAACTGCCAGCATGAGGGTGCCCAGGCCCCACTTCCTAAGTGCCCTCCACCACAGGATAGTTAGGGACCCCGAGCGAGGATCAGGCTGGGTGAGGTGGGTGTCCCGGAACTCACCTCCTGGCCAGGTAGCCCCAGTAGCAAGCCTGGAAGCCGATGATGACGTCCGTGATCTTCAGGTCTTGCTCCTGCTCCAGGTGGGCCAGCACGCCGGCCTGAAAGAAGACCTTGCTCTGGCCATGCGGTACAGGTTGCTCTCAAGCTCCAGGGCTTTGATCCAGAGGAGGAGAGCTGGCTGCTGACCATGGGGCACCCCGGCCACCACAGAGCCCTGGAGCAAGGCCAAGGCCAGGGAAGGGGCCTGGAGCTGGGTTGGCCCTGCTGCTCTGTGGGCAACCTCCTCCTGGTTCAGGGAGAGTGGGGCTGAGGGGATGCAGGAGGGGGCAGGTGGGGGTTAGCACGGGACAGGACAGAACCTCGGCCCTGTAGGGACCTTACCTGCTGGAGTCTGTGCCCACGTGCATTTCTAACCAAGGTGGCAGTAGATAGTGGGGCTCAGGAGGCTTTACCTTAGGTAACTAGGGAAACAGTGTCCTTGTTTGTTTATTTGACTGCCCTGGGTCTTCACTGCTGTGGGGACAGGGGCTGCTTTCTCTAGTTGCAGCGAGTGTGCTACTCATGGTTGAGTACATGGGCTTCTCATTGCAGTGGCTTCTCTTTTTGCAGAGCACGGGCTCTAGGGAGCGGGCTCAGTGGTTGCGGTGCACGGGCTTAGTTGCTCCCAGCATGTCGGATCTTCCCGGACCAGGGATCAAACCCATGTCCCCTGCATTGGCAGGCGGCTTCTTTACCACTGGACCACCAGGGAAGTCCCAAAAGGTTTCTTTTGAAAAAGGTACTTTAAAGTCAAGACTGGCTTCAACATCCTTCAGAAGCACAGGGGCTAAGCAGGGGTGGCTGAGCAGTGTGGGACCATGTGCAGGGTGACGGGCAACACCACAGGTGGCTTGAGAGCCTCACTGGGACAGTACAAGGTGCTCCTCAACAACTGTCCTTGTCGCAGAGGCTGGGTCCAAACCAGCTCCACAGGCATCTGAGTGTAACCAGTTGTTAGATATTCTGTGTCAGCAGCACAACTTCCTGAGAAAACCGGTATGTTTTAAGTATGGACCTCTGCAGACTCAAGACAACACTGTTCTCTTCGGTCAAGCCCTGGGAACAAGGCAGCTGGAGGTTGTGTGCCGCTTCGTATGAAGGCAGCTCTGTGAACTTCAAGGCATTTGTGAGAACTAGGAGCTGCAGCTTAAAACCAGCAAACTCAGGGCCAAGCAAGGAGCTAGAAGCCTCCAAAACAGCCCCTGCCAGAAGGGACTCAGGTCCTGGGTGGCGGGACAGACCTGTGCCCATCTCTTCCCACATTGGGAAGCATAGCAAGTGGCGACAGATAGCCCCGTGGTCTGGGCTCCAAGGAAGTAGGTCCACCACCCCGGGCCCAGGATGAGCTGTGTTATAGAAATACCACATGCTTGCTTCACTTCCTCCTGAAACAGGACACCCTGCATCCTCCTGACCAATCAGCTCAACATGGATCCAGGGAAGAGGTTCCAGGCACCCGGAGGCCCCACCCAGGATGGCCCTTCCAGGTGGGGGCTGTGGCCACATTCCTGGACCTTGGGCCCAGCTTCCTCCTGTTCTCCGCTGGGGTGACAAACACGTGCTCTCTGAGGGTTTGGGGGCTTCTTTCCATTCTCTGACCTGGCCTGCATCTGTCCACTGCATGGTCTTCTGTGCTCACTTAGCCAAACTCAGTTTCTGTTGCTCAGAACCACTGGGATCTCACCTGACACAGGGGTCATTGTGGAATTGTATCATCTGCACATTGAGCTGAATGGGGTCCAGTATTAAGGGTTCAGGGGGATGTGGGGGTGGACACTGAATGGTTCTGTATCCAGTGCCTGGAACCCTGCCCAGGAGAAGTCTGTGCAGCATTTGCATTCCCGAGGAACTTACAAAGAATTAAAGAAGGAATGAAACTCATGATTGGGGGATCAGACAGATGCTGGCAATGACTGCTGACATCTTCAGGAAGGAATGGAAGGGCTGACTGAAGCCTCGGGGAAACACTGGATGAGAGGGAGCCTGAGGCACTGAGGAAAGTCTTCCGAGAGAGGTTTGGACAAAAGTGTGCAGAGAGCCTTGCAGCACGTGGGGAGGGACTTAGGAGACGTCCTGGGATCATTTCCAGGTCCCGGGTCTCTGGCTTCCTGCCTTGGGCTCCAGGCGTGGGAGCCAGTTAGGTGCTCACATGCTCCGCACATGGAAACACAGAGAGTCGGTGCCCTGTGGAGCAGGCCCGTGGGGGCGAGAGCCAACCCAGATGCTCCCCTCTCCTTCTGGGACAGGAGGAGCCTGAGGCACCCCAAGGCTCCTCAGAAGGTCCAGGCAGGTGCAATCCCAGATGGGTGACCAAGTCAGAACATGGCCTTGGATGGACTTTCCCTCCATGCCTGCTCCCATCCTCCAGCCCCTCAGTCCTGCTCCTGGAGATCGAGTGAGCCTGGCCTCCAGCTCTACCCTCAGGGTAACCCAGCTACTGCACACTGCTTTGGTCTGCAATTAGGCTTCAGCATCTGTGCTCAGAGTCACGGGTAGCTGTGGAGGAGGTGAAAGCAGTTGTGTTAAGGTCAATACTCTTATGGGTCATTCTAGCCTGTGCGGGGAATAGATGAGTGAGGCAGGGCAGTGCCCCAAGGTAAACACACGAAGGCAGTTCTGGAAGCTCCTGCAGGAGTCCTGGTGAAACGTGAAGGCAGCCTGGGCGAGGTGTCTGCTGTCTTTCTCTCCCCTCTGTTTACGGCTGACCCTCTCTCACACCTGCACACAAGCCCTCCGCTCTCAATCACCCTTGGGTGTCCATTCTGGTCCCTGGGGCTGGAGGAGGAGCATCCCAGTGCTCAGCCCATGTCCCCCATACAACCCACGAAGCCTGCAGGGTTCTAGGATCTTAGGGAAATGATTGGATGGGAGCCCAGCAGGCAGGCAGGAGGAGCCATGGAGGACTTGCTCCCTTGAGACCCTGTGAGACAGGCTCATGGGGAAGGAGGTCAGGCATCTGGAGCCCAGCTGAGCTCCTCAGTCAATGCAAGGAAGCCTCAGTGAATCAGCTCATATTTATTGAACCAGAGTCTAGAGAACATGAGGTGGAGAGAACCAGAACCACCTGAAATATCTCATCCAGCCTCACCCCCAGCTGAAGAAGAAACCGAGCGTCAGAGAGTCGTGTCTATTGGTCCCAGGCTGTTTCATCTCCTGACACACCGAAAAGTTCCTTGACCTGTTTCTGCCTCCTTGTTTCATCCTTCTTTCTTTCTTTCTTTTAATCAACCTCTGTTCCTCCTCCACATTTGGATTTTCATGGAAATGTCACTGGTCTCTCAGTGCACTCTGGACCCAAAGAGCTCCTGGCAACGTGTCAGATGTTCCATCCACTGTGTTGTCACACCACTGCTGCCACCAACATCATCACCACCATCGTCATCAAGAAGCCACTGCCTGAAGATCTACACAGACAATTCTTCATGAAGACGTACAGATGGCCAGCAGGTACGTGAAAACATACTCAACATCACTAATTATTAGAGAAATGCAATCAAACTACAATAAGTTATCTCCCCTACAGTGATCACAGGGGCCATCACCTACATCTACAATGCTCTGAGGCTGTGGAGAAAAGGGAACCCTCTACACTGTTGCTGGGAATGTAAATTGGTGCAGCCACTATGGAAGACCATGTGGAGTTTTCTTAAACAACTAAAAATAGAGCTACCTTATGATTTACCAATCCCACTTCTGGGCATATATCTACAAAAAAATTAAAGCTGTAATTTGAAAAGATACACATACCCTGATGTTCATAGCAGTACTATTCACAACAGCCAAGACACAATATTAACCTAAATGTCTGTTGACAGATTAATGAATAAAGCAAATGCGGTACATGTATACATACCATGGAATCCTACTCAGCCATAAAGAAGAATGAAATAATAGTATTTTTAGCGATATGTATGGATGTAGAGATTACTATACTGAGTGAAGTAAGTCAGACAAAGACAAATATGTTATTAACTTATATGTAGAATGCAGAACATAATAGAAATGAACTTACCTACAGAATAGAAACAGACTCATAGACATAGATAATGAACTTTTAAACCAAGTTTTGTGGGGATAGGTGAATTAGGAGATGGGATTAACAGATACACACCAGATAAACAAGGGCCTGCCTACTGTAGTAGCATAGGAACAGTATTCAATATTTTGTAATAAACTATAATGGAAATGAACAAAAAAGAATATAGACATATAAATACTCAGATGCTCTGTCATGTCTGACTCTGCAACACCTTGGACTGTAACACGCCAGGCTCCACTGTCTATGGGATTTCCCAGACAAGAATATTGGAGTGGGGTATCATTTCCTCCTCCAGGAAATCTTCCCTACCCAGGAATCAAACCTGTGTCTCTTGCTTAGCAGACACCTTCTTTACCACCTGGGAAGCCCAGATAAATAAATCGATACCTGTATAAATGAATCACTTTGCTGTATATCTGAAATTAACAGAATATTGTAAATCAATTATCCTTCAATAAAACAAACAAACAAAAGAAGTCACTGCCCTAGTAAGACACAGATGACCATTATATCTACAGCTGTAGGCAGCAGTCCCTTAGAAGAAATGGAGTAGCCATCATGGTCAACAAAAGAGTCCGAAATGCAGTACTTGGATGCAATCTCAAAAATGACAGAATGATCTCTGTTCGTTTCCAAGGCAAACCATTCAATATCAGAGTAATCCTAGTCTATGCCCCAACCAGTAACGCTGAAGAAGCTGAAGTTGAACGGTTCTATGAAGACCTACAAGATCTTTTAGAACTAACACCCAAAAAAGATGTCCTTCTCATCATAGTGGACTGGAATGCAAAAGTAGGAAGTCAAGAAACACCTGGAGTAACAGGCAAATTTCGCCTTGGAATACGGAAGGAAGCAGGACAAAGAGTAATAGAGTTCTGCCAAGAAAATCCACTGGTCATAACAAACACCCTCTTCCAACAACACAAGAGAAGATTCTACACATGGACATCACCAGATTGTCAACACCGAAATCAGATTGATTATATTCTTTGCAGCCAAAAATGGAGAAGCTCTATACAGTCAACAAAAACAAGACCAGGGGCTGACTGTGGCTCAGATCATGAACTTCTTATTGCCAAATTCAGACTGAAATTGAAGAAAGTAGGGAAAACCACCAAACCATTCAAATATGACCTAAGTCAAATCCCTTATAATTATACAGTGGAAGTGAGAAATGGATTTAAGGGACTAGATCTGATAGAGTGCCTGATGAACTATGGTCAGAGGTTCATGACATCGTACAGGAGACAGGGATAAAGACCATCCCCATGGAAAAGAAATGCAAAAAAACAAAATGTCTGTCTGAGGAGGCCTTACAAAGAGCTGTGAAAAGAACAGAAGTGAAAAGCAAAGGAGAAAAGGAAAGATATAAGCATCTGAATGCAGAGTTCCAAAGAATAGCAAGAAGAGATAAGAAAGCCTTCCTCAGCAATCAATGCAAAGAAATAGAGGAAAACAACAGAATGGGAAAGACTAGAGATCTCTTCAAGAAAATTAGAGATACCAAGGGAACATTTCATGTGAAGATGGGTTCAATAAAGGACAGAAATGGTATGGACCTAACAGAAGCAATAGATATTAAAAAGAGGTGGCAGGAACACACAGAAGATCTATACAAAAAAGATCTTCATGACCAAGATAATCACAATGGTGTGATCACTCACCTAGAGCCAGACATCCTGGAATGTGAAGTCAAGTGGGCCTCAGAAAGCATCACTATGAACAAAGCTAGTGGAGGTGATGGAATTCCAGTTGAGCTCTTTGAAATCCTGAAAGATGATGCAGTGAAAGTGCTGCACTCAATATGCCAGCACATTTGGAAAACTCAGCAGTGGCCGCAGGACTGGAAAAGGTCAGTTTTCATTCCAATATCAAAGAAAGGCAATGCCAAAGAATGCTCAAACTACCTGCACAGTTGCACTCATCTCACATGCTAGTAAAGTAATGCTCAAAATTCTGCAATCCAGGCTTCAACAATACGTGAACCATGAACTTCCAGAGTTCAAGCTGGTTTTAGAAACGGCAAAGGAACCAGAGATCAAATTGCCACCATCCGCTGGATCGTGGAAAAAGCAAGAGAGTTCCAGAAAAATATCTATTTCTGCCTTATTGACTATGCCAAAGCCTTTAAGTGTGTGGACCACAAGAAACTGTGGAAAATTCTGAAAGAGATGGGAATACCAGACCACCTGACCTGCCTCTTGAGAAACCTATATGCAGGTCAGGAAGCAACAGTTAGAACTGGACATGGAACAAAACACTGGTTCCAAACAGGAAAAGGAGTATGTCAAGGCTATATATTGTCACCCTGCTTATTTAACTTCTATGCAGAGTACATCACGAGGAACGCTGGGGTGGAAGAGGCACGAGCTGGAATCAAGATTGCGGGGAGACATATCACTAACCTCAGATATGCAGATGACACCACCTTTATGGCAGAAAGTGAAGAGGAACTGAAAGGCCTCTTGATGAAAGTGAAAGTGGAGAGTGAAAAAGTTGGCTTAAAGCTCAACATTCAGAAAACGAAGATCATGGCATCTGGTCCCACTACTTCATGGGAAATAGATGGGGAAACAGTGGAAATGGTGTTAGACTTTATATTTTTGGGCTCCAAAATCACTGCAGATGGTGACTGCAGCCATGAAATTAAAAGACGTTTAGTCCTTGGAAGAAAAGTTATGACCAAGCTAGATAGCATTTTGAAAAGCAGAGCCATTACTTTGCAAACAAAGGTCCGTCTAGTCAAGGCTATGGTTTTTCCAGTGGTCATATATGAATGTGAGAGTTGGACTGTGAATAAAGCTGAGCGCCGAAGAATTGAGGCTTTTGAACTGTAGTGTTGGAGAAGACTCTTGAGAGTCCCTTGGACTGCAAGGAGATCCAACCACTCCACTCTGAAGGAGATCAGCCCTAGGATTTCTTCGAAGGAATGATGCTAAAGCTGAAACTCCAGTACTTTGGCCACCTCATGCGGAGAGTTGACTCATTGGAAAAGACTCTGATGCTGGGAGGGATTGGGGGCAGGAGGAGAAGGGGATGACAGAGGATGAGATGGCTGGATGGCATCACTGACTCAATGGACATGAGTCTGAGTGAACTCCGGGAGTTGGTGCTGGACAGGGAGGCCTGGCGTGCTACAATCCATGGGATTGCAGAGTCGGACACGACAGAGGGACCGAACTGAATGAACTGAAGTAAGACACATCAGCTAGGGCCAAAGGTGAGTTGATGCTGGAGAAGAGGTCTAGAGACCACCACCAGGGGAAGACTCTTCCTGCTGGGACATCACAGCCTGTGGAGGGCGATAGAGGAGCCCCTGCTACTTCTGGATCCCAACAATCCCAACTGATGTTCTCCCATTTTCAACCCGTTCGTACACCTGGCCTCTCATTGCTAGTTCGCCTGCCTCTCCCTTTATTCGGCCTCCAGTGTCACCTTTCGTCCAAAGTAAGTGGTTTCTGATGGGAGGGGAGTTTGGGGGAGAATGGGTACGTGAATATGAATGGCTGAGTCCCTTTGCTGTTCACCTGAAACTATTACAGCATTGTTAATCGGCTATACTCCAATACAAAATAAAACGTTCTTAGTATGAAAAAAAGTGGTTTCTCCCCGCCTCTCATTCTCTGGTCCCCCCTCCTCCCTTAATCCAGGCTCCAGGCCCTTTCCTTCTCTCTCCTCATCTATCACCTACATCCATCCCTTCCCTGATGTGCTCAACCACAGAAATGCCAAATTCCTAGCACCCAGCTTCATTAATGTGGTCTCCCTCTCTTTCCCTCAAACAAGGTACCTCTGCATTTTAGCCCCTCACATGTCCCTGGACCCCGCACTGCTCTGGGGGTGGTTAACTCAGATCCTCCTGCAGACTCTCATAGATCTGGGTGAGCTCCTCCAACTTCCTCTCCAACTCCCATGCCCGTCGCCTCAGGCTTTCAGCTGCTTCTGTTTTTGCACCATCATGCAGGTGAATTGACTCCTTCACCAGGAAGCCCACATCCACCAGAAGGAAGACCCCTGCAGCCGCCAAACCCGCGATCCGGGCTCCTTTGGTAACTATAAAAGCTGTGGCTTTGAAACCTGTCTCTATATGCTGGATGGCTGGGACTGAGATTCTCCCAGGGCTCATGTAGATGCTTGCATTGGCTGCAGAGCCAGGGTTGGCATTGCCTGTCTCCATGGCATGGGTGTGCATTTCAATGCATTGTATAGCTTCTTTCTTTTTTGTGGCATCAATGTGGGGGTTGTTATTGAGTACCTCTAGGAGAACCTCCCATTTTTTGACAACAGTAGACATCATGCGACTGGCTTCGGTTTCTGCTGATGACCTCTTCACACGTTCGATGATACTGGTGGACACACTGGTCACACCAGCTGCTGATCCCAGCCCTATCCCAGTGGCCAAGAGCGCCAAACTGGCCCCCATTGTCACGGGTGTCAGAGCCAGGCCAACGATGGTCAGAATACTGGACACAGCACCAGTGCTGTGGGCCATCACGTTGGAAATGGTACATCCCTTATGGACCTTCTCAACCTTGTCTGCGAGCTCATGGAACTTGCCTATGAACTCCTCCAGCTGCCGTTTCACCCGAGGGAACTTATTCAGAAACCTCCTCCTGTCCAGCTGCTCTTTGGAGAGTCTTTCTTGGTCCTCCTCAACTAAGACTCTTTTCAATTCGTTCAGATAATTGTGTAGTTCATCCGTGTCTTCCCTGTAATGATGAAGGTAAGGAATTAGAAAGGCAGTTTGCTTGTCTGTAAAATTGGCTCCATAATATCTGTTCTGCATAAATATAGATATGTTACTATAAATCATTAGAAAAGAATTTTATAAATGTAAAATTTTCTCTTTCAACCTTAAACATGTTTCATGCTTTATAGATGCTCCATCTTGAAATACCTAAACTTGGAATAGGTAAACGAGATCATCTTCGGATACTGGCAACTTAAGAGAGGTATTTGAGAGAATTCCCAGGTGGTCCAGAGGTTTCAACTCTGCACTCCCGCTGCCGGCCTTGACTCAATCCCTGGTTGGGGAATGAGGATCCCACAGGCCATATGGCTCAGCCAAAGAAAAGGTATGTGGTAAAGACGTCTCACAGGTGGGTCAACACCACCACTGAAAGAATTTTGGAGTGGGAACTCCACATGTAAACAAAGACGTGTAGGACTGGAGGAGAAAACCTTCATTCAAGGGCCTCAGTGTGTAGTGAGAAGTCTCCCTGCCCTTTGCCCTTGGCTACTGGGAAGTGGTCCCTAAGCCCCTAGAATTCTGGCTGATAGGAGTGTCCTTGCCTGCCTGGGCCTTTGGTCACTGGTCAGTCTGAGAAGGGGACAAGTGACCCAAGGTCTCTGGGTCTCATGGTATCAGTTCTGCCATCTGGTAGAGCTGGACACTAGGGCACGAGTCTGACTTCCAGGAGGGGCTGGAGATGACAGGTCAGGGTAATTTGGCTTTTAAGCAAGGGGAGTGTCCCTGATTGGCAGCACTCTGTGCATCTTATCACAGGCCAAATACAGATCAGTATCATGTTCTGAGGACAATGGAAGCTTTGTATGTGAAACCTGCCCAGTCTCTATCCTGTGGCTGGTGGGACCTTTTATCTTTTCTTGTAGTAAACTGCAGCTGGGATCATGAAGCTTTCAGTGAGTCCTGTCTATTCTAAACGGAATTCTTGAAGCTAAGAGTTGTTTTGGGGATCCCCTAAATTTGCCATTGAAGTCAAAGTAAGGGCAGTCCTGGGCACTGTGCCCTTACACTTTACAGATTGGCTGTCTCTATGACCTAGAATAATTTAAACCCAAAAAGTCAGAGCTAGAAGGCACCTTATAATCATTTGGTCTGCCATCTGCTGTCTTCTAAGCATTGTGCCCTTGACCTTCCCAGCAGAAGGTCACTGGGTCCACCCACTGCCCCAGTTGACAGGGAAGAGGGAGATGTACTATGAGCCCTGGTTTCCCTTGGACTCTCCAGCTCACCTCACTGACTCCTGACCCATCACCCAGCACTCTCAACTGCTCAGGGGTCACCAACCTAACTCACAGTTTACCTGGCGACAGCTTCATTGCCAGCACCCCAAGTCCATATGCAACTTTGTGGACCCTCTAAAGATTCAAGGGACTTGAGGAAACATTCATCTGAACAGCTAAGCCTGAGGAGACCGGCACTTACACAGCTGGTGGAGGAAGCATTTTCCTCTTGGGTGGGGATGCGTGAGGCTCCTCAGAATCCCTCAAATGTCACACAATCACAGCCACTCACTGTGACCCTGGAGGGCCACCTGAGCCACACGGCCATCCCACTGTCAGGGGAACTCCATGTAGATTAGAAGAGGGTCCCCAATGGAGTGAGAAGCCAGGTCCCAGGCAGGGTGTGCAGACACGGTCTCCCAGGGCCCTCTAGTCCAGCATGAGGGGAGCCCACCAGGGAGGGAAGAAATGTCCCCCTCTCCCACTCAGGGGACCTCTGCAAGGGTCACAGTCCCTTCAGTTCTGTGTCCTTAGGGCCCAGTCTCTTCACTCTAGTCCTAGTCCTGCTACCCAGGCCTGCCTACTAGTCCTCCAACCTGGACCCACTGCTCCACCCTGACCCCTGGGTCTGACCCTGGTGCAGGCCTCCCTGGTCCTTTGGACGAGATGATTATACTTGGTTCCCCACCTCTGACCCTGCAGTTCACTCTGAGGACATCACCATAATCCATCAGAATTGCTATTCCCATTGGACACAGGACAGATCTGAGATTCAAAGTCTTAAGCCCACAGGCCCAAGAGTTGGGCACGGCTAGATCCAGGATCCCATCAGCTCCTCCAGTTCCTCTCTAGCCTCTCTCCCTTATGGGCCAGCAGGATCCTGCAGGGTTCGTACAGTTCCTAACATCAGGAATAGAAAGACTGTAGGCAGAAACCCAGGACACAAATGGTGGTGTCAGGATTTTCCCACTTGTCCCAAAGGAAATTCTGCTTGGTTCTCCTCACCAGAAAGAAGACCCTTGACTCTGTCTCTTCCCAAAAAGTTTTTTAAATGTTACTATTGATTGAGTATGTACTCTGTGTCATTCATTATGGGAAGCACTTTACATGCATGATCTCAGTGTCCTCACAGTAAAAATGAAAAGATGAAGAAACTAAAGCAGAGAGTAGTTCAGTAACTTGTCCAAGGTCACATAACCTGCGCCTTCCTTTGCAGGTTTCATCTCTTCTCAACCCACGATCATTCACTGTCAGCAAATGACATGGAGGAAACATTCCTGATGGGATCTTGAGAAGGAACACCCCTGGCCCCAACAGTAGGGTCCTGCCTGGAGGAGGCGTTACTCCAGGAGGAAGCTAGCCTGGTGCTGGGGGACGTGGGTGACCTTCCTGGTGCACCTGTGCCGGTTACCTGGACAAACTGGCCTCAGCCTTAATTCTCTCCAGGAATTCATTCAGCAGGAGTAGCAGTTCCTCTCTGCTCAGTGTGTCCCAGAGACATTCAATGACATCCTCAAAAAAGATCTCAATATCTAGATGAAAGAAAAGGGAATAAGATAAGAAAAATTAGTGGTGGGACATAAATGTTATTGAGTGCTACTGCTACTGCTAAGTCACTTCAGTCGTGTCCGACTCAGTGTGACCCCATAGACGGCAGCCCGCCAGGCTCCCCCATCCCTGGGATTCTCCAGGCAAGAACACTGGAGTGGGTTGCCATTTCCTTCTCCAATGCGAGAAAGTAGGGTTATTGAGTATAAAATAGTTAAAATTCATCTTGCTGAGCAGCAATCACCTGGGGTGCTCTTGGTGAGGTCACCTAGGGTTATGGATGGACTGTCCCCCTCCCCCCCCCAATTTGTGTTGAAGAGTTAACCCCTTGTGACCTTTCTGAAGATAGGGATTGTAAGGAGGTTAGGTGAAATTAGGTCCTATGGGGGATTCCCAGGTAAATTGCGGCCATAGGTGGGATTGCCAGGGAGTTCTTCTAGTGGTAAAGAATTGCCCGCCAATGCAGGAGATGTAAGAGAGGCGGTTTTGATCCCTGAGTCAGGAAGATCCCTTGAAGGAGGGCATGGCAAGCCACTCCAATATTCTTGTTTGGAGAATCCCATGGATAGAGGAGGCTGGCAGGCTGCAGTCCATGGGGTTGCAAAGAGTTGGACATGACTGAGCAACTGAACACACACACATAAAGAGAAGAAGCAGCAAGTGTGATTTGTTAGTTACCCCTTCCAAAATAGATGGGCAGCATCCTATAAATGAATGCTTTCATGTTTTGGCTGTGAAACAATTGAATACTCACGTTAAATGGGATAAAGAATGTAATGACTACAAATAGCCTCAGATCACTACAGGGTAAGACTACTCCTCAATGAGTTATCAAAATCCCTGAGTGATTTCAGAGATCTGGAGGTTATGGAATTGTAGGTAAGATATTGGTGGCCAGGCTATATATGTGTGTGTGGGCTGGGATTTGATATCAAGTGTATTTCTTGGTAAATCCACACAAAGAGGCATTATCCTTATCTCACAGAAGAGGCAAGTGCAACTCAGACAGGACAATGGACAGCCCAAGGCCAAAGAGCTGAAAGCTCTGAGGTTGAATCCAAAGTCAAGTGTCAGACACTTTTGGACATGACTTTGAATCCTCCTTACATTTAAAACTCCTGTTATTTGTTCATTCTACTCTGTAGCACACAATGGGGATTCTTTGCAACTCATTATTGGTGGTGAGCATGCAGTAGCATATATAGAAGTAGAAATATAATGTTGTACACACGAAACTTAGAAAACAATACAAACTCACGTTACCTAATTTTAAAAAAGACTTTAGGACCACATGCCATTGAATAAAACTACCATGTGAGAGGATTCCTGCTTCTGACCACAGACTCTAGGATGGGCAGTGGAGGGGATCCACCAGGTGGAGGAGGGGTGGAGCCAGATGTGATCCTCATCACCCCTCCCTTCAGGTGGGAGGCGGCAAAAGCCAGACAGGGGTTCAGTGCAGGGCCCACTGACCCTTGCAGAGAGGCTGGGCTGGTGGCTGGGAAGAGCTGGAGGAAACAGCTTCTGTAGCTATGCCCTAAGGTCTGGGAGCGGGAGGAGGTTTGGGCCAAGGGAGAGAGCAGGAGAAGTCCAATGATGCTGGAGGACCTCCTCTCCCAGGCCTGCCTGGCCTTGGGGACTGCCATCTGCTGTCCATGCTCCGCGTGTGGTCTCCTGGCCTCCGTCCTGAGTCACTTGCTTGGTGGGGGGAGAGGCAGGAAGTCAACACCTTGGTCATGGCTCCCTGAGGAGAGGGCTGGGAAGGAGGTTGTGGGCAGACCCCAGGGTGAGGGGAATCTCCTGGTCTCTTGGAAGCTCAAGGATGCCTATCCATCCTCTTCATGGTTCTTGATTCCTCTGTAGTTTAACTCAGCCTGGAAATACCACCTTCAATTCTGGATCACAAGTAGGAACCTTCCAGAGAAGAGAGAGCTGACTACCTGAGCAGTGTCCGAAGTTTTCTGAGCTCATGGTGGCAGCAGGGGCTCTCAAGAGATCTCCCTTCAGCTCCTTGTCTGCATCAGGCTGGAAGGAGGTGTGACCTCACCCTTGGGGACAGAAAAAGACTGTGAGCTCCACTGTGAGGGGCAGAGGCTGCAGGGAGCAGCGAGGGACAAGTTCTCTGGTGGGTTCCCCTGGGACGGCCACCAGTGCCTCCAGGAACTTAGCCCAGTGCGGTTCTCTGTCTCCTGGGCTCTGCTGGTTGTTAGTTAAGAAAAGTCATTCACCTCCTACAGCTCCTTCCAGGCCAAGTCAGAGTCCTGCTCTCCTGTTGGGGCACAAGGAGAAGGTAATCAGACAGGAGACAGCTATCTGCGAAGTTATAGGAACAATAAAGCCAGAGACTAGAAGAACAGATAGGAGGTGATACTCTGGAAATGAGGTGAGTTTGGGACACCTGTGTTTTTGAATTGATAATAAGTAATATTAATAACATTGATCCAGTGTCCTTAACATGCAGGCTCCTGAAACTCACTCAAACTTAGCTGAGACCAAATTGTCACGCTGGTGCCAGAGTCTGCACTAGACCCTGACTCTTTCTGATCCAAATCACATGTGTGTGATGACTATGCTCTACTCCTTATATATACAAAAAGATTTATTTGTGGATATATGTTAATTGGTAAATGATTCTTGCTTCCAAAATGATATGTTGCTCCCTATCAAGTCTCTCCTTGATAAAGTTCCTGGTGATACGGCTCCCATAGCCCAGGTCTTCCTTGCTTCTGCAAGAGCCTTTTTCCCCACAAGGGCCTGAAGTCCCACAAGCCCTGCCCAAATTCCTGTATCCCTGCTCTGAGTGGCTGAGACCCCTGCAGCTGTTCTGTCCTCCTTGCTTTCCCCTCCTGAATATTGGACTTGATGTAGTTTCTAATCCTTTATGTAAATAATAGTGCAAAGAACATTCTCCTTGTGTAAGGCTTCACCTACATCTGAGACTGTACCCTTAAGCTATATCTAGAAGTAGAATTAAGATCAGATGGCATCAACACCTAAAAAATTTCCATACCTAGAGCCACCATGCTATGCAAAGAAACTGTAGCAATTTATGTTCACACTTATAATATATGAGGGTGTCCATCCTTTCAGATATACCCATTCTCAGTGGTCTTTCTTTTAAAAAATCAGATCTTTATAATTAAATCATTTATTTTGGTTCTGCATGTGATTATCTTGCCATGGGAGATGAGGAAGGAAAGCAAGTGTTGATGATGTTTAGCTACTCTTTTTAAGAAAGCAAAAGAGCTTCTGTCAACTACTCCTCCTGAGACTTGACTGAAATGATGGTAAAGGTATATATAGGTATAATACCATCTACTGATAAGAGTGCCTGGTTTCTGTAGTGTAGTGGTTATCACGTTCACCTAACACGCAAAAGGTCCCCGGTTCAGAATCGAGTGGAAACAGCTTCACTTGGGCTTCCCTTGTGGCTCAGTTGGTAAAGAATCCACCTGCCATTCAGGAGACGTGGGTTCGATCCCTGGGTTGGGAAGATCCCCTGGAGAAGGGAACGGCTACCCACTCCAGTATTCTGGCCTGGAGAATTCCATGGACTGTGTAATCCAAGGGATGACGAAGAGTCGGACATGACTGAGCAACTTTCACTTTCACTGATAAGAGCAAGTGGTGTTTGTTATCATTGCTCTGCATTGGTATTGGCTCTGAAACTTTACCAATGGTACCTCATATGTTGTTCCATTAGCTTTTGACATGTGTACCACTGTATCCTCATTTAAGGATAAGGAAGCTGACACATAGATGTTAGCTGACTTACCTAAGGTCAGAAGGCTTGCCCTTGGTACACTGGTTCCACCCCACTCATGAGCTAAAGAACCCATAGCCTGCCTCTCCTCCCTCTGCTGCTAATAAAAACAAGCATGGGAGCAACAGGAGACCAGAGTCTTGAACAAATGTCTGAAGACTCACTGGATGGAGAAGTGATAACTGAGTAAAGAGGAATGCAGTAGAGGGAAAGAAGCAGGGAGCGTGTTGACAGGAGAGAAGAACGGTCTGCTGGGCAGAGCCCCAGAGGGAGCAAGATGAGAGGGAGGCCGAGGGGAGAGCAGGGGACAAGCCCACCTCCTCCATGTCCCATCCCATATTCACAGCAGCCTTCACCCTTCACCATACTTTTAGAAAGTAACTTGAAAATGAGATGCAGGAAAAAAAATAGATGACGTGTTTGTTTAATTATGGAGGAAGGTAAAGGATACCCACAAGAGAGATAGATGTGGGATCCAGGAGTCAGGAACATCAACCCCGTGGGAAGGGAATCCAAGGATTCCAGCTGGGTGCGCAGCAGACCTAGAGAGAAACCTGTCCAGAATGGGATAAGAAGTCCAGAGTCTGTGGGGACAGGGGACACGGTATCACATGAGGCACAGTTGGAAAGAAATGGAGGAAATGCTGAAGATAAACAGTGAAAGGGGTGAAAATGAAGCCAATTAGAAACATCAGGAAAAACTAAAGCTCAGGAGGAGAAGGGGATGACAGAGGATGATAGGTTGGATGGCATCACTGACTCAAAGGACATGAGTTTGGGTAGGCTCTGGGAGCTGGTGATGCACAGGGAGTCCTGGCGTGCTGCAATTCATGGGGTCGTAAAGAGTCGGACACGACTGAGTGACTGAATTGAACTGAACTGCTGAGAAGCATGTACAGCTATATGGTACAAGTTAGCTCTTAAAAAATGTATTAAAATATCACCAAAAATGTAAACTCTTTTGTTTGATTTAAAAAAAATCGTAAGTAAATATATCTATATCCAAGTCCTTTGGAGACAGTTGTAAAACTGAAGTAATATTAATATATATAATATGATATAACTCACAGGTGTATTATAACTCACAGGTGTATTAACTCACAGGTTTATTAGTGATTCAAAAATCTTAGTTTTATTTCATTTATAGTCATTATAAAATAACCTTTATCTTACTAAAATAACCTTTATCTTTTAAAATGAAACAGAGTATTTAATATGTGAAGTAAATGTACTTGTTAATATAAAAATCAAAATACAATTCTAGAACTTGGGAGCCAAAGTACTGAAGGGAGGAGGAAGATTAATATCTCAGTTTATAAAGCTGGGAATCAAGAAATAGTAGGTCTAGTCGAGAGCATAAGAAACAAAGATGTAAATAAAGTGATTACAAGTACAAAGCTTTGTAACAGAGGATATACAATTAGTGGAATAATAATAAAATGCGAAGAAGGGGAAAGGTATAATAGAAAGTATAAAAATAAGTGAAACCCTTATTTTTCCTAATAAGAAGTAAATAAATACTATCAAATTTAAGTCAAGAAAAAGCAAAATGCAATACTTACCACTTATTAGCTATTGTGGTTGGTGACTTCCCACTTTGCACCAGGCACCTTCCCAACTGCTTGGTATGAATTCACTTCCTTTTAGTTCTCACAATGATCCTGTAAGAAAGGAAACTGAAGCTCAGAGAGGTGAAGCAATGTACTCAAAGCACACAGCTAGTGCTAGAGCCAGACTCCAAGCCCAGGTTCCTGTCTCCTGGGCACACATTCTCACACTATTGCAGCTCCCAATGTAGTAATAGCATTGAAAGACACTGATTAACTATCTAAAGAAGAAGGTTTTCCTTGGGAGGGAATGAGCAGAACCCTTTGTATAAATTGATCTGTTCTAACCATATGACTTAGGACTGGATTATTTTAACTCTAAGACAGCAGCAGTCACTTTATAGCAGTCAGTAACCCAAAGAATGCGGTGGTTTCTAGTGCCACCACCTTAAAGATGATGGAAGAAGCTGAATTAAATGCCAACAAGAAATGTGTGACTCCTGCTGTGAGAACTGTCAGTGTAGGAGACATGTCATGTTGATGAAACGTAGTTCTCTAGAAAAGTAGGCATGAAAACAGGGTTAAACCAGAATAATGAGAGTGAACTGTGACCTTAAAGAGATATTGTCTGGCAGCATCTTGCCCACCCACATGTACACCCATGGACTTCCGTCCACTCAAAGGAAGGAAGACCACTTGCAGGGGAGGTGAATTCCAGAGAATGGCGTCTCTGCTCCTTTAAAGACAAGGATGCTCTTGAAGATGATCAGAGAAGTGGTCATTAGGGGGCACCCACATATACTAATAACAATAAAAGATAATGATTCCTATGAATGTTTCAATGAGACAGGCTCAGTCTGTGAAAGGCCATGAGTTCATAATAATTTTCAAAGGAGAGGACTTTAGAAAAATGTAGCCAAAAAGAGAGACATAAAGGTTAAAAAGAATGCTAGTGGTTATGCAGAGACGGAAGACGGAAGAGACATGGGATCGATGCCTGGGCAGGGAGGATCCCCTGGAGAAAGAAATGCTTGCCCACTCCGGTATTCTTGCCTGGGAAATCCTATGGACAGAGGAGCTGGGAGGGCTACAGTCCATGAGGCTGCAAAGAGTTGGACACAACTGAGCTGGTATCTTTCTTTTGTTTCTATGGTGCAACGAAGAGTAAATGAAATGGGAAATATTTTGTTGTAATTGAATTTAATAATAAGAGGAGTCTTGAAGTCTATGGGTATATTCCTTTCTGTTTGTTTACATGAGTGTTTATAAAGGATTGAGAAAGAAAGAACCCCTGACACCCGGAGGCTGGCCTGGGATCACAACAGGGTGCTGCTCTTCTCCCATTGGATGTAAGACTCTCACAGGACTCCAGCCTCACACAGGGTCACCCTGAGAGCAGAAGCGAAGGAGACAGCAAACACCTGTCACTGCGCCCCCCAACACCACGCCCCCTCCCCTGGCTGAAAAGCAGGACTGCTCCTTCTTACCAATCACACCTTCAGCCTCGCTCTGCTCTCCCCTCTCCATAGATGAGGTACTGAGAGCCCGTTGGTAGTGCTGCCTCCCATTCTCTGCAGCTCCCAATCTAGAGCAGCCCCATTTCCTTAGAGCTTCCTCCAAATCCCCTCACCTACGCTCCGAACCTAGAATCTTTCTTTCTGCACTTTCCTCTACAATGTTCACAGCTCTCCCTCAGGAAGAGTAACCATCAGCTTGTTTTTAGGGAGTGTGCCTTGTGTCAAAGCCTGGAGGCACCGTCATGTAGATGGGAGAGAATTCACAAAGGCAGGCCCTCCTTCAAGTAGATGGAAGAGGAGAGCTGGCGGGCTCCCTGCCCCTTCTCTGCCCCAAAGCTGTAGGACCCCAGGAGCCTGGTCAGCCTATTGAAATCATGAAACATGAGAACAGAGTCAAGTAGAAAGAAGAGGAGGGCTCAGGCAGAAGGGCCGGCTCCTGGATAACGACAAACCACTGTAAATGCCTTGAACACTGGACTCATCCTTCCATCCTTCCCTCCCATTTTTGGCCTCTTCCTGACCCTTGTCTGGGGCCTCAGATTCATGTGGATGCTGATAGTGCTTCCTCTGCTGGATTCCTATCCAGGGCTTCCTCCTCTGTTAGCTTCTGATTGGTCCCTTTCGGAAAGCTGTTGGTGGGAGAGGGGAGGACCCTGGAGAAGCCTGACCCTGCCCAGCTGCATGGCCAGTCATGCATGCCTTCCCTCCTCGTGGGCAGACAGATTCTCCCCAACCATCTCCCTCCTGTGCCTGCAGTCACCCTCCCTGGGAAGGGAAAGGGGCGTTAAGAAAGTCCCTGGCCGAGCACCAGGATCCTCCCAACTGCCCCAGCTCCTGTCTTCCTCACACTCTCTGTCTCCACAGGGCCTGCTGCACGAGACTGGCACCTCACTTGGCACAGGCTGCCCCTCCCCACAACATGTGCTTCCCCACTGGCCTCACCGCATGACGGGTTACTTGTCCCTGGAGGCCCAGCTCCAAGCCTCCCTCTGCCACCTTCCCCCAGTTGCTCTCCAGCTCCTCTTGAAGGTGGCACTTTCCTGGTCATGGTCCCTTTTTGCTCAGTTTCTCCAGGTCTGAGAACCCTTCCCACATCATCAGGGGCCCTGTCTCTTCCTTGCTGCTCCTCCAGTCCAGGGCCTCTGGGCACCCTCCGCCCTCCTGGGCACAGCCTGGCCAAAATATGAGGGGTGGGACCCCTTATGGGAACATGAAACAAGCAGCTTCTCGATGACACAGCACAACCCCAGTTCCCCTGTTAAAATTAGAAAGGGAGGGAGGGGAGAAGGGAGAAAGAGGAAGAGAATGAGGTGGAGAGGAAACTAAAGATCCTAATCAATCAATCTTTCAAAAGGATCCAACGTACACCAGAGAAACAAACTGAAGGGACTGAAAGAAACTCAGCAGTGGCCACAGGTCTAGAAAAGGTCAGTTTTCATTCCAGTCAGAAAGAAAGGCAATGCCAAAGAATGCTCAAACTACCACACAATTGCACTCATCTCACATGCTAGCAAAGTAATGTTCAAAATTCTCCAAGCCAGGTCAAAAGTATGTGAACCATAAACTCCCAGGTGTTCAAGCTGGATTTAGAAAAGGCTATTATACTGATGTCTGTACAGTTTGGCTTTTTATCTTAATATTGCAACACCGGGATGTATGTGGACCTTGTGCAGTGAGCCCTTCTCACTTCTTCCAGCAGGGCTGCCTTCCCCACACAGGACCTCCCATCACCCACAGAGCAGAGGGCTTGGCAAACACAGGAAGCCAACACCCTTCGACTCCACGCTTGGTGTCCTGCCCGTCTCCAGGCTGCAGTGTCCCCCAGGGCCTGGCACTGAGCCTAGCACTCAGAGGCAGGGTTTTTCAACAAACCTTGATTCCTTGTATCTGAAAAAAATCACCTTCCCCATCAGCCCTACCCTAGCACCCTCGGGACAGCTTCAAGGTGGCCAGGCCATAGGAGGGGAGGCTCTGACTCCTTGTCCTCCTCCACCCCGTTTGCTTCCTTTAATTTCCTAAATGGCTGAGTACCCGGAACATACACCTTCCTTCTGGGGTTGCTGCTCATGTCTCAGGAGTCCACATCCTGAGCTGAGCCCACCTGAGCAGGTGTGGCCCTTGCTCTGCTCTGTTTAGGGGCCCTTGGCTGGGAGGAAGCCCTCAGACACACCAGCCTCCACATCCAGGCTCTGCCCCTGCTTAACGTGCTGACCTCACCTCTCTGAGCTTCCATTCCTTCTTCTGTCAGTTAGTGACAGTCATCCTTTTCTCAGACAGTCGTCCTGAGGATGGGAAGATGGGATGGGCGGGGTCTTACCCTCCTGCTTACTCAGGAAACTTCCTCTGTCTGAGTGTGAACAAGATCCAGTTGTTCACATCTGTGCAGATGCAGCCGCTAGTTGTGCGTCTCTGCAATGACCACATACACCCTCTGGGCCCAGATATACTCTGGGAAACAAAAGTGAAAGGCAAAACCCTTATCTGAGTTCTCAATACAAACAAACGTCCCGCCCACCAGGCCCCACCCTGGGCTATTCCCCCTCCTGCTGACACCCTAGAGAAACGAGATCAGTCCTGACATCCACCTCCTTCCTTCTTGACACAGTCCACCCTGCCTCGGGCTCCTTGAAGGAAGACTTGCCACCAACACAGCGTGAGACCCTTGGCAAATTACTCCTCCATAATACCATCTTCTCACTCACCAACCCCACACTCACCAGCTGGCCTGCTTCGTTCACCTTTGTGCTGGTACTGTCCAGAACACACCAGTTGCTCAGTGCGTACTGGTCATACACTGCTATGGAGGGCCATGCTCATGTGGCTCACAGGATTCGCTCACACAGGTTCTTCTGCCAGGGACACCTGCTGCACCCAACCGGGAGAAATCTTTCTGCAAAGCCCGAATCTGAGAAGCCTCCTCTGAGAAGCCCTCCGTGACCTCGCCTGCAAAGCCCACTGTTTCCTGCTCTGTGCCACCTGGAAGAGGGGCCTCACGTCACCCCTCAGCCACTCTAAGCCCCACCTCCACCCCTTATGTTCAGATCCCTCTGGACTTAGCCCTGCTGGCAGGGATGGGACTCACACCTTTAGTCCCAGTGGCCACAGGAGGAGGCCCAGCCTTGGTGGTCACTGCCATAAGGTGGATGCAGAAGTTTGTGGGAAGGGCCGACAGCACGCTGCCCTTTGCTAGCTCGGCTTATCTCCACCTGACAACGGATTTTTTTCTCTCCAAATGGAAGACTTTTATCAGAAAACCAGTGTCCTGGTGACTCAGAGACGGCTGCAACAGAGAGCTGGCCCTGCCTCCGTTGGGATTCTGAGCAAAGAGCCTCTGTGGACAGGGCTGAGCATGTGGCAGGCGCTGTGCTCACACCGTCCACGCCTTTCCTGTTGAATCTCACATCAGCTCTAGGAGTGCTGGCTCCGTTTCACAGATGAAGAAATGCAGGTCAATTTCCCACAGTCTGAGAGTCTTGCAGCTGGACTGCTGGTAAACTTCTCGGTTTGCCTCAAGCAGAAGTGACTGCAGTGGACCTGGATGCCCCATGGAGGCCCGCCTGCCCTTCCCTCAGGGCTGCTTCACCCCTGGAAACGTCCCTGGGCCATCATGGTCCCCTCCCCCCAGGTTTTGAGGGAGGGACAGGAGATTATTCCATGAGGATAGCCAACCATAGTTTGGTCTTAACACAACTGTTATGTATCTGTTGCATTTTGCAGGTAAGGCAGCTAAGAAGATGGGAGAGGTGGGGGTATTCTTCCAGGAACTCAGGGACTTGTGTTTGGTGGGAGAGTGTCAGCAGCTCACATCCTGCAAACATCCATTTGACACCCTGTTCCCAGAGTTCAGGGCTCAGGCCAAGACAGAAGGCTCAGACCCCAGATAGAGAGGAGTCAAGGGGCAAACAGGCCATTGCCCTGCCCACTGACCTGCACAAGTCTGCTTCTGAGCTTACTGGACCTGCTGGGACTCAAGGATGCCTCCTTTCCAGAGCTTGGGGTCCTCTGGGGACAGCCGACTCTGGGTGTCACCCCTACAGAAGGGACACAGGGAGGAACAGTGGGAGGCAGGAGCTTTCCTGGAGGGAAAATCCAAGCAAAGTCATCCCTCCCACCTGCTTACTTTAAACCTCAAGCAGAAATTCAGGGGCAGGGAAAGCCATGTGGGCCTCCCCAGGGGAAAACTGCCAGCATGAGGGTGCCCAGGCCCCATTTCCTAAGTGCCCTCCACCACAGGACAGTTAGGGACCCCAAGCGAGGATCAGGCTGGGTGGGCTGGGTGTCCCGGGACTCACCTCCTGGCCAGGTAGCCCCAGCAGCAGGCCTGGAAGCCGATGATGACATCCATGATCTTCAGGTCCCGCTCCTCCTCCAGGTGGGCCAGCATGCTGTCCCGAAAGAAGACCTTGCTCTGGCCCATGCGGTATAGGTTGCTCAGAGCTCCAGGGCTTCCATCCAGAGGAGGAGAGCCAGCTGCTGACCACGGGGCACCCCATCCACCATAGAACCCTGGAGCAAGGTCAAGGCCAAGGCCAGGGAAGGGGCCTGGAGCCTGGGTTTCCCTGCTGCTCTGTGGGCAGCCTCCTCCTGGTTCAGGGAGAGTGGGGCTGAGGGAATGCAGGAGGGGGCAGGTGGGGGATAGCACGGGACAGATAAGAAATACAGAACCTCGGCTCTGTAGGGACCTACCTCTGGAGTCTGTGCCCACGTGCATTTCTAACAAAGGTGGCAGTAGATAGTAGGGCTCAGGAGGCATTACCTTAGGTAACTAGGGAAACAGTGTCCTTGTTTGTTTATTTGACTGCCCTGGGTCTTCACTGCTGTGGGGACAGGGGCTGCTTTCTCTAGTTGCAGCGAGTGGGCTACTCTTCGTTGAGTATCGGGCTTCTCATTGCAGTGGCTTCTCTTTTTGCAGAGCACGGACTCTGGGAGTGGGCTCAGTAGTTGCGGTCCATGGGCTTAGTTGCTCCCAGCACGTCGGATCTTCCCGGACCAGGGATCAAACCCATGTCCCCTGCATTGTCAGGCAGCTTCTTTACCACTGTACCAGGGAAGTCCCCAAAGGTTTCTTCTGAAAAAGGTACTTTAAAGTCAAGACTGGCTTCAAATCCTTCAAAAGCACAGGGGCTAAGCAGGGGAGGCTGAGCAGTGTGGGGCCATGTGCAGGGTGACGGGCAACACCACAGGTGGCTTGAGGGCCTCACTGGGACAGTACAAGGTGCTCCTCACCAATTGTCCTTGTCGCAGAGACTGGGTCCAGACCAGCTCCACAGGCATCTGAGTGTAACCAGTTGTTAGATATTCTGTGTCAGCAGCACAACTTCCTGAGAAAACCCGTGGATTCTAAGTATGGACCTCTGCAGACTCAAGACACCCCTGTTCTCTTCGGTCTAAGCCCTGGGAACAAGGCAGCTGGAGGCTTTGTGCCGGTTGGTATGAAGGCAGCTCTGTGAACTTCAAGGCATTCATGAGAACTAGGAGTAGCAGCTTAAAACCAGCAAACTTAGGGCCAAGCGAGGAGCCAGAAGCCTCCAAAACAGCCCCTGCCAGAAGGGACTCAGGTCCTGGGTGGCAGGACAGACTGTGCCCACCTCTCCCCACATTGGGATGCACAGCAAGTGGCGACAGATAGCCCCGTGGTCTGGGCTCCAAGGAGGTGGGTCCACCACCCAGGGCCCAGGATGAGCTGTGTTACAGAAACACCACATGCTTGCTTCACTTCCTCCTGAAACAGGACACCCTGCATCCTCCTGACCAATCAGCTCAACATGGATCCAGGGAAGAGGCTCCAGCTCCCGGAGGCCCCACCCAGGATGGCCCTTCCAGGTGGGGGCTGTGGCCACACTCCTGGACTCTGGGCCCAGCTTCCTCCTGTTCTCTGTTGGGGTGACAAGCACGTGCTCTCAGAGGGACAGTGAGGTCTTGATAAGGACCCAGGTGACAGTGCTGACACAGCGATGGCCCAGACGAGGCTACACAGGGGTGAATTTCCCCGCAGGAAAGAGGGACTGGAAGTGGGATCCCAGTGAAGATTGGTATCAGGGGAGCAGTGCTCCTTAGGTCCTGGGGTTACTGCACCTCCCTGTTGCTGCACATGTTTAACATACATGCAGAGTACTGGGAAAGGAGCCCACAGAGCAGGAGAAGCACTGGCATCCCACTGGGGCCCTTCACCCCTGACATCCCGGCAACACGCAGCAGGGAGAGGACATTCGTGTTTGTCTCCAGCTGGGGAAGTGGCCGGTGCACTTACTGTTGTGTGTGGGATGTTGGACCCAGAATAGGGTGAGGAGAGTTGTTTCTATTGGTCTGAGAAGAGGGCATGTGTGCATCCAGGAAGCACTCAATCTGGAGTCTCTCTTCCTGAGACTCTGCCCCCAGGGTTCAGGTCCCTGTTAACCATTCATCTTCATTATTCTTCAGCCTGACCTATTGGTCCAAGAATATAGTCCTCAGACCCAAGCTCCTCTGTCTCCTGGGAACCTGACACTGAGATTCCAGGGCCTTGGACCTAAGCTCCCTGCTGGAAGGGGTCTCTGGGGACAGACTGTGAGCTCCTGCAGGGGGACCTGCCCTACTTTCTGTCCTTCCTGAACTGTGCAGGTTTGGGGGCTTCTTTCCATTTTCTGACCTGGCCTGCATCCCTCCAGTGCATGCTCTTCTGTGCTCACTTAGCCAAACTCAGTTTCTGTTGCTCAGAACCACAGGGATCTCAGCTGACATAGGGGTGACTGTGGAATTGTATCATCTGCACATTGAGCTGAATGGGGTCAAGATCTAAGGGTTCACGGGGACGTGGGGATGGACACTGAATGGTTCTGTATCCAGTGCCTGGAACCCTGCCTAGGAGAAGTCTGGGCAGGATTTGAATTCCCGAGGAACTTACAAAGAATTACAGAAGCAATTACACTCATGATTCGGGGATTAGACAGATGCTGGCCATGACTGCTGACATCTTCAGGAAGGAATGGAAGGGCTGATTGAAGCCTCAGGGAAACACTGGATGAGAGGGAGTCAGAGGCACTGAGGAAAGTCTTCCGAGGGAGGTCTGGACAAAAGTGGGGAGAGGGCCCTGCAGCACGTGGGGAGGGACTTAGGAGACGTCCAGGGATCACTTCCAGGTCCCGGATCTCTGGCTTCCGGCTTTGGGCTCCAGGCGTGGGAGCCAGTTAAGTGCTCACATGCTCCACACATGGAAACACAGAGAGTTGGTGCCCTGTGGAGCAGGCCCATGGGGGCAAGAGCCACACCCAGATTCTCCCCTCTCCTTCCGGGACAGGAAGAGCCTGAGGCACCCCATGAAGGCTCCTCAGAAGGTCCAGGCAGGTACAATCCCAGATGGGTGACCAAGTCAGAACATGGCCTTGGATGGAATTTCCCTCCATGCCTGCTCCCATCCTCCAGCCCCTCAGTCCTGCTCCTGGAGATCGAGTGAGCCTGGCCTCCAGTTCTGCCCTCAGGGGACCCCGCTACTGCACACTGCTTTGGTCTGCAATTAGGCTTCAGCATCTGTGCTCAGAGTCATGGGTAGCTGTGGAGGAGGTGAAAGCAGTTGTGTTAAGGTCAACATTCTTATGGGTTATTCTAGCCCAAGCGGGGAATAGATGAGTAGGGCAGGGCAGTGCCCCAAGGTAAACCCAGGAAGGAAATTCTGGAAGCTCCTGCAGGAGTCCTGGTGAATTGTGAGGCAGCCTGGGCAAGTGTGTTGCTGTCTCTCTCTCCCCTCTGTTTACGGCTGACCCTCTCTCACACCTGCACACAAGCCCTCCGCTGTCAGTCACCCTTGGGTGTCCATTCTGGTCCCTGGGGCTGGAGGAGGAGCATCCCAGTGCTCAGCCCAAGTCAGATGACATGGGCTCCCCTGGGCATCCCACGAAGCCTGCAGGGCTCCAGGATCTTAGGGAAATGATTGGATGGGAGCCCAGCAGGCAGACAGGAGGAGCCATGGAGGACGTGTTCCCTGAGACCCTGGGAGACAGGCTCCTGGGGAAGGAGGTCAGGCATCTGGAGCCCAGCTGAGCCCCTCAGTCAATGCAAGGAAGCCTCAGTGAATCAGCTCATATTTATTGAACCAGAGTCTAGAGAACACAAGGTGGAGAGAACCAGAACCACCTGAAATATCTTATCCAGCCTCACCCCCAGCTGAAGAAGAAACCGAGGGTCAGAGAGTCGTGTCTGTTGGCCCCAAGCTGTTTCATCTCTTGACACACCGAAAGTTCCTTGACCTGTTTCTGCCTCTTTGTTTCATCCTTCTTTCTTTCTTTCTTTTAATCAACCTCTGTTCCTCCTCCACATTTGGATTTTCATGGAAACGTCACTGGTCTCTCGGTGCACTCTGGACCCAAAGAGCTCCTGGCAACATATCAGATGTTCCATCCACTGTGTTGTCACACCACTGCTGCCACCAACATCATCACCACCATCGTCATCAAGAAGCCACTGCCTGAAGATCTACACAGACAATTCTTCATGAAGATGTACAGATGGCCAGCAGGTACATGAAAACATACTCAACGTCACTAATTATTAGACAAATGCAATCAAACTACAATAAGTTATCTCCCCTACAGCGATCACAGGGGCTCTCACCTACATCTACAATGCTCTGAGGCTGTGGAGAAAAGGGAACCCTCCTACACTGTTGGTGGGAATATAAATTGGTGCAGCCACTATGGAAGGCCATGTGGAGTTTTCTTAAACAACTAAAAATAGAGCTACCTTATGATTTAGCAATCTCACTTCTGGGCATATTTCTACAAAAAAATTAAACCTCTAATTTGAAAAGATACATACCAGAACTATTCATAATGGCCAAGACATGATATTAACCTAAATGTCTGTTGACAGATTAATGAATAAAGCAAAGGTGGTACATGTATACATACCATGGAATCCTACTCAGCCATAAAGAAGAATGAAATAATATCTGTAGCAATATGTATGGATCTAGAGATTACTATACTGAGTGAAGTAAGTCAGACAAAGACAAATATATGTTATTAGCTTATATGTAGAATCCAGAACATAATATAAATGAACTTACAGAATAGAAACAGACTCATAGACATAGATAATGAACTTTTTAACAAAGTTTTGTGGGGATAGGTGAATTAGGAGACGGGATTAACAGATACACACCAGATAAACAAGGGCCTGCCTACTGTAGTAGCATAGGAACAGTATTCAATACTTTGTAATAAACTATAATGGAAATGAACAAAAAAGAACATAGACATATACATACTCAGATACTCTGTCATGTCTGACTCTTTGGAACACCATGGACTGTAACACGCCAGGCACCACTGTCTATGGGATTTCCCAGACAAGAATATAGCAGGGTGGTATCATTTCCTCCTACAGGAAATCTTCCCTACCCAGGAATCAAACCTGTGTCTCTTGCTCAGCAGACACATTCTTTACCACCTGGGAAGCCCACATAAATCGATACCTGTATAATTGAATCACTTTGCTGTATACCTGAAATTAACAGAATACTGTAAATCAATTATCCTTCAATAAAACAAGCAAACAAAAGAAGTCACTCCCTAAGTAAGACACATCAGCTAGGGCCAAAGGTGAGTTGATGCTGGAGGAGAGGTCTAGAGACCACCACCAGGGGAAGACTCTTCCTGCTGGGACATCACAGCCTGTGGAGGGCGATAGAGGAGCCCCTGCCACTTCTGGATCCCAACAATCCTAACTGACCTTCTCCCATTTTCAACCCATTCGTATACCTGGCCTCTCATTGCTAGTTCGCCTGCCTCTCCCTTTATTCGGCCTCCAGTGTCATCTTTAGTCCAAAGTAAGTGGTTTCTGATGGGAGGGGAGTTTGGGGGAGAATGCATACGTGTATATGAATGGCTGAGTCCCTTTGCTGTTCACCTGAAACTATCACAACATTGTTAATCGGCTATACTCCAATACAAAATAAAACGTTCTTAGTATGAAAAAAAGTGGTTTCTCCCCGCCTCTCATTCTCTGGTCCCCCCTCCTCCCTTAATCCAGGCTCCAGGCCCTTTCCTTCTCTCTCCTCATCTATCACCTACATCCATCCCTTCCCTGATGTGCTCAACCACAGAAATGCCAAATTCCTAGCACCCAGCTTCATTAATGTGGTCTCCCTCTCTTTGCCTAGAACAAGGTACCTCTGCACTTTATTTATTTTTTTTTTTTGATTTTTTTATTTTTTTTTTCAGAGTATGCCCTTATTTATCTTTTTTTTTTTTATTCTTCCAATTTTATTTTATTTTTAAACTTTACATAATTGTATTAGTTTTGCCAAATATCAAAATGAATCCGCCACAGGTATACATGTGTTCCCCATCCCGAACCCTCCTCCCTCCTCCCTCCCCATACCATCCCTCTGGGCCGTCCCAGTGCACCAGCCCCAAGCATCCAGCATCGTGCATCGAACCTGGACTGGCAACTCGTTTCCTACATGATATTTTACATGTTTCATTGCCATTCTCCCAAATCTTCCCACCCTCTCCCTCTCCCACAGAGTCCATAAGACTGTTCTATACATCAGTGTCTCTTTTGCTGTCTCGTACACCGGGTTATTGTTACCATCTTTCTAAATTCCATATATGTGCGTTAGTATACTGTATTTATGTTTTTCCTTCTGGCTTACTTCACTCTGTATAATCGGCTCCAGTTTCATCCACCTCATTAGAACTGATTCAAATGTATTCTTTTTAATGGCTGAGTAATACTCCATTGTGTATATGTACCACAGCTTTCTTATCCATTCATCTGCTGATGGACATCTAGGTTGCTTCCATGTCTTGGCTATTATAAACAGTGCTGCGATGAACATTGGGGTACACGTGCCTCTTTCCCTTCTGGTTTCCTCAGTGTGTATGCCCAGCAGTGGGGTTGCTGGATCATAAGGCAGTTCTATTTCCAGTTTTTTAAGGAATCTCCACACTGTTCTCCATAGTGGCTGTACTAGTTTGCATTCCCACCAACAGTGTAAGAGGGTTCCCTTTTCTCCACACTCTCTCCAGCATTTATTATTTGTAGACTTTTGGATCGCAGCCATTCTGACTGGTGTGAAATGGTACCTCATAGTGGTTTTGATTTGCATTTCTCTGATAATGAGTGATGTTGAGCATCTTTTCATGTGTTTGTTAGCCATCTGTATGTCTTTTTTGGAGAAATGTCTATTTAGTTCTTTGGCCCATTTTTTGATTGGGTCGTTTATTTTTCTGGAGTTGAGCTGCAGGAGTTGCTTGTATATTTTTGAGATTAGTTGTTTGTCGGTTGCTTGATTTGCTATTATTTTCTCCCATTCTGAAGGCTGTCTTTTCACCTTGCTAATAGTTTCCTTTGATGTGCAGAAGCTTTTAAGGTTAATTAGGTCCCATTTGTTTATTTTTGCTTTTATTTCCAATATTCTGGGAGATGGGTCATAGAGGATCCTGCTGTGATGTATGTCGGAGAGTGTTTTGCCTATGTTCTCCTCTAGGAGTTTTATAGTTTCTGGTCTTACGTTTAGATCTTTAATCCATTTTGAGTTTATTTTTGTGTATGGTGTTAGAAAGTGGTCCAGTTTCATTCTTTTACAAGTGGTTGACCAGATTTCCCAGCACCACTTGTTAAAGAGATTGTCTTTAATCCATTGTATATTCTTGCCTCCTTTGTCGAAGATAAGGTGTCCATATGTGCGTGGATTTATCTCTGGGCTTTCTATTTTATTCCATTGATCAATATTTCTGTCTTTGTGCCAGTACCATACTGTCTTGATAACTGTGGCTTTGTAGTAGAGCCTGAAGTCAGGTAGGTTGATTCCTCCAGTTCCATTCTTCTTTCTCAAGATCGCTTTGGCTATTCGAGGTTTTTTGTATTTCCATACAAATTGTGAAATTATTTGTTCTAGCTCTGTGAAGAATACTGTTGGTAGCTTGATAGGGATTGCGTTGAATCTATAAATTGCTTTGGGTAGTATACTCATTTTCACTATATTGATTCTTCCAATCCATGAACATGGTATATTTCTCCATCTATTAGTGTCCTCTTTGATTTCTTTCACCAGTGTTTTATAGTTTTCTATATATAGGTCTTTAGTTTCTTTAGGTAGATATATTCCTAAGTATACCTCTGCACTTTAGACCCTCACATGTCCCTGGACCCCGCACTGCTCTGGGGGTAGTTAACTCAAGTCCTCCTGCAGACTCTCATAGATCTGGGTGAGCTCCTCCAGCTTCCTCTCCAGCTCCCATGCCCGTCGCCTCAGGCTTTCGGCTGCTTCTGTCTTTGCACCATTATGCAGGTGTATTGACTCCTTCACCAGGAAGCCCACATCCACCAGAAGGAAGACCCCTGCAGCAGCCAAACCCGCGATCTGGGCTCCTCTGGTAATTGTTAAAGCTGTGGCTTTGAAACCTGTCTCTATATGCTGGATGCCTGGGCCTGAGATTCTCCCAGGGCTCATGTAGATGCTTGCATTGGCTGCAGAGCCAGGGTTGGCATTGCCTGTCTCCATGGCATGGATGTGCATTTCAATGCATTGTACAGCTTCTTCCTTTTTTCTGTCAACAATGTGGGGGTTGCTCTTGAGTACCTCTAGGAGAACTTTCCATTTCTTGACAACAGTAGACATCATGCGACTGGCTTCGGTTTCTGCTGATGACCTCTTCACACGTTCGATGATACTGGTGGACACACTGGTCACACCGGCTGCTGCTCCCAGCCCTAACCCAGTGGCCAAGAGCGCCACACTGGCCCCCATTGTCACGGGTGCCAGGGCCAGGCCAACGATGGTCAGAACACCAGACACAGCACCAGTGCTGTGGGCCATCACGTTGGAGATGGTACATCCCTTATGGACCTTCTCAACCTTGTCTGCAAGCTCATGGAATTTGCCTATGAACTCCTCCAGCTGCCGTTTCACCCGAGGAAACTTATTCAGAAACCTCCTCCTGTCCAGCTGCTCTTTGGGGAGTCTTTCTTGGTCCTCCTCAACTAAGACTCTTTTCAATTCGTTCAGATAATTGTGTAGTTCATCCGTGTCTTCCCTGTAACGATGAAGGGCAAGGGATTAGAAAGGCAGTTTGCTTGTCTGTAAAATTGGCTCCATAATATCTATTCTGCATAAATACAGATGTTACTATAAATCATTAGAAAAGAATTTTATAAATGTAAACTTTTCTCTTTCAACCTTAAACACGTTTCATACTTTATAGATGCTCCATCTTGAAATAGCTAAACTTGGAATAGGTAAACGAGGTCACCTTAGGATACCGGCAACTTAAGAGAGGTATTTGAGAGAATTCCCAGGGGGTCCAGAGGTTTCAACTCTGCACTCCCACTGCTGCCCTTGACTCAATCCCTGGTTGGGGAATGAGGATCCCACAGGCCATATGGCTCAGCCAAAGAAAAGGTATGTGGTAAAGATGTCTCACAGGTGGGTCAACACCACCACTTTGAAAGAGTTTTTGGAGTGGGAACTCCACAGATAAACAAAGACATGTAGGACTGGAGGAGAAAACCTTCATTCAAGGGCTTCAGTGTATAGTCAGAAGTCTCCCTGCCCTTGGCTACTGGGAAGTGGTCCCTAAGCCCATAGAATTCTGACTGATAGGAGTATCCTTGCATGCCTGGGCCTTTGGTCACTGGTCAGTCTGACAAGGTGATGAGTGACCAAAGGTCTCTGGGTCTCATGGTATCAGTTCTGCCATTTGGCAGAGCTGGACACTGGGGCACGAGTCTGACTTCCAGGAGGGGCTGGAGATGACAGGTCAGGGTAATTTGGCTTTTAAGCAAGGTGAGTGTCCCTGATGAGCAGTACTCCATGCATCTTATCACACACCGAATCCATGTCAGTAATGTGTCCTGAGGACAATGGAAGCTTCGTATGTGAAACCTGCCCAGACTCCGCCCTGTGGCTGGTGGGAACTTTTATCCTTCCCTGTAGTAAACTGTAGCTGGGATCATGAAGCTTTCAGTGAGTCCTATGCATTCTATAGGGAATTCTTGAACCTGAGAGTCGTTTTGGGGATCCCCTAAATTTGCCACTGAAGTCAAAGTAAGGGCAGTCCTGGGCACTGTGCCTTTGCACTTTGCAGATTGGCTGTCTCTATGACCTAGAATAATTTAAACCCAAAAAGTCAGAGCTAGAAGGCACCTTATAATCATTTGGTCTGCCATCTGCTGTCTTCTAAGCATTGAGCCCTTGACCTTCTCAGCAGAAGGTCACTGGGTCCACCCACTGCCCCAGTTGATAGGGAAGAGGGAGATGAGCTATGAGCCCTGTTTCCCTTGGACTCTCCAGCTCACCTCACTGACTCCTGACCCATCACCCAGCACTCTCAATCGCTCAGGGGTCACCAACCTAACTCACAATTTACCTGGAGACAGCTTCATTGCCTGCACCCGAAGGCCGTGTGCAATCTGTGGAACCTCTAAAGATTCAAGGGACTTGAGGAAACAGTCATCTGAACAGCTGAGCCTGAGGAGACCGGCACTTACACAGTTGGTGGAGGAAGCATTTTCCTCTTGGGTGGGGATGTGTGAGGCTCCTCAGAATCCCTCAAATGTCACACAATCACATCCACTCATTGTGACCCTGGAGGGCTCCCTAAGCCACATGGCCATCCCACTGTCAGGGGGACTCCATGTAGACTAGAAGAGGGTCCCAGATGGAGTGAGAAGCCAGGTCCCAGGCAGGGTGTGCAGACACGGTCACCCAGGGCCCTCTAGTCCAGCATGAGGGGATCCCACCAGGGAGGGAAGAAATGTCCCCCTCTCCCACTCAGGGGACCTCTGCTAGGGTCACAGTCCCTTCAGTTCTGTGTCCTTAGGGCCCAGTCTCTTCACTCTAGTCCTGGTCCTGCTGCCCAAGCCTTCCTACTAGTCCTCCAACCTGGACCCACTGCTCCACCCTGATCCCTGGGTCTGACCCTGGTGCAGGCCTCCCTGGTCCTTTGGACGAGATGATTATACTTGGTTCCCCACCTCTGACCCTGCAGTTCACTCTGAGGACATCACCATAATCCATCAGACTGAATTGCTATTCCCATTGGACACAGGACAGATCTGAGATTCAAAGTCTTAAGCCCACGGTCCCAGGATTTGGGCACAGCTAGATCCAGGATCCCATCAGCTCCTCCAGTTCCTCTCTAGCCTCTGTCCCTTATGGGCCAGCAGGATCCTGCAGGGTTCGTACAGTTCCTAACATCAGGAATAGAAAGACTGTAGGCAGAAACCCAGGACACAAATGGTGGTGTCAGGATTTTCCCACTTGTCCCAAAGGAAATTCTGCTTGGTTCTCCTCACCAGAAAGAAGACCCTTGACCCCTGTCTCTTCCCAACAAGCTTTTAAAATGTTACTATTGACTGAGTACTTACTCTGTGTCAGTCATTATGGGAAGCACTTTACATGCATGACCTCAGTGTCCTCACAGTAAAAATGAAAATATGGAGAAACTAAAGCAGAGAGTAGTTCAGTAACTTGTCCAAGGTCATATAACCTGCACCTTCCTTGCAGGTTTCCTCTCTTCTCAACCCACGATCATTAACTGTCAGCAAATGACATGGAGGAAACATTCCTGATGGGATCTTGGGAAGGAACACCCCTGGCCCCAACAGTAGGGTCCTGCCTGGAGGAGGCGTTACTCCAGGAGGAAGCTGGCCTGGTGCTGGTGGTGGGTGACCTTCCTGGTCACCTGTGCCGGTTACCTGGACAAACTGGCCTCAGCCTTAATTCTCTCCAGGAATTCATTCAGCAGGAGTAGCAGTTCCTCTCTGCTCAGTATGTCCCAGAGACATTCAACGACCTCCTCAAAAAAGATCTCAATATCTAGATGAAAGAAAAGGGAATAAGATTAGAAGAATTAGTGGTGGGACATAAATGTTATTGAGTATAAAATAGTTAAAATTCATCTTTCTGAGCAGCAGTCACCTGGGGTGCTCTTGGTGAGGTCACCTAGGGTTATGGATGGACTGTCCCCCCTCCACCCCCCAATTTGTGTTGAGGAGTTAACCCCCTGGTGACCTTTCTGAAGATAGGGCTTGTAAGGAGGTTAGGTGAAATGAGGTCCTATGTGGGATTCCCAGGTAAATTGAGGGCATAGGTGGGATTCCCAAGGAGTTCAAGTAGTAAAGAACCTGCCCGCCAATGCGGGAGATGTAAGAGAGGCAGGTTTGATCCCTGAGTCAGGAAGATCCCTTGAAGTAGGGCATGGCAAGCCACTCCAATATTCTTGTTTGGAGAATCCCATGGATAGAGGAGGCTGGCAGGCTGCAGTCCATGTGGTTGCAAAGAGTTGGACATGACTGAGCAACTGAACACACATATACAAAGAGAAGACAGAGCAAGTGTGATTTGTTAGTTACCCCTTCCAGAATAGGTGGGCAGTGCCCTATAAATGAATGCTTTCATGTTTGGGTAGTGAGACAATTGAATACTCACATTAAATGGGATAAAGAATGTAATGACTACAAATAGCCTCAGATCACTACAGGGTAAGACTACTCCTCAATGAGTTATCAAAATCCCTGAGTGATTTCAGAGATCTGGAGGTTATGGAATTGTAGGTAAGATATTGGTGGCCAGGCTATATATGTGTGTATGGGCTGAAACTTGATATCAAATGTCTTTCTTGGTAAATCCACACAAAGAGGCATTATCTTTATCTCACAGAAGAGGCAAGTGAAACTCAGACAGGACAATGGACAGCCCAAGGCCACAGAGCTGAAAGCTCTGAGGTTGAATCCAAAGTCAACAGTTAGACAGTTCTTGGACATGACTTTGAAGTCTCCTTACATTTAAAATTCCTGTGATTTGTTCATTCTACTCTATAGCACACAATGGGGATTCTTTGCAACTCATTTTTGGTGGTGAGCATGCAGTAGCATATATAGAAGTAGAAATATAGTGTTGTACACACGAAACTTAGAAAACATTACAAACTCATGTTACCTAATTTTAAAAAAGACTTTAGGACCACATGCCATTGAGCAAAACTACCATGTGAGAGGATTCCTGTTTCTGACCACAGACTCTAGGATGGGCAGGGGAGGGGATCCACCAGGTGGAGGAGGGGTGGAGCCAGATGTGATCCTCAACACCCCTCCCCTCCAGGTGGGAGGTGGCAAAGGCCAGACTGGGGTTCAGAGCAGGGTCCACTGACCCTTGTAGAGAGGCTGGGCTGGTGGCTGGGAAGAGCTGGAGGAAACAGCTTCTGTGGTGATGCCCTAAGGTCTGGGAGCGGGAGGAGGTTTGGGCCAAGGGAGAGAGCAGGAGAAGTCCAATGATGCTGGAGGACCTCCTCTCCCAGGCCTGCCTGGCCTTGGGGACTGCCATCTGCGGTCCATACTCCGCGTGTGCTCTCCTGGCCTCCGTCCTGAGTCACTTGCTTGGTGGGGGGAGAGGCAGGAAGTCAGCACCTTGGTCATGGCTCCCTAGGAGAGGGCTGGGAAGGAGGCTGTGGGCAGACCCCAGGGTGAGGGGAATCTCCTGGTCTCTCTTGGAAACTCAAGGATGCCTATCCATCGTCTTCATGGTTCTTGATTCCTCTGTAGTTTAACTCAGCCTGGAAATACCACCTTCAATTCTGGGTCACAAGTAGGAATCTTCCAGAGAAGAAAGAGCTGACTACCTGAGCAGTGTCCCAAGTTTTCTGAGCTCATGGTGGCAGCAGGGGCTCTCAGATATCTCCCTTCAGCTCCTTATCTGCATCAGGCTGGAAGGAGGTGTGACCTCACCCTTGGGGAGAGAAAAAGACTGTGAGCTCCACTGTGAGGAGCAGAGGCTGCAGGGAGCAGCGAGGGACAAGTTCTCCGGTGGGTTCCCCCGGGACGGCCACCAGTGCCTCCAGGAACTTAGCCCAGTGCGGTTCTCTGTCTCCTGGGCTCTGCTGGTTGTTAGTTAAGAAAAGTCATTCACCTCCTACAGCTCCTTCCAAGCCAAGTCAGAGTCCTGCTCTCCTGTTGGGGCACAAGGAGAAGGTAATCAGACAGGAGACTGCTATCTGCGAAGTTATAGGAACAATAAAGCCAGAGACTAGAAGAACAGATAGGAGGTGATACTCTGGAAATGAGGTGAGGTTGGGACACCTGTGTTTTTGAATTGGTAATAACTAATATTAATGATATCATTGATCCAGTGTCCTTAACATGCAGGCTCCTGAAACTCACTCAAACTTAGCTGAGTCCAAATTGTCACGCTGGTGCCAGGGTCTGGACTAGACCCTGAGTCTTTCTGGTGCAAATCACATGTGTGTGATGACTATGCTCTACTCCCTATATATACAGAAAGATTTATTTGTGGATATATGTTCATTGGTAAATGACTCTTCCTTCCAAAATGATGTCTTGCTCCCTATCAAGTCTCTCCTTGATAAAGTTCCTGGTGATACGGCTCCCATAGCCCAGGTCTTCCTTGCTTCTGCAAGAGCCTTTTTCCCCACAAGGGCCTGGAGTCCCACAAGCCCTGCCCAAATTCCTGTATCCCTGCTCTGAGTGGCTGAGACCCCTGCAGCTGTTCTGTCCTCCTTGCTTTCCCCTCCTGAATATTGGACTTGATGTAGTTTCTAATCCTTTATGTAAATAATAGTGCAAAGAATACTCTCCTTGTGTAAAACTTCACCTACATCTGAGACTGTATCCTTAAGCTATATCTAGAAGTAGAATTAAGATCAGATGGCATCAACACCTAAAAAATTTCCATACCTAGAGCCACCATGCCATGCAAAGAAACTGTAGCAATTTATGTTCACACTTATAATATATGAGGGTGTCCATCCTTTCAGATATACCCATTCTCAGTGGTCTTTCTTTTAAAAAATCAGATCTTTATAATTAAATCATTTATTTTGGTTCTGAATGTGATAACCTTGCCATGGGAGATGAAGAAGGAAAGCAAGTGTTGATGTTTAGCTACTCTTTTTAAGAAAGCAAAAGAGCTTCTGTCAACTACTCCTCCTGAGACTTGACTGAAATGATGGTAAAGGTATATATAGGTATAATACCATCTACTGATAAGAGTGCCTGGTTTCTGTAGTGTAGTGGTTATCATGTTCACCTAACACGCAAAGGGTCCCCAGTTCAGAATCGAGTGGAAACAGCTTCACTTGGGCTTCCCTTGTGGCTCAGTTGGTAAAGAATCCACCTGCCATTCAGGAGACGTGGGTTCTATCCCTGGGTTGGGAAGATCCCCTGGAGAAGGGAACGGCTACCCACTCCAGTATTCTGGCCTGGAGAATTCCATGGGCTGTGTAATTCAAGGGATCACCAAAAATCGGACATGACTGAGCAACTTTCACTGATAAGAGCAACTGGTGTTTGTGATCATTGCTCTGCATTGGTATCGGCTCTGAAACTTTACCAATGGTACCTCATATGTCCTTCCATTAGCTTTTGAGATGTGTACCATTGTATCCTCATTTACAAATAAGGAAGCTGACATATAGATGTTAGCTGACTTACCTAAGTTCAGAAGGCTTGCCCTTGGTACACTGGTTCCACCCCACTCATGAGCTGAAGAACCCATAGCCTTCCTCTCCTCCCTCTGCTGCTAATAAAAACAAGCATGGGAGCAACAGGAGACCAGAATCTTCAACAAATGTCTGAAGACTCACTGGATGGAGAAGTGATAGCTGAGTAAAGAGGAGTGCAGTAGAGGGAGAGAAACAGGGATCGTGTTGACAGGAGAGAAGAACGGTCTGCTGGGCAGAGCTCCAGAGGGAGCAAGATGAGAGGGAGGCCGAGGGGAGAGCAGGGGACAAGCCCACCACCCCCATATCCCATCCCATATTCACAGCAGCTTTCACCCTTCACCAGACTTTTAGAAAGTTACTTGAAAATGAGATGCAGGAAAAAAAAAATGATGACATGTTTGTTTAATTATGGAGGAAAGTAAAGGATACCCATGAGAGAGATAGATGTGGGATCCAGGAGTCAGGAACATCAACCCCGTGGGAAGGGAATCCAAGGATTCCAGCTGGGTGCGCAGCAAACCTAGAGAGAAACCAGTCCAGAATGGGATAAGAAGTCCAGAGTCTGTGGGGACAGGGGACACGGTATCACATGAGGCACCTTTGGAAAGAAATGGAGGAAATGCTGAAGATAAACAGTGAAAGGGGTGAAAATGAAGCCAGTTAGAAACATCAGGAAAAACTAAAGCTCAGGAGGAGAAGGGGATGACAGAGGATGAGATGGTTGGATGGCATCACTGACTCAAAGGACATGAGTTTGTGTAGGCTCTGGGAGATGGTGATGGACAGGGAGTCCTGGCGTGCTGCAATTCATGGGGTCGAAAAGAGTCGGACACGACTGAGCAACTGAACTGAACTGAGAAGCATGTACAGCTATATGGTACAAGTTAGCTCTTAAAAACTGCATTAAAATATCACAAAAAAATGTAAACTCTTTTGTTTGATTTAAAAAAAATCTTAAGTAAATATATCTATATCCAAGTCCTTTGGAGACAGGTGTAAAACTGAAGTAATATTAATATATATAATATGATATAACTCACAGGTGTATTATAACTCACAGGTGTATTAACTCACAGGTTTATTAGTGATTCAAAAATCTTAGTTTTATTTCATTTATAGTCATTATAAAATAAGCTTTATCTTAATAAAATAACTTTTATCTTTTAAAATGAAAGAGTATATAAATATGTGAAGTAATGTACTTGTTAATATAAAAATCAAAATACACTTCTAGAACTTGGGAGCCAAAGTACTGAAGGGAGGAGGAGGATTAATATCTCAGTTTACAAAGCTGGGAATTTAGAAATAGTAGGTCCAGTCGAGAGCATCAGAAACGAAGATGTAAATAAAGTGCTTCCAAGTACAAAGCTTTGTAATAGAGGATACACAATTAGTGGAATAATGATATAAGGAGAAGAAGGGGAAAGGTATAATTGAAAGTATAAAAATAAATGAACTCCTTATTTTTCCTAATAAGAAATAAATAAATGCTATCAAATTTAAGTCAAGAAAAACCAAAATGCAATACTTACCACTTATTAGCTATTGTGGTTGGTGACTTCCCACTTGGCACCAGGCACCTTCCCAACTGCTTGGTATGAATTCACTTCCTTTTAGTTCTCACAATGATCCTATAAGAAAGGAAACTGAAGCTCAGAGAGGTGAAGCAATGTACTCAAAGCACACAGCTAGTGCTAGAGCCAGACTCCAAGCCCAGGTTCCTGTCTCCTGGGCACACATTCTCACACTATTGCAGCTCCCAATGTAGTAATAGCATTGAAAGACACTGATTAACTATCTAAAGAAGAAGCTTTTCCTTGGGAAGGAATGAGCAGAACCCTCTGTACAAATTGATCTGTTCTAACCATATGCACTTAGGACTGGATTGTTTTACTCTAAGACAGCAGCAGTCACTTTATAGCAGTCAGTAACCCAAAGAATGCGGTGGTTTCTAGTGCCACCACCTTAAAGATGATGGAAGAAGCTGAATTAAATGCCAACAAGAAATGTGTGACTCCTGCTGTGAGAACTGTCAGTGTAGGAGACATGTCATGTTGATGAAACGTAGTTCTCTAGAAAAGTAGGCATGAAAACAGGGTTAAACCAGAATAATGAGAGTGAACTGTGACCTTAAAGAGATATTGTCTGGCAGCATCTTGCCCACCCACATGTACACCCATGGACTTCCGTCCACTCAAAGGAAGGAAGACCACTTGCAGGGGAGGTGAATTCCAGAGACTGCATCTCTGCTCCTGCAAAGAAAAGGATGCTCTTGAAGATGATCAGAGAAGTGGTCATTAGGGGGCACCCACATATACTAATAACAATAAAAGATAATGATTCCTATGAATGTTTCAATGAGACAGGCTGAGTCTGTGAAAGGCCATGAGTTCATAATAATATTCAAAGAAGAGGACTTTAGAAAAATGTGGCCAAAAAGAGAGACATAAAGGTTAAAAAGAATGCTAGTGGTTATGCAGGAGACGGAAGATGAAAGAGAAATGGGATCGATTCCTGGGCAGGGAGGATCCCCTGGAGAAAGAAATGCTTGTCCACTCCAGTATTCTTGCCTGGGAAATCCCATGGACAGAGGAGCTGGGAGGGCTACAGTCCATGAGGCTGCAAAGAGTGGACACAGCTGAGCTGGTATCTTTCTTTTGTTTCTATGGTGCAAAGAAGAGTAAATGAAATGGGAAATATTTTGTTGTAATTGAATTTAATAATAAGAGGAGTCTTGACGTCTATGGGTATATTCCTTTCTGTTTATTTACACGAATGTTTGTAAAGGATTGAGAAAGAAAGAACCCCTGACATCCGGAGGCTGGCCTGGTGTCACAACAGGGTGCTGCTCTTCTCCCGTTGGATGTACAGGCTCTCACAGAACTGCAGCCTCACACAGGGTCACCCTGAGAGCAGGAGCGAAGGAGACAGCAAACACCTGTCACTGCGCCCCCCAACACCACGCCCCCTCCCCTGGCTGAAAAGAGGGACTTCTCCTTCTTACCAATCACACCTTCAGCCTTGCTCTGCTCTCCCCTCTCCATAGATGAAGTACTGAGAACCCGTTGGTAGTGCTGCCTCTCAGTCTCTGCAGCTCCCAATCCAGAGCAGCCCCATTTCCTTAGAGCTTCCCCTAAATCCCCTCACATACGCTCCAAGCCTAGAATCTTTCTTTCTGTACCTTCCTCTGCAATGTTCACAGCTCTCCCTCAGGAAGAGTAACCATCAGCTTGTTTTTAGGGAGTGTGCCTTGTGTCAAAGGCTGGAGGCACCGTCATGTGGATGGAAGAGAATTCACAAAGGCAGGCCCTCCTTCAAGTACATGGAAGAGGAGAGCTGGCTGGTGCCCTGCCTCCTCCTCTGCCCAAAAGCGGCAGGGCCTCAGGAGGCAGGTCAGCCTATTGAAATCATGAAACATGAGAACAGAGTCAAGTAGAAAGAAGAGGAGGGCTCAGACAGAAAGGCCGGCTCCTGGATGATGACAAACAACTGTAAATGCGTTGAACACTGGACTCATACTTCCATCCTTCCCTCCCATTCTTGGCCCCTTCCTGACCCTTGTCTGGGGCCTCAGATGGGTGTGGATGCTGATAGTGCTTCCTCTGCTGGATTCCTATCCAGGGCTTCCTCCTCTGTGAGCCTCTGATTGGTCCCTTTCTGGAAAGGCCGTTAGTGGGAGAGGGGAGGACCCTGGAGAAGCCTGTCCCTGCCCAGCTGCATGGCCAGTCATGCATCCCTTCCCTCCTAGTGGGCAGACAGATTCTCCCCAACCATCTCCCTCCTGTGCCTGCAGTCACCCTCCCTGGGAAGGGAAAGGGGCGCTAAGAAAGTCCCTGGCTGAGCACCCGGACCTCCCGACTGCCCCAGCTCCTGTCTTCCTCACACTCTCTGTCTCCATAGGGCCTGCTGCACGAGACTGACACCTCACTTCGCACAGGCTGCCCTTCCCAACAACATGTGCTTCCCCACTGGCCTCACCGCATGACGGGGTACTTGTCCCTGGAGGCCCAGCTCCAAGCCTCCCTCTGCCACCTTCCCCCAGTTGCTCTCCAGCTCCTCTCGAAGGTGGTACATTCCTGGTCATGGTCTCTTTTTGCTCAGTTTCTCCAGGTCTGAGAACCCTCCCGCGTCATCAGGGGCCCTGTCTCTTCTCTGCTGCTCCTCCTGTCCAGGGCCTCTGGGCACCATTCGCCCTCCTGGGCACAGCCTGGCTAAAATATGAGGGATGGACCCCTTATGGGGACATGAAACAAGCAGCTTCTCAATGACACAGCACAACCCCAGTTCCCCCTGTTAAAATTAGAAAGGGAGGGAGGGGAGAAGAGGGAGAGAGAGGAAGAGAATGGAGAAGAAACCAAAGATCCTAATCAATCAGTCAAAAGGACCCAACGTACACCAGAGAGAAAAAACTGAAGGGACTGAAAGAAACTCAGCAGCGGCCACAGGACTGGAAAAGGTCAGTTTTCATTCCAGTCAGAAAGAAAGGCAATGCCAAAGAATGCTCAAACTACCGCACAATTGCACTCATCTCACATGCTAGCAAAACGATGTTCAGAATTCTCCAAGCCAGGCTTCAACAGTATGTGAACCATGAACTCTCAGATGTTCAAGTTGGATTTAGAAAAGGCTATTATACTGATGTCTGTAGAGTTTGGCTTTTTATCTTAATACTACAACATCGGGATGTATATGAACCTTGTGCAGTGAGCCCTTCTCACTTCTTCCAGCAGGGCCACCTTCCCCACACAGGACCACCACAGAGTAGAGGGCTTGGCAAACACAGGAAGCCAACGCCCTTCGACTCCCCGCTTGGTGTCTGGTCCGTCTCCAGGCCAAGTGTCCCTAAGGGCCTGGCATTGAGCCTGGCACTCTGAGGCAGGGTTTTTCAACAAACCTTGATTCCTTGTATCTGAAAAAAATCCCCTTTCCTCCATCAGCCCTAGCCTAGCACCCTCGGGACAGCTTCAAGGTGGCCAGGTCATAGGAGGAGAGGCTCTGACTCCTTGTCCTCCTCCACCCCATCTGCTTCGTTTAATTTCCTAAATGGCTGAGTATGCGGAACATACACCTTCCTTCTGGGGTCGCTGCTTATGTGTCAGGAGTCCACATCCTGAGCTGAGCCCACCTGAGCAGGTGTGGCCCTCCCTCTGCTCTGTTTAGGGTCCCTCGGCTGGGAGGAAGCCCTCAGACACACCTGCCTCCACATCCAGGCTCTGCCCCTGCTTAACCTGCTGACCTCACCCTCTGAGCTTCCATTCCTTCTTCTGTCAGTTAGGGACAGTCATCCTTATCTCAGACAGTCGTCCTGAGGGTGGGAAGATGGGATGGGTGGGGTCTTACTCACCTGCTTACTCAGGAACCATCCTCTATCCAAGTGTGAACAAGATCCAGTTGTTCACATCTGTGCAGATGCAGCCACAAGCTGTGCGTCTCTGCAATGATCACATACACCCTCTGGGCCCTGATAAACTCTGGGAAGCAAAAGTGAAAGGCAAAACCCTTATTTCTGAGTGACTCAAGTTAAGCAAACATCCTGCCCACCAACCCCACCCTGGGCTATTCCCACCCTCCTGCTGACACCCTAGTCAAACAAGTCCAGTCTTGACATTCCACGCCCTTCTTGACACAGTCCACCCGGCCTCAGGCTCCTTGAAGGAAGACCTGCCACGAGCGTGAGTCCCTCGGCAAATCACTCCTCCATAATTCCATCTTCTCACCCACCAACCCCACTCACCAGCCTGCCTGCTTTGTTCATCTTGTGCCACCAGCACGTGGTACTGTCCAGAACACACCAGTTGCTCAGTGCATACTGGTCACACTCTGCTGTGGAGGGCCACGCTCATGTGGCTTCCAGGATTTGCTCACACAAGTTCTTCTGCCAGGGACACCTGCTGCACCCAACCGGGACAAATCTTCCTGCAAAGCCCGAATCTGGCATCACCTCCTCTGAGAAGCCCTCCGTGACCTCGCCTGCAGAGCCCACTGTTTGCTGCTCTATGCCCATCGTACCTGGAAGAGGGGCCACAGAACATGCCTCAGCCACTCTAAACCCTGCCTCCACCCATTATGATCAGATCCCTCTACTTAGCCCTGCTGGCAGGGACGGAACTCACGCCTTTAGTTCCGGGGGCCCACAGGAGGAGGCCCAGCCTTGGTGGTCACTGCCATAAGGTGGATGCAGAAGTTCGTGGGAAGGGCTGAGAGCACGCTGCCCTTTGCTACCTTGGCTTATCTCCACCTGACAACAGATTTTTTTCTCTCCAAATGGAAGACTTTTATCAGAAAACCAGTGTCCTGGCGACTCAGAGAAGTCTGCAACGGAGAGCTGGCCCTCTGTCCTGCTTGGTTCCTCAGCAAAGAGCCTCTGTGGATGGGGGCTGAGCATGTGGCAGGCGCTGTGCTTGCACTATCCATGCCTTTCCTGTTGAATCTCACATCAGCTCTAGGAGTGCTGGCTCCATTTCACAGATGAAGAAATGGAGGTCAAGTTCCCACAGTCTGCGAGTCCTGAAGCTGGACTGCTGGTGAACTTCTCCGTTTGCCTCAAGCAGAAGTGACTGCAGTGGACCTGGATGCCCCATGGAGGCCCGCCTGGCCTTCCCTCAGGGCTGCTTCACCCCAGGAAATGTCCCTGGGCCATTATGGTCCCCTCCATCCAGGTTTGAGGGAGGGACAGGAGATTATTCCATGAGGATAGCCAACCATAGTTTGCTCTTAAGGCCAACTTTTATGTATCTGTTGCATTTTGCAGGTAAGGGAGCTAGGAGGAGGAGAGAGGTGGGGTACTCTTCCAGGAACTCAGGGACTTGTGTTTGGTGGGAGAGTGTCAGCAGCTCACATCCTGCAAACATCCATTTGACATTCTGTCCCAGTGCTCAGAGCTCAGGCCAGAACAGACGCCACAGACCCCAGACACAGAGGAGTCAAGTGGCAAATGGGCCGCTGCCTTGCCCACTGACCTGCACAAGTCCACTCCTGAGCTTACTGGAGCTGCTGGGAATCGAGGATGCCTCCTTTCCAGAGCTTTGGGTCCTCTGAGGACAGCCAGCTCTGGGCGTCACCACTACAGAAGGGACACAGCAGGGAACAGTGGGAGGCAGGAGCTTTCCTGGAGGGAAAATCCAAGCAAAGTCATCCCTCCCACCTGCTTACTTTAAACCTCAGGCAGAATATCAGGGGCAGGGAAAGCCATGTGTGCCTCCCCAGGGGAAAACTGCCAGCACGAGGGTGCCCAGGCCCCACTTCCTAAGTGCCTTCCACCACAGGATAACTAGGGACCCCAAGCCAGGATCAGGCTGGGTGGCTTGGGTGTCCTGGAACTCACCTCCTGGCCAGGTAGCCCCTTCAGCAGGCCTGGAAGCCCATGATGACGTCTGTGATCTTCAGGTCCCACTCCTCCTCCAAGTGGGCCAGCAAGCCAGCCGGGAAGAAGACCTTGCTCTGGCCCATGCGGTACAGGTTGCTCTAGAGCTCCAGGGCTTCAATCCAGAGGAGGAGAGCCTGCTGATGACCATGGGGATCCCCGGCCACCACAGAGCCCTGGAGCAAGGCCAAGGCCAGGGAAGGGGCCTGGAGCCTGGGTTGGCCCTGCTGTTCTGTGGGCAGCTTCCTCCTGGTTCAGGGAGAGTGGGGCTGAGGAGATGCAGGAGGGGGCAGGTGGGGGTTAGCACGGGACAGGACAGAACCTCGGCCCTGTAGGGACCTTACCTGCTGGAGTCTGTGCCCACGTGCATTTCTAACCAAGGTGGCAGTAGATAGTGGGGCTCAGGAGGCTTTACCTTAGGTAACTAGGGAAACAGTGTCCTTGTTTGTTTATTTGACTGCCCTGGGTCTTCACTGCTGTGCGGGCAGGGGCTGCTTTCTCTAGTTTCAGCGAGTGCACTACTCTTCGTTGAGTACATGGGCTTCTCATTGCAGTGGCTTCTCTTTTTGCAGAGCACGGGCTCTAGGGAGTGGGCTCAGTGGTTGCGGTGCACGGGCTTAGTTGCTCCCAGCATGTTGGATCTTCCCGGACCAGGGATCAAACCCATGTCCCCTGCATTGGCAGGCAGCTTCTTTACCACTGGACCACCAGGGAAGTCCCAAAAGGTTTCTTTTGAAAAAGGTACTTTAAAGTCAAGACTGGCTTCAACATCCTTCAGAAGCACAGGAGCTAAGCAGGGGTGGCTGAGCAGTGTGGGGCCATGTGCAGGGTGACGGGCAACACCACAGGTGGCTTGAGAGCCTCACTGGGACAGTACAAGGTGCTCCTCACCAACTGTCCTTGTTGCAGAGGCTGTGTCCAGACCAGCTCCACAGGCATCTGAGTGTAACCAGTTGTTAGATATTCTGTGTCAGCAGCACAACTTCCTGAGAAAACCCGTGGATTCTAAGTATGGACCCTGCAGACTCAAGACACCCCTGTTCTCTTAGGTCTCAGCCCCACCCCTGTTCTCTTAGGTCTAAGCCCCGGGAACAGGGCAGCTGGAGACTGTGTGCCACTTGGTATGAAGGCAGCTCTGTGAAATTCAAGGCATTTGTGAGAACTAGGAACAGCAGATTAAAACCAGCAAACTCAGGGCCAAGCGAGGAGCTAGAAGCCCCCAAAACAGGCCCTGCCAGAAGGGACTCAGGTCCTGGGTGGCAGGACAGACCTCTGCCCACCTCTCCCCACATTGGGATGCACAGCAAGTGGCAACAGACAGCTCCGTGGTTGGGCTCCAAGGAGGTGGGTCCACCACCCTGGGCCCAGGATGAGCTGTGTTACAGAAACACCACATGCTTGCTTCACTTCCTCCTGAAACAGGACACCCTGCATCCTCCTGACCAATCAGCTCAACATGGATCCAGGGAAGAGGCTCCAGCTCCCGGAGGCCCCACCCAGGATGGCCCTTCCAGGTGGGGGCTGCGGCCACACTCCTGGACCCTGGGCCCAGCTTCCTCCTGTTCTCTGTTGGGGTGACAAGCATCTGCTCTCAGATCAGCAGTGGGTCTTGATTAGGACCCAGGTGACAGTGCTGACACAGCAATTGCCCAGCCCAGGCTCCACAGGGGTGAATTTCCCTGAAGGAAAGACGGACATGAAGTGGGATCCCAGTGAAGGTCGGTATCAGGGGAGCAGTGCTCCTGAGGTCCTGGGGTTACTGCACCTCCCTGTTGCTGCACATGTATAACATACATGCAGAGTACCGGGAAAGGAGCCCACAGAGCAGGAGAAGCACTGGCATCGCAGTGGGGCCCTTCACCCCTGACATCCATGCAACACTCAGTGGGGGAAGGTGATTCGTGTTTGTCTCCAGCTGGGGAAGTGGCCGGTGCACTTACTGTTGTGTGTGGGATGTTGGACCCAGAATAGGGTAAGGAGAGTCGTTTCCATTGGTCTGAGAAGAGGGCACGTGTGCATCCAGGAAGCACTCAATCTGGAGTCTCTCTTCCTGAGACTCTCCCCCCAGGGTTCAGATCCCTGTTAACCATTCATCTTCCTCATCCTTCAGCCTGACCTATTGGTCCAAGAATATAGTCCTCAGACCTAAGCTCCTCTGTCTCCTGGGAACCTGACACTGAGATTCCAGGGCCTTGGACCTAAGCTCCCTGCTGGAAGGGGCCTTCTGGGGACAGACTGTGAGCTCCTGCAGGGGGACCTGCCCTACTTTCTGTCCTTCCTGAACTGTGCAGGTTTGGGGGCTTCTTTCCATCCTCTGACCTGGCCTGCATCTGTCCACTGCATACTCTTCTGTGCTCACTTAGCCAACTCAGTTTCTGTATTTAGAACCACAGGGATCTCACCTGACACAGGGGTCACTGTGGAATTGCATCATCTGCACATTGAGCTGAATGGGGTCAAGATCTAAGGGTTCAGGGGGACGGGGGATGGACACTGAATGGTTCTGTATCCAGTGCCTGGAACCCTACCCAAGAGAAGTCTGTGCAGGATTTGAATTCCCCAGGAACTTACAAAGAATTAAAGAAGGAATGAAACTCATGATTTGGGGATCAGACAGATGCTGGCCGTGACTGCTGAGATCTTCAGGAAGGAATGGAAGGGCTGATTGAAGCCTCAGGGAAACACGGGCTGAGAGGGAGTCAGAGGCACTGAGGAAAGTCTTCGGAGGGATGTTTGGACAAAAGTGGGGAGAGGGCCCTGCAGCACGTGGGGAGGGACTTAGGAGACATCCAGGGATTATTTCCAGGTCCCGTGTCTCTGGCTTCCTGCCTTGGGCTCCAGGCGTGGGAGCCAATTAGGTGCTCACATGTTCTGACAAGGAAACTCAGAGAGTCAGTGCCCTGTGGAGCAGGACCATGGGGGCAAGAGCCACACCAGGATGCTCCCCTCTCCTTCTGGGAGAGGAGGAGCTTGAAGCACCCCATGAAGGCGCCTCAGAAGGTCCAGGCAGGTGCAATCCCAGATGGGTGACCAAGTCAGAACATGGCCTTGGATGGACTTTCCCTCCATGCCTGCTCCCATCCTCCAGCCCCTCAGTCCTGCTCCTAGAGATCGAGTGAGCCTGGCCTCCAGTTCTGCCCTCAGGGGACCCCGCTACTGCACACTGCTTTGGTCTGCAATTAGGCTTCAGCATCTGTGCTCAGAGTCACGGGTAGCTGTGGAGGAGGTGAAAGCAGTTGTATTAAGGTTGATATTCTTATGGGTCATTCTAGCCTGTGCGGGGAATAGATGAGTGGGGCAGGGCAGTGCCCCAAGGTAAACACAGGAAGGCAGTTCTGGAAGCTCCTGCAGGAGTCCTGGTGAAATGTGAAGGCAGCCTGGGTGAGGTGTGTGCTGTCTCTCTCTCCCCTCTGTTTACGGCTGACCCTCTCTCACACCTGCACACAAGCCCTCCGCTGTCAGTCACCCTTGGGTGTCCATTCTGGTCCCTGGGGCTGGAGGAGGAGCATCCCAGTGCTCAGCCCAAGTCAAATGATATGGGCTCCCCCGGGCATCCCACGAAGCCTGCAGGGCTCCAGGATCTTAGGGAAATGATTGGATGGGAGCCCAGCAGGCAGACAGGAGGAGCCATGGAGGATGTGCTCCCTGAGACCCTGGGAGACAGGCTCATGGGGAAGGAGGTCAGCCATCTGGAGCCCAGCTGAGCCCCTCAGTCAATGCAAGGAAGCCTCAGTGAATCAGCTCATATTTATCGAATCAGAGTCTAGAGAACATAAGGTGGAGAGAACCAGAACCACCTGAAATATCTTATCCAGCCTCACCCCCAGCTGAAGAAGAAACCGAGGGTCAGAGAGTCGTGTCTGTTGGTCCCAGGCTGTTTCATCTCTTGACACACCGAAAGTTCCTTGACCTGTTTCTGCCTCTTTGTTTCATCCTTCTTTCTTTCTTTCTTTTAATCAACCTCTGTTCCTCCTCCACATTTGGATTTTCATGGAATCCATAAACAACAAATTTTCATGGAAATTTCACCAATTTTCATTGGTCTCTTGGTGCACTCTGGACCCAAAGAGCTCCTGGCAACGTGTCAGATGTTCCATCCACTGTGTTGTCACACCACTGCTGCCACCAACATCATCACCACCATCGTCATCAAGAAGCCACTGCCTGAAGATCTACACAGACAATTCTTCACGAAGACGTACAGATGGCCAGCAGGTACGTGAAAACATACTCAACGTCACTAATTATTAGAGAAATGAGAATCGAACTACAATAATTTATCTCCCCTACAGCAGTCCCAGGGGCCATCACCTACATCTACAATGCTCTGAGGCTGTGGAGAAAAGGGAACCCTCTACACTGTTGCTGGGAATGTAAATTGGTGCAGCCACTATGGAAGGCCATGTGGAGTTTTCTTAAACAACTAACAATAGAGCTACCATATGATTTAGCAATCCCACTTCTGGACATATTTCTACAAAAAAATTAAAGTTCTAATTTGAAAAGATACACATACCCTGATGTTCATGGCAGTACTATTCGTAATGGCCAAGACACGATATTAACCTAAATGTCTGTTGACAGATTAATGAATAAAGGAAATGTGGTACATGTATACATACCATGGAATCCTACTCAGCCATAAAGAAGAATGAAATAATAGTATCTGTAGCTATATGTATGGATCTAGAGATAAGAATACTGAGTGAAATGTCAGACAAAGACAAATATGTGTTATTAATATATGTAGAATGCAGAACATAATAGAAATGAACTTACTTACAGAATAGAAACAGACTCATAGACATAGATAATGAACTTTTAAAACAAGTTTTGTGGCGATAGGTGAATTAGGAGATGGGATTAACAGATACACACCAGATAAACAAGGGCCTGCCTACTGTAGTAGCATAGGAACAGTATTCAATACTTTGTAATAAACTATAATGGAAATGAACAAAAAAGAATATAGACATATACATACTCAGATGCTCTGTCATGTCTGACTCTGCAACACCTTGGACTGTAACACGCCAGGCTCCACTGTCTATGGGATTTCCCAGACAAGAATATTGGAGTGGGGTATCATTTCCTCCTCCAGGAAATCTTCCCTACCCAGGAATCAAACCTGTGTCTCTTGCTTAGCAGACACCTTCTTTACCACCTGGGAAGCCCAGATAAATAAATCGATACCTGTATAAATGAATCACTTTGCTGTATATCTGAAATTAACAAAATGTTGTGAATCAATTATCCTTCAATAAAACAAACAAACAAAAGAAGTCACTGCCTAAGTAAGACACAGATGACCAGTATATCTACAGCTGCAGGCAGCAATCCCTTAGAAGAAATGGAGTAGCCATCATGGTCAACAAAAGAGTCCGAAATGCAGTACTTGGATGCAATCTCAAAAATGACAGAATGATCTCTGTTCGTTTCCAAGGCAAACCATTCAATATCAGAGTAATCCTAGTCTATGCCCCAACCAGTAACGCTGAAGAAGGTGAAGTTGAATGGTTTATGAAGACCTACAAGACCTTTTAGAACTAAAACCCTAAAAAGATGTCCTTTTCATCATAGGGGACTGGAATGCAAAAGTAGGAAGTCAAGAAACACCTGGAGTAACAGGCAAATTTGGCCTTGGAATATGGAAGGAAGCAGGACAAAGACTAATAGCGTTCTGCCAAGAAAATGCACTGGTCATAGCAAACACCCTCTTCCAACAACACAAGAGAAGACTCTACACATGGACATCACCCGATGGTCAACACCGAAATCAGATTGATTATATTCTTTGCAGCCAAAGATGGAGAATGTCTATACAGTCAACAAAAACAAGACCAGGGGCTGACTGTGGCTCAGATCATGAACTTCTTATTGCCAAATTCAGACTGAAATTGAAGAAAGTAGGGAAAACCACCAAACCATTCAAATATGACCTAAGTCAAATCCCTTATGATTATACAGTGGAAGCGAGAAATAGATTTCAGGGACTAGATCTGATAGAGTGCCTGATGAACTATGGTTGGAGGTTCATGACATTGTACAGGAAACAGGGATCAAGACCATCCCCATGGAAAAGAAATACAAAAAAACAAAATGTCTGTCTGAGGAGGCCTTACAAAGAGCTGTGAAAAGAAGAGAAGTGAAAAGGAAAGGAGAAAAGGAAAGATATAAGCATCTGAATGCAGAGTTCCAAAGAATAGCAAGAAGAGATAAGAAAGCCTTCCTCAGCGATCAATGCAAAGAAATAGAGGAAAACAATAGAATGGGAAAGACTAGAGATCTCTTCAGGAAAACTAGAGATACCAAGAGAACATTTCATGTGAAGATGGGCCGATAAAGGACAGATGGTATGGAACTAACAGAAGAAGAAGATATTAAGAAGAGGAAGCAGGAATGCACAGAAGAACTATACAAAAAAGATCTTCATGACCAAGATAATCATGATGGTGTGATCACTCACCTAGAGCCAGACATCCTGGAATGTGAAGTCAAGTGGGCCTTAGAAAGCATCTCTACGAACAAAGCTAGTGGAGGTGATGGAATTCCAGTTGAGCTGTTTCAAATCCTGAAAGATGACGGTGTGACAGTGCTGCACTCAATATGCCAGCACATTTGGAAAATGCAGCAGTGGCCACAGGACTGGAAAAGGTCAGTTTTCGTTCCAATCCCAAAGAAAGGCAATGCCAAAGAATGCTCAAACTATAGCACAATTGCACTCATCTCACACGCTCGTAAAGTAATGCTCAAAATTCTCCAAGCCAGGCTTCAGCAATACGTGAACCGTGAACTTCCACATGATCAAGCTGGTTTTAGAAAAAGCAGGGGAAACAGAGATCAAATTGCCAACATCCGCTGGATCATGGAAAAAGCAAAAGAGTTCCAGAAAAACATCTATTTCTGCTTTATTGACTATGCCAAAGCCTTTGACTTTGTGGATCACAAGAAACTGTGGAAAATTCTGAAAGAGATGGGAATACCAGACCACCTGATCTGCCTCTTGAGAAACCTATATGCAGGTCAGGAAGCAACACTTAGAACTGGACATGGAACAACAGACTGGTTTGAAATAGTAAAAGGAGTATGTCAAGGCTGTATATTGTCACCCTGCTTATTTAACTTATATGCAGAGTACATAATGAGAAACGCTGGACTGGAAGAGGCACAAGCTGGAGTCAAGATTGCTGGGAGAAATATCAATAACCTCGGATATGCAGATGACACTACCCTTATGGCAGAAAGTGAAGAGGAACTCAAAAGCCTCTTGATGAAAGTGAAAGAGGAGAGTGAAAAAGTTGGCTTAAAGCTCAACATTCAGAAAACGAAGATCATGACATCTGGACTCATCATTTCATGGGAAATAAATGGGCAAACAGTGGAAACAGTGTCATACTTTATTTTTTTTGGCTCCAAAATCACTGCAGATGGTGGCTGCAGCCATGAAATTAAAAGATGCTTACTCCTTGGAAGAAAAGTTATGACCAACCTAGATAGCATATTGAAAAGCAGAGACATTACTTTGCCAACAAAGGTCCATCCAGTCAAAGCTATGGTTTTTCCAGTGGTCATATATGGATGTGAGACTTGGACTGTGAAGAAAGCTGAGCACTGAAGATTTGATGCTTTTGAACTGTGGTGTTGGAGAAGACTCTTGAGAGTCCCTTGGACTGCAAGGAGATCCAATCAGTCCTTTCTGAAGGAGATCAGCCCTGGGATTTCTTTGGAAGGAATGATGCTAAAGCTGAAACTCCAGTACTTTGGACACCTCATGCAAAGAGTTGACTCATTGGAAAAGACTCTGATGCTGGGAGGGATTGGGGGCAGGAGAAGGGGATGACAGAGGATGAGATGGCTGGATGGCATCGTTGACTCGATGGACATGAGTATGAGTGAACTCCGGGAGTTGGTGCTGGACAGGGAGGCTTGGCCTGCTGTGATCCATGGGGTCGCAAAGAGTCAGACACAACTGACCGACTGAACTGAACTGTGCTGAAGTAAGACAGATCAGCTAGGGCCAAAGGTGAGTTGATGTTGGAGGAGAGGTCTAGAGACCACCACCAGGGGAAGACTCTTCTTGCTGGGACATCACAGCCTGTGGAGGGCGATAGAGGAGCCCCTGCCACTTCTGGATCCCAACAATCCTAACTGACCTTCTCCCATTTCCAACCCGTTCTATACCTGGCCTCTCATTGCTAGTTCGCCTGCCTCTCCCTTTATTCGGCCTCCAGTGTCATCTTTAGTCCAAAGTAAGTGGTTTCTGATGGGAGGGGAGTTTGGGGGAGAATGCATACGTGTATATGAATGGCTGAGTCCCTTTGGTATTCCCCTGAAACTATCACAACATTGTTAATTGGCTATACTCCAATACAAAATAAAACGTTCTTAGTATGAAAAAAAAGTGGTTTCTCCCCGCCTCTCATTCTCTGGTTCCCACTCCTCTCTTGATCCGTTCTCCGGGCCCCTTCCTTCTCTCTCCTCATCTTTCACCTACATCCATCCCTTCCCTGATGTGCACAACCACAGAAATGCCGAATTCCTAACACCCAGCTTCATTAATGTGGTCTCCCTCTCTTTCCCTCAAACAAGGTACCTCTGCACTTTAGACCCTCACATGTCCCTGGACCCTGCACTGCTCTGGGGGTGGTTAACTCAGGTCCTCCTGCAGACTCTCATAGATCTGGGTGAGCTCCTCCAACTTCCTCTCCAACTCCCATGCCCGCTGCCTCAGGCTTTCGGCTGCTTCTGTCTTTGCACCATCATGCAGGTGTATTGACTCCTTCACCAGGAAGCCCACATCCACCAGAAGGAAGACCCCTGCAGCAGCCAAACCTGCAATCTGGGCTCTTTTGCTAATTGTTAAAGCTGTGGCTTTGAAACTGGCCTGTATCTGCTTGATGGCTGGGTATGAGATTCTCCCAGGGCTCATGTAGATGCTTGCATTGGCTGCAGAGCCAGGGTTGGCATTGCCTGTCTCCATGGCATGGATGTGCATTTCAATGCATTGTACAGCTTCTGTGACTTTCTCTGTTGTGTCAACAATATGGAGGTTGCTCTTGAGTACCTCTAGGAGAACCTTCCATTTCTTGATGAGAGTTGACATCATGCGACTGGCTTCGGTTTCTGCTGATGACCTCTTCACGTGTTCGATGATACTGGTGGACACACTGGTCACACTAGCTGCTGCTCCCAGCCCTATCCCAGTGGCCAAGAGCACCACACTGGCCCCCATTGTCACGGGTGCCAGAGCCAGGCCAACGATGGTCAGAATACCAGACACAGCACCGGTGCTGTGGGCCATCACGTTGGAGATGGTACATCCCTTATGGACCTTCTCAACCTTGTCTGCGAGCTCATGGAACTTGTCTATGAACTCCTCCAGCTGCCGTTTCACCCGAGGAAACTTACTCAGAATCCTCCTCCTGTCCAGCTGCTCTTTGGGGAGTCTTTCTTGGTCCTCCTCAACTAAGACTCTTTTCAATTCGTTCAGATATTTGTGTATTTCATCTGTGTCTTCCCTGTAATGATGAAGGTCAAGGGATTAGAAAGGCAGTTTGCTTGTCTGTAAAATTGGCTCCATAATATCTATTCTGCATAAATACAGATGTTACTATAAATCATTAGAAAAGAATTTTATAAATGTAAAAATTTTCTCTTTCAACCTTAAACATGTTTCATACTTTATAGATGCTCCATTTTTAAATAGCTAAACTTAGATAAGTAAATGAGGTCACCTTAGGATACCGGCAACTTAAGAGAGGTATTTGAGAGAATTCCCAGGTGGTCCAGAGGTTTCAACTCTGCACTCACACTGCTGCCCTTGACTCAATCCCTGGTTGGGGAATGAGGATTCCACAGGCCATATGGCTCAGCCAAAGAAAAGGTATGTGGTAAAGACGTCTCACAGGTGGGTCAACACCACCACTTTGAAAGAGTTTTTGGGGTGGGAACTCCACAGATAAACAAAGACAAGTAGGACTGGAGGAGAAAACCTTCATTCAAGGGCCTCAGTGTGTAGTGAGAAGTCTCCCTGCCCTTTGCCCTTGGCTACTGGGAAGTGGTCCCTAAGCCCCTAGAATTCTGGCTGATAGGAGTGTCCTTGCCTGCCTGGGCCTTTGGTCACTGGTCAGTCTGAGAAGAGGACAAGTGACCCAAGGTCTCTGGGTCTCATTGTATCAGTTCTGCCATCTGGTAGAGCTGGACAATGGGGCACGAGTCTGACTTCCAGGAGGGCTGGAGATGACAGATCAGGGTAATTAGGCTTTTAAGCAAGGGGAGTGTCCCTGATGGGCAGTACTCCATGCATCTTATCACACACCGAATCCATGTCAGTAATGTGTCCTGAGGACAATGGAAGCTTTGTATGTGAAACCTGCCCAGTCTCTATCCTGTGGCTGGTGGGAACTTTTAAATGCTACTATTGATTGAGTACTTACTCCATGTCAGTCATTATGGGAAGCACTTTACATGTATGATCTCAGTGTCCTCACAGTAAAAATGAAAAGATGAAGAAACTAAAGCAGAGAGTAGTTCAGTAACTTGTCCAAGGTCACATAACCTGCGCCTTCCTTGCAGGTTTCATCTCTTCTCAACCCACGATCATTCACTGTCAGCAAATGACATGGAGGAAACATTCCTGATGGGATCTTGAGAAGGAACACCCCTGGCCCCAACAGTAGGGTTCTGCCTGGAGGAGGCGTTACTCCAGGAGGAAGCTGGCCTGGTGCTGGGGGACGTGGGTGACCTTCCTGGTGCACCTGTGCCGGTTACCTGGACAAACTGGCCTCAGCCTTAATTCTCACCAGGAATTCATTCAACAGGAGTAGCAGCTTCTCTCTGCTCAGTATGTCCCAGAGACATTCAACGACCTCCTCAAAAGGATCTCAATATGTAGATGAAAGAAGAGGGAATAAGATTAGAAGAATTAGTGGTGGGACATAAATGTTATTGAGTATAAAATAGTTAAAATTCATCTTTCTGAGCAGCAGTCACCTGGGGTGCTCTTGGTGAGGTCACCTAGGGTTATGGATGGACTGTCCCCCCTCCACCCCCCAATTTGTGTTGAGGAGTTAACCCCCTGGTGACCTTTCTGAAGATAGGGCTTGTAAGGAGGTTAGGTGAAATGAGGTCCTATGTGGGATTCCCAGGTAAATTGAGGGCATAGGTGGGATTCCCAAGGAGTTCAAGTAGTAAAGAACCTGCCCGCCAATGCGGGAGATGTAAGAGAGGCAGGTTTGATCCCTGAGTCAGGAAGATCCCTTGAAGTAGGGCATGGCAAGCCACTCCAATATTCTTGTTTGGAGAATCCCATGGATAGAGGAGGCTGGCAGGCTGCAGTCCATGTGGTTGCAAAGAGTTGGACATGACTGAGCAACTGAACACACATATACAAAGAGAAGACAGAGCAAGTGTGATTTGTTAGTTACCCCTTCCAGAATAGGTGGGCAGTGCCCTATAAATGAATGCTTTCATGTTTGGGTAGTGAGACAATTGAATACTCACATTAAATGGGATAAAGAATGTAATGACTACAAATAGCCTCAGATCACTACAGGGTAAGACTACTCCTCAATGAGTTATCAAAATCCCTGAGTGATTTCAGAGATCTGGAGGTTATGGAATTGTAGGTAAGATATTGGTGGCCAGGCTATATATGTGTGTATGGGCTGAAACTTGATATCAAATGTCTTTCTTGGTAAATCCACACAAAGAGGCATTATCTTTATCTCACAGAAGAGGCAAGTGAAACTCAGACAGGACAATGGACAGCCCAAGGCCACAGAGCTGAAAGCTCTGAGGTTGAATCCAAGGTCAAGTGTCAGACATTTCTTGGACAAGACTTTGAAACTTCCTTCCATTTAAAACTCTTGTGATTTGCTCATTCTACTCTATAGCACACAATGGGGATTCTTTGCAACTCATTTTTGGTGGTGAGCATGCAGTAGCGTATATAGAAGTAGAAATATAATGTTGTACACACGAAACTTAGAAAACATTACAAACTCACGTTACCTAATTTTAAAAAAGACTCTAGGACCCCATGTCATTGAGTAAAACTACCATGTGAGAGGATTCCTGCTTCTGACCACAGACTCTAGGATGGGCAGGGGAGGGGATTAACCAGGTGGAGGAGGGGTGGAGCCAGATGTGATCCTCATCACCCCTCCCCTGCAGGTGGGAGGTGGCAAAGGCCAGACTGGGGTTCAGTGCAGGGTCCAGTGACCCTTGCAGAGAGGCTGGGCTGGTGGCTGGGAAGAGCTGGAGGAAACAGCTTCTGTGGTGATGCCCCAGGGTCTGGGAGCTGGAGGAGGCTTGGGCCAAGGGAGAGAGCAGGAGAAGTCCAATGATGCTGGAGGACCTCCTCTCCCAGGCCTGCCTGGCCTTGGGGACTGCCATCTGCGGTCCATGCTCCGCGTGTGCTCTCCTGGCCTCCGTCCTGAGTCACCTGCTGGATGGTGGAAGAGGCAGGAAGTCAGCACCGTGGTCATAGCTCCCTGAGGAGAGGGCCAGGAAGGAGGCTGTGGGCAGACCCCAGAGTGACGGGATGTCTTGGCCTCTCTTGGAAGCTCAAGGACGCCTATCCATCTTCTTCATGGTTCTTGATTCCTCTGTAGTTTAACTCAGCCTGGAAATACCACCTTCAATTCTGGATCACAAGTAGGAACCTTCCAGAGAAGAGAGAGCTGACTACCTGAGCAGTGTCCCAAGTTTTCTGAGCTCATGGTGGCAGCAGGGGCTCTCAGAAATCTCCCTTCAGCTCCTTGTCTGCATCAGGCTGGAAGGAGGTGTGACCTCACCCTTGGGGAGAGAAAAAGACTGTGAGCTCCACTGTGAGGAGCAGAGGCTGCAGGGAGCAGCGAGGGACAAGTTCTCCGGTGGGTTCCCCCGGGACGGCCACCAGTGCCTCCAGGAACTTAGCCCAGTGCGGTTCTCTGTCTCCTGGGCTCTGCTGGTTGTTAGTTAAGAAAAGTCATTCACCTCCTACGGCTCCTGGGAGAAGGTAATCAGACAGGAGACAGCTATCTGCGAAGTTATAGGAACAATAAAGCCAGAGACTAGAAGAACAGATAGGAGGTGAATACTCTGGAAATGAGGTGAGGTTGGGACACCTGTGTTTTTGAATTGGTAATAACGAATATTAATGATATCATTGATCCAATGTCCTTAACATGCAGGCTCCTGAAACTTACTCAAACTTAGCTGAGTCCAAATTGTCACGCTGGTGCCAGAGTCTAGACTAGACCCTGAGTCTTTCTGATGTAAATCACATGTGTGTGATGACTATGCTCTACTCCCTATATATACAAAAAGATTTATTTGTGGATATATGTTAATTGGTAAATGACTCTTCCTTCCAAAATGATGTCTTGCTCCCTATCAAGTCTCTCCTTGATAAAGTTCCTGGTGATACGGCTCCCATTGCCCAGGTCTTCCTTGCTTCTGCAAGAGCCTTTTTCCCCACAAGGGCCTGGAGTCCCACAAGCCCTGCCCCAATTCCTGTATCCCTGCTCTGAGTGGCTGAGACCCCTGCAGCTGTTCTGTCCTCCTTGCTTTCCCCTCCTGAATATTGGACTTGATGTAGTTTCTAATCCTTTATGTAAATAATAGTGCAAAGAACATTCTCCTTGTGTAAGGCTTCACCTACATCTGAGACTGTATCCTTAAGCTATATCTAGAAGTAGAATTAAGATCAGATGGCATCAACACCTAAAAATTTTCCATACCTAGAGCTACCATGCTATGCAAAGAAACTGTAGCAATTTATGTTCACACTTATAATATATGAGGGTGTCCATCCTTTCAGATATACCCATTCTCAGTGGTCTTTCTTTAAAAAAAATTCAGATCTTTGTAATTAAATCATTTATTTTGGTTCTGCATGTGATTACCTTGCCATGGGAGATGAGGAAGGAAAGCAAGTGTTGATGATGTTTAGCTACTCTTTTTAAGAAAGCAAAAGAGCTTCTGTCAACTACTCCTCCTGAGACTTGACTGAAATGATGGTAAAGGTATATATAGGTATAATACCATCTACCGATAAGAGTGCCTGGTTTCTGTAGTGTGGTGGTTATCACGTTCACCTAACATGCAAAAGTCCCGGGTTCAAAATCGAGTGGAAACAGCTTCACTTGGGCTTCCCTTGTGGCTCAGTTGGTAAAGAATCCACCTGCCATATAGGAGATGTGGGTTCTATCCCTGGGTTGGGAAGATCCCCTGGAGAAAGGAATGGCTACCCACTCCAGTATTCTGGCCTGGAGAATTCCATGGACTGTGTAATCCAAGGGATCACGAAGAGTCGGACATGACTGACCAACTTTCACTTTACTCTGTATTATTATTTGCTGTAAAACTTTACCAATGATAACTCGTATTTCATTTCATTAACCTTTGAGATATGTACATTGTATCAGTATTTACAGATAAGGAAGCTGACTCACAGATGTTACCTGACTTGCCCGAGGTCAGAAGTCTTGCCCTTGGTAGACTGGATTTCACCCCACTCACTGGGCTCATCCCACTCACCATAGCCTCCCTCTTCTCCCTCTGCTGCTAACAAAAACAAGCATGGGAGCAATAGGAGACCAGAATCTTTCACAAATATTTGAAGACTCACTGGACGGAGAAGTGATAACTGAGTAAAGAGGAGTGCAGTAGAGGGAGAGAAACAGGGAATGTGTTCACAGGAGAGAAAGGTCTCCTGGGCAGACCCCCAGAGGGAGCAAGATGAGAGGGAGGCCAAGGGGAGAGCAGGGGATAAACCCACCACCCCCACGTCCCACCCCACATTCACAGCAGCCTTCACCCTTCAGCAGACTTTTAGAAAGTTACTTGAAAATGAGATGCAGGAAAAAAAAATAGATGACGTGTTTGTTTAATTATGGAGGAAGGTAAAGGATACCCACGAGAGATAGATACGGGATCCAGGAGTCAGGAACATCAACCCTGTGGGAAGGGAATCCAAGGATCCCAGTTGGGTGCGCAGCAGACCTAGAGAGAAACCTGTCCAGAATGGGATAAGAAGTCCAGAGTCTGTGGGGACAGGGGACTCGGTATCACATGAGGCACCTTTGGAAAGAAATGGAGGAAATGCTGAAGATAAACCGTGCAAGGAGTGAAAAGGAAGCCAGTTAGAAACATCAGGAAAAACTAAAACTCAGGAGGAGAAGGGGATGACAGAGGATGAGATGGTTGGATGGCATCACTGACTCAAAGGACATGAGTTTGGGTAGGCTCTGGGAGTTGGTGATGCACAGGGAGTCCTGGCATGCTGCAGTTCATGGGGTTGCAAAGAGTCGGACACAACTGAGCGACTGAACTGAACTGAAGTGAACTGCTGAGAAGCATGTAAAGCTATATGGTACAAGTTAGCTCTTAAAAATGTATTAAAATATCACAAAAAAATGTAAACTCTTTTGTTTGATTAAAAAAAAATCTTAAGTAAATATATCTTTGTCCAAGTCCTTTGGAGACCATTTTAAAACTGAAGTAATATTAATATATATAATACGATATAACTCACAGGTGTATTATAACTCACAGGTGTATTAACTCACAGGTTTATTAGTGATTCAAAGTCTTAGTTTTATTTCATTTATAGTCATTATAAAATAACCTTTATCTAGGAAAGGTCAGTTTTCATTTCAATCCCAAAGAAAGGCAATGCCAAAGAATGCTCAAACTATAGCACAATTGCACTCATCTCACACGCTACTAAAGTAATGCTCAAAATTCACCAGGCCAGGCTTCAGCAATATGTGAACCGTGAACTTCCTGATGTTCAAGCTGGTTTTAGAAAAGGCAGGGGAAACAGAGATCAAATTGCCAACATCCGCTGGATCATGGAAAAAGCAAGAGAGTTCCAGAAAAACATCTATTTCTGCTTTGTTGACTATGCCAAAGCCTTTGACTGTGTGGATCACAAGAAACTGTGAAAAATTCAGGAGATGGGAATACCAGACTACCTGATCTGCCTCTTGAGAAATTTGTATGCAGGTCAGGAAGCAACAGTTAGAACCGGACATAGAACAACAGACTGGTTCGAAATAGGAAAAGGAGTATGTCAAGGCTGTATATTGTCACCCTGTTTATTTAACTTATATGCAGAGTACATCATGAGAAACGCTGGACTGAAAGAAACACAAGCTGGAATCAAGATTGCCGGGAGAAATATCAATAACCTCAGATATGCAGATGACACCACCCTTATGGCAGAAAGTGAAGAGGAACTCAAAAGCCTCTTGATGAAGGTGAAAGTGGAGAGTGAAAAAGTTGGCTTAAAGCTCAACATTCAGAAAACGAAGATCATGGCATCCGGTTCCATCACTTCATGGGAAATAGATGGGGAAACAGTGGAAACAGTGTCAGACTTCATTTTTCTGGGCTCCAAAATCACTGCAGATGGTAACTGCAGCCATGAAATTAAAAGACGCTTACTCCTTGGAAGGAAAGTTATGACCAACCTAGATAGCATATTCAAAAGCAGAGACATTACTTTGCCAACAAAGGTCCGTCTAGTCAGGGCTATGGTTTTTCCTGTGGTCATGTATGGATGTGAGAGTTGGACTGTGAAGAAGGCTGAGCGCCGAAGAATTGATGCTTTTGAACTGTGGTGTTGGAGAAGACTCTTGAGAGTCCCTTGGACTGCAAGGAGATCCAACCAGTCCATTCTGAAGGAGATCAGCCCTGGGATTTCTTTGGAAGGAATGATGCTAAAGCTGAAACTCCAGTACTTTGGCCACCTCATGCGAAGAGCTGACTCATTGGAAAAGACTCTGATGCTAGGAGGGATTGGGGGCAGGAGGAGAAGGGGATGACAGAGGATGCGATGGCTGGATGGCATCACTGACTCGATGGACGTGAGTCTGAGTGAACTCTGGGAGTTGGTGATGGACAGGGAGGCCTGGCGTGTTGTGATTCATGGGGTCGCAAAGAGTCGGACATGACTGAGTGACTGATCTGATCTAATCTGATCTTAATAAAATAACCTTTATCTTTTAAAATGAAACAGTATTTAAATATGTGAAGTAAATGTACTTGTTAATATAAAAATCAAAATACACTTCTAGAACTTGGGAGCCAAAGTACTGAAGGGAGGAGGAAGATTAATAACTCAGTTTACAAAGCTGGGAATCAAGAAATAGTAGGTCCAGTCGAGAGCATAAGAAACAGAGATGTAAATAAAGTGCTTCCAAGTACAAAGCTTTGTAACAGAGGATACACAATTAGTGGAATAATGATATAAGGAGAAGAAGGGGAAAGGTATAATTGAAAGTATAAAAATAAATGAAATCCTTATTTTTCCTAATAAGAAGTAAATAAACACTATCAAATTTAAGTCAAGAAAAAGCAAAATGCAATACTTACCACTTATTAGCTATTGTGGTTGATGACTTCCCACTTTGCACCAGGCACCTTCCCAACTGCTTGGTATGAATTCACTTCCTTTTAGTTCTCACAATGATCCTGTAAGAAAGGAAACTGAAGCTCAGAGAGGTGAAGCAATGTACTCAAAGCACACAGCTAGTGCTAGAGCCAGACTCCAAGTCCAGGTTCCTGTCTCCTGGGCACACATTCTCACACTATTGCAGCTCCCAATGTAGTAATAGCATTGAAAGACACTGATTAACTATCTAAAGAAGAAGCTTTTCCTTGGGAAGGAATGAGCAGAACCCTCTGTACAAATTGATCTGTTCTAACCATATGCACTTAGGACTGGATTGTTTTACTCTAAGACAGCAGCAGTCACTTTATAGCAGTCAGTAACCCAAAGAATGCGGTGGTTTCTAGTGCCACCACCTTAAAGATGATGGAAGAAGCTGAATTAAATGCCAACAAGAAATGTGTGACTCCTGCTGTGAGAACTGTCAGTGTAGGAGACATGTCATGTTGATGAAACGTAGTTCTCTAGAAAAGTAGGCATGAAAACAGGGTTAAACCAGAATAATGAGAGTGAACTGTGACCTTAAAGAGATATTGTCTGGCAGCATCTTGCCCACCCACATGTACACCCATGGACTTCTGTCCACTCAAAGGAAGGAAGACCCGTTGCAGGGGAGGTGAATTCCAGAGACTGCATCTCTGCTCCTGCAAAGAAAAGGATGCTCTTGAAGATGATCAGAGAAGTGGTCATTAGGCGGCACCCACATATACTAATAACAATAAAATATGATTGCTATGAATGTTTCATTGAGACAGGCTGAGTCTGTGAAAGGCCATGAGTTCATAATAATATTCAAAGGAGAGGACTTTAGAAAAGTGTGGCTAAAAAGAGAGACATAAAGGTTAAAAAGAATGCTAGTGGTTATGCAGGAGACACAAGATGAAAGAGAAATGGGACAATGCCTGGGCAGAGAGAATCCCCTGGAGAAAGAAATGCTTGTCCACTCCAGTATTCTTGCCTGGGAAATCCCATGGACAGTGGAGCTGGGAGGGCTACAGTCCATGAGGCTGCAAAGAGTTGGACACAACTGAGCTGGTCTCTTTCTTTTATTTCTATGGTGCAAAGAAGAGTAAATGAAATGGGAAGTATTTTGTTAATTGAATTAAATAATAAGAGGAGTCTTGACGTCTATGGGTATGTTCCTTTCTGTTTATTTACACAATTGTTATAGAGGACTGAGAAAGAAAGAACCCCTGACACCCGGAGGCTGGTCTGGGATCACAACAGGGTGCTGCTCTTCTCCTGCTGGATGTAAAGGCTGTCACAGGACTCCAGCCTCACACAGGGTCACCCTGAGAGCAGGAGCGAAGGAGACAGCAAACACCCGTCACTCTGCCCCCCAACACCACACCCCCTCCCCTGGCTGAAAAGCAGGACTGCTCCTTCTTACCAACCACATCTTCAGCCTCGCTCTGCTCTCCCCTCTCCATAGATGAGGTACTGAGAGCCCGTCGGTAGTGCTGCCTCCCATTCTCGCAGCTCCCCATCTAGAGCAGCCCCATTTCCTTAGAGCTTCCCCTAAATACCCTCACCAAGCTCCAAGCCTAGAATCTTTCTTTCTGTACCTTCCTCTGCAATGTTCACAGCTCTCCCTCAGGAAGCATAACCATTAGCTTGTTTTTAAGGAGTGTGCCTGGTGGTGAAGGCTGGAGGCACCGTTGCTGGGAGCCAGCGTGAGGAACTCCGCCCGTGGCAAAGGTCATGAGGAAGGAGGCTCGGCATACGCAAAGGTGGGATCGAGCCTCAGGAGTCTCCCTGGAAATTCTGGAGCATCTACCCCCAAAACTAGAGTCTGCCTACTTTACTGCTTTGTACTCTCACCTACACCTCTGACTTTACGAGGGGCTGTCCCCTACCACCTCTCTTGGAGAAGGAGTTAACTTAGAGCTCCAGTTAATAAAAATTCCTGGGCGTGACAAGAGTATTTCAACCTACAAACTCCTCTGAAGGTTCTCTAGCCTACCTGACAGGCTTGTCCGGCCACATGTGATTGTTCACAGCCTCCCAACTGTGAGAGGCACGAGATGTTCTAAACTTTCTAAATACAGATTCCTTTCAGCAGTTAGAAGATTATTAGTATAGTATAGTGGGTTGATTAGAAATTATATTGGTGAAGGGTTTTCATTTATTGGGCCAATGTTTGCTGCTAAGTTTCTATATCCCTTACTTACTGTGTCCCTGGGAGTGTATTGATTAATAATTGGTGTATGGGAATGTAAGTAGTAGCTTTAATGTTTGTAACCTTGGACCCTTGAGTTAATTCTTTTCTTGTTATAGCCCACCACACCTTTGCCCTATAGGAATGCAACTTTATCTAATGCTTTTGGAGGGTGGTGCCTGACTTTAGAATAATCACCTTTAGAGAAAAATAAGTTTTCTGAAGAAAGGGTCATAAAATGTTAATAGGCCTCCTGGCCAGAAGATGATGTAAATCACCTAAACTTTTGCATATGATAAGTTTGCAGGAAGAAAGCTGGGCTTCCATAAGGATCAAGGACTGCTGACCTTGCATGACTCTACCCCTTCCCCCATTATCCTCTATGCACAACTTAAGGTATAAAAACTACTTTGGAAAATAAAGTGCGGGCCTAACTCACCAAAGCTCGGTCTCCCCATGTCGTTCTTTCTCTCACCTTCTGGCTGAATTCCCATCTGGAGGGTGGAGGCTCGCCAAGCCTACTAATAATCCCTGGGCTTCTAAGATCTGACCGGGGAGGTCTTAGTGTCTCCTCTCCTTCAGGAGAACAGGAGGATGCCTGCGGCCTATGTAGGTGGTGCAAATTCCTTGTCTTGGAATTGTATTGGTTCTCCACGTAAACCAAGTTATTCAGCCTCTTTTCTTCACTGAATTTCTTTGCTGAGCTATCCCTATTTAACCACTCTTTATATCTTTAATTATATCATATCCTGATCGCCAAAGCCATCTCCCCTTCGAATTCCCTGGATCCACCGGGGCTGGAGTCTGGCACACCATCATGTGGATGGAAGAGAATTCACAAAGGCAGGCCCTCCTTCCAGTAGATGGAAGAGGAGAGCTGGCTGGTGCCCTGCCTCCTCTCCTGCCCCAAAGATGCAGGACCCCAGGAGCCTGGTCAGCCTATTGAAATCAGGAAACATGAGAACAGAGTCAAGTAGAAAGAAGAGGAGGGCTCAGGCAGAAGGGCCGGCTCCTGGATAACAACAAACAATTGTAAATGCATTGAACACTGGACTTATCTTTCCATCCTTCCCTCCCATTCTTGACCTGATCCTGACCCTTGTCTGGGGCCTCAGCTGGGTGTGGATGCTGATAGTGCTTCCTCTGCTGGATTCCTATCCAGGGCTTCCTCCTCTGTTAGCCTCTGTTTGGTCCCTTTCGGAAGGCTGTTGGTGGGAGAGGCCTGCCCAGTTGCATGGCCAGTCATGCATCCCTCCCCTCCTCGTGGGCAGACAGATTCTCACCACCCATCTCCCTCCTGTGCCTGCAGTCACCCTCCCTGGGAAGGGAAAGGGGCGCTAAGATAGTCCCTGACCAAGCACCCGCACCCTCCTGACTGCCCCAGCTCCTGTCTTCCTCACACTGTCTCCACAGGGCCTGCTGCACGAGACTGACACCTCACTTGGCACAGGCTGCCCCTCCCCACAGCATGTGCTTCCCCACTGGCCTCACCGTGTGATGGGTTACTTGTCCCTGGAGGCCCAGCTCCAAGCCTCCCTCTGCCACCTTCCCCCAGTTGCTCTCCAGCTCCTCTTGAAGGTGGCACTTTCCTGGTCATGGTCCCTTTTTGCTCAGTTTCTCCAGGTCTGAGAACCCTTCCCGCATCATCAGGGGCCCTGTCTCTTTTCTGCTGCTCCTCCAGTCCAGGGCCTCTGGGCACCCTCCGCCCTCCTGGGCACAGCCTGGCTAAAATATGAGGGGTGGGACCCCTTATGGGGACATGAAACTACCAGCTTCTCAATGACACAGCACAACCCCAGTTCCCCTGTTAAAATTAGAAATGGAGGGAGGGGAGAAGAGGGAGAGAGAGGAAGAGAATGGAGAAGAAACTAAAGATCCTAATCAACCAATCTTTCAAAAGGATCCAACGTACACCAGAGAGAAAAAACCTCAAGGGACTGAAAGAAACTCAGCAGTGGCCACAGATCTGGAAAAGGTCAGTTTTCATTCCAGTCAGAAAGAAAGGCAATGCCAAAGAATGCTCAAACTACCACACAATTGCACTCATCTCACATGGTAGCAAAGCGATGTTCAAAGTTCTCCAAGCCAGGCTTCAACAGTATGTGAACCATAAACTCTCAGATGTTCAAGTTGGATTTAGAAAATGCTATGATACTGATGTCTGTAAAGTTTGGCTTTTTATCTTAATATTGCACCACCGGGATGTATATGGACCTTGTGCAGTGAGCCCTTCTCACTTCTTCCAGCTGGGTCACCTTCCCCACACAGGACCACCCATCATCCACATCCTGAGCAGAGGGCCTGGCAAACACAGGAAACCAATGCCCTTCGACTCCCTGCTTGGTGTCCTGTCCGTCTCCAGGCCGCAGTGTCCCCAGGGCCTGGCACTGAGCCTGGCATTCAGAGGCAGGGTTTTTCAACAAACCTTGATTCCTTGTATCTGAAAAAAATCCCCTTTCCTCCATCAGCCCTAGCCTAGCACCCTCGGGACAGCTTCAAGGTGGCCAGGTCATAGGAGGAGAGGCTCTGACTCCTTGCCCTCCTTCACCCCATCTGCTTTCTTTAATTTCCTAAATGACTGAGTACCCGGAGTATACACCTTCTTTCAGGGGTCTCTAATCATGTCTCAGAAGTCCGCATCCTGAGCTGAGCCCACCTGAGCAGGTGTGGCCCTCCCTCTACTCTGTTTAGGGGCCCTTGGCTGGGAGGAAGCCCTCAGCCACACCCGCCTCCACATCCAGGCTCTGCCCCTGCTTAACCTGCTGACCTCACCCTCTGAGCTTCCATTCTTCTTCTGTCAGTTAGGGACAGTCATCCTTTTCTCAGACAGTCGTCCTGAGGATGGGTAGATGGGATGGGCGGGGATTTACCCACCTGCTTACTCAGAAACCTTCTTCTGTCCAAGTGTGAACAAGATCCAGTTGTTCACATCTGTGCAGATGCAACCACCAGCTATGCATCTCTGCAATGACCACTTACACCCTCTGGGCCCTGATAAACTCTGGGAAGCAAAAGAAAAATCAAAATCCTTATTTCTGAGTTCCCAAGTCAAATAAACATCCTGCCCACCAGGCTCTACCCTGGGCTATTCCCCCTCCTGCTGACACCCTAGAGAAACTAGTCCAGTCCTGACATTCCACGTCCTCCTTGACTCAGTCCACCCTGCCTCGGGCTCCTTGAAGGAAGACCTGCCACCAACACAGCGTGAGACCCTTGGCAAATCACTCCTCCATAATTCCATCTTCTCACTCACCAACCCCACACTCACCAGCCTACCTGCCTTGTTCACCTTTGTGCCACCAGCACATGGTACTGTCCAGAACACACCAGTTGCTCAGTGCATACTGGTCACACTCTGCTGTGGAGGGCCACATTCATGTGGCTTCCAGAAGTGGCTCACACAGGTTCTTCTGCCAGGGACACCTGCTGCACCCAACCGGGAGAAATCTTTCTGCAAAGCCCGAATCTGGCATCACCTCCTCTGAGAAGCCCTCTGTGACCTCACCTGCAGAGCCCACTGTTTCCTGCTCTGCGCCCATCGTACCTGGAAGAGGGGCCTCACGTCACCCCTCAGCCACTCTAAGCCCCACCTCCACCCCTTATGATCAGATCCCTCTGGACTTAGCCCTGCTGGCAGGGACGGAACTCACACCTTTAGTCCCGGTGGCCACAGGAGGAGGCCCAGCATTGGTGGTCACTGCCATAAGGTGGATGCAGAAGTTCGTGGGAAGGGCTGAAAGCACGCTGCCCTTTGCTACCTCGGCTTATCTCCACCTGACAACAGATTATTTTTCTCTCCAAATGGAGGACTTTTATCAGAAAACCAGTGTCCTGGTGACTCAGAGACATCTGCAACGGAGAGCTGGCCCTGTCTCCTGCTTGGGTTCCTGAGCAAAGAGTCTCTGTGGACAGGGCTGAGCATGTGGCAGGCGCTGTGCTCACACCGTCCACGCCTTTGCTGTTGAATCTCACATCAGCTCTAGGAGTGCTGGCTCCATTTCACAGATGAAGAAATGAAGGTCGAGTTCCCACAGTCTGAGAGTTCTGCATCAGGACTACTGGTGAACATCTCGGTTTGCCTCAAGCAGAAGTGACTGCAGTGGACCTGGATGCCCCATGGAAGCCTGCCTGCCCTTCCCTCAGGGCTGCTTCACTCCAGGAAATGTCCCTGGGCCATTATGGTCCCCTCCATCCAGGTTTGAGGGAGGGACAGGAGATTATTCCATGAGGATAGCCAACCATAGTTTGCTCTTAAAGCCAACTTTTATGTATCTGTTGCATTTTGCAGGTAAGGGAGCTGAGAGGAGGGGAGAGGTGGGGGTGTTCTTCCAGGAACTCAGGGACTTGTGTTTGGTGGGAGAGTGTCAGCAGCTCACATCCTGCAAACATCCATTTGACATTCTGTCCCCAGTGCTCACATCTCAGGCCAGAACAGACCCCCCAGAGCCCAGACACAGGGGAGTCAAGGGGCAAACAGGCCACTGCCCTGCCCACTGACCTGCACAAGTCCGCTCCTGAGCTTGCTGGAGCTGCCAGGACTCAAGGATGCCACCTTTCCAGAGCTTGGGTCCTCTGGGGACAGCCAGCCCTGGGTGTCACCCCTACAGAAGGGATACAGGGAGGAACAGTGGGAGGCAGGAGCTTTCCTGGAGGGAAAATCCAAGCACAGTCATCCCTCCCGCCTGCTTACTTTAAACCTCAGGCAGAAATTCAGGGGCAGGGAAAGCCATGTGGGCCACCCTGGGGGAAAACTGCCAGCATGAGGGTGCCCAGGCCCCATTTCCTAAGTGCCCTCCACCACAGGATAGCTAGGGACCCCGAGCGAGGATCTGGCTGGGTGGGCTGGGTGTCCCGGGACTCACCTCCTGGCCAGGTAGCCCCAGCAGCAGGCCTGGAAGCCGATGATGACGTCCGTGATCTTCAGGTCCTGCTCCTCCTCAGGTGGGCCAGCATGCCGGCCCAAAAGAAGATCTTGCTCTGGCCCATGCGGTACAGGTTGCTCTAGAGCTCCAGGGCTTCGATCCAGAGGAGGAGAGCCAGCTGCTGACCACGTGGCACCCCGGCCATCACAGAGCCCTGGAGCAAGGCCAAGGCCAGGGAAGGGGCCTGGAGTCTGGGTTGGCCCTGCTGCTCTGTGGGCAGCCTTCTCCTGGTGCAGGGAGATTGGGGCTGCGGGGACGCAGGAGGGGGCAGCTGGAGTTAGCACAGGACTGGTAAGAAACACAGAACCTCAACTCTGTAGGGACCTTACCTGCTGGAGTCTGTGCCCACGTGCATTTCTAACCAAGGTGGCAGTAGATAGTGGGGCTCAGGAGGCTTTACCTTAGGTAACTAGGGAAACAGCGTCCTTATTTGTTTATCTGACTGCCCTGGGTCTTCACTGCTGTGCGGGCAGGGGCTGCTTTCTCTAGTTTCAGCGAGTGCGCTACTCTTCGTCGAGTACATGGGCTTCTCATTGCAGTGGCTTCTCTTTTTGCAGAGCACGGGCTCTAGGGAGCGGGCTCAGTAGTGGCGGTGCACGGGCTTAGTTGCTCCCAGCATGTTGGATCTTCCCGGACCAGGGATCAAACCCGTGTCCCCTGCATTGGCAGGCAGCTTCTTTACCACTGGACCACCAGGGAAGTCCCCAAAGGTTTCTTTTGAAAAAGGTACTTTAAAGTCAAGACTGGCTTCAACATCCTTCAGAAGCGCAGGGGCTAAGCATGGGTGGCTGAGCAGTGTGGGGCCATATGCAGGGTGACGGGCAACACCACAGGTGGCTTGAGAGCCTCACTGGGACAGTACAAGGTGCTCCTCGCCAATTGTCCTTGTCGCAGAGGCTGTGTCCAGACCAGCTCCACAGGCATCTGAGTGTAACCAGTTAGATAGTCTGTGTCAGCAGCACACCTTCCTGAGGGAAACCGGTGGATTCTAAGTATGGACCTCTGCAGATTCAAGACACCCCTGTTCTCTTAGGTCTAATCCCCAGGAACAAGGCAGGTGGAGGCCGTGTGCCGGTTGGTATGAGGGCAGCTCTGTGAACTTCAAGGCGTTTATGAGAACTAGGAACAGCAGCTTAAAACTAGCAAACTTAGGGCCAAGCAAGGAGCTGCTGCTAAATCACTTCAGTCGTGTCCGACTCTGTGCGACCCCATAGACAGCAGCCCACCAGGCTCCACTGTCCCTGGGATTCTCCAGGCAAGAATAGTGGAGTGGGTTGCCATTTCCTTCTCCAATGCATGCAAGTGAAAAGTGAAAGTGAAGTCGCTCAGTCGTGTCTGATTCTTAGCGACCCCATGGACTGCAGCCTACCAGGCTCCTCCATCCATGGGATTTTCCAGTCAAGAGTACTGGAATAGGGTGCCATTTAGCCTCCAAAACAGGCCCTGCCAGAAGGGACTCAGGTCCTGGGTGGTGGGACAGACCTGTGCCCAACTCTTCCCACATTGAGAAGCACAGCAAGTGGCGACAGACAGCCCCGTGGTCTGGGCTCCAAGGAGGTGGGTCCAACACCCTGGGACCAGGATGAGCTGTGTTACAGAAACACCACATGCTTGCTTCACTTCCTCCTGAAACAGGACACCCTGCATCCTCCTGACCAATCAGCTCAACATGGATTCAGGGAAGAGGCTCCAGCACCCGGAGGCCCCACCCAGGATGGCCCTTCCAGGTGGGGGCTGTGGCCACACTCCTGGACCCTGGGCCCAGCTTCCTCCTGTTCTCCATTGGGGTGACAAGCACGTGCTCTCAGAGGGGCAGTGAGGTCCTGATTAGGACCCAGGTGACAGTGCTGACGCAGTGATGGCCCAGCCCAGGCTCCACAGGGGTGAATTTCCCCACAGGAAAGAGGAATAGGAAGTGGGATCCCAGTGAAGATTGGTTTCAGGGGAGCAGTGCTCCTGAGGTCCTGGGGTTACTGCACCTCCCTGTTGCTGCACATGTATAACATACATGCAGAGCACTGGGAAAGGAGCCCACAGAGCAGGAGAAGCACTGGCATCGCACTGGGGCCCTTCACCCCAGACATCCCTGCAACACGCAGCAGGGGGAGGGGATTCGTGTTTGTCTCCAGCTGGGGAAGTGGCCGGTGCACTGACTGTTGTTTGTGGAATGTTGGACCCAGAACAGTGTGAGGAGAGTCGTTTCTATTGGTCTGAGAAGAGGGCATGTGTGCATCCAGGAAGCCCTCAATCTGGAGTCTCTCTTCCTGAGACTCTCCCCCCAGGGTTCAGGTCCCTGTTAACCATTCATCTTCCTCATCCTTCAGCCTGACCTATTGGTCCAAGAATATAGTCCTCAGACCCAAGCTCCTCTGTCTCCTGGGAACCTGTCTCTCTGTCTCAGGGAACCCTCCTGAGATTCCAGGGGCTTGGACCTAAGCTTCCTGCTGGAAGGGGCCTCTGGGGACCTGCCCTACTTTCTGTCCTTCCTGAACTGTGCAGGTTTGGGGGCTTCTTTCCATCCTCTGACCTGGCCTGCATCCCTCCAGTGCACGCTCTTCTGTGCTCACTTAGCCAAACTCAGTTTCTGTATTTAGAACCACAGGGATCTCACCTGACACAGGGGTCACTGTGGAATTGCATCATCTGCCCATTGAGCTGAATGGGGTCCAGCTCTAAGGGTTCACGGGGATGTGGGGATGGACACTGATTGGTTCTGTATCCAGTGCGTGGAACCCTGCCCAGGAGAAGTCTGTGCAGGATTTGAATCCCCCAGGAACTTACAAAGAATTAAAGAAGGAATGAAACTCATGATTTGAGGATCAGACTGATGATGGCCATGACTGCTGATGTCTCCAGGAAGGAACTGAAGGGCCGATTGAAGCCTCAAGGAAACACGGGCTGAGAGGGAGTCAGAGGCACTGACAAAAGTCGTCCGAGAGAGGTTTGGACGAAAGTTGGAGAAGGCTCTGCAGCACGTGGGGAGGGACTTAGGAGATGTCCTGGGATCATTTGCAGGTCCCAGGTCTCTGGCTTCCTGCCCTGGGCTTCAGGCATGGGGGACTGTTAGGTGCTCACATGTTCCACATGTGGAAACACAGACAATTGGTGCCCTGTGGAGCAGGCCCATGGGGGTGAGAGCAACACCCAGAATCTGCCCTTTCCTCTCCAGAGAGCAGGAGCCTGAGGTATACCATGAAGGCTCCTCAGAAGGTCCAGGCAGGTGCAATCCCAGATGGGTGACCAGATCATCAGAACATGGCCTTGGATAGACTTTCCCTCCTTCCTGCCCACTTTCTGCAGCCCTCAGTCCTGCCCCTAGTGATAGAGTGAGCCTGGCGACCAGCTCTGCCCTTGGGGGACCACAGGCTCCAGCAGCTAGGCTGCAGCAAGGCTTTGAGCATCTGTGCTCAGAATCATGGGCAGCCATGGAGGAGGGGAAGCAGGTAGAGCTAAGATCAATATTCTTAAGAGTCATTCCAGCCCCATGTGGGGAATAGACAGGTGAGGCAGGGCAGTGCCCCAAGGTAAACACAGGAAGACCGTTCTGGAAGTTCCTACAGGAGTCCTGGTGAAACGTGAAGGCAGCCTGGGTGAGGCATGTGCTCTGTCTCTGCCCCTCTGTTTACGGCTGACCCTCCCCCAACACCTGCACACAAGCCCTCTGCTCTCAACCACCCTCGGGTGCCCCGTGTCCAACCTTGTCCCCAGGGCTGGAGGAGGAGCATCCCCGTGCTCAGCCCAAGTCAGACAACATGAGCGCCCCCTGGTGTCCCATGGGGCCTGCGGGGCTCCAGGGTCTGAGGGAAACAACTTTATGGGAGCCCAGCAGGCAGGCAGGCGGAGCCATGGGGGATGTGTTTCCTGAGACCCTGGGAGACAGGCTCATGGGGAAGGAGGTCAGGCATCCAGAGCCCAGCTGAGCTCATCAATCAATGCAAGGAAGCCTCAGTCAATCAGTTCATATTTATTGAACTAAAGTCTGTAGAACACAATGTGAAGAGAAGCAGATGGTCCTAAATACCTTGTTCTACTTCATCCCCAACTGAGCAGGAAATTGAGGGTCAGAGAGGCCTTGTCTGTTGACCCCAGGCTGGTTGATCTCCTTGACACACCGCATAGTTCCTTGACCTGTTGATGCCTTCTGCTTTCATCTTTCTTTCTGTTTTTCCCAAATCAATCTCTGTTCCTACACAACACTGGGAATTTCATGGGAACTTCACTGGTCTCTCGGTGCACCTGAACTCAAAGGGCACCTGGATACTTGTCAGATGCTCCATCCACTGAGTTGTCATCACCACTGCTGCCGCCACCATCATCACCACCACTGTCACCAAGGAGCCACTGCCTGAAGTTCTACATAGACCATTCTTCAAAGAAGATATACAGATGGCTAGCCAGCATATGCAAAGAGGCTGAACACTGCTAATTATTCATTTCAGTTCAGTTCAGTCGCTCAGTTCACAACCCCATGGACCACAACACGCCAGGCCTCCCTGTCCATCACCATCTCCCGGAGTCCACTCAAACTCATCTCCATTGAGTCAGTGATGCCATCCAACCATCTCATCCTCTGTGGATGCTAATCTAAACTACAATAAGAGATCACCCCCTACCAATCAGAAGGGCCATCAAGTCAAAGTCTACAGACAATCAGTATTGGAGATGATGTGGAGAAAAGGCAAGCCTCCTACACTGTTGCTGGGAATGTAAATTGGTGTGGCCATTATGGAAAACAGGAAAGAAGTTCCTTAAAAACTAAAAATATAGCTATCATGTGATCCAGTGATCCCACTTCAGGGCATATATTTGGAAAAGAAAAAGTTCCAATTCGAAAAGATACATGCACCCCATGTTCATAGCAGCACTATTTACAATAGCCAAGACATGGAAGCAACCTAAATGTCCGTCAACAGATGAAGGGATAAAGACAATGTGGCACATACAAACAATGGAATATGACTCAGCCATAAAAAGAATGAAACAATGCCTTTTGTAGTAACATGTATGGATCTAGAGGTGATCATCCTAAGTGAAGTTAAGTCTGGCAGAAAAGACAGATACATAATATCACTTATATGGAGAATCTAAGAAATAGTCTAGGTGGTTCCCTGGTGCTCTAGTGGTTCGAATTTGGTGGTTTTGCTGCTATGGCCATGTTTATCCTACGTCAGGGATCTGAGATCCCACAAACTGCTTGGCATGGCCAAAAGAAAAGAGTCCAAATAAACTTATGAACAAACCAAAACAGACTCATAGTCATAGAAAACATAACTTGTTGTTACTAAAGAGAGAGAGGGGTAAACTAGGAGTGTGGGATTAACAGATGCATACTACCATACTTAAAATAGATTAAAAAAAACAAGGACTTCATGTATACCACAGGGAATAATAGTCAGTATCTTATAATAATCTGTAATGAAAAAAATTAAAAAGAATATAGGTATATACATAGATTATGTATAACTGAATCACTTCGATGTTCACCTGAACTAACAGAATATTGTAAATCAAGTGAAAGTGAAAGTGAAGTCGCTCAGTCGTGTCCGACTCTTTGCAACCCGTGGACTGTAGCCCACCAAGCTCCTCCATCCATGGGATTCTCCAGGCAAGAATACTGGAGTGGGCAACTCTACTTCAATTAAAGAAACAAGCAGACAAAAGAACTCACAGCCTAATTAAGATAAAATGCTGGGATCAAAGGCAAGTTGTTGGAGAAGTCAGGCTAGAGGCCACCACCAGGGGGAGACTCTTCTTGCTGGGGCAACAGACCCCGGGAAGGGTGATAGAGCAGCCCCTGCTACTTCTCCTGGATCCCAACGATCCTGCCTCTCTGACTATCCACCATTTTCAGCCCTTTTGTCTTTCTGTGTCTCGTTGCTAGTTCCCCTGCCTCTCCCTGCATTCTGCACCCAGTGTCGTCTTTAGTTCAAAGTAAGTGGTTTCTGAGCAAGGCTTTCTTATATCTCCTTGCTATTCTTTGGAACTCTGCACTCTGATGCTTATATCTTTCCTTTTCTTCTTTGCTTTTCACTTCTCTTCTTTTCACAGCTATTTGTAAGGCCTCCCCAGACAGCCAAGCAGAGATAAGAAAGCCTTCCTCAGCAATCAATGCAAAGAAATAGAGGAAAACAACAGAATGGGAAAGACTAGAGATCTCTTCAAGAATATTAGAGATACCAAGGGAACATTTCATGCAAAGATGGGCTCGATAAAGGACAGAAATGGTATGGATCTAACAGAAGCAGAATATATTAAGAAGAGGTGGCAAGAATACACAGAAGAACTGTACAAAAAAGATCTTCATGACCAAGATAATCTCAGTGGTGTGATCACTCACCTAGAGCCAGACATCCTGGAATGTGAAATCAAGTGGGCCTTAGAAAGCATCACTACAAATAAAGCTAGTGAAGGTGATGGAATTACCGCTGAGCTCTTTCAAATCCTGAAAGATGATGGTGTGACACTGCTGCACTCAATATGCCAGCACATTTGGAAAACTCATCAGTGGCCACAGGACTGGAAAAGGTCAGTTTTCATTCCAATCCCAAGCAAAGGCAATGCCAAAGAATGCTCAAACTACCGCACAATTGCACTCACCTCACATGCTAGTAAAGTAATGCTCAAAATTCTCCAAGGCAGGCTTCAGCAATACATGAACCATGAACTTCCAGATGTTCAAGCTGGTTTTAGAAAAGGCAGAAGAACCAGAGATCAAATTCCCAACATCCGCTGGATCATGGAAAAAGCAAGAGAGTTCCAGAAAAACATCTATTTCTGCTTTATTGACTATGCCAAAGCCTTTGACTGTGTGGATCACAACAAACTGTGAAAAATTCTTAAAAGATGGAAATACCAGACCACCTGACCTGCCTCTTGAGAAATTTGTATGCAGGTCAGGAAGCAACAGTTAGAACTGGACATGGAACAACAGACTGGTTCCAAATCGGAAAAAGAGTACATCAAGACTATATATTTAACCCTGCTTATTTAACATATATGCAGAGTACATCATGAGAAATGCTGCGCTGGATGAAGCACAAGCTGGAATCAAGATTACCAGGAGAAATATCAATAACCTCAGATATGTAGATGACACCACCCTTATGGCAGAAAGTGAAGGGGAACTCAAGAGCCTCTTGATGAAAGTGAAAGAGGAGAGTGAAAAAGTTGGCTTAAAGCTCAACATTCAGAAAATGAAGATCATGGCATCCGGTCCCATCACTTCATGGCAAATAGATGGGCAAGAAGTGGAAACAGTGTCAGACTTTATTTTTTGGGGCTCCAAAATCACTGTAGATGGTGACTGCAGCCATGAAATTAAAAGACGCTTACTCCTTGGAAGGAAAGTTATGACCAACCTAGATAGCATATTCAAGAGCAGAGACATTACTTTGCCAACAAAGGTCCATCTAGTCAAGGCTATGGTTCTTCCAGTGGTCATGTATGGATGTGAGAGTTGGACCATAAAGAAAGATGAGCGCCGAAGAATTGATGCTTTTGAACTGTGGTGTTGGGGAAGACTCTTGAGAGGCCCATGGACTGCAAGGAGATCCAATCAGACCACCCTAAAGGAAGTCAGTCCTGAATATTCATTGGAAGGACTGATGTTAAAGTTGAAACTCCAATACTTTGGCCACCTGATGAGAAGAACTGATTCATTGGAAAAGACCCTGATGCTGGGAAGGATTGAAGACAGGAGAAGGGGGCCACAGAGGATGAGATGGTTGGATGGCATCACCAACTCAATGGAGGTGAGTTTGAGTAAACTCTTGGAGTTGGTAATGGACAGGGAGGCCTGGCGTGCTGCAGTCCATGGGTCACAAAAGTTGGACATGACTAAGCGACTGAACTGAACTGAAAGAAATAGCTTTTCCTTGGAAGAATTAATAGAACCCTCTGAACAAATTGATTTTTTTTAACCAGATGTACTTAAGATTTTTTATTGTTTTAACTCTAAGACAGCTACTGGTGAAGTTGCTCAGTCATGTCCGACTCTCTGGGATCCCATGGACTGTAACCTACCAGGTTCCTCCATCCATGGAATTTTCCAGTAGGAGTGGGTTGCCATTTCCTTCTCCAAGGGATCTTCCTGACCCAGGGATCAAACCCAGGTCTCCCACATTGCAGGCAGACGTTTTCCTGTCTGAGCTACCAGGGAAGCCCTAAGATAGCGGAAGTCACTTTATAGTATTCAGTAACGCACAAGAATGGGGTGGTTTCTAGCACCACCACCTTAAAGATGATGAAAGCAGTTGAATTATGTGCCAACAAGAAATCTATGAGTCTTACTGTGACAGCTGTCAGTGTAGGAGGCATGTTCGTGTTGATGAAACCAAGTTCTCTAGAAAAGTAGGCATGAAAACAGGGTTAAACCAGAATAATGAGAATGAACTGTGACCTTAAAGAGATATTGTCCAGCAGCATCTTGCCCACCCACATGTGCAGCCATGGGCTTCCGTCCACTCAAAGGAAGGAAGACCCGTTGCAGGGGAGGTGAATTCCAGAGACTGGCATCTCTGCTCCTGCAAAAACAATGATGCTCTTGAAGATGATCAGAGAAGTGGTCACAAGGGGGCACCCACATGTAACAGTAAAAATAATAATAATAATAATAAAAGGTAATGTTACTATAAATATACTTCATTGGGCCTTGTTGAGTCTGTGAAAGGCCATGAGTTCATAATAATAATCAAATGAGAGGACTTTAGATAAAGTGTGGCCTAAAAGGGAGACATAAAGTTTAAAAACTGCACTAGTGGTAATGCAGGAGATGAAAAATGCAAGAGATGTGGGTTCAGTCCCTGAGTCAGGAGGATCCCCTGGAGAAGGAAATGGCAACCCACTCAAGTATTGTTACCTAGGAAATCCCATGGAGAAGAGCCTGGTGGGCTACAGTTCATGGGGCTACAAAGAGTTGGGCAGGACTGAGCTGGTTTCTTTCTTTTCTTTTCATGGTGTAAAGAAGGGTAAGTATAATAGGAAATATTTTGTTATGAAATAAATTTAATAAGAAGAGCAGTCTTGAAGTCTGTGGGGATATTCCCTTCTGTTTATTTACACGAATGTTTATAAAGGATTGAGAAAGAAAGAAGCCCTGACATCCCAAAGCTGGCCTGGTATCACAACAGGGTGATGTTCTTTTCCTCTTAGATATAAAGGCTCTCACAGAACTCCAGCTTCACACAGGGTCACCCTGAGAGCAGGAGCGAAGGAGACAGCAAACACACATCACTGTGTCCCCACCAAGAAAACACCCCCTCCCTTGGTTGAAAAACAAGACTGCTCCTTCTTACCAATTGCACCTGTATCCTCACTCTGGTCCCCAACTCCACAGATGGAGTTACTGAGACTCACACTGGTAGAACTGACCCCAGTTCTTGGCAGCACCCAACCTAGAGTTGCCCCATATCGTTAGAGCCTCCCCCAAATCCCCTCCCCTAAGCCCCATCCTAGAATCTACCTTTCTATCACCTCCTCTCTGTGATGCCTGGGGTTGTCCCTCAGGAAGAGTAACCATCAGCTTGTCCACTAGCGAGTGTGCCTGGTGGCAGAGGCTAGAGGCACTGACCTTGGGGGTGGGAGAGTATTCACAGAGGTAGGTCTTCCTCCAAGCACGTGGGAGAAGAGAACTGGCTGCTCCCCTGCCTCCTTCTCTGCCTCAAAGCTGCAGGACCCCAGGAGCCAGGGCAGCCAATTGAAATCATGAAGCACGAGAAGGAAAATTCAAGCCAGAAAGAAGAGGAGGGCTCCAGCAGAAGGGCCAGCTCCTGGATGATGCCAAAGAATTGTAAATGCATCATGACCCTTGACTTATCCTTCTGTCCTTCCCTCCCATTCTTGTCCTGGTCCTGACCCTTGTCTTGGGCCTCAGCTGAGTATGGATGTTAGATGGTGCTCCCTTCTGCTGCATTTCTATTGTGAGTGTCTTCCTCTGTCAGCCTCCAGGTCGCTTCCTGGAAAGGCCGTTTCTGGGAAAAGGGAGGACTGTGGGGAAGCCTGTCCCCGCCCAACTGCATGGCCAGACACAGAGCCCTTATCTTCCCATGGGCAGACAGAAATTCTACCAAACGTCTCCTTCCACATGGTACAGCTCACACTTTATGGGCAGGGACAGGAGGGGTAAAGGCAGTGTCAAATTCAAAGTCCTTAGCCCATCGCCAGGCCCTCCTGATGCTCCTACTCCTGTCTTCCGCACCCTCCTGACTCTACGGGGCCTGGACCAGGGGCCTGAAGGACTCCCAGCTCCCTGGACTCTGATACCCACCCCCAGCCTCCAGGCCTTCGCTCAGGCTGCCCCTCCCCCTGCAAGGCCTTTCCCCACCTGCCTCACCAGGTGAAATGTTACCTGTAATTAGAGTTCCCACTCCACAGCCTCCTCCCCCTGCTGTCTCCCCCAGTTCCTCTCCAGGCCCCCCTGGAACCTTGCACTTTCCTGGTTGCGGGTCTGTTTTTGTGGAGTTTCTGCAGCTCCCAGCATTGGGCAGGTGCCCTGTCTCTTCTCTGCTGCTCTTCCTGCTTCAGGGCCTCCAGGGCTCCCTCCACCCTCCCAGGCACAGCCTGGCTAGAATACGAGGTGTGGGACCCATTACTGGGACATGAAGCAACCAGCTTCGTGAAGACACAGCACCACACTTCTTTTACCTGCGTGGAGTGCTTAGATTTGTTTTCGTTGTCTGTCATGATAAAAGTTCTTTCTGATAGACAGTGTCATCACATTTCTGAGTGTTTCCGTCTATGGGCATCCTGCACTTTCCAGAGATCACCCTCTGCCAGTAAACTGCAATGTGAGACCTACACTGTCTATGCTTTATGTCATCTTGGTTTAGGAAAGCTTTTGTAGGAACACAGACACACCTGCCTCCATATCCAGGCTCTGCCCCTGCTTATGGCACCCCACTCCAGTACTTTTGCCTGGAAAATCCCATGGACGGAGGAGCCTGGTAGGCTGCAGTCCATGGGGTCACTACAGTCGTACACGACTGAGCATCTTCACTTTCACTTTTCACTTTCATGCATTGGAGAAGGAAATGGCAACCCACTCCAGTGTTCTTGCCTGGAGAATCCCAGGGACGGGGAAGCCTGGTGGGCTGCCGTCTATGGGGTCGCACAGAGTCGGAAGCAATTGAGGCGACTTAGCAGCAGCAGCAGCAGCCCCTGCTTAACCTGTGCCTCGGGCCATGACCTCATCTCCCTGAGCTTCCATTTCCTTTCTTCTGTAATGAAGATCACCCTTTTCTCAGACAGTCTTCCTGAGGATGGGGAGATGGGCGGGGGTCCTACCCACCCTGCTTACCCAGGAGTCTTCCTCTGGCTGAGTGTGAACAAGATCCAGCTGTTCTCAGCTCTGCAGATGCAGCTGCCTTCTGTGTGTCTCTGCAATAAACCACGCACACCTTCTGGTCCCAGATATATTCAGAGAACCAAAAGGGGAAGTGAAACCCTCACTTCTGAGAGGCTCAAGTTACCAACACTCTGCCAACCAGGCCCCACCTAGACCTATTTCCCCCTCCTGCTGCCCCCTTAGAGAAACAACCCCAGCCCCGACATCTCATGTCCTTCTGACACAGCCCACCCTGCCTCAGCTCCTTGAAGGAGACCTGCCACCAACACACCATGAGCCCCTTGGCCAACCACTCCCCCACCCCATGGCCATCTTTCCACCCCCACAGCTCTCTCCATCCACCCACTCACCAGCCTGCCTGCTTTATTCACCCTCATGCCACCAGCACGTGGCATGATCCAGAACACACCAGCTCCTCACCGCATACTGGTCATATTGCTGCTGCTGAGGGTCACATCCACGTGGCTTCTAGGGTTTGTTCATGCAGGTCCTTCTGCCAGGGACACCTGCTGCATTGAACCTGGAGAAATCATACTCACCCTGTAAAGCCAAAGTCTGGCATCACCTCCTTTGAGAAGCCCTCCAGGATCTCCCCTGCAGAGTCCCCTGTCCCTGCTCTGCTCCCTTGGTACCTGGGAGAGGGGCCTAAAGCCACCCCTCAGCCACTCTCTTCATGCCTGCCCCCACTCTTTTGATCAAGTTACCTAGACTGAGCCCTGCTGACGAGGACAACTCCAGTGCCTTCAGGTCCAGCAACTCGCCTGAGGAGGCCCAGCCTTGGTGGTCAAGGCCATTTGGATGGATGCCAAGTTTGTGGGAAGAGCTGAGAACATGCTACTCTTTTCTACCCTGGCTTATTTCTACTTGACCATAGATCTATTTCTCTTCAAATGGAGGACTCTTACAGGAAGGCTAGTGGCCTTGCAACTCAGAAAAGTTACAACAGAAAACCAGTCTTATTTCCTTTTTGGTTCCTGATCAAAAAGCCGAAGTGTATGGAGGGCTGAGAGTGTACAGACTGTGTGCAGGTTCTGTCCACACCATTCCTGTTTTAATCACATCAGTTCTAGGAAGCATCAGCTCCATTTTTCAGATAAAGAAACAAGGAAAGGTCTCACAGCCTGTGAGTCGTGCAGCTAGACTCCTGGTAGACCTAAGTGGTGCCACCATAAGTCCTGGTGGACTGCTGGTGCCCAAGCAGAAGGGGCAGCAAAAGGCCTGGACCTTCCATGGAGGCCTGCCCGCTCTTCCATCAGGGCTGTTTCATCCTAGAAAATGCCCCGGTCATCATGGTCACCTCCTCTCAGCTTTTGAGGGAGAGACAGAGGAGTGATGGGTGTTATCCCATGAGGACTACACAATACAGTTCGGTCTTACAATCATTCTGGAAATTAGACCAGGAATCTGATTTGATTTTGCTGATAAGGCAGCCAAGGGGAGGGGCGAGGTGGGAGCTTTCTTCCTGCAACTCAGAGAAGAGCCAAGATTCAAACCAAGGTTGTCATTTGCCTATTGTAAAGTCCACTCCTTGTTTAAAGTTACTTTTTGTTTTTCATCCTTTTTTCTTTCCAGTACACTCTTACTGATTCTTCTCTCTTCCACTAGCACAAGTTTATCTTTTTTACCTCCCTGTCTAGGGAAGTTTTACTTTCCATAAAACCACTGCCAGATGCAGAACTCAGCTAATACACATGCTGCGTCCAGTTGTCATGAAATTCCTCTGTGAGAATGCAGAATGGATGCTGGACATACGTGGACTCAGTAAAACAAGCTCAAGGGAGAGCAACCATGGGAGCTGCAGACTCAAATCAAAGTGAGGATTCAGCAAGGCTTCAATCCAGGGACATGAACTGAGACCACCCATTTGGAGACCCTAAAGATTCAGTGACTATAAAATTGGGCTCTGCTTGACCACAGCATCCCAGGAGAAGTCCCTCAGGATGGCTACAGAGACCTGCTTGCCTGTCATTGTCCCCTTTTATAGGATTACTGGGAGTGGGTAGGAAGCTTCAGGTTGAGCATGTGACTAGAGAGGCTTTAGAGTCAGCCAAGCAGAGGGGATACCTGAGGTCATGCTGACAGCACAGATGACCTCAGGGGAACTGGTCTCGGCCACTCGCTGCCAGGCTGCCTTTGTCACCATAGCCAGAACGTGGAAGCAAGAAAAATAATATAAGAATAATGTGGTTTATAGGTACAATGGAATATCATTCACTTTAAAAAGGAAGAATTTTTTTTTCTTTTATTTTAAAAGGAAGAAAATTCTGACACATGCTATAGCCTGGATGTGCCTTGAACACATTATGCTCAGTGAAATAAACCAGTCACAAATGACTTACTGTATTTTCTGTTTTAATTAGGTAGGCGGCGTAGTCAAATTGATAAAGACAGAAAGTAGGATGGTTGCCAGGGGTGGTGGGAGGGGGAGTGGGGCGTTACGGTCTAATGGAGTTTCAGGCTTTTAGGATGAAAGAATATGGAGATGGATGGTGGTGATGGCTGCACAACATTTGAATGTATTTGATACCACTCACCTGTACACTTGAAAATGGTTAAGTCGTAAGTTTTATGTGGTATATATTTTACTGCAGGAAGTAAACAAGAAAGAAAAAAAATCTCATCACAAGGGACAAATACTGTATGATTCCACTCACGTGAGGTCCTGAGAGGGGCAAATTCACGGAGACCAGGGGTACAGTGGTGCTTGACAGGGATGGAGGGTAGGGAGGATGGGGTGTTAGTGTATAATTGGGACAGAGTTTCATTTTTGATGTAAAACATTCTGTGGATGGTGATGCTAGTTGTACAGCTATGTGGGTGTCCTTAATACCACTGAACTGAACACTTGAAAAGTGGCTAAAATGGTAAGTCTGATGACTTTTAAAATTAATAAAAAATTGTTAAAAAGCTGAAACTTTTGGGAAAACATAGCACACCTGAACCCTTTCTAGTCTGTAAAACACTTTCACACTCATCATCGTGGAAGCTACCACAACGTTGTGATGAAAATATTTATTATCCCTGTTTATCACCCAGGAAAACTAAGGTTCAGACTTGCCCTCCAAATGGAAAAACTGGGCTGGTCTTTCTGCCTCTTGTTGGGTCTATTTTCTGGACTATGTCATTTCCTTAGAGGAAAAGAAATCCTTAAGCCCTCCAGTTGTCTAAAAAATGTAATTTTCTTCCATAAATGATCCCTATTAGCTTGAGATGAGTCATAAACATCAAATACTGCTTGGTCTAACAAGTGAATCCAGAGACCCTAGCCCCTAGTGGGCATAGGGAGTCTGGCTGGCCCCACAGGGACTCATTGTGACTGGTGCCAAGCGTTAACTCACTCCTGGAACACTCCACCTCAGGGAGAAGGCTGCCTGAACTCTTCCGTCACAGAGGCTCTGAGCCCCATTCTGCTGTGTGCATGTCTCCCCGTCTTCTGTGAGTGACGAGAGGATTTGCCGTCACTCAGCCCTCCTGGAATTCATCTCCTCTACCTTTTTGCTGTGACTTGGTGTCCTTGCTCATAGAAAGAGTGTGTAGCCTGCAGAGTCACTGAGAGGATGAGTGAGACAAGGCAGGGACTGGGCTTGGCGAAGAGTAGGTTCTCAGTCAACAGGGACAGCTGTTTTCTGGGCTCACTGTGTCGGCATTACCTCCTCTTCTCTTTCAAAGCCCTGGTGAGTTGTCTGCTGTTCTCATCATTCCTGTGCATAGATGAGATAGCACACTTAGAGGATTCATTCATTTCCCAAGGTCACAAAGCTGGCCTCACCTCCTCTTCTTTTACCCACTGATCCTCGCCTCCAAAATTCAGCTCTTGAATCAGAGACTTTAAAAAAAAATAGTAAGTCTAGACTCATAGACAAAACCACACAGTTGCAAAAATATTACCGAGAGGTCCTGTGTATCCTTCACCCACTTTTCCTACAGTGGTGATAACTTATATAGCTACAGTCACTATCAGAATACAACTAACTAGACTACAGACCTCACTTGAATTTCACCAGTTGCTGCAGGCTCTTGTTTTATGTTTTGGGGATGAGCCTATGGCATCTTATCATATGTGCACATTCCCCATTTAACCAAAATGACAATTGACATACAGAGTGTCTGTCGCTAGAAACTGTCTGGGCTGGGCCTTTCCGGTCGCCCTTCCTGGGTCTTCCCTAACTCTTGGCAACCACTGGTCTGTTCTCCATCCCTAGAATTTTGGCCTTTTAAGAATGTTTTATAAGTGGCCTCAGGCAGTGTGTAACACTTTAAGACTGACCTTTTAAAACATTCACTCAACAAAACTGTCCTGTGACCCACCCGTCTGCAAGTATCAGTAGTTCATTGCTTTTTGTGGATAGGTGATCCTAGACCCATAAGAAAGGATCTTGGAGGCCTCTTCCACCTCCTCCACTCTGCCAGGATCCCCTCCAGAGCCCCTGAATGTGCTTTACCTCCAGGAACCAGCAGCTCCACACATGACCTCTGTCACTTGTCACTTTGCTTTCTGCAGGAAGAGATTTGGTCATGGCTTCCTCCTCTCTGCCCTGTCCTCTCTCCATCTGACCCTCCTGAAAGGTTGTTGCTGAGCCATGAAAGACACTGGGATTCTTGGCCTCCAGAGGAGAGGAATTCAAGCCGAGGCAGGTGACAAGGCTTCATTACTCAGAGCTTTTGTGTAATAAAGTTTTATTAAAGTATAAAAGAGATAGAGAAAGCTTCCAACATAGACATCAGAAGGGGGCAGAAGTAGTACCTTACTGCTAGTCTTTAGTAGGAAGTTATATACCTACTAGTAGGCTGCTAATTAGAGAAAGGAAATGTCTCAAAACTCAGAGACTGGCACTAGGCCCCTCACCTACAACATGCATTTTGAGATAACATTGGCACAAGGTGAGTTGTCTTGGACCATAAAACAATTGACATGAATCTTGAAGAAAGACAGTTTTCCAAGCAAAGACATAGTCTCATTAACATAGCTTAAGAGAACATTCGCATGAGTAAAACATACTGGTTTGTAATGTCATTTCCAAGTCTTAGGTGAACCGGAATTGGAACCGATTTGAAGAAAGACAGAGTCTAGGGTAAATACATGGTTCATTAATATAGCTTAAGAAAAACATTTCCATGAGAAAAATGCACTGGTTAGTTCAAGGTTTGAGAAAAGTTAAGTTCAGGTGGAACCAGGCATCGTCATGGCAACAGAGAATTTTAAAAGAAACCTCCTTTTAAATTTGTAGAGAGAAAGGAAAAAATCTGATACTTGTAGTTTAAAAAATGTCTGACACTTGCAGCCTATTTCCTCCATTTGGAGACCCCTAGCCTTCCTGCCTGTTACCCTCTCACTCCCTGTCCCTTCTCAAGACGTACTCTTCTGAATCTCTTCCCCTATCATCTCCACAGCTTTCTAAAATGTAGCATTTAAAAAAATTGAAATATAAGTCACACAACATACAACCACAATTGAACAGTAGTTTTTAGTATATTCACTATGTGTATAAATATCACCACTACATAATTCCAGAACTTTTCCATCACCCCAGAAAGCATGCCCATACTTATTACAAGTTAGTTCTAGTTCCTCCTGCCACCTTGCTTTGGGAAGGCTGAGGGATGGGAGTTTGTAGGGATTGGTTCTTAATCTTGTTTGATACCATGGCTAGGCTGGGCCAGTCTGGGAACTGAGTCTTGGAAGCCTGAAGAGGTCACTGATTCACAGGCCACAGTGTTGGGATCTCCAGGACAGGGGAGGGCCCAGACGTGGGACCTGGGAGAAGTCAATGTCACAGCCACAAATGATCCAAGCAGTGGTCAACTCACAGGGTCGAACAGAGAGACAGAGTTCTGAAAGGATGAGAAGACTCTAAGCCTAGAGGAGGGATGAAGCCTAAGCAAGGTTTTGTATTGGTTGGGATGGGGATGCTGAGCTGCTGTAACGAAGGGCTCACAAAATATATTGGTATTATCAACAAACAATGTAGATTTTTTTCATTTCAGATATGAAAATCCAAGTTGCTAGGTATTTGGGAGGTAGGTGGAAGGTAGGTTGACTGTTACTGCTCTGCCATCATTCCCAGGGGATTGTACATGGAAGCTGATTCTCATCATACATTCCAGGCCAAAGGAAGGACAAAAGAGGACATGGAGCACAGGAATTTCCCTTCAATGACGTGTCCTAGAAGATCCACACATCATTTCCCTCACCTTTGATTAGTCAGAATTTAGCCATGAGGTTACATCGAGCTACAAGAGAGTCTGGGCTGCCATGAACCCACCAAAACTTCAGTATCTTCTCTATAAAAAATAAGGACACTAAAAATGGTTACAGTGGCCAATTTTATGTTATGTATATTTTACTACATTAAGGAAAAAGTTTTAAACTTTTTTATTTTTTTAAAAAGGAGGGAAGGATGAAATTTGAGGACAGTTATTAGTCTCTTCTACAACCACCAATGCAGAAAAAGCATGGCATTTTTGTGGGAAAAAAACTACAAGATATTACCTGGTCACTGTTTAAAAATTATTCAAAAAGCACAGAATAAGTGTCACCTTTTTTGCAGATCTCTCTAGATTAATCTCTATCCAATATTTTAAAACCTTATAAGAAACAAGCTTTTTTATTTGCCCAACAGTCAGATAGTAAAGTTCAGTGATCTGCCACCACCTCATCCTCTGTCTCTAAATGCCCATTGTTGCCATATACAGGGGAGATGCTGTGACACAGCATCAGATGTGACCTCTCTCAATCTCTTACAGCTCTTTAATCTCAATGGAGCCCCTCTGAGCATCTCACCATCACCCCAAGGGGACCACAGCCAGAAAATGATCATAGACATTTCTGGGTTCTGTATTCACAACCACAATCTGAAAGTAAGATTTGGAATTACTCGGAAGAATAAGCAACAGGGCAGAATTAGGAATGAGGGGGTGTCTAATGCCAGCAGTCAGAGACCAGTGGGAAAGTCGACAGCTCAGTGGAGGCAAGTGAAGAGGTGAGCACTTGCTGGGACCAGGGTGGACGGCCCACCTCAGGGGCCAGTGAGGAGGGATGAACAGGGGGAATAAGAGAGGCTGGACGAGGAGTGGTATTAGCATGCTTTAGGCTCCAAAGACACACATGGATGGCTGGAGAGGGAGCAAGGACCCCTCCCTTCCAAAAGGGACTCTGCGATCAGTGGCCCCTGGGCTCTCGTGCTCACGTGTGGTGGGCGGTCAGGCAGCCCTGGGGACTGCTCCCTCCCACTTGGTGGGCAGACATGGGCACCCTCCAGCACTGCTCCTGCACAAGGTGAACAGTCAATCCACAGGACCTTAAGGGGGAGAACTGATATTTGTGGGTCCTATAGTGGGGTAATTGGTGGCCCCCTGAAAAGTATGTCCATGACCTAATCTCTGCAATTGTGTATGGGACCTTATGTGGAAAAGGGTCTTTGAAAATCCTTTAAGTGAAACATCTTGTAATGAGATCGCTGCAGCTTATCTGGGTGGACCCTAAATCAACTAGCATCCTTGTAAGATACACACAGAGACAACAGAGAGTAGGGGGAGAAAGCCATGAAAAGACAGAGGCAGGATGCAGGGATGGATGCAACCACAAGTCAGGAAACACTGCAGCCACCACCCGCTGGGAGAGGCAGGGAAGGCCCCCCGCCCAGAACTTCTATGGGAGTGGGCCCTGCTGACAGGAGGCAGCACCCCAGACTCCAGCACTGGCTCCCCCTACCTCTCCCATCACCTCCTGCTGCTCCCTCCTGATGGCCTGAATGTGCACCTGCTTGGAGGCTGGATGGGTCAGCTGCTGGAAGCCTGGCAAGTGTCCTGTCTAGGAGCTTGCAGCTCTCTTGAGCAACCATGAGATGTTAGTGGTGACCTCAGAAGGAAGGTGTGTGTTGAGGGTACACAGTCTGTTGGGCAATTTGTAGGAAGCAGAGGAGATGGAGGAGGTCAGACCCTTTCCTCCAGTGCATTGGCCACCTTGAGGCTGCCCCTGGATGCTGTGCTGAAGCTGATGGGGAAAGGGTTTTTTCTGAGATACAAGGAATCCAGGTTCACCACCACCCTGTCTCTCAGGGCCTGTTCAGTGCCAGGCTCTGAGGAGATACTGAGACCTGAGAGGGGAAGGACACGTGACCAAGTGTGGAGACCCAGGGCTTTGTCTTCCTGTGCTTTCTGGGCCCTCAGTTCAGGACTGTGGGTGATGAGTGGTTCTGTGCAGGGGAGGCCAGCCCGGATGGAGGAAGTAAGAAGGGCTTACTGCACTGTCTGTGTTATGATATTGGTTTTGCAATATTAAGATTTAAAAAAAGCCTAACTGTAGGCATGTCAATATAACAGGAGGGGCATGACCTTAGATCTACGTGTTTAGGCAGGCAGAGACCAAACCTAGAAACTTTGGGATTTTTAAATTTGCATTCCTAGGACTTTGCTGAAAGTCCCATGGTTAAGACTATGCTTCCACTGAGGGTATTGTGGGTTTCATTCCTGGTCAGGGAACTGAGATCCCACATGCCAGGAGGCCCAGCTGAAACAAAAACTAAAGAAAAAAATTAAAAGAGAATAAAATGTACAATTTGATCAGTTAAAAAAATATAATAAAATCACATATCTCACCTATATACCAATGTCTTAAGGTCTGGACTTGGCCTCTGCTCTGCCCACAGAAAGTTATGTGACCCTAGGCAAGTCATGTCCCGGGGAATTGTTTGTTCTGATTTTTTGTTTTTAAAAGCTGATTTCAGTCTTCCATTGTGGGTTTGTAGCCTCCTCAACACACATAGGAGTTTGTAGCTCCTATATGTGTTGAGGATGTTCACCCGTATCTACTGTAAATATTGCAAACACTGTCTCCAGGTCTCTTGTATTCTGATCTGGTTTATGATGTCCTTTGCAATTTTCAATTTTTAAGAGGTTCAGTGGTTTTGGGGATTTGTGTCCTGGTGAGAAGTTTCCTCAACTCTACAGTATTTTTCCAGTATGTTTTCATTTTGTCCAGTACGTTTGTAGTTAGCTTTTTTTTTTTTTCCTTTCAGGTTTACATTTAGGTCACTTTGGGATTCAGGATTGATTATAATTTTTTTGTTTCTTCCTAATTTTCTTCTACATCTTACCTTCCCCCTCCGTCCTTCGCCTTCTCCTCCTCTCCTGCTCTCCCTCCCTCCCTCCCTGCCTGTCTCTTTCTTCTCCTTAAAGCAGGACATATTTAACAGGTTTAAACATATTTAATTTGACCTACTGCAGTCAAAAAGGAACACACTCTTCTTTTGTGAGGCTCTGCATCTGGCCATACCGTTGGGCGGAGACAAGTTTCTCCAGGCTCCTCCCTTCTCCCTCCTACCAATAGTATTTCCAGGAAGCGATCAATCAGAGGCTAACAGAGGAGGACACTCCGGATAGTAATTCAGCAGAGGGAGCACTGTCCAGCGTTCACAGGCAGCTGAGGCCCCAGACAAGGGTCAGGACCAGGACAAGAATGGGAGGGAAGGACAGAAGGATGAGGTCAAGGGTGCAGCCACATTTACAAGTGTTTGGCATGATCCAAGTGCAATCTCATCTGCTGATACTCATCTGATCTCATCTGATCTCATCTCCTCCTCTCTCTGCCTTGGCACTTGGTCCTCATGTTTCATGATTTCAGTTGGCTACCTGGCTTCCAGGCAGAGACGGAGGCAGGGGACCAGCCAACTCTCCTCCCCCATGTGCTTCAAGGGGCAGGCCTGCCTGTATGAATTCTCTTCCATCCACATGTCAGTGCCTCCAGTCTCTCCCACCAGACACACTTCCTAGCGAACAAGCTGAGGGTTAGGTTACTCTTCCTGAGAGAGAACCCTGGGCATCGCAGAGGAAGATGTAGAAAGAAAGATTCTAGGATGGGGCTCAGGTGAGGCAATCTGTGGCAGGCTCTAAGGAAACAGGGCCACTCTAGGTTGAGTGCTGCAGAGAATGGCGGCAGTGGGGATGCGGGGAGAGTCAATGAGAGTCTCAGTAATTCCCTGTATGGAGACCAGAGTGAGGATAAAGGTGTGATTGGTAAAGAAGGAGCAGTGTTGCTTTTCAGCCAAGGGAGGGGGTGTGGTGTTGGGGGGCGCAGTGATGGGTGTTTGCTGTCTCCCTTGGTCCTGCTCTCAGGGTGACCCCGTGTGAGGCCGGAGTTCTGTGAGAGCCTTTACATCCAACGGGAGAAGAGCATCGCCCTGTTGTGACAACAGGCCAGCCTTGGGATGTCAGGTATTTTTCTTGTTTTATTTCTCAAAACTTTATAAATGCTCACATGAATAAACAGAAGGGAAAATAGCCATAGAATGCAAGACTCCTCTTCTTATTAAATCAAATTAATTCTTATTTGCAACAAAACTACTATTTTATATCTAACTTTGGTGGTATATATATACATAATTTTTATTTTGTATTGACTACAGTTGATTAACAGTATTGTTAGCTTCAGGTGTACAAAGTGATTCAGTTATACACATATATGTATCTATTCTTTTTCAAATTCTATTCCCATTTAGGTTACTAGAGAACACTGAGTGGAGCTGTGTGTGCTATGCAATAGGCCCATGATGGCTATCTATTCTACATTTAGTAGTGTGTACATGTGAATCCTTTTTGGATATATTTTTTCTAAAACATTCTAATTTTAATATAATAATGGACTAATGTCCTTTAACAGACTTAGCCTGGTCCAATTAAACAAGATAACAATATTTATTTTCTGTTACGATTCTATGTGGGTGCCCCTGGTAACCACTGCTCTGAGCATCTTCAAGAGCATCCTTGCCTTTGCAGGAACAGAGATGCCAGCCTATGGAATTCACCTCCCCTGCAAGGGGTCTTCCTTCCTTTGTTTGAGTGGACAGAAGCCCATGGGTGCGCATGTGGGTGGGCAAGATGCTGCTGGACAATATCTGTTTAAGGTCCCAGTTCACTCTTATTATTCTGGTTTCTGTGTGTTATCATCCCTATGTTTTTAGAGAACTTGGTTTCATCAACATGAACATGTCTCCTACACTGACAGTTGTCACAGCAGCAAAACTGCTGCTTCTTGTTTGTACTTCCTCTGATTGCTCCCACCATTTTAAGGTGGTGGCACCAGACACAACCCCATTCTTGTGGATTACTAACTACTATAAAGTGACTTCTGCTGTCTTAAAGTTTAAAAAATCCCAGTGCCAAGTGCAGATTGTTAAAATAAATCAATTTCTACAGGGAATTCTGCTCATTTCTTCCCAAGGAAAAGCTTCTTTCTTTAGATAATTAATGTCTTTAGATGATATTCTTACCTTGGGGGACAGAATAGTGTGAGAGTGTTTGCTCCAGAGACAGGAACCTCGAATTCTGGCTGTGACACTAGCCGGGCACTTTGACTACATTACTTAACTTCTCTGAGCTTCAGTTTCCTTTCTTAAAGGATCATTGTGAGAACTAAAAGGAAGTGAAAGCCTACCAAGTACTTGGAATTTTGCTTGGTGCAAAGAGGGGAGTCATCAACCACAATAGCTAATAAATGCTAGATATTGCATTTTTCTTTCTCTTGATTTAAAATTTTTGATATTTAATTACTTACCAGGAAAGAATTTCAGTTATGTTAATCCATTTTCTCATACCTTTCCCCATCTTCTCATAATATCATTATATTACTAAATTTATATCCTGTATTAGAAATCTTTGTAGTTATAAGCACTTTATTTAAACTTTTATTTCTGGGGTCCTCAGGTGCAGCCAGTATTTCCTGATCCCCTCTGGTGGAAGAACTTTGAAAATGGAAAAATTTTTTTTTCTTCTTATTTTTCTTTTTTTTTTTTAGTTATTATTATTATTTTTTTTACTTAACAATATTGTATTGGTTTTGCCATACATCAACATGCATCCACCACGGGTGTACACGTGTTCCCCATCCTGAACCCCCCTCCCACCTCCCTCCCCATACCATCCCTCTGGGTCATCCCAGTGCACCAGCCCCGAGCTTCCTGTATCCTGCATCAAACCTGGACTGGCAATTCGTTTCTTATATGATATTATACATGTTTTAATGCCATTCTCCCAAATCATCCCCCCCGCCTTTCCCACAGAGTTCAAAAGACTGTTCTATACATCTGTGTCTCTTTTGCTGTCTCGCATACAGGGTTGTCATCAACATCTTTCTAAATGAAAATGGAAAATTTTTGAAAACTCAAACCCATGTCTCAAGAAGATTAGAAAGATATTTTATTCATAAAGTGAGAACAAGATGCATGGAAAAGGGAGATAAATAATGAAACAAACAAGAAAAGGAAATGTTAATCCTTTCCTTCTTTCAGGGCTTCATCTCCCAACTTCTAGCAGTATACTTTAATTTTCATATTGATCGACAACAAATCCATTAGTTCTCATGTTTAAATGCTCTGTTTTGGGGATATTCCGGCAGTCCAATGGTTAAGACTCCACTTTTACTGCCATGGAGCAGGATTTGATATCTGGTCATGGTATTAAGATCCCACAAGCCATGCAGTGCATCCTATATATATATATATATATATATATATATATATGTAAATGCTCAGTTTTGTTCAAAAGGTAAAAATCAAACGAGAGTGTTAACGTTTTTTATCTCCAATATTTCCTCCATTTCTTTTAAACTACTCCTCATGTGATATCGTGTCCCCTGTCCCCACAGATTCTGCACTTCTTATCCCGTTCTGGACTGGTTTCTCTCTAGGTCTGCTGCGTGCCCAGCTGGGATCCTTGGATTCCCTTCTCTCTGGTTGATGTTCCTGATTCCTGCATCCACATCTTTCATGGTTATGGCTTATCTCACTCCATAAAAACACACACACCTTTTTTACCCCTGCAGCTCATTCTCAATTAACTTTCTCAGGAACAACTATGATGGTAGCCTTTCTATTCCCCGTTTAGCTCCATTTCTTCTGTCATTTGTTTGCTCAATTTTCTGCGAGCTTTCTTTGATTTTCTTTTCCATCCTTTCTTTACAGTTATTTTGTAAACACTTTATTAATTTCCAAGATCTATTTTTGTTTATTTCATTATTTATTTCCCTTTCCCATGCATCTTCTTCTCATTTTATGAATAAAATGTTTTTCTAATCTTCTTGAGACATGGGTTTGAGTTTTCAAAATTTTTCAATTTTCACAATTCTCTGTTTTGTGACTTCTCTGGTGGTCCAGTGGCTAAGACTCCATGCTCCCAATGCAGGCAGCCCGGGTTCCATCCCTTGTCAGGGAACAAGATTCCACAAGTTCAACAGAGTTCATATGCCACAGCTAAAATATCCCACGTGCCACAACTAAGATCCAGCTTGGCCAAATAAATAAATAATTTTTTTTAATTATCTGTTTCTTCTGATGTCATTTTTATCTTTTCTTTCCAGGTTGTCATATTTCTCATATGTCTGATCCTGGATTGCCCGTTCAAATTAAGATGGAGAAGGATTGATGGGAGCATTTTTGTAAAGTGATTGGATGAGGACCTGTGATTTCCATAAAATAGAAGTTTTATTCTGGTGTCTTTCCATTCTGATTTCCCCACTTTGTTGCAGACTTAAGGCTGCTGTGAATATGGGATGCACCATGGGATTGGTGAGCTTGTCCCCTGATCTCCCCTCTGGCTCCCTCTCATCTTGGTCCCTCTCTGAGACTCTGCCCAGCAGATCATTTTTCTTGCCTCTACTCACTCTTGCTGTTTCTCTCCCTCTACTCTTCTCTATTCAGCTATCACTTCTCCATTCACTCAGTCCTCAAATACGTGTTGAAGACTCTAGGCTCCTATTGCCACCATTCAGGTTTTTTTTTTTTTTTTTTTTAATTAGCCACAGACTGAGGAGAGGCAGAGTATGGGTTCTTGAGCCCAAGAGTGGGTTGGAACCCAGTCTATGTTGAACAAGGTTTCTGACCTTGGGCAAATCACAAAGCATCTATGCTTCAGATTCCTTAGCTATAAACAGGGATACATGGGTACAGACTTCCAGCTTATTAGTAAATATGCTTTATAATTTGTGAAATCTTAGAGCAAATAACCAGTGCAGAACAAAATCAGAAACACAAACCACTCTCATCAATAGCTGTTACTGTAACTATAAGGACCTTTACTATCATTTCAGCCAGGTTTCAGAAGGGGTAGTTAGTAAGTGCTTTTTTTAATTCTTTTTTTTAATGGGATTATTAATTTTATTTTTAAACTTTACGATATTGTATTAGTTTTGCCAAATATCTAAATGAATCCGCCACAGGTATACCTGTGTTCCCCATCCTGAACCCTCCTCCCTCCTCCCTCCCCATACCCTCCCTCTGGATTGTCCCAGTGCACCAGCCCCAAGCATCCAGCATCATGCATCGAACCTGGACTGGCGACCCGTTTCATACATGATATTATACATGTTTCAATACCATTCTCCCAAATCTCCCCACCCTCTCCCTCTCCCACAGAGTCCATAAGACTGACCCATACATCAGTGTCTCTTTTGCTGTCTCGTACACAGCTTTTTTTAATTCTTAAAATACCACATAAACATAAGCAACACTTGCTTTCTTTCCTTATCTCCCAGCACAAGATAGTCACAGCCAGAATCAAAAGAGATTCTGTCAATATAAAGATCTGCCACTTACACAACTGAGAACTGGCAAGACTGAAAGGCTGGACACATGAGTGTGAATGTAAATTGGTATAGTTTCCTTCCAAAGCAGTGTGACTCTAAGTATAAAAGAATTTTAGATGTTGATCCACTCAGACACAGTTATTCTACTTCTGAAATAACTTAAGGAAGCAGTCAAATGCACACAAAGTTTTCCACAAGAAGGGTGTTCTTTGCACTATTATTTACATAAATAATTAGAAAGAGCCCCAAATTTAACAGTCAGGGGAGGACAGCAGAGAGGATGGAGCACCATTCAGGTCCTCAGCCACCCAGGGCAAGGCTGCAGGGATGGGGTGGGACCGGTGGGACTCCAGGCCCTCGTGGGATAAGGACTCTTACAGAAATAAGGAGGATATGGACTGTAGGATCTGAAGCCCCAGGAACTTTATCAAGGCAGAGACTTGAGCACAGGGAGCAAGACATCCTTTTAGAATGAATGAGAAGAGTTATTTACTGACAAACATATATCCACAAGTATATATTTTTGTATATTAAAGGGCACAGAGCATAGCCATCACAAACCTGGGATTTGGACCAGAAAGACTTGGGTTGAAGTCCAGGCTCTGGAATCAGTGTGAAAACTTGGGCTGACCTAAGTTTAGGTGAGTTTCAGGAGTCTGCACGTCATAGATGCTAGATCAATATCACCTATTACCAGTCAGTGACACAGTGTTCCCAGTCTCAATTTCCAGAGTATTCCTTCCTGTCTATTCTTCTTTCTCTAGTTTTATTGCTCCTATAACTTTGCAGATGACTGTCTCCTGTCCTATTCCCTTCTCCTTGTGCCCCAACAGGAGATCAGGACTCTGACTTGGCCTGGAGGAAGCTGGTAGGATGATGAGTAACTTTCCTTAACTAGTGGCCAGCAGAGCCCAGGAGACAGAGAACCACGCTGGGTCAAGTCTCTGGTGGCACGCGTGGCCGTCCCAGGGGAATCCATCGGAGACCTCGCCCCTCACTGCGTCTTGCAGTCACTGCTCACTCACGATCGAGCCAACAGTCTGCTTTTTCTTCCTCAAGGGTGAAGCCACACCTCCTTCCAGCCGGACGCATATAAGGAGCTGAAGGGACATCTCTGAGACCCCCTGCTGCCACCATGAGCTCAGAAGAGCTGGGGATTACTCTAGTAATCAGCAGTCTCTTATCTGGCTGGTTCCTACTTGTGACCCAGAACTGAGGTGGTACCAACTGACTGAATTAACCTAGAGAAGAATCAAGAACCAAGAAGGGACTGGATAAGCATCCTCAGGCCCCCCGAAGGAGTCAGGGGATCCCCCCACCCAGGGATCCATCCACAAGGCCTCCTTCCAGGACCTCTACTCAGGGAGCCAAGTCTAAGGTATTCACTTTCTCACCCTGTTGTCCAGTAAGTGACTCAGAAGTGAAGCCAGGACAGCCATCGGGAGGGGGGACAGCTGAGGGAGTCCCCGAGGCCAGGTGGGGCATGGAGAGGAAGTTCCCCAGCATCCCTGGAGCTTCTCCTGTCCTCTTCCTTTGTCCAAGCTTCCTCCTGCTCCCAGATCCTGGAGCGTAACCACCGAGGCCGTTTCCTCCAGTTCTCTTCCTACCTCTAGCCCAACTGCCCTGCAGGCATCAGCGGACTCTGAACTGAACCCCAGTCTGGCTTTTGCCTCCTGTCACCTGTGTGATGTGGAGTGCCTTCCCTGACCTCACCTGTAAAATTGGAAAATTCCCTATGTTGTGATGAGGATCAAATCCATGGCCTGGGCCACACAGTAGGTCCTGCCTAGTGTGGTGCTATCCCCTCTACCTGGAATGTATTCATTTAGGTGGAAACCTCTCCCCTCCTCCTGAATCCCCCCTTCCCTGTTCTGTGTTTAGACACCTGCCAAGTGCTCTCATATATAAGCACCTGCTTGTCAGGTGTGATACCTCAGGCAGGTACTGACTCTATTGATCTCAAAGGCTTCCCTGCAGACACCCAAGTGCTCAGTTATTCCCCCATCCACCCGCACCCCAATCGATCAATACACAGATTTAGTGTTTTGGGTTCCCTCCACGTGAGGCCTGTATTCCTTTCTCCCTTAGTGACACAGGAAAAAGAGAAAAATTAAAAGTCTTCACGCTGCAGGACAGAGAGAGGAAGAGAGATTTGGTTTTTCTTCTAATAAGGACACTGATCTTACTATATTAAGGCCATACACTTATGGATGGCGTCATATCATTATAATTACCACCTTAAAGTCCCTATCTTCATATAGTCATTGCAAGAGTGGAGGGACATTCAGGGCTTCATCTTATGAATTTGGGAGGCAGAACAGTCCACCCAAAGCCCCTGGTGAATCCATCATCAGTACCTAAGATGAACTTTAACAGCTTTAAACTCAGTACCATTTACCTTCCATCATAATTTCTTCTGATCTTTTTATTTTCCTGTCTAGAAGGCAAAAGCCTTTTTAAGGATGTCATTGAACATTTCCGGAAAGAGTGAGCAAGGAAGAACTGCATTTCCTACTCACTGAAGAGAAACACTGAGAGAGTTTTGTGGCTGAGGCTGATTTGTCCAGGTAACCCACACAGGTGTGCCAAGAACGTCACCTAAGTCACCCAGATCCCCCAAAGAAGATCTCACCCAGGCTAGCTTCCTCCTGGCAGGCACATCTCCCCCAGGCAGCATTCTATGAATGGAGTTGAGGATGTTCCATCTCAAGAATGCATGAGGAATATTTCCTCCACGTCATTTGCTGGAAGTATATAACCTCAGGTTGAGAAGCGATAGAAACCTGTGAGAAGAGCAGGTTATGTGACCTGGGCAAGTTACTAAACTACTCTCTGCTTTAGTTTCTTTATCTGCTCAGTTTTATTGTGAGGACACTGAGATCATGCATGCAGTGTTTCAAACAATAGCCGGTATAGAGTAGATACTCAATTAATGTTAAAATTTAAAAGCTTGTTGGAAAGACACAGGGGTCAAGAGCCTTCTTTCTGGAGATGAGAACCAAGAAGGATATCCTTTGGGACAAGTCAGGAAATCCTGATACCAGCATCACTTTCTGTTCCTGGGGATTCTGACTAGAGTGCTTTCATTCCCTATCTTAGGGACTGTACCAACCCTGCAGGATCCTGCTGGCCCATAAAGCAGGTAGGCTGCAGAGGAACTGGGTGGAGCTGGTAGGATCCCGGATCTAGCCCTGCCCAGCTCTGGGGCTCTGGGCTAATGTCTTGGAGCCCTAGGTCTGTCCTGTGTTCAATAGGAATAGCAATTCAATTTGATGGACTATGGTGATGGCCTCAGAATGAACTGCAGAGTCAGAGGTGGGGAACCAAGTGCAATCATCTCATCCAAAGGCCCAGGGAGGCCAGCACCAGGGTCAGACCCAGGGCTCAGGGTGGAGCAGCAGGTCCAAGTTGGAGGACTAGTAGGCAGGCTTGGGTAGCAGGACCAGGACTAGAGTGAAGAGAGTGGGCCCTAAGGACACAGAACTGAAGGGGCTGTGACTCTAACAGAGGTCCCCTGAGTGGGGGTAGGGGGGAGGGACATTTCTTCCCTCCCTGACAGGATCACTTCACGCTGGGCTAGAGGGCCCTGGGTGACCATGTCTGCACACCCTGCCTGGGACCTGGCTTCTCACTCCATCTGGGACCTTCTTCTAGTCTACGTGGAGCCGCCCTGACAGTGGAAGGCTGTGTGGCTCAGGGAGCCCTCCAGGGTCACAGTGAGTGGCTGTGATTGTGTGTCATTTGAGGGATTCTGGGGAGCCTCACATCCCCAACAAGAGGAAAACACTTCCTCCACCAGCTGTGCAAGTGCCAGTCTCTTTAGGCTCAGCCATTCAGATGAGTGTTTCCTCAAGTCTCTTGAATCTTTAAAGGTTCCACAAAGTTGCACATGGCCTTGGAGGGCAGACTGGTGAAGCTGTCACAGGTAAAGTGTGAGTTAGGCTGGTGATACCCAAGATGTCAGGGTGCTGAGTGATGGGTCAGGAGTCAGGGAGGTGGGCTGGAGAGTCCAAGAGGAGCCAGGGCTCACAGCACATCTCCTGCTTCCCTGTCAACTGGGGCAGTGGATGGACCCAGTGATCTTCCTCTGGGAAGGTCATGGAAATCAGGCTTAAGGGAGAGCAGATGCCAGGCAAAATGATCGTTAAGGGTCCTTTTAGTTCTGAGTTTTGATATTTTTAAAAATTCCAAGTACAGAGAGTTAACCAATCTGAAAACTCTGGGGCACAATTCCCAAGACTGTCCTTACATTTGACACCAATGGCAAATTTGGGAGACTCCCACAACTTACCTCAAGTTTAAGAACTGAAAGCTGTCATGATACCAGTTACAGTTTATTACATGGAGGGATGCAGTTTCCCATCAGCCAAAGGGCAGAGTTTGGGCAGGTTTCACACACGAAGCTTCCATTGTCCTCAGGACACATTAATGTCCTAGATTCAGTGTGCGGCAGGGCACACAGAACACTGCCCTCCAAGGACACTCACCCTGTTTAAAAAATTATCCTGACCTGTGGTCTCCAGCCCCTCCTGGAGGTCAGACTAATGCACTACAGTCCAGCTTCTCCAGAGGTCAGAACTGATAGCACGTGACCCAGAGGCTACTCATCACCTTGTCAGACTGTCCAATGGCCCAGGCCACAAGGATACTTGTATCAGCCTGAATATTCTAGGGGCTTAGGAACCACTTCCCAGTGTCCAAGGGCAAAAAAATGTTGACTCCTCACTACACACTCAGGCCCTGAGTGACAGTTTTTCTGCTCTAATCCCACTTGCCTTTGTTTATCTGTGGAGTTCCCACTCTAAACACACTTTAGAAGTGATGGCGTTGATCTGCCTATGAGATGTCTTTATCAAATACTTCTCTTAAGAGAAGGTGACTTTTGCTGCTTTATTCCAGGATTGACTATGTACATGGAGCATCTACAATGCCCAAATATGTGTTTAATGTTGAAAAAAATGTTTGCATTTGTAAAATTCTTTCCTGGTGATTTATAATAAAATCTGCAGCTTATGCAGAATAGCTCTTGCTGAACCTATTTTACAGACTAACATAGTCTTTCTTAATACCTTGGCATTCACTGTTACAGGGAAGAGGCAGATACACTAGGTAAATATCTGAACAAACTGCACAGAAACTTGGTCATGAGGGACTAAGACAGGCTCCAACGAGGCCAGTTGGACAGAAAGAGGTTTTGGGAGAAGTTTCCTCAGGTGAAACAGAAACTTGAGGAGGGCATAAAAAAGCTCCGTGCACTGGCAGACAAGGTTGACAAAGCGCACAGGGACTGCACCATCTCCAAGGTGGCAACCGCCTCTGCTGGCTCTGTGTCTTGCTTCCTGAGCATCCTTGGCCTGGCTCTGGCACCCATGTCAGCGGGGTCCAGTCTGACACTGTGTTGGTGGGATAGGGCTGGGAGAAGTGGCTGCTGTGACTGGTGTGTTCACCATCATGGTGGAAAGTAAAAGCAGGTCATCAGCAGAAACTGAAGCCAGTCACCTTGTGTCAACTGGCATCACCGAAAAGGAGGTGACTTTGGGGCTTCTACATAAGGTCACACCCCAGATTGTTTCCTCTACAAAGAAACTCTACCAATCCATGAAAGGCATTGGGAAGAATGTCCAAAACTTCAAGCTGGCCAAAGCTGACCCTCACTTAGCAGCCAGTTCTCAGTGCTTCATGACCAAGTCTCAGTCCAAATTGGCAAAGTCAGGAAAGCTTTTGGAAGCATAGCTCTTGCGATGTCCAAAGGAGCCCAGATGGTGCATGCAGTCACTGTAGATGTCTTCCATTTTATGGGTGTGTCCTTCCTGGTCAAAGAGGCAAAGCGCTTGCATGAGAGGTCAAAGACAGTCAGTTGAAAGGCTGAGGCAGCAGGAGCAGGTCCTGGAGAAGAATTTGGAAGAGTTCACCCGCACCTCTGAGAGCCTGCAGTAGGGCCTGACACCCCCACCCCAGGACAGTGCAGGGACCAGGCACACATGTGAGGTGAAGGTTCAGAGCACCTTGTTAGAAGGAAAAGGAGGGGGAGACAACACTGACGGAGCTGGGTGCTAGGAATCTGGCATTTCTGCAGCTGAGCACAGCAGGGGAGGAATGCATACAGGTGGAAGAGAGAAGGAAGGAGCCTAGAGCCTGGACTAAGGGAGGAGGGGGACTAGAGAGTGAGGGGAAGGGAGAAACCACTTATTTTGGACTAAAGAACACACTGGGGGCAGAACAGAGAGGCAGGGGAACTAACAACAAGAGGCCAGGAATATGAAAGTGTTTAAAATGGGAGGAAAATCAAAGGGTTAAGATTATTGAGGTCCAGGAGAAGCACCTGAGGCTCCTCTATCGCCCTCCCCAGGGTTTGCTGTCCCAGCAAAAAGAGTCTCCCCCTGGTGGTGGTCTCTAGCCCTCCTTCACCAGAATCAGCTCACCTTTGATCCCAGCAGGTTTATCTTAATTAGGCAGTGTCTTCATTCTTTCTTTTTTTTCCAATTGAAGTATGGTTGATTTACAATATTCTGTTACTTTCACACATACAGTAAAGTGATTCAGTTTTACATGTACCTGCATATGTATACATGTGGGCTTCGCAGGTGGCTCAGTAGTGAAGAATCTGCATACCAATGCAGGAGATGTGGGTTTGATCCGGGAGGAGAAATATCAACAACCTGAACTATGCAGATGATACCACCCTAATGGCAGAAATTGAAGAGGAACTAAACAGCCTCTTGATGAAGTGAAAAAGAAGAGTGAAAAAGCTGGCTTAAAACTCAACATTCAACAAACTAAGATCATGGCATCTGGTCCCATCACTTCATAGCAAATAGATAGGGAAAAAAGTGGAAACAGAGACAGACTTTATTTTCTTGGGCTCCACAATCACTGCATATGGTGATTGCAGCCATGAAATTAAAAGGAGCTTGCTCCTTGGAAGAAAAGCTATGACAAACTTAGACAACATATTAAAAAGCAGAGACATCACTTGGCCGACAATGGTCTGTATAGTCAAAACCATGGCTTTTCCACTAGTCACATATGGATGTGACAGTTTAACCATAATGAAGGCTGAGTGCCAAAGAATTGATTCTTTTGAACTGTGGTGCTGAAGAAGACTCTTGAAAATCCCTTAGACAGCAAGGAAATCAAACCAGTCAATCCTTAAGGAAATCAACCCTGAATACTCATTGGAAGGACTGATGCTGAAGCTATAGTTCCAATACTTTGGCCACTTGATGGGCCAACACATTGGGAAAGACCCTAACACTGGGAAAGGGAGGAGGAGAAGGGTGCAGCAGAGGATGAGATGGTTGGATGACATCTTGGAGTCAATGGACATGGGTTTGAGCAAACTCCAGGATGTAGAGATGGACAGGGAAGCCTGGTGTGCTGCAGTCCGTGGGGTCGCAAAGAGTCAGACACAACTGAGCAACTGAACAACAACCAATGACCCATCAGCCCCACTACTGGACATATACCCTGAGAAAACGGTAATCAAAAAACGCACATATATCCTAAGGTACATGCTTGCTTGCTTGCTTGCTAAGTTGCTTCAGTCGTGTCCGACTCTGTGTGACCCCACAGACAGCAGCCCACCAGGTTCCCCTGTCCCTGGGATTCTCCAGGCAAGAACACTGGAGTGGGTTGCCATTTCCTTCTCCAATGCATGAAAGTGAAAAGTGAAAATGAAGTTGCTCAGTTGTGTCTGACTCCTAGCGACCCATGGACTGCCATCGCTTTCTCTGCCTAAGGTACATAGCAGCACTATTTACAATAGCCAGGACATTGAAGCAACTTTGATGTCCATTGACAGATGAATGGATCAAGAAGATGTGGTACATATATACAATGGAATATTACTCAGCCATAAAAGAGTGAATTTGAGTTAGTTCTAGTAAGGTGGATGAACCTAGGACCTGTTATACATAGTGAAGTAAGTCAGAAAGAGAAAAACAAATATAATATATTAATGCTTATGTATATGAAACCTAAAAAATAATGGCATTGAGGAACCTACTTACTGGGAGGGAATGGAGACACAGATGTAAAGAATGGACTTGTGGACACAGTGGAGGAGGGAGTAAGTGGGAGGAATGGAGACGATAGTGTCAACATATGTCCACTATCAGTTATAAGATGGATAGGTCGTGGGAAGTTGCTGTATGGCATGGGGAGCCCAGCCTGGCACTCTGTGTTGACCTAAAGGGATAGGATGGGGGGAGGGGATGTATGTTTAATTATGGTGATTTGCACTGTTGAATGGCAGAAACCAACACAACATTGTAAAAAAATTTTTTATATATTTAAATAAATTTTTAAAAAGAAAAAAAAAATAAGATGAGTGGGTGGGAGAGGTGACTATGCTAGAATTTCCCACCAAGAAAACACCTGCCCACCACTGTCCCTCTTTCAGGGATGACACCCAGAGCTAGCTGTGTCCAGAGGACTCCAAGCTCCAAGGAGGAGGCATCCTTGAGTCCCAGCAGCTCCTGTGGGGTCAGGGACTACAAGACAGGGCTGGGGGTAGCGGGGGGGGGGGGGCAGTGCAGCTGAATATTTGCCCCCTGACCCGTGTGTGTCTGTGCTCAGGGGCATCTATTCCAGCCTGAACTCTGAGTGCTGGGGGACGGAATGTGAGTGTGCAGTATTTGGCCAAATGGATATTTGCAGGACATGAGCTGCTGATGCCGATGTTTGCAGGACAAGTTCTGCTGCCAAGCAAAAGCCCCGAGGCTGTGGCTGGCACAAGGGTGGGGAGCTGCAGTTGACAGATGGACTTGATGACTACTATCTGGAGTATTTTTGCAACTGTGCTTTTTTGTCTTATGAGTCTGCAATTGCTAATTTTTAGATGTCTCTGATTCAAGAGCTGAATGATGGTGGTGAGAATTAGTGGGTAAAAGAAGGGGAGGTGGTGAGTCCAGCTTTGTGACTTTGGGCACAAATGATTCAATGACTGAATCCTCTAAGTCTGCTTTCTCATCCTTGAATGAGAATGAACGGGAATGAAGAGAATAGCAGACAATCCAATGGGGCTTTGGAAGAAAAAAGAAGGTAATGCAGACACCTGGAGCCCAGAAAGTAGCACTTCTTGTTGACTGAGCACTACTGTATGCCAAGCCTTGTCTCTACTTGTCTTATTCATACACTCAGTGACACTGGAAGCTACACACTCTTTCTATGAATAAGGAAACCAAGTCACAGCAAAAACCTGGGGGAGTTGAATTCCAGGAGGACTGTGTGATGGCAAATTCTCTCCACACTCACATACAAGGTGGAGACATGGACACAGCAGAATGGGGCCCAGAGTCTCTGTGGGCAGAGATTGTGGGAAGAGTTCAGGCAGCTTTCCCCCGAGGTTGCGGCTGTTCCAGGAGTGAGCTGATACTCAGTGCCAGTTGCAGTGGGTCCCCATGGACCCGGAGCATATCTGCTCCCTATTGGCCACTAGGCACTTGGGCCGCCGAGCTCACCTCATATGCCAGATAAATTGGACAAGTTTAGTGGTATTTAATGTTTGTGACTCAGATCAAGCTAACAGGGAAGATTTACAGAAGAAAATAATATTTTTTGCAGATCTGAAGATTTAAGAATGTCCTTTCTGCTGGGGAAATAGCATAGTCCAGAAAAGATACCAAAATGAGATTCAGAGAAACCAGTCAGCTTCCCCTGATAGCTCAGTTGGTAAAGAATCCACCTGCAATGCAGGAGACCCCGGTTCAATTCCTGGGTCAGGAAGATCTGCTGGAGAATGGATAGGCTACTCAATCCAGTATTCTTGGGTTGCCCTGATGGCTCAGATGGTAAAGAATCTGCCCACAGTGAGGGATACCTGGGTTCGATCCCTGGGTTAGGAAGATCCCCTGGAGAAGGGAAAGGCTACCCACTCCAGTATTCTGGCCTGGAGAATTCCATGGACTATATGGGGTCACAAAGAGTCAGACACGACTGAGCAACTTGCACTCACTTCATTTCAGCCAGCTTCCCCACTTTGGGTCAAGTCTGAACCTTAGTTTTCTCTTGTGACACAGAACTAATAAATGCTCCCACCACTGGATGTTGTACGATATATCGTTATGTGTGTGAAAATGTTTTGCAAATTGTAAAGGGTTGAGGTGCTGTTGTATTTTTCCACAAATGTTGGTCTTTTCAAGGATTTTTTTTTAAAGTTTGATTATGATAAAATATACATAACACCAAATTTACCATTTTAGCCATTTTAAAGTATACAGCTCAGCAACCAGCCCCACCACCCCTCCACAGAACATATTACATTTTGCAGAATGGAAACACTGCCCCGATTAAACATTAACCCCCTCTTTCCCCTTCCCACAATTCCTGGAAGTTACCATACTAATTTTCTCTTTGGACCTGCTTACTCTTGGGACTTCATATAAGCAGATTCATACTGTGCTTATCATTCTGTGACTGTCTCATTTCACTTAGTGTAATGTCCTAAAATTTCATCATGCTGTAGCACATGTCAGAATTTCCTTCTTTTTCAGTGTGACTAAAATTCCATTGTATGTATTTGAAAGTGAAAGTCGCCCATTATTGTCCGACTGTTTGTGACCCCATGGACTATACAGTCCATGGAATTCTCCAGGCCAGAATACTGGAGTGGGAAGTCTTTTTCTCCCGGGGATCTTCCCATTGTATGTATATGTGGCTTTTTTCCTTATCTATTCACCCACTGATGGACGCTTGGGGTGCTTCTCCCTTTTGGTCATTGTGAATAATGCTGCTATGAACAGGAGTGTATAAACATCTCTTCCAGAGTCCTTTTTCAGTTCTTTCGCTGAAGTTGCTGGATCATAGGCTGATACCAAATTTAATTTTTTAAGGCACCATCACCCTGTTTTCCACAGTGGCTAGATGTTATTTTTTAAGACCGTATCTTAGCACAACAGTGACAGCAGACAAGAATTCCCTTAGTCTCCTGATTGCCAGAAGGACAGAAGTGGCTGTGCCCCCTGGCACATGTCCCAGGATGTCTGGTGTGGCTTTCGGGGCTCTGGCTCCACCCCCACTCATTACTCCTCACCCCTCTTGTTGGGAATCTGCTGACTTGAATCTGCTTCCTCTCTCCAGGTAAAGCTTGTTTGCAATATCTTTAGAACCTAGCAGAGTACCTTTCAGCTTCAAACCTCTAATCCAAATCAATTACTCAATTACCTGTCTTTTAGAATCCAAAATCTTTTTTTAACTAGGGAGAAAAATTAGAAAGAAAGAAATTTGCAAAAAAAAAAAAATACAAGATTCAAACCAAGTCTGACATTGGACATCTAACACTTGCAAACACCATGCCCAGGCCCAGGCCCTCCTGATGCTCCAGCTCCTGTCTTCCTCACCCTCCTGCTTTCTCAGGCCTGATCCAGGGGCCTGGAGGACTTCTTGCTTTATATTCTTGGGCTCCAAAATCACCACAGCAATCTCTTTATAGCAAAGCAAAGACTGGGTCTCAGCCTGGAACCCTTGGGCAAGAGCTCTGACGGGCAGCTGCTTCCACTAGGCTCACAGTCAGCCCTCCTCTTCCCCGCACTTTCGTGCTCCCACATGATTGCCAAAGACCCCCTTCAGATCATTGCGGTAACCGCACCAAAGCATCTGTTAATTTCATGGCTGCAATCACTATCCACAATCTTCGGGTCTTTGCTCAGGCTGCCCCTCCCCTGCATTGCATTTCTCCTGCCTCTCCAGGTGAAAGGTTGTTGTTCAGTCCTTCAGTGGTGTCCGACTCCTTGCAACGCCATGAACTGCAGCACACCAGGATTCCCTGTCCTTCGTTATTTCCTGGAGTTTGTTCAAGTTCATGTTCATTGAATCAGTGATGTTATTTAACCATCTCATCCTCTACTGCAACCTTTTCCTTTTGCCTTCAATCTTCAATGATCCCCGCATCAGGATCTTTTCCAATGAGTCGGATCTTCGCATCAGGTGGCCAAAGTATTGGAGCTTCAGCTTCAGTATCAGTTCACCGGAGTAAATATTCAGGATTGATTTCCTTTAGAATTGACTGATTTGATTTCCTTGCTGTCCAAGCGACTCTCAAGCACCACAGTTTGATAGCATTGATTCTTCGGTGCTCAGCCTCCTTTCTCACATCCACACATAAATACTGGAAAAAACATAGCTTTGACTATATGAACATTCTTTGGCAACGTGTTAAATGTCCAATGTCAAATTTGATATGAATCTTGGCTCCTCTCTCAACTTCCTTCCTTTCGGCTGTCTTATCTGCAAAATCAGATCAGGTTCCTGGCCTGCATTATGGGAGGGAGCCACAATGCCCCAGGGTCATGTCCTGGAATGAAGCAGCCCTGATGAAAGGTCAGGTTGACCTCCATGGGAATCCAGGCCCACTCCAGCCCCTTCTTTTTGAGGCAAAGCACGAAAGTAATGGCAGTCCACCTGCATGATTTATAAGGTATGGACATTTTTAACCCAGTTTCTTTAACTGCAATATGAAGACAACAATTTCTAGAGCTGATGTGAGACTTAAATAGGAAATGTGTGTACAGTGCCAACTCAAACCCTGACACACACTCAACCCTCTGTTTATGGTGGCTTTTTGCTTGGGAACCAGACAGCACACAGGACTGACTTTCTGTTTTAAGGTTTTCTGTGAGATCTGTTATCAAGGAAAAATAAACCAAGGTCTAAAAGAACAGCATGCTGTCAGCCTATCCCACAAGCTTCTAATTCCAAATGGCATTAACCACCAAGGATTTGAGCCTCGGGTGAGTCACAGGGACCTGAAGGTACTGGTTCTGATGACCCTGATATAAGGGACAAGCCTAGAGATATCTGATCAAAACAAGTGGAAGGACATGGACACAGTGGCTGAGAGGTGAACTTAGGTCCCTCTCCCAGGTACCATGGGAGCAGAGCATGGAATGGTGGTCTATGCATGGGAGGGTCCTGGAGGGCTTCTCAGAGGAGGTGATGCCAGATTTGGGCTTTACAGGATGAGTGTCACTTTTCAGCTGGTAAGGCCAGGTGTTTCTGGCAGAAAGACCTCTGTGAGCAAATGTCTAGAACTGGCATGGATATGGCACTCAGCAGCAGCAGTATGACCAGTACACAATGAGCAGCTGGTATGTTTGGGGACTGTGCCATGTGCTGGTGGCACAAAGGTGAATGAGGCAGGCAGGAGGTGAGTAAGGATGAGAGTAGAGGGCAAAGGGGCCTGGAAAGGCACTCATGGGGTAGGGGAGTGATTTGTCAAGGGCCTCACAGTGTGTTGGTGACAGGTCTTCGTTCAGGGAGTGTAGAGGTCCTTTAATGGACCTGAACTTGGTGGTCTGGAGTCAACGATAAGAAAGTAAAGGAGAGAGAAAGAGGTTGGTATTCCTTGGTTTACTCAGAAAGCCAATAAAGTCCCTGACACGGGACTTGCTCTGTTCACAAAGGCCTCAGGCGCCCTCTCGAGGGGGTGAGGGTGCAGAGTGCCTTCTTGAGAGGCTCTTAGAAGCCCAGGCAGGAAAGTGAACCCAGAGAGCTTCTGCACTCCAGAAATTAGCCTGAAAAAGAGAGAGAGAGAGCGAGAAAGAAAGACACGGGGACCAAAGCTCTGATGGAGCAAAGGTGTTTTAATCAACATGGTGTGGCCATATATACTGTCTTACAAGGTAGTTATTCTCAGCAAAGATAAAGATTAAAATTCCAGACTTACAAAACATAGGCAATCCATATGAGAGAGAGAGTTGTAAACAATCACTTTTACTGTACGGTTCATAAGAAGGAAGAGGGTACTTATCGCCATATTGAAAAACTAACGAAGGAAATGCCTGGATTCCTCAGACCCAAGAGAGGGGCTTGCCTCTGTTCTTAATTCCTAAATATTCAGGAATTGATAAGGAACAGAGGATTCTTTTTTTTTTTTAACTTTACAATATTGTATTGGTTTTGCCATATATCAACATGAATCTGCCACAGGTATACACGTGTTCCCCATCCTGAACCCTCCTGCCTCCTCCCTCCCCGTACCATCCCTCTGGGTTGTCCCAGTGCACCAGCCTCAAGCATCCTGTATCATGCATTGAACCTGGACTGGCGACTCGTTTCATATATGATATTATACATGTTTCAATGCCATTCTCCCAAACCATCCCACCCTTTCCCTCTCCCAGAGAGTCCAAGAGACTGTTCTATACATCAGTGTCTCTTTTGCTGTCTCGCATACAGGGTTATTGTTACCATCTTTCTAAATTCCATATATATGCATTAGTATACTGTATTGGTCTTTTTCTTTCTGGCTCACTTCACTCTGTATAATCGGCTCCAGTTTCATCCACCTCATTAGAACTGATTCAAATGTATTCTTTTTAATGGCTGAGTAATACTCCATTGTGTATATGTACCACAGTTTTCTTATCCATTCATCTGCTGATGGACATCTAGATTGCTTCCATGTCCTGGCTATTATAAACAGTGCTGTGATGAACACTGGGATACACGTGTCTCTTTCCCTTCTGGTTTCCTCAGTGTGTATGCCCAACAGTGGGATTGCTGGGTCGTATGGCAGTTCTATTTCCAGTTTTTTAAGGAATCTCCACACTGTTCTCCATAGTGGCTGTACTAGTTTGCATTCCCACCAACAGTGTAAGAGGGCTCCCTTTTCTCCACACCCTCTCCAGCATTTATTGCTTGTAGACTTTTGGATTACAGTCATTCTGACTGGTGTGAAATGGTACCTCATAGCGGTTTTGATTTGCATTTCTCTGATAATGAGTGATGTTGAGCATCTTTTCATGTGTTTGTTAGCCATCTGTATGTCTTCTTTGGAGAAATGTCTATTTAGTTCTTTGGCCCATTTTTTTATTGGGTTGTTTATTTTTCTGGAATTGAGCTGTAGGAGTTGCTTGTATATTTTTGAGATTAGTTGTTTGTCAGTTGCTTCATTTGCTATTATTTTCTCCCATTCTGAAGGCTGTCTTTTCACCTTGCTTATAGTTTCCTTTGTTGTGCAGAAGCTTTTAAGTTTAATTATGTCCCATTTGTTTATTTTTGCTTTTGTTTCCAATATTCTGGGAGGTGGGTCATAGAGGATCCTGTTGTGATGTATGTCGGAGAGTGTTTTGCCTATGTTCTCCTCTAGGAGTTTTATAGTTTCTGGTCTTACATTGAGATCTTTAATCCATTTTGAGTTTATTTTTGTGTATGGTGTTAGAAAGTGTTCTAGTTTCATTCTTTTACAAGTGGTTGACCAGTTTTCCCAACATCACTTGTTAAAGAGATTGTCTTTTCTCCATTGTATATTCTTGCCTCCTTTGTCAAAGATAAGGTGTCCATATGTGCATGGATTTATCTCTGGGCTTTCTATTTTGTTCCATTGACCTATATTTCTGTCTTTGTGCTAGTACCATACTGTCTTGATGACTGTGGCTTTGTAGTAGAGCCTGAAGTCAGGTAGGTTGATTCTTCCAGTTCCATTCTTCTTTCTCAAGATAGCTTTGGCTATTCGAGGTTTTTTGTATTTCCATACAAATTGTGAAATTATTTGTTCTAGCTCTGAGAAGAATACTGTTGGTAGCTTGATAGGGATTGCATTGAATCTATAAATTGCTTTGGGTAGTATACTCATTTTCACTATATTGATTCTTCCAATCCATGAACATGGTATATTTCTCCATCTATTAGTGTCCTCTTTGATTTCTTTCACCAGTGTTTTATAGTTTTCTATATATAGGTCTTTAGTTTCTTTAGGTAGATATATTCCTAAGTATTTTATTCTTTCCATTGCAATGGTGAATGGAATTGTTTCCTTAATTTCTCTTTCTATTTTCTCATTATTAGTGTATAGGAATGCAAGGGATTTCTGTGTGTTGATTTTATATCCTGCGACTTTACTATATTCATTGATTAGTTCTAGTAATTTTCTGGTGGAGTCTTTAGGGTTTTCTATGTAGAGGATCCTGTCATCTGCAAACAGTGAGAGTTTTACTTCTTTTCCAATTTGGATTCCTTTTATTTCTTTTTCTGCTCTGATTGCTGTGGCCAAAACTTCCAGAACTATGTTGAATAGTAATGGTGAAAGTGGGCACCCTTGTCTTGTTCCTGACTTTAGGGAAATGCTTTCAATTTTTCACCATTGAGGATAATGTTTGCTGTGGGTTTGTCATATACAGCTTTTATTATGTTGAGGTATGTTCCTTCTATTCTTGCTTTCTGGAGAGTTTTTATCATAAATCGATGTTGAATTTTGTCAAAGGCTTTCTCTGCATCTACTGAGATAATCATATGGTTTTTATTTTTCAATTTGTTAATGTGGTGTATTACATTGATTGATTTGCGGATATTGAAGAATCCTTGCATCCCTGGGATAAAGCCCACTTGGTCATGGTGTATGATCTTTTTAATGTGTTGTTGGATTCTGATTGCTAGAATTTTGTTAAGGATTTTTGCATCTATGTTCATCAGTGATATTGGCCTGTAGTTTTCTTTTTTTGTGGCATCTTTGTCAGGTTTTGGTATTAGGGTGATGGTGGCCTCATAGAATGAGTTTGGAAGTTTACCTTCCTCTGCAATTTTCTGGAAGAGTTTGAGTAGGATAGGTGCTACCTCTTCTCTAAATTTTTGGTAGAATTCAGCTGTGAAGCTGTCTGGACCTGGGCTTTTGTTTGCTGGAAGATTTCTGATTACAGTTTCAATTTCTGTGCTTGTGATGTGTCTGTTAAGATTTTCTATTTCTTCCTGGTTTCAGTTTTTGAAAATTGTACTTTTCTATTAATTTGTCCATTTCTTCCATGTTGTCCATTTTATTGGCATATAATTGCTAAGAGTAGTCTCTTATGATCCTTTGTATATCTGTGTTGTCTGTTGAGATCTCTCCATTTTCATTTCTAATTTTATTGATTTGATTTTTCTCCCTTTGTTTCTTGATGAGTCTGGCTAATGGTTTGTCAATTTTATTTATCCTTTCAAAGAACCAGCTTTTGGCTTTGTCGATTTTTGCTATGGTCTCTTTTGTTTCTTTTGCATTTATTTCTGCCCTAATTTTTAAGATTTCTTTCCTTCTACTAACCCTGGGGTTCTTCATTTCTTCCTTTTCTATTTGCTTTAGGTGTAGAGTTAGGTTATTTATTTGACTTTTTTCTTGTTTCTTGAGGTATGCCTGTATTGCTATGAACTTTCCCCTTATGATTGCTTTTACAGTGTCCCACAGGTTTTGGGTTGTTGTGTTTTCATTTTCATTTGTTTCTATGCAAATTTTGATTTCTTTTTTGATTTCTTCTGTGATTTGTTGGTTATTCAGCAGCGTGTTGTTCAGCCTCCATATGTTGGAACTTTTAATAGTTTTTCTCTTGTAATTGAGATCTAATCTTACTGCATTTCAGAAAAGATGCTTGGAATGATTTCATTTTTTTTGAATTTACCAAGGCTAGATTTATGGCCCAGGATGTGATCTATCCTGGAGAAGGGAACAGAGGATTCTTGACAGATCCAAAACAGCACACAGGAAGCCTCCTGTTAAATGCTTACTGACAATTCCCCCTATTTTATTACATTTGTAAAATGAAATTTGATTTGTTTCCAGTTGTAGGAACTATGATTAGAATGAACCAAGAGTAACACAAAATTGAAGCAAGTCTGGCCATGGGACCTTCTTCCCAGGGTCGTTGGAGATTTACTGGTAACCACAAATTACATCGAGATTGAAGAATCAAAAAGGAATCATTTCTTAAAGAGATAGAGGAGTTAAGACAAGTATATAGTTTGCAATTAATACAAGTTACAGAACATAAAGTGTTATTAAATTGTAAATTTCCTATGGCTATAACAAAAGGAAGTGGGACATAGGGCCGTATAAAATATGACTGATTATAGCCAAAGAAATAGATACTATGACGATTGTCCCTGTGAAATGTCCAGTCCAAGTTCCAGGTTCTTTGGTGCTTGCTGCAAGTTTCTAAATGTCCCTGTTCAGGCGCCACTTGTTGAGGTCCTTTAATGGACTGGAACCTGGTGGTCTGGAGTCAACGATAAGAAAGTAAAGGAGAGAGAAAGAGGTTGATATTCCTTGGTTTACTCAGAAAGCCAATAAAGTCCCTGACACGGGACTTGCTCTGTTCACGAAGGCCTCAGGCGCCCTCTCGAGGGGGTGAGGGTGCAGAGTGCCTTCTTGAGAGGCTCTTAGAAGCCCAGGCAGGAAAGTGAACCCAGAGAGCTTCTGCACTCCAGAAATTAGCCTGAAAAAGAGAGAGAGAGAGTGAGAAAGAAAGACACGGGGACCAAAGCTCTGATGGAGCAAAGGTGTTTTAATCAACATGGTGTGGCCATATATACTGTCTTACAAGGTAGTTATTCTCAGCAAAGATAAAGATTAAAATTCCAGACTTACAAAACATAGGCGATCCATATAAAAGAGAGAGAGAGTTGTAAACAATCACTTTTACCATATGGTTCATAAGAAGGAAGAGGGTACTTATCACTGTATTGAAAAACTAATGAAGGAAATGCCTGGATTCTTCAGCCCAAGGAGAGGCTTGCCTCTCTTCTTAATTCCTGAATATTCAGGAATTGATAAGGAACAAAGATTCCTGACAGATCCAAAACAGCACACAGGAAGCCTCCTGTTAAATGCTTCCTAACAAAGGAGCCCAAAACAGGATGTGCTGAGCCAGGAAGGATCTGGCGTGTCAGGGCTAGGCTTGTTTCTCAAGGGACCAGCAGGAGGGTGGGATTAGGCCAGGGTGGGACGTGGTGGGCAGGATGTTTGTTTGATGTGAGGACTCAGATGTGAGGGTGTTCACTTCCCCCTATTCTTCTCTGGGTATATCTGGGCCCAGAGAGTGTGTGTGGTTATTGCAGACACACAGAAGGCGGCTGCATCTGCAGAAGAGAGAACAACTGGATCTTGTTCACACTCAGCCAGAGGAAGTTTCCTGGGTAAGCAGGTGGCATAGGATCCCCACCCATCTCCCCATCCTCAGGATGAATGTCTGAGAAAAGGATGATCGACGCTAATTGACAGAAGAAGGAACTGGAAGCTCAAAGAGGTGAGGCCATGGCCCAAGGCAGTAGGTTAAGCAGGGGCAGAGCCTGGATGTGGAGGCAGGTGTGTCTGAGGGCTTCCTCCCGCCTTTGGGTCCCCTAAACAGAGCAGAGGGAGGGTGGCACCTGCTCAGGTGGGCTCAGCTCAAGATGTGGACTCCTGAGACATGAGCGGCAACCTCAGAAGGAAGGTGTATGTTCCAGGTACTCAGCCCTTTAGGAATTTGGAGAAAGTAGAGGAGGTAGAGGAGGATGAGGGAGTCACACCCTCTCTTCCTGTGCCACCTTGAAGCTACCCTCAGGGTGCTGTGCTGATGCTGATGCAGGGAAAAGGGTTTCTTCTGAGATGCAAGGAATAACAGTTTATTCACACACCCTGTCTCTGAAGAAGGACACGAGACCAAGCAGGGAGATGCAGGGCTTTGCCTTTCTACACTTGCTGGGTCCTCTGCTCAGGATGTGGTTTTGAGTGATGGGAGGTCCTATGTGGGGAAGACAACCCAGATGGAGTGTTTCCAAGCCAATTTGGGTCCTCTCAGCCATGCGCCTTCAAGCCAACCTACTGACACTGGGTTGTGGTAAAGGAAACTGCAAAGTTTATTGAGGGACATCAAGCAAGGAGTCCTATCAGTTCATTTCAGTTCAGCAGCTCAGTCGTGTCTGACCCTTTGTGACCCCATGGACTGCAGCATACCAGTCTTCCCCGTCCATCACCAACTCCCGGAGCTTGCTCAAACTCATGTCCATGGAGTCGGTGATGCCATCCAACCATCTCAGCCTCTGTAATCCCCTTCTCCTCCTGCCTTCAATCTTTCCCAACATCAGGGTCTTTTCAAATGAGTCAGTTCTTCTCATTAGGTGGCCAAAGTATTGGAGCTTCAGCTTTGGCATTTGTCCTTCCTGTGAATATTCAGGACTGATTTCCTTTAGGATTGACTGGTTTGATCTCCTTCCAAGGGATTCTCAAGAGTCTCTTCCAGCACCACAGTTTGAAATTATCAATTCTTTGGAGCTCAGCTTTCTTTATGGTCCAACTCTCACATCCATACATGACTACTGAAAAAACCATAGCTTTGACTAGATGGACCACTGTCACCAGAGTAATGTGTCTGCTTTTTAATATGCTGTCTACGTTTGTCATAGCTTTTCTTCCAAGGAGCAAGCTCCTTTTAATTTCATGGCTGCAGTCACCATCTACAGTGATTTTGGAGCCCGAGAAAATAAACTCTGTCACTGTTTCCATTGTTTCCCCATCTATTTGCCATGAACTGATGGCAAATTGAGTGGACTGGGTGCCACAATATTAGTTTTTTGAATGTTGAGTTTTAAGCCAGCTTTTTAACTTGCCTCTTTCACTTTCATCAAGAGGCTCTCTAGTTCTTCTTCTCTTTCTGCCATAAGGGTGGTGTCATCTGCATATCTGAGGTTATTGATATTTCTCCCGGCAATCTTGATTTCAGCTTGTGCTTCATCCAGCTCGGCGTTTTGCATGATGTACTCTGCATATAAGTTAAATAAGCAAGGTGACAATATACAGCCTTGACGTATTCCTTTCCCAATTTAGAATCAGTCCGCTATTCCATGTCCAGTTCGAACTATTGCTTCTTGACCTGCATACAGATTTCTTAGGAAGCAGTTAAGATGGTCTCGTATTCCCATCTCTTTAAGAATTTTCCACAGGAGTTCTGGTAGCTAGTGCTTAAAGGGCCCAAATTCCTGAATACCTTCCCAAAAAAGGTTTTCAGAAACAGGGTAAGGGAGAGCATTGTGAGTGTGTGATCAGCTCATGGATATTCTTTTGATGAGTAAGTGATGAGGTAACCAGGCTCAAAATCATCAAGCTTCTGGTTTCAACTGGTCTGGGGTCTACATCCTTGCAGTTAACATGCAGTAAACTTCTTCCATCTGGTGGTGCTTTTGGTATCTGCAACACAGCTCAAATGACATGATTCAGAATATTATCCATAGCTCTTGAGAAGGAAATAAAAGTTCTTGAATTTGTTTAATGGCTAAATAATTATTATTTTGTCTTGCTAACTCTTTTGTTTTGTTTGTTTCTACATTTTCTCACTTCTCTGAATTAATTTATTCTTTGGAACTTGGGGGAGGCCTAGGATGCTAACATTTTTTTTAGGTAAATAAGATAGGCAGAGGACATAGGGTGGAGGAGAGTTCTGTCCTGGGAAGGTGTCTTTGGGTCCTGCTTGGTCACATCCCTCTGTCCCCTGCCCCCTTTTTCAATACTCCTCAATTGTGAGGAGGAACAGGAATGAGACAGGAAAGGGAATAAAATTTTAGAAATAGAAGTTAATTATAAACCTGCCAGAGGAACTCATTTTTAGTTTCCATTCTCTTCTCACCTTTCCCCAAATTTTGAGGTAATAAAGCAATGACCGCTTTGGCTGCTTCCTGCTGAAATGCGGTGTGGTCCTGCCTCAATTTGGGGAATGGACACAGTATTGGAAATAGTCCCTAGACCCAAGCTTAGCACCAATATTTTGTTTCATAAAAACAAAATACATTTCTCTTTGATTGCTTTGTTATAGCACCTGAACAAATATTTGGAAATTAGTAGGTAAGGTAAGGATAATGATCAAAATGCACTATATGTTATTTTCGAAATTTATTCTTCTATTTTAGATGTCAACTAGGAAAGTAATTTTTCAGTATTTTCTCTTTATGCACCTTCTAGTAACCAGGTAACATCTTCAGTTCAGTTCAGTTCAGTCGCTCAGTCATGTCCAACTCTTTGCCACCCCATGAATCGCAGCACACAAGGCCTCCCTGCCCATCACCAATTCCTGGAGTTCACCCAAACTCATGAGCATCAAGTCGGTGATGCCATCCAGCCATCTCATCCTCTGTCATCCCCTTCTCCTCCTGCCCCCAATCCCTCCCAGCATCAGGGTCTTTTCCAATGAGTCAACTCTTCGCATGAGGTGGCCAAAGTATTGGAGTTTCAGCCTCAGCATCAGTCCTTCCAATGAACACCCAGGACTGGTCTCTTTTAGGATGGACTGGTTGGACCTCCTTGCAGTCCAAGGGACTCTCAAGAGTCTTCTCCAACACCACAGTTCAAAAGCATCAATCAGTGCTCAGCTTTCTTCACAGTTCAATGCTCACATCCATATACATGACCACTGGAAAAACCATATAGTCTAAATTTTGGTTTTAACTTTTTCAGGGGTATTAATCATCTATAACAGGAGCTATTGGCCACTCCACATGTCTCTTTTTCAAAAATGAAAATACAATTTAAATCAATTTTATTATCTTGTACTATAATCTAGTGTCTTCTTCTTGGAGGCAGTAGCTTGATATATTTCATTTGCCATTACCATTGCTAAAGTAAGAGAAAGTTTTTATAATTACAAGACGAGATCTTGAGGCTGTCAGGTTGCAGTTGGCAGCTGCTAGCAGATATTGTTTTGAGAACAGATGGTGGTATCTTTAAATCTGTTACAGTTTAGGAACCTCAAGTTCTTAGTAATAATATGTCTAAAACCATGTCCACAGTGGCCATTAGCTCCATTTTCGATGTCTGAACCACAGTTACTCCATTTTAATTTTTAAATGTATTTTTTTTCTTTTAATGGTTAAAGAATATAACAATGTATGTTTAATAGGTCATAAGCATGTTGTTTTGTTTAGCCTAAAGTTTAAATTAAATTCTGTATAAGCCAGAAAGTTTTTCCCATACTTAAGTATGTGAACATTTCCCCCATCATTTTGCCCTTTTAATTGCAAATTTTTCCATAGAAAGCACTGATAATCAATATATTTGTTCCTCGTTACCAGAGTGGTTGCTTCCTTCCATGAGTCCATCATATTCCTTGGTGCTAGCCCTACTTTTTATTTATATGTATGTATTTGCTTAATTATCCATGTTTAGGGAAAATTAATCAGACATAGGAAAAAAGTACAGAAGTATGCTGATGGGGAAGTACTATACTTAATATTGATGACTCTAAAGATGTGTCTATTAATTAACAAACCACAACCTTTAACTTTAGTACCAGAGATTAATTTAATCCTGAATATTGTTCAGGTCACAAAAACCTAAAATTCATTTGCATTAGTTTCTATTGTATTTAAAAATGTTTGATTTGCATGCTTTTACTTTTCTTTACCAGTTAAACAGAGCTCATTTAAAAGTTAATTTTGGTAAAAATTGCCCAAAGAAAAGAGTCTGATGCTGGGAAAGACTGAAGGCAGGAAGAGAAGGGGATGACAGAGGATGAGATGGTTGGATGTCATCACCAACTTGATGGACATGAGATTGAGCAAACTCCAGGAAATGGTGAAGGACATGGAAGCCCAGGGTTCTGAAGTCCATGGGACTGCAAAGAGTCAGACATGACTGAGCAGCTGAACAACAACAATAGTCCAAAGAAAACATAGTATTTATAATGTACAAATAGACATGCTATATCAATACAGTAGAGACATCATAGCTTCATTTTTAAACTTATTCATAAATCTGAGTACTTTAATACACAACAACTGTTTATAAATTTTACCTAATCTTCCCTCCTTGTTGTAGTTCAGTTCAGTTCAATCGCTCGGTTGTGTCCAACTCTTTGCGACCCCATGAACGACAGCATGCCAGGCCTCCCTGTCCATCATCAATTCCCAGAGTTTACCAAACTCATGTCCATTGAGTCAGTGATGCCATCCAACCATCTCATCCACTGTTGTCCCCTTCTCCTCCTGTCCTCAATCTTCCCCAGCATCAGGGTCTTTTCAAATGAGTCAGCTCTTCACATCGGGTAGTCAAAGTACTGGAGTTTCAACTTCAGCATCAGTCCTTCCAATGAACACCCAGGACTGATCTCCTTAGGATGGACTGGTTGGATCTCCTTGCAGTCCACGACTCTCAAGAGTCTTCTACAACACCACAGTTCAAAAGCATCAATTCTTTGGAGCTCAGCTTTCTTTATAGTCCAACTCTCACATCCATACATGACCACTGGAAAAACCATAGCCTTGACTAGACGGAACTTTGTTGACAAAGTAATGTCTCTGCTTTTTAATATGCTGTCTAGGTTGGTCACAACTTTCCTTCCAAGGAGTAAGTGTCTTTTAATTTCATGGCTGTGATCACCATCTGCAGTGATTTTGGAGCCAAAAAAGTAAAGTCAGCCACTGTTTCCACTGTTTCCTGATCTATTTCCATGAAGTGATGGGACCGGATGCCATGATCTTAGTTTTCTGAATGTTGAGCTTTAAGCCAACTTTTTCAGTCTCCTCTTTCACTTTCATCAAGAGGATCTTTAGTTCTTCACTTTCTGCTATAAGGGTGGTGTCATCAGCATATCTGAGGTTATGGGTATTTCTCCTGGCAATCTTGATTCCAGCTTGTGCTTCCTCCAGCCCAGCGTTTCTCATGATGTACTCTGCATATAAGTTAAATAAGCAGGGTAACAATATACAGCCTTGAGGTACTCTTTTTCCTATTTGGAACCAGTGTGTTATTCCATGTCCAGTTCTAACTGTTGCTTCCTTACCTGCATATAGGTTTCTCAAGAGGTAGATCAGGTGGTTTGGTATTCCCATCTCTTTCAGAATTTTCCACAGTTTATTGTGATTCACACAGTCAAAGGCTTTGGCATAGTCAATAAAGCAGAAATAGATATTTTTCTGGAACTCTCTTGCTTTTTCCATGATCCAGCAGATGTTGGCATTTTGATCTCTGGTTCCTCTGCCTTTTCTAAAACCAGCTTGAACATTTGGAAGTTCACGGTTCACGTACTGTTGAAGCCTGGCTTGGAGAATTTTGAGCATTACTTAAGTAGTATGTGAGATGAGTGCAATTGTGTGGTAATTTGAGCATTCTTTGGCATTGCCTTTCTTTGGGATTGGAATGAAAACTGACCTTTTCTAGTCCAGTAGCCACTGCTGAGTTTTCCAAATTTGCTGACATATTGAGTGCAGCACTTTCACAGCATCATCTTTTAGGATTTGAAATAGTTCAACTGGAATTCCATCACCTCTACTAGCTTTGTTTGTAGTGATGCTTCCTAAGGCCCACTTGAGTTCGCATTCTAGGATGTCTGGCTCTAGGTGAGTGATCACACCATCATGATTACCTGGATTGTGAAGATTTTTTCTGTACAGTCTTTTGTGTATTCTTGCCACCTCTTCTTAATATCTTCTGCTTCTGCTAGGTCCATACCATTTCTGTCCTTTATTGAGCCCATCTTGGCATGAAATGTTCCCTTGGTATCTCTAATTTTCATGAAGAGATCTCTAGTTTTTCCCATTCTATTGTTTTCCTCTATTTCTTTGCACTGATAGCTGAGGAAGGCTTTCTTTTTTTAAATTTTATTTATTTTAATTGGAGGCTGATTACTTTACAATATTGTATTGAGGAAGGCTTTCTTATCTCTCCTTGCTATTCTTTGGAACTCTGCATTCAAATGGGTATATCTTTCCTTTTCTCCTTTGCTTTTCACTTCTCTTCTTTTCACAGCTATTTGTAAGGCCTCCTCAGACAGCCATTTTGCTTTTTTGCATTTCTTTTTCTTGGGGATGGTCTTGATCCCTGTCTCCTGTACAATGTCACAAACCTCTGTCCGTAGTTCATCAGGCACTCTATCAGATCTACACCCTTAAATCTATTTTTCTCTTCCACTGTATAATCATAAGGGATTTGATTTAGGTCATACCTGAATGGTCTAGTGGTTTTCCCTACTTTCTTCAATTTCAGTCTGAATTTGGCAATAAGGAGTTCATGATCTGAGCCACAGTCAGCTCCTGGTCTTGTTTTTGCTGACTGTATAGAGCGACTCCATCTTTGGCTACAAAGAATATAATCAATCTGATTTCGGTGTTGACCATCTGGTGATGTCCATGTGTAGAGTCTTCTCTTGTGTTTTTGGAAGAAGGTGTTTGCCATAACCAGTGTGTTTTCTTGCCAAAACTCTGTTAGCCTTTGCCCTGCTTCATTCTGTACTCCAAGGCCAAATTTTCCTGTTACCCCAGGTGTTTCTTGACTTCCTAGCTTTGCATTCCAGTCCCCTACAATGAAAAGGACATCTTTTTTAGTATTAGTTCTAAAAGGTCTTGGAACACAAAGTGATGTTGGTGTCAGGATTTTCTGACTTATCCCAAAGGAAGTCCAGCTTGGTTCTTATCTCTAAGGAAAAGAACTTTGATCCCATCTCTTCACAAGTTTTTTTAAAGTTAGCATTAATTGAGCACCTACTCTGTGTCAGCGATCATGTGAAGCACTTTGCATGCATGATCTCAGTTTTCTCCACAATAAAATTGAACAGATGAAGAAACTAAGGCCAAAAGTAGTTCAGTAACTTGTCCAAGGTCACATAACCTGCCCCTTCCTTATGGGTTTCAACTCTTCTCAACCTGAGGCCGTTCACTGCCAACAAATGACATGGAGGAAACATTCCTGATGGGATCTTGAGAAGGAACAACCTTAGGATCCTGCCTGGAGGAGGTGTGTCTGCCAGGAGAAAGCTAGCCTGGGGGGATCTTCCCAAGAGGATCTGGATAAAATTCCTGGCACACTTGTGTGGTTTACCTGGACAGTTTGGCCTCAGCCACAAAACTCTCCCAGGCATTGTCTTCAGTGAGCAGGAACTGCAGTTCTTCCCTGTTTACTGTCTCTGGGAAATACTCAGTGATGACGTCAGTAAAGTTTTGCTCTCTACACATAAAAAAAAGAAAAAAGATTAGAAGAAAGTATGGTGGAACCTAAATGATATTGAGTTTAAAGTGGCTCGTCAGTAAAGCATCTGCCTGCAATGCAGGAGACACATGAGATGCAGGTTCCATCCCCAGGTCAGGAGTATTCCTTGGAGGAGGAACTGGCAGCCCACTGCAGTATTCTTGACTGGAGAATCCCATGGAGAGAGGAGCCTGGCAGGCTATGGTCCATGAGGTTGCAAAGTTTGGACACGACTGAGTGACTGAGCAAACAAGAACTCACATAAAGTGGCTCAAGTTCACCTTCCTGAGCAAAAGTCATCTGGGATACTGTTAATGGATTCACCTGGGCTTACAGGTAGTCTTCTGGGTACAGCTTCTGGGTGTCTGCAGGGGTGCTTGAGATCAGTAGGAGCAGTATCTGCCTGAGGCAGTCACACCTGGTAAGCAGGTGTTTATATATGGGAGCACTGGGCAAATGCCCTAACACAGCATGGGGGAGGGCCGATGCTAGAGAAAGAGGTTTCCACCTGAAACTAACACATTCCAGGTAGAGGGGACAGCAGCACACTGGGCAGGACCTACTGTGTGGCAGGCACTGGCCCAGGACATGACACACATGATATTTCACCCCCATGAACACGTAGGGAAACGTTATTTCCATTTTACAGGTGAAGTCAGTTAAGGAGCTCCAGGTCACACAGGTGGGATGCGGCAAAGGCCAGACTGGGGTTTAGCTCAGGGTCCACTGACCCTCGCAGAGCAGCTGTGTGGACAGCAGGGAAAGAACTGGAGGAAGCAGCCTCTGTGGTGATGCCCCAGGGCCTGCGAGCAGGAGGCTGAGACCAAGGGAGAGGTCAGGAGAAGCTCTGGGATGCTGGGAGGCCACCTTCCCTGCCCCTCCTGGCCTTGGGGACTCCCCCTGCTGTCCCCCCTCCCTGTCCTGCCCGCACTTCTGAGTCAGTTGCTAATGACAGTGGGAGAGGAAGTGAGCACCTTAACTGATGCTCTCTTGAGAGAACCAACCCTATTTCCTTTTAGGTTCCCCAGAAAAGAGTCATCATGGGCAGAGGAAAGAGGGTTAGCCCTCTCTTGTAGACTTTCCTGAGTTACTAAGACTCTGGACTTCCTATAAAGTCCTCCAAAACAGACCTATTGTCAAGTGGAAATAAGTTGAGGTAGAAAAGAGGAGTGTGCTCTCAGCCCTTCCTGTGAGCTCTGCATCCATCCAAATGGCCTTGATCACCCAGCCTGGGCCGCTGGGACCAAAGTCACTGGTGTCATTGTTGCCTTCACGGACAAGACTACAGGGACCTAGACATCACCAACTCAATGGACATGAGTTTGAGCAAGTTCCAGGAGTTGGTGATGGACAGGGAAGCCTGGCGTGCTGCAATCCATGGGACTGCAAAGAGTGGGACACACGACTGAGTGACTGAACTGAACTCAACTGAGACTATAAAGGTTGTAGGTAACATGCTCAGAATGGCTAAGTGGTGGTCTTAGGGCCCTCTCCCAGGTACCATGGGAGCAGAGCAGGGGACTTCCTGGGGATTTCTCGGACCAAGTGTTGCCAGAATTGGGCTTTGAAAGATGAGCATAACTTTGCCACGTGGTAGGAGCAGGTGTTTCTGGAAGAAGGATCTGAGGTAGGAAGTGCCTGGAACCTGAATGAGTGTGCCCCTTAACAGCAGGAGTATGACCAGTATGCAGTGAGCAGCTGGTATCTTCTGGGACTGTGCCAAGTGCTGGCAGTGCGAAGGTGAATAAGGCAGGCAGGCTGGCGAGTGAGGGTGGATGGAGAGGGTGGAGGGGCTGGAAGAAGGCCATGGAGTAGACGGAGCACTATTGGCAAAGGACCTCACAGTCTGTTGGTGGTGGGTCATCCTTCACAGAGCCCAAGGCACAACGTACTTGGTCATGAAGGACTGAACAGGATAGGACTGGGCTTGTGTATCTAAGGGAGTCAACAGGGAGGATGGGATTAGCTCAGGGTGGGGCCTGGTGGGCAGGGTGTTTGTTTAATCTGAGCAACCCAGATGTAAGGACATTCACTTTCCCTTTTGCTTCTCCAGGTATATCTGGGCCCAGAGGGTATATGTGGTTTATTGCACAGCTGGTGGCAGCATCTGCAGAGCTGAGAACAACTGGATCTTGTTCACATTCGGCCAGTGGAAGACTCCTGGGTAAGCATGGGGAAGGACTCCTCCCATCTCCCCATCCTCAGGACAACTGCCTGAGAAAAGGATGATTGTCACTAGTTGACAGAAGGAAACAGAACCTCAGAGAGATGAGGTCATGGCCAGAGGGGCAGGTTAAGCAGGAGCAGAGCCTGGATGTGGGGGCAGGTGTGTCTGAGGGCTTCCTCCCACCCCCAACACCTCTAAACGGTGCAGAGGGAGGTTGACACTTGCTCAGGTGGGCTCAGCTCAGGATGTGGACTCCTGAGACGTGAGTGGTGACCCCAGAAGGAAGGTGGGTGTTGGGGGTGCTCAGCCCTTGGGAAATTTAGAAAAAGCAGATGGGTAGAGGACAGGAGAATCAAAGCTTCTTCTCTTATGGCCTGGCCACATTGAGGCTGCCCCCAGGGTAGGGAAAGGGTTCCTTTTGAGGTACAAGGACTCCAGGTTCATCACCACCCTGTCTCTGAGTGTCTGCTCAGTGCCAGGTCCTAGAGGGAAACTGAGGCCTGAGAGGGGAAGGACAGGAGACCAAGTGGGTAAATGCAGGGCATTGCCTTCCTGTGCTCTCTGGGCCCTCAGCTCAGGGCTGCCCATGATGGTTGATCATGTGTGGGGAAGATGGTCCAGATGGAGGAAGTGAGAAGGGCTTACTACACAAGGTCTACATTCAGTTCAGTTCAGTTCAGTCACTCAGTTGTGTCTGACTCTTTGTGACCCCATGAATCGCAGCACACCAGGCCTTCCTGTCCATCTCCAACTCCCAGAGTTCACTCAGACTCACGTCCATCGAGTCAGTGATGCCATCCGGCCATCTCATCCTCTGTCGTCCCCTTCTCCTCCTGCCCCCAATCCATCCCAGCATCAGAGTCTTTTCCAATGAGTCAACTCTTTGCATGAGGTGGCCAAAGTACTGGAGTTTCAGCCTTATCATCATTCCTTCCAAGAAATCCCAGGGCTGATCTCCTTCAGAATGGACTGGTTGGATCTCCTTGCAGTCCAAGGACTCTCAAGAGTCTTCTCCAACATCACAGTTCAAAAGCATCAAATCCTTGGTGCTCAGCTTTCTTCACAGTCCAACTCTCACATCCATACATGACTACTGGGAAAACCATAGCCTTGACGAGACGGAACTTTGCTGGCAAAATAATGTCTCCGCTTTTGAATGTGCTATCTAGATTGGTCATAACTTTCCTTCCAAGGAGTAAGCGTCTTTTACTTTCATGGCTGCAGTCACCATCTGCAGTGATTTTGGAGCCCCAAAAAATAAAGTCTGACACTGTTTCCACTGTTTCTACATAACGTCTACATTATGATCCTGGTTTTGTAATATTAAGATAAAAGTCAAACTGTAGACACGTTAGTGTAACAGGAGGGGTGTAGGCTTAGATCTATGTGTTTAGACAGGCAGAGAGAAACTTAGGAACTTTGGGGTTATTAAAATCATATTCCTGGGGCTTCCTTGGTGGTCCAGTGGTTAAGACTACCTGCTTCCACTGAAGGGGTTGTGGGTTCAGTCCCTGGTTGGGGAATTAAGATCCCACATAGTGGGCAGTGCAGCTAAAAAAAGAAAAATAAAAAAATAAAAACAGAATGTACATTTTGATCAGTTTAAACAAAATAAAAGAAAATCACATTCCCTACTTATATAACAGTGTCTGAAGGCCTGGACTTGGCCTCTACCCTGCCCATGGAGAGCTGTGTGACCCTGGACAAGCCACCTCCCCAGGGAGTGTTTGTTCAGTTCTCTTACCCATTTTAAAAAGCTGGTTTCAGTCTGCTCATATGGGTTTGTAGCTCCTCTGTGTGTTGGGGACATTCACCTTTATCCTTCTAAGTATTGCAGACATTGTCTCCAGATCTCTTGCATTTTGATTTGGTTTATGGTATCCTTAGCAATTTCTAATTTTTAAGAGGTCCAATGGTTTCTGGGATTTGTGTCTTGGTGAGACAGTTTTCCTCAAGTTAGCAGAATTTTTGCAGTATGTTTTGCATAACGTTTTCGTTTCTTCCAGTACGTTTGTAGGTTTTTTTTCATTCTGGTTTACCTTTAGGTCCCTTTAGGTTTCACTAATTGATTAGAGCTTTTTATTTCTTCTTCTTCCTCCTTTTCTTCTGCCTTCTACCTTCTCCCTCTTTCCTTTTTTCTCCTCCTCCTCTCCTGCTCTCCCAGACTCCCTACCTTCCTTCCTGCATGTCTGCTGCTTTATCTCCTTAAAGCAGGATTTACTTAACAGGTACCTACTGCAATCAAAAAGGAATACACTGCTTTTTTCTGCCTTTAAAGGAGCCTCCAGTGCAGTAAGGCATTATTCAGATTTTAGCAGGAGCCCATATCTTTCCACAATTCTCTCTTCCTCTTTCTCCTGCTGTAAAAATATCATGGCTGGAGTAAGGAAACATGAGGAAGTACAGGTGTTTCCTGCCACCTGAAAGTACAGTACAGCTTTCCTACAAAAGCTTTCCTAAACCAAGATGGCCTAGTGTGAAGAAGATATAGGCCTCACTTCACAGTTTGCTGGCAGAGGGTGATCTTTTGGAAAGCAAGGGACGTCCATAAATGGAAACACTCAGAAATCTAACGGCTCTGTCAGAAAGAGCTTCTATCAAGACAGATAAGGAAAACAAATGGAATTACCCAACTGCAGGTAAAAGAGGTGTGGTGCTGTGTCTTCAAGAAGTTGGTGGTTTCATGTCCCACTAATGGGTCCCACATCTTGTATTTTAGCCATGCTGTGTCTGGGTGGGGGGAGGGAGCCCTGGAGGCCCTGGAGCAGGAGGAGCCGCAGAGAAGAGACAGGGCACCTGCCCAGTGCTGGGAGCTGCAGAAACTCCACACAAACAGACCCGCAACCAGGAAAGTGCAAGGTTCCAGGGGGGCCTGGAGAGGAACCGGGGGAGACAGCAGGGGGAGGAGGCTTTGGAGTGGGAACTCTAATTACAGGTAACATTTCACCTGGTGAGGCAGGTGGGGAAAGGCCTTGCAGGGGGAGGGGCACCCTGAGCGAAGGCCTGGAGGCTGGGGGGGAATCAGAGTCCAGGCATCTGGGAGTCCTCCAGGGCCCCTGGTCCAGGACCCATGGAGTCAGGAGGATGCGGAAGACAGGAGTAGGAGCATCAGGAGGGCCTGGCGATGGGCTAAGGACTCTGCACTTGATCCTGCCCTAACCCCTCCTTCCCTGCCCAAGGTGGATAACTTGCAGCCACATGGAGCGAGATGTTTGGTGAGAACCTCTGCCCACATGGAGGGGAAGCCTCTGCATCTGGCCATATAGTTAGGTGGGGAGTCTTTTCAGGGTTCTCCTTACTCCCACTGATAGGCTTTTTGGGCAGTGACCTACCAGAGGCTAACAGAGGAGGATGCCCTGGATTCTAATCCAGCAGCAGAAGCACTGTGCAGCATCCACACCCAGCTGAGGCCCCAGACAAGTGTCAGGACCAGGACAAGAATGGCAGGGAAGGATGGAAGGATGAGGTGGACAGTCCAAATGCATTTTCAAGTGTTTGGCATCATCCAGGATCAGCCCTTTCTGCCCAAGCTCTCCTCCTCTCTCTGCCTTGGCTCTTGGTCCTTGTGTTTCAATTGGCTGCCCTGGCTCCTGGCGTCCTACAGCTTCGAGGCAGAGAAGGAGGCAGGGAACCAGCCAGCTCTACTCTCCCACGTGCCTGGAGATGGGCCTGTCTGTATAAATTCTCTCCCATCCACACAGTCAGTGCCCACAGCCTCCGCCACCAGGCATACTCCCTAGTAATCAAGCTGATGGTTACTATTCTTGAGGGGAACCCTGGGCATTGCAGAGGGAAGGTGATAGAAAGATTCTAGGATCAGGGCTCAGGTTAGGGGGGTTGGGGGAAACTCTAAGGAAGTTGGGCCACTCTAGACTGGGTGCTGTAGAGAATGGCAGGGGCGGTTTTACCAGTGATTGTCTCAGTAACTCTATCTACTGAGAGGGGAGACCAGAGCAAGGATAAAGGTGCAATTGGTAAATAAAAAGCAGTCGTGATTTTCAGCCAAGGCAGGGAGTGTGAAGACTCTGGGTTCCTGTCACCACCACCCCTGCTTTTTAATTATTATTATTGTTAGCAGCAAAGTGAGAAGAAGCCAGATATGGGATCTTGAGCCCAGAAAGTGGGTGGGATCCAGTTCTCCAGGAAGAAGGTTTCTGACCTTGGGCAAATCACAGAACATCTATGCTTCAGCTTCCTTAGCTGTAAATGGGGATACAGTGGTACACACCTCCTGGTTATCAGAACAATATGGATTATAATTTATAAAGTCTTAGAGTAACTACCAGTGCAGAGCAAAACCAGAAATACAAGCCACTCTCACGAGTAGCTGTTACTGTAACTATAAGGACCTTTACTATCATTTCAGTCAGGTCTCAGCAAGAATACTTAAATAAGTATTCTTTTGCCTTCTTAAAATACTGCCTTAGTATAATTAACACGCTTATTTTCTCATTTCCCAACACAAGATAGTCACAACCAGAACCAAAAGAAGTTCTCTCTATATAAAGATCTGCTATTTAAAAAAATAACAGAGAACTGGCAAGACAAAGGATGGACACCATCGCATATGATATGTGTGAATGTAAATTTGTACAGTTTCTTTGCATGACAAAGTAGCTTAAGTATGAAAAAATGTTAGGTGTTGATACCCTTGGATCCAGTCATTCTACTTCTAGAAATAGCTTAATGAAAGAATCTTAAATGGAGGCAAAGTTTTATGCAAGAAGAGTGTTCTTTGCACTATTACTTACATAAAGAATTAAAAACAGCCTGAAGTCCAACAATCAGGAGTGGACAGCAAAGATGACACCGTTCGGGTCCTCAGCTGACCAAGGCAGGGCTGCAGGGATTGGAGTGGGGCTGGTGGGAGTCCAGAAAAAAGGTTTGTGGGATAAAGGCTATTGCAGAAGCGAGGAAGATGTGGTCTGTGGGAGCTATAGCACCGGGAACTATCAAGGCAGAGACTCGAGCACAGAGTGCATAACATCATTTTGCAATAAAAAGAGTCATTTTCCGATTAACATGCATCCACAAATAGACATTTTGTACATTAAAGCAAGTAGAGCATAGTCATCACAAACCTGGAATTTGGATCAGAAAGACTTGGGTTCAAGGCCGGGCTCCAGCAGAAATGGGAAAACTTGGACTGACCTAAGTTTACGTGAGTTTCAGAGGCCTGCACGTCATAGACAGTGGATCAATATCACCTATAATCAATTAGTAACACAAGCATTCCCAACCTCATGTAATTTCCAGGGGATTCCCTTCCTACCTGATCTTCTGTGTCTGGTTTTATTGCTCCTATAACTTCGCAGATGGCTCTCTCCTGTCTGATTATCCTCTCTCGTACCCCAACAGGAGAGCAGAACTTTGGGGAGGACGGCGGGAGGATGAGTAACTTTCCTTAACAAGTGATCTGCAGAGCCCAGGGGACAGAGAACCATGCTGGGTTAAGGCCCAGGTGGCACTGGTGGCCGTCCCAGGTGAAACCACCCAGGACCTCGCCCCTCGCTGCTCCCTCAGCCACTGCTCACGTGCAATCAAGCCCACAATCTGTTTTCTCTTCCCCAAGGGTGAAAGGACACCTCCTTCCAGCCTGACACAGACCGGTGAACTGAAGGGAGATCTCTGAGACCCTGCTGCTGCCACCATGAGCTCAGAAGATCCCAAGGACCACTCAGGTAGTCAGCCACCACCTCTCTGGCAGGTTCCTACTTGTGACCCAGAATTGAGGGTGGTGGCTCCAGGCCAAATTAACCTGCCCAGTAATCAAGAACCAAGAAAGGCGTGGATAAGCATCCCCCAGAGAGGCAATGGGGAGTCCCCTGACACTTGGTGGTCTGTCCCCACAGCCTCTTTCCTGGTCCTCTCCTCAGGGAGCCACTTGACAAGATGCTAACTTCCTCCCCTTGCCTCCTGACCCCCAGCTAATGACTCAGAAGTGAGGCCAGGACAGCCCATGGAGGGGGGCAGGCACAGCAGAGCAAGTCCCCAAGGCCAGGTGGGACAGAGAGAGGAGGTCCCCTGGAGTTTCTCCTGCCCTCTCCCTTGGTCCAAACCTCCTTCTGCTCCCAGACCCTGGGGTGTCAACACAGAGGCTGTTTCCTCCACCTCTTGCCCTGCTGCCCACCCAGCTGCCCTATGAGGGTCAGCGAACTCTAAACTGAATCCCAATCTGGCCTTTGCTGCCTCCCATGCCTGCCTCTCAGATCTGGAGCACCTTACCTGACCTAACCTGTAAAATGAGAAGAATATTTCCCTATGTTGTGATGAAGACCAAATATAATGTGTGTCCGTGGCCTGGGCCAGGGCCTACCACATAGTAGGTCCTGCCTAGTGTGGTGCTGTCCCCTCTACTTGGAATGTGTTAGTTCTGAGTAGAAACCTCTCCCCTTCTCCAGAATCCCCTCTCTCCTGTGCTGTGCTAGGGCACCTGCCCAGTGCTCCCATGTATAAACACCTGATTACCAGGTGACTGCCTCAGGCCGTACTAGTTCTATTGTTCTCAAATGCCCAAGCAGACACCCAGGTGCTCAATTATTTCCTCCATCCACACCACCCTAATCAGTCAACACACAGATCTAGTGCTGTGGGTTCCCTCCATGTGAGCCCTGAGTGATGCTCACATTTCTCCCTTAGTGGTGCATGAGAAAAAGAAAACCTAAAGCACTTAATACTTCAGAGAAGAGAGAGAGGAAGAGATCTGACATCTCTTCATTTAATAAGGACACTGATATTACTGAATTGAGGCCCCACACTTAAGGCCTTATTTCACCTAATTACTGCCTTAAAGCCCCCTATCTTCTAATACAGTCATTGCAGAGTGGGTGGGTCTGGGCATTAACTTATGAATTGGGGCTGGTGCATACAGTCCACCTGAGATCCCAGATAAATCCATCAACAGCATGCTAACTTCCTCCCCTTGCCTCCTGACCCCCAGCTAATGACTCAGAAGTGAGGCCAGGACAGCCCATAGAGGGGGGCAGGCACAGCAGAGCAAGTCCCCAAGGCCAGGCGGGAAAGGTGAAAGGTGAACTTTTACCACTTATACTTGATACCATTTACATCACACCATAGTTTACTCGAATCTTCAATTTTTATTTTTCTGTCTAGAGAGCCAAAGCTTTTTTGATGATGTCCTTGAGTATTTCCAGGGGAGTGTGAGATGGGAACAACTGCAATTCCTGCTCACTGAAGACAAACCCTGGGAGAATTTTGTGACTGAGGCCGATTTGTCCAGGTAACCATTCAGGTACACCAGGAATGTCCCCAACATGCCCCCAGGAAGATTCTCCTAGGCTAGTTTCCTCCAGGAAGATCCTATGGTTGGGGCCGAGGATGTTCCTCCTCAAGATCCTATGTGGAATGTTTCCTTCGTGCTATTTGTTGGCATTAAATGACGTTGGGTTGAGAGGAGACGAAACCTGCAAGGAAGGGCAGGTTATATGACCTTGGACAAGTTACTGAACTACTCTCTGCTTCATCACCTGTTCAGTTTTACTGTGAGGACACTGAGATCATGCACACAAGTGCTTTTCATGATTGCTGACACAGAGTAGCTGCTCAATCAATCTTAATTTTAAAATAAGGTTGTTGGGAAGAATCAGGGACCTTCTTCCTGAGGATGAGAAAAAAGAAGGAATTCCTTTGGTTCAAGTTGGAAAATCTTGACCCAAACATTATTTTGTGTTCCTGGGATTCTGACTAGAGTTCTTTCATTCCCCATCTTAGGAATTATACCAACACTGCAGGTTCCTGCTGTCCAGTAAGGCAGAGAGGCTGGAGGGGAACTGGTTGGACCTGGTGGGATCCTGAATCTAGCCCTGCCCAACTCTGGGCCTGTGGGTTTCAGACCCTGAGTCTCAAATTTGTTATGTATTATGTGTCCAGTGGGAATAGCAATTCAATCTGATGGATTGTAGTGATGGCCTCAGAGTAAACTGCAGAGTCAGTGGTGGGGAACAAAAGGCAATCATCTTGTCCAAAGAACCAGGGAGGCCTGGACCAGGGTCAGACCTAAGGGTCAGGGTGGAGCAGAGGGTCCAGGTTGAAGGACTAGTAGGCAGACTTGGGCAGCAGGCCAGGACTAGAGTGAGGAGAGTGGGCCCTAAGGACACAGAACTGAAGGGGCTGTGACCCAAGCAGAGGTCCTGGGAGTGGGAGAGGGAACATTTCTTCCCTTCCTGACGGGATCCCCTCGAGCTGGGCTAGAGGGCCCTGGGTGACCCTGCCCTCCATACCCTGCCTGGGACCTGGATTCTCACTCCATCTGGGACCCTCTTCTAGTCTACATGGAGCTGCCCTGTCACTGGGAAGGCCGTGTGGCTCAGGGAGCCCTCCAGGGTCATAGTAAGTGGCTGTGATTGTGTGTCATTTGAGTGATTCTGAGGAGCCTCACGCATCCCCACCAAAGAGGAAACCACTTCCTCCACCAGCTGTGCAAGTGCTGCTTCAGGCTCAGCCATTCAGATGGGTGTTTCCTCAAGCCTCTTGATTCTTTAGAGGTTCCATAAAGTTGCACATGGCCTTGGAGTGCAGGCTCATGATGCTGTCACAAATTAACATGTAACCCCTGAGAGGTCAGGGGTGCTCGGCGCTGGCTCAGGAGTCAGTGATGTGGGCTGGAAGGCCCAGAAGGAACAGGGTTCACAGCTTCCCAGTCAATATGGGCAGTGGACAGACCCAGTGTCTTTCTGCTGAGAAGGCCAAGGGTATCAGGCTTGGGTGAGAGCAGATGCCAGGCAAAATGATCGTTAAGGGTCCTTCTAGCTGAGTTTTGATTGAAAAGAAATAAAATTCTAGGCGCAAAGTTAGCCAATCTCAAAAGTATGAGGGCTCAGTCCTGGGACTGTTCTTACTTTTCCCATCAAGGGCAAATTTGGGGATTCCCACAACCACCCTCAGATTCTAGAACTCCATAGAAGGATGCACAGACTCACTTAAAGCTTCAGGATCCCAGTTATGATTTATTACAGGAAAGGATGCAGTTTCCCATCAGCCACAGGGCAGATCTGGGCAGGTTTCACACACGAAGTTTCCATTGTCCCCAGGATGCATTACTGTCCTGGATCCAGTATGGCAGGACACATGGAGCACTGCCCACCAGAGATGCTCACCCTATTTAACAACAAATTACCCTGACCCATCATCTCCAGCCTGTCCCAGAGCTCAGACTATTGCCCTAGAGCCCAGCTCCTCCAGAGGTCAGAACAGATACCACGTGACCCAGAGGCCCACCACATGTCAACTCATCAGACTCTCCAGTTGCCAAAGTCCCAGGCAGACGAGGACATTCTTATCAGCCAGAATATTCTTGAGGCCTAGTTACCACATCCTAGCAGCCAAGAGCAAAGAACAAGAGGACTCCTCACTATACACTAAGGTCCCTGAATGAAGAGTTTTCTGCTCTAATCCCAATCAATTCTCTTTATCTGTGAAGTTCCCATTTTACACACATTCTGGAAGTGATGGTATTGGTCTGCCTTTGAGGTGTCTTTATCAAATATCTCTCTTAAGTTAAAGGTATCCTAAGATGACCTTTGCTTATGTATTCCATGATTGAATAAGTACATGGAGCACTAACAATATCCAAATGAGGGTTTGCTGCTGCTACTGCTAAGTCACTTCAGTCGTGTCTGACTCTTTGCGACCCCATAGATGGCAGCCCACCAGGCTCTGCCGTCCATGGGATTTTCCAGGCAAGAACACTGGAGTGGATTGCCATTTCCTTCTCCAATGCATAAAAGTGAAAAGTGAAAGTGAAGTCTCTCAGTCATGTCCGACCCCCAGCGACCCCATGGACCACAGCCTTCCAGGCTCCTCCATCCATGGGATTTTCCAGGCAAGAGTACCGGAGTGGGGTGCCATTGCCTTCTCCTGAAATCAGTAATAGACTTATGTAAAAATGCTAACTCTGGTTCTGCGTAATTACTTGAAAAAAAATAGAAAAAAAGCAAAGTTGAAATCCCAAAATATCTTCATGACATTCTGACATTATTAATGAGAAATGACAATGAGCATGGTGATGTTTGTCATAGCTGTGAAATAAAATGATACTGCCAGAGCTTTTAATCTCTTTCGGAACACCGCCCTTTATATTTCAGAGTAATTAGAAAGGAAACTTTGGGAAGATTTGCTGTGGTTTTTGCTTGTTTGGTCGATTGGAGAACAAAGGTGCCTAGCCGTTTTCTGACTTCTGAATTGGCCTATAGACATCGTGGTCCACCAGATCTGTCAGTAGCTAAAAGTTCCACGGCCAGATTCCATTTTCCCCTTGAGAAAGTCAAACAGTGGATTCCCAAACTGCTTTAAACAGTCTCTGGGGTGTAAGACTCATACATCGGTCATTATTCATCCAAAAGCCTCAAAGATTATCTTTTGTGTTATATTATCTTGAGTTTATGAATTGAGAAATGAAAGGGACTTACCAAAAAACACATTATGAATTAAAGTCACAGACTTAAACAAGCTCTCTGGGTCTCATCCAATGGTCAAATCAATTGTAATGGATCCTCATCTTTTAAAGTTTGTTTTCGATTTTGAAAAAAAAGACGTTTGAACTTTTATGTTTTGAAAATAAAGGTATATGATAAAAAATTCGAACAGAAGCAAAGCTGAAAGTAAAAACTCCAATCTAGTCTGCATATCTTTAGAAAATAATTTATTTTTTGCATATATAATCATATGCATATTGGAGAAGGGCATGGCAACACACTCAAGGGAGGTTGGAAAAAATTTTACATTAGTAAAATTCTTGTGATTTATAATAAAATCTCTGTGGTTTATGCAGGATAGAGCTTGTTGAGCCTGTTTCATAGACAAGCAAACTGTCTTTCTAAGGCTTTAATGTTCATTGTTACAGGGAACAGGCAGATGTACTCCGTGAATATCTGACCAAGGTGCAAACAGTCTTGGCTGGGGAGGACCAAGACAGGCTCCAAAAATACCAGCAGAAAAAGGAGAGGTTTTTGAAGGAGTTTCCTCAAGTAAAAGAGGAGCTGAAGGAGAGCATAAAAAAGCTCCATGAGCTCGCAGACAATGTTGACAAGGTGCACAGGGACTGCACCATCTCCAATGTGGTAGCTTCCTCCACCGGCATTGCGTCTGGCGCCCTGAGCATCCTTGGGCTGGTTCTGGCACCCTTTACAGGAGGCCTCAGTCTGGGACTCTCAGCTGCTGGAATAGGGCTGGGAGCAGCATCTGCTGTAACAGGTATTTCCACCATGGTGGTGGAAAATGTAAACCTGTCATCAGCAGAAACCCAGGCCGGTCACATTAACACAGCTGAAATAAAATGCTATGTAAATGATCTCTACCAAGTTAAAGATTTTGGGAGGCATATTCGTGCCATCAGGGTGGCCAGAGGCAACCCTGAATTACTACCCACTGCTCAGCACTGCATAACCACTGGGCAAGTCCTTGTCCAAAGTGCCCAGCATGTGAGTACACATTTCAGAGGCACAGCTCTGGCAGCGACTAGAGGAGCCCGCATCGGGGGTGGAGTTCTGTCAGCTTTATCCATGGGGCTGGACGTGTACTCCCTGGTGAAAGATGCACAGGAATTGCAGGAGGGGGCAAAGACAGCATCGGCTGAGAACATGAGGCAAAAAGCCCAGGAGCTGGAGAAGGAGTTGGAGAAGCTCACCTGGATCTATGAGAGTCTGCAGTAGGGCCCGACTGGGCCACCCCTAGAGCAATGCAGGGACCAGGGACGCGTGCAGGGTCAAGGGGAGAAAGCACTTACTGTGGACTGAAGAAGACACTGAGGGCAGAATAAGGGAGAGACAGGGAGACTAGCAATGAGAGGCCAGGAATAGGGGAGCTTTGAAAATGGGAGAAAGCCAAAGAGTTAGGGCTGTAGAGATCCAGCACAAGTAGCAGGGGCTCCTCTATCGCCCTCCCCAGGGTCTGATATTCTAGCAAGAAGGGTTTCCCCTGGTGATGGTCTCTAGCCCTACTTCTCCAGCATCAACTCACCTTTGAACTTAGCAGGGAGTGACTTGTTTGTTTCCATGTTTTATTAAAGTATAGTTGATTTACAATATTGTATTAGCTTCAGGTATATAGCAAAGTGATTCCATTATACGTGTATCTATGTACATATTTATCCTTTTGAAATTTTTTATAAGTTCTTCAGCTCAGTTCAGTTAGTCGTTCAGTCATGTCCAACTCTTTGCAACCCCGTGGACTGCAGCACGCCAGGCCTCCCTGTCCATCACCAACTCCCGGAGTTTACCCAAACTCATGTCCATTGAGCCGGTGATGCCATCCAACCGGTTCATCCTTTGTCGTCCCATTCTCCTTCCATCTTCAATCTTTCCCACCATCAGGGACTTTTCAAATGAGTCAGCTCTTCGCATCAGGTGGCCAAAGTATTGGAGTTTCAGCTTCAGCATCAGCCCTTCCAATGAATATTCAGGACTAATTTCCTTTAGGATGGACTGGTTGGATCTCCTTGCTGTCCAAGGGACTCTCAAGAGTCTTCTCCAACACCACAGTTCAGAAGCATCACTTCTTCAGCGCTCAGCCTTCTTTATGGTCCAACTCTCACATCCAAACTTGACTACTGGAAAAATCATAGCTTTGACTACAGGGAACTTTGTCGGCAAAGTGATGTCTCTGCTTTTTAATACGTTGTCTAGGTTGGTCATAACTTTTCTTCCAAGAAGCAAATGTCTTTTAATTTTATGCCTGCAGTCACCATCTACAGTGATTTTGGAGCCCAAGAAAATGAAGTCTATCACTGCTTCCATTTTATCCCCATCAAGGAGGGTTGCATGATGCCAAATTCTCTCCCCATTCATGGAAGATGGAGAGATGTGGACAGCAGAGTGGGACCCAGAGTCTCTGTGAAGGAAGAGTTCAGGCAGCTTTCCCCCTGAGGTGGGGCTGTCCCAGAAGGGAGTTGACACTTGATGCCAGTTGCAGAGGGACCCCATTGGCCCTGCCAGACTCAGCTCCCTGTGGCCCCTAGGGACTTGGGCCTCTGAGCTCTCTTCTTTGGACGAGCGGTAATTGATGTTTATGACTCATCTTGAGCTAACAGGGAGCATTTACGGAAGGAAAGTACATTTTTAGACTACTGGAAGGTTGAAGGATTTCTCTTCCTCTAAGGAAATGGCATCCTCCAGAAAACAGACTGACCTGCCAGTTTCCCCACAGGGGGCCAGTCTGAACCTTAGTTTTCCCAGGTGCCATTAGGAGAGTAAATGCTTCCATCACAGGGCTGTGGTAGCTTGCACGATGTTGAGTGTGAAAGTGTTTTACAGTCTGTAAAGCATTCAGGTGCTGCTATGTTTTCCCACAAAGGTTCAGCTTTAACAAATATTGTTTCAATATTTGAAAATTGTCAAATTTACCATTTTACCCACTTTTATGTGTACAGTTAAGTGGTATTAAGGACACTCGCATGATTGTACAACGAGCATCACCATCCATCCACAGAATGTTTTACATCAAAAATAAAACTCTGTTGCAATTATATACGAATACCTCATTCTCCCTCCTCTCCACCTCTGGCAAGCGCCAGTGTACCTCTGATCTTTATGAATTTGCCTCCTCTCAGGACCTCATGTGAGTGGAATCATACAATATTTGTCCTTTGTGACGGGATTTTTTTTCTTTCTTTTTTACTTCCTGTGGTAAAATACACACAACCTAAAATTGACTACTTAACCATTTTTAAGTGTACAGGTGAGTGGTATCGAATACATTCATCTATTGTGCAGCCATCACCACCATGCGTCTCCACATTCTTTCTTCCTGAAACCTGAGACTCCGCTGGACTGTAACTCCTCTCCCCCTCCCACAGGCCCTGACGACCACCACCCTGCTTTCTGTCTTTATCTGTTTGCCTACTCTGCAAACCTAATAATAACAGGAAATACAATAAGTTTTTGGTAACTGTTTTATTTCACTGAACACAATGTCTTCAAGGTGCATCTAGTCCATAGCATGAGTCTGAATTTTCTTCCTTTTAAAATAATTTTTTAAAAAAGAACTTTCTTCTTCTTTTAAGTGAGTAATAGTCTGTGGTATGTATAGACAGGATTTTTCTTATATTATTTTCCTTTCTTCCACACTGTGGCTATTGTGATGAGAGCAGCCTGCAGAGAGTGGCCAAGACCAGTTCCGCTGAGGTCACCTGTGCTGTCAGCCTGGAGGGGATCCCCTGTGCTCTGCCCCGTGGTGTCCACATCCATCAGCAACTCTGATGACTCTAAAGCCCTCAGGTCACATGCTCAGTCTGAAGCTCCCTACTCACTCCCACTGATCCTATACAAAGGGATGAGGACAGGCAGGTGGGTCACTGTAGCCATCCTGGGGTACTTCTCTTGTGATGTTGGGGTCAAGTGGAGCCCAATTTTATCGTCATTGAATCTTTAGGATCTCCAAATGGGATGGTCTCAGCTCATGTCCCTGGTTTTAAGTCTTGCTGAATCCTCACCTTGATTTGAGTCTGCAGCTCCCATGGTGGCTCTCCCAAGAGCTTGTGTTTATTGAGTCCATGATGTCTGGCATCTATTAGGCATTCTCAGCAGAGAACCTTCATGACAACTGGACACAGTTCCTCTGGATTAGCTGAGTTCTGCATGTCAGGGTGGTTTTGCTTAACTTCCAGATAAACTCATGCTAGTGGAAGAGAGAAGAATCAGTAGGAGGGAGTTTACTGGGAAAAAAATCATTTAAAGGGGAAAAAAAGGAACTTTAAACAAGGAGTGGGGTTTACAATAGGCAGTGATAAACTTGGTTTGAATCTTGGTTCCTCCCCTGAGTTGCTGGAAGAAAGCCCCCTCCTCGCCCCTGCCATCAGCTACCTTACTGCAAAAATCAGGTCAGATTCCTGATCTGCATTCCAGGGTAATTGTCAGACCAAACTGTAGAGAGTGGTCCTCATGGAGTAACACCCATCACTCCTCTGTCCCTCCCTCTGGAAGGCGAAGGTGACCATGATGACTGCGGCCATTTTCTGGGATGAAGCAGCCCTGACGGAAGGGCAGGTGGGCCTCCATGGGGGACCCAGCCCCACTGCTGCCCCTTGTGGTGGGGGCAAAAAAGAAAAGTCCACCAGGACTCTCAGGCCTAGGACCTTTTCTTCTGTTTCTTTATCTGAAAAATGGAGCCCACACTTCCTAGAGCTGATGTGAGAGTACAACAGGAAAGATATGGACAGAGCCTGCACAGAGGGTGGCTAATGCTCAGCCCTCCATACACTGTGGCTCTTTGCTCAGGAACCAAACGGAAAATCAGACTGTTTTCTGTTGTTGACTTTTGAGTTGCCAGATCACCAGCCTTCCTGTAAAGGTCCTCCATTTCGACAAAAGAAACTGTGCAACTAGAAATAATCCAGGGTAGAAAATGGCAGCAGGCTCTCAGCCCTTCCCACAGACTTGGCCTCCATCCAAATGACCTTGACCACCAAGGCTGGGCCTCCTCAGGCGAGTTGCTAGGACCTGAAGGCACTAGTTCTGTGCCTGTCAGCAGGGCCAAGTCTAGAAGGACTTGATCAAAAGGAGTTGGGTGGGGCGTGGACAGAGAGGCTGAGGGGTGGCCTTAGGCCCCTCTCCCAGGTGCCAAGGGAGCAGAGCAGGGACAGGGGTCCATGCAAGGGAGGTCCTGGAGGGCTTCTCAGAGGAGGTGATGCCAGACTTTGGCTTTACAAGGTGAGTATGATTTCTCCGGGTTCGATGCAGCAGGTGTCCCTGGCAGAAGGACCTGCATGAACAAACCCTAGAAGCCACGTGGATGTGACCCTAGGCAGCAGCAATATGACCAGTGTGTGGTGAGGAGTTGGTGTGTTCTGGAACATGCCACGTGCTGGTGGCATAAGGTGAATAAAGCAGGCAGGCTGATGAGTGGGTTGCGGAGGGGGCGGGGAGGGGAGGGCCGAGGGTTGGAAAGTCGGCCATGGGGTGGGGGAGTGTTTGGCCAAAGGACTCACGGTGTGTTGGTGGCAGGTCTCCTTCAAGGAGCCGAGGCAGGGTGGGCTGTGTCAGAAGGATGTGAAATGTCAGGGCTGGGGTTGTTTCTCTAAGGGGGCAGCAGGAGGCGGGGAATAGGTCTGGGCGGGGCCTGGTGGGCAGGGTGTTGGTAACTTGAGCCTCTCAGAAGTGAGGGTTTCACTTCCCCTTTTGGTTCTCCGAATATATCTGGGACCAGAAAGTGTGCGTGGTTTATTGCAGAGACACACAAAAGGCGGCTGCAGCTGCAGAGCTGAGAATAGCTGGATCTTGTTCACACTCAGTCAGAGGCAGACTCCTGGGTAAGTAGAGGAGGTAGGACCCCCGACCATCTCCCCATCCTCAGGACGACTGTCTGAGAAAACCTTGATTGTCACTAGTTGACAAAAGAAAGGAAATGGAAGCTCAGAGAAGTGAGACCATGGCCCAAGGACAGAGCCTGGATGTGGAAGCAGATGTTTCTGATGGCTTCCTCCCACCCCCGGGACCCCTGAACAGTGAAGAGGGAGGTAGACGCCTGCTCAGATGGTCTCAGCTTGGGATGTGGACCCCTGAGACATGAGCAGCGACCCCAGAAGTAAGGTTTATGTTGTGGGTGCTCAGTCCTTTGGGAAATTTCAAGAAAGCTGAGGGGATGGAGCAGTACAGGGGGCTAGAGTCTTTCCTCCTTGTGGCCTGGCCGCCTTGAGTCTGCCCCTGGGTGCTGTGCAGGGGCTGATGGGGGCAAAAGGTTTCTTCTGAGATACGAGGAATTAGCTTTCATCACCCACCCTGTCCTGAGTGCCTGCTCAGTGCCAGGTCCTGGGGAAAAACGAAGGCCTGAGAGGAAGGACAGGAGACCAAGTGGGGAGACGCAGGCCCTGCTGTGCAACACCCACATGATGACACAGGGTTTATGATCTTAAGACAAGAAGCCAAACTGTAGATATATCAGTATAACAAGAGGGGCATGATACTAGACCTATGTGTTTATAAAGGTAGAGACAAACCTAGAAATTTATGGGTTATTAAAATCACATTCCACTCCCCTCCCTCACAAAGCCATGTCAGAAGGTCTGGACTTGGCCCCACTCTGTCCACTGAGAACTATGTGACCCTGGGCAAGTTGCCTCCCCGGGATTTGTTCGTTCACATCTCTTATCCATTTGTGAAAAACGACATTCAGTCTTTTCATGTGGATTTTAGGCTCTCTCTGTGTTGGGAATGTTCATCTTTGTCTACTATAAATATTGCAGTGTCTTCCGGTCTCTCATTGTTTTCTGACTTGGTTTGTGGCATCCTTTTGAAATATTTAGTTTTCAAGAGGTCAAATAAATCAGACCTTCCTTATGGCTCCGGAAATTGTGTCTTGATGAGAATGGTTTCCCCAACTCAAAATTAATTTTAACACTTTTTCTAGTATGTTTCTAGTTCTTTTTCTTCTCCATTTTCATTTAGATCCTTTGGAATTGATTGATTGATTGATTAGAATCTTTTTGTTTCTTCCTCTTTCTCTTTGTCCCCCCTTCCTTTTTTTCCTTCTTGTCCTTCTCCTCATTCAAGCAGGACATGTTTAAGTGGTACTTTTCTCAGTCAAAGAGTAGCACACCCATTTCTATGCTTTCAAAATTACCTCCATTGCAGTCAGGAAATGACTCCACGCTTTTCCCCTCAAAGTCCCAGGCAGAAGTTTGGGAGCAGAGAGCAAGAGGCTAGAGGAAGCTGGGCCCCACACCCAGATCAGACCTGGACTGGACATCCTGTGGGAGGGGAGGTTTAGGAATGTCCTGCTCAAGTCTTCAAGTCTCAGGATAGGATATCAGGTTTTAGGTAAGCCTCATGTTTTTCCACAGTTCTCTCTTCCTCTTTCTCCTCATAAAAATATCAGGGTTGGAGTAAAGAGACACGAAGAAATAGGTGTTTCCTGCTACCTGAGAGTACAGTGTTCATACAAAAGCTTTCTTAAACCAAGATGGTGGAGAGCATAGACCATGTAGGTCTCACATCTTCTTTTACTGGCAGAGGGTGATCTTCTGGAAAAGCGTGGGATGCCCATAAATGGAAACGCTCAGATATCTGACGGCACTATCAGAAAGAGCTTTTACGAAGACAGACAAGGAAAATAAATGGAATTACTAACTGTAGGTAAAAGAGGTGTAGTGCTATGTCTTTGAGAATCTGGTTGATTCATGCCCCAGTAACAGGTCCCACACCTCATGTTTTAGCCAGGCTGTGCCCAGGAGGGTGGAGGGAGCCCCAGAAGCCCTGGAGCAGGAGGAGCAGCAGAGAAGAGACAGAGCCCCCGCCCTGTGCTGGGAGCTGCAGAAACTCCACACAAACAGACCCACAGGCAGGAAAGGGCAAGATTCCAAGGGAGACTGGAAGGGAATTAGAGGAAGACAGCAGGTGGAGGAAGCTTTTGAGATGGGCCTCCGGGGACAAGTAACATTTCACCTGGTGAGGCAGGTAGGGAAACGCCTTGGAGGGGCAGCCTGAGTGAAGGCCTGGAGGTTGGGTGGGAATCAGAGTCCAGGCAGCTGGAAGTCCTCCAGGCCGGTGGACCAGGCCCCATGGAGTCAGGAGGGTGTGAAAGACAGGAGTAGAAGCATCAGGAGGGCCTGGCGATGGGCTAAGGACTTTGAATCTGACACTGCCTTTACCCATCCTGTCCCTGCCCATAGAGTATGAGCTGTACCACGTGGAGGGAGAGGTTTGGTAGAATCTCTGTCTGCCCACATGGAGGGAATGTCTCTGTGTCGGGCCATGCAGTTGGGCAGGGACAGGCTTCTCTAGGGTTCTCCCCTCTCCCACTGGCAGCCTTTCCAGGAAGTGACCAATCAGAGGCTAACAGAGGAGGACACCCAGATAGTAATCCAGCAGAAGGGAGAACCGTCCAGCACCCCACCCAGCTAAGGCCCCAGACAAGGGTCAGGACCAGGACAAGAATGGCAGGGAAGGATGGAAGGATGAGGTGGAGGGTCCAAATGCATTTTTAAGTGTTTGGCATCATCCAGGATCAGCCCTTTCTGCCCAAGCCCACCTCTTCTCTCTGACTTGACTCTTCATCTTCGTGTTTCATGATTGCAATTGGCTGCCCTGGCTCCTGGGGTCCTGCAGCTTCTAGGCAGAGAAGGAGGTAGGAGACCAGTGAGCTCTCCTCTCTTACCTGCTTGGAGGTGGGTCTGCCTGTGTGAATTCTCTCCCACCCACATGGTCAGTGCCTCCAGCCTCTGCCACTGGGCACACTCCCTAGTGAGCAACCTGATTGTCACTCTTCCTGAGGGACAACCCTGGGGATCGGAGAGAGAAGCTGTTAGGAAGAAAGATGCTAGGATGGGGCTTAGGTGAGGGGATTTGAGGGAAACTCTAAGGAAATGGGGCCACTCTAGATTGGATGCTGCAGAGAATTGGGGTCAGTTCTACCAGTGTGAGTCTCAGTAACTCCCTGTATGGAGACCAGAGCGAAGATGAAGGTGTGATTGGTAAGAAGGAGCAGTCCCGCTTTTCAGCCAGGGGAGGGGGCATGGTGTTGGTGGGGCCACAGTGATGGGTGTTTGCTGTCTCCTTCGCAACTGCTCTCAGGGTGACCCTGTGTGAGGCTGGAGTTCTGTGAGAGCCTTTACATCCAACGGGAGAAGAACAGCACCCTGTTGTGATACCAGGCCAGCCTCCAGATGTCAGGGCTTGTTCTTTCTTTCTCAATCCTGTATAAACATTCATGTAAATAAACAGAAAGGAATATACCTACAGACTTCAAGACTCGTCTTCTTTTTAAACTTAGTTAACAATGAAATATTTCCCATTATACTTACTCTTCTTGGCAACATAGAAAGAAAAGAAAGATACCGACTCAGTCGTGTCCAACTCTTTGTGACCCCATGGACTGTAGCCCACCAGGCTCCTCTGTCCATTGGATTTCCCAGGCAAGAATACTGGAGTGGGTTGCCATTTCCTTCTCCAGGGGATCTTCCCAACCCCAGGACTGAACCCATGTCTCTTGAGTCTTGTGTCACCTGCATTTCCACTAGCACACTTTTTAACCCTTATGTCTCCCTTTTTGACCACACTTTATTTAAAGTCCTCTCAATGTAATATTGTTTTGAACTCATGGCCTTTCACAGACTTAGCTTGGCCCAATGAAACATCTTTATAGTAATCATTATCTTTTATTATTGTTATTTATGTAGGTGTCCCTTCTGACCTCTTCTCTGATCACATTCAAGAGCATCCTTGTCTTTGCGGGAGCAGAGATGCCAGCCTGTGGGATCACCTCCCCTGCAAGGGGTCTTCCTTCCTGTGAGTGGACGGAAGCCCATGGGTGCACATGTGGGTGGGCAAGATGCTGCTGGACAGTGTGTCTGTTTAGGGTTACTGTTCATTCTGATTATTCTGGTTAAACCCCAGTTACCATCCCTACTTAGAGAATTTAGAGGGCTTCCTTAATGGCTCAGAAGGTAAAGAATCTGCTCGCAATGCAGGAGACCTGGTTCCATCCCTGGGTTGGGAAGATCTCCTGGAGGAGGTAATGCCCACCAGTATTCTCGCCTGGAGAATTTCCTCCAGAAGAGCTTGGAGGGCTACAGTCCCTGGGGTCATAGAGTCAGACACGACTGAGTGACTAACACTTCCACTTTCACCTTCGCTTTCTTAGAGAACTTGGTTTCATCAAAATGAACATGTCTCCCTTACTGAAATCTGTCACAGCAGGAGTCACATTTATTTCTTGTTGGCATTAAATTCAACTGCTTCCGTCATCTTGAGGGTGGTGGCACTAGAAACCACCCCATTTTGTGGGTTACTGACTGCTATAAAGTGACTGCTGCTGTTTTAGAGTTAAAACAATCCAGTCCTAAGTGCATATGGTTAAAACAGACCAATTTGTACAGAGGGTTCTGCTCTTTCCTTCCCAAGGAGAAGCTTAGATAGTTAATCAATGTCTTTAAGTGATATTACTACATTGGGAGGTGGAATGGTGTGAGAATGTGTGCTCAGGAGACAGGAACCTGGACTTGGAGTCTGGCTCTAGCACGAGCTGTGTGCTTCGAGTAAATTGCTTCACCTCTCTGAGCTTCAGTTTATTTTCTTACAGGATCATTGTGAGAACTAAAAGGAAGTGAATGCATACCATGCAATTGGGAAGGTGCCTGGTGCAAAGTGGGGAGTCATCAACCACAATAGCTAATCAATATTTAGGATTGCATTTGTCTTTTTCTTGACTTAAAAATTTGATATTATTTAATTACTTCTGAATGGGAAAAATAAGGATTTCATTTATTTTTTACTTTTTCTTATACCTTGCCCCATCGTCTGTTTATATCATTATTCCACTAATTTGATATCCCCTGTTAGGAAGCTTTGTACTTGTAAGCACCTTATTTACATCTCCATTTCTTATGCTTTCGACTGGACCCACCATTTCTTGATTCTTAGCTTTGTAAACTGAGATATTAATTCTCCTCCTCCCTTTAGTGCTTCAGATCCCAAATTCTACAAGTATATTTTAATTTTTATATTGATTAACAAGTACACTGATCACGGAGGAAGGCTTCTTTATCTCTCCTTGCTATTCTTTGGAACTCTGCATTCAAATGTAGAGTTCAAATATCTTTCCTTTTCTCCTTTGCCTTTTGCTTCTCTTCTTTTCACAGCTATTTGTAAGGCCTCCTCAGACAACCATTTTCCCTTTTTGCATTTCTTTTCCTTGGGGATGGTCTTGATCCCTATCTCCTGTACAATGTCACAAACCTCTGTCCATAGTTCATCAGGCACTCTATCAGATCTAGACCCTTAAACCTATTTTTCACTTCCACTGTATAATCGTTAGGGGTTTGATTTAGGTCATACCTGAATGGTCTAGTGGTTTTCCCTACTTTCTTCAAATTTAAGTCTGAATTTGGCAATAAGGAGTTCATGATCTGAGCCACAGTCAGCTCCCAGTCTTGTTTTTGCTGACTGTACAGAACTTCTCCTTTGGCTGCAAAGAATATAATCAATCTGATTTCTGTATTGACCAGCTGGTGATGTCCATGTGTAAAGTCTTCTCTTGTGTTGTTGGAAGAGGGTGTTTGCTAAAACCAGTGTGTTCTCTTGGCAAAACTTTGTTAGCCTTCACCCTGCTTCATTCTGTACTCCAAGGACAAATTTGCCTGTTATTCCAGGTATTTCTTGACTTCCTACTTTTGCATTCCAGTCCCCTATAATGAAAAGGACATCTTTTTTAGGTGTTAGTTCTAGAAGGTCTTGTAGGTCTTCATAGAACCGATCACCTTCAGCTTCTTCAGCATTACTGGTCAGGACATAGACTTGGATACTGTGATAGTGAATGGTTTGCCTTGGAAATGAAGAGAGATCATTCTACTGTTTTTGAGATTGTATCCAAGTACTGCATTTCAGACTCTTGTTGACTATGATGACTACTCCATTTATTCTAAAGGATTCTTGCCCACAGTAGTAGATATAATGGTCATTTGAGTTAAATTCACCCATTCCAGTCCATTTTAGTTCACTGATTCATAAAATGTCGATATTGACTCTTGCCATCTCCTGTTCGACCACTTACAATTTGCCTTGATTCATAAACCTAACATTCCAGGTTCCTATGCAATATTGCTCTTTACAGCATCGGACTTTATTTGCATCAACAGTCACATCGACAACTGAGTGTTGTTGTTGCTTTGGCTCCACCTTTTCATTCTTTCTGGAGTTATTTCTCCACTGATCTCCAGTAGCATATTGGGCACCTACCAACCAGGGGAGTTCAACTTTCAGTATCCTATATTTTGCCTTTTCATACTGGACGGGAAAAAGTTGGTTTTCATTCCAATCTCAAAGAAAGGCAATACCAAAGAACATTCAAACTACCACACAATTGCAGTCATCTCTCCTGCTAGCAAAGTAACGCTCAAAATTCTCCAAACCAGGCTTCAACAGTACATGAACCATGAACTTCCAGATGTTCAAGCTGGATTTAGAAAAGGCAGAGGAACCAGAGATCAAATTGCCAACATCTGTTGGATCATTGAAAAAGCAAGAGAGTTCCAGAAAAACATCTACTTCTGCTTTATTGACTATGCCAAAGATTTTGACTGTGTGGATCATAACAAACTGTGGAAAATTCTTCAAGAGATGGGAATACCAGAACACCTGACGTGCCTCCTGAGAAATCTGTATGCAGGTCAGGAAGAAACAGTTAGAACTGGACATGAAACAACAGACTGGTTCCAAATCCGGAAAGCAGTACTTTTTGGGATATACAAATATAGAAAGGCTGTATATTGTTACCCTGCTTATTTAACTTCTATGCAGAGTACATCATGAGAAACCCTGGGCTGGAAGAAGCATAAGCTGGAATCAAGATTGCTGGGAAAATATCCATAACCTCATATATGCAGATGACACCAACCTTATGGCAGAAAGTGAAGAAGAACTAAAGAGCCTCTTGATGAAAGTGAAAAAGGAGAGTGAAAAAGTTGGCTTAAAGCTCAACATTCAGAAAACTAAGATCATGGCATCTGGTCCCATCACTTCATGGCAAATAGATGGGAACACAGTGGAAACTGCGGTTGACTTTATTTTTCTGGGCTCCAAAATCACTGCAGATGGTGATTGTAGTCATGAAATTAAAGACCCTAGCTCCTTGGAAGGAAAGTTGTGACCAACCTAGACAGCATATTAAAAAGCAGAGACATTACTTTGTCCACAAAGGTCCGTCTAGTCAAGACTCTGGTTTTTCCAGTGGTCATGTACGAATGTGACAGTTGGACCATAAGAAAGGCTGGGCATTGAAAAATTGATGCTTTTGAACTGTGGTGTTGTAGAAGACTCTTGAGACTTCCTTGGACTGCAAGGAGATCCAAGCAATCCATCCTAAAGGAAATCAGTCCTGAATATTCATTGGAAGGACTGATGCTGAAAGTGAAACTCCAATACCTTGGCCACCTGATGTGAAGAGCTGACTCATTTGAAAAGACCCAGATGCTGGGAAAGATTGAAGGCAGGAGGAGAAGGGGACGACAGAGGATGAGTTGGTTGGATGGCATCACCGACTCAATGCATATGAGTTTGAGTAAATTCTGGAAGTTGGTGATGGACAGGGAGGCCTGGCATGCTGTGGTTCCTGCAGTCTCAAAGAGTCAGACATGACTGAGCGACTGAACTGAACTGAAGAACTTATAAAAAATTTAAAAGGGATAAATATGAACACAGATACACATATAATTGAAACACTTTGCTACACACCTGAAGCTAATACAATATTGTAAATCAACTATACTTTAATAAAACATGGGAACAAGCAACTCACTACCCACGAGCTCAAAGGTGAGTTGATGCTGGAGAAGTAGGGTTAGAGACCCTCACCAGGGGAAACCCTACTTGCTGGAATATCAGACCCTGGGGAGGGCGATAGAGGAGCTCTGCTACTTGTGCTGGATTACTTTGGCTTTCTCCCATTTTCAAAGCTCCCCTATTCCTGGCCTCTCATTGCTAGTCTCCCTGCCTCTCCCTTATTCTGCCCTCAGTGTCTTCTTCAGTCCACAGTAAGTGCTTTCTCCCCTTGACCCTGCACGCGTCCCTGGTCCCTGCATTGCTCTAGGGGTGGCCCAGTCGGGCCCTACTGCAGACTCTCATAGATCCAGGTGAGCTCCTCCAACTTCTTCTCCAGCTCCCGGGCTTTCTGCCTCATGTTCTCAGCCAATGCTGTCTTTGCCCCCTCCTGCACGTCCTGTGCGTCTTTCACCAGGGAGTACACGTCCAGCCCCATGAATAAACCTGACAGGACTCCTCTCCTGACACGGGCTGCTCTAGTCATTGCCAGAGCAGTGCCTCTGAAATGTCTTCTCACCTGCCGGGCACTTCGGAGAGAGACTCGCCCAGTGGTTATGTAGCGCTGAGCAGTGGCTACTAACTGAGGGTTGCCTCTGGCCACCCTGATGGCACGAATATGGCTCCCAAAGACTTTAACTTGGTAGAGATCATATACATAGGAAATTATTTTGGCTATGTCAAGGAGTGTGGCCTGGGATTCTGCTGATGACATGTGTACATTTTCCACCACCATGGTGGACAAACCTGTTACAGCAGCTGCTGCTCCCAGCCCTATTCCAGCGGCTGAGAGTCCCAGACTGAGGCCTGCTGTAAAGGGTGCCAGAACCAGCCCAAGGATGCTCAGGGTGCCAGACGCAATGCCGGTGGAGGAAGCTACCACATTGGAGATGGTGCAGTCGCTGTGCACCTTGTCAACATTGTCTGCAAGCTCATGGAGCTTTCTTATGCTCTCCTTCAGCTCCTCTTTTACCTGAGGAAACTCCTTCAAAAACCTCTCCTTTTCCTGCTGGTATTTTTGTAGCCTGTCTTGGTCCTCCCCGGCCAAGTCTGTTTGCAGCTTGATCAGACATTCACGGAGTACATCTGCCTCTTCCCTGTAACAATGAACATTAAAGCCTTAGAAAGACACTTTGCTTGTCTAAGAAACAGGCTCAACAAACTCTATCCTGCATAAACCGCAGAGATTTTATTGTAAATCACAAGAATTTTACTAATGTAAAATTTTTTCCAACCTTAAACACTCATTTGTATATTGTTAGTGCTCCATGTACTTATTCAAACATGGAATAAATAAGCAAAGGCCATCTTCAGATACCTATAACTTAAGAGAGATATTTGATAAAGACACCTCAAAGCAGACCAACACCATCACTTCCAGACTGTGTGTAAAATGGGAACTTCACTGATAAACAAAGAGAATTGGGATTAGAGCAGAAAACCCTTCATTCAGGGACCTTAGTGTATAGTGAGGAGTTCACTTGTTCTTTGCTCGTGGCTGCTAGGATGTGGTCCCTAGGCCCCAAGAATATTCTGGCTGATAAGAATGTCCTCATCTGCCTGGGACTTTGGCCACTGGAGAGTCTGACAAGTTGACATGTGGTGGGCCTCTGGGTCACGTGGTATCAGTTCTGACCTCTGGAGGAGCTGGGCTCTAGGGCAATAGTCTGAGCTCTGGGAGGGGCTGGAGATGACAGGTCAGGGTAATTTGTTGTTAAATAGGGTGAGCACCCTGGCGGGCAGTGCTCCATGTGTCCTGCCACACTGGATCCAGGACAGTAATGCATCCTGGGGACAATGTATGCTTCATGTGTGAAACCTGCCCAGACTCTGCCCTGTGGCTGATGGGAAACTGCATCCTTCCCTGTAATAAACCATAACTGAGATCCTGAAGCTTTAATGAGTCTGTGCATCCTTCTATGGAGTTCTAGAATCTGAGGGTGGTTGTGGGATCCCCCAAATTTGCCCTTGATGGGAAATGTAAGGACAGTCCTGGGACTGTGCCCTCATACTTTTCAGATTGGCTAACTGTGCATCTAGAATTTTATTTATTTATTTTTTAATCAAAACTCAGCTAGAAGGACCCTTAACAATCATTTTGCCTGGCATCTGCTCTCACCCAAGCCTGATACCCTTGGCCTTCTCAGCAGAAAGACACTGGGTCTGTCCACTGCACATATTGACTGGGAAGCAGGAGATTTGCTGTGAGCTCTGTTCCCCGTGGCCCCTCCAGCCCACCTCACTGACTCCTGACCCAGGACCCAGCACCGCTGACCTCTCAGGGGTCACATGTTAATTTGTGACAGCTTCATGTGCCTGCACCCCAAGGCAGTGTGAAACATTATGAAACCTCTAAAGATTCAGGAGACTTGAGGAAATGCCCATCTGAATGGCTAAGTCTGAAGAGACTGGCACTTGCACAGCTGGTGGAGGAAGTGTTTTCCTCTTTGGTGGGGATGCGTGAGGCTCCTCAGAATCGCTCAAATGACACACAATCGCAGCCACTTACTATGACCCTGGAGGGCTCACTGAGCCACATGGCCTTCCCACTGTCAGGGTGGCTCCACGTAGACTAGAAGAGGGTCCCAGATGGAGGGAGAAGCCAGGTCCCAAGCAGGGTGTGGAGGACATGGTCACCCAGGGCCCTCTAGCCCAGCTTGAGGGGATCCCATCAGGAAGGGAAGAAATATCCCCTCTCCCACTCCCAGGACCTCTGTTAGAGTCACAGCCCCTTCAGTTCTGTGTCCTCAGGGCCCACTTTCCTCACTCTAATCCTGGCCTGCTGCCCAAGCCTGCCTACTAGTCCTCCAACCTGGACCCTCTGCTCCACCCTGACCCTTAGGTCTGACCCTGATCCAGGCCTCCCTGGGCCTTTCGATGAGATGATTGCACTTGGTTCCCCACCTCTGACTCTGCAGTTCACTCTGAGGCCATCACTACAGTCCATCAGTTTAAATTGGTATTCCCACTGGAGACATAACACATAACAAATCTGAGACTCAAAGTCTTAAACCCACAGGCCCAGAGTTGGGCAGGGCTAGATTCAGGATCCCACCAGGTCCAACCAGTTCCCCTCCAGCCTCTCTGCCTTATTGGCCAGCAGGAACCTGCAGTGTTTGTATAATTCCTAAAATGGGGAATGAAAGAGTTCTGATCGGAATCCCCAGGAACACAAAATGATGTTCGGGTCAGAATTTTCTGACTTGACCTAAAGGATGTCCTTCTTGTTTATCATCTCCAGGAAGAAGGTCCCTGATTCTTCCCAACAAGCTTATTTTAAAATTAACATTGACTGAGCACCTACTCTGTGTCAGCAATCATGAAAAGCACTTGTGTGCATGATCTCAGTGTCCTCACAATAAAACTGAACACAGGATGAAGCAGAGAGTAGTTAAGTAACTTGTCCAAGGTCATATAACCTGCCCTTCCTTGCAGGTTTCGTCTCCTCTCAACCCAACGTCATTTAATGCTAACAAATAACACAGAGGAAACATTCCACATAGGATCTTGAGAAGAAACATCCTCGCCCTCAACCATAGGATCTGCCTGGAGGAAACTAGCCTGGGATAATCTTCCTGGGGGCATGTAGGTGACATTCCTGGGGTACCTGCATGGTTACCTGGACAAGTCAGCCTCGGTCACAAAATTCTCCCAGGGTTTGTCTTCAGTGAGCAGGAATTGCAGTTGTTCCCATCTCACACTCCCCTGGAAATACTCAAGGACATCCTCAAAAAAGCTTTGGCTCTCTAGACAGAAAAATAAAAATTGAAGATTAGAATAAACTATGGTGTGATGCACTTCATGGGAAATAGATGGGGAAACAGTGGAAACAGTGTCAGACTTTATTTTTCTGGGCTCCAAAATCACTGCAGATGGTGACTGCAGCCATGAAATTAAAAGACACTTAGTTCTTGGAAGGAAAGTTATGACCAACCTAGATAGCATATTTAAAAGCAGAGACATTACTTTGCCCACAAAGTATCGTCTAGTCAAGGCTCTGGTTTTTCCTGTGGTCATGTATGGATGTGAGAGTTGGACTGTGAAGAAGGCTGAGCGCCAAAGAATTGATGCTTTTAAACTGTGGTGTTGGAGAAGACTCTTGAGAGTCCCTTGGACTGCAAGGAGATCCAATCAGTCCATTCTGAAGGAGATCAGCCCTGGGATTTCTTTGGAAGGAATGATGCTAAAGCTGAAACTCCAGTACTTTGGCCACCTCATGGGAAGAGTTGACTCATTGGAAAAGACTCTGATGCTGGGAGGGATTGAGGGCAAGAGGAGAAGGGGATGACAGAGGATGAGATGGCTGGATGGCATCACTGACTCAATGGATGTGAGTCTGAGTGAACTCCAGGAGTTGGTGATGGACAGGGAGGCCTGGCGTGCTGCGATTCATGGGGTCGCAAAGAGTTGGACACGACTGAGGGACTGATCTGATCTGGTCTGATAAGTGGCTAAAGTTCACTTTTCTGAGCAGCGTTCATCTGGCATGCTGTTGACTGTGTGCACCAGCCCCAATTCATAAGTTAACGCCCAGACCCACCCACTCTGCAATGACTGTATTAGAAGATTGGGGGCTTTAAGGCAGTAATTAGGTGAAATGAGGCCTTAAGTGTGGGGCCTTAATTCAGTAATATCAGTGTCCATATTAAATGAAGAGATGTCAGATCTCTTCCTCTCTCTCTCTCTTCCCTGAAATGAAGTGCTCTTAGGTTTTCTTTTTCTCATGCCTCACTAAGGGAGAAACAAACAGGGCTCACATGGAGCGAACCCACAGCACTAGATCTGTGTGTTGACTGATTAGGGTGGTGTGGGTGGAGGAAATAACTGAGCACCTGGTTGTCTGCGTGGGCGTTTGAGAACAAGAGAACTAGTATCTGCCTGAGGCAGCCACCTGGTAATCAGGTGTTTATATATGGGAGCACTGGGCAGGTGCCCTAGCACAGCACAGGAGAGAGGGGATTCTAGAGAAGGGGAGAGGTTTCTACTTGGAATAACACATTCCAGGTAGAGGGGACAGCACGGCACTAGGCAGGACCTACTATGTGGCAGGCCCCGGCCCAGGCCACAGACACACATTATATTCAGTCCTCATCACAACATAGGGAAATATTCTTCTCATTTTACAGGTTAGGTCAGGTAAGGTGCTCCAGATCTCACAGGCAGGTGTGGGAGCCAGCAAAGGCCAGATTGGGGTTCAGATTAGAGTCCACTGACCCTCACGGAGCAGCTGGGTGGGCAGCAGGGCAAGAGATGGAGGAAAGAGCCTCTGTGTTGACACCCCAGGTTCTGGGAGCAGAAGGAGGCTTAGACCAAGGGAGAGGGCAGGAGATGCTCCAGGGGACCTCCTCTCCCTGTCCTGCCTTCTCTTCTGTGCCCACACCCCTCCATGGGCTGCCCTGCCGCATTTCTGAGTCATTAGCTGGGGGTCAGGAGGCAGGGGGAGGAAGTTAGCATCTTATCTGTGGCTCCCTGAGGAGAGGACCAGGAAAGAGGCTGTGGGGACAGACCGCCAAGTGTTAGGGGACTCCCCATTGCCTCTCTGAGGGATGCTAATACACGCCTTTCTTGGTTCTTGGTTGCTCGGCAGGTTAATTTGGCCTGGAGACACCACCCTCAATTCTGGGTCACAAGTAGGAATCTGCCAGAGACGAGGTGGCTGACTACCTGAGCGGTCCCTGGGATCTTCTGAGCTCATGGTGGCATCAGCAGGGTCTCAGAAATCTCCCTTCAGCTAACCCGTCTGTGTCAGGCTGGAAGGAGGTGTCGTTTCACCCTTGGGGAAGAGAAAACAGATTGTGGGCTTGATCGCGGGTGAGCAGTGCCTGAGGGGGCAGCGAGGGGTGAGGTCCTGGGTGGTTTCCCCTGGGACAGCCATCAGTGCCACCATGGATTTAACTCAGCGTGGTTCTCTGTCCCCTGGGCTCTGCAGATCACTTGTTAAGGAAAGTTACTCATCCTCCCCAGTCAGAGTTCTGCTCTCCTGTTGGGGTACAAGAGAGTATAATCAGACAGGAGACAGCCATCTGCGAAGTTACAGGAACAATAAAACCAGAGACAGAAGAACAGATAGGAAGGGAATCCTCTGGAATTACATGAGGTTGGGAATGCTTGTGTTAATAATTGGTTATAGGTGATACTGATCCACTGTCTATGACGTGCAGGCTCCTGAAACTCACCTAAACTTAGATCAGTACAAGTTTTCCCATTTCTGCTGGAGCCCAGCCTTGAACCCAAGTCTTTCTGATCCAAATTCCAGGTTTGTGATGACTATGCTCTACTTGCTTTAATGTACAAAAATGTCTCTTTGTGGATGCATGTTAATTGGAAAATGACTCTCTTTATTGCAAATGATGTCATGCACCCTGTGCTTGAGTCTCTGCCTTGATAACATTCCCGCTGCTGTAGCTCCCACAGCCCACATCTTCCTCGCTTCTGCAATAGCCTTTATCCCACAAACCTTTTTTCTGGCGTCCCACCAGCCCCACTCCAATCCCTGCAGCCCTGCCTTGGTCAGCTGAGGACCCGAATGGTGTCATCTTTGCTGTCCACTCCTGATTGTTGGACTTCAGGCTGTTTTTAATTCTTTATGTAAGTAATAGTGCAAAGAACACTCTTCTTGCATAAAACTTTGCCTCCATTTAAGATTCTTTCATTAAGCTATTTCTAGAAGTAGAATGACTGGATCCAAGGGTATCAACACCTAACATTTTTTCATACTTAAGCTACTTTGTTATGCAAAGAAACTGTACAAATTTACATTCACACATATCATATGCGATGGTGTCCATCCTTTGTCTTGCCAGTTCTCTGTTATTTTTTTAAATAGCAGATCTTTATATAGAGAACTTCTTTTGGTTCCGGTGTTGACTATCTTGTGTTGGGAGATGAGAAAATAAGTGTGTTAATTATACTAAGGCAGTATTTTAAGAAGGCAAAAGAATACTTATTTAAGTATTCTTGCTGAGACCTGACTGAAGTGATAGTAAAGGTCCTTATAGTTACAGTAACAGCTACTCGTGAGAGTGGCTTGTATTTCTGATTTTGCTCTGCACTGGTAGTTACTCTAAGACTTTATAAATTATAATCCATATTGTTCTAATAACCAGGAGGTGTGTACCACTGTATCCCCATTTACAGCTAAGGAAGCTGAAGCATAGATGTTCTGTGATTTGTCCAAGGTCAGAAACCTTCTTCATGGAGAACTGGATCCCACCCACTTTCTGGGCTCAAGATCCCATACCCGGCTTCTTTTCACTTTGCTGCTAACAATAATAATAATTAAAAAGCAGGGGTGGTGGTGACAGGAACCCAGAGTCTTCACACTCCCTGCCTTGGCTGAAAATCATGACTGCTTTTTATTTACCAATTGCACCTTTATCCTTGCTCTGGTCTCCCCTCTCAGTAGATAGAGTTACTGAGACAATCATTGGTAAAACTGCCCCTGCCATTCTCTACAGCATCCAGTCTAGAGTGGCCCAACTTCCTTAGAGTTTCCCCCAAACCCCCTAACCTGAGCCCTGATCCTAGAATCTTTCTTTCTATCACCTTCCTTCTGCAATGCCCAGGGTTCCCCTCAGGAATAGTAACCATCAGCTTGATTACCAGGGAGTATGCCTGGTGATGGAGGCTGTGGGCACTGACTGCGTGGATGGGAGAGAATTTACACAGACAGGCCCATCTCCAGGCACATGGGAGAGGAGAGCTGGCTGGTCCCCTGCCTCCTTCTCTGCCTCGAAGCTGTAGGACCCCAGGAGCCAGGGCAGCCAATTGAAATTGGGAAACACAAGGACCAAGAGCCAAGGCAGAGAGAGGAGGAGAGCTTGGGCAGGAAGGGCTGATCCTGGATGATGCCAAACACTTGAAAATGCATTTGGACCGTCCACCTCATCCTTCCATCCTTCCCTGCCATTCTTGTCCTGGTCTTGACCCTTGTCTGGGGCCTCAGCTGGGTGTGGATGCTGGACAGTGCTTCTGCTGCTGGATTAGTATCCAGGGCATCCTCCTCTGTTAGCCTCTCATTGGTCACTGCCTGAAAATCCTATCAGTGGGAGCAGGGAGAACCCTGAAAAGACTCCCCACCTAACTATATGGCCAGATGCAGAGGCTTCCCCTCCATGTGGGCAGAGGTTCTCACCAAACATCTCGCTCCATGTGGCTGCAAGTTATCCACCTTGGGCAGGGAAGGAGGGGTTAGGGCAGGATCAAGTGCAGAGTCCTTAGCCCATCGCCAGGCCCGCCTGAAGCTCCTACTCCTGTCTTCCTCACCCTCCTGACTCCACGGGGCCTGGTCGAGGGACCTGGAGGACTCCCAGCTCCCTGGTTTCTGATCCCCACCCCCCCAGCCTCCAGGCCTTCTCTCAGGGTGCCCCTCCCCCTGCAAGGCCTTTCCCCACCTGCCTCACCAGGTGAAATGTTACCTGTAATTAGAGTTCCCACTCCACAGCCTCCTCCCCCTGCTGTCTCCCCTGGTTCCTCTCCAGGCCCCCCTGGAACCTTGCACTTTCCTGGTAGCGGGTCTGTTTGTGTGGAGTTTCTGCAGCTCCCAGCACTGGGCAGGCGCCCTGTCTCTTCTCTGCTGCTCCTCCTGCTCCAGGGCCTCCAGGGCTCCCTCCCCCCACCCAGACACCGCATGGCTAAAATACAAGATGTGGGACCCATTAGTGGGACATGAAACCACCAACTTCTTGAAGACACAGCACCACACCTCTTTTACCTGCAGTTGGGTAATTCCATTTGTTTTCTTTATCTGTCTTGATAGAAGCTCTTTCTGACAGAGCAGTCAGATTTCTGAGTGTTTCCATTTATGGACGTCCCTTGCTTTCCAAAAGATCACCCTCTGCCAGTAAACTGTGAAGTGAGGCCTATATTTTCTTCACACTAGGCCATCTTGGTTTAGGAAAGCTTTTGTAGGAAAGCTGTACTGTACTTTCAGGTGGCAGGACACACCTGTACTTCCTCATGTTTCCTTACTCCAGCCATGATATTTTTACAGCAAGAGAAAGAGGAAGAGAGAATTGTGGAAAGACATGGGCTCCTGCTAAAATCTGAATAATGCCTTACTGCACTGGAGGCTCCTTTAAAGGCAGAAAAAAGCAGTGTATTCCTTTTTGATTGCAGTAGGTACCTGTTAAGTAAATCCTGCTTTAAGGAGATAAAGCAGCAGACATGCAGGAAGGAAGGTAGGGAGTCTGGGAGAGCAGGAGAGGAGGAGAAGAAAAAAGGAAAGAGGGAGAAGGTAGAAGGCAGAAGAAAAGGAGGAAGAAGAAGAAACAAAAAGCTCTAATCAATTAGTGAAACCTAAAGGGACCTAAAGGTAAACCAGAATGAAAAAAAACCTACAAACGTACTGGAAGAAATGAAAACATTATGCAAAACATACTGCAAAAGTACTGCTAACTTGAGGAAAACTGTCTCACCAAGACACAAATCCCAGAAACCATTGGACCTCTTAAAAATTAGAAATTGCTAAGGACACCGTAAACCAAATCAAAATGCAAGAGACCTGGAGACAATGTCTGCAATACTTAGAGAGGATAAAGGTGAATGTCCCCAACACACAGAGGAGCTACAAACCCATATGAGCAGACTGAAACCAGCTTTTTAAAATGGGTAAGAGAACTGAACAAACACTCCCTGGGGAGGTGGCTTGTCCAGGGTCACACAGCTCTCCATGGGCAGGGTAGAGGCCAAGTCCAGGCCTTCTGACACTGGTATGTAAGTAGGGAATGTGATTTTATTTTAACTGATCAAATTGTAAACTCTGTTTTTCTTTTTTTAGCTGCACTGCCCACTATGTGGGATCTTAATTCCCTAACCAGGGACTGAACCCACAACCCCTTCAGTGGAAGCAGGTAGTCTAAACCACTGGACCACCAAGGAAGCCCCAGGAATATGATTTTAATAACCCCAAAGTTCCTAAGTTTCTCTCTGCCTGTCTAAACACATAGATCTAAGCCTACACCCCTCCTGTTACACTAACATGTCTATAGTTTGACTTTGTATCTTAATATTGCAAAACCAGGATCATAATGCAGACATTGCATAGTAAGCCCTTCTCACTTCCTCCATCTGGACCATCTTCCCCAGACATGATCAACCATCATGGGCAGCCCTGAGCTGAGGGCCCAGAGAGCACAGGAAGGCAATGCCCTGCATTTCCCCACTTGGTCTCCTGCCCCTCCCCTCTCAGGCCTCAGTTTCCCTCTAGGACCTGGCACTGAGCAGGCACTCAGATGCCTGCTGATGAACCTGGAATCCTTGTATCTCAAAAGGAACCCTTTCCCCCATCAACCTCAGCACAGCACTCTGGGGTCAGCCTCAAGGTGGCCAGACCATAGGAATAGAGGCTTTGATTCTCCTGTCCTCTACCCCATCTGCTTCCTCCAGATTTCCCAAAGGGCTGAGCACCCCAACACCCACCTTCCTTCTGGGGTCACCGCTCACATCTCAGGAGTCCACTTCCTGAGCTGAGCCCACCTGAGCAAGTGTCGCCCTCCCTGTACACCATTTAGGGGCCTCAGGGGTGGGAGGAAGCCCTCAGACACACCTGCCCCCACATCCAGGCTCTGCCCCTGCTTAACTTGCCCCTCTGGCCATGACCTCAACTCTCTGAGCTTCTGTTTCCTTCTGTCAACTAGTGACAATCATCCTTTTCTCAGGCAGTTGTCCTGAGGATGGGGAGATGGGCGGGGTCCTACTCCCCTGCTCACCCAGGAGTCTTCCTCTGGCCGAGTGTGAACAAGATCCACTTGTTCTCAGCTCTGCAGATGCAGCCACCAGCTGTGCAATAAACCACACACACTCTCTGGGCCCAGACATACCTGGAGAAGCAAAAGGGAAAGTGAACGCCCTTACATCTGGGTTGCTCAGATAAACCCACAACCTGCCCACCGGGCCCCACCCTGAGCTAATCCCATCTTCCCTGTTGACTCCCTTAGATGAACAAACCCAGTCCTGTCCTGTGAAGTCCTTCATGGCTGAGTACATTGTGCCTTGGGCTCTGTGAAGGAGGATCCACCACCAATAGACTGTGAGGGCCCTTGACAATAGTGCTCCGTCTACTCCATGGCCTTCTTCCAGCCCCTCCACCCAATCCTTCCAACCCCACAAGCCAGCACTTGGCACAGTCCGAGAAGATACCAGCTGCTCACTGCATACTGGTCATACTCCTGCTACTGAGGAGCACACTCATGCGGGTTCCAGGCGCTTCCTCCCTCAGATCCTTCTTCCAGAAACACCTGCTCCTACCACATGGCAAAGTTATGCTCATCTTTCAAAGCCCAATCCTGGCAACACTTTGCCCAAGAAATCCCCAGGAAGTCCCCTGCTCTGCTCCCATGGTACCTGGGAGAGGGCCCTAAGACCACCACTTAGCCATTCTGAGCATGTTACCTACAACCTTTATAGTCTCAGTTGAGTTCAGTTCAGTCACTCAGTCATGTGTCCCACTCTTTGCAGTCCCATGGATTGCAGCACACCAGGCTTCCCTGTCCATCACCAACTCCTGGAGCTTGCTCAAACTCATGTCCATTGAGTTGGTGATGTCTAGGTCCCTGTAGTCTTGTCCATGAAGGCAACAATGACACCAGTGACTTTGGTCCCAGCGGCCCAGGCTGGGTGATCAAGGCCATTTGGATGGATGCAGAGTTCACAGGAAGGGCTGAGAGCACACTCCTCTTTTCTACCTCAACTTATTTCCACTTGACAATAGGTCTATTTTGGAGGACTTTATAGGGGGTCCAGAGTCTTAGTAACTCAGGAAAGTCTACAAGAGAGGGCTAACCCTCTTTCCTCTGCCCATGATGACTCTTTTCTGGGGAACCTAAAAGGAAATAGGGTTGGTTCTCTCAAGAGAGCATCAGTTAAGGTGCTCACTTCCTCTCCCACTGTCATTAGCAACTGACTCAGAAGTGCAGGCAGGACAGGGAGGGGGACAGCAGGGGGAGTCCCCAAGGACAGGAGGGGCAGGGGAGGTGGCCTCCCAGCATCCCAGAGCTTCTCCTGACCTCTCCCTTGGTCTCAGCCTCCTCCTGCTCACAGGCCCTGGGGCATCACCACAGAGGCTGCTTCCTCCAGCTCTTGCCCTGCTGTCCACCCAGCTGCTCTGCGAGGGTCAGCGGACCCTGAACTAAACCCCTGGCCTTTGCCGCATCCCACCTGTGTGACCTGGAGCTCCTTAACTGACTTCACCTGTAAAATGGAAATAACGTTTCCCTATGTGTTCATGGGGGTAAAATATCATGTGTGTCCATGTCCTGGGCCAGTGCCTGCCACACAGTAGGTCCTGCCCAGTGTGCTGCTGTCCCCTCTACCTGGAATGTGTTAGTTTCAGGTGGAAACCTCTTTCTCCAGCATCGCCCCTCCCCCATGCTGTGTTAGGGCTTTTGCCCAGTGCTCCCATATATAAACACCTGCTTACCAGGTGTGACTGCCTCAGGCAGATACTGGTCCCATAGATCTCAAGCACCCCTGCAGACACCCAGAAGCTCCATTGTTTCCCCCACCCACCGCCCCCCCACCCTCCAAATCAATCAATACAGAGTTAATTCTGTGGATTCCCTCCAGGCAAGTTCTAGTTTCCTTTCTCCCTAAGTGATGCAGGAAAAAGGGAAAAAATTAGAAGCCTTCCTGCTGAGGGGGTAGAGAGAGAGAGAAAGAAATCTGATGTCTCTTCTAATAAGGGCACCAATCTTATTGGATTAGGGCTCTGCACTTATGGTCTCTTTTTACCTAATTACTGCCTTAAAGGCCCTGTCTCCTAATACAGTCATTGCAGGGGGAAGGATGCATCAGAATTTCAACTTATGAATTAGGGGCAGGGGAACGGACTACCTGTAAGCCCAGGTGAATCCATTAACAGTACCCCAGATGACTTTTGCTCAGGAAGGTGAACTTGAGCCACTTTATGTGAGTTCTTGTTTGCTCAGTCACTCAGTCGTGTCCAAACTTTGCAACCTCGTGGACTGTAGCCTGCCAGGCTCCTCTCTCCATGGGATTCTCCAGTCAAGAATACTGCAGTGGGCTGCCAGTTCCTCCTCCAGGGGTACTCCTTACCCAGGGATGGAACCCGCGTCTCATGTGTCTCCTGAATTGCAAGCAGGTTCTTTATTGCTGAGCCACTTTAAACTCAATACCGTTTATGTTCCACCATAATTTCTTGCAATCTTTTTTCCTTTTTTTCTGTGTAGAGAGCAAAAACTTTACTGACGTCGTCAGTGATCATTTCCCAGAGAGAGTAAACAGGGAAGAACCGCAGTTCCTGCTCACTGAAGACAATGCCTGGGAGAGTTTTGTGGCTGAGGCCAAATTGTCCAGGCAAACCACACAGCGTGCCAGAAATTTTATCCAGATCCTCTTGGGAAGATCTCCCCAGGCTAGCTTTCTCCTGGCAGACACACCTCCTCCAGGCAGGATCCTAAGGTTGGGATCGAGGTTGTTCCTTCTCAAGATCCCATTAGGAATGTTTCCTCCATGTCATTTGCTGGTAGTGAACAGCCTCAGGTTGAGAAAAGTTGAAACCCATTTGGAAGGGGTAGATTACATGACCTTGGACAAGTTACTGAACTACTTTTGGCCTTAGTTTCTTCATCTGTTCAATTTTATTGTGGAGAAAACTGAGATCATGCATGCAAAGTGCTTCACATGATGGCTGACACAGAGTAGGTGCTCAATTAATGCTAATTTTAAAAAACTTGTTGTGAAGAGATGGGATCAAAGTTCATTCCCTAGAGATAAGAACCAAGCCAGACTTCCTTTGCTACAGGTCAGAAAACCCTGACAGCAACATCACTTTGTGTTCCAAGACCTTTTAAAACTAACACCCCAAAAAGATGCCCTTTTCATGATAGGGGACTGGAATGCAAAAGTAAGAAGTCAAGAAACACCTGGAGTAGCAGTCAAATTCGGCCTTGGAGTACAGAATGAAGCAGGGCAAAGGCTAACAGAGTTCTGCCAAGAGAACGCACTGGTCACAGCAAACATCCTCTTTCAACAACACAAGAGAAGATTCTACACATGGACATCACCAGATGGCCAACACCGAAATCAGATTGATTGTATTCCTTGCAGCAAAAGGTGGGGAAGCTCTATACACTCGGCAAAAACAAGACCGGGAGCTGACTGTGCCTCTGACCATGAACTCCTTATTGCCTAATTCAGACTTAAATTGAAGAAAGTAGGGAAAACCACTAGACCATTCAAGTATGACCTAAATCAAATCCCTTATGATTATACAGTGGAAGCGAGAAATAAATCAAGGGACTATATCTGATAGAGTGCCTGATGAACTATGGACTGAGGTTTGTGACATTGTACAGGAGGCAGGGATCAAGACCATCCCCAAGAAAAAGAAATGCAAAAGAGCACAACGACTGTCTGAGGAGGCCTTACAAATAGCTGTGAAGAGAAGAGAAGCACAAAGCAAAGAAAAAAGGAAAGATATACCTATTTGAACGTAGAGTTCCAAAGAATAGCAAGGAGAGATAAGAAAGCCTTCCTCAGTGATCCATGCAAAGGAATAGAGGAAAATAATAAAATGGGAAAGACTAGAGATCTCGTCAAGAAAATTAGAGATACCAAGGGAACATTTCATGCAAAGATGAGCTCAATAAAGGACAGAAATGGTATGGACCTAACAGAAGCAGAAGATATTAAGAAGAGGTGGCAAGAATACACAGAAAAACTGTACCAAAAAGTACAACCCAGATAATCAAGATGGTGTGATCACTCACCTAGAGCCAGACATCCTGGAATGTGAAGTCAGGTGGGCCTTAGGAAGCATCACTACCAACAAAGCTAGTGGAGGTGATGGAATTCCAGTTGAGCTATTTCAAATCATAAAAGATGATGCTGCACTCAATATGCCAGCAAATTTGGAAAACTCAGCAGTGGCCACAGGACTGGAAAAGGTCAGTTTTCATTCCAATTCCAAAGAAAGGCAATGAAGGAAAGTTATGGCCAACCTAGAAAGCATATTCAAAAGCAGAGACGTTACTTTGCCAACAAAGGTCCGTCTGGTCAAGGCTATGGTTTTTCCAGTGGTCGTGTATGGATGTGAGAGTTGGACTGTAAAGAAAGCTGAGCACAGAAGAATTGATGCTTTTGAACTGTGGTGTTGGAGAAGACTCTTGAGAGTCCGTAGGACTGCAAGGAGATCCAACCAGTCCATCCTCAAGGAGGTAAGTCCTGGGTGTTCATTGGAAGGACTGATGCTGAAGCTGGAACTCTATACTTTGGCCACCTGATGCAGAGAGCCGACTCATTTGAAAAGACCCTGATGCTGGAAAAGATTGAGGGCAGGAGGACAAGAGGATGACATAGGATGAGATGGTTGGATGGCATCACTGACTCAATGGACATGAGTTTGGGTGGACTCCAGGAGCTGGTGATGGACAGGGAAGCCTGGGGTGCTGCAGTCCATGGGGTCACAAAGTCGGACACGACTGAGCGACTGAGCTGAATTGAACTGAACTGAATGTTAGTTAATTAGATGGCCTAGGAAGAGTTGGTGCATTTTGAAGTGTTACTTAAGTGGCACAGGACCCCCACGCCACAATATATCCTCTGCTACCTTTTGCCTGTGGAAAACTTAATCAAAGAATAAATTTCATCAGAGAAGTGAGAAATGCTGAAACAAAGGAAAACAAAATAAGTAGATAATGTAGTCATTAAGGATTTTCAAGGACCTTTAGTTCTTTCTGAAGGGCTATAGATAATATTCTAAGCCTTATCCTGTGAGCTGTCTTACAGATACTAAAACACCAGGTGGAGAAGTTAACTACATGATGACCAGGCTATACCCAGGACTTGAGCTGCCACAATTCCGAGAATTGACCACAAAGAAACGGGAACAAGTGCACCTTGGAACTGAAGGTTAACTGTACCTAAAACAACCAAGATGATGCAAGCCAGACCACTGATGACCAATTGAAGATGACTGTTAGAGATGACTGTGCTGTTTCTGCATGTAACCCCACCACCCCCTCAACTCTGTCTATAAATGCTCTCACCCGCTGCTTGTCCGGGGGGTGTGGGGAGTCAGGACAGATGTCCACCACCCTCCCCTGAAGTTGCCAGCGTCTGAAATAAAGCAAACTTTCCTTTCCACCAACTTGCCTGTTTACTGGCTTTTGAGTGGTGAGCAGAGGGACCCTCCCATACATACCTTTTGGTAACATTACCTGAGGTGGGATAAGGGTGAGGGTGGGGCTGGAACTGTCCACAATCCTAACATGGAATGATTCACTTCTATGATGAGCCTTTTTAAGAACCCATGTGGCTCCTGGCCTGTCAGCCAGTCCCCACATTGTCTGAGTCGGTCTCTTGTAAACTCCATGCACAGAAGTTTCTGGGGCTCTGGGGGCACTTCCTCCAGATTTTGTTCTAATGTCACCACTCACCGCATAGTTGTGCAGCCATAGAGCTTGTGGCAGGGGGTCTGAGAGGAACTCCAGCGCCTGGAGCACCAACTGAGGGCAGCCTCTGGACATAGGTCAGGGGTCCTCACAGCCAGTCAACCCCACCAGATGATTTCCAGTTCTCATTGGAGAACCACTGTCATGGATCATTGGGTTCAGTTGTGTCGGCTGTAGCCTGGATACCAGAAGTTCCTTTTTAAACTAGAGCTCTTAAGTTGAGTGCTTTCAGTAATGCTTGTTTTTTCTCCCATGGTGAGGGAAGAATTGCCCACATTCTGGTGAAAATCTGGAGTTTCTGGTGACAATGGGTAGGTTTGCAGGTCAAGCTCATCTGTGGGGTACTGTGTCCCCCTCAATGCAGGCCCCCTGGCATTCTTGCCCTGCTGGATGAGGAGTGCTGGTTCCCCAAAGCCACGGGAAAGAGCTTCGAGGAGAACGTGGTGCAGGAGCAGGACACCCACCCCAAGTTCCAGAAGCCCAAGCAGCTGAAGGACAAAGCAGATTTCTGCATCATCCACTTCACTGGCAAAGTGAGGAGGGCACACAAAGGAAGGTGCGGCTGGACCTTCTTGGGAGACAGAGAGGATTCTATGACCTTGAACCCTGAGGTGGGGGCAGGTGGGAGGTACTTACTCATCATCACATGTTCTGTTTTGTTAGACGCTTGCAGCGGTCCTGTGAGGTGCTCTGGCTGTGTATTATTATTAGGTGCATTTTCCAGGTAAGGAAGTGAGATTTGTGGTAAAGGTGCTGGCCCTGGAGTTTGTACTGGGGCTCTATCTCTGTGTTATTTGGGGCCAGAGAATTCACCTCTCTGAGTCTTGGTTGCCTCACATGGAAAATGGAGGTGACCAGCACTGTGTCAGAGAACATGAATTAAATAGTCTTGGGAAGCCTAGCACTGCACTGTCAGTACTCTGCGACAGGGCCTCTCAGCCTCCACATTGCCCTTCCTGAGGGGTGGAGGCCGGATCAGTCGTTACTGTCCAGGACCGTCCTGTGCATTGTAGGATGTTTAGCGGCAACCCTGACTCCTCCCCACCAAGGTCAGTAACGCAATCCGTACTTGAAACAACCAGTAAGGCCTCCAGACACCCCAAACATCTGCAAGGTATGGCCAGTAAGTGGCAGAGCTGCCGTCACACCAGCTGGCGCACCTTCCCCAGTTGGCTTATTCCTGGGTCTTGGTCCTAACTGAGCAGGAGTGTCCTGAGTCTGCAGAGGTCCAAGCTTAGACTAAAGCTGGTCCTTCTCAGCATGTTGTGCTGTTTGTACAGAATATCTCACAGTTGGTTACTCTTGGATATGTGATGAGCCAGGCTGTACTCAGTCTCCCCGTCGATGACAACTGGTGACAAGAGACTTATACTGACACAGTGCTGCTCCCAAGCCAGCTCTGGTCCTCGCCCAGCATCCTCCACATGGCCCTGCACTGCTTGGCCTTGCGTGCTTGACTCCTCTGGCTCCTTAGGATGTTGAAGCCACTCATGACTTTAAAATGCCTGTTTAAAGAAACTCCATTCCTCTATTTATCTAAAGTAATGCCGCCTGAACCCCCATGTCCATTGCCACCGTGGTTAGAAATGCATGTGGGCAGAGATGTTTGCACGTAAGGTCCTTTCAGAGCCGAGGATTTTCTTTCCCTACAAGTCTGACTTGTTATCTGCCCTGTGCTGCTGAACCCCACCTGCCCACTTCCCTGCTTCCTTTCAGTCTCATTTCCCTGTACCAGGTGAGGCTGCCTACAGCAGTAGGCCCAACCCTAGCTCTAGGCCCTCCCTCGACTTTGGCCTTGCTCCAGGGTTCCTTGGTGGCAGGGGTAGCCTATTGGAGAGGGCTAGCAGCCGGCTCTCCTCCTCTAGATCAAAGCCCTTGAGCTCGACAGCAACCTGTACTGCATCAGCGAGAGCAAGGTCTTCTTCTGGGCCGGCGTACTGGCCCACCTCCAGCCAGGCCCACCAGGAGCAGGACCTGAAGATCATGGAAGTCATAATCGGCTTCCAGGCCTGCTGCAGGGGCTACCTGGCCAGGAGGTAAGTCCCGGGATGCCCACCCACAGCTCAGGGGTCCCAGCTGTCCTGTGGTGAAGGCACTGAGGAAGTGGGGCCTGGGCACCCTCATGCCGGCAGGTGTCCCACAGGGAGGTCCACGTGCTTTCCCTGCCCCTTGCTTCCTGGATTTCTGCCTGAGGTTTAAAGTGAGCAGGCAGGAGGGGTGATTGCGTGCGGGGAGCGAGCTCCGTCCCTGGCAAAGGTCATGAGGAAGGAGGCTTGGCATACGCAAAGGCGGGATCAAGCCTCAGGAGTCTCCCTGGAAATTCTCGAGCAATCTACCCCCAAAACCAGAGTCTGCCTACTTTCTGCTTTGTGCTTTCACCTACACCTCTGACTTTACAGGGGGCTGTCCCCCACTATCTCTCTCTGAAAAAAGAGTTAGCTTACAGCTCCAGTTAATAATTCCTGGGTGTGACAGTGTTTAACCTACAAACTCCTTTGGAAATCCTCTAGCCTGCCTGAATAGGTTTTTCCGGCCACATGTGATTGTTCAGAGCCTCCCAACTGTGAGAGGCATGAGATGTTCTAAACTGTCTAAACATAGATTCTTTTGAGAAGTTAAAAGACTGATTAGAAATTGTATTGGTGAAGGGATTTTCACTTGTTGGGCCAATGTTTGCTGCTAAGTTTCCATATCCCTTACCTGCTGTGTCCCTGGCAGTGTATTGATTAATATAATTGGTGTAAGTAGTAGCTTTAATGTTTGTAACCTTGGACCCTTGAGTTAATTCTTTTTCTTGTTATAGCCCACCACACCTTTGCTCTGTAGGAATGCAACTTTATCTAATGCTTTTTGGAGGCTGGCGCCTGACTTTAGAATAATCACCTTTAGAGAAAAATAAGTTTCTTAAAATGTTAACAGGCCTCCGGGCCAGAAGATGATGCAAATCACCTAAGCTTTTGCATATGCTAAGTTTGCAGGAAGAAAGCCTGGCTTGCTGCATGACTCTACCCCTTCCCCCATTATCCTCTATGCATAACTTAAGGTATAAAAACTACTTTGAAAAATAAAGTGCGGGCCTTGTTCACGGAAACTTGGGTCTCCCCATGTCGTTCTTTCTCTTACCTTCTGGCTGAATTATTCAGCCTCTTTTCTACACTGAATTTCCTCACTGAGCTATCCTTATTTCAGCCTCTTTTCTCCACTGAATTTCCTCACTGAGCTATCCTCATTCTATTACTCTTTATATCCTTAATTAACGTTTAATTAAGCAATTGTTTCCTGATCTTCGCCTACGCCGTCTCTCCTTCGAATACCCTGGATCAGCCGGGGCTGGACCCCGGCAACTGCGCTCAGATTTTCCATCCAAGAAAACCCCTGCCTCCCACTGTTCCTCCCTGTACAACCCCTTCTGTAGGGGTCACTCCCAGAGGATCCCAAGCTCCAGGGAGGAGGCATCCTTGAGTCCCGGCAGCTCCTGTGGGGTCAGGGGCGGACTTGTGCAGGTTAGTGGGCAGGGCAGCTGAACGTTTACCCCCTGACCCCTCTGAGTCTGTGCTCAGGGGTGTCTGTTCCAGCCTGAACTCTGAACTCTGTGGACAGAGCGTGAGTGTGTGGTGTTTGGACAAATGGACTTTTGCAAGACATAAACTGCTGACATTCTCCTGCCAAATAGAAGTCCCTGAGTTGCTGGAAGAAATTCCCTGCCTCTCCCTTCCCCGACTCCACTCCCCCCAACCCCTCTTCCTTGTCTGCAAAATCAAATTAAATTCATGGTTTTTATTATGGGTGATTGTAAGACCAAACAGTAGTGTGTGGTCCTCATAAATAACACTCATCACTCTTATGTCCCTCCCCTAAAAGCAGGGAAGAAGTGCCCGTGATGGCCCAGGGACATTTCCTGGGATGAAGCAGCCCTGATGGAAGGTCAAGCAGGCCTCCAGGAGGGGTCACGGTTCCAGGAAAACTGCAGCCCCTTCTGCTTGGGACAAAGCAGAAAAGTCCACTAGCAGTCCAGCTGCAGGACTGTCAGGCTGTGGGATCTTTGCTTCTCAGTTTCTTTATCTGTACAGTGGAGCTGACAGTTCCTAGAGATGATGTGAGAATTAAATAGGAAATGTGAGGATGGTGCCAGCACAGACCCTGGCACATGCTCAGTCCTCTCCCCACAATGAGTCTCTTCTCAGGAACTAAAAAGGGAAAGGGTTGGCTCTCTCTTGTAGACTTTTCTGAGTTACCAGGTAGAATTGGGAAAAGGAGTCCAAAATGGTGGTGGCTAAAAGAGAAGGAAGGGAAAAGCCCGCGAAAATAGAACAAAGGAAGGTCCGAGGACCAGAGTGAAGACTTCAGGTAGAACAAACAGCACTCCTGGCTAAGCCCAATTTGCATAGGGCAGGCCCAGGGGAGGAAAAAACATATAAAAGGGGGAGCCAAAGTGCTTTCTCTCTCTCTCTCCTGCTTGTGTGTGCTCTTTCTCTCTCTCTCCCTCTCTCACTCTCTCTCTCTCTCTCCCCCTCCCCTGCGCTCTCCTCCACTTTCTTCTCTTTGAGTCTTTGGGTTGGCATGCCCTCACACTTCGAGGATAGATTCTCCTGCTATCTTCTAAATAAAATAGAGCTGTAACACTGATTTGCCTAAGAGCTATAACATGATTTGTCCAAGACCCAAGAGCCGTGACACACCAAGGGCTTTAATGTCCATCGCTCCAAATCTTTGTTGTGACGAGACAAAGAACCGAGGAACATACACTTGTGTGACACCAGGACACTAGCCTTCCTGTAAAAGTCCTCCATTTGGAGAGAAATATATCTGTTGTCAGGTGGAAATGAGCCAGGGGAGAAAAGAGCAGTGTGCTCTCAGCCCTTCCTGCAAACTTAGGCGTCCACCTAATGGCGGTGACCGCCAAGGCCAGCCCTCCTCCTGTGGCTCACTGGCACAAAAGGCACTTGTACCATACCTTTCATCAAGGCCAAGTCGAGAAGGATCTGATCACAAGTGTTGAGGGTAGAAGCATGGATAGAGTGGCTGAAGGGTGGCCTTAGGCCCCTCTCCCAGGTACTGTGGGAGCTGAGCAGGGGACAGTGGACTCTGAACCCACATGGACATGGCTCTCAGCAAGAATATGACCAGTATATGGTGAGCAGCTGCTATGTTCCAGGACTGTGCCACGTGCTGGTGGCATCAAGATGAATAAAGCAGGCAGGCTGGTGAGCGTGAGTGCATAGAAGGGTCGAGGGGACTGGAAGAAGCCCATGGGAAGGGGGAGGGATTGGAAAAGGGGCTCACAGTGTGTTGGTGGCAGGTCTTCCTTCGGAGAGCCCAGGGCAAGGTGTGCTGAGTCAATAAGAACCTGGCATGTCAGGCGTGGCTTGTTTAGCTAAGGGAGTCAACAGTCTGGGTTTAGCCCAGGGTGGGACCTGGTAGGCAGAGTGTTTATTTAATCTGAGCAATCCAGATGTGAGGGCGTTCACTTTCTCTTTTGCTTCTCCAAGTGTATCTGGACCGAACGTGTGTGGTTTATTGCAGAGATGCACAGCTGGTGGCTGCATCTGCAGAGCTCAGAACAACTGGATCTTGTTCACACTCAGCCAGAGAAGATTCCTGGGTAAGCAGGCGGGTAGGGCCCCCACCCACCTCCCCATCCTCAGGATGAATGTCTGAGAAAAGATGATTGTGATTGGTTGACAGAAGAAGGAAATGGAAGCTCAGAGAGGTGAGGTCATGGCTGAGGCAGCAGGTTAAGCAGGAGCAGAGCCTGGTTGTGGAAGCAGATGTGTCTGACGGCTTCCTCCCACCACGTGGTCCCCTGAACAGTGCAGAGGGAGGGTGACACCTGGTCAGATTGGCTCAGCTCAGGATGTGGACTCCTGAGACGTGACCGGTGACCCCAGAAGGAAGGCGGTGTTGGGGGTGCTCAGTCCTTTGGGAAATTTAGAGAAAGCTGAGTGGGTAGAGGAGGGTAGTGGGGTCAGACTCTCTCCTCCTGTGGCCTGGCCACCTTGAGGCTTCCCCCAGAGTGCTGTGCTGAGGCTGACAGGGACAAAGCATGGCCCTCATAGAGTGAGAGGGCTTACTGTACTTTGTCCACATGATGATGCTGGGTTTGCAACATTAAGATAAAAAAGCCAAACTGTAGACATGTCAGTATAACAAGAGGGGCATGACCTTAGATCTATGTGTTTAAACAAGCAGAGACAAACCTAGAAACTTTGGGGTTATTAAAAGCATATTCCTGGGACTTCCCTGGTGGCTTAGACAGCAAAGCGTCTGTCTACAATGTGGGAGACCTGGGTTAGATCCCTGGGTTGGGAAGATCCCCTGGAGAAGGAAATGGCAACCCACTCCAGTACTCTTGCCTGGAAAATCCCATGGACAGAGGATCTTGTTAGGCTACAGTCCGTGGGGTGGCAAAGAGTTGGACACAACTGAGCGACTTCACTTTCAAGCCACCACCAACCAGAAGAGTTCGGGAAAGGTCGAAAGGAGACACCGCGTGTTGGTCCACTTCCCAGAATCCCTCTCGCTAGCATCCATCTTGCCTGAGCGATGCGTGCGCCACCAGGAAAGATTCTGAACTAGAGTGATTGGCCAAAGACCACCCAGAAACTAACCCCATCACCGTAAAACTGTGAGCCACGAGGCAGAGCTGTTCTCCTGGGTTCCCTTACCCTACTGCTCTCCACCCGGGTGCCCTTTCCCAATAAAATCTCTTGCTTTGTCAGCACATGTGTCTCCTCGGACAATTCATTTCTGAGTGTTAGACAAGAGCCCAGTTTTGGGTCCTGGAAGGGGTCCCCCTTCCTGCAACACTTCCATTGAATTGGTTGTGTGTTCAGTCCCTGGTTGGGAAACTAAGATCCCACATACTGGGATTCAAGGTTAAAAAATTAAGTAAAGGGGAAGGCGCCAAGATGGCGGAGGAGTAGGACGGGGAAAACACTTTCTCCCCCACAAATTCATCAAAAGAGCATTTAAACGTCGAGTAAATTCCACAAAACAACTTCTGAATGCCGGCAGAGGACATCAGGCACCCAGAAAAGCAATCCAACTCTTCGAAAGGAGGTAGGAAAAAATATTAAAGACAATAAAAGAGACAAAAGAGGGAGGGACGGAGTTCCGTCCCGGGAAGGGAGTCTTAAAAAGAGAGAAGTTTCCAAACACCAGGAAACCTTCTCACTGCCGAATCCGTGCCGAGCTTTGGAAGCACAGAGGGCAACATAACAGGGAGAAAAAATAAATAAACAATTAAAACTCGCAGATTGCGAGCCCTACGGTAACTCCCCCAGCGGAGAAGCAGCGCAGACGCCTGCATCCGCCATTAGCAAGCGGGGGCTGGGCAGGGAGGCGCAGCGCGGGCTGCATCGCTGAGAGTAAGAATCTGGCCTGAATACCCTGAGCACTATCTGAGCGAAATAATTTGGGCTAGCAAACCAGACTGTGGGATATCTACCACGCGAAAAGCCAGCCCTAACCTAAGACACCGCCAGCCCGCGCACGGAACAAAGGACTAAACAGAGATAGCCGGCTGCAGACCTTCCCCCTCCGGTGACAGGCAGCCAGAGCCGGAAGGGGGCAATCGCAGCCCCAGAGAGACATTATCTATAAAACTGGCTTCTTTGCTAACTAAAACTTATTGGGGGTCTGGACGGTCAACATCTGCCTGAGAAGGTGCGCTGGTTTTACACCCAGATAACCGAGTGGCGGGGAGGCGATAAGTCACAGCATTGGCGCTCACCAAACACCTCATCATCTGAGCTGCTCGGACCTGGGAAGAGCACAAAACGCAGGCCCAACTGAGTCTGCGCCTCTGAGGACTACCTGAGTGCCTGAACCTGAGCGGCTTGGACCTGGGAGGTGCATGCAACCCAGGGCCAGCCTCGGATTGTTCCTGGCGGAACAACCTAGAGCCCGAGCAGTGTGGGCAGGGAGGCTACACGCGCCGTGAGCGGGGGCAGACCCAGTGTGGCTGAGGCACTGCGAGCGCACGCCAGTGTCATTTGTTTGCAGCATCCCTCCCTCCCTCCCCACAGCGCGACTGAACAAAGAGAAGAAATACAGCTCCACCCACCAGAACACCGACACAAGCTGCCCTAACCAGGAAACCTTGACAAGCCACCTGTACAAACCCACACACAGCGAGGAAACGCCACAATAAAGAGAACTCCACAAACTGCCAGAATACAGAAAGGACTCCCAAACTCAGCAATTTAAACAAGATGAAGAGACAGAGGAATACCCAGCAGATAAAGGAACAGGATAAATGCCCACCAAACCAAACAAAAGAGGAAGAGATAGGAAATCTACCTGATAAGGAATTCCAAATAATGATAGTGAAATTGATCCAAAATCTTGAAATTAAAATGGAATCACAGATAAATAGCCTGGAGACAAGGATTGAGAAGATGCTAGAAAGGTTTAACAAGGACCTAGAAGAAATAAAAAAGAGTCAATATATAATGAATAATGCAATAAATGAAATTAAAAACACTCTGGAGGCAACAAATAGTAGAATAACAGAGGCAGAAGATAGGATTAGTGAATTAGAAGATAGAATGGTAGAAATAAATGAATCAGAGAGGATAAAAGAAAAACGAATTAAAAGAAATGAGGACAATCTCAGAGACCTCCAGGACAATATTAAATGCTACAACATTCGAATCATAGGGGTTCCAGAAGAAGAAGACAAAAAGAAAGACCATGAGAAAATACTTGAGGAGATAATAGTTGAAAACTTCCCTAAAATGGGGAAGGAAATAATCACTCAAGTCCAAGAAACCCAGAGAGTCCCAAACAGGATAAACCCAAGGAGAAACACCCCAAGACACATATTAATCAAATTAACAAAGATCAAACACAAAGAACAAATATTAAAAGCAGCAAGGGAAAAACAACAAATAACACACAAGGGAATTCCCATAAGGATAACAGCTGATCTTTCAATAGAAACTCTTCAAGCCAGGAGGGAATGGCAAGACATACTTAAAATGATGAAAGAAAATAACCTACAGCCCAGATTATTGTACCCAGCAAGGATCTCATTCAAGTATGATGGAGAAATCAAAAGCTTTTCAGACAAGCAAAAGCTGAGAGAATTCTGCACCACCAAACCAGTTCTCCAACAAATACTAAAGGATATTCTCTAGACAGGAAACACAAAAATGGTGTATAAACTCGAACCCAAAACAATAAAGTAAATGGCAACGGGATCATACTTATCAGTAATTACCTTAAACGTAAATGGGTTGAATGCCCCAACCAAAAGACAAAGACTGGCTGAATGGATACAAAAACAAGACCCCTACATATGTTGTCTACAAGAGACCCACCTCAAAACAGGGGACACATACAGACTGAAAGTGAAGGGCTGGAAAAAGATTTTCCATGCAAATAGGGACCAAAAGAAAGCAGGAGTCACAATACTCGTATCAGATAAATTAGACTTTAAAACAAAGGCTGTGAAAAGAGACAAAGAAGGTCACTACATAATGATCAAAGGATCAATCCAAGAAGAAGATATAACAATTATAAATATATATGCACCCAACATGGGAGCACCGCAGTATGTAAGACAAATGCTAACAAGTATGAAAGGAGAAATTAACAATAACACAATAATAGTGGGAGACTTTAATACCCCACTCACACCTATGGATAGATCAACTAAACAGAAAATTAACAAGGAAACACAAACTTTAAACGATACAATAAACCAGTTAGACCTAATTGATAGCTATAGGACATTTCATTCCCCCCCCCCAAAAAAAAGACTGCTCACTATGGCAATTATTGAAGCTGACTTAGGGTGACATAGAGGCTTATTTCCCTTTACCCTTCTGAGTTCTTAGCTGAGGATCTCTGTAAGAAATGACAGAATAGCAGGACAAAATCAAACAGAAGTTTATTAACATAAAAAATAAAAAAAAAAATTAAAAAAAATTAAGTAAAAGATTAAAATAGAATGTATATTTTGATCAGTTTAAATAAAGTAAAATCCCATTCCCCACTTACATACCCATGTCAGAAGGCCTGGTCTTGGCTTCCACTCTGCCCTCTTGCCCTCTGAGAGCTGTATGACCCTGGACAAATCACCTCCCTGGGAATTGTTTGTTACATCTCGTGCATGCGTGACTGCTTAGGAGTTTAGTCGTGACAGATTCTTTGTGACCCCATGGATTTTAGCCTGCCACACTCCTCTGTCCATGGATTTTTTCAGGAAAGAATACTGGATTGGGTTGCCATTTTCCTCCTCCAGGGAATCTTCCCAACCCAGGGATCCAATCCACATCTCTTGCAATGCAGGCCGATTCTTTACTGTCTGAGCCATCTGGGAAGCCCTTTCAGATCTCTTACGCATTTCTTAAAAGCTGGTTTCAGTCTTCACATGTGGGTTTGTAGTTTCTCTCTGTGTTAGAAATATTCACCTTTGTCTACTCAATATATTGCAAACCTTGTCTCCAGGTCGCTTATCTTATATTCTGATCTAGTTTATGGTATCCGTTGACATTTTTGATTTTTGAGGTCAAATGGTTTCTGGGATTTGTGTGTTGGTGAGAAAGTTTTCCTTAACAATATTTTTCCAATTTGTTTCCTTTCTCCCAGTATGTTTTTTCTTTTTTCTTTTGGGTTTACATTTAGATCCCTTCAGGTTTCATTGATTGATTGATTAGAAGCTTTTTGTTTCTTCTTCATCCTCTATTTCTTCCCTCTTTTATCTTCCCCTTCCTTCCTTTTTTTCCCTCCTACTCACCTGCTGTCCTGAACTCCCTCTCCCCCTGCCTATGTCCTTCTTCTTCTCCTTAAAGAGAACATGTTTAACAGGTACCTACTGCAGTCAAAAAGGAACACGCTGTTCTTCTATGCCTTCAAAGGAGCATCCAGTGCAGTAAAGCATCTTTCAGATTTTAGCTGAAACCCATATCTTTCTTCTTATAGAAAACTATCGTGACTAGAGTAAGGAGACATGAGGAAATGCAGGTGTTTCCTGCTACCTGAAAGTAGTGTTCCTAGGAAACTTTTCTTAAACCAGGATGGCATTGAGGAAAAAGGATACAGGCCTCACATCACACTTTATTGGCAGAGGGTGATGTTTTGGAAATTAGGGTGTTGTAGCCACACAGTCCAGGAAACAAACTCACTCAGAAGGACAATTCAGATAGCGGAGTGCAGTTTATTACACTGGCGGGCCCAAAGCAGAGTCTCCTCTTTAGCCAAGGACCCCGACCAGCATTTGTGAAAATCTTTTATACCCCATATGTATGTGTCTGAACCCACCACTCCAAATTCCTTGAGACTTACATAAACCAAGGAAAATACAATCCCAATAACCCCATCATTCACGTGCTATGTGCTCATGTGCTCAAACAGGCAAACAATTAGCCAATAATCAATAAACCCGAGGTTACATTCCGATAGATACACAAAAATTTATGGCCTGTCTGGAGGAAGGGGTGATTCGTGTATGTTTTCTCTTAAGCGATGAGTAACCTAGATATGATCTTCAAGGTTCTCCTGTCTTGAGGGGGTCTTATCCTTCTGTTGTTGTTTTCACAGGCACTAAACACAGAGTTCAGAGTCCATTGGAAAGGTGGCTGAGCATGCTCAACATGAACAGGCCTAAGATGGAGAACAGGCCTAAGATGGAGTCCAGGCCTTATGAATTCCTTCTTCAGGGGAATGCCTGTAAATGGAAATGCTCAGAAATCTGATAACAGAGTCTGTCAGAAAGAGCTTTTCGTCCAGACAGACAAGGAAAGCAAATAGAATTACTGCACCATAGGGAAAACAAGGGTTGTGCTGTGTCTTCAAGAAGCTGGTTGTTTCATGTCCCAGTAACAGGTCCCACACCTCGTGTTTTAGCCAGACTGTGTTCAGGAGGTTGGAGGGTGCCCTGGAGGCTCTGGAGCAGGAGGAAGAGCAGAGAAGAGAAAGGGCCCCTGCCCAGTGCTTGGAGCTGAAGAAACTCAACACAAATAGAGTCATAATCAGGGAAGTGCCAGCTTCCAGGGATGCCTGGAGAGGAAGTGGGGGAAGGCAGTAGAGGAAGAAGGCTTCGGAGCTGGTCCTCCAAGGACAGGTAACATTTCACTGAAGTCAGATTGATTATATTCTTTGCAGCTGAAGATGGAGAAGCTCTATACAGTCAGCAAAAACAAGACCTGGAGCTGACTGTGGCTCAGATCATGAGCTCCTTATTGCAAAATTCGGACTTAAGTTGAAAAGAGTAGGGAAAACCCCTAGGCCATTCAGATATGACCTAAATCAAATCCCTTACTTACAATTACACAGTGAAAGTGACAAGTAGATTCAAGGGGTTAGATCTGATAGACGACTCTCTGAAGAGCTATGGATGGAGGTTCATAACATTGTACAGGAGGCAGTGATGAAAACCATCCCCAAGAAAAAGAAATGCAAAAAAGGGAACTAGTTGTCTGAGGAGAACTTACAAATAGCTGTGAAAAGAAGAGAAGCAAAAGACAAAGGAGAAAAGCAAAGATACACCCATCTGAGTGCAGAGTTCCAAAAAACAGAAAAGAGATATAAAGCTTTCTTAACCAAACCATGCAAAAAAAAAAAGAGGAGAACATAGACTGGGAAAGACTAGAGATTTCTGCAAGAAAATTAGAGATACCAAAGAGAATATTTCACGCAAAAATGGGCACAATAAAGGACAGAAGTGGTATGGTCCTAACAGCAGCAGAAGATATTAAGAAGAGGTTGCAAGAATACACAGAAGATAAAAAAAAAATTAATTAATTAAATTAAATTAAAAAAAAAGAATACACAGAAGAACTATACAAAAAAGGTCTTAACCCAGATAACCACAATGGTTTGATCATTCACCTAGAGCTGGACATCCTGTAGTATGAAGTGAAGTGGGCCTTAGGAAGCATTACTACAAACAAAGTTAGTGGAGGTGATGGAATTCCAGCTGAGCTATTGAAAGGTTGTGGCTGTGACCCTTTAACTGTTGGGGGCCAGAGTGAGGTACTCCGCCCGTGACAAAGGTCATGAGGAAGGAGGCTCGACATACGCAAAGGCGGGATTGAGCCTCAGGAGTCCCCCTGGAACTCCTCGAGCATCTACCCCCATAACCAGAGCCTGCCTACTTTACTACTTTGTGCTTACCTACACCTCTGACTTTACGGGGGGCTGTCCCCCACCACCTCTTTCGGAGAAGGAGTTAACCTAGAGCTCCAGTTAATAATAATTCCTGGGCGTGATAAGAGTGTTTTAACCTACAAACTCCTCTGAAGGTTCTCTAGCCTGCCTGACAGGCTCGTCCAGCCACATGTGATTGCTCACAGCCTCCCAACCGTGAGAGGCACGAGATGCTTTAAACCTTCTAAAAACAGGTTCCTTAGAAAAGTTAGAAAACTATTAGTATAAGTATAATGGGCTGATTAGAAATTGTATTGGTGAAGGGTTTTTCATTTGTTGAGCCAATGTTTGTTGCTAAGTCTCCACATCCCCTGCCCTTACACACATTAATGAATATATAGAAGGAATAAGTATTAACCTTTGATATTAATCACGCTAGACCTTAGGCTAAGTAAATTCTTTCCTTAACTAAAACCCACTACACCCTCACCCTGTAGGAATGTAACTTTACTTGGGTGGCGTCTGTTTTGAGAATAATCAGCCCTGGAGAAATAAGTGTCCTGATTGACTGACCGCTGTCACAAGGAGAGGGTCGTAAATTGTCAGCAGGCCCCCCTGGCCAGAAGATGATGTAACACCCCTAAGACCTCTGTATACATTTGTGTGAAGCACCTGACTTTAATAAAAGTCAGGACTGCTGTCCCCACGTGACTTTTGTATAACATCTCAGTGTATAAAAACAGACTCTGGAAAATAAAGAATTGGGATCAGTTTCTCGAAATACTGGTCTCCCCATGTCGCTCTCTCTCTCACTCTGGTTGAGTCTCCATCTGGAGCGCGGAACCCACCATGCTTACTAATTATGCCTGGGCTTCTAAGATCCGACCGGGGAGGCCTCAGTGTCTCCTCTCCTTCGGGAGAACGGAAGGACGCCTGCGGCCTACGTAAGTGGTGCAAACTTCTTGTCTTGAAGTTTTATTGGTCCCCCGCGTAAACCAAGCTACTCAGCCTCTTTTCTCCACTGAATTTTCCTACTGAGCTATCCTTATTCTATTACTCTTTATATCTTTAATTAATATCTAATTGAAGCTATCGTATCCTGACCCTCGCCGACGCCGTCTCTCCTTCGAGTACCCTGGATCAGCCGGGGCTGGTCCCCGGCACTTTAACGACACCCAGCTTCTTGGCCTCTGGAGGAGAGGATTTCGATCCAGGGCCAGAGATGAGACTTGATCACTTGAAGCTTTTGTGTAGCAAAGTTTTATTAACATGTAAAAGGGATAGAGAAAGCTTCTAACATAGACATCAGAAAGGGCAGAAAGAGTGACCCCTTGCTAGTTTTTAGCAGGGCATTGTATACCTGATAGCAAGCTGCTATCAGATAAAAGAAATGCCTCAGACAGAGAGTGTTGCACCAGGCTCCTCTCCCACAACATACATTTTGAGATAGGATGGCACAAGGGGAGTCATCTCCAGCCATAAAACAATTGACATGTATCTTGAAGAAAGGCAGATTTCCAAGCAAATACATAGTCTCATTAATATAGCTTAAGAAAAATATTGCCATTAGTAAGACATACTGGTTTGCTGAGCCATTATCAGCTCAAAGTTTGAGAAAGGTTAGTCTTAGGGGGAATCAATGTGAAGAAAAGCAGATTCCAAAGCAAATACATAGTTTGGTTAGCATAGCTTAAGGAACACATTTCCAAGAGAAAAACGCATTGGCTTGCTGAGCCATTAGTAGCCCAAGGTTAAGTTCTGACACTAAGTTCAGAACCAAGTGTCCTCATGGTAACACATGATTAGAGGAGCCTCCTTTAATTTTGTGTTAAAGAAGAAAAAAACATCTGCCACTTGCACTTTATTTCTTCCTGCTGCTTGGGGACCCCTGGCCTTCCTACCTGAGTGTTAACCCTCTCACGAGTTCAAATCCTAAAAGATGCTGCTGCTAAGTGCTGTACTCAATATGTCAACAAACCTGGAAAACTCAGCAGTAGCCACAGGACTGAAAAAGATCAGTTTCCATTCCAATCCCAAAGAGCAATGTCAAAGAATGTTCAAACGACTACATAACTGTACTCATATCACATGCTAGCAAGGTAATGTTCAAACCCTTCAAGCTAGGCTTCAGCAGTACATGAGCCAAGAACTTTCAGATGTACAAGCTGGATTTATAAAAGGCGGAGAGGCACCAGAGATCAAATTACCAACATCTTTTAAGTCATAGAGAATTCCAGAATTCCAGTAAAACATCTACTTCTGCTTCATTGACTATGCTAAAGCCTTTGACTGTGTGGAACATAGCAATCTGTGGAAAATTTTTAGATTATTCAAAAATAATTATTCAATTATTCAAAATTATTATTACCTTACCTGCCTCCTGAGAAACCTGTATGCAAGTGAAGAAGCAGCAGTTAGAACCGGACGTGGAACAATGGACTGGTTCGAAATTGGAAAGCAGTACTTTAAGGCTGTATACTGTCACCCTGCTTCAGTTCAGTTCACTTCAGTCACTCAGTCATGTCCAACTCTTTGCGACCCCATGGAGTGCAGCACACCAGGCCTCCCTGTCCATCGCCAACTCCCAGAGTTCACTCAAACTCATGTCACTGAGTCGGTGATGCCATCCAAACATCTCATCCTCTGTCGTTCCCTTTTCCTCCTGCCTTCAATCTTTCCCAGAATCAGGATCTTTTCCAATGAATCAGTTCTTTGCATCAGGTAATCAAAGTATTGGAGTTTCAGCTTCAGCATCAGTCCTTCCAATGAATAATCAGGATTGATTTGCTTTAGCATGGACTGGTTGGATCTCCTTTCAGTCCAACGAACTCTGAAGAGTCTTCTCCAACACCACAGTTCAAAAGAATCAGTTCTTCAGCGCTCAGCTTTCTTTATAGTCCAACTCTCACATCCATGCATGACTACTGGAAAAACCATATCTTTGCCTAGACGGACCTTTGTTGGCAAAGTAATGTCTCTGCTTTTTAATATGCTGTCTAGTTTGGTCATACTTTTCTTCCAAGGAGGAAGCATCTTTTAATTTCATGGCTGCAGTCACCATCTGCAGTGATTTTGGAGCCCAAGAAAATGAAATCTGTCACTGTTTCCACTGTTTCCCCATCTACTTGCCATGAAGTGATGGGACCAGATGCCATGATCTTAGTTTTCTGAATGTTGAGTTTTAAGCCAACTTTTCCACTCTCCTCTTTCACTTTCATCAAGAGATCTCTTTAGTTTTTATTTAACTGCTTATTTAACTTATAAGCAGAGTACACCATGGGAAATGCTAGGCTGGATAAAGCTCAGTTGGAATAAAGATTGCTGGGAGAAATATCAATAGCCTCAGATATGCAGATGACACCACCCTTACGGCAGAAAGTGAAGAGGAACTAAAAAACCTTTGATGAAAGTAAAAGAGGAGAGTGAAAAAGTTGGCTTAAATCTCAACATTCAGAAAACTAAGATCATGGCATCTGGTCCCATCACTTCATGGCAAATAGATGGGGAAACAGTGGAAACTGCGGTCGACTTTATTTTTCTGGGCTCCAAAATCACTGCAGATGGTGACTGCAACCATGAAATTAAAAGACGCTTCCTCCTTGGAAGAAAAGTTATGACCAAACCAGACAGCATATTAAAAAGCAGAGTACTGCATTTCAGACTCTTGTGGACTATGATGGCTACTCATTTCTTCTAAAGGATTCTTGCCCACAGTAGTAGATATAATGGTCCTCTGAGTTAAATTCACCCATTCCAGTCCATTTTAGTTCGCTGATTCATAAAATATCGATATTCACTCTTGCCATCTCCTGTTTGACCACTTACAATTTGCCTTGATTCATAAACCCAACTTCCAGGTTCCTATGCAATATCGCTCTTTACAGCATCGGACTTTATTTCCATCACCCGTCACATCCACAACTGGGTGGTGTTGTTGCTTTGGCTCCGTCTCTTAATTCTTTCTGGAGTTATTTCTCCACTGATCTCCAGTAGCATATTGGGCACCTACCGACCTGGGGAGTTCATCTTTCAGTGTCCTATATTTTGCCTTTTCATACTGGACTGGAAAAGGTCGGTTTTCATTGCAATCTCGAAGAAAGGCAATGCAAAGGAACGTTCAAACTACCGCACAATTGCAGTCATCTCTCATGCTAGCAAAGCAACGCTCAAAATTCTCCAAGCCAGGCTTCAACAGTACATGAACCACGAACCTCCAGATGTTCAAGCTGGATTTAGAAAAGGCAGAGAAACCAGAGATCAAATTGCCAACATCTGTTGGATCATTGAAAAAGCAAGAGAGTTCCAGAAAAACATCTACTTCTGCTTTATTGACTATGCCAAAGATTTTGACTGTGTGGATCACAACAAACTGGAAAATTCTTCAAGAGATGGGAATACCAGACCACTTGACCTGCCTCCTGAAAATTCTGGTCAGGAAGAAACAGTTAGAACTTAACATGAAACAACAGACTGGTTCCAAATCCGGAAAGCTATACTTTTCAGATATACAAATATACTAAGGCTGTATATTGTCACCCTGCTTATTTAACTTCTATGCAGAGTACATCATGAGAAATTCTGGGCTGAAGAAGCACAAGCTTGAATTAAGATTGCTGGGAGAAATATCCATAACCTCAGATATGCAGATGACACCACCCTTATGGCAGAAAGTGAAGAGGAACTAAAAAACCTTTGATGAAAGTAAAAGAGGAGAGTGAAAAAGTTGGCTTAAATCTCAACATTCAGAAAACTAAGATCATGGCATCTGGTCCCATCACTTCATGGGAAATAGATGGGGAAACAGTGGAAACTGCGGTCGACTTTATTTTTCTGGGCTCCAAAATCACTACAGATGGTGATTGCAGCCATGAAATTAAAAGACGCTTACTTCTTGGAAGGAAAGTTATGACCAACCTAGACAGCATATTAAAAAGCAGAGACATTACTTTGCCAACAAAGGTCCGTCTAGTCAAGGCTATGGTTTTTCCAGTAGTCATGCATGGATGTGAGAGTTGGACTGTAAAGAAAGTTGAGTGCTGAAAAACTGATGCTTTTCAACTGTGATGTTGGAGAAGACTCTTGAGAGTCTGTAGGACTGCAAGGAGATCCAACCAGTCCATTCTAAAGGAGATCAGTCCTGGGTGTTCATTGGAGGACTGATGTTGAAGCTGGAACTCCAATACTTTGGCCACCTGATGTGGAGAGCTGACTCATTTGAAAAGACCCTGATGCTGGGACAGATTGAGGGCAGGAGAAGAAGGGATGACAGAGGATGAGATGGTTGGATGGCACCCTCAACTCAATGGACATGAGTTTAGAATTTAGATTTTTGTGTTATTTTAGTATGTTTTTAGAGCTAACTTGTACCTTATAGCTGCATATGATTTTTGGCATAGCTTTAGTTTTTCCTGATGTTTCTAACTGGCTTCATTTTCACCCCTTGTACTGTTTATCTTCAACATTTTTTCCATTTCTTTCCAACTGTGCCTCATGTGATACTGAGTCCCCTTTCCCCAAAGACTCTGGACTTTTTATCCCATTCTGGACTGGTTTCTCTCTAGTTCTGCTGCGTGCCCAGCTGGGATCCTTGGATTCCCTTTCCTCTGGGTTGATGTTCCTGATTCCTGCGTCCCACGTCTATCTCTCTCATGGGTATCCTTTACCTTCCTCCATAATTAAACAAGCACATAATCTATTTTTTTCCTGCAACTCATTCTCAAGTAGCTTTCTGAAAAGTCTGGTGAAGAGTGAAGGCTACTGTGAATATGGGATGGGCCATGATGTTGGTAAACTTGCCCCCTGCTATCCCCTCTTCCTCCCTCTCATCTTGCTCCCTCTGGGGCTTTGCCCAGCAGACCGTTATTCTCTCCTGTGAACGCTCCCTGTTTCTCTCCCTCCACTGCGCTCCTCTTCACTCAGCTATCACTTCTCCGTCCAGTGAGTCTTCAGACATTTGTTGAAGCCTCTGGTCTCCCGTTGCCCCCATGCTTGTTTTTATTAGCAGCAGAGGGAGGAGAGGCAGGCTGTGGGTTCTTGAGCCCAGATTGTCGGGTGGAGCTGTTCCAGGGGCAAGACTTCTGACCTTGGGTGAGTCATGTAACATCTGTACTTCAGCTTCCTTATTTGTAAATGAGGATATAATGCTACACATCTCAAAGGCTAATAGAATAAAATACAAGTTGTCATTTGTAAAGTTTTAGAGCAAATACCATTGCAAAGCAAAGACCACAAACACAAGTCACTCTTATCAGTAGCTGGTATTATAACTGTAAGTATCTCTACTGTCATTTCAGGCAGGTCTCAGGAGGAGTAGTTGACAAAGGCTCTTTTGCTTTCTTCAAACAGTAGTTAAATGTCATCAACATTTGCTTTCCTTCCTCATCTCCCATGGCAAGATAATCACAAGCAGAACCAAAATAGATTTTTTATATATAAAAATCTGAACTGCTCTTTTTTTTGAGGAACACTGAGAATGGGAAAGTCTGAAAGGATGGATGCCCTTATATATCATGAGTGTGAGCATAAATTGCTGCAATTTCTTTGCATAACAGTGTGTCTCTAGGTATGAATATTTTTTAGGTGCTGATGCCTTATGGTCTAGCCTAGATAGCTATATCCTAGATTCTATATCCTACATCCTAGATAGCTATCTAGCTATATCCCACTCTTAGATATAGCTTAAGGGAACAGTCTCAAACATAGTTTTATACAAGGAGAATGTTCTTTACACTATTATTTGCATAAGTAATTAGAAACAACCTACAGTCCAGTAGTCAGGGGAGGACAGCAGAGGGACAGAGCACCATTGGGGTCCTCCCGCCACTCAGGGCAGGGATACAGGAAGTGGGGTGGGGGCGATGGGACTCCAGGCCTTTGTGGGATAAATGCTCTTGCAGAAGCAAGGAGGGCGTGGGCTGTGGGAGCTGTATCACTAGCAACTTTATCAAGGCAGAGAATTAAGCGGAGAGCAAGACATTATTTTGGAATGAAAGCACTCATTTAACTGATAAACATATATCCACAAATAAATATCTTTGTATATTAAAGGGAGTAGAGCATAATCATCACAAACCTGGGATTTAGATCAGAAAGACTGGGTATAAGCCCAGGTTCTGGAATCAGCTTGAAAACTTCGGCTGATGTTAAGTTCAGGTGAGCTTCAGGAGCCTGCAAATCTAGACAATGGATCAATATTAGTTATTACCAATTAGTAAACACAAGTGTTCCTGGCCTCACGTAATTTCCAGATCATTCCTTCCTATCTGGTCTTGTCTCTGGTTTTATTGCTCTGATAACTTTGCAGATGGGTGTCCCCTGTCTGATTACCTTCTCCCTGTGCCCCAACAGGAAAGCAGGACTCTGACTTGGGGGGAGTGTGTGTGGGTGGGGATGAGTAACTTTCCTTAACTAGTGACCTGCAGAGCCCAGGGGACAGAGAACCACAGTGCGTTAAATTCCCCGTGGCACTGGTGGCCGTCCCAGGGGAACTCACCAGAGACCTCACCACCCCCTGCTCCCTGCAGGCACTGCTGACTCGTGATCGAGCCCACAATCTGTTTTATGTTCCCCAAGGGTGAGGTCACACCTCCTTCCAGCCTGATGCAGACAAGGAGCTGACAGGAGATCTCTGAGACCCCGCTGCTGCCATCATGAGCTCAGAAAACCTTGGAGACCGCTCAGGTAGGCAGCTGCCTCTTTTCTGGCCAGTTCCTACATGTGACCCGGAATTGAGGGTGGTTCCTCCAGGCAGAGTTAACCTACAGAGGAATCAAGAACCAAGAAGAGGATGAATAAGCATCCTGGAGCCCCTCAGGGGGGCCATGTGGAGTACCCCAACGGGAGTGTGTCCACAGAGCCTCTTTCCCAGCCCTCTCCTTGGGGAGCCACTTGCTAGGTGCTCACTTCCTCCCCCACTGCCCTCTAGCAAGTGACTCAGAAGTGAGGCCAGGACAGTCCATGGGGAGGGAGACAGCAGAGGGAGTCCCCAAGGCCAGGCAGGGCAGCAAGGAGGGGTCCCCCAGCATCCCTGGAGCTCCTCCTGCCCTCTCCCTTGGCTTGAGCCTCCTCCTGCTCCAAGACCCTGGGGCATCACCACAGACACCTTCCATCCAGCTCTTGCCCTGCCACCTGCCCAGCCACTCTGCAAGGATCAGTGGACACTGAACTGAACCCCAGTCTGACTTTTGCCACTTCCCACCAAGAGGGGAGGGGTGATGGGGTTTTACACAGGATCACATCTGCCTCCACCCCTTCACTGCCCATCCTGAGTGTCTCTGATCAGCAAGATGAAGCCTCTCACATGGTAGTCTTACTCAACGGCAGGTGGCTTCAAACCTTTTTAAAAATTAGGTAGCATTGGTCTATAACATTCTATAACTTTCATGTATACAACATTATGTTTCTACTTCTGTATATGCTGCAGTGTGCTCACCACCAAAAATCACTCTCAAAAGTCCCTCTAGGTGTACTGTATGGTAGAGTGAAGAAATCACAGGAGTTTAAAATAAAGAGGATTCAAGTCATATCCAAGAAGTGTCTGATACTTGAGCTTGGATTCCACCTCTGAGCTTTCTGCTCACTGGCCTGGGGCTGTCCCTTATCCTGTCTGAGTCTCACTTTCCTCATCTGTGAAATAAGAATAATGTATCTGTGTGTGCATGTACCAGGAAACACATCTCACATTGTGACCCAGCCCCACCCACCATATATATATATATTATATATATATATATATCCTAGTTGCCTATGTCTTACCTACAATTCCATAATCCCTGGGCTTCCGTGGTGGCTCAGACGGTAAAAGAATCTGCCTGCAATGCAGAAGACCCAGGTTCGATTCCTGGGTCGGGAAGATCCTCTGAAGAAGGAAATTGCAACCCACTCCAGTATTCTTGCCAGGAGAATTTCAGGGATAGGGGAGACTTGAAGGCTACTGTCCATGGGGTCACAAAGAGTTAGACAGGACTGAGCAACTAACATTGAGCAATTCCATAACCTCTAGATCCCTGAAATCACACAGGGATTTTGGTAACTCATTTGAGCAGTGATCTTGCTCTGTACTGATCTGAGGCTATTTATTGTCATTACATTCTTTATTGCATTTAATGTGAATATTCTTTTGTTTCACTGCCAAAACATGAAAGCAGTCATTTATAGGGTGCTGCCAGTCTCTGCTACAAGTAGTAACTAACAAAACACATCCCTTGTATTCCTTCTCTTTGTGTGTGTGTGTGTGGGCTCAGTTGTTCGGTTGTGTCCAAATCTTTATGGCCTCATGGACTGTTGTCTGCCAGGCTCCTCTGTTCTTGGGATTTTCCAGGCAAGAATGCTGGAGTGGGTTGCCATCTCCTACTCCAGGGGATATTTCCAACCCAAGGATCTAACGCATGACTCTTGCATCTCCTTCCTGCATTGGCAGGCGAATTTTTACCACTGCATCTCCTGGGAAGCCCTCCTTCTCTTTCTGAAGGTTTAAAATTGTAGATTCCTGAAGACACCTAAATTCCAGGATTAGATCATTATTTCTGGAGGTTTGGAAGTCCAAAATCAAGGTAGTGGTGGTTTCTGGTGAGACCTCTCCACCTGTTGTGTAAATTCTAACTGCCTTTTCTCTCTGTCCTCACATGGCCTTTCCTCTGGGGGAGAGGGAAGGAATAGAGAGAGACTCTGGTGTCTTCTTTTCTAATAAAGACATTTAACTTATTGGATTAGGGCCCCACACTTATGACCTCATTTTACCATAATTACCTCCTTAAAGGCCCAGTCTTCAAATATAGTCACCAGGGGGTTAGATCTTCAACATATGAATTGGGGGGTGGGGGGGAAACAGTTCCATCCATAACCCCAGGTTACTCTGCCAAGAGTGCCCAGGTGATCGCTGCTCAAGAAAATGAATTTTAACTAATATGTACTAAATACCATTTTTTTTTAATGTGCTGTAGAATTTATTGCAGATACCATGTTATGATAACCAAAGCAGATCATCCTTAAGGCATCAAATTTCTTTATTAATTTAAACAAAAATATATGGTCCCTGTCGCACAAAGAGATAATTTTAAATTTACTTTGAATTTGAACCAATCAATACATATATATTTAGAAACAATGCAAAGGATGTGCTAAGTCCTTTCAGTCACGTCTCACTCTTTGTGACCCCATGAACTATAACCCATCAGCGTCCTCTGCCCATGGAATTCTCCAGGCAAGAATACTGGAGTGGGTTGCCATTCCCTTCTCCAGGGGATCTTCCTGACCCAGGGATCCAACCCGCATCTCCTACATCTTCTGCACTGTCAGGCAGGTTCTTTACCACCAGCGCCACCTAGGAAGCCCAACTGTGCTCCTAGTATCATATCATCCCAGAGATAAGGCTGCTGTCCTCACAGAGTACATGGATCACTGGTAATCAATCCTTAACCTAGTGAAGAGCATAAAATATTGGGGAAAATTGGAAAGCTAACAGATTTCTCTGGACATTGTTTATCTTGCCCCTCTGAGAGACTTGTAGCTATAGATGAGATTAGTTTGGAAAAGAGGTCTTATTTAGTTCAGAGAATCGTCAAAGAGTCCAATATAGTTGTGGGCTAATCAGAGACTAAAGAAACTTTATAAGGAGAAGTAGGCTTGGAAATCAAGCAGTCCTCTTTTAAATTAGCATGTTTTAGTCAAAAGTATGGAATTAATGATAAGCATCGGTTAGGAATTTCTGCAATGTCCTCCAATGCCAAGTGACCACTAACATCCTATTTCCCATTATGATGATTCCCTGATGAGAGGTAGAAGGCATAAAGAATATTGCCAGCTATAAAATAAACTACACTCCAATGCCTATGATTGCTAAAAAGAAATATTTTTTTAAATAGAAGAAACTCACTGAATCAAATGAATGCTAAGCAAAGCAAACACAGTGTACTCAAAACTGAGGTAAGAAACCTCTCATTACACAGGAAATCAATGCAAGGATTAATCATTTTAAGAGAAGAATCATTTTCCCATAGCCCCACAGCTATGAATGATATTTTCATGAGCCTGGGCTGCCTTCTCCAGTGAATACCCAAGGCCTATTACTGGTCTCAACCAACCAATTTCCATTCCAGCTTGGAGGGCTGCTTGCAAACTGCTGACATCCCTCCTTGGAGGATGAATGGAGAGTTACTCCTTTTGTGCTATATTCCTTTGTCATGGATCCTGTGGGTTTATTTCAATAGGACCTCTGCGGCCAACAACTATTACTCGTCCTCCACGTGACAAAAAATTTAAATCTTCACTAAGTTTGACATTAGCAAACATTTCAATAATCACGTCAACTCTTTTTTCACCAACAGATTTCTTAGTTTTATCAATATTATTAGCTTCTTTGTGATTAAACACTGCGTGGGCTCCATTTTGGAAAGCAATCTTTTGTCCTTCCTCAGTAGTAGCTGTGCCCAAAATCTTTAAGCCATAAGCTCTAACCATTTGGCATGCTGCTCTTCCAGCTCCTCCACCTGCCCAAGAACACTTTCTCCAGCTTTCACACAGACACTGGGGAGCAGACTCGATAGCAGTAAAACATGAGATGCTGATGGTAGCTTCTTGTTTAAAGTCCAGTTTTTCTGGCAACGTGTGAATAGTGTGATGGGCTGCCAGAGCAAACTTGGTGTAGCCCCCAGAGATCGTCCTGGTAGTGAATGTCACCTTTCTTGAAAGCAGATATATTCTCTCCAGCAGTTCTACTATCCCAGCCACATCTCAGCTAGGAGTATAAGGTAGAAATAATTTTATACTGTGAGTGCCAGAGCGGATATATGCGTCCACTGGGTTTATACCACATGCTTGGACTTTGTTAGAACCTGGTGGTCTTTCAGAATTGATACAGCAACATCCAACTGGAGTTTCAGCACTTCGGGTCCACCAAATTCAAAAACTCAAATAGCTCTCACCAACTTCTGTCCTGTCACCATAGTGATCTAGATACCTGTTCTAGGCTGGAAAATCAAAATCTGCAAGCCCTCCCTCAGATTCCACAGGGTTAAAAAAAAAAAAGCTACTCAATACCATTTATTATCCACCACACATTTTTCTGGGTTTTCCTGGTGACTCAGACAGTAAAGAATCTGCCTGCAACAGAGGAGACCTGTACTTGATCCCTGGGTCAGGAATATCCCCTGGACGAGGGAATGGATACCCACTCCAGTATTTTTGCCTGAAGAATTCCATGGACAGAGGAGCCTGGCAGGCTACAGTCCACGCGGTCCCAAAAAATCAAAGACCGCTGGGCGACAAACGCTTTCCCTTTTTCACTTCACAAGTTCTAACCTTATTCCCTTTCCTTTCATCTAGATACTGAGATCTTTTTTGAGTATGTCGCTGAGTATCTCTGGGACAAACTGAGCAGAGAGGAACTGCTACTCCTGCTGACTGAATTCCTGAATAAAATTGAGGCTGAGGCTGGTTTGTCCAGGTAACCTGCACAGGTGTGTCAGGAAGGTCACCCACACGCCGAAGCACCAGGCTAGTTTCCTCCTGGCAGGCACACCTCCCCAAGCAGGACCATATGGTGGGGCTGAGGACGTTCCTTCTCAACATCTCATGAGGAATGTTTCCTCCATGTCATTTGCTGGCAGTGAACAACCTTGAATGGAGAAAAGATGAAACCTGCAAGGAAGGGGCAGGTTATGTGACCTTGGACGTGTTACGGAACTACTCTCTGCTTTAGTTTCTTCATCTGTTCAGTTAAATTGTGAGGACACTGAGATTATGCATGCAACGAACTTCCCATACTGACTGACACAGAGTAGGTGTTCGGTCAATATTAACATTTTTAAAACTTGTTGGGAAAAGACAGGGGTCAAGAGTCTTCTTTCTGGTGATGAAAATCAAGCAGAATTTCCTTTGGGGCAAGTCAGAAAATCCTGATGCCATCGTTTGTATTACTCAGGCTTCTGCCTAGAGCCTTTCTATTCCCCATCTTAGGAACTGTACCAAACGATTGTATCAAACCAATCAGCAGGATCCTGCTGGCCCATAAGGCAGAAAGGCTAGAGAGGAACTGGTTGGAGCTGGTGGGATCCTGGATCTAGCGCTGCCCAACTCTGGGGCTCTGTGCTTATATGTTAGAGTCTCAGATTTGCCTCTGTCCAATGGGAATAGCAATTTAGTCTGATGGACTATGTTCATGGCCTCAGAGTGAACTATAGGGTCAGAGGTGGGGAAGCAAGGACCAGGGAGGCCTGAACCAGGATCAGACCCAGGGTCAGGGTGGAGCAGAAAGTCCAGGTTGGAAGACTAGTAGGCAGGCTTGGGCAGCAGGACCAGGACTAGAGTGAGGAGGGTGGGCCCTAAGGACACAGAACTGAAGGGGCTGTGACTCTAACAGAGGTCCCGTGAGTGGGAGGAGGGGCATTTCTTCCCTCCCTGACAGGATCCTCTCATGCTGGACTAGAGAGCCCTGGGTGACTATGTCTGCACACCCTGCCTGGGACCTGGCTCCTCACTCCATCTGGGACCCTCTTCTAATTTACATGGAGACACCCTGACAGTGGAAGGCCACATGGCTCAGTGAGCCCTCCAGGGTCACAGTGAGTGGCTGTGATTATGTGTCATTTGAGGAATTCTGAGGAGCCTCATGCATCCCCACTAAAGAGGAAAACACTTCCTCCACCAGCTGTGCAAGTACTGGTCTCTTCAGGCTCAGCCATTCAGATGGATGTTTCTTCACGTCTCTTGAATCTTTAGAGGTTCCACATGACCTTGGGGTGCAGGCTCATTGCTAAGTCACTTCAGTCGTGTCCGACTCTGTGCGACCCCATAGATGGCAGCCCACCAGGCTCCTCCATCCCTGGTATTCTCCAGGCAAGAACACTGGAGTGGGTTGCTATTTCCTTCTCCAATGCATGAAAGTGAAAAGTGAAAGTGAAGTTGCTTAGTCATGTCTGACTCTAGCGACCCCATGGACTGCAGCCTACCAGGCTCCTCCGTCCATGGGATCTTCTAGGCAAGAGTACTGGAGTGGGGTGCCATTGCCTTCTCTGGCAGGCTCATTAGGCTGTCACAAATTAACATATGACCCCTGAGAGGTCAGAGGTGCTGGGTGCTGGGTCAGGAGTCAGTGAGGTGGGCTGCAGAGACCAGGGGAACCAGCAACACATCTCCTGATTTCCAGGCAGTTGGGGCAGTGGATGGACTTAGGGACCTTCTGCTGGTAAGGTCAAGGGCACAAGCCTTAGAAGACAGCAGATGGTAGACTACATGACTGATATGGTGCCTTCTAGTTCTGACTTTGGGGTTGTTGTTGTTTTTTCTACAAATTCTAAGTCACAGAGACAGCCAATCTGCAAAGGGTGAGGGCACAGTGCCCAGGACTATGCTTTCATTTGAACCAATGGTAAATTTAGGGGATCCCAAGAAACACCCTCAGGTTTGAGAATTCCCTATAAAGCAGACAGGACTCACTGAGAGCCATCCTGATCCCAGTGTATTACGGGAAGCCTGTGGGTTTCCATCAGTCACAGGTTAGAGTCTGGGTGGATTTCACACCCGAAGCTTCAGTTGTCCCCAGGATGCATCACTGTTCTGTAACTCAGTGAGTGGCAGGTCACACGGAACACTGCCTGCCAGGGACACACACCCATTTAAAAACAAATTATCCTGACTTGTGGTCTCCAGAGCCTCCCAGAGGTCAGACTAATTCCTAGAGTCCGGCTCCTTCAGAGGTCAGAACTGATACCACATGACCCAGAGGCCCCATCATACATCTCATCAGACTGTCCAGTGGCAAGAGGCCCAGGCAGACGAGGACATTCATATCAGCCAGAATATTCTAGGGCTTAGGGACTACTTCCCTGTAGCCAAGGCCAAAGAAATGTTGACTCCTCACTATACACCGAGGCCCTTGAATACAAGTTTTCTGCTCCAATCCCACTCGTCTTTATTTGTGGAGTTCCCAGCTTACCAACTCTTTGGAAGTGATGATGTTGACCTGTCTCTGAGGCGTCTTTACCATCTATTTTTTCTTTTTGGATGAGCCACATGGTTTGTGGGATCCTAGTTTCACAATCAGGGATTGAGTCACATCCTGGGCAGTGAGGGTGCAGAGTCCTAAACTCTGGACCACCAGGGAATTCCGTCAAATACCTCTCTTAACTTACCAGTATCCTAAGGTGACATTTGTTTATCTGTTCCAGGATTAAACGGGGCTTCTCTGGTGGCTCAGATGGTAAAGAGTCTGCCCGCAATGCGGGAGACCTGGGTTCAATCCCTGGGTCGATAAGATCCCCTGGAGAAGGAAATGGCAACTGTCTCCAGCACTCTTGCCTGGGAAATCCCATGGACAGAGGAGCCAGGCAGACCACAGTCCATGGGGTCGCAAAGAGTCGGACATGACTGACGACTTCACTTTCTTTTCTTTCTTTCTTTTCAGGATTGAATAAGTATATGAAGGATCTAAAAGGTACAAAACCTGTGTTGAAAGAGAAAATTTTACATTTTTAAAATTCTTTTCTAATAAATTTATAATGCTAAATCCATATTTATGCAGAATAGACATTATGGAACCTATTTTGCAGACAAGCAAACTGCCTTTCTAATCCCTTGACCTTCATTGTTATAGGAAAGACGTGGTTGCACTACACAAATATCTAAACGAATTGAAAGGAGACTTGACAGGGAAGGACCAGGAAACGCTCACAGAATGGCAGCTGGACAGGAGGCGGTTTCTGAAGAAGTTTCCTCGGGTGAAGCAGCAGCTGGAGGAGCGCATGGGAAAGCTCCACAAGCTCGCAGACAAGGTTGACAAGAACCACAAGGAGCATACCGTCTCCAACATGGCGGCCCACACCGCTGGCGCTGTATCTGGCGCCTGGACCCTCCTTGGCCTGGCTCTGCCACCCGTGATGGGGGGGCAGTCTGGCATTCTCGGCCGCTGGGTTAGGGCTGGGAGCAGCAGCTGCTGTGACAACTGCGTCCACCAGCTACAAGGAAAACGCAAGCAGGTCAGCAGCCGAAACTGAAGCCAGTAGCCTGATGTCAACTGGCGTCAAGAAATGGAAGGTGCTCCTAGAGGTACTCAGGAGCAACCCCTGAATTGTTGATACAACAGAGAAATTGGCAAAAGCTGTGCGACACATTCAAAAAAATATGCGTGCCATGGAAACAGGCAAAGACAACCCTGAATTTGCAGCCAATGTAGGCGACTACTTGGGCCCTGGGAAAATCGTAGTCCCAGGCACCTGGCTGGTAAAGAAGGCCTGTTCCGTTACCATGGCTCCGGCAGCTGTCACAGGAGCCCAGATCATGGGTGCAGCCACCACAGGTGTCTTCCTCCTGGTGGATGTGGGCTTCCTAGTGAAGGAGTCAATGCACTTGCATAATGGTGCAAAGGCAGAGTCTGCTGAAACCTGAGGCAGTTGGCCAGGGAGCTGGAGAGGAATTTGCAGGAGCTCAACAAGATGTATGAACTTCTGCAGTAGGGCCTGACTCAGCCACCCCGAGGACAGTGCAGGAACCAGGATAAACATGGGTCAAGGTGCAGAGGTATCTTGTTAGAGAAAAAAAGGAGAGGGAGAGAAAATTTTTGGAGCTGAGTATCAGGAATTTAGGGTTTCTGCAGCTGAGCACAGCAGGGGAGGGCTGGATGTTGGTGATGGCTCAGGGAGAGTGAAGGAAGGAGCCTGGAGCCTGGATTGAGGGAAGAGGGGGAACTAGAGAAGGGTTGGGGGTTGGGGAGAGAGACCACTTTCTTCCTTCATACTATGAAATGTTATTTTGTATTGAGGAATAGCCGATCAACAATGTTGTGATACTTTCAGGTGAACAGTGAAGGGACTCGGCCATACACATACATGTATCCATTCTCCCCCCAAACCCCTCCCATCAGAAACCACTTATTTTGAACTAAAGAAGTCACTGGGGGCAGAATAAAGGGAGAGGCAGGGACCCCACTCCAGTACTCTTGCCTGGAAAATCCCGTGGATGGAGGAGCCTGGTAGGCTGCAGTCCATGGGGTCGCTGGGAGTCGGACAGGACTGAGTGACCTCACTTTCACTTTTCACTTTTCACTTTCATGCATTGGAGAAGGAAATGGCAACCCAGTCTAGAGTTCTTGCCTGGAGAAACCCAGGGACGGTGGAGCCTGGTGGGCTGCCATCTATGGGGTCGCACAGAGTCAGACATGACTGAAGTGACTTAGCAGCAGCAGCAGCAGGAGAACTAGCAATGAAAGACCAGGAACATGAACCGGTAGAAGATGAGAGAAAGTCAAAGAGTCAGGATTGTTGGAATCCAGGAGAAGTAGCAGGGGCTCCTCTATCACCCTCACCAAGGTCTGATGCCCCAGCAAGAAGAGTCTCCCCCTGGTGGTGGTCTCTAGCCCTACTTCTCCAGCTTCAACTCACCTTTGATCTCAGCAGCTTATCGTAATTAGCCAGTGACTTCTTTTGCTTGCTTCTTTAATTGAAGTACAGTTGATTTACAATATTGTATTTGTTTCAGATATACAGCAAAATGTTTCAGTTATCATGTATCTCTGTATATATCTGTTCTTTTTAATTTTTTCATTACAGATTATTACAAGATACTGAATATTTTCCCCTGTGCTATACATTAAGTTCTTGAGGGTTTTTTAAAATCTATTTTATGTATGGTAATGTGCATCTTTTAATCCTATACTCCTAATTTACCCCCTCCCCCTTTGGAAACAATAAATTTGTTTTCTGTGACTCTGAGTCTGTTTTGATTTGTTAATAAGTTCGTTTGTATTCTTCTTCTCTTTTTTTTGGCCATGCCAAGCAGCTTTTGGGATCTCAGTTCCCTGATCAGGGAATGAAAGGGCTTCCCTGGTGACTCAGCTGGTAAAGAAGCCACCTGCAATGCGGGAAACCTGGGTTTGATTCCTGGGTTGGGAAGATCCCCTGGACAAGGGAAAGGCTACCCATTCCAGTATTCTGGCTTGGAGAATTCCACCGACTATATAGTCCATGGGATAAAAAGAGTCGGACACAACTAAGCGACTTTCACTTTCAATTTCATAGCAGTAAAAACACCAAATTCTAAACACTAGACCACCAAGGTACTCCCTGTGCTGTTTTTCAGGTTCTCCATATAAGTGATATTATATATCTGTCTTCTCTGCCTGACTTACTTCACTTAGTATGATCACCTCTAGATCCGTACATGTTACTACAAATGGCATTATTTCATTCTTTTTATGGCTGAGCGATATTCCATTGCATGTACATGCCACATTGTCTTTATCCCTATGTCTGTTGGCAGAGATTGAGTTATTACCATGTCTTTCTATTGTATATAGTGCTGCTAGGAACACTGATGGACAAGGCAATGGCAACCCACTCCAGTGTTCTTGCCTGGAGAATCCCAGAGATGGGGGAGCCTCGTGGGCTGCCATCTATGGGGTGGCACAGAGTCAGACACGACTGACGTGACTTAGCAGCAGCAGCAGCAGCAGGAGGAGGAACATTGAGGTGCACGTATCTTTATGAATTGGAGCTTTGTCTTTTCCAGATATATGCCCTGAAGTGGGATTGCTGGATCACACGATAGTTCTATTTTTAGTTTTTAAGAAACTTCCATACTGTTTTCCATAGCGGCTGCCCCAATTTACATTCCCACCAGCAGTGCAGGAGGATTCCCTTTTCTCCACATATTCTCCAAAATTGTTTATTTGTAGACTTTTAGACAATGGCCCTTCTGACTGGTAGGGGGTGATACCTTATTGTAGTTTTGATTATCATTTTTCTAATTATTAGCAATGTTGAGCATCTTTACTATTCCTGTTGGCCATCTGTATGTCTTCACGAAGAATGGTCTATGTAGATCTTCAGGCAGTGACTTCTTGATGACGATGGTGAGGATAATGGTGGTGGCCTCAGTGGTGATGACAACACAGTGGATGGAACATCTAACAAACTGCAAGGTGCTGTTTGGGTCCGGAGTGCACTGAGAGATCAGTGCGCTGATCTGGAAATTCCCATGAAATTCCAGACGTTGTGCAGTAACAGAGGTTGATTTGGAAAAAACAAAAAAGAAAGAAAGAAAAATGAAACCAGTTGTCTGAAACATATCAAGGAACTTCAGGGTGTGTCAAGGAGATCAACAAGCCTGGGGCAAACAGACGTAGCCCATGGGACATCCAGGGGAGCCCGTGTCGTCTGACTTGGGCTGAGCATGGAGATACTCCTCCTCCAGCCCCGGGGACCAGAATGGACACGGGTCACTCAAGGGTGATTGAGAGTAGAGGGCTTGTGTGCAGGTGTGAGAGAAGGTCAGCCATAAACAGAGGAGAGAGAGAGACCGCTCATGCCTCACCCAGGCTGCCTTCACGTTTCACCAGGACTCCTGCAGGAGCTTCCAGAACCATCTTCCTGTGTTTACCTTGAGGCACTGCCCTGCCCCCACCCGTCTATTCCCCATGGGGCTAGAATGAGCCTTAAAAATATTGACCTTAGCAGCACCTGCCTCCAGCTCTTCCCTGGCACCTATGACTCTGAGCACAGATGCCCAAAGCCTCCCAGTGTAATAGGGGTGGGGTCCTACAGCCGTTAGCTCGAGCCAGTTAGGAGATTATTCGCAGGAGACCTGGGAGCAGGGTAGTTACAGGTCCCACCCCACCAACAGTCAGCCTGGCAGCAGTGTCCTCTCAACGCGGAGTGTGGTAAGAGGGGGATGGCCGCCTTCTCCCCGGCCCTCCAGGCCTTCCAGCCCCAGGCCTGAAGGGTGGGGGACAGGCTGGGGACGGTGACCGACAGGGCTCCAGAGCCCTTGCTTGGCCGCCCACTGGCCGGGCCCACCCTTGGGAAGACAGTGAACCTCTCATCCATCCCCACCTCTGAGACCTGAGGTGGTGGAGGTCTCCATGGGTCCCAGTCCACAGAGGCCTCAGCAACTGGAGTAAGTGGACACTGTCATTAAGGTGACAGATTTAACCAGCTTCAGTCACTCCATTCAAGTTCCAAGAACTGGTCCAGCTGAGGTCAGTTGTCAACCCCAAGGAGATGCCAGAGGTCAGGGTTAAGTGGCAAGGACATTGCACAGCATCGCTTCAGATCTACTCTGTGGTGGGGGCTGTTCTCTAAGAAGGGCAACAGCTGGGGGCTAGGGATTAACCTGAAGGGCATTTGCTACAACACATGTCCCTATGGATCCCATGCAACAATCTCTTCATGTTAAATGTGAAGCCTGAGGGACAGCTGGGTCTGGGTGCCTGGCTCCCTCAGTGATGACAGCTGGACAGCGCCTAGGGACCTGATGGTGTCAGCTGAAATCTGCCTTCTTATCGGGGCCTGGGCATTGGTGGGAGGACCCAGACTGGGTGCTGGAAGAAGGCTCCTGGGCAGCATAACTGGCCCATACAGGACCTTTTCCTCTTAGACAGGGCCTGGACCTCAGAGAGTGAAAGTTGAGCCTTGAGAATTTGCCCTTTCTTGTCTGAACAGAAAATAACATTTCTATTGTGGAGGTTTTGACAAACATCATGAGCTGACAGTGACCTGACCTTAAAAACAAAGGATCTGACAACAAGAAGTTTGCAAAAACTAACCACTCCCCTCCCACATCTTTACTGTCCAAGGGCTTTGCTGAGAGATTTCGGGGACTTCAGGATATTTAAGGAATGAGCTACTTCTCATCTCCTTGCATGGCCCAGCAATAAACCTTTCTGGGCCCCAAAACTCTGATGTCTTGCTGTTGTTTGGCTCACAGTATGTCAGGCTCTCGGACTTGCATTCTATAACACATGAAGCCCAAAGTATTCTTCTGGACCCTGGGGTCCCCCAAGGGCAAAGCTAGATGGACCCTGGGGTCCCCCGAGGGCAAAGCTAGATGCCATGTGGAGCCCTATACCATGGCCACAGATACAGAGCTCCACACCAAGGTCATCTCCCAAACTGACTGTGCCCCATAGCAACCGTTGATCTAAACTGGCCAGCTCCCTGACCCCATAGTACGTTAAAAAAAAAAAAACCTCACCCTAATGAATCACCTAATGCCACCCTTCCAGCAGGAATTTTCTTTGTGTTGAGGCTATAAAAATTGGCCACTGGCCCACAAAGAGCATCAAGCACGTCGGCTGTCCCTGGTCCATCAGGTAGTCTGCCCACTGTCTGAGCAGCGCTCCTCACTCCCCTCTGCCCTTGGTTCCCAATACTCTCTTCTAAATACCCTGTATCTGGAAATTCTTTCCAACCCTCACACAATCACATTTTTGTGGCCCATATGGGGACTCAGAGGCTTTAGCAGCAGCCCCGTCTTCTCCCCACCAGAGGGCAGTAGCGCCCTCCCCACTTGTGACAACCAGAAATGTCTCCAGACATCCTGGAACATCTGCTGGGTGGGTGGGGATTGGGGTGGGTGGTGACACAGTTCCCTGGGTGAGGTCACACCACTGGATCTTAGCTCTGGAAAAAACCCTGGGAGCGAGGTCAGGACTGTGGGCAGGGAGGTTGGCCGGCCCCCGCCTGGAGGTGCTGACCATGACCCTCGCCCCACAGGGCCTTCGCCAAGCAGCGGCAGCAGCTGACAGCCACGAAGGTCCTGCAGAGGAACTGAGCCGCCTACCTCAAGCTGCACAAGCAGTGGTGGCGACTCTTCACCAAGGTGAGTCTGGAGGGGCTCCGCGTGGCACAGGGACGAGCGAGCCTCACGCTGGCCTCCTGCGGGGCTCAGGCCCCGGGGCTGGCACTTTGCCCTTGTGTTCCCGTGCCCAGAACTTGAGCCGGGTATGGTCCTGCCCTGAGGATTGAGCTGGGGCATGTGTCCAGCATGGATGGCCGAGGTGCTGTCGACCCGAGTCCCCACGTCAGCTCCACGTAGAGACAGCACTGCCTACTCAGGAAATTTGGCTCGGGATCTGCGTCTAACTAGGTCCTCCCTAGGCTTTACAAACATCCCTTTATTATTAAAGTGTGTCAGGCTGCTTTGTTCATAAAAAATAATCTGTGTTAGTTGCAAATTTTTTTAATTTTTAGATTTTTAATTAAAAAAAAAAAAACTTTCTTTTCTCCTCTTCCTGTAAAAATGGTAAAATTCCTAGTTTTTATCACTGTCCTTCCATGTCTGCACCCTTCAGTAGCTCAGCTGGTAGAGCAGAGGACTGTACAGGTGGTTAGCTGCTGTCATCCTTAGGTAGCTGGTTGGATTCTGGCTCAGAAGAAGTGGTTCAAGTTTTGGGCTTCATTGGTGGCTCAGCTGGTAAGGAATCTGCCTGCAATGAGGGAGACCTGGGTTTCTATCCCTGGGTTGGGAAGATCCCCTGGAGAAGGGAACGGCTACCCACTCCAGTATTCTGGCCTGGAGAATTCCAAGGACTGTATAGTCCACGGGGTCGCAAAGAGTCGGACAGGACTGAGTGACTTTCACTTTCACTTCCACATCTAGAAGAGCGTAGCTCGTCCTACCAGGTCTACACTGGTGGCTCAATTTCCCTGTATTCCTCACTGTTTGGTATAGGCTGCGTTTAGACTTATTTACGGCAAAGAAGGTATGTTTTGCACCTGGGCAGCAGGCCTGCATGCCAGCCCCTGGGTCACTGTTTGGCCGGCCTAGTTGCTCAGGGGAGCTGCAGGCTCCTAGACCAAACGCTTGCCAGGCCTCCAGCTGCTGACCCGTCCAGCCTCCGAGCAGGTACACTTTCGGGCCCTAGGAAGGGAGCAGCAGGAGGTGATGGGAGAGGTAAGGGCCAGCACTGGAGCTGGGTGCTGCTTCCTGTCAGCGGGGGCCCACTCCCATAGAAGTTCTGGGGGGCCTTCCCCTCCTCTCCCAGCTGGTGGTGGCTGCAGCGTTCCTTGGCTGTGGCTGCACCCCTCCATTCTGCCCCCGTTTCTTCGTGGACTTCTCTCCCTACTCTCTGCTGTCTCTGTGTGTCTTACAAGGATGCTAGTTGATTTAGGGCCTACTCAGATAAGCCATAATGCTCTCATTACAAGATGTTTCACTTGAAGGGTTTTCAGAGACCCTTTTCCACATAAGGTCCCATACACAGTTGCAGAGATTAGGTCGTGGATGTACTTTTTGGGGAGCTATCATTTAACTCACTACAGGACCCACAAATATCAGTTCTCCCCCTTAAGGTCCTCTGGACTGATGTTCACCTTATGCAGGAGAAGTGCTGGAGGGTGCCCATGTCTGCCCACCAAGGGGGAGGGAGCAGTCCCCAGGGCTGCCTGAACGCCCACCATGCATGAGAACCCAGGGGCCACTGATCCCAGAGTCCCTTGTGGAAGGGAGGGGTCCTTGCTCCCTTTCCAGCTGCCCATGTGTGTCCGTGGAGCCTAAATGCTAATGCCCCTCCTTGTCCAGCCTCTCTTGTTCCCCCTGCTCGTCCCTCCTCACTGCTGGCCCCTGAGGTGGACCATGCACCCTGGTCCCAGCAAGTGCTCACCTCTTCACTTGCCTCCACTGAGCTGTCGACTTTCCCACTGGTCTCTGATTCCTGGCATTAGCAATCCCCTCATCCCTAATTTCATAGTTGCTTATTTTTCCAAATAATTCCCAAGTTTCCTCCCAGACTATGGTTGTGAATGCAAAACTAGAAATGTCTATGTTAATTTTCTGGCTGTGGTCCCCTGGGGTGATGGTGAGATGCTCAGAGGGGCACCATGAAGGGATAAATAAATATAAGAGCAAGTGAGATCACATCCGATGCTGTGTCCCAGCATCTCCCCTCTATATGCCAGCAACAGGCATTTAGAGACAGAGGATGACGTGGTGGTCAATGAACTTTGTTCTCTGATTGTTGGGCAAATAAAAAGGCTTTAGCTTCCTATTAAGGTTTTATAAAACACTACAGTGAGATCAATCTAGAGAGATCAACAGAAAAGATGACACTGATTCTGTTTTTTGAATAATTTTTCAACAGTGACCAGGTAATATCTTTTAGATTTTTTCCTGCGAAAATGTCATACTTTTTTCTGAATTAGCGGCTATAGTAGAGACCAACAGAAAGGAAAATGAAGCTACTCAGTCATGTCCGACTCTTTGTGACCCCATGGACTAGCCTTGTGGGATTCTCCAGGCAAGAATACTGGAGTGGGTTGCCATTTCCTTCTCCAGGGGATCTTCCTGACCCAGTGATCAAACCCAGGTCTCCCACATTGCATCGGATTCTTTACTGTCTGAGCTACCAGGGAAGCCCCGAAGAGACCAAATAATCATTCCCAAATTTTTATCCTTCACTCCTTTAAAAAAAAAACTAAAAATTAAAAAAGTTTCTAATTATAGAAAAAAATACACAACATAAATTAACCACTTTAGCCATTTTTAGTGTCCTTATTTTTTATAGAAAAGACACTGAGTTTAGGTGAGTATATGGCAGCCCTGCCTCCCTTGTAGCTCCATGTAACCTCATTGCTAAATTTTGACTAATCAAAGGTGAGAGGAATGATGTGTGGACCTTCTAGGTCATGTCTTTGAAGGGAAATTATGAGCTCTGTGTCCTTCTCTGCTCTATTCTGGGCTGAAATGTCTGATGAAAACCAGCTTCCACATTGAATTAAGACCCCTCACTGGAAATGATGGCTGAGCAATAACAGGCTGGACTTCTGGTCGACTTACCTACCACCTACCTCCCAAATGCCTAGCAACTTGGACTTTCATGTCTGAAATGAATACATCTACATTGTTTGAGTAATATGTTAATATCTTGTGAGTCCTTTGTTACAGCAGCTAGGCATCCACATCCTAACCAATATGAAACCATCCCTAAGCTTCATTCTCCTCTAGGCTTTGAGTCTTCTCATCCTTTCAGAACACTGCCTCTCTGTTCAGCCCCTGTGAGTTGACCATTGCTTGGATCGCCTGTGGCTTTGACATTGACTTCTCCCAGGATCCCATGTCTGAGCCCTCACCTCTCCAGGGGATCCCAACACTGTGGCCTATGAATCAATGACCTCTTTAGGCTTCTAAGACTCAGTTCCCAGACTGGCCCAGCCCAGCTCTTATATTAGACAAGATTAAGGATCACTCCTCCACCCCTACACCCATCCCTCAGCCTTCCTGTTAATTTCCACACTTAACTGGTGAAATAGACAGGCAGGAATGAGAGGATGGCAACCATAGAACCAAGGCAAGGGGGGTACAAAGATTTGGGACTAACTTCTAATAGGTATGGGTATTGTTTTGGGGATGATGGAAAAGTTCTGGAATTATGTAGTGGTGATGTTTGTACACATAGTGAATATACTAAAAGCTACTTTTCAATGGTGAATTGTATGTTATGTGACTGATATCTCAATTCTTTTATTTTTTTTTCTCTTTTTTTTTTTTTCTTTTTTTTTTTTCTCAATTCTTTTAAATGCTACTTTTTAGAAAGCTGTGGAGATGGTAGGGGAAGAGTTTCAGAGAGTACATCCTGAAAAGGGACAAGAAAGGGTAATGGAGAGTCAGGTGGAGAGAAGACAGGGCAGAGGGGAGGAAGCTGTGACCAGCTGTCTTCCTGCAGAAATCAAAGTGACAAGTGACAGGGGTCATGCGTGGAGCTGCTGGTTCCTGAAGGTGAAGCACATCTGGGGGCTCTGGAGGGGATCCCGGCACAGTGGAGGAGGTGGGCCAGGCCTCCAAGATCCTTTCTTTTTTTGTTGTTTTTATATATATATATATATATATATTTTTTTTTTTTTTTACTTTACAATATTGTATTGGTTTTGCCATACATCAACATGCATCCGCCACAGGTGTACACGTGTTCCCCCTCCTGAACCCCCCTCCCACTTCCCTCCCCATACCATCCCTCTGGGTCATCCCAGTGCACCAGCCCCAAGCTTCCTGTATCCTGTATCGAATCTGGACTGGCGATTTGTTTCTTATATGATATTATACATGTTTTAATGCCATTCTCCCAAATCATACCCCCCCTTCCTCTCCCACAGAGCCCAAAAGACTGTTCTATACATCCAAGTCTCTTTTGCTGTCTCGCATACAGGGTTGTCGTTACCAACTTTCTAAATTCCATATATATGCATTAGTATACTGTATTGGTGTTTTTCTTTCTGGCTTACTTCACTCTGTACAATAGGCTCCAGTTTCATCCACCTCAGTAGAACTGATTCAAATGTATTCTTTTTAATGGCTGAGTAATACTCCATTGAGTATATGTACCACAGCTTTCTTATCCATTCATCTGCTGATGGACATCTAGGTTGCTTCCATACCCTGGCTATTATAAACAGTGCTGCAATGAACATCAGGGTACACGTGTCTCTTTCAATTCTGGTTTCCTTGCTGTGTATGCCCAGCAGTGGGATTGCTGGGTCATATGGCAATTCTATTTCCAGTTTTTAAAGGAATCTCCACACTGTTCTCCATAGTGGCTGTACTAGTTTGCATTCCCACCAACAGTGTAAGAGGGTTCCCTCTTCTCCACACCCTTTCCAGCATTTATTGCTTATAGACTTTTGGATTGCAGCCATTCTGACTGGCGTGAAATGGTACCTCATTGTGGTTTTGATTTGCATTTCTCTGATTATGAGTGATGTTGAGCATCTTTTCATGTGTTTGCTAGCCATCTGTATGTCTTCTTTGGAGAAATGTCTATTTAGTTCTTTGGCCCATTTTTTGATTGGGTCATTTATTTTTCTGGAATTGAGCTGCAGGAGTTGCTTGTATATTTTTGAGATCAGTTGTTTGTCAGTTGCTTCATTTGCTATTATTTTCTCCCATTCTGAAGGCTGTCTTTTCACCTTGCTTATAGTTTCTTTTGTTGTGCAGAAACTTTTAAGTTTATTTATGTCCCATTTGTTTATTTTTGCTTTTATGTCCAATATTCTGGGAGGTGGATCATAGAGGATCCTACTGTGATGTATGTCCGAGAGTGTTTTGTCTATGTTCTCCTCTAAGATTTTTATAGTTTCTGGTCTTATGTTTAGATCTTTAATCCATTTTGAGTTTATTTTTGTGTATGGTGTTAGAAAGTGTTCTAGTTTCATTCTTTTACAAGTGGTTGACCAGTTTTCCCAGCACCACTTGTTAAAGAGATTGTGTTTTCTTCACTGTATATTCTTGCCTCCTTTGTCAAAGATAAGGTGCCCATAAATGTGTGGGTTTATCTCTGGGCTTTCTATTTTGTTCCATTGATCTATATTTCTGTCTTTGTGCCAGTACCGTACTGCCAAGATCCTTTCTTATGGCTCTAGGGTTACTTACCCACAAAAAGCAATGAACTACTGATACTCGCAGCCCATTGGGTGAATCTCAAGAGAAGTTTGCTGAGTGAATTTAAAAAGATCTGCCTTGGGACTTGCCTGGGGGTCCAGTGGTTAAGACTCTGCTCTTCCTCTACCAGAGCCACAGGTTTGATCCTGCGTGCCACATGGCACAACTGAAAAATAGAAGTAAAAAATGCAACGGCCAGTCTTAAAGGGTTACGTGCTACATGATTCCACTTATAAAATATTCACAAAATGCCAAAATTCTAGGAATGGAGAACAAATCAGTGGTTGCCCAGAGTTAGGGAAGGCCCAGAAAGAAGTGACCCCAGAGGATCAGCACAGGGAGTTCTTTCGTGGGCACAGAACACTCTGTATATCAGTTTTCATGATGGTTAAATGAATCTGCACATATGATACAATGTGGTAGGACCATCTCTGCTGGGGTCCAGCCCCGGTGGATCCAGGAAATTCGAAGCGGGGACAGCGTCGGCGAGGATCAGGAAACAATTGCTTAATTAAACGTTAATTAAGGATATAAAGAGTGGTTAAATAAGGATAGCTCAGTGAGGAAATTCAGTGGAGAAAAGAGGCTGAATAACTTGGTTTACGTGGAAAGCTAATAAAATTCCAAGGCTAGGAATTTACGTCACCTAGGCCGCAGGCGTCATCCCGTTCTCCCGAAGGAGAGGAGACACTAAGGCCTCCCCTGTCAGATCTTAGAAGCCCAGCAAAATTAGTAGGCTTGATGAGTCTCCATGCTCCAATTCAGCCGGAAGGTGAGAGAAAGAACGACATGGGGAGACCAAATTTCGGTGAACAAGGCCCACACTTTATTTTCCAAAGTAGTGTTTATACCTTAAGTTGTGCAGAGGGGATAATGGGGGAAGGGGTAGAGTCATCAGTAAGCAGGCTTTCTTCCTGCAAACTTATTATATGCAAAAGTTTAGGTGATTTACATCATCTTCTGGCCAGGAGGCCTGTTAACATTTTAAGACCCTTTCTTCAGAAAACTTATTTTTCTCTAAAGGTGATTAGTCAGGCTCCACCCTTCAAAAGCATTAGATAAAGTTGCATTCCTATAGGGCAAAGGTGTGGTAGGCTATAACAAGAAAAGAATTAACTCAAGGGTCCAAGATTACAAACATTAAAGCTACTACTTACATTCTATAAACCAATTATATTAATCAGTACACTGCCAGGGACACAGTAGGTAAGGGATATGGAAACTTAGCAGCAAACATTGGCCCAACAAGTGAAAAACCCTTCACCAATACAATTTCTAACCAATCTTTTAACTGCTCAAAGGAATCTGTATTTAGACAGTTTAGAACATCTCATGCCTCTCATGGTTGTGAACTAAAACACTCTTGTCACGCCCAGGAACTTTATTAACTGGAGCTGTAAGTTAACTCTTTTTCAGACAGAGAGATGGTGGTGGGGGACAGCCCCCCGTAAAGTCAGAGGTGTAGGTGAGAGCACAAGGCAGAAAGTAGGCAGACTCTGGTTTTGGGGGTAGATGCTCGAGAATTTCCAGGGGGACTCCTGAGGCTCGATCCCGCCTTTGCATATGCCGAATCTCCTTCCTCATGACCTTTGCCACAGGCAGAGTTCCTCACACTGGCTCCTGGCACATCTCAAAGACATAAAAATGAGAACATGCAAAAACTGGTAGAATTTGAGTGCAATCTATATTCTGCTGCTGCTGCTGCTGCTGCTGCTGCTGCTACTGCTGCTAACTCGATTCAGTCGTGTCCAACTCTGTGTGACCCATTGGACTGCAGCCTACCAGGCTTCTCCATCCATGGGATTCTCCAGGCAAGAACACTGAAGTGGGTTGCCATTTCCTTCTCCAATGCATGAAAGTGGAAAGTGAAAGTGAAGTCACTCAGTCGTGTCTGACTCTTAGCAACCCCATGGACTGCAGCCTACCAGGCTCCTCCATCCATGGGATTTTCCGGGCAACAGTACTGGAGTGGGGTGCCATCTATATTCTAGTTAGTTGTATTTTGATAGTGACTGCAGTTATATAAAATATCACCACTGCAGGAAAATTGGGTAAAGGGTACACAGGACCTCTCTGTAGCAATTTTACAACTGTGTGATTTTGTCTGTGAGTCTATACTTATTATTATTTTTTTAGTCTCTGATTCAAGAGTTGAATTGTGGAGATAAGAATCGTTGGATAAATGAAGGGGAAGGGAGGCCAGCTTTGTGACCTTGGGAAATGAATGAATGAATCTTCTAAGTCTGCTTTCTTATCCACGCACAGGAATGATGAGAACGGCAGACAACTCAGGGAGGTTTTAAAAGAGGAAAAGAGATGATGCCAACATGGTGAGCCCAGAAAACAGCACTTCCTGTTGACTGAGCACCTACTGTTCACCAAGCTCAGTCCCTGCCTTGTCTCACTCATCCTCTCAGTGACTCTACAGGCTACTCACTCTTTCTATGAGCAAGGAAACCAAGTCACAGCAAAACCTGGGGTAGCCTAAAAGGGCTGCATGATGGCAAATTCTCTCCCTACTCATGGAAGATGCAGAGTCATGGACGCAGCCGAATGGGGCCCAGAGGCTCTGTGACGAAAGAGTTCAGGCAGCTTTCCCCCTGAGGTGGGGCTGTTCCAGGAGCGAGTTAACACTTGGAGCCAGTTGCAGTGGGTCCCCATGGGCCTGGTCGGACCCATCTCCCAGTGCCCACTAGGGCCTCTGGCAGCTGGGCTCACTTCTTAGGCCAAGTGGTATTTGACATTGTGACTCATCTCAAGCTATTGTGGAAGAAAATTACATTTTTAGACTATTCAAGGATTTAAAGATTTCTCTTCCTCTAAGGAAATGGCATAATTCAGAAAACAAACCGAAACAAGAGGCAGGGAGACCCGCCCAGATTCCCCACTTGAGGGGCAAGTCTGAACCTTAGTTTTCCCTTGTGACTCAGGGATAATAAATGTTGTCATCAGAGGGCTGTGGTAGCTTACACAACAATGTGTGTGAAAGTGCTTTGCAGATTGTAAAGGGTTCAGGTGCTACTATGTTTTCCGATAAAGGTTCGGTTTTTTAACAATTTATTTAAAATTTTTAAAATCATCAACTTTACCATTTTACCCATTTTTAAAATTTTTATTTATTCACATATTTGATTATTCACTTGGCTGGGTTCTCCTTGCTTTGATGTGCATGTTCAGTCCCATCTGACTCTTTGTGACCCCATGGACTGTAGCCTACCAGGCTCCTCTGTCCATGGGATTTTCCAGGCAAAAATACTGGAGTGGGTTGCCATTCCTTGCTTGCAGCAGGCTTTCTCTAGTTGTGGCATGCAAGGCCTACTGTTTGTTATGGTGCTTGGGCTTCTCATTGCGATGGCTTCTCCTGTTGCAGAGCACAGGCTCTAGACACGTGTGACTCATGCACTCTATAGCACGGGCTCAGTAGTTGTGGCACCCGGGCTTAGTGGCTCCCCAGTATGTGGAATCTTTTTGGACCAGGGATTGAACTTGAATCCCCTGCATTAGCAGGAGGAGTCTTATCTGCACCACCAGGGAAGTCCTAGTTTAGCCATTGCTAAGTGTAGAGTTCAGCGGTGTTAAGGACACCCACACTCAGTTCAGTTCAGTTCAGTTGCTCAGTTGTGTCCGACTCTTTGTGACCCCATACTCTGGCCTCCCTGTCCATCACCAACTCCCAGAGTTCACTCAGACTCACGTGCATCGAGTCAGTGATGCCATCCAGCCATCTCACCCTCTGTCGTCCCCTTCTCCTCTTGCCCCCAATCCCTCCCAGCATCAGAGTCTTTTCCAATGAGTCAACTCTTCGCATGAGGTGGCCAAAGTACTGGAGCTTTAGCTTTAGCATCATTCCCTCCAAAGAAATCCCAGAGCTGATCTCCTTCAGAATGGACTGGTTGGATCTCCTTGCAGTCCAAGGGACTCTCAAGAGTCTTCTCCAACACCACAGTTCAAAAGCATCAATTCTTCGGCGCTCAGCCTTCTTCACAGTCCAGCTCTCACATCCATACATGACCACTGGAAAAGCCTTGACTAGACGGACCTTTGTTGGCACCTTTGTAGGACACCCACACTGTCATGCAATTAGCATCACCCTCCATTCACAGAATGTTTTACATCAAAAGAGAAATTCTGTCCCCATTAAACAGTAACACCCTACTCTCCCTCCCTTCCACCCCTGACAGGCACCTCTGAATCCTTGGTCTTTGTGAATTTGACTCCTCTCAGGAACTTATTTGAGTAGAGTCATACAGTGTTTGTCCTTTTGTGACAAACTTTTTTTTTCCTTTTGACTGTGGTGAAAGGGCGTGCTAAATCCTCACCTTGATTTGAGTCTGCAGCCCCCTTGGTGGCTCTACTGTGAACTGGTGTTTATCGAGTCCAGGAATGTCCAGTGTCCATTCTGCATCAGAAGACCTTTATGATAACCTGCCCAATCCTTAAATGGATGTTTAACTGAGTTCTTCTTCTCACTGTGGTTTTGCTTGGCTGTCAAACTAAAGTCATGCTAGTGAAAGAGAGAAGAGTTTATTGGGGAAAGAAATGACAGAAAAAGAACTTTAAACTAGGAGTGATATTTGCAAGTGGCAAATCTCAAACTTGGTTGGAATCTTGGCTCCTCCCCAGAAATCCGCCGCCTCGCCCCTCCCCTCTTATTTGCAAAGTCCGATCAGACTCCTGGCCTATGTTCCAGCGTGATTGTAACACCAAACTATAGTGTGTGGCCCTCATGGGTGACACCCATCACTCCTCTGTGTCTCCTTCTAAGGCTAGGGGAGGTGACCACGATGACACAGGGACATTTCCTGGGATGAAGTGGCCCAGATGGAAGGTCAAGCAGGCCTCCCTGGTGAGGGGGAATCCAGCCCCACTGCCGTTCCTTCTGCTTGGGGCAAAGCAGAAAAGTCCACCAGCAGTCCAGCTGCACGACTCTCGGGCTCTGGGACCTTTACTTCTCAGTTTCTTCATCTGAGAAATGGAGCTGACGCTTCCTAGAGCTGATGTGAGAGTAAAACAGGCAAGGTGTGGACAGTGCCTGCACAGAGTGGGGGACACGTTTGGCCCTCCATACACCTCGGCTCTTTGCTGAATATCCAAACAGGAATTAAGACTGGCTTTCTGTTGTAGACTTTCTGAGTTGCCAGGTCCCTAGCCTTCCTCCATTTGGAGAAAAGAGGCCTGTAGTCAAGTGCAAATAAGTCAGGGAACAAAGAGCAATGTGCTCTCAGCCCTTTGCATGAACTTGGCATTCATCCAGATGGCCTTGACTACCAAGTCTGGAAAAGGTCAATTTTCATTCCAATCCCAAAGAAAGGCAATGCCAAAGAATGCTCAAACTACCACACAATTGCACTCATCTCACACACTAGTAAAGTAATGCTCAAAATTCTCCAAGCCAGGCTTCAGCAATATGTGAACCGTGAACTTCCTGATGTTCAAGCTGGTTTTAGAAAAGGCAGAGGATGCAGAGATCAAATTGCCAACGTTTGCTGGATCATGGAAAAAGCAAGAGAGTTCCAGAAAAACATCTATTTCTGCTTTATTGACTATGCCAAAGCCTTTGACTGTGTGGATCACAAGAAACTGTGGAAAATTCTGAAAGAGATGGGAATACCAGACCACCTGATCTGCCTCTTGAGAAATTTGTATGCAGGTCAGGAAGCAACAGTTAGAACTGGACATGAAACAACAGACTGGTTCCAAATAGGAAAAGGAGTATATCAAGGCTATATATTATTACCCTGCTTATTTAACTTATATGCAGAGTATATCATGAGAAACGCTGGACTGGAAGAAACACAAGCTGGAATCAAGATTGCCGGGAGAAATATCAATAACCTAAGATATGCAGATGCCAACCTTATGGCAGAAAGTGAAGAGAAACTAAAAAGCCTCTTGATGAAAGTGAAAGTGGAGAGTGTAAAAGTTGGCTTAAAGCTCAACATTCAGAAAACGAAGATCATGGCATCCCGTCCCATCACTTCATGGGAAATAGATGGCGAAACAGTGGAAACAGTGTCAGACTTTATTTTTTTGGGCTCCAAAATCACTGCAGATGGTGACTGCAGCCATGAAATTAAAAGACGCTTACTCCTTGGAAGGAAAGTTATGACCAACCTAGATAGCATATTCAAAAGCAGAGACATTACTTTGCCAACAAAGGTTCGTCTAGTCAAGGCTATGATTTTTCCTGTGGTCATGTATGGATGTGAGAGTTGGACTGTGAAGAAGGCTGAGCGCCGAAGAATTGATGCTTTTGAACTGTGGTGTTGGAGAAGACTCTTGAGAGTCCCTTGGTCTGCAAGGAGATCCAACCAGTCCATTCTGAAGGAGATCAGCTCTGGGATTTCTTTGGAAGGAATGATGCTAAAGCTGAAGCTCCAGTACTTTGGCCACCTCATGCGAAGAGTTGACTCATTGGAAAAGACTCTGATGCTAGGAGGGATTGGGGGCAGGAGGAGAAGGGGATGACAGAGGATGAGATGGCTGGATGGCATCACTGACTCGATGGACGTGAGTCTGGATGAACTCTGGGAGTTAGTGATGGACAGGGAGGCCTGGCGTGCTGCGATTCATGGGGTCGCAAAGAGTCGGACACGACTGAGCGACTGAACTGAACTGAACCAAGGCTGGGCTTCCTCAGGCGAGTTGCCTGAGGGCACTAGCGCCTGAAGATACTAGTATTGTCGCTGTCAGCAGGGTTCAATCTAGAGGGACTTGATCAAAAAGGTGGGGTTGGGGTGTGGACAGAGTGGCTGAGGGGTGGACTTGGGACCCTCTCCCAGGTACCCTGTGAGCAGAGCTGGGGACGGTGGACTCTGCAGGGAAGGATCCTGGAGGGCTTCTCAGAGGAAGTGATAACAGATTTGGGCTTTCTAGGAAGTATGATTTTTCTGGGTGGTAGGAGTAAATGTCCGTGGCAGAAGGAATTGCATGAGCAAATGCCTAGAACCCACATAGGTGTGGCCCTCAGGAGCAGCAATATGACCAGTATGCAGTGAGCAGCTGGTATGTTCCGGGAGACTGTGCCAAGTGATTCTGGCGCAAAGGTAAATAAGGCTGGCAGGCTGGTGAGTAGGTGGAAAGGGTGGAAGGAGCCAGGAAGAAGTTCATAGAGTGGAGGAGTGATTGACCAAGGGTTTCACAGTCAATTGGTGGCAGGTCTTCCATCGTGAAGCTTGAGACAGGGTGGACCGTGCCCAGAAGGACCTGCATGTCAGGACTGTTTTTCTAAGAGCATCAGCAGGGAGGATGAGAATAGCTCAGGGTGGGGCCTGGTGTGCAGGGTGTTTGTTTGACCTGAGCCACTCAGAGATGAGGGTTTCACTTTCCCTTTCAGTTCTCCAGGTATATCTGGGCCCAGAGGTCGTGTGTCGTTATTGCAGAGTCAAAAAGCTGGTAGCTGCTTTGCATAGCTGAGAACAACTGGATCTTGTTTACATTCAGCCAGAGAAGATTTCTGGGTAAGCAGGCAGGGTAGGACCCCCCACCTCCCATCTCCCCATCCTCAGGATGACGGTCTGCTGATGGTCACTAATTGACAGAAGAAAGGAAATGGAAGCTCAGAAAGGTGAGGTCATGGCCGACATGGTGGGTTAAGCAGGAGTAGAGCCTGGTTGTGGAGGCAAGTGAGTCTGATGGCTTCCTCCCACCCCTTGGGCCCCTAAACAGTGCAGAGGGAGGGTGACACCTGCTCAGATGGGCTCAGCTCAGGATGTGGACTTCTGAGACATGAGCGGTGACCCCAGAAGGAAGGTGAGTGTTGGGGGTGAGTGTTGGGAAATTTGGAGGAAGCAGAGGGGGTGAAGGAGGGCAGGGGGGTCAGAACCCTTCCTCCTTGTGGCCTGGCCACCTTGATGTTTCCCCCAGGGTGCTGTGCTGAGGCCAGTGGGGCAAAGGATTTCTTTTGAGATATGAGGAAGCCAGGTTTCATCACCTACCCTTTGACCCCTGCTTCCTAAATGCCTGCTCAGAGCCAGGCCCTGGGGGAAACTGAGGCCTGGAGAAGGACAGGAGAGCAAACGGGGAGATGCAGGGCACTGTCTTTCTGTGCTCAATGGGCCTCAGCTCAGGATGTAGGTGATGGGTGGCCCTGTGTAGGGAAGATGGCCCAGCAGACAAAGTGAGAAGGGCTCACTGCACGATGCCCACATTAAGATCCTGGCTTTGCCATCTTAAAATAAAAACCCCAACAGTAGACAGGTCAGTATAACAGGAGGGACATGAGCTTAGATCTATGTGTTTTACAGGCAGAAACAATCCTAGAAACTTTTGGTTTATTACAATTACAGTATTCCTCTCACATACCCATGTCAGAAGCACTGGTCTCAGCCTTGTCTCTGCCCACCGAGAGCTGTGTGACCCTGGGCAAGTCAGCTCCTCGGGAATCGTTTGCTCAGATTTCGTATTCAACTTTTAAAAAACTAATTTCAGTCTTTTCATGTGGATTTTAGGCTGTGTGTTGGGGATGCTCACCTTTGTGTACAGGAAATAATGCAAAAAGTGTCTGCTGCTCTCCCATTGTATTCTGGCCTGCTTTATGGTGTCCATGGCAATATTTAATTTTTAAGAGGTCATATAAATCAGACTTTTCTTTATGGCTCTGGGATTTGTGTCTTAATGAGAAAGGTTTCTTCAAATCAACATTATTTCTAACATTTTTTTTTCCAGTACCTTTGTAGTTTTTTCTTTCTGGTTTACATTTAGATCCCTTTGGAGTTACTGATTGATTGATTAGAATCTTTTTGTTTCTTCCTCTTCCTCCTTCCCTCCTTGATATTTTCCTTCTTTGTCTTCTCATTCAAAAGAACATATTTAATGGGTACATTTCACAGTCACAAATGAACACACCCTTTTATGTGCCTTCAAAAGAGCATTCATTGCAGTCAGAAAATGACTCCTCCCTCCTCCCCTCACAAAGTTTTAGACAGCAGTTAGGGAACAGAGAGCAGAGGCTGGAGAGAGCTGGGCTGCGCACCCAGACCTGGCCCAGACACCCTGTGGGAGGAGAGACTTTGGAATGTCCGGCTTAAGGCTCAGGCCAGTATCAGATTTTAGATAAGACCCATATTTCCCCCCAATTCTCTCTTCTTTCTCCTCCTATAAAAATATCATGGCTGGAGTAAGGAGACATGAGGAAATACACGTGTATCCTGCTACCTGAAAGTACAGTGTTCCTACAAAAGCTTTTCTAAACCAAGATGGCGTAGGGAATAGACCATGTAGGTTTCACTACACAGGGTGATCTTTTGGAAAGCAAGGGATGCCCATATATGGAAACACTCAGAAATCTGATAGTGCTGTCTGTCAGAAAGGGCCTTTCATCAAGACAGACAAGGAAAACAAATAGAATTACTGCCCCACAGGTAAAACAAGAGCTGTGCTGTGTCTTTGAGAAGCTGGTTGTTTCATGTCACTGTAACAGGTCCCACACCTTGTATTTCAGCCAGGCTGTGCCCAGGAGGGTGGAGGGAGCCCCAGAGGCCCTGGAGCAGGAGGAGCAGCAGAGAAGAGACAAGGCCCCTGCCTGGTGCTGGGAGCTAAAGAAACTCCACACAAATAGACCCACAGGCAGGAAAGTGCAAGATTCCAGGGGGCCCTAGAGAGGAACTGGGGGAGACAGCAAGGGAAGGAGGATTTGGAGCTGGGCCTCCAAGGTCAGGTAACATTTCACCTGGTGAGGCAGGTGGGGAAATGTCTCACCACCTGCAGGGGGAGGGGCAGCCTGAGCGAAGGCCTGGAGGCTGGGGGAAAATTAGAGTCCAGGGAGCTGGGAGTACTCAAGGCCCCTGGATCATGCTCTGAGAAGGCAAGAAGGTGAGGAAGACAGGAGTAGGAGCATCAGGAGGGCCTGGGTGTTGGGCTAAGGACTTCGAACTTGATCTTGCCATAACCGCTCCTTTCCCTGCCTAAGGATGATGCCCTGAAGTCACATGGAGGGAGATGTTTGGTAGAATCTCTGTCTGAGGACTTCCCTGGTGGCTCAGACGGTAAAGCATCTGTCTACAATGCGGGAGACCTGGGTTCGATCCCTGGGTCGGGAAGATCCCCTGGAGAAGGAAATGGCAATCCACTCCAGTACTATTGCCTGGAAAATCCCATGGACAGAGGAGCCTGGTAGGCTACAGTCCATGGGTTGGAAAGAGTCAGATACGACTGAGCGACTTCACTTTCACTTTCTGTCTGCCCACAGGAAGAGAAGGGCTCTGTGTCCAGCCATGCTGTTGGGCAGGAATGGGCTTCTCTGCAGTCCTCCCTTTTCTCAGAAACAGCCCTTTGGGAAAGGGACCAATCAGAGGCTAACAGAGGAGGACGCTCCAGATAAGAATCCAGCAGAGGGAGCACCATCAGCATTCACAGGCAGCTGAGGCCCCAGACAAGGGTCAGGACCAGGACAAGAATGGGAGGGAAAGATGGAAGGATGAGGTGGAGGGTCCACATGCATTTACAAGTGTTTGGCATCATCCAGATCAGTCCTTTCTGCCCGCACCCTCCTCCTCTCTCTTCCTTGGCTCTTGGTCCTTGTGTTTCACAGTTTCAGTTGGCTGCCCTGGCTCCCAGGGTCCTGCAGCTTCGAGGCAGAGAAGGAAACAGAGGCCAGCCAGCTGTCCTCTCCCTCCTTCCCTTACAGCAGGAGCCCCCAGACCCCTCAGCTGTCTTCCCCTGTGTGTCATTCAGCAGGACAGGGTCATACAGACACCCTTCAACATAGAGCAGCCCAGAAAACACATCCCTGATGTTCAGGCCCTGAGAAGAGAGGCAGAAGGGTCCAGGGTGAAGGTGAGTGGCACTGGAGGAGGTAGAATTTCAGGAGAGCAGGTGGGCGTGAGGAGCATTCAAGGCCAAAGGAACATTGTGTGTTAAGATCTAGACTGAGAACAAAGAGCAGCAGCTGGAAATGGAGCAGTCAGGGAATAAGCAGAGCAGGGGTGGCTTAGACAGAGAAAGGAAGCTGCTTGGAGGTGGGCCTGCCTGTGTGAATTCTCTCCCATCCACACAGTCAGTGCCTCCAGCCTCCGCCACCAGGCATACTCCCTAGTGAACAAGCTGATGGTTACTCTTCCTGAAGGGTAACCCTGGCTATTGCAGAGAGAAAGTGTTAGAAACAAAGATGCTAGGATGGGGGCTCAGGTAAGGGGATTTAGGGGAGGTGCTAAGGAAATAGAGCTGCTCTAGATTGGATGCTGCAGAGTAGGGGACCAGCAAGAATACTGGTTCGGGTTGCCATTTTCTTCTCCAGGGGTTCTTCCCAACCCAGGGACTCAACCCACGTCTCTTGAGTCTTGCATCTCCTGCATTACCACTGAAAGTGAAAGTCTCTCAGTTGTGTCCAATTCTTTGTGACCCCATGGACTGTAGCCTGCCAAGCTCCTCGATCCATGGGATTTTCCAGACAAGGATACCGGAGTGGGTTGCCATTCCCTTCTCTAGAGGATCTTCGTGCTTTTTAGCCTTTATGTCTCCCTTTCTGGCCACACTTTTTCTAAAGTCCTCTCATTTAAATATTACTATGAACTCATGGCCTTTCACAGACTCAACCTGGCCCAATGAAACATGTTTATGGTAATCATTATCTATTTATTATCATTATATGTGGGTGCCCCTTTGAGTAGCAGAGATGCCGATCTGTGGAGCTCACCTCCCCTGCAAGGGGTCTTCCTTCCTTTGAGTGGACAGAAGGAAGGTCATGGGTGCATATGTGGGCGGGCAAGATGCTGCTGGACAATGTGTCTGTTTAAAGCCACAGTTCACACTGATTATTCTGGTTTAACCCTGTTATCATTCTTACTTTCCTAGAGAAGTTGGTTTCATCAACACGAACATGTTTCCTACACTGACAGTTGTCACAGCAGGAGTCAGGCTTATTTCTTGTTGGCACTTAATTCAACCACCTGCAATCATCTTTAAGGTGGTGGTACTAGAAATCACCCCATTTTGTGGGTTACTGACTGCTATAAAGTGACTGCTGCTGTCTCAGAGTTCAGTTCAGTTCAGTTCGGTTCAGTCGCTCAGTCGTGTCTGACTCTTTGCGACCCCATGAATCGCAGCACGCCAGGCCTCCCTGTCCATCACCAACTCCTGGAGTTCACTCAGACTCACGTCCATCGAGTCAGTGATGCCATCCAGCCATCTCATCCTCTGTCGTCCCCTTCTCCTCCTGCCCCCAATCCCTCCTAGCATCAGAGTCTTTTCCAATGAGTCAACTCTTCACATGAGGTGGCCAAAGTACTGGAGTTTCAGCTTTAGCATCACTCCCTCCAAAGAAATCCCAGGGCTGATCTCCTTCAGAATGGACTGGTTGGATCTCCTTGCAGACCAAGGGACTCTCGAGAGTCTTCTCCAACACCACAGTTCAAAAGCATCAATTCTTCGGCGCTCAGCCTTCTTCACAGTCCAAGTCTCACATCCATACACGACTATTGGAAAAACCATAGCCTTGACTGGACGAACCTTTGTTGGCAAAGTAATGTCTCTGCTTTTGAATATGCTATCTAGGTTGGTCATAACTTTCCTTCCAAGGAGTAAGCGTCTTTTAATTTCATGGCTGCAGTCACCATCTGCAGTGATTTTGGAGCCCAAAAAAATAAAGTCTGACACTGTTTCCACTATTTCCCCATCTATTTCCCATGAAGTGATGGGACTGGATGCCATGATCTTGGTTTCCTGAATGTTGACCTTTAAGCCAACTTTTTCACTCTCCACTTTCACTTTCATCAAGAGGCTTTTTAGTTTCTCTTCACTGTCTGCCATAAGGGTGGTGTCATCTGCATAGCTGAGGTTATTGATATTTCTCCCAGCAGTCTTGATTCCAGCTTGTGTTTCTTCCAGTCCAGCATTTCTCATGATGTATTCTGCATATAAGTTAAATAAGCAGGGTGACAATATACAGCCTTGACGTACTCCTTTTCCTCTTTGGAACCAGTCTGTTGTTTCATGTCCAGTTCTAACTGTTGCTTCCTGACCTGCATACAAATTTCTCAAGAGGCAGATCAGGTGGTCTGGTATTCCCATCTCTTTCAGAATTTTCCACAGTTTCTTGTGATCCACACAGTCAAAGGCTTTGGCATAGTCAATAAAGCAGAAATAGATGTTTTTCTGGAACTCTCTTGCTTTTTCCATGATCCAGCAGACGTTGGCAATTTGATCTCTGGATCCTCTGCCTTTTCTAAAACCAGCTTGAACATCAGGAGGTTCACGGTTCACATATTGCTGAAGCCTGGCTTGGAGAATTTTGAGCATTACTTTACTAGCGTGTGAGATGAGTGCAATTGTGTGGTAGTTTGAGCATTCTTTGGCATTGCCTTTCTTTGGGATTGGAATGAAAACTGACCTTTTCCAGTCCTGTGGCCACTGCTGAGTTTTCCAAATTTGCTGGCATATTGAGTGCAGCACTTTCACAGCATCATCTTTCAGGATTTGAAATAGCTCAACTGGAATTCCATCACCTCCACTAGCTTTGTTCGTAGTGATGCTTTCTAAGGCCCACTTGACTTCACATTCCAGGATGTCTGGCTCTAGGTGAGTGATCACACCATCGTGATTATCTGGGTCGTGAAGATCTTTTTTGTACAATTCTTCTGTGTATTCTTGCCATCTCTTCTTAATATCTTCTGCTTCTGTTAGGTCCATACCATTTCTGTCCTTTATCGAGCCCATCTTTTCATGAAATGTTCCCTTGGTATCTCTAGTTTTCTTGAAGAGATCTCTAGTCTTTCCCATTCTGTTGTTTTCCTCTATTTCTTTGCATTGATCGCTGAAGGAGGCTTTCTTATCTCTTGCTATTCTTTGGAGCTCTGCATTCAGATGCTTATATCTTTCCTTTTCTCCTTTGCTTTTTGCTTCTCTTCTTTTCACAGCTATTTGTAAGGCCTCCCCAGACAACCATTTTGCTTTTTTGCATTTCTTTTCCATGGGGATGGTCTTGATCCCTGTCCCCTGTACAATGTCACGAACCTCATTCCATAGTTCATCAGGCACTCTATCAGATCTAGTCCATTAAATCTATTTCTCACTTCCACTGTATAATCATAAGGGATTTGATTTAGGTCATACCTGAATGGTCTAGTGGTTTTCCCTATTTTCTTCAATTTCAGTTGAATTTGGCAATAAGGAGTTCATGATCTGAGCCACAGTCAGCTCCTGGCCTTGTTTTTGTTGACTATATAGAGATTGTCCATCTTTGGCTGCAAAGAATATAATCAATCTGATTTCGGTGTTGACCATCTGGTGATGTCCATGTGTAGAGTCTTCTCTTTGTTGTTGGAAGAGGGTGTTTGTTATGACCAGTGCATTTTCTTGACAAAACTTTATTAGTCTTTGCCCTCTTCATCCGTATTCCAAGGCCAAATTTGCCTGTTACTCCAGGTGTTTCTTGACTTCCTACTTTTCCATTCCAGTCCCCTATAATGAAAAGGACATCTTTTTTGGGTGTTAGTTCTAAAAGGTCTTGTAGTTCTTCATAGAACTGTTCAACTTCAGCTTCTTCAGCGTTACTGGTTGGGGCATAGACTTGGATTACTGTGATATTGAATGGTTTGCCTTGCAACGAACAGAGATCATTCTGTCGTTTTTGAGACTGCATCCAAGTACTGCGTTTCAGACTCTTTAGTTGACCACGATGGCTACTCCATTTCTTCTGAGAGATTCCTGCCCGCAGTAGTATATATAATGGTCATCTGAGTTAAATTCACCCATTCCAGTCCATTTTAGTTCACTGATTCCTAGAATGTCGACATTCACTCTTGCCATCTCTTGTTTGACCACTTCCAGTTTGCCTTGACTCATGGACCTGGCATTCCAGGTTCCTATGCAATATTGCTCTTTACAGCATCGGACCTTGCTTCTATCACCCGTCACATCCACAGCTGGGTATTCTTTTTGCTTTGACTCCATCCCTTAATTCTTTCTGGAGTTATTTCTCCACTGATCTCCAGTAGTATATTGGGCACCTACTGACCTGGGAGTTCCTCTTTCAGTATCCTATCATTTTGCCTTTTCATACTGTTCATGGGGTTCTCAAGGCAAGAATACTGAAGTGGTTTGCCATTCCCTTCTCCAGTGGACCACATTCTGTCAGATCTCTCCACCATGACCTGCCTGTGTTGGGTTGCCCCACGGGCATGGCTTAGTTTCATTGAGTTAGACAAGGCTGTGGTCCTAGTGCGATTAGATTGACTAGTTTTCTGTGAGTATGGTTTTAGTGTGTCTGCCCTCTGACGCCCTCTTGCAACACCAACCATCTTACTTGGGTTTCTCTTACCTTGGACATGGGGTATCTCTTCAGGGCTGCTCCAGCAAAGTGCAGCCGCTGCTCCTTACCTTGGACGAGGGGTATCTCCTCACCGCCGCCCCTCCTGACCTTCAATGTGGGATAGCTCCTCTAGGCCCTCCTGCGCCCGCGCAGCCACAGCTCCTTGAATGTGGGGTTGGTCCTCCGGGCCGCCGCCCCTGGCCTGGGGCGTGGGGGCGTGGGGTAGCTCCTCCCGGCTGCCACCCCTGACCTTGGACGCAGGGTAGCTCCTCTTGGCCATAGCAGTCTGGCAGTCTCGGCCGCTGCCCCTCACCTCGGACGTGGGATAACTCCTCTTGGCCGCCGCCCTTCGGGCATGGGGTCCTCCCATGTTGGTTCTGCCCCAACAATCCAAATCCTAAGTGCATATGGTTAAAATAGATCAATTTGTACAGAGGGGTCTGCTCATTCCTTCCCAAGGAAAAGCTATGTCTTTAGATAGCTAATCAATGTCTTTAAATGATATTACTACATTGGGAAGCGGAATAGTGTGAGAATGTGTGCTCAGGAGACAGGAACCTGGACTTGGATTCTGGCTCTAGCACTAACTGTGTGCTTTGAGTAAATTGCTTCACCTCGCTGAGCTTCTGCTTCCTTTTTTACAGGGTCATTATGAGAACTAAAAGCGAGTGAATGCCTACCAAGCACTTGGAATGGTGCAAAGAGAGAAGTCATCGACCACGATAGCTAATACATATTAGATATTGCATTTTTCTTTTTCATGATTTAAAATTTTTGTTATTATTTATTTCTTACTGGGAAAAATAATGATTTCATTTGTTTGTATACTTTTTCTTATACCTTTCCCCACTCTCTCCTATTATCATTTTTTTATCACTAAGTTTGTACCCTCTTTTAGAAAACTTTGTAATTGTAAGCCCTTTGTTTACTCCTTTATTTCTTAAGCCCTCAACTGAAGCCAGGATTTCTTGACTCTGTTTTGTAAAATGAAATATTAATCCTCATCCTCCCTTCAGTGCTTCAGCTCCCAACTTATAGCAGTGTGCCTTAATTTTTATAGTGATTAACAAGTAGATTCATTTCTAATGTTTAAATAGTCTTTTATCTTAAAAGATAAAAATCATAAAATAATGAATAGAAATGAAATACCAACTGTAAAATTTTGAGTCACTTATTGTAACTTTCTAAAAGTCTGGTGAAGGGTGAAGGCTGCTGTGAATGTGGGATGGGACATGGGGGTGGGGGGCTTGTCCCCTGCTCTCCCCTCAGCCTCCCTCTCATCTTGCTCCCTCTGGGGCTCTGCCCAGCAGACCGTTCTTCTCTACTGTGAACTCTCCCTGTTTCTCTCCCTCTACTGCACTCCTCTTTATTCAGCTATCACTTCTCCATCCGATGAGTCTTCAAACATTTGTTGAAGCCTCTGGTCTCCTGTTGCCCCCATGTTTGTTTTTATTAGCAGAAGAGGGAGGAGAGGGAGGCTATGGGTTCTTGAGCCCAGTGAGGAGGTTGGAATCCAGTCTACCAAGGGCAAGACTTCTGACCTTGGGCGAGTCATGTAACATCTGTGAGTCAGCTTCCATATCTGTAAATACTGATACAATGTACATATCTCAAAGGTTAATGAAATGAAATACGAGTTATCATTGGTAAAGTTTTACAGCAAATAATAATGCAGAGCAAAGACCACAAACACAAGTCACTCTTATCAATAGCTGTTATTATACCTATAAGTATCTTTACTATCATTTAATTCAGGTCTCGGCAGAGGTAGTTAACAAGTGCTCTTAAAAAATGTGGCTAAATAATTGGAGAAGGAAATGGCAACCCACTCCAGTGTTCTTGCCTGGAGAATCCCAGGGACAGAGGGGCCTGGTGGGCTGCCGTCTATGGGATCGCACAGAGTCAGACACGACTGAAGCGACTTAGCAGCAGCAGCAGCAGCAGGTATTGGACAAAGTACAGCAATGCATTAACTATGTAACCTTCAGGAGAGCCCAAGGCAACAGTATCATTACTATTATCTTTGTTTTTTAACAAATGGGGAAACTGAGCTCAAGAGAAGTTAAATAACTTGCTCAAAGCTAATAAATGATGGGCTGGGACTTAAAATGATTTGGTTCTAACCTCAACGCTAGTATTCTTAATTATTATGATTGACCACCTCTACATGATGAATGTAAATGATCCCAATAAAAATGTCAGAAGTTTTATTTAAAAAAAAAATGTGGCTAAATATAATCAACATTTGCTATCTTCCTTCACCTCCCAAGGCAATACAATCACAAAAAGAACCAAAATAGTCTCTATATAAATATCTGGGTTTTTTATTTTATTATCCAAAATTTAATCTTTTATTTAATATTATATATTCTGATTCAATAATAATCTTAAGTGTTTACCATGGGTAAAATTTTAAATTAATTTAAAGTATAACTGAATTTATAATAACATTAGGATTTAGCATTAATCAAAGAATGGATATCATTAATTGAGCTAAACATAAATAGAATTGAAATATATCCCAAAATATCTGGATCATTTGTTTTAAAAAGTCAATTGAGAATGAGTACGTTTGAAAGGATGGGTACTCTCATATATTATGAGTGAGAATGTAAATTGCTATAATTTGTTTGCGTAACAGTTTGGCGCTAGGCACAAAAATTTTTTAGGTGTTCATGCCTTCTAATCCGGAGAAAGCAATGGCACCCCACTCCAGTACTCTTGCCTGGAAAATCCCATGGATGGAGGAGCCTGGTGGGCTGCAGTCCATGGGGTCACTAGGAGTTGGAAACGGCTGAGCGACTTCACTTTCACTTTTCGCTTTCATGCATTGGAGAAGGAAATTGCAACCCACTCCAGTGTTCTTGCCTGGAGAATCCCAGGGATGGGGGAGCCTGGTGGGCTGGCATCTATGGGGTTGCACAGAGTCGGACATGACTGAAGCGACTTAGGAGCAGCAGCAGCCTTCTAATCTAGTGATTATACTTCTAGAAATAGCTTAAGGAAACAGTCTTAAATACAGGTGAAGATTTTCACAAGGAGAATGTTCTTTGCACTATTATTTACATAAAAGAATTAGAAATAGCCTAAAAGTCCACTAGTCAGGGGAGGACAGTAGAGGGGGTAGGGCACCATCGGGGTCCTCAGCCACCCAGGAAAGGGATACAAGAATTGGGGCAGAGTCAGAGGGACTCCAGGTTCTTGTGGGATAAAGGGCCTTGTAGAAGCAAGGAGGGTGCAGACTGTGGGAGCTGTATCATCAGGAACTTTATCAAGGCAGAGACTCAAGCACAGGAGCAAGACATCCTTTTAATTAAGAAGAGTTATTTTCCAATAAGCATAAATCCACAATTATATATATATATTTTACATTAAAGGGAGTAGAGCATAGTCATCACAAACCTGGGATTTGGATCAGAAACACTTGGGTTCAAGTCCAGACTCCGGTAGCAACATAAAAACCGGCTGACCTAAGTTTAGGTTAGTTTCAGGAGCCTGCACGTCACAGACAATGGACCAATATTAGTTATTACCAATTCATAAGCACAAGTGTTCCCAACCTCACATAATTTCCAGAGTATTCCCTCCCTATCTGTTTTTCTGTCTCTGGTTTTATTGCTTTTATAACTTCGCAGATGGCTGTCTCCTGTCTGATTATCCTCTCCTTGTGCCCCAATAGGAGATCAGGACTTTGAGTTGGCTTGGAGGGAGGTGGTAGGAGGATGAGTAACTTTTCTTAACTAGCAGCCAGCAGAGCACAGGAGACAGAGAAACATGCCAGGTTAAGTCCCCAGTGGCATTTGTGGACATCCCAGGGGAAGCTGCCAGAGACCTCGCCCCTCACTACTCCCTGCAGCCGCTGCTCACTATTGATGGAGTCCATAGTCTGTTTTCTCTTCCCCAGGGGTGAAGCATCACCTCCTTCCAGCCCAACTCAGACAAGGAGCTGAAGGAAGATCTCTGAGACCCAGCTGCTGCCATCATGAGCTCAGAAGACCGTAGGAAAAGCTCAGGTAATCAGCTGCCTCGTCTCTGACTGGTTTCTACTTGTGATCCAGAACTGGGGGTGGTGTTGAGAGATTGTTGCTGAGCCATTAAAGATGCCAGGATTCTTGGCCTCTGGAGGAGAAGAATTCAATCCGGGGCCAGTGACAAGGCGTGATGGCTCAGAGCTTTAGTGTAATACAGATTCATTAAAGTGTAAAAGAGATAGAAAAAGCTTCTGACATAGACATCAGAAGGGGACAGAGAGAGTACCCCCCTGCCAGCCTTTAGCAGGAAGATATATACATACTCAGTTCAGTTCAGTTCAGTCACTCAGTCATGTCCGACTCTTTGTGACTCCATGAATCGCAGCACACCTGGCCTCCCTGTCCATCACCAACTCCCGGAGTTCACTCAAACTCACGTACATCGAGTCAGTAATGCCATCCAGCCATCTCATCCTCTGTCGTCCCCTTCTCCTCCTGCCCCCAATCCCTCCCAGCATCAGAGTCTTTTCCAATGAGTCAACTCTTCACATGAGGTAGCCAAAGTACTGGAGTTTCAGCTTTAGCATCATTCCTTCCAAAGAAATCCCAGGGCTGATCTCTTCAGAATGGACTGGTTGGATCTCCTTGCAGTCTAAGGGACTCCGAAGAGTCTTCTCCAATACCACAGTTCAAAAGCATCAATTCTTCGGCACTCAGCTTTCTTCACAGTCCAAGTCTCACATCCATACACGACTATTGGAAAAACCATAGCCTTGACTAGACGGACCTTTGTTGGCAAAGTAATGTCTCTGCTTTTCAATATGCTATCTAGGTTGGTCATAACTTTTCTTCCAAGGAGTAAGCATCTTTTAATTTCATGGCTGCAGTCACCATCTGCAGTGATTTTGGAACCCCCCAAAACAAAGTCTGACACTGTTTCCACTGTTTCCCCATCTATTTCCCATGAAGTGATGGGACCAGATGCCATGATCTTCGTTTTCTGAATGTTGAGCTTTAAGCCAACTTTTTCACTCTCCACTTTCACTTTCATCAAGAGGCTTTTTAGTTCCTCTTCACTTTCTGCCATAAGGGTGGTGTCATCTGGATATCTGAGGTTATTGATATTTCTCCCGGCAATCTTGATTCCAGCTTGTGCTACTTCCAGCTCAGCATTTCTCATGATGCACTCTGCATATAAGTTAAATAAGCAGGGTGACAATATACAGCCTTGACGTACTCCTTTTCCTATTTGGAACCAGTCTGTTGTTCCATGTCCAGTTCTAACTGTGCCTCCTGACCTGCATATAGGTTTCTCAAGAGGCAGGTCAGGTGGCCTGGTATTCCCATCTCTTTCAGAATTTTCCACAGTTTCTTGTGATCCACACAGTCAAAGGCTTTGGCATAGTCAATAAAGCAGAAATAGATGTTTTTCTGGAACTCTCTTGCTTTTTCCATGATCCAGCAGACGTTGGCAATTTGATCTCTGGATCCTCTGCCTTTTCTAAAACCAGCTTGAACATCAGGAAGTTCATGGTTCACATATTGCTGAAGCCTGGCTTGGAGAATTTTGAGCATTACTTTACTAGCGTGTGAGATGAGTGCAATTGTGTGTTTTTTTGAGCATTCTTTGGCATTGCCTTTCTTTGGGATTGGAATGAAAACTGACCTTTTCCAGTCCTGTGGCCACTGCTGAGTTTTCCAAATTTGCTGGCATATTGAGTGCAGCACTTTCACAGCATCATCTTTCAGGATTTGAAATAGCTCAACTGGAATTCCATCACCTCCACTAGCTTTGTTCGTAGTGATGCTTTCTAAGGCCCACTTGACTTCACATTCCAGGATGTCTGGCTCTAGGTGAGTGATCACACCATCGTGATTATCTGGGTCATGAAGATCTTTTTTGTACAGTTTTTCTGTGTATTCTTGCCACCTCTTCTTAATATCTCCTGCTTCTGTTAGGTCCATACCATTTCTGTCCTTTATCGAGCCCATCTTTTCATGAAATGTTCCCTTGGTATCTCTAGTTTTCTTGAAGAGATCTCTAGTCTTTCCCATTCTGTTGTTTTCCTCTATTTCTTTGCATTGATCGCTGAAGGAGGCTTTCTTATCTCTTCTTGCTATGCTTTAGAACTCTGTATTCAGATGCTTATATCTTTCCTTTTCTCCTTTGCTTTTTGCTTCTCTTCTTTTCTCAGCTATTTGTAAGGCCTCCCCACACAGCCATTTTGCTTTTTTGCATTTCTTTTCCATGGGGATGGTCTTGATCCCTGTCTCCTGTACAATGTCACGAACCTCAGTCCATAGTTCATCAGGCACTCTATCAGATCTAGTTCCTTAAATCTATTTCTCACTTCCACTGTATAATCATAAGGGATTTGATTTAGGTCATACCTGAATGGTCTAGTGGTTTTCCCTATTTTCTTCAATTTCAGTCTGAATTTGGCCATAAGGAGTTCATGATCTGAGCCACAGTCAGCTCCCAGTCTTGTTTTTGTTGACTGTACAGAGATTGTCCATCTTTGGCTGCAAAGAATATAATCAATCTGATTTCGGTGTTGACCATCTGGTGATGTCCATGTGTAGAGTCTTCTCTTGTGTTGTTGGAAGAGGGTATTTGCTATGACCAGCACATTTTCTTGGCAAAACTCTATTAGTCTTTTCCCTGCTTCATTCCATGTTCCAAGGCCAAACATACTAGCAGACTGCTAATTAGTAAAAGGAAGCGTCTCAAAACTCGTAGACTGGCACCAGGCGGCTCAGCTACATGTATTTTGAGATAACATTGGCACAAGGTGAGTCATCCCAGGCCATAAACTATTGACATGAATCTTGAAGAAAGACAGATTTCCAAGCAAATACATAGTCTCAGTAACATAGCTTAAGAGAACATTTGCGTGAGTAAAACATACTGGTTTGTTGAGTAAAACACACTGGTTCGTCAAGTCAGTTCTGAGTCTTAGGTGAACCGACTTGAAGAAAAAGTCTAGGGTAAATCTGTAGTTCATTAACATAGCTTAAGAAAAGCATTTCCATGAAAAAAACGCGTTGGGTTGCGAAAGTTTTGAGAAAAGTTAAGTTCAGGTGGAATCAGGTATCATCATGGCAACACAGAATTTTAAAAGAAATCTCATTTTAATTTTGTATAGAGAAGGAGAAAAAAAATCTGACACTTGTAATTTGTTTCCTCCTGCCACTTGAGAGAGAGAGAGAAAAAATGTCTGACACTTGCAGCCTATTTCCTCCATTTGGGGGTGTCAGGCGAGTGTGTTCTCCTCTGTTCTGTCTCATCACAACAAAGATTTGGAGTGACGGACATTAAATCCCTTGGCGCGTCACAGCTCTGGGGTCTTGGACAGACTGTGTTATAGCTCTTAGAAAAATCAGTGTTACAGCTCCGTGTTACAGCTCTATTTTATTTAGAAAATAGCAGGGGAATCCATCCCTGAGGTGTGAGGGCATGCCGACCCAAAGATGTGAAGAGAAGAGAGTGGCGGAGTACACCAGCATGTGGGGTGGGGGTGGGGGGTGGGGTGGGGGGGCGGTGGAGAGAGAGAGGGAGAGGGGGAGAGAGAGAGAGCGAGCCCTTTGGCTCCTCTTTTTATATGCTTTTTCCTCCGCCTGGGCCTGCCCTATGTAAATTGGTCTAGCCAGGAGCGCTGTTTGTTCTACCTGAGGTCCTCACTCTGGTCCTCGGACCTTCCTTTGACCTTCCTTTGACCTTCCTTTGTTCTATTTTCGAGGGCTTTTCCCATCCTTGTCTTTTAGACACCGCCATTTTGGACTCCTGTTTCCTAACTGCCTAACAGGGGCCTCTAGCCTTCCTACCTGTTACCCTCTCATTCCTTCCTTTTCTTTTAGGAGAATTATGTTGCCTAGGGAAAGGGGCGTCATTCTCATTCTGTAACTGCTTCTGAGCTGAAAAGGGGCATTGTCCCTAAATTGGTGAGGCAACATATTCTCCTAACCCTCATATTGAGGGTCTCTGATCCAGGGCCCTGAAGTAGTACTTGGAAGAAGATGCCACAGTCATAGGAGTTTGAGCACAACCATTTGTAACTTAAAAGCCTTCATGTGGCTAGAAACAAATCCAGTTACATAGTTATAGATGCAGGGAGAAAACAGCAAAACAGAACAATCAGAAGTATTGTAATTAGGAGAGTTTAAATTTAGAAATTGAGAACAATCGTGATCAGGTGTTTCATTTTCCTTCTCAGGAAGGAAAGTGGCAGCATTTAAGTTTCCACAGACTTTAAGATTAGTTATTGGTCCTTCTAACAACAATGACTGATATTTAAGAAGCCGACTGTCTACCATCCAACCATTAACCTTAGAGTTTAAGATTCCACTCACATAATGAGAAGTCAGTACAGTAAGATTTCACCCATTAATCATTTTAAGAGCTTCACATCCTAATCAATCTGATTTCAGTGTTGACCATCTGGTGATGTCCATGTGTAGAGTCTTCTCTTGTGTTGTTGGAAGAGGGTGTTTGCTATGACCAGTGCGTTCTCTTGGCAAAACTCTATTAGTCTTTTCCCTGCTTCATTCCATATTCCAAGGCCAAATTTGCCTGTTACTCCAGGTGTTTCTTGACTTCCTACTTTTCCATTCCAGTCCCCTATAATGAAAAGGACATCTTTTTTGGGTGTTAGTTCTAAAAGGTCTTGTAGGTCTTCGTAGAACCGTTCAACTTCAGCTTCTTCAGCGTTACTGGTTGGGGCATAGACTTGGATTACTGTGATATTGAATGATTTGCCTTGGAAACGAACAGAGATCATTCTGCCATTTTTGAGATTGCATCCAAGTACTGCGTTTCGGACTCTTTTGTTGACTATGATGGCTATTCAATTTTTTCTAAGGGATTCCTGCCCGCAGTAGTTGATGTAATGGTCATCTGAGTTAAATTCACCCATTCCAGTTCATTTTAGTTCACTGATTCCTAGAATGTCGACGTTCACTCTTGCCATCTCCTGACTGGTTCCAAATAGGAAAAGGAGTACGTCAAGGCTGTATATTGTCACCCTGCTTATTTAACGTATATGCAGAGTACATCATGAGAAATGCTGGGCTGGAAGAAGCACAAGCTGGAATCAAGATTGCCAGGAGAAATATCAATAACCTCAGATATCCAGATGACACCACCCTTATGGCAGAAAGTGAAGAGGAACTCAAAAGCCTCTTGATGAAAGTGAAAGTAGAGAGTGAAAAAGTTGGCTTAAAGCTCAACATTCAAAAAACGAAGATCATGGCATCTGGTCCCATCACTTCCTGGGAAATAGATGGGGAAACAGTGGAAACAGTGTCAGACTTTATTTTTGGGGGCTCCAAAATCACTGCAGATGGTGATTGCAGCCAGGAAATTAAAAGATGCTTACTCCTTGGAAGAAAAATTATGACCAACCTAGATAGACATTACTTTGCCAACAAAGGTCCATCTAGTCAAGGCTATGGTTTTTCCAGTAGTCATGTATGGATGTGAAGAAAGCTGAGCGCCAAAGAATTGATGCTTTTGAACTGTGGTGTTGGAGAAGACTCTTGAGAGTCCCTTGGACTTCAAGGAGATCCAACCAGTCCATTCTAAAGGAGATCAGTCCTGGGTGTTCTTTGGAAGGAATGATGCTAAAGCTGAAACTCCAGTACTTTGGCCACCTCATGCGAAGAGTTGACTCATTGGAAAAGACTCTGATGCTGGGAGGGATTATGGGCAGGAGGAGAAGGGGACGACAGAGGATGAGATGGCTGGATGACATCACTGACTCAATGGACGTGAGTTTGAGTGAACTCCAGGAGTTGGTGATGGACAGGGAGGCCTGGCGTGCTGTGATTCATGGGGTCGTAAAGAGTCAGACACGAGTGAGGGACTGAACTGAACTGAACTCACATCCTAATAAAGCAGTTTCAGAAATTACTCCTAGATAGTGTGGCCACCCACATTCCACTACATCTAACTCTCTGCTCAGGTATCCTATAGGCTGCTGGTGAGGCTCTTGGGTTGTGTCAAAACTCCCAAGGCCATACCTTTTCTTTTAGTGACAAACAAATTAAATTCTGACTCTGTGGGCAAACTTATAGTGGGATCTTGCAGGACAGCAGTCTGAAGAGCCTTAAAAGCCTTAGATTATACATAGACCAAACCAGTTTGCTGGTTTGGGCTAGTTCAGTTTCAGTTATAAGTTTATATAAAGGCTGGGCAAGTTCCCCATAACCTGGAATCCAAATGCGGCAATAGCCTGTGATTCCTAAAAGTCCTCTCAATTGTCTTAAAGTCATAGGTAGGGGGATGATTTTAAAATATTTGGCTCATTCAGGAATTTCAGACAACAGAGTATAAGAATTAAGCACCACAGGGTGTAAAGGAACTACAGCCTCATTTATTAGTCGTAAATCCCGAACTAGTCTCCATTTATCATTTGACTTCTTTACACCCAAAATAGGAGTGCTGCATGGACGATTACAGGGAATTAATGGCCCCTGGTCCTTTCAATTGTCACTGATGGGTTTTAACCCTTCCTTAATCTTGGGCTTTAGTGGATACTGTTTTTGATGTGGAAATAAGTGTTGGTCTTTGAGCTTGATAACTACAGGAATAGCATTTTGTGCTTGACCCACAATTTTGTGTTTTTCTATCAGCCCACACTCTAGGATTTACATTTTGTTCAATTAATGGGATAGAAAGGGAGGGCTCCATATTCATGAAGATAGAGACATGGACCTTGCTCAGTAGATCTCTCCCCAAAAGGGGTGAGGGAGAATCTGGCATGATCAGAAACTCATGTGAAAATAGCACAGAGTCCCAGTTACAGCTTAGAAGAAGACAGAAATAATAAAGTTTGGCTAATCTAAACAGCCCCATATGGAAGTGGATCGGGGAGAAAGTGGGCCAGGGGCTTCAGTAAGCACAGAATAAGCTGCCCTGGTGTCCAAAAGGATATCAACAGATTGGACCCCCGCAGTTATTAATACCTGAGGTTCCTCAAGTATAATTAGGATGGGAGCTTGTGTGGAGATCCCTGGGCACCTTCAGTCCTGATTATCTTGAGAGTCTGACCCCTGGGACCTACACCTGTGGAGGCAGTCTCTCCTCCAGTGCGGTCCCTTGCAGACCAGACATGGAGCCTGGGGTGGCTTAGATGCCTGAGGGCAATCCTGATTGAGGTGCCCCTCCTTTCCACAGTAATAGCAAGCCATACCTTTTCACCTAGGTCCCTCCTGGTATTTTTCTCAAGCTGTTAAAGAATAGTTCTGACAGCCGTTACAAGGGCTTCCACCTGTTCCTTGGTCTTTCTCTGCCTTTCCTTTTCCTCATATTCCCTGCCATAATAGGCTGTCTGAGCCAGTTGCAACAGATTATCTAAAGACTGATTTGGTCCATACATCTGTTTTAGTAGCTTAGGGTGGATATCTGGAGCCAACTGAGTGAGAAATCTATCTTTCAAGATCACTCTTCCCTCTTCACTTTCAGGATCAATCTCAGTGAATCTGCAAAGGGCTTCCTCAGTCTATCTAGGAATTTACCAGGAGCTTCCTTCTCTTCCTGTTCTATGTTTGCCAATTTGGCATAGTTTAAAGTCTTAGCACTTACTCACCTGAGTCCTTCAAGAACACGTCTCACAAAATGACTCTGATCCCCATCTTCCTTTAGCCATGTTATAATTCCATGTTATGATCTGGTTCTATAGTTGGGACCACCTGATTTCCAGTGGAGAAATCCTCTGGAATTCATCCTCCCTCTTCCCTACTGATTCATTACCAAGCCATTCATCTCCATAGGCAACAGCTTTCCCCAAAACTCGAGTTTTTGAGTCAGGAGTTAGCATCTGTCCCAGAATTACATCTTTCCAAGTAAAGTCTTAAAGCAGAGTAGGGAGCTGAAAGTTTCATACCCAAATCGATACCCTTAGGACATAAATCTGGCATGTCTCACAGAGACAAAAAGGGCAACACATATGCTACTTCTACCCATTCCTCTTGTTTTCTACAGAACCTGTTAATTGTAAAACAGTATTATAATTAAGAGACCCTCCAACCAGTCACTGTTCACCATCCCCCAATGAATACCAGAGCCATGCAGTATCTCATAGGAAGATCAGGTGTGTCTTCTTTAAGCTCTGGGGATCAAATCTATCCCAGTTTTTCAAAGGAGTGAGGCTGGAATTGTTAGCTCCCATCTGTAAGAGAGAAATAAGTGACCAGCTCCATCTTTCTACCAGAGGCATCCCTTCCTGCTCTAGATGGGGATAGAGATAGGTCTTCCACCTAAGCTTCCTTTCCTGGCCAGAGTCAACCTATCTCTTACTGATGCAGGTATGCCACTACCGTCCCTCCCCGTCTGCCACTGAGGCGGGTTGGAGATGCATTGGGGGTAGACCTGATGGCATCCCAGACTAATACCCAGTTCTTCGCTATTAAAGCCTTCGCTTGCCTCTGATGCCAACCGAGGTGCAATCAGAGTAACCTTCTGGAATGCCTCCCAACCTAAGACCACTAGGAGAAACAGTCATCTCCTGAGTGCCTGTGCACAACCCTGAGTATATTCCTGAACACAAAACTGGTAAATCATAAAGGGCTGAACATAAAATCAAGATGTTCCTTCCAAGCATCACCACACCAACATAAGTGATAGCAGAAGAGATGGTGAAGGGCTGGCCAGTGAGGAAGAAGTGATTTTGTCCTCTAGTTATTGGGGCCAATCCTTCCAGTTCATTCGCACAGTTTCCACAGAAAGAATATCTAAGGAGTTGGGACAAAAGCCACTGGAGAGCCTCCTCTGGTCCGCTAAAAGCTAGCATCACCAAAGGAAGAAGCCTGCTATACTTCCTATCTGAGTAACCTTTAACTGAGAGAGCTCCATCTAGCTTCCAAAATTTCAACTCCTAGCAAGGCTAGGCACTTCCTAACTACCAATCCAAGTTTGTGAACTAAGTAACAGTACACAGTAACAGCATAGATTACGAGTCACTTGAAAGTCTATGATCCTACAGATTAGGTTAGTAGTTCTAATTCCTGGGAAGTTATGAAACAGTCAAAGAGACTGGAAAGTTTGATGGAGAAAGGTGAATTCGGTCCATACACTTTGTCCATCTCTGGCCGTTCCCCTGGAGGAGACATTGGGTGCCTCTTGACATTAGCAGGTCGGTATAATCCCCCCAATGGGGTTTCTGCCATAAGCTGTGTGAGGTCACCTTGGAACCACAGATTAGGACACAGCTCTTGCTTCACACATGTGTATCTCTTTCAGTCAGTCACACACACAAGCACACCATAGAGTTATTAAAGTACAGCAGAAAATGTGTTTTTTAGGAGAAGAAAGAACTAGAGCTCCAAGCATCCTTACCTTGTCCTGAAGAATCCTAGATGAGCCCCCAAGATGAAAAGTTGCTGACCGTGAAAGACACTGGAATTCTTGGCCTCCAGAGAGTAATTCAAACTGGGGCCAGTGACAAGGCTTGATCGCTCAGAGCTTTTGTGTAATAAAGTTTTATTAAAGTATAAAAGAGATAGAGAAAGCTTCTGACATAGACATCAGAAGAGGGCAGAAAGAGTACCCCCCTGCTAGTCTTTAGCAGGAAGTTATATACATACTAGCAGACTGCTAATTAGTAAAAGGAAGTGTCTCAAAACTCATAGACTGGCACCAGGCCGCTCAGCCACATGTATTTTGAGATAACATTGGCACAAGGTGAGTCATCCCATGCCGTAAACTATTGACATGAATCTTGAAGAAAGGCAGATTTCCAGGCAAATATATAGCCTCATTAACATAGCTTAAGAGGACATTTCCATGAGTAAAACATACTGATTTGTTGAGTAAAACATACTGGTTTGTCAAGTCGGTTCTGAGTCTTAGGCAGAACCTACTCAAAGAAAGACAAAGTCTAGGGTAAATACATAGTTCATTAACATAGCTTAAGAAAAACATTTCCATGAGAAAAACAAATTGGGTTGCTCAAGTTTTGAGAAAAGTTAAATTCAGGTGGAATCAGGTATCATCATGGCAACACAGAATTTTAAAAGAAACCTCCTTTTAATTTTGGATGATGATGATGATGATGTTCACAAGTCGCTCACAAGTCGCTTAGTCGTGTCCAATTCTTTGTGACCCCATGGACTATATAGTCCATGGAATTCTCCAGGCCAGAATACTGGAATAGATAGCCTTTCCCTTCTCCAGGGGGTCTTCCCAACCCAAGGATCGAACCCAGGTCTCCCTCATTGCAGGCGGATTCTTCACCAGCTGAGCCACAAAAATCTGACACTTGTAGTTTGTTTCCTCCTGCCACTTAAGAGAGAGAGAGAGAAATGTCTGACACTTGCAGACATTTTTTCCTCCATTTGGGGGCTTCTAGCCTTCCTGCCTGTTACCCTCTCAGTGTCTCCAGCCTGAGTTAACCTACAGAGGAATAAAAAAACCAAGAAGGGGATGGATAAGCATCCTCGAGTCCCATAGAGTCCAAGGGGTCTGTTCCCTCAGCCTCCTTCCTGTCTGTCTCCTCAGAGAGCCACAGCAAGGTATTCACTTCCTCCCCCTCCAGCCCCCTAAGCCCAGCTAATGATTCATAAGTGAGGCCAGGACAGCCCACAGGGAGGGGGGACAGCAGATGGAGTCCCCGAGGCCAGGCAGAAAGTGGAGAGGAGATCCCCCAGCATCTCTGGGCCTTCTCCTGCCCTCTCCCTTTTCCGATCCTCCTCCTTCTCCCAGACCCTGAGGCATCACCACAGAGGCTGCTTCCTCTGGCTCTCCCCCTGCCACCAGCCTAGTCTCTTTTTAAGGATCAGTAGACTCTGAACTGAACCCCAAACTGAGCTTTGCCACCTCCCACCTGTGTGACCTGGATTGCCTTACCTGAACTCACCTGTAAAATGAAAAGAATATTACCTTTTGTTGTTATAAGAATCAAATACAATGTGTGTCCATGGCCTGGGCCATTCTGACAAAGGTTTGTATAGTCAAAGCTATGGTTTTTCCGGTAGCCATGTACGGATGTGAGGGTTGGACCATAAAGCAGGCTTAGCCCCAAAGACTTGATGCTTTCAAATTGTGCTGTTGGAGAAGACTCTTGAGAGTCCCTTGGACTGCAAGGAAATCAAACCAGTCAATCCTAAAGGAAATCAGTCCTGAATATTCATTGGAAGGACTGATGCTGAAGCTGAAGCTTCAATACTTTGTCCTCTGATGCAAAAGCTGACTCATTTAAAAAGACCCTATTGCTGAGAAAGTTTGAGGGCAAAAGGAGAAAGGGGTGACAGAGGATAAGATGGTTTGATGGCATCACTGATTCCATGGATATGAATTTGAGCAAACTTCAGGAGATTGTGGAGGACAGAGGAGCCTGGCATGCTGCAGTACACAGGGTTGCAAAGAGTCGGACAGGACCTATCAACTGAACAACAACAAGCGTGGCCTGGGCCACATAGTAGGCCCTGCCCAGTGCAGTGCTGTCCCTTCTACTTGAAATATGTTAGTTCCAGGTGGAAACCTCTCCCCCTCCTCCGGGATCTTCCTTCCTCCATGCTGTGTTCGGGCATCTGTTCAGTGCTCCCATATATAAACACCTGTTTACCAGGTGTGATTGCCTCAGACAGTACTCAGTACTGGCTCTATTGATCTCAAACACCCCTGCAGAGACCCAGGTGCTCAGTTATTTCTCCCACTCACTCGCACCCCAATCAATCAATACACAGTTAGTGCTGTGGATTTCTTCCATGTGTGCCCTGGATTCCTTTCACTCTTAGTGAAGCAGAATAAATAAGAAAAATTAACAGCTCTTTATGCTGCAGGAAAGAGAGGGGGGAAGATTTCTGATATCTCTCCTTCAAATAAGGATACCAGTCTTATTGGATTAGGGCCCCCCACTTGTTATCTCATTTCACTATAATTATCTCCTTAAAGGCCCTATCTTCTACTAGTCATGGGGGTGGGGAGTTCGAGCTTCAACTTATGAATTGGGTAGGAGGTGGACACAGTCCACCCATAACCCCAGGTGAATCCATCAACAGGAACCCCAGATGACTGCTACTCAGGAAGATTAACCAGTTTATACTCAATACCATTTAGATTCTGTCATTATTTCCTCTAATCTTTTTTTTTTTTTCCATCTAGAGAGTGAAAACTTTTTTGAGGATATCATTCAGTATTTAAAGGACTCAGTGAGCAGAGAACAGCTGGAACTCCTGCTCACTGAAAAGGAAGCCTGGGAGACTTTTGTGGCTGAGGCTGATTTGTCCAGGTAATATGCATGGGTGCATCAGAAATGTCACCTGTATCCCCCTGCACCAGGGTAGCTTCCTCCTGGCAGGCACACCTCTTCCAGGCAGGACTATGGTTGGTGTCGAGGATGTTCCTTCTCAAGATTCCATGAGGAATGTTTCCTCCATGCCATTTTCTGGTAGTGAACAGTCTCAGGTTGAGAAGAGATGAAATGTGCAAAGAAGGGGGCAGGTTACATGGCCTTGGACAAGTTATCAATCTACTCTTGGCCTTAGTTTCATTTGTTCAGTTTTATTGTGAGGACACTGAGATCATGCATGCAAAGTGCTTCCATAATGACTGACACAGAGTAGGTGTGCCATGCAGTGCTTAGTTGCTTCAGTCGTGTCCGACTCTTTGCAACCCCATGGGTTACAGCCCACCAGGCTCCTTTGTCCATGGAATTCTCCAGGCAAGAATACTGGAGTGGGTTGCCATGCCCTCCTCTAGGGGATCTTCCCAACCCAGGGATCTAACCCAGGTTTTCTGCATTGCAGCTCAGATATTGTCTGAGCTACCAGGGAAGCCCAAGAATACTGGAGTGGGTAACCTATCCCTTCTACAGGAGATCTTCCTGACCTGGGAATCAAACTGGGGTCTCCTGCATTCCAGGCAGATCCTTTACCAGCTTAGCTACAAGGGAAGCCCACAGAGTAGGTGCTCAATGTTAACTTTTAAAATAAGCTTTTTGGGAAGAGACAGGGGCCAAGGTCCTTTCTCCTGGTGATGAAAACCAGATGGGACCCTATTTAGGATAAGTTGGAAAATCCTGACACCATCACTTTGTGTTCCTGGGGATTCTGACTAGAGTGCTTTCATTCCCCATCTTAGGGATTGTACCAACCCTGCAGGATCCTGCTGGCCCATACCGCAGAGAGGCTGGAGAGGAACTGGATGGAGCTGGTGGGGTCCTGGCTCTAGCCCTGCCCAGCTCTGGGGCTCTGGGCTTATGTCTTGGAGCCCCAGATCTGTCCTGTGTCCAATGGGAATAGCAATTCAATCTGATGGATTGTGGTGGTGGCGTCAGAGTGAATTGCAGGGTCAGAGGTGGGGAACCAAATGGAATCATCTCGTCCAAAGGCCCAGGGAGGTCTGGACCAGGGTCAGACCCAGGGGTAACGGTGGAGCAGAAGGTCCAGGTTGGAGGACAAGTAGGCAGGCTTGGGCAGCAGGGCCAGGACTAGAGTGAGGAGAGTGGGCCCCGAGGACACAGAACTGAAGGGACTGTGACCCTAGCAGAGGTCCCCTGAGTTGGGGTGGGGGGGGCGGGCATTTCTTCCCTCCCTGACAGGATCCCCTCATGCTGGGCTAGAGGGCCCTGGGTGACCATGTCTGCACACCCTGCCTGGGACCTGGCTTCTCATTCCATCTGGGACCCTCTTCTAATCTACATGGAGCCTCTCTGACAGTGGAAGGATGTGTGGCTCAGGGAGCCCTCCAGAGTCACAATGAGTGGCTGTGATTGTGTGTCATTTGAGGGATTCTCAGGAGCCTCACACATCCCCACCAGAGGAAAACACTTCCTCTACCATCTCTGCAAGTGCTGGTCTCTTCAAGCTCAGCCATTCAGATGGGTGTTTCCTCGAGTCTCTTGAATCTTTTGAGGTTCCATAAAGTTGTACATAGACTTGGAGGGCAGGTAGTTGAAGTTGTCACAGATAAAGTGTGAGTTAGACTGGTGATCCCTGAGAAGTCAGGGTGCTGGGTGCTGGGTCAGGAGTCAGGGAGGTGGGCTGGAGAGTCCAAGGGAAACAGGCTCACAGCACATCTCCTGGTTCTCTGTCACTTGGGGCAGTGGATAGACTGAGTGACCTGCAACTGGGGAAGGCCAAGGTTACCAGGCTTGGGGGAGAGCAGATGCCAGGCAAAATGACCTTCACGGGTCCTTATAGCTCTGAGTAATGTGTTTCAAAAAAATTCTATGTACACTGAGTTAGCCAATCTGTAAATTGCAAGGGCACAGTCCCCAGGACTGTCCTTACATTAGACACCAATGGCAAGTTTGGGGGTTCCCAAAGCTACTCGAAGGTCTGAGAATTCCCTAAAGGGATGCACAGAACTCACTGAAAGCTTCATGATCCCAGTTACAGTTTATTACAGGGAAGGATGAAGGTTCCCATCAGCCACAGGGCAGTCTGGGTGGGTTTCACACACGAAGCTTCCATTTTCATCAGGATGCATTACTGTCCTGGATTCAGTGTGTGGCAGGACACACGGAACACTGCCCACCAGGGACCCTCACCCTATTTAACAAAAAGTTATCCTGACCTGTTTTCTCCAGCCCCCACCCAGAGGTCAGACTAATGCCCTAGAGTCCAGCTCCTCCAGAGGTCAGAACTGATACCATGTGACCCAAGGCCCCATTACGTCACTTTGCCAGACTGTCCAGTGTCTAAAGTCCCAAGTGGAGGAGGACATTCCTATCAGCCAGAATAGTCTAGGGGCTTAAGGACCACTTTCCAGTAGCCAAGGGCAAAGAGCAGGTTGACTCCTCACTGGACACTCAGACCCTTGAATGAAGGTTTTCTCCTCCAATCCCACTTCTCTTTGTTTCTCTGTGGCGTTCCCACTCTAGAAACCCTTTGGAAGTGTTGGTGTTGACCTGCCTCTGAGGCATCTTTATCAAATACCTCCCTGAAGTTAAGCATATTCTAAGATGACCTTTGCCAATTTTTTCCATGACTGAATAAAGTATATGGAGCGTCTACAATATCCAAACATGTTTAATGTTGAAAAACATTTTACATTTGTAAAATTCTTTCCTTGTGATTTGTAATAAAATATCTGTGGTTTACGCAGGATAGCTCTTGTCAAGCCTATTTTATGGACTCCTCTGATGTTCACTGTTACAGGGAAGAGGCAAATGTACTACATGAATATCTGCTGGAGCTGAAAACAGACTTGGTAGAGGAGGACCAAGACAGGCCACAACAAGACCAGCTGGACAGGAAGAGGTTTTTGGAGGAATTTCCTCGGGTGAAACAGGAGCTGGAGGAGACCATAGCAAAGCTCCATGCGCTGGCAGACAAGGTCGACAAGGTGCACAGGGACTGCACCGTCACCAACGTGGTGGCCAGCTCTGCCGGCGCTGTGTCTGGCGTCCTGACCATCCTTGGCCTGGCTCTGGCACCCATGACAGCAGGCATCAGTCTGGGACTCTCGGCCACTGGGTTAGGGCTGGGAGCGGCGGCTGCTGTGACCAGTGTGTCCACCAGCATTGTGGAACACGTAAGCAGGTCATCAGCAGAAACCGAAGCCAGTCGCCTTGGGCCAATAGCTATCAATGAAGAGGAGGTGTTTGCAGAGGTTTTATGTAAGAGGACACCCCAGATCGTTTCCTCTACAAAGAACCTCATCCAAGCCTTGAAAGGCATTGGGAAAAATGTTCGTGCCATCAAGCTGGCCAAAGTCAACCCTCGCTTAGCATCCCACGCTAAGCGCTTCATGACTGTGGGGCAAGTCTCCGCCCGAAGCAGCAAGCAGGTGCAGAGAGCATTTGGAGGCACGGCTCTGGCAATGACCAAAAGTGCCCGGATCGTGGGTGCAGCCACGGCAGGTGCTGCCCTCCTGGTGGATGTGGCCTTCCTGGTGAAAGAGGCAAAGCACTTGCACGAAGGGGCAAAGACAGAGTCAGCGGAAAGGATGAGGCAGATGGCCAAGGAGCTGGAGAAGAAATTGGAAGAGCTCATCCGGACCTATGAGAGTCTGTAGGAGGGCTGGACTTGGCCCTTACCAGGACAGTGTGGGAGCAGGGACATGTGTGGGGCCAAGAGAAGAAGGCACCGTGTTAGAGGGGAAGCAAGACAAAGAGGGGGAAACTGCGTGGTCTCCTGACTTGTTTTAGACTATTGTCTGGACTATGCCATTTTCCCAAAGGAATAGAAATCCTTAAACCCTCTTGTATTCAAAACATGTCATTTTCTTCCCTAAATTCTCCCTCTTGGCTCAAGATGAATCACAAAGCTTCAAGTACCACTGTTCAAAAAGTATTTTTTAAAAATACAGAATAAGTGTCACCAATTTGTTCATGTCTCTAGATCTGTTTCCTCTGCGTTTATCTTTAAAAACCTTAATAGGAAACCAACACCTTTTTATTTGCCCAACAATCACATGATCAGGGAGCCTAGTTCATGACACCAGCCCTGACCTCTTGCTGTCCCTCCAACTGTCCTTTGTTGGCATGTAGAGGGGAGAGGCTGTGACACAGCGGCACGTATGACCTCTCTCGCTCTGATTTCTGCATCCCTCCATGGTGCCCCTCTGAGCATTTCACCAAAGATCTATATCACCTCGAGGGGACCCCAGGAGGAAAACAAACAGAACTTTCTAGCGTCTGTGTTCCTTGAGTTTTCTACATTGAAGAGTGGTTGATTTCCAACATCATGTTAGTTTCAGGTATATAGTACAGTGATTCTGTTATGTATATATACAAAGAGTCAGATTCTTTTATCTTATAGGTTATTACAAAATACTGAGTATAGTTCCCTGTGCTATACAGTAAGTCCTTGTCAGTTACCTATTTTATATATAGTAGTGTTTATCTATTAATTCTAAACCTCTAATTTATCCCACCACACCCCTTCCCCTTCAGTAACCATAAATTTTTGATTAGCAGTAATTATTTGATGTTCTACTACATGTTTTTTTGTTTTTTTCCCAGAGGGGATTGGGGGTTGTTTCTTTTTTCAGCAAAAACTCCTCTACATCCTGTTTCCTCCTTTACCTCTTTGGAACAGCCCTGCAGAGCTCCCAAGAGACTGGCTCTTGGACTGGTCTCAGTAAGGTCACTGAATTAATAGAAAGTAATTCTCAACTTTGAGGTTGTGCTTTTCTTCAGTGGACAATACTGAGTGATGGATGGATTGATGGTGAGGAACTGGCTTCTGCAGCTGCGGGAGGGCCAGACAGGTGTGAAGTCTGCCAGCCAGGCTGTCTGCCTGGGACAGCAGAACTTTCAGGTCCAGGATGAATCTGCAGTCCAGGGCAGAATTTCCTCCTTTTGCCAGATCTTTAATGTAAACACTCCTGCAAGGAATCCTTTTGCCTTTTAAGGCAGCATGTTCACAGATTTCCCGGATTAGGGTATGGACATCTCTGGAAAGCAGACAACAGCCCCTGAGTGGCCACCGCCCTTCCTATTCATTCATTCTCTCATTTTTCCCCGCGTGGTCCACCTAAGGGCTAGGCCTGTGCTGAGGACTGGGGGCATAGAGGGTGGCCACCGTGGAGCCTGAGGCAGTCAGAGAAACAAATGGCTGCGGTACAGAGTGGAGGTCAGGTTCAGAGGACTTTGGGGACACGGTGGGCGGTACAATCCGGGAGGAGAGGACAGGAAGGCTGCCTTGTAAGGAGCGGGGAGCATGTCTGTGGGAACAGGGACTGTGCCAGGGCTTGATGGAAGCCATGGCTAGAAAGGAAGGGGACCCTCTCTGCTGTCAGATGTACTCCGGCCCTCGGTGCCAGGAGGGGAAGGAATTGGGTTCTAGGAAATCAGACTCTGATGTACCAAGGAGTGAAAAGCAAAATTCCCAAGATTTCTGAAGAAAACAATGGAGACCTGAAGTGATTGCTGAGGGGCCTCTGGTTAACCCTTGACCCCCTCCCTGCTCCCACCTGCTCATTTTATGATCAAGTGTGTGTGGGTTTGAGAAGCAGAGACAGGTGGAGAGTTCGGGCTCGTTTGCTCAGCCCTTTGTCTCACAGAGAGTGGCTGGAGAGGGGCCCAGCCAGGCCCTCCTGCCAAGGGGCCCGCTTGAGGCTGGGGTGTTGCCAAGGACCGCTGGGCTGGGCCTCATTGCACGGGTGATGCCTATAAAGGCCTCTCCTCTCATCAGCCTTCTCTGCAGCACTCCGAATTCACTTCCTCCAACTGCTAAGTGCTAGGGGCGCCCCTTACAGGGAAGCCTGTAAAGCAGATTCAGGCTCCCACCATGAAGCTGAGTGAATGGGGTGGGGGAGGGGGGTTGGGAGGGCTGTGGAGTTCAAAGCCTCCTCTCCTCTGCTGTCACATTAGGGTGCTTCCCACCCTCGGCCCTGGCCCAAGGCCATCAGGTTGGGAGAAATCCTGCCCAACGTTACAAAGCCCCGGTTACTTCACTTCTTGCTGCCATTAACCACTTATGCAGCCCATTCGATAAAAATCTCCAGAAAAGTAACAACTATGTCTGCCAGTTCACCACACTATTCCCAGTGTATCCACAGGTCTGGCACTCGTTGGGGGCACAGTAAATGCCCCTCTTCCTTCCTTCAATTATTGCATATTAATTAGTCTACAGTGTGGCAGGCAGGTGCTAGGCTGAGATTTGGGCCTTTGGGACCTTTCTTCACTTTACAGCTGAGGAAAGGGAGACTCAGAGAGGTTAAGTGACTTGCCCAAGGTCACACAGCAGGTAACAGAGTAGGTATTTGGACACACTTCTTCTACCTGGCTCTTTTCCACTTGACCCAAAGTATTGCAGTGTGAAAGTGTGGAGGCAAGGAGAGGGGGTGGCCTACTGAGGTGATGGCCAGAACAGCAGAAGATGAGGTGGGACAAATGGGCTGGGGCAGGGTTATGATGAGCATCGAAGGTCAAGGGAGGGATCCATAGGATTTGGCCTTCATCTAGTGGGCCACAGGGACCAGGAATTTGTTTCTGCTTCAGGTCCTTATTCAACTAAAGTAGTCTCAGGGAGGGGCTTGTCACAGCATTCAGTTTTCTCATCTGAGAAATGGTACAAATATATGATGTTTTAGTAATCCCAGTGGAAAGTCTGAGTGAAACATACCAGGGCTAAAATCCACATGTCTGTGTTTTTTGCAGTTTATTTATTGTAGCTGATTTCTAGTATCATAGTGTCATGGTTGGAAAGATGCTTGATATGATTTCAGTTTTCTTAAATTTACCGAGGCTTGCTTTGTAATCCAGCATGTGATCTATCCTGGAGACAGTTGCGTATACATTTGAAAAGAGTTCATTTTCTGCTGCTTTCAGATGGAATGCTTTATAACGTCCATCTGGTCTAATGTGCCATTTAAAGCCTGTGTTTCCTTATTAATCTTCCATCTGCATGATCTGTGCATTGGTGTAAGTGGAGTGTTAAAGTCCCCCACTAGCTCAGATGGCAAAGAATCTGCCTGCAATGCAGGAGACCCACGTTTCATCCCTGGGCTGGCAAGATCCCCTGAAGAAGGGAATGGCTAGCCACTCCAGTATTCTTGCCTGGAGAATTCCATGGACAGAGGAGCCTGGTGGGCTATAGTCCATGGGGTCACAAAGAGTCAGACACGACTGAGCTACTAACACACACACATTATTTTGTTACTGTCAGTGTCTCCTTTTATGTCTGATAACTTTTGCCTTATATATTGAGGTGCTCTTACATTGGGTGCATACAAATGTACAATTCTTATATCTTCTTCTTGGATTGAATCCTCAATCATATGTAGTGTTCTTCTCACTGCTAATTTAAAATGGATAACCAACAAGGATCTACTGCATAGCACATGGAACTCTGCTGGATGTTATGTGGCAGTCTGGATGGGAGGAGAGTTTGGGAGAGAATGGATACATGTATATGCATGGCTGAACCCCTTTGCTATTTATCTGAAACTATCACAACTTGTTAATTGGCTACACCTCAATAAAAATAAAAGTTAAAAAAGTCATATGTAGTGTCCTTCTTTGTCTCTTGTAACAGTCTTTATTTTAAAGGCTATTTTGTCTGATATGAGTATTACTACTCCAGCTATCTTTTTCATATGTATATAATTCTATTTATTAGTTTCTTTTATTTTTGTTTGTGCTGGGTCTTTGTTGCTGTGTGGGCTTTTCTCTAATTGCAGCGAGTGCGGACAACTCACTAGTGGTGTGTAGGCTTCTCATTGTGGCAACTTCTCTTGTTGAGGGCCACAGGCTCTAGGGCACACAGGCTTCAGTGGGCTCTGTAGTTGCAGCTCTCGGACTCTCTAGGGCTCAATAGTTGTGATACACCGGCTTAGTTGCTTCCCAGTATGTGGGATCTTCCAGGATCAGGTACTGAGCTTGTGTCTCCTGCATTGGCAGGCAGATTCTTTACCACTGAGCCACCAGGGAAGGCCCCACACTCCAGCTTCCTTTTGCTTTCCATTTGCTTGGAATATCTTTTTCCATCCCATCACTTTCAGTCTATATGTGTCTCTAGATCTGAAGTGGGTCTCTTGTAGACAGCATAAATATTGGTCTTGTTTTTTTTTTTTTTTTTGAATGTAAAAGCAAAGATTTTTATTAGTATTAAGGCTGAAATGCACATATTTTTTATTCCCTAATGCCTTTTGGTATTTATTTAAATTTGGTATGCATGCAATTTCTCCTATTGTTTTTTTTTTCTTTTTTTTTAAATTTTATTTTATTTTTAAACTTTACATAATTGTATTAGTTTTGCCAAATATCAAAATGAATCCACCACAGGTATACATGTGTTCCCCATCCTGAACCCTCCTCCCTCCTCCCTCCCCATACCATCCCTCTGGGTCGTCCCAGTGCACTAGCCCCAAGCATCCAGTTTTTTTATCCATTCAGCCAATCTATGTCTATTGGTGGAGCATTTAATCAGTTTACATTCAAGGTAATTATTGAGATGAGCGTTCTTGTTTTGTTGTTTTGAATTTGTTTTAATAGGTCTTTCTTTTCCCTTTTCCTCTTTTGTTCTCTTATGATTTGATGACTATCTTCAGTCTTGTGTTTTGATTTTTTTTAATTTTTTGTGTGTAAACTCATATATTTTTGATTTGTTACCTTTAGGTTTTGGTATAGCAGTCTGTATATATATATATAATCATTTTAAGGTGGTCTCTTAATTTCAAATGCATTTAAATACCTTGCGTTTACACGCTCCTCCTGATTATTCATTTTGGTATCATATTTGTATGTGAATAGTTTCCTGCCTTTACTGTATGTTGGCATTCGCCAGTGAGCTTTTCCATGTCATAATTTTTCTTAATTCCTAATTGTGGTCTTTTGCTTTCCCTTGAGAAATGCTTTAGTATCTGTTGTGAAGCTGGATTGTTGGTATGAATCCTTTAGCTTTGGCTTGTCTGTGAAGACTTTTACTTCTCCAGCAAATCTGAATCAGAGCCCTGCTGGGAGGAGTATCCTTGGTTGTAGGTTTTCCCTATCACAACTTTAAATATACGGTGCCACTCCCATCTGGCCTGCAGGGTGTCTGCTAAAAAATTAGCTGATAATCTTATGGATATTCCCTAGTGTATACACATTTTTTCTCATAGTGATGCCTCCTGAGACAGGTCTGTCTCTCCTGTCTCCCCTCAGACTGTGGCTCCTTGACAGCAGTGCTGTCGTCTTTTTAAAAATTGATCGTTGTTTTGGCTGCACCGGGTTTTTGTTGTCGTGTGCAGGCTTTCTCCAGTCGCAGCGAGCAAGGGCTGCTCCTCCTTGTGGTGCGTGGGCTTCTCACTGCAGTGGCTGCTTTTGTTGCAGAGCATGGCCTCAGTACTTGGGGTGCACGGGCTCAGTTGCCTCACAGCAAGTGGAATCTTCCCAGATCAGGGATTGAATCCACGTCCCCTGCATGGGAAAGCCGATTCTAAACTATCGGACCATCAGGGATGTCCTCCTTGTATATTATTTGTAGCTTTTAATATTTCCTCTTTGTTTTTCATTTTTTTCAGTGTAATTATTATGTGTCTCAGCATGTTCCTCCTGGTTAATCCTGTATGGGACTCTCTATTTCTACTTCTAAACTTCAATTTGTATTTTTATGTATATAGTGGGTGAGTTATGTTTCACTCTGAACTTGAGTAACTGTTACCTTTCCCATGTTAGGGAAGTTTTCAGCTGTTATCTCTTCAAATATTTTCTGAGGCCCTTTCTCTTCTCCTTCTGGGAGTCCTACAATGCAAATGTTGGTCCATCTGATATGGTCCCAAAAGTCTATTAAACTCTCATTTCTTTTCATTCTTTATTCTGCTTCACAGCAGTGGTTTCTACCTCTCTTCCAGCTCACTGATTCGTTTTTCTACCTCATTTATTCTGCTATTGATTCTTTCTAGTGTATTTTTCATTTCAGTTATCGTATTTTTCAACTCTGTTTTTTATCTTTTCTAATTCTTTGCTAAAAATTTCTTGTAACTTCTCATTCTGTTTATCCATTCTTTTCCCAAGTTCTTGGATCATCTTTACAATCATCACCCTGAACTCTTTCTCAGGTAGATTGCCTATCTCCACATCACTTCGTTCTTCTGGGATTTTTCTTTTTCCTTCATCTGGAACGTATTTCTTTGCTGTCCCATTTTGTTTAAATTTCTACTTGTATATAGTGGGTGAGTTATGTTTCTCGACTTTGGAGAATTGGCCCTTTGTGAGTGACTGAACTGAACTGAAATGTCCTGAGTCCCAGCAATATACTCCCCTCTCGTCACCCAAGGGCCAGGAACCAGCTGGTGCAGGTAGTTCTGACCTGTGTTTGCACACGCGCTTCCACAGGCTACAAGATCAGTTTTCCTGCTTCTGGTGTCTGCCCCCTGGTGGGTGAGGCTGGTGGAGAGGCTTGTGTAGGCTTCCAGCAGGGAGGGGCCAGCGTCTGCCCACTGGTGAATGGAGCCAGGTCTTGGCCCTCCGGTGAGCAGGGCTCTGTCAAGAGGTGGCTGTGGGCTCAGAAAGTCTGGGAAACCTGTGTGCTGATGGGTGGGACTGTGTTCCCAACCTGTTGACTGTCTGGCCTGAGGATTTCTAGTAGCAGGGTGAGATCAGGTCTCAGTGCCAAGGACCCAGGATACCTGCCTGCAGTGAGTTCACATAGGTGAACACTCCCCGCTATGTGCACCACCAGATTTTATGACCCCAGAGAGAGCCATAACTGCCCCCACCTCCCCAGGAGATCCTCCAAGACCAGCAGCTAGGTCTGGCCCAGGCTGCTATGGAGTCACTGCTTTTGCCCTGGGTCCTGGTGTGTGACATCTTGCGTGCACCCTCTAAGAGTGGAGTCTTTCCCTCAGTCCTGTGGAGCTCCTACAATCAAGCGCCACTGGTCTTGAAAGCCAAGTGATCTGGGGGCTCCTCCTCCTGATGCCAGACCCCTATGCTGGGAAGACTAGCATAGGGCTCCTGTAGGACTTCTGCAATATCATTATTCTCCAATTTGTGAAGTGCTCACCCAGGTGAGATGGGATTTGACTATATTGTAAGCACACACCTCCTACTGTCTCATGATTTCTCCTAACTTAGGTCTTTGGGTGTATCTTTTTTTTTTTTTTGGTAGATTCCAGTCTTTTTTGTCAATAGTTGTTCAGCAGTTAGTGGTGATTGTTGGTGCGCTCCTGAGGGGAGGTGAGTTCAAAGTTCATTCTACTTTACCAACTTGTCTACAACCCTTCCAGTAGTTCATCGATTTTAATTATCCACATGCCCATCCTTTCCATTAGTAGTCAAGATTTAACTGATTAACTTCTAAAAACACTCTTCCAATATCAGAAATCACCAGTGTCACTGGCAAAGCCCACTGGGGTCCCCAGGAAAAATAAGACGGAATCTAGGTGATTAGGTCTACCCTCTTCTGTGATTAGTGTAGTTTTACTTGGGTACAGAAGGCCCTGTGCAGTGGCCTTGCACGTAGCACATTGGATTAACATTCTCAGCACAGAACCACTGGGCCAGACACTTGCCAGCCATGTGCAGAAGCTGGCTTTTGTGCTCATTACCATACTCTGGATGCAAGATTTGGAATTTTCTGGAAAAAATAAGCAACTGAGCAGTTAGGGATGAAGAGGTCTCTGATGCCAGCAATCAGAGACCAGTGGGCAAGTTGACTCCTCAGTGGAGGAAAATGAAGAGGTGAGCACTTGTGGGGACCAGGGTGGATGGTCTGCTTCAGGGGCCAGCAGTGAGGAGGGATGAGCAGGGATAACAAGAGAGGCTGGATGATGGGAGGCTTAGCATGCTTTAGGCTCCACAGATACATGTGGATGCCTGGAGAGGGAGCCAGGACCCCTCCCTTCCACAAGGGACTTTGGAATCTGTAGACCCTGGGCTCTCATGCTCATGCATGGTGGGTGGTCAGGCAGCGGACTGCTCCCTTCCTCTTGATGGGCAGAGGTGGGCACCCTCCAGCACTTCCCAGGCACAAGGTGAACAGCCAATCCATAGGACTTTAAGGGGGAGAACTAATATTTGTGGGTCCTGTAGTGAGTTAAATGGTGGCTCCCCAAAAAGTGTCTACGACCTAATCTCTGCAACTGTGTATTGACCTTAGGAGGAAAAATGTCTCTGAAAATCTTTTAAGTGAAATATCTTGCGATCAACATTGATTACCTAAATCCAATAACTAGCATCCATATAAGAGACACAGAGACAACAGAGAGTAGGTGGAGAAGTCCACGAAGAGACAGAGGCAGGATGGAGGGGTGCAGCCACAGCCAAGGAACGCTGCAGGCACCACCAGCTGGGAGAGGTGGGGAAGGCCCCCCAGAACTTCTATGGGAGTGGGCTCCCGCTGACAGGAAGAAGGGCCCCAGACTCCAGTGCTGGCCCCCACCCACCTCTCCCATCACCTCCTGCAGCTCCTTTCCCAGGGCCTGAAAGCACACCTGCTCGGAGGCTGGACAGGCCAGCTGCTGGAGGCCTGGCAAGCATCCGGTCTAGGAGCCTGCAGCTCTCCTGAGCAACCAGGCTGGCCAAACACTGACCTGGGTTGGTGGGGGAAAGGAGGCCTGCATGCAGATAGGCTGCTTGAGTCCACACCTTGAATCAAGCGCGAGCCCGATCCCTTCTCTAAGGAGAGCCTTTTTCTCCCTCCCCTCTCACCTGCAACTGCAGGGACACCTGTCTTTCCTGCCCTCACACTCCCAGTGCCTGGTGAGGGGCCTGGCTTACACCCAGCCTTTGTTGAAAGAATGAAGGAACAAAAGCTGACAGTCCTATGGAAAGCCTCTGCCCCAGCACCCACAGGCTTAGGCACTAACTCCCTCATTCCTGCTTCTGCAGCCCCTGGGACGAGCCTCCAAAGGGCAGGCTTTGCCTTGTCTGATGACTAAGGAACCTCTGAGAAGCAGGCATCTCTAGCCCCTGAGCCAGCTCAGTGTCCAGCACATAGTAGGTGCTCAGCAACTGAAAGGAATCGAGATTTATAAGACACTTGTAGCATCCTTAAATCTGGCCAGCCTGCCTTTCTGCCTGACCACCACCCCCTATTAAAGCCTGGGCCCCAACCATGCTGCACTCCTGGAAGCTTCCAGAAATCGCACAAAGGAGGTACCTGCTGCAGAAGCAAAGCACAGTCCTTTCCAGGGAGCCCAGATACAGTGCCTTCTAGGCCACCTGCTCCAGTGCACAGACAGCCCCCAGACACGTGTCTCATAGCACAAGGATCTCTTTATTGTGACGCTCAGTGGAAAACATCTGTAAACCAGCTCACTGTAGTGGTGACAGCTGCAACCATGCTAAGGCACTTTCATTATATAAAAAAAGGGCGGGGGTGGGAGTTCTGTCCACTCCTTTGTGACAGCAACTGGGACCTGAATTCAGAGCTTTTTAGGCCTATGTAGCTTTAATATATCTTCATGATTTCTTGAGTTTGTTTCCTTAAAAAAAAAAAAATGCCTTCTTTGCCATAAGTAAGTCTAAATGCAGCATATACAAAATAGTTAGGAATACAAGGAAATTCAGCCACCAGTGTAGACCAGTGTAGGACAAGCTATTCTCTTCTAGACGTGCTTCTGAAGGAAAGGCAGTGATAAAGACTGGGAATTTTATCACTAATTACAGTGAGAGGGAGAAAAGACAACAATGTTTTCTTTTTCTTTTAAAAATGTCTGTGCAGACGGCAGCGTCTTGAGTTATACTGAGTCAACGGTGCTGATCAACTACCCTCGGGCCCCAGTCCTGGCCCTTTCCACTGCTCTGGCTGTCAGACTCGGGACAAGTCCATTAACCATTAAATATATTTGGTCCCCAAGAGTGTTGGGAGAGGCCACTGCTGGCCTTTCCAGCTTGGCCCCTAGGCCCTGCCTGCTCGGCCCAACAGCCCCGCTGCGGCAGGGATGGGCCAAGGAGGGGAAGGGGTCATCATTGCACTTGAGACATTTGAGAAGCAGGAGGGGACAGTGGCGCTGCCCAGCGGGGTAGGGAGGAAGGCCCTTCCCTCCCCGCCCCCGGCATCCTGTGCCCTGCACAGAGGTGGACCCCCTGGGTCTGCTCATGTTGGACCACCCAGAGTCCACGGGAGCAGGGGAGCCAGTGGGGCAGAGGGTGTGAGGTCACCGAGTGTGATTGCCAACAGCAAAGGAGGGAGAGGGAAGAGCTGGTGGCGGAGGCGGGGGGAGGTGACAACTCTTCTGGGGCATTGGGCTAGCAAAACTCCTTAGTCTGAAGAAAAATAGATTCATAGAAAATTCTCTTGCCCATCCCCGGAGGCCTGCTCCTGCCCTCCTCGCCTCACCATCTTGTGCTCTGTGGTGAGAGGGCGGGAGATCCGGCTGGTCGCTCTGTCCCTGGGCCCGGGCCCAGGACCCTGACTCTTTGGTATCAGATTCGGGATGGGGGTGGGAGGGGAGCAGGGGGGCTGCAGCAGAGGAAGCCGAACGCCCTCAGGGAGGCCTGGGGGACGGGTGGGGTGGTGAGGGGGGCCTGAGGTCCCTGGCCTGGGGGGACGAGGTGGGGTCACAGTCACAGCAGTCCCCAGAGGGAGGAGGGGGTGCTGTGGGGGCTGGGGAGGGGAGGCGGAGTCACTGATGTCCGTCTCCGGGCAGCAGGAGAAGAAGAGCCGGTTACTCGGCAGCTCTGGCCTCGGCGGCTTTGGCCTCAGCCCCGTCGGCTTTGCCATCCATCTCATCGTCCGAGCAGTCGCTGGCACCTTTCCGGGCCATTCGGCGGGGCACAACGAATGGCAGGTCCCCACGCCTGGGGGCAGAGGCAGCGGTTAGCAGGGCCGGCCAGGTGGCCACAGAACAGCTCGTGTGTTTCAAAGCAACCTCAGAGGAAGACTAGCTCCTGACACCCCACGGGGAGAAGCAATGGGGGGCCTCAGGGTGGGACAGGAGGGCTCACGATAAGGGGGGTGACTGAAGCTTCCTGCTTTCACTCCAAACACCAGCAAAAAACTGTCAGGTAATAGGGGCTGATTAAAAGGAGGCCCAGTGGTAAAGAAACGCCTGCTAATGCAGGAAATATGAGAGACACGGGTTCGATCCCTAGATTGGGAAGATCCCCTGGAGAAGGAAATGGCAACCCACTCCAGTATTGTTGTCTGGAGAATCCCACAAAGGAGCCTGCTTGACTACAGTCCATGGGGTCGCAAAGAGTCGGGCACGACTGAGCGACTAAACAACAGAAGGAGCCCCAAGAGCAGAAGGAGCCACCTCTGCAAAACACCACACTCTGGTCACACTTGGTACCAAACAGGTGAGATCAAGAGACAGGCCGTCAGTGCAGTGTACACAAACAGGCACCTCTTCCAGTCCCAGAAAAGAAAACCAACAACATAAACACTGACTAGACTGTTGCTTTTATGCTTAAAAAACAAAAAGGATCACTGGGAAAAGGAAGTCAACAATGAGAATCTCGACCAAAAAGGCCCTCTGCCTCAACCATTTCATGCTGCCTGATCGGGACACTCCTTCGAGAAATGCCAAGCAGCCCTCTCCACCTGATCAGGGTTGGAAGATTGACCGGACCTGTGCCAGGGCCTGGCTGGGTGGCCTTGAGCAACTTCTAGTTCACAAAACCTGAAAACGTTCTCAGCGGGTTTAAGGGCCATGACAGGAACAGACTTTTCAGGCAGGATGGGAATCAATCACCCAGAGAGATTATTCAAAAGGCTGGGCTACAGCCTAGGAGGCCGGAGAACCAGGAAGGGCTCTCTGAAAAGCACTTTTCTGGTGTCAGTAAGTGCCCTGCCCACTGACAGGGCTGAGAAAGGGGACTGAGTTTTACAATAGCCTCATGGTCAGAATTCTGCTTTTCAGGACAAAGCAACTTTTTGGAGGAGAAAGGGTCACACGGCGGGGTGGCTATGGGTGAGGGAGAGGGAGTGGGGCGGGGGGCAGTTGGCGGGGCTCACCTGAGCTTGTTCTTGAGGGAGCTGACCTCGCGGTTCATGGCATCCGCCGTCTCAGTGGCATCCTCCAGCTCGCGCTGCAGTTTCCGGCGGGAGGCATTGGCCCGCTGGGCCTCCTCCTCCGCCTCCTCCAGCTGCCGCTTGAGCTGCTTCAGGCGGGTGGACGCCTTGTCCGCCTGGAGAGACGCAAGGCCAGGGGCCCAGGTCAGGACCCCACATGCCGGTGGCCCACCCCGTTCTCAGCTGCCTCGGGGCAGGGCCCTGCTCCACCCTGACTCACCTGGTCCTTGTACTGCTCGGCGTTCCTCCGCTCATCATCCACCTGCAGCAGCACATCCTTCAGCTTCTTCTCGGCCCGACGCACCTGCTTGCAGGCTGCCTGGCGCTCCCTGCGAGGCACCAATACAGTGACTCAGGGGGACCCGCTCTTTTGGAGGGTCTGGTGGATAAATCCACAAACTGGGCCACCCATGTCTGGGTCTCACTGGCCTGTCCCCTGTAGGGAGGCCTTGATCAATGCTCTTGTGAAGGCATTAGGATTGGCCCCATTTCACAGATGAGGAAACTGAGGCTCAAGGAAGTGACATATCACAGAAAGCATATATCAAGCTAGAAAAAAAGAATGACTGATGCCCATTACAACCCGGGTTCAATCCCTGGGTTGGGAAGGTCCCTTGGAGAAGGGAATGGCAACCCACTCCAATATTCTTGCCTGGAGAATCCCATGGACAGAAGAACCTGGTGCGCTACAATCGATGGGGTCGCAAAGAGTCGGATACGACTGAGTGACTTTCACTTTCACCCCTAAAGAAGTCTGTCTTGCTGAGCCCACAGATGGGCTGGCCACGGAGTGGGAACTACCACCTCTCTGATTCAGCCCTAAGAGAGTCACCAGGCCCAACTTTAGAAGCGGGCCGTGGGTTCCTCTTCAAACTCTAGAGCCCTAGCAAAAGGCCCCAGGAGAAAAGATGAGAGCCCCGTTAGGATAGGGGATGGGCACACAGAGAGGCCCGAAGATGGTGCTGGGTGGTGGGCGAGGGACACCCACTTGGTCTCGTTGTCCAGCTGCTCCTCCAGCTGTGCGATCTTGGCCTCCAGGGCAGCGATGGAGGCCTTGAACTTGGACTTGACAGTGCCCTCCATCTCCTGCAGCTTGACCTTGAGCTCCTTGTTCTGGCGCTCCAGCTGCTGCCTTGCGTTCTCGTTCTTCTGGGTATGGCTGCGCTCCAGGTTCAGGTCTGTGTTGAGCTGGTCGATCTGTGGAAGAAGGGCTGGTAAACTCAAGGAAGGCAGGGACCCTCATCACCAGATCCTCCTGGATGAGGGAGCTGCCCAATGGGAAGGGTTCAGAAGCAGCTCAACCCCCAAAAGAGAGGAACCAAGGAGACGGTGCAGGCACCAGGATGTCCTCCTCTAAGCATCGGATGGATGGCTTCTGCTGGGGGGCCCGGTGGGAGGGAGGCCCGACTGCCCACCTGCAGGTTCGCCTTCTTCAGCCTGTCGTTCACCAGCTCCGTGTTGCCCTGCTCCTCTTCCAGCTCCTCCTCCAGCTGTGCAATGCGGGCCTCCAGCCGCCGCTTCTCCTCCAACGCCAGGGCACTGGAGAGGGTGGAGAAAGGTAAGAGTGGCTAAGCTGGAGCTGGGAGTCCCCACACCCACCACCTCCTCCAGTGGACACGCCACGCTTGCCCCAGCTCACCCCTTGCCGCTGCTGTTGGCTATCTCGTCGGCCAGCTCGTCCCGTTCCTGCTGGGCCTGGCGCTTGGCACGCTCGGCGGCTGCCAGCTCCTGCCACGGGAACCCAGAACGTGACCCATGGGGGTCCCCATAGCCGACAGCCTCCACTCTCCATTCCCAGTACTCTGAGCCCCTGGCCTCTTCTGAAACCCCTTTCCCAGGCCTGCTTCCTCCATGAAGCCCATTCTCATGAGCCCCTCTGAGGTCACAGCTTAGGCACCATATGTTTACATAGCCCCCACACCTAAGTGCTAAAAACTAAGCCAGGGGTGTAATAAATAAGAAATCACCCTGGCCTGATGGAATGCTGGTCCCTCTGCTTTCCAACAAGACAGGAAGCAGGGGCGACAGGATAGAGATATGAGTTAAGGCCAGGGTGCCGGGGCTCTGAAAGCCAGAAGGGCAGAGGTGGCCTCTGCACCTGAGGCTGAGGTGGCCTCACCAGAAACCCACAAGCGCAAGAGGGCACAGCCAGTCTTGACAGGAAACCTGGCTACCTGGCCCAGTCAGGAGCAGAACTCGGTTGCCAGCATCCTCTCTGCAGAAAATGGCTTAGAGCCTGGGGAATGCTTTCACAACCAGCCTTGCATGAGGCAAGAGGCCGCCAGGGGACATTCAGCGCAGGAAGCCTCTGGGAGGGCCCCCTACTCGCCAGGCGGCAAGTCACAGTGGGCAGCGGTGGTTACCACAGAGCCCCGTCTTGTGCAACAGAGTCGGCCCCAAATGGTGACAATTTAATTCACACACAATTTAATCACACCAGGGAGCCTTCCAACTTAATGAAACCTTGCACGGCAACCTTTCAGAAAACAAGAACCAGCCCTGCCCACGCCTGGAGCTTGGCCCATTTTTCAAGGCTTTCCCAGGTGACCCAGGCTGGTGAGTGGAGGCTCTGGGCTGCCACCTGCTGGTCAGAGGGTGCACTGCACCCAGCCCACCTCCTGCAGCTGGATCATCTCGGCCTCCATGCTCTTCAGCTTCTTCTCGTTCTCCTTGGACTGCGCCAGGATCTCCTCGCGGGAGGCACGCGTGTCGTCCAGCTCCCGCATGTAGTCCTTCATCTGGGCCTGGGGGCGGGGAGGAGAGGCTTGGCACCACCACACCAGCCATTCCCGTGCACCACCCACCAGAAGACACCCCACCAACCCCACCCCAGCCCCAGAAGACACCTCACCAACAGGGACCGGTGGCTGGTTCTCAGCCTGCACCCACGTTCAGCTCACACAGTTATCAAAGGGCAGGAGGGAAGACAAAGCGTCTCTGTTCTACACCACTGACAGTCTTCTGACCGTTAGGGTTTACAAAGGACACCTGTTAGGCCCTGGGTGTGTGTTAGTCCAGCTGCATTTCTGTTTACTTTCTACCACTTCTGGTTGACTTGGATCCCACGCTCCAGGTCAAGGGCCACCTGCCAGGTTAGCTCCAGCCACAAGACTTATAAGCCTATGTCCTTTGTTCTCCTGTGATTCATTCTAACTCTAAAGATCTTGGGAAATACTTTTTCCCCCTCCTTTTCTTTTGTAGGTAAATCCCAAACTGGGATTCCCCAGGCCCAAGGGTACAAGCCTCGTTGTGTGTGGCCAGGTTGTACCAACTAAACTACCGCCATCAATGCATCTACGGCGCACGACCCTGCCAGCACCAGATGCTGACATGTGTTATCGTTGCTGGTTTGCGGGATTTAATGAGGCATCTCAGAGCTGGGTTTTTTTGTTTTTTTTTTTTTTTTAACTTGTTATTTTTAATTATTGACAAGGCCAAGCATGTGTTCTGTTTCTGGACTGCTGCACTGATTCATCAGCTTGGAACCTTCTGTCACTGTCCATTAAGGCTGGATTGAGTCATGTCTGGCTTATTCTAGAAAACTGCCACCAAGTGACTAAGTAACTATAACGCCATTGCACTTTTAGCTTTGCACTTGTTTCTTTGTTTGATGTGAAGTCAACAATTTTTGACTACTGCAAGTTTGCTTCTGACTATAATATTTTGTCTCCACTCGGCCTCTGGGTCTGCATCTGTGTAGCAGCAGTAGTATTAGTCTCTAAGTCTCTAAGTCATGTCCGACTCTGGGACCCCATGGACTGTAGCCCGCCAGGCTCCTCTGCCCATGGAATTCTCCAGGCAAGAATACTGGAGTGGGTAGCCATTCCCTTCTCCAGGGGATCTTTCCTACCCAGGGATCAAACACAGGTCTCCCACCTTGCTGCTGCTGCTGCTGCTAAGTCGCTTCAGTCGTGTCCAACTCTGTGCGACCCCATAGACGGAAGCCCACCAGGCTCCCCCGTCCCTGGGATTCTCCAGGCAAGAATACTGGAGTGGGTGGCCATTTCCTTCTCCAATGCATGAAAGCGAAAAGTGAAAGTGAAGTCGCTCAGTCGTGTCTGACTCCTAGCGACCCCATGGACTGCAGCCCACCAGAATCCCCCATCCATGGGATTCTCCAGGCAAGAGTACTGGAGTGGGGTGCCATTGCCTTCTCCACTCCCACCTTGCAGGCAGATTCTTTACCACTGCGCCACACCCAAGACCTTCAGGGTAGCACTCACAGGCCAGCCCAGCAGTGTCCAGTCCCGTGCTGGGCCCAATGCTGCCGTGTGCAGCTGGATCAGACCAGCCTGAGCTCACCTGCACCTTCCGCAGCTGCTTGATGGCTTCGTCCCGGTTCTTGTTGGCTGAGTCGATGTGGGCCTCCAGGTCCTTCAAGTCCATCTCCAGCTTCTTCCGAGCGGCCACAGCTATCGAGCGCTGCTTCCTCTCATCCTCCAGCTCGGCCTCCATCTCCCGCACCTGGGGAGGTGCTGACAGCTCAGGGGGCCGGACGGACCCAAAGATACTGCCTCAGCTCAGGGCCCAGGTGGGCTTGATCCAGTCCCAGGGAGTCCACAGGGCCTCCAGGGCACAGTGAGGATTACTGACCATAAAACCCTAGTAGAGGGGGTCACTGACCCCCGGGCAGAGAACTAGGATGCAAGGATGTGGAGGACACTCCCACAGACCAGTGGAAGGAGAGAGGAGCACCCAAACTCGGGCACCCCTGCGCGCCTCTGCCCAGGGAGCGGGCAGGCCCTCCGCACCTGTTTGACCAGCTGCTTTTTCTTCTCCTCACTCTGCTCGTCACGGCCCTGCAGGTCCCTCTCGAACTGGGCCTTCATGGCCTGCAGGTTGACCTCCAGCCGCAGCTTGGCGTCCTCAGTGGCCTGCAGCTCGTCCTCCAGCTCCTCCAGCTGCGTCTTCATCTCCTCCACCTGCTGCTCCAGGGCCCGCTTGGACTTCTCCAGCTCATGGACCTGTCACCAGGGGTTCCAGTAAGGACCAGAAGGGTGCTAGGCCCCGAGGGGAGCCAGGGCCCCCAGGTCCCCGGCCCCAGTGTCTGTGAGGCCCTAACTCTTGGTGTCTGGAGGCCGCCCCCTACCCCGAGAGCTGGCCACGGGCTCAGGGACTCACGCTCTTGCCCACGTCATCCTTAGAGCTCATGAGGTCTTCCATCTCGGTGCGGAACTGCTTGTTGAGCCGCTCCAGTTCTGCCTTCTGCTCCATGGCCTCCTCCAGCGCCCGGGCCAGAGACAGCGCCTTGGTCTCCTTCTCCCGGGCCTCCGCCTCTGCCCGGTCACGCTCCTCCGCATACTTAGCAGAGATGGTCTTCTCCTCGGCCAGGAGCTGGGAGACAGGCAGGCACCATGAGTGTGAGCAACGGGCTCTCGGAAAGGGTCAGAGCCTGACACAACAGCCTCTGCCCGAGGCAGGGTGTCTGCAGAAGGACGGGAGGAGGGACTGATGCACTGACGGCACCCACCTGGTCAAACTTCTTCTGCTTCTTCTCCAGGTTGGAGACGCTCTGCCGCTGGTGGTCAAGATCCACAAGCAGGTCATCCAGCTCCTGCTGCAGCCGCGTCTTGGTCTTCTCCAGCTTGTCGTAGGCAGCCACCTTCTCCTCATAGCGCTGGCTCAGCCCCTCCAGGTCCTTCTGCAGCTTCCTCTTGGCCTCCTCAGCCGTCTCCAGGCACCCCACGCTGTCATCCATCTTCTTCCTCATATCGGTGACCTGGGCGGGAGCAAGGGGTAAGGAGCATCCAGTTGGCACCTGCTCCAGGAGCTGGGCTGCCACTGCGAGCAGAGTTATGGGGCACCAATTCAGTTATGGAAACAGCTTCCCAGCCGCTTCTCTACTCCTCTGGGACCAGGGAAATGGGATGTTCCACAGAGTGCAGGTGTCTAGCACACAGAGCCCAAGGCAGGTGGACACGCAGGTCAGCTTGGAAAGGCCACTCAACCCTGACCTGACCAGCCATTTGTACCAAGACTGAGGCCCAGAGTAGGGAGCCTCCATCCCTCCCCTCTCCCAGGCAGCAGCCTGGCATCCCCCGCCCACAGGTGTCTACCCTGCAGCCCCCTCCTCCCACCCAGACACACAGCTGGCACCGCAGGAACGTGCTCCCTGTCCCCACCCAGATGTGGACCCGACTCCACGCCGTCCCCTGAGCTGGTGCAGATCTCTGGGCACATTTAAGTCCTAAGACAGGATCCACAAGAGGGCTCTCCATCTATCTTTGGCCCCAGATCCTTTCAGGGTCTAGAGAAGACCACGGCCTCCTTTCCATGATGATGTTATAACAGGCATAAAGCGAAATATGTAGGACTACCAAGAAACCACTGTAAAAGAGTGCAGTTGTCAGGTACTTTTTTAAGACAATGGTTCAGTAACCAGTGTGCTTCTTTAGCACAGCAGAGAGCAGGCTCCTGAGCAGCGAGGAGCACAGTGACCTTCCCAAAGCCTGGCCTTAGCTCAGACACAATGACCAGTGGTTTCCACTCAACAGGCCACAGGAGCTGCTACCGTCACAGCTTGTTGCCCACATTCATAAGGGAACAGAATGCTGACGGTCAGCTGGAGACTGGTGAAATGAAGATGAACTCCAGCCAAGTTCAAGGATCCCTGAATTCTCCTCGGGGACCCCAGGAGTAAGCCCTGGTCTGGGGAGGGCAGGAGCTCCCCGAGGGATGGCGGCCAGCTTGGGGAGGCCTGGCTGTGCTTCCAGGTCCAGGTGGCTACCCAACCAGAAGCTCCCCAGCCTGCAGGCTCTGACCACCGTTTCCGGGGCGATCTGAGGGGAGCCAGCTCCGAACCTGGGCGTGGAGGGTGGAGATCTGCTTCTCCAGGTTCCGCTTGGCCTCTTCCTCCTCCTCCAGCTGCTCCTTGAGAGAGTTCTTCTCATCCTCCACCTGCTTCAGCTTGGTGCTCAGACTCAGCTTCTGCCGGTTCTCCTCCTGCAGCAGCTCCTGCTCAGCGGACAAGGGGGGCCAGGGCTCAGGACCCACACTGTCAGAGCCTTGTGGTCCCCATGGTCTCGGTGGGACAGAGAAGCAGGCCCCAGATTAGGGGGCAGCCAGCAAAGATCTGGCAGGGAGCCAAGAGGTCCCAGAGAGCCTGGGGACGCTGGGGAGGACACTGTGAGGAAGACCCAGAGGCCTGGCAGCTGACGCCGTGTGGGCACAGGTCCTCCCAGGATAAGAACAGCTGCGGGGGGCCCATCGCTGCCCTCACCTGTGTGTCCTGCAGCTGTGACTCCAGAGCAGAGAAGTCCTTGGTGAGCTTGCTAGACTTGCTGTCCGACTGAGTGAGAAGACCTGTCACATTGTCCAGCTCGACCTGTGTGTGGACGGAGACAAAGCCCCGTGAGCTTGACCAGGATTGCTCGGGGCCCACCTCGGCTCTCTCAGCCATGCTGGACCTGAGCCACAGGCTGAACCCCGGGGGGCTCACAGATGGGCCGGGTCATGGAGAGAGAGAGAGAGAGAAAAGACCAGGGGCCCTGGCAGCATGGCTGGGACCCAGGCAGTCCGGCGGGGGCCTCACCTGCAGCTTGGAGACCTTGTCGGCGAGCTCTGTGCGCACACGCTCTCCCTCGGTGAACTTCACCTGCAGCTCCTGCAGCTGGGCCTCCACCTTCTTGCGCTTGTGCTCGGTGTCCGCCTTGCCCTGCTGCAGCACCTTCACCTCGTTGGCCAGCTCCCCTCGCTCGTTCTCCAGGGTCTGCTTGGCCTTCTCGAGGTTGGCTTTCACCTGCGAGGGGAGAAGCAAAGACATAAAAGGGGGAGCCTGTGACATAAGGCTGGTTTTCCCAACATCATCAAAGAGCCGGTGGAGCCAGACCTGGAATCTGCTGCCTGGCAGCAAAAGCGACACTGGGCAAGTCCAGGGGGCAGCGAGCTGGCGAGGGCCATGGACTTGGAGGGCTCAGGCCTGATGTGGACTCATCTCCCAGCTGGAACAGGACGCCTGGCGCGTGGCCTCACCTCTGAGGACCACGGCTCCCCTGGCTCTCAAACCATCCCTGCTTGGCCTCCCGCACAGGGAATGTCCAAGGGCAAGACACTGTCATTGCTGATGTTAAGATTTTAGAATTATTTTTATAAGCTTAGGGAAATTATAATTGTTCATAGTTAGACTTCCAAGAAAGCCTCTTAGAAATTTGATGTTTACCGTAACACTGAAATGTTCTTCCAAAAGATATAAAACCCAAGTTTACAGAACAAACACAATTCCAATCTATTCTATATCAAGCCAGTCACAGTATCAAAGGCAAGTTCAAGGGTAAACTGGACCCCAAGTGCATGCAAAAAGCTTTCTGAGTGAAAACAGCTAGAGGAAAAGGCAAGGCTTCAACCTGCCCAGAAGCAGGAGGAAGTCAAAGGGAAACAGAGGAACAAGGCATGTTTCTGAAAATACTGTACAGGCTGCCACGCAGAAGAGCCTCTGTCTTCTCAGGCTGCCAACAAGGGTGGCCGTGAGCTGGAAACCACAGGAGGCAGGACTGGGCTTGTTCAGGAACTGCCTGGTCACAGTCCCCTGGCTGAGAAACCAGCCGGGTCAACATCCCCAGGGTTCTCCCTGAAGATTCCAGCTGACCATGTGTTGGAGGTGTTCTAGAGAAGGGCTGGGCTTCAGAAAAGGGACGCAATGGCCCTCTGAAACTTCAGCTTCAGAGTCACTCCAATTCCATGACACTTTCTAGTCTGGCAGGGTGTTGAACAGGATAATGATGGTAATAATAAGACTAGAACAACTTACTGAGCCCTTACCGACTATGCACTGTCACATGTTACCAACTCCAACTCTCATGTAATTGTTTGAAACGGGCTCTCACTAGCCTCTCTCATAGAAGAGGAAACTGAAGCAGAGATGGACCTGTATGCGCCCCCAACTCACACAGTCAGGAACGGCTGGAGCCTGGACTACGCGAGGGTCCCCCAACCCTCCCCCCGGCCCACAGTGGCCAAGCCTCACGGAGCCAGTCCCGGGGGGCCCACGCACCCGCTTCGTCTGCTCCAGCTGCTCAGCCAGTTCCTCCACGGCCTGCGAGTGCTTCTGTCTCATGTCCTGGATCTGGGCCTCATGGGTCCTGGCCTCATCCTCAAGGGTCTTCTTCAGGATGTTCACTTCTTGTTCACGTTTGGACCTGAACAGAGAAACGCCTTCAGGAGGGAGGCCAGGGCCCAGAAGCAACGCTGCGCTGGTGGCACAGAGTCCACAGTAGGGAGCACTGGCCATTCCAGGCAGCTTTCTGCCTGCTGGCTTCCCTCCTCAGCGTCGGTCCTATAGCGCAGGCTCACAGACACACTTTTTTTCTTTTATTAAAAAAAAAAAATGTAATATAGGCCTTTTATGCAAGGAATTGGATTTTATTCTAAATATGGGGAGCCAGGAGTAATTTATAAGATTTTTTTTTTTTTGGCTGCACCACAAAGCATGCTGGATCTTAGTTCCCCTACCAGGGATTGAACCCATGCCCCCTGCAGGGGAAGCGCAGAGTCCTAACCACTAGAGAGCCAGGAAGTCCCCACAGACACGCCTTGTAGGGCTTCTGTAGCCTTTCAGCCTTAAAGCCCACCCTTGCCTCAGCCCAACTCCAAGCCAGGTTCTTCAACTCTAGAGAGAAGCTGCGAGGCCCCATCAGCTTCCATCTGTTCTTGTTGTTCCATCACTAAGTCGTGTCTGCCTCTTTGCAACTCCATGGACTACATCACCCCAGGCCTCCCAGTCCTTCACTATCTCCTGGAGCTTCCAGGCTCCATGACAACAGGTCACACTGTGTGTGTACAGAGGCCCTGGGGTCCCCCCTCTGAGGCCAGGGCCCCTCTTTCCCTGCACCACCCCCATCCTCAGTGACCAGGCAGTCAGCCCCAAGGCACACCTGAGCTCCTGTTGCGCAGCTGTGGAATCCAGAGTGTCCTCCAGCTCCGTTTTCAGAGCCTCCAGCTCTTCCCCGAGGTCTCGTTTCTGCTTCTCGGCTTTATTCCTAGCAGCACGCTCAGATTCCAGGTCTTCTTGGAGTTCCGAAATCTGAGATTCCAGCTCCCGGATCTTCTTCAGGGCCATGTTCTTCTGGGTGGTTTCTTCTTCCACTCTGCCAAAGAGAACACCAACGTCAGGAGGAGGTCGCTGTCACCGTCAGAGAGCAGAGTCTGCAGAAAAGACTTAGAGAGGTGCGGCCGAAGCCACTCCTGCTGGTGACCATCATAGCCCCTTAGGAGCTCTTCTTGGCAAAGACACTGAGGCATCTGGAAGACTTAAGGGCTATTCCACTTGGAGAATTCAAAAGCCTCATAGAGTAAAAATTTCATTTTCCAAATTAAGCTTCAGTGCTTTAAACATTTTTTAAAAATTGAAATGTTAAATGAAAAAAAAAAAAAAAAGGAAAGCTGTAAACTAGCTTCCCAGACAACAGTGGAGCACATGCCCACAGTTCACTGATGCACCAAGAACCACAGCAGGAAGCCTGCTGAGAACACAGGCACTGGCCATCCAGCCTGATACTCTGACCCTCACCTGGCCAGGGCTGCCTGGAGCTCCTCCTCCTTCTTGGCCAGCTGCATCTTGAGCTCGGCGATCTGAGCCTGCAGCTCAGCGATCTGGTCATTGAGGTCGGTGGAGTCTCCTTCCAGCTTCCGGCGGGTCTTTTCCAGCTCCTGGCGCTGCTTCTCCTCTCTTCGCAGGCGTTCTGAGAAGGAAGAGTGGAGAGAGGCCAACAGAGTCTTCAGAGGCTTCTCTTTGTCTTCAAATCTTATATAAAATACCAGGCTTCACAGGGAGCAGCTGCCATGTCCCACGTCTGGAGGGTAGTGGCTGGATGCCACAGGCCCCGGGAGACCTGCTTGCCACCCCAGCTCCTGGCAGCAAGGTCCATGCTGGTCCTCGAGTGGTGGGTGCCCCGGAAACCCCAAGTCCAATAGTCCCTGCGTCCCACTACTTACCCTCCAGGTCGGTGATCATCGCCTCATGCTTGTTCTTGAGTTTGGCGAGGCTCTTCGATTTCTCCTCCTCTTCCATGAGGTTGGTGGTGAACTCGGCTATTCTGTCTTCCAGCAGCTTCTTCTCCTGGGGTGCGAGGATGGGTCAGGGCTTAAAGTTAGTTGAGTGCAGAAGGCACTGGGTCTCCTCAAGCACAACCCACCCAGGCACTGAGGTCTGAATGGAGGGGCAGGGCCTGAAACACCTGGCCAAGTGCATTAGGATTTCCCAAACCAAAGGGGTCATTTTTAAGCCACCAGCTCCTCTGAAACAGTGGGGTAAGCCTCCTTGGGCCCATAAGCGGGGTGCCCAAGCCCTTCCTGCATTACCCCTTTCTGCGCAGGCAAAAACACCTCCCAGGTGACGGTGCCAGTGAGGGAACTGGGGCAGGAGGGCGTTACCTTCTCGACGCCTGTGACCTCGCCCTTCTCATTCCCTAAAGTGCCCCTGCTCTTCTCACTTTGTCTTCAAATCTTACATAAAATACCAGTCTTCACAGGGAGCAGCTGCCATGTCCCATGTCTGGAGGGCAGTGGCTGGATGCCATAGGCCCCAGGAGACCTGCTTGTGTGGCCACCACTGGAGTCCTAATTCCACAACAGCGACCACACAGCCCGCTTACTCCCCACGTCCCAGGGTTCTGGACAGCCGTCCTGCCCTGTGAAGCTGGCCACCCCCATCTCCTCCGGAGATGAAGGTCAGCATCCTGACGGGGTCTCTCCCACTCCTCTAAAGTGATGCCCAGCTATCATCTGTGGCCAGGAAGACACTGACAGGGGCCCAGCCACCGGCCTCACCTTAGCTAGCTTGCAGTTCTGGTCCTCCATGATGATCTGGTCCTCCTCCAGCTTCTTCAGCTTGGCCTCGGTGGTCACCTTCTCCAGTTGAAGCTTCTGCCGGGCGCTCTCCTCCTCCTCCAGCTGCTCCTCCAGCTCCTGCCGTGAAGCCAGGGCAACCGTGAGCAGATAGGATGGGGTCCAGCACCCACGTGTGGGGTCACGTATTTAAAACTGGGGTGCGGGGATGAGAACCCCAGGTCCCGATTCCAACACAGGGTCATGTGTTCTGAGGGGCCACCTCTAGCGAGTGTCCACCCTCAGCTCCTCAGACCAGCTGGAGTGATCACAGAGGAGGGGAATTAAATCAGATTCAATGCTTGGCGGGGCAGTGCTCATGAACACCTGACACGTGTCAGAAAAATTAAGCCAGGGAATTCCCTGGTGGTCCAGTGGTTAGAACTCTGAGCGCTCGCTGCCAAGTGCCAGGGTTCAATCCCTGGTCGGGGAACTAAGATCCCACAAGCCACAGAGCATAGCAAGCAAACAAACAAACGAAAAAAAAAAAAAAAAAAAACCTGCCTCAAAGAGAACACTCCCCAAGGGTGCTCCCAGGACAGAGCCTGTCCTCCCATAGCACTTGGGACGTCCCTGCTCCCCACCCACCCTGTCCCCCACGCCCCTCCGGGTCCGGCCCGGCCCGGCCCCTCCTGCAGGCACCTGGATGTTCTGCTGCATCTTCTTCTTCTCGGCCTGCAGGTGTTGACATCGCTCTTCCTCCTCCTCCACCCTAGCCTCCAGGTCATGGCAGATCTCTTCCAGCTCCTGCTTCTTGGCCGTCAGACGGGCGCGGAGCTCCTCAGCCTCAGCACACAGTTCCGTTTCCGCCTGGAGCTGCTCCTGGAGCTGCAGCTTCTCAGCCAGGAGCTGCGGGAACACGGGAGAAATGTGAACTCTGACGGCTGCTTGTGGGCTGCCTGTCCCCATGGGAGAGCTGGTCCCCAGCAAAGGCTCCATCTCAGGATGCTTAAGCTGCCAGGCATGTATAAACATCACATCCTGCATCGAGGAAATTACCCCCCAATTTCCCTTCAATGCCAAGTTTATGCTTTGTCTACTGGGGCTTCCCTGGTGGTTCAGTTTTAAAGAATCTGCCTGCAATGCAGGAAACCCGGGTTCGATCCCTGGGTTGGGAAGATCCCCTGGAGCAGGGCATGGCAACCCACTCCAGTATTCTTGCTTAGAGAATCCCATGGACAGAGGAGCCTGGCACGCTGTAGTCCGTAGGGTTGCAGAGAGTCAGACACAACTGAAGCAGCTAAGCGGTAGCCCTGGTGGCCAGCAGGAGGCAGCACTACATGGGCAGAGTCTGCAGACACCCACCTGGGACTGGAGGGTCTCCATCTCTGAGAGCCTGTTCTCAGCAGCCAGCTGCTTCTCCCGCACCTTCACCAGCTCCTCCTCCTTGGCCATCATCTCCTCCTCCTGCCGGCTCACCTGCAGCAACGGCTTGACCTAGGAGAGGAGGTGGAGGAGACAAGCTCAGAGAAAGAGCCCCGTCCAGGCTGAGATTTGGGGGCTTTCTCCTCACTTGGGGAAGCGCAAGGGCACGAGAACAAGGGGCAGGCAGGACCCTGGGCAGAGCAGGTATGCCCAGGTACAGCTTTTCAGGAAATCAATTTGGTGCTGTGCGCCATAGGCCTCTGACCCACTAATTACAGTTCGGGGAAACTAGCCCTGTATGTGCATGAAGATTTTCAGGACAGCATTGTTTACAACAGTGAGAATTTAGCAAAGAGATAAAGATCCACCGCCGGAAAAGTAGCCAGATAAATTATAAAACATCTCTAGGGAACAGTATGTTGACTTTTAAAAAATTATGCTTATAAAAAAATTTTAAATGGAAAACGAAAAAAAAAAAAATATTTACACAAGTCAAAAAGCTCAGCTATGTAAGAAGATGTATGGTTTACACAGCAGAGATTTAATGGGAATGTTTAAAAAAATGGAATAAATATTGAAACATCTATTCAATATTGATGTTGGCTCAAGGTTGAAGGGATCATAGGTGAATTTTTACTTTCTTGTTTATCCTTTTTGTTGGTATGGTATTTTGCAGTTACCACAAATTATGTACCATAAACAAAAGTAGCTTGACCAACTTTAAATACAAGAGAATTTTTTTGTAAAGGCTGGGGAGGACCTAGCCACCGGGTACAGACCACGGTTTCCTGAGTGGGCAGCACTGTCACCTCACGGGGCCGTGGTGGGCAGGCAGGGCCTGGACATCCCAGGAGCTGCCCCTGGAGCCGCCCCAGCCCAGCCCCACAGCACCTCGGCAATCCACGCTGGACACACACCCCAGCTCACGCCCCTCAAGACCCCACAGGGCAGGACCATCCCCGGCTCAAGTGCTGGGCCCGGGGACACGAGGGCAAAGTGCCAGCCCCGGGGCCTGAGCCCCGCAGGAGGCCAGCATGAGGCCGGCTCGTCCCTGTGCCACGTGGAGCCCCTCCAGACCCACCTTGGTGAAGAGCCGCCACCACTGCCAGTTGCGCAACTTGAGGTAGGCGGCACAGTTCCTCTGCAGGACCTTCATGGCCGTCAGCTGCTGCTGCCGCTTGGCAAAGGCCCTGTGGGGCGAGGGTCATGGTCAGCGCCTCCAGGCGGGGGCCGGCCAACCTCCCTGCCCACAGTCCTGACCTCGCTCCTGGGGGCTTTTCTGGAGGGACCGACCCCTGCTGGGAGCACTTCAAAATAGATGTGGGGGGAAGGAGGCAGGCTTGGCGTTGAGTCCTACAGGTGACCTCGCAGAGGTGACCAGGACGAGGTCACAACCACCTTCCTTCACTAAAGGGTAAGTGAGGTCGCTACAGAGTCAAGTGTAACCACTGGTCATTAAGGCCACCTGTCGACTGCAGCTCCCCACCCTCGTGTCACCCCCAATCTTGGGGCTTTTGTTTGGGGAGAGAATGTCAGCAGATGATGTCCTGCAAACGTCCATCTATCCAAACACCCAGACTCATGCTCTCTCCACAACGCTCAGAGCTCAGGCTGGAACAGATGCCCCAGAGCCCAGACACAGAGGAGTCAAGGGGCAAATGTGAAGCTGCCCCACCCACTATCCTGCATAAGTCAGCCCCTGACCCCACAGGAGCTGCCGGAACTCAAGGGCACCTCCTCCCCGGAGCTCAGGGTCCTCTGGGGACAGCCAGCTCTGGGTGTCACCCCTACAGGAGGGACACAGGGAGGAACAGTGGGAGGCAGGGGTTTTCTTGGAGGGAAAATCTGAACACAGTCACCCTTCCCTCCTGCTCACTTTAAACCTCAGGCAGAAATCCAGGAAGCAGGGGGCAAGGAAAGCTATGTGGGTCTCCCCAGGGACACCTCCTGCCATGAGGGTGCCCAGGCCCTGCTTCCTTGGTACCCTCTGCTACAGGAGAGCTGGGGGTCCCGAGCAAGGTGTGAGCGTCCTGGGACTCACTTCCTGGCCAGGTAGCCCCTGCAGCAGGCCTGGAAGCCGATGATGACATCCGTGATCTTCAGGTCCCGCTCCTCCTCCAGGTGAGCCAGCACGCCAGCCCGGAAGAAGACTTTGCTCTGCCCAATGCGGTACAGATTGCTGTCGAGTTCCAGGGCTTTGATCTAAAGGAGGAGAGCCAGCTGCTGAGCACGGGGCACCCCAGCCACCACAGCGCCCTGGAGCAAGGCCAAGGCCAGGGAAGGGGCCTGGAGCCGGGGCCGGCCCTGTTGCTCTGTGGGCAGCCTTCTCCTGGTGAAAGGAAAGTGGAGCTAGGGAAACGCTGGTATGGGGAAGAGGGGGGCCAGCAAGGGACAGGTAAGGAGTCAGACTTGCAGAGAAACACAGGATCTCAGCCCTGAAGGGACCCTGTAGGTCTCCTCTTTCTTCTCTGCCCCACCCCCTCACTACAGGCCTGTTCTATAAGCACCCAGTTAGGTCACCCTCTGAGCAGAGGGTCAAGCATCATTGCTTTGTCCAAGCCCAGCACCAACTCCAGCTCAGACCAGGATCAAATACTAACTAGGTGACCCCAGGCCTTAACCTCTGTGCGCCCACGTTTCCGCAGCTGTAAAATGGAAATAATGGTTTCTTTAATTAAAAGATAAGTTAACAAAGCAAATAAATAGCACTTCCTTCCTAGCAGAGCTGTGGGAATGAAACCAGAGAAGGCACACAAGGCGCTGAGCATGGGGTCACACGTAGGACCATTGCTGAACGAGCTTTAGGCAATGTGTCGTTACCATCACAGGGCTGTTTCGGTACAGTAACAAGGCTCTCTTATTAAGCCCACTGGTAACAGTCTGTCTGTCCATCTGTCTGCCTGGGAGAGAGGGGATTCAGAACAAGCTCCAAAAGGCAGAGCCTTGAATAGGGTAAGAGGAATCTCGGGCTCTTGATGCCCAACGAAAGGCCCTGGAGGTCTGGAAGAGGCCCTGGGAGAAGGGCAGGCCAGGGAGGGCAGAGCCATCACTGGGTGCCCCACCTCCCGTCATGACGAGCCTGGCCAACTGTCTTCCCTACAGAGCTGGACTGAGGAGACCTGCTTATGTCTAAAAGGGGGACAGCCCTCACAGACCAGCAGCTGAGTCTCCGGAGAAACAGTGGCCCAAACACGATCTGGGGGGGCACCTCTGTCCTTCACACCTCCCTTCCCCCGGGTGACAAGCATCGCAGAGCACAGACCCGTGTCTCCTCCCTCCCTCTCTAGGCTCCACCTCCCTGTCCCTTACAGGGCTGCTCTGAACAAAGGTGGTATTGAATTTTTCTTCCCTTTTCTCTCTCCTCCCCGATGCCCACCCCAGCCCATCCTCTGTTGACTGCTTGGCAAAGATGCAAAGTAAAGAAAGCAGGGGGCGCTGGCTGCTGACCGTGGACACATAAGACCCAGCCAGATGCCTGTCTGCAAAGCAGAAAAATGACCAAGTGGGTAGAGCCCCACCTTGGCCACTGAGTCATCTCGAGGCCTTCATTCACTAAGCACAATCCAGTGCCCACTGCTGGTCGAACACTGGCCAGTGGTGGGGAAGAGAGGAAAGGGCCAGAAACTCAGACTCTGCTAGCTTTGGGCTAGTCGTGGGGCCATGGTGGTGAGCTGCCCCCTGTGAAGATTAGAGGAGACGGGAGCAATAAAGAACCAAATATGCCCAGAAGGAAGGGTCTCTGCCTCACAACACAGCCTTGCTATCTGAGACCTGGCCTTCTCCTCCCCTCCCCACTCCCACACACCATCCTAACCACCTGATGCTCAGTGCGCCTGGCAGAACCAGAACAGGCTCAATGGAGGAACAAGAGAGGACAGGCGTCAACAGATCCAAAGGGCCCTGACCAGGCACATGGGCGCTGGCCACTCGGGTGTGCACACCAGCCACGCGTCACCCACCAGAAGAGCCCGCTCACCATGAGCACACACGCCTGCTTTCCGTCCATGAAGCCCTTAGGAATGGAATTTGGAGTCAGGATCTCGTATCTGAGGAGGAAAAGGGCGGCAGGTCAATACACCCCTTGCTCGGATTCTATGTGGCCTGGGATATCCATGAGACGAGGGCCGTCCCTACAGTGGAGCAGGTGTAGGATTCTTTCCACAGAGTGTCTGAGGGAAAGGGGACACTCAGTGAATTATATCCTGCTCTTTCCTGAGGCTGAACAGCACGAGGAAGGCCTGGCGTTTTCCAGAAAGCGAATGGAAACTTGTGTCAGACTTTTCATTCACTTATGGGTGAGCTCTGAAGTGGGCTTACTAACTGCTAACCAGCACCTGCGTCTTTAGCCCCAGAAGTTTTTTAAATTAAATGTCTAGTTTCACAAATATCATCTGATACAAATCAGAAAATGCCTCATGACCTCATGTTAGAAAGATATGTGGAGTTCAGGCATTATCAGAAAAAAAACCAAGTCATGATATGTCTAAAGCCACCATTTCCCACTTCTAAACACGTCCTCCCTATTTGTTACCAAAAAGAAAAAAAAAGAAATAAATGGCATATATTGAGTACAAAGAGAAAACCTTTTGCTGCAGAACATTTTGCTAACAATCTCTGTCTATGTAACAGACCACAGTTGGTAAACACGGCCAGGCCCGTCTCTGCTGAGATGCTGCAGAGAACCGCTAATCAACGGGGTAGTCCAAGAAATTAACCAGAGGGCTGTGACAGACAGCAACCAGGGCTAAACACGTCATTAGGCAAATAGGCCGGTGTCACGACTGTCCCCGCTCCGCACACACAGCAGACATCCAATTCCATCGATTTTTTTCATACTCGAGGCTCCAGCTGATCCTCCTTTAATGTCTTTTCAGAGCTCGTCTAATTATAGCAAACAGCACCTGGCCCCCACAGTGACTGGGAGTGGAAGCCAACGTGATGACTTTCATTTTAGAGACAAAACAGAAGTCCTTCCTCACGTGGAGCATGGCACAGAGGACCCCAGCTCAGTGTGGATGAGGAGATGACTCCCCCACTAAAGGCTCTCCACTCACCTCTGCCGGAACTCCTGGAAGACCACACGGTTGGGGAAGCCCTGACGGCAGATCCGGATGCCTTCGAGAACCCCGTTGCAACGCAGCTGATCCAGCACCAGATGGGGGTCCAGCTTGCCGGCCTAGGAAAGAAATCCATGCACGTGCTCTTTCTGTATGCCCAGGGACTGATGGAGAGAGGACGGGCCCCTCTGAACGCAACAGGACAAACGCCCCCCCAGGAAGGAGCAGTCACTGCCCACCCACACATAGTAGTGACAGTTCAGTTACATGGTCCAGGTCTGAGAGGCAGAAACGCAGGCTCTACGGGCAGGCTGTACCCTAAGACTGCCCGAGCCACCCTGCAGGGTGACTGAACCAAGGGCTCTGTGTGCCACAGGCGAGGGGTTTCTGCTCAGGGAGACAGACAAGGGCTGGGCGGCCCGCTGCACACTACCAAGCAGCCGCACCTTCTTCTCGTGGTTGGGGATGATGCAGCGGACGAAGTTGGGGTTGGTGTTCCTCAGCGTGGCCATGAGTTTGGCCAGCTGCTCCTTGTACAGCTGCCCCACCGTGCGGAACATGCCTTTGCGCGTCTTGAAGGCCCCAGGCATTGCCGTCTCCGACATGCCAGCCACCTGGTCCAGGCCAATGATGCGGTCCACTGGAGAGAGCAGGCAAGAGCACGTGAGTACCCGGCAGTCCAGGCCAGGGCAGAGGGGGAGGACAGACAGACAGGCCAATCTGATTAGAAAAAGAGGAGACTACAGAATGGCAGACCATTTCTACTTGGAGCTTACAAAGCAGGCTAAGGTCATCTCCAAAGGCTGAGAGCAAAGGTGACCTTGTGAGCAGAGAGGAAGGAGGAGGAAAGGGTTTGGAAAGATTGCAGAGCCGCAAAGTGGGGAAGCACATTCGTGAAGGCCGACTCTACGTTGTCACTTATCTCAGCCACCCTGGGATGCTCCTAACCCAGAGACACAAGAGCTGATGATGCATTCTGGAGGAGTGAGCAGAGCTGGTCCACTAGCCTGGCTCTGAGGAGGTGTTCAGACTTGACTGACAGGAACCCGATAGTCCATTCAGTCATTTGAAAAAAGCGGACCAGTATCCTGAACTCACACTGACCGTTACCTGAGAGCACTGGGCTAGGTCAGGAGGCAGGAGCTCTAAAGCTACTTGGCCACTGCCTGCAGGAGTCTGGCACACCCTCTCTCTGTCAGCAATCCCCCCATGCAGAGCTCTCTATATCAGGGGCCTAGAGCAACATGCACGGTGCCAGGGCAGAGAGTTCCAGGGAACCACTGCTGCCCACGGCTACCCCAAAGGCCGAGGATCCTTCTCCCTCTCAGGTCTCGCTTGGTCTCCAAGATCACGGGTCTTTCTCATCTAGACCAACCCTCTAAGGAAGCAGCCCTCATCACAGTGGCTCCTGCCCAGAACAATGAAATGAACTGCCTCCTCCCGGGCAAAAACCAAATGGTGAACAAGCCCAACCTAAGTGGCCAGCCATCTGAGGTCAGGCTTACACCAGAGCAAGTATTAAATTTGAAGACTTTCATTGCTAGATGCAAAAGTTAAGAATTCTATGACAAAGTCAGGTTCTTGTTCCTTTGTGGCCAGATCTCTGTTATTTATTTGAAAGCAACAGAAAAGACAGCTGCTCAAGAGGGAAGCCAGGAGTGAGGATAGACCCATGAACCCCTCAGTTAAAACAGGAGGCAACTGTACCTCTTGCAGCCCCCACAGGGCCCCTCTGGCCACCAAAGGTGTCCTGGGACTGGGTGGCTTGTGAAAGTCACTCAGGTTGCCCAGGAGAAGGTTGAACACACCCCCAAAACAACTGGTCATTTCATGTGAGGGTGTCCTGGCCCCAAAAGACCCTGCCCAGGAGGAGAGGTAACTGCTGCATAGACACACAGGTGCCCTTGTCAGCACTGAAGTGTCTGGGCCCACACGCGCACACACATGGCAGTGCCCGCACACGCACACACACACAGAGCAATGCACACAGCACCCTGGGCTGGGACACAGCAGCCATCACACACACACGCATGCACGCATGCACGCACACACAGCACCTTGTGCTGAGACACAGCAGCCATCACACACACACACATGCATGCACGCACGCACGCACACACAGCACCGTGCTGGGACACAGCAGCCATCACACACACACACACACACACACACACGCACGCATGCATGCACGCACACACAGCACCTTGTGCTGAGACACAGCAGCCATCCAAGCAGTGAGATGCCGCCTTCATGAGGGGAGTTCTGAAGGGGATGTTGGACTGTGAAACAATTTTTTTTTTCTCCTTTTAAGATCTATAACATGAAGCTGTCAATATCAAATCACCGCCCAGATGGGCCTGGCTTTCTACTGGAGGCCTGTGATGGGGAGGGGACTGGAGCCTGCGCACAAGCCTAGGGCAGAGACCAGGGAAGGAGCACAGGCAGGCAGGAGCAGCCAGGCAGAGCAGGCAGGCTCAGCAGAAGCACCAGTCACGCAGCCCAGGGTGCAGCACACGTTGGCGCCGCGCCAGGCGGCCAGTCACCTGGTTCTAGGTGGAGGATAGGAAAGCGCTGATAGAAATAGGCTCTCTGGGTGCTCTGCATCTCTGCAACAGAGAGGTTAAAGCAAAACCCAGGCAGAGGGAAGGAGAAACTGGCAGAAACAAGGAAAAAAACGGCTTCGGGAGGTACTGGCTACCAAGGAGATGCAAGAAGGCAGTAAGGAGTTGGACAGAACCCAGGTGGCCAAGTGCTGGGCCACCGCACGGCCCCCTACAAGGGAAAGGTCTGTGGCCTCAGGGCCTAGAGCCTCTGCCCCAGAGGAAGTGGCCGTGTGCCATGTTCAAGGATGCTTGGGGCTCAAGGACACCAGGATTCAGGGACAGGGTGACCCTCAGGGCTGGAGGAGCCCACACTCCTGGGAGCTAAGTGAGCACAAACCCTCTGGCTTGAGCCCTGCACTCAGCCAGGGCCAGGAAGGGAAGGGGCCTAGCTGTGGGCATGGGGAGGCAGGATGAGGGCCAAGGGCGTACCATCCTTCCACAGCTCCGAGACAAACTTGTCAGAGGACTGGTGCAGCAATGTGGCGATGTTGTCATTCAGCGGGTCCATGTTCTTCATCAGCCACTCATCGGCTTTGTAATCCACCTGTAAGATCAGACCTCGAGTCACAGGCTGCTCAGGGCACACTGGCGCACGCAGGCTCTATGGCAGCAGGCTGACCCCATAGGTGGAAACATCAAAAACAGCAAAGACCCTCAACCTGGTATTTTCATCCCCAAGAAGGAAATAATGAGAAGCGTCCATGAGACGTTCTCTGCAGAGTTAGGTGAAGGCAAAATATTTAAACAGCACCGACGTCTGGCTGCAGGGAACAGGCTAAGAAAACTATGTTGCAGCTACATAGTAGAATATTCTGTTTTTAAAAATGTTCATGGTAATATGAACATTAGGGGGGAAAATCCTAATAATTCCTTTTAGCAACAGGTAAAGTAATTTTTGTTTTGTTTTGTTTTTTTCAGGATATTCAGGTTTTCTCAGAGCATACATTCTCTTACCTTTTTTAAAATATGTTCTCAATAACAAGAGTAATAAAACATCATATATTGTAACAATACAAACAGAGCGACTGGCCACCACAGCCTGCTTCCTAACCAACACAGCGTAACTCAGCCTGTGGTCCCCTCCTGGCCCCTTTCTGCAGGTTTTCCCACACGCAAGGCTGTCAATGATGAGGTGCAAGATGGTGGCGTCTTTCTCCCTAGAGGCAGAATGACCTCCTGGGAGAGGACAAACCCTAGAGTTGGGTGTCTTGGCATGTGTCCCCCTGGGCACGGCCAGAATCCTTGTCCTTTGAGCTGCTGCAGTGCAGGCCGGACGGCGATGCCATTTCACCATTCAGCCCTTCCTGGGCTTTCAGGCGTGCCCAAGTTTGGCATCACCTACAACAGTGCAACAGAAGCCTGCCTGTGTTTCTAACAAAGGTGGCGGGAGAACGTGGGCTTTCGGAAGGGGGCATGGCCTCAGGTAACTAGAAAAAAGAGATCTCCTTAACACGTAGTTTAAAATCAAGAGTGGCTTCAACAGCCTTAGGAGACAAAGGAGCTAAGCAGGGGAGGCCGAACAGCGCAGGGCCACGTGCAGAAGGGTGGGGGAGGACCAGGGGTGGCTTGGGAGCACCACTGTGACAGCAAGTTTCTCATCGCCGATCCTCACTCATCACCGATCCTCACTGACGGGAAGGCTGAGGACCGACCAGCTCATCACACCTCCAAGTGTTAGACATTCTGTGCAGGCGACACAACTTCCTGAGAAGAACCAGCTTATAGTCTAAGCTTGGACCTCTGCAGACTCAGGACACACCTGTTCAGGTCCAAGCCCTGGGATCAAGCCCACTGGAGGATGTCTGACAGCTGGTATGAAGATAGCTCTGCTACTTCCTGGCCGGTGGTCTTGGCAATAACAAAGCCAACAACACCTACAGGCATGCCTCTCATCCCGGGGACAATGTTACCCCTCAATCCCACCCAGCAGATGTTCTAGGATGTCTGGAGACATTTCTGGTTGTCGCAGGTAGGGAGGGTGCTACTGACCTCTGGTGGGGAGAAGCCAGGTCTGCTGCTAAATATCCTACAACGTGCAGGAGGGTCCCTGACAATAAAGACTGATCTGGCCACTGAGGTGGGCAGTGTGGAGGCTGAGAGGCCCTGCCCAAGAGCACTGACTGCCCAGCACTGGGCTTTGTGAGCTCCGTTAATACACATTCCCCAGTACAGTGGTGGTCACCCACATTTTCCAGATGAGGCAACTAAGCCTCAGAGAGGTGAAGTAACTGGCCCAAAGTCACATAGGAGCGGAGCCCCAATTCAGACTGCAAAGTCCATGACTTTAGCACAAACAGCACATCTACACCCTGAAAACACGCTTAATAATAACACCGCATGACACCAGGGTGTGCACGCCTCACCTTGCCAGCATAGTGGATGATGCAGAAATCTGCCTTGTCCTTCAGCTGCTTGGGCTTCTGGAACTTGGGGTGGGTGCCCTGCTCCTGCATCACCTTCTCCACGAAACTCTTGTCCGTGGCTTTGGGGAACCAGCACTCCTCGTCCAGCAGGGCCAGGATGCCAGGAGGGCCTGCCTGGAGGGAGCATAGCATCGCACAGGTCAGCTTGACCTGGAAACCCACCGACTCTCACCCTCGTAAAGAAGTCACAGCCTGGTTTTCAGAAACTCAAGAATCTCACCAGAAGGTGGGCAGTGCTTTCCTCACACAAGAAAAAAATAAGGAGCATGACTGAAAGCACTCCAATTACAAGTTCTAGCTGAAAAAGAAATTTCTGAGGTCTAGGCTATGTCCAACACACCTTAATCCGATGATCCATTGCAAGATTCTCCCATGAGAACACTGGAAATCACGTGGTGGCTTGATGGGCCAGGCAGACCCCTGACCCACGTCCAGAGGCTGCCCCTCAACAGGGGTCCTGGCCCCTCGAGTCCCTCTGGGACCCCACTCGACACACTGTGTGTCCACACAACTATGTGGTGAGCGGGGACATTGAGGATAAGGCTCCTGAGGAAGAGGAAGCGCCCCGGAGCCCCAAAGCCTTTCAAACTCTGAGTTTATAAGAGAGCAGACTCGGGCACTGTGGGACTGGCTGACAGGCCTGGGAACCAAACACCAACTTGTTTGTTGGAAAACAAAACTGATTTAAACAAAAAACTCATCATCAAAGTAAACCATTCGGTATTAGGATCACCGATGGTTCCGTCCCCAGAGGGGTGGAGCAACAGGTGGGGCAAGGCGCAGCCTCGAGGCTCTTACCGGCTTCTCGATGAGGTCGATGCAAGGCTGCAGGTCGAGGCCGAAGTCGATGAAGTTCCACTCGATGCCCTCGCGCTGGTACTCCTCCTGCTCCAGGATGAACATCGTGTGGTTGAAGAGCTGCTGCAGCTTCTCGTTGGTGTAGTTGATGCAGAGCTGCTCGAAGGAGTTCAGCTGCAAGAGGGAGATGGGGTCAGACAGATCCCTGTTGTTGCCGGCGAGCCCCCAGGAAGGACCGGAGGGGTACTTAGGCAGAATCTCCTGGGGCCCCACTGTGCCACCCCCGTGGGCCTTCCCTCATCACACCCGCAGCAGTGGCTGCACTGCTGGGGCCCACGGATCCCGCCAGCAGTCTGGTGGAGCCCCTGTATCAAGATGATGTTTTCAAATGCATAAAATTGATCAAAAGAGAAAGAAGTTATCTGGAAATGTAATTATCAAACGTGGCAACATAGAAATCTATAGTGCTTCTTAATTAACAAGCACAAGTCCAAGCCGTCGGCTTCGTAACACCTGGAATTTGAAGTAGAGGTGAATGCAAACAGTATGCGTGTGTGCCAAGTCGCTCAGTCGTGTCCGACTCTTTGCGACCCCACGGACTGTAGCCACCAGGCTCCTCTGTCCGTAGGATTCTCCAGGCAAGAATACTGGAGTGGGTTGCCAGTCCCTTCTCCAGTGGATCTTCCCTATCCAGGGATCGAACACGCATCTCTCATGTCTCCTGCGTTGGCAGGCCGGTTCTTTACCACTAGCGCCACCTGGGAACCGAAACAATACAACATCCAACGACTGCTATGATGTGAAAATCCCTGATTTCTACTAAGACAGAACACAAGCACTGCTAATGCAGCTGTGGTTTGCGTACTCTGCTGAATATACTGAGAGGTTAGTGAAAATAAAGAGGTAATTCTCTCCCCACGCAAGTTCGCAGCTCCTCTGAAAACAGCCATGGACCCTAGGCTAGGCTGAAGAATCTCTGAGCTCCTGCAATTACAAGTTTTTGCTACCTGACCTCAAAGTCTTTATGGGCAGGGACAAAGTCATGTCACAACACTCAAAATAAATATTTGAGAAAACATAAACAATAAACGAACAGAAAGCCCCTGCCTGTGAGGCCTCCTAGGACACCATCTAGATGGTACCATTCTCGCCAGCATTTCTGCTTGGGAAAGGGCACTTTGTTTAAGCTTTAAATACACCCTACTACTGTCTCCTGTCTCCACACAAGCAAGGAGGTGGCCAGCTCAAATCGCTGTGGGACCAGGTGAGAGAGGACCCCAGCCCAAGGAGAAGGCAGCCCCAGAGGCTCAGGAGGTGAGAGGGGTCTCAAGGGAGAAGCTCACATCAAAGATCTCGAAGCCAGCGATGTCCAGGATCCCAATGAATGAGGCACCCTGCCTCTTGGTCTTGTCCAGAGCCTTGTTGATGCGCAGGACCAGCCAGCGGAACATGCGCTCGTAGGTGGCCTTGGCCAAGGCCTCGATGGCAAAGTCAGCCTGCGGGGATACCCGGGGCAGGGGGGAAGGGTCAGACACAGGGAGTGTCTCATTCCTTTTACCCCAACAATGTCACCTGCAGGGCCCACCCCCAGAAAAACAGCCTCAAAGATGAGAAAAAACCTTCAAGCACAGATACGTTCACTGCAGTGTTATTTATAATGAAGAAAGTTGCAAGAGCCCAAACTTTCAACATTACATGCCAAGTGAACTTGTGTGTGTGCACGCTAAGTTGCTTCAGTCATGTCTGACTCTTTGCAACCCTGTGGACTAAGGCCTCCCAGGCTCCTCTGTGCATGGGATTCTCCAAGCAAGAATACCGGAGTGGGTTGCCACGTCCTCCTCTAGGGGATCTTCCACTCAGGGATCAAACCTGGGTCTCCTGCATTGGCAGGCAGGCTCTTTACCTCTAGTGCCACCTGGGAAGCCCCAGAATGAACTTAGAGCTTTGCAAAGACTTTTTTAAAAATAAATGGATATGAACTGAAGTAGCTACAGAAGAAATGACATCTGAGATGTGCTTCAAGTAACACAGCTAGGGGTATGGAGACCAGATTAACCAGGAGCCAAGACCAGCCATGAGTCAGTGACTCCTGCAGCCTGGACCTTGGGCCCAGCTTCCTCCTGCTCTCAGTGGGGTGACACCACCTGCTCTCCAAGGTGCCGTGAGGACTCAGAGAGGTGACAGTGCTAACACAGGGGACACCCCAGGGCAGGCCTCAACGTGGCCACTGCAACAGTCCTCGCCAAGGAGGTGGCCCAACCCCCCAGCCAGAGGGCTCACCTGCTCCTTCGTCTGCGCCTTCTGGACGTAATCCCGTCCCACCTTGATGCGCGGGGTGAGGATTCCTCGGGTGAAATCGGTCACGTTGATACCCAACAGGTGGGATACTTTCTGGGCAGCTAATATTTTTCAAAGAGTAAGGAAGGAAGGGATAAAAGGTTTTAATTAAACCCAAGAGAACGAGTCCCTCTGCTCAACCTGTGAAAGGTATGGTAACTGAGTCACCGTTACCAGGACAATCAACCCAGCCCGGCCCTTCCTCCACAGGGCACAGAACAGTCGGCTCTCCCCTCAGACAGGCCAGCGGGCATGGCTCCCAACTCAGGGCCCCACAGCGGGACCTCTGCACACCCTTGGCCACGTCCTGAGTGTGAAAGAGGGTCCTGAACACAAACAGCACCGCCCTAGACACAGGGACAGAACAGGACAACTCACACGCCCACACATTAAATTCTATCGAAAGCCCCTCCGGAGCACATGTTAAGGCTAACTTAAAGTAGGGTCACTTGCCATGACCTGAGGACCAGCAATGGCCAAAGAGCTAGGGTGAGGACAGTGTTTCATGTCCTCCCAAGTCCACAGGCAAGTTGAACGACAGCAGAAATGACTGTTTTACAAACAGAGACAACTGGTCTGGTCTCAGCATAAATGAGAGAAATCCGGGGCCACAGATCATGGGTTTTCTAGCTCATTCTGACACTTACTCCGTGAAGGAGCAGCAGGGTCATGTTCACGAATGTTTTACCAAAATACGGCGTGACAGGCAGCCACACACATGCAGTAAAAAAGAAGAGTGTCTAAGATCTCTCCAAGACTCCTTCTCCTGACCCATCTAACCCAGGCCCCTACCCACATAATCAGGTGAGGGGCCCATGGGATTACCTGTGTTGTCGGGCATGGAGGCCTGGTCGCTGTTACGCTCCTTCTTGAAGACGATGTTGCCGAGCTGGAGGACCCCCGAGATGACTCGCAGCAAGCCTTGGGGTGCAATGAAAGGCAGCTCAGAACCAGGTGGGGTGTCACCCCCCTCAGAGGCCCTCGGGTAAGATAAACCATGTGGGGCACCAGGCCTTGGCCTAAAGCACATCTCCAGGGCCTCTGGTTGACCTCCGCTGGGGCAGCCTTGTGTTTAGATACAAGCTCTGTTAATGCTTCTAAGTTCAGACGTGCCTCTACCTAGGGCCCACTGTCTGTTTTTAAAAATAAAGTTTTATTGGAACACAGTCAGGCCTGTCCATGTACATGCTATTGGTGGGAGAGCAAAAGTGACCCTGACTCTAATGCTGGAGAACAGGGTACACACACCCCAGCCCCTAATCTTCCTAAAATGCAGCATCAAGGCCCCCTCACCACCCTCTAGAGAAACAGGAAGACACAGGCAAGGACACCTTGCCACACCACTGTCACTCTGGGTGTCACCAGTGCAGAAGCCCCAGCCCCTTCCACACTCGGCTCGGACAGAGCCGGAATATTCCACTTCCAGCAAATGGCAAGGACAGGAGCAGTAGACCCAGGCCCTGGGAAGTTAGGGACCTGTTCTTTGTCCTCATATGTCCCCGGGAGATATGACCAAGAAGAAATAACCCTGAACCTCAAATCTGCGGGCCCACCTCCCACCACTCGGCCTTCCTCTGGTCTCTATGGACTTCCTAATGGCCAGTGCCAACAGGAAGCGCTCCCCAGCCTCCCTGGGGAGGGCTGGCCCATACCCATCTGCTCTTCCTCTGGGATGCCCATAATCCGAAAGGCCTCCATGGTCTCCTGGAACATGTCCTTGTCCTGTTGCCCAGGAATGGTGACATGCCCATTGGACAGGAAGCGGTATTTGTTGTATGACTCCAGCAGGAGATCAGCTGTAGGGAGCAGAGGGCAAAGTTCAGTGAGGGTCAGGAGGCTCCAGTCAACCCTGTGACCTCAAAGGTGTGGGAGATGGAGAAGCACCCCAAAACACCCCAGGAATGCTGAGTCTCCCCAGCACGAGAGACGGGCACACACAGAGCCCCCTTCCCAAGAGCATCAAGGCCCAGAAGCCTGCAGCTGCACAGTGACCTGCGCAGGCTCCCTCTGGCCTGGTTCAAAACAGGGGCCAAGCCTGCAGCTGGCCCAGGAACAGAAGTCAGGCTCTCCTTGCCTGCCCCCAGGCTGAGATTTCATTTCCTCACTGCAGTGTGGCCTGACTGCAGGGGGATCCCCAAGGTGGGCCCACAACTCACACTTGAGGTGCTCCCCAGCCCCAGACAGCAGGTAGTAGAAGATGTGGAAGGTCCGCTCTTCCTTGGCTTGGCGGATGGCACGAGATTTCTCCAGAAGATCTTCAAGAACATTAAGGAACTGTGCACACTGTTGGGAAGGCAGCCTGCCACATTCCCCCATTCAAAAGCCATGGAACTTCACCAGCAGAAAACAGCAAAACAAAACAAAGGCAAACTATCCTGGCTCTGTCCCTCATGGCGTGTAGCCTGTCCAAACAGCAGCTCTCACACTTGGGAGCCTCGTCTGTGTAAAGGGCCCCCTTCTCACAAGAGAAGGGAGCTAAGAACACCTCCCCAGGCTATTAACATAAAGGAGCATCCACCCAACTCTACCCTCAGGGAACCACACTGAATGACCTTCTATAGCTCCATCCTATTCGAAGATCAATTTTGCACACATGCTCAGTTATGTCCAACTCTTTGCGACCCCGTGGACTGTAGCCCGCCAGGCTCCTCTGTCCATGGGATTCTCCAGGCAAGAATACTGGAGTGGGTTGCCATTTCCTTCTCCAGGGGATCTTTCCGACTCAGGGATGAAACTCATGTCTCCTGTATCTCCTGCATTGGTAGGCGGATTCTTTACCACTGAGCCACCTGCAAAACCCTAAGCTCAATTTTATCCCTCCTATAAAGAAAAATCAACTTATCCTGGTCCTTTCCCTGGTGCCATAGACAAGGTGTCGCAAGAGGCCGGTAAAGGGGAAACCGCAGGAATCAGGAAGCAGCCTCTTCTCCATCAAGGTCACTTCTCCCAACCCCAGAACACTCTTTACAGTTAACCACAAGGATACAAGTCTCAATGTTGGCTCCCACGATGTAGCCATTGACATCAAAGTTGATGCGGATGAACTTGCCCTGAGGAAAGACAGATGAAGAGATCAGAGCCCCATCGTCCAGCCCCTTCCCCAGTGGCACAGCCTGGAGGCAGGAAACCAAGACACTGAGCCTGCGTCTGGCAGCCAGGGACCCAGCACCCCAACCGCACAGGAACTCAGGACTCAAAAAGGCCACAGGGCTAAGCCTGAGTCAGGACCATCTCCAGGGGTGCCCAAATTCCTCCACAGAAGAGAGGAGGGAAGCAGTTATCTGGAGGCGCTCCTCCTGCTTGGTCTGACTCTGGGTTCTAACTGGCTGCGGTTACAGCAGGACAAGCAGGGGACCGGTGGGGACTCCCCGCTGCCTCGCTGTCTTCATCACCTGAGCTGAGGAAGCTCCTTACGCAGGTGTGTGACCCAGTCTACTGCCTACAACAGGCCCGGAAGCACCAAGTCTGACCCTTCTCTGCGTCAAACACTCAAACACTCAGTGGGAAGGTGCCCGTGAGCACCACCACTCACAAATCGAGAAGAGTTGTCGTTCTTGACAGTCTTGGCGTTCCCGAAGGCCTCCAGGATGGGGTTGGCCTGCAGCAGCTGCCGCTCCAGCTCACCCTGGAAAGGAACCCAGAGGCGTGGTGAGGGCCAGGCAGTGGCGCGGCTGCCAGACGTGCTCTGCCAGGCGGAGGGGAGGCGGCAGAGCTGTGTCCACACACCCCACGTGCCAGGGATGGGGGCTTCCGGACTCCAACCACACCGGCCTTGGCCTGGTCCCCAGTGTCACTCCAGAGCAACCTTTTTGCCAGATGTCTGGAAACGCTGCCTGACTTGAACTTGCTTCCTGGGCTAACCAACCAGCAGCCCTAGAAAGGGAAAGCAGGCTGCCCATCCAGCTCGGGGACCTGGTGGGACGGCCTGGATCAGCCCTGGAGGATGCACTGGGAAGCAGCACTTGAAATAAGAAAAGACACAGAGGCATCAATCCTTCCCCTGGATCGTTTCCATCCAGGACGCTGCCCTTCCTCTGCCCCCCGGACCTCTACTCCCCACCCAACAGCCCACAAAAAAATTTTCCCTTTTCATAGGACAAGGAGAGAGGGAACCAGATCTGCAAGACCCCACCTTGTCACATCTGTGTCCTAATAAACTCTGCATTTTCCCTGCTGGTCCCCTGTCCTGCTACTCCCCAAGCCCCCCCACCCCCCAAACCTGTTCCCAGCAAGTCAGGTGTCTGGGCATGGGATGAGCAAGGCCCACTTTCAGTTCTAATTATTTACTGATAACATCAATAAGCCCTACTACAGTCTCATGATACTTGGTGGTTGGCAAAAATGTCCCCTTATTTACGCCTTCTTATCCTTGGGTCCTCGTGATACTTAGAGTAGGAAATACAAGACTAGCCCCATTCCAACTAAAGTTGAGGGAAGGGGAATGAATTGCCCGAGGTCATCCAGCCATCATCCAGCAAAGCAGGTCATCGAATTCAAGGTTTCTACCTCACACCTGTCAGTTACCACACCATCTCTCGCCACGCCCCAGCCCTACCTGGGGATCTCCCTGCTATCAGGTGGGCAGGACTTTGGAAGCAGTTATCATCCTCCTGGCAGGCCAGGTAATAACTGACACTGCCTGAGGAAAAGACGGCTCTTGTTCACCTTAATACCTGGGCACTCTAGGGAGACAGCACATCACACAAGGGCCAGGTGGGGTTTTCTAATTTATCGGCAGGGCTGGAGTCAAGCCAGGACTTTCTGAGAATAAAGGCTGCCTGCCTGTAATCTGTGATGAAAGGGAGAACTGGCGGCAGGTGCTCCCCAAAGAGCCATGAGCTACAGCGTCCCAGGGACGCCTGCGGCACACAAGGCCGCTCAGGCACACCATTCTGTACATAAGTCTACAGAACACCGAGGATGCTCTGGGGTCTGGAAAGGCCACCAGCGACTGGAGGGGGCCCCACTACAGCCATCCCTGGTCAGAGATCCTCCCAGGGTTGGAGAGTCTTGATTTTGGACTGTATAGATAATGTGGAGGAGGGTCAGTGCAGCCAGGTCAAGGGGCAGAGGTCAAGCCCACAGAGCAGGCCCTACAGGAGTGCAGGGCACCAGCAGTCACAGGACATTGGCTTCCATCCCCTAGGCTCAGACGGGCTGGGAAGACAGCGAGGCAGCCCACGGATCCAGAGTTGGTTTGAGCGCTGCTCCCCCACTCACTAAAACACCTTCTCCAAGCACAGGCCAGGCGGCCAGGCTGGCCGAGCCACTCCTGTTCCCAGTCAGGTGGGAGCTTGGTCCCCACCGGAGCAGGCAGCCTGCTTAGACGCAAAGCTAAGGCCTCTGTTGGGGACACAGGCTGCTGCTGTGGAAACGTGGGGTCACCAGGCCAACCCAAGAGCGACCAGCTCGGAGTCCCGAGCTGAACTCAGCTGAACTGAATGGTGGCGGCTAACCTACAGGTTTCTCTTCATTGATGCCTAACCGGGCACAGCAGAGACCTTTATTTGTCAATGAAACCTGCATATGGTGAAATTATGAGGCACTGCTATAGGCAGCATGTGCTTGTGAGGTTTGGGATTATCTGCATGCTCTCTGAAGGGCTTCCCTGGGTGGAGTTTCTGCCAGGGGCCTCCAACTAGTACACAAAAACCAGAGGGAGGAAGAGCATCAGAGGTCGCTGTTCAGACTCCAGAAGTCCATCTGGAAAGTCCCTTCACCCAGCGCTGCTTTGCCAGCTTGCCATCTGGCCAAAGCCTGGACCCCCATAAGCTGAGGTTTGGGGTATCCGAATGGGTGTTCTTGGGATGAGCACTTGGGTCACTGCGGGGAGCAAGCTCCCCAGCGTATGCCACAACAGGCCTAGAACACAAGGCACAAACCAAGTCAAGAGTGTCTCGTGGCCTAGGTGTGTGCGCAAAATCACTGCACAGCTTCAGGCGAGGAAATCAAACAAACTGGTCAATGGCCTTTACAACTGAGGGCCTGGACGGTCGTGGGAAGCCAAGGGCAGCCTATTCGATCATTCGAGTTGAACTTGGAGCTGGGTACTGGGTGCCCATCACACAGCAGCCTGAGAACGAGGACGTGACAAGTTCGCCTCCACTCGTCACAGCTCTCACATGCTGTCCTGAGTGCTGGGGGCCTGCCTCTCCCCGCACCTGCAGATGGATCAGCCCCAGACATAACGCACGTGGGTCGGCGTCACTGCTCTGTAACTGTGGTCCCCCGTCCTGTCCCACAGGGCAGCGACACCAAGACCACCCTCTGGAGATCCAGACACATACTAGGCATTCAACCAGTAGTTGGGAAATGGATTTTCCTGCAAATCCAGAGATGGAAAACCGCAGCTAGAGAACTCCTAACCTCCCCAGGCCTGTTTTTAAAATAGGTCCCTTAAAAAAGAATGGAAAATGGGGGAAGGGGAGGGTAGAGAGAGACAGCAAAAGAAAACTTTACTCGTTTCTAAATATAACTCCTGACACCCCTTGGAAAAAGATTCAGAATGTCTGGCAAAGTCTGGCGCATGAAAAGTCACTTCTGGTTTGATTCCAGAAGACTATGCTCTTTAGAACATTCTGCAGGACACACCCCAGGTCTGCATGCAAGGAGACACACACCGCTACTTACTTACACACGCTGCACATGGCGCCCTGGGAAGTGGGGGGCGCCCAGATGGCTGTAGGGGACCCCAGTGGCACTTAGATTTCATAGGGAAGTTCAAGAGTGTGTACTTGAGAGACAGAGAGAGCACCACACGGGCATGCTTCAGACTGACCACACCCCGCTCTGGGGAAGCCCAGTGAGCAGATTCTTGGCACTGCTTCCAGCCAGTGCGGTAAGGGCCGCCCACCCCATCTGGTCCAGCACGCTGAACGTGTGGGGGTCTGGTCAGGCAGATGCTCACTCCGCTGTGCCTCGGTCAGGGCTCCGCACAGGGACTTCTGGCCCTCATGCGCATGGGAACTCTGAGCTTCTGAGAACAGCTAGGTGGTGAGACTGGTCCCCTTCCTGCCGGGGCTGTCATTGCAGAGTGCACGCGAGATCACCGTGTGTCACAACCCAGCCCCTCGTCCCAAGAGAGTCAGTGAACCGAGCCTATAAGAAGAGGTCTAGCCGCAGAGAGTGACAATGGTGTGGAGTGAAAAGCTGCTTAGAAAAAAATCGTAATTCAAGGGCACACGATGGGCAGAACACACATTCCTGGTGTACAACGTGCAGTAAACGTGCAGCTCACCTAGCGAGGACACCGCTGGGTTCGACCACAGTCCACCAAGGGGGAGAGGGGGAAAAAAAGGGAAGTGAGATGACTTTGCAGCTGCCTTTTCTCTCTTCGCTGGGGGCTGTCCACCCAGAGGCATTTCAACACCAGGGAACAGAAGCAGGGGTTCCAATGCCGGCCTGCCCGAGATCCTTCAAGTCTCCATTGACTTGAGAACCAAGCTTTGGAATCTGTCTTCCAACCTCAGAAGTGGAGGACACACAGCATGGGCTGCAAACTTCCAGCAGTCTCCAGTTTCCACAGCAACTCACAGTTAGGGCCGGTCAAGGAGGAAATGGGCTGGCTCTCACCAGACCCACTCCCAGGAAGGCCAGGACGCAGTCTCAAGGAAAGTGGGCCTGGCCTCTACTTCAGTCCCCCAAACGCCAAGCCATGGATCATTAAGCGCTCTCCCTTAGGGAAACCAGGCACGTCCGTGGGGAGGAAGACCACACTCACCTGGTCCTTCTTGCTCTTGTGTGATGAGGCCACGTGAGCCAGGTACTGAATGACTTTCTTGGTGTTCTCCGTCTTGCCAGCTCCAGACTCACCCCTGCCAGGAGAGCCAGAGTAGTTCTCAGGGGAGAAGTGGCCAAATCTTTGGTGTCTCCCCTTTCCCACTGCAGGCTCTACTGTCTCCCATTCTGTGGGTGCCAACGCGGGACACCCCTCCACCCCCGCAACAGCCCGTGGCACGAAAGGGACAGGCTAACTCTGGAATCCTCACTGGGGTCCTTTCCCATGGCCCTCCAGAGGCCTGACAAGAGTAAACTTCGGTCCACTGCCAGCCCTGGTCACTTGGCAGCCTTTGCTTCCAAAAGTCTCAGGAATCAGTTTTCAGCAGCTGTTGACTCAGGGGTCAAAGGCACTTATACATCTTTCCTTGAAACTTCACTTGAAGGAATGTTCTGTACCATTAACTTCCTCGGCAGTGGGTTGATTTATCAGCTCCTCGTTAGGTTCAGAGGACGGAGGTGAGAAGCCCAGGTAAAGAAAGCTGAGGTTCAAAGCAGGAGAATGCATTCTGGGGGCCATCAGCTCCCAACCCTGCCTTGTTGAGAAAATGCTTGCTTTTCTTCTTGGCTATAAACCCCAGCCCCACCCCCTCCTTTGAGGAAGGAGATTAAATCTTTGGCCATGAAATAAAGCTCATTCTACTGTGGGACCACTGAGTAGCAAACATTAAGCCTGTTCCTTGGGGAAGTGGGGGCTTCCCTGGTGACTCAGACAGTAAAGAATCTGCCTGCAATGCAGAAGACCCGGGTTCAATCCCTGGGTCAGGAAGATCCCCTGGAGAAGGGAATGGCAACCTAGTCCAGTATGCTTGCTTGGAGAATTCCATGGACAGAGGAGCCTGGCGGGCTACAGTCCATGGGGTCACAAAGAGACGTAACTGAGCAACTCACATTTTCACTTTTCACTTTTTGGGGAAGGGGTAGGGGATTGACTTGGGAATGGATTTCATGGACCTAGGTTTTGGTAGGAGTCCCGAAGAGTAAGAACAGAACAGAGTGACCAAGGCCCCGCCACCCAGACAGAAACACTTACGTGCACAAAATGGACTGGTCCTCTCGGTCTGAAATAAAAGAGACATGGGGTTAACCTCCAGGAGAGTAAAGCATCCCCCTCCAGTTTCTGAAGGGCTGCCCACTGCCCCCACCCCCACCTTCCAGGAGCAGAAAGCCTCAGACGCTGGCCTTGCAGGAGGATTGGGGGTTCCACACCACCAACACACGCTGATCCCCTGTCTCACTGGGAGGAGGGACATTCCCTGGTGGCAGCTGCTCCCTCCTCCAGGGGCTCAGACTGCCCGCCCTGGCTGCCCACCCAGCCCCAATTCCATCTGTCCACCTCTGAGGAAGCCAACCTCTGGAAAGCTCCCTGGAAATCTATTTTCCTGAGTGCTAAGGTGGAGGCTGCCCTGTGCATTTCTAACTTGGGGTTGTTGGAAACAAGGTCTGTGGCAGATATTTAAAAACACTGTCCCCATCCAGGTAAGAGGCACAAGTAAGACGCTGGGTGAGAGGTGGGGTCAAGGCTGGCTTTGCAGTGGGACAGCCCTGGGCTAAGATGCTGCCTCGGTGTGGCCTTCCCAGAGCCCAGCCTCCTCCCGTGATGGGGGATAAGAGTATACGTGGAAATTACACACGAGAAAGCACCAGTGTGGTGCCTGGCATGGGGAAAGTGCTCAGAATGTGAGTTCGGAGGCAGGCAGGAAAGAACAGAAGCTCTTCATAATCAGCTCCTGGCCAGTTTCTGTGACAACTGGGGTCTCCCAGCCTGGGGGTCAGGAACTCTCAGCCACTCTCCTAGCTCTGTGAGCCACTCAGCCAGCAAGGATGTAAACAATGCTCTCCCCTTGAGGGCAGGCAGAATAGTAATGTTCAGCTCTGAAAGCAAAGTTTGACAGAAATGCTTTATTTAAGATATCAGGGTTGGCCTGGCTCAGTCCTGGGTGCGCAATTTTAAGCAACAGCTAAAAATAAAACCCTTTTCTTTTCCCTTTTTATCCCATCGCATGGAACACCCCACCCACCTCCTTGAGGTCAAGTCAGCCTGAATCCAGGACCAGGCTACTAATGGACACTTGGCTGCAGTGAGGTCTGCGGTTCCCAAGTCCTGGTTTCCTTATCCATACATAAACATGCTACTAACTCCCTAACAGGATTAGTTTGAAAAACAGAAAGAATGTGCAAAGGACTCAGCCTGGAAGCCTGTGCAAGAAATGAACTCCACAGGCAGCTGCTGTCCATCTACCTCCCCATCAAGAAGTCGCCATGATGGGTGGTGCTGACTCGGTCAGGGAGGTGGAAGAACTAGCTGAGAAGTAACCAGGGTTCCAGCAGTTGTCAGCAGCCTCAGTGCTAGAGGGAAACTGACATCAGCCTTCTGGAAGAAGGCCCCCACGGGCTCGACTGCCCAGCCAGACCCTGCAGGACACGGCAGCTCGAGGCAGACTCAGGGCAGCCTGTGTGTTTGGCCTCAAGAGATGGATTTAGCTGTTGGGCACCAGCAGATACTGCACAGCAAGGTCACGTGCCTCTCCGCGAGGGGACCCTCCTGCATGCTGATCCCAGCAGCCCACTCGGCTGCACATTTCTGACAATCACCTCTTCTCCTGTCTTGGGACGGAAAAAGGGAGTCCAGCCAGGGAGGAGCAACAAGAAAGCTCGAGTCCAACACAAGCTGCAGCTGCCCCTCCAGCCCTGAGAAATATCAACAGTGCGGGGGTGGGGAGGGAACCCGGCCACTCACATGGACACAGCCCGCACCCTGCCCCCCACTGGGCAAGGGTTCAGAGCAGACCCGGAGGATGACCTTGCTTCCAGCTCTCAACTTTCCCAAAGAACAGGGCCCTTCAAGGCTGTGCAGCAGGGCCTGAGACAGACCGGGAGGGGTCCCCGATAAGGCAGCAGGGAAGGGAAGGCAGGGGGAGGGGCGGGAGGGAGGTGCTAAAGGTGGGGGAAGCCAGGGTAGAATAAGAGAATAAGGGGACTGGGGGGTGGGACGTGGCACAGAACAGAAAGAACACAGCTGTGATGGGGTCAGGCCTCCCTCCCCCACCCCCTGCTGCATCTCAGAGGCTGCCCAGCAGCTAGCGTGTTCAGTCCCGCTCCCTGGCAGCAGGCAAGAATGTACCTGCGCGGCACGGCAAGTCTGCAGGCAGTGGCGGCTGAGGCTACCATAAAAGGAAACATTCCCATCCCTTCCAGAGGAGCCGTTTTCCCAGGGCTGTCCGGGCCTGGTCCCTGGGACGGCTGGAATTCCTCTGATTGTGTGAGGGGGAGTCAGATGCTGAAAGGCTGAACAACAGGAAGCAAAGGCCCCAGACACACACGTGTGGGCACACACACACAGTCACACTGTGCACACAGACCCACACGCACACACACAGGGTTGTGGACAAGTTGCATGTGGACATGCATACACATGAATGCAGAGAGCAGACGTGCCTGGGCACATGCGCAGAGCCATGAGTGCGCACACAGGCACATGTACACCTGTGGGTGCACACACACAGATAGACACTTACACAGAGGCCTGCACACACTTCACATCCCACTTCCAGAACCAAATACTTCGTGTAAGCTTCATCCACTCCACCATCTCCAGCTCTCCCTGCTCTCTGACTTTTCACCTCCAACTCCTGAAGCCAAGGTACCACTGCCAACCCAGCCTAAAAGGAAACCCTCCAACCCTTGAATTTTACACTTAAAAGAAACCTTAATTTGCTTCACCAGAACATTGGCTGAGGCAAATACTTTTGCAGAGGAAACCTGACAGGAGGCGTTTCTGATTTCCTCAACTCTTGCCCCAACCACTGGGTGTCCCTAAATCCACCTGCCCACATCCCCCAGAACCTGTCGATTTCTCTCTTTTTACAGAAGGTTGGGTTGGCACCTCTTAGGAGGCAGGCACTGCCCCTGGTCTGCACAAGCCTGTCTCACCGCATTTGGCTCTGTTCCTGCGCTCAGAAGCATCTCTTCTGGGTAGGGCTATTGTTTTTGTTTAGTCGCTCAGTCATGCCCAACTCTTTGCAACTCCATGGACCATAGCCCACCAGGCTCCTCTGTCCGTGGGATTTTCCAGGCAAGAATACTGGAGTGTGTTGCCATTTCCTTCTCCAGGGGATCTTCCTGAGCCAAGGATCAAACCCAGGGCTCCTGCATTGGCAGACAGATTCTTTACTGCTGAGCCACCAGGGGTCAGGCAGGAGATGGGGGAGGCTGGAGGGAATTCTCAGCGACTCTCCTCTGGCTCAGTTTACTGTGCTGGGGCCCCAGTGCATTCCGGCCAGAACTCTCCTTAACACACACTCCATAAGCTCTCCCCATACGGTCCTCTCTAGGGACACGGACCCTTGAGAGTCCAGCCCACTCCATTGTTTGCTCAAGTCCTTATTTGAGCCTGTGTGGAATGAAGGGTTATTTGAAAACACCCTTCCTTCCTCCACTATAGAGGAGACAGACAGACAGACAGATAGGAATCTGACAGCCCAGAACCAGGGAAGTGCACCCACCAGAGAAAATCCAGTTCTGGGAAACAGGCTCCCATAGGATGAAGACAGTAGCCTGACTTAGGGCCCCTGAACCTCTCCTGCCCTGGTCCTGCTTCGGCAGGGACAGGGTAGAGACAGGAACACGAATCTCTGCAGTGATTTTCAACTCTTTTAAAAGCCGCAGCAGGGACTTCCCTGGTGGTCAAGTGGTTGAGACTCTGCCTTCCAATGCAGGGGTTTCTGGTTCAATCCCTGGTCAGGGAGTTAGGATCTCACATAGCAAAAAACCAAAATGTTGAAACAATATTGTAACAAATTCAATACAGACTTTAAAAGCAGCAGCAGCCTTTCCTCAGGAAAAAATCTTCCTGAGTCCCCCATATGAAGCTACTGCTAAGTCACTTCAGTCGTGTCTGACTCTGTGCGACCCCGTAGACAGCAGCCCACCAACCTTCCCTGTCCCTCGGATTCTCCAGGCAAGAACACTGGAGTGGGTTGCCATTTCCTTCTCCAACACATGAAATTGAAAAGTGAAAGTGAAGTCGCTCAGTCGTGTCCGACCCTCAGCGACCCCATGGACTGCAGCCTTCCAGGCTCCTCCATCCATGGGATTTTCCAGGCAAGAGTACTGGAAAAGTAGGAGATAAAAACCATAGCTGCTTGGGAGGTGGAGACAGGGTTCCTGGGAACACACTTTACAACTACTGGTCCATGTGTCTGGAGCCATGGGGGAGAGAATAAAGCCGCTGGCTTGGTGCCCTAGAGCCCAGGGCAGCACCCTCGTTCTGCACGTCCCCACAGGATGCCTGGCCCCTCAGCCTCCGGGCAATGCAAGGGCAGGGTTCCCTGGCAGCGCCGCTCTAAGGATCAAATGAGGCGGGTGCCTAAAGCCCAAGACACAGGGCAGGGTTTGGAGACTGACCAGAATGACCCCAGCTCTCTGCACCTTCCAGCTCTCCCAAATGCATGGCCTCCTCACAACGACAATGAGAAAGGTTTTAAGTTACATATCCAGTGATGAGGCCATTCCCTCCCTGGATTTTATTTTAAACCCCAAATGCCCTGAGGCCTTTTGGAGCAGATTTTGATGTCCACATGGACAGGTGTTTCCAGCCAGCTCAGGAGGCCCCATCGCAGGTTGTGGAGAGGGGCGGGGGGGAGCCCCAGCCACAGGTATTTCAGGCCAGGTATAGGCTTTACAGGCTTCTGTGAGGGGCCTTCTCGCTCACTTCCTCTGAGAGAGGAGCTGCAGATTCTTGTCCATAAAAGGCCATGCGGCTCGCTCAGCCGTGATGTGACATCAGCCCCGACAGGAAGTATGGGAGGAAGGGAACAGGTCTGTTTCACCCACTGCGGCTGCCCAGGACTGACTCATTGGACGCTCACTCAGATAACGGCTGCTGGTCTTCCGCAGGGCTTCCCTCTGGGGGCACCTGGAACAGGGTTCTGCCTACAGGACCCGTCTTCAGATCAACCGGGTTTTTCTCCAGAACGGACTGAGATGTGGATACAGCCCAAGCAAAAATGAATTCACAGGGCAGTTGCAGCTTTGACAGCCCACCTGAATGGGTGAGAGATGGCACAACCAGTGGGCCTGCGACTGTCCACACCAAGGCGGCTGTTTTTTTTGCTAAAACTGCACAGCAGACCCCCAGGTCACCCGCTGTCAGACCCCTGCTCGGTGTTGCCTGGGACAGAAGCCTCGAGCTGCGGGGACAAATTCCAGGGCTGCAGGTTACTTCTCCTGAGACCCTCTCAGAGACAGCACTTTGGTCCCAGTGGGCGAAAACACCAGGCACTTTGCCGGGTGTAAAATGTGGAGAGACTTGTGGGTTTGAGCTCAGATGTGGGGGCTGGGAAGGTTCTAGACAACAGGTGGTCCCATCAACTGCATCTAGAAGTCAGGACACCAAGTCCTGAGAAACCCAATGACTTGGTCAAAGCATATAAGCTGGACCAAGAAGCCAGGCCTCCAGATTCTTCCCCACACTACTCCCATAGGCCAGGGCCTCAGGGCTGCACGTGACATGCTATTCCCACTCACGAAGGGTCACGCCAGCCTTGCAAGCTGTCTGCTACTTTTTCCAAAGCCAGCCCAAGTCATGAGCTTGGGTTATTTAAGTGCATGGGAAGCAATCAGAGGTGAGGAAGAGAGGGGGCAAAATAATGCCTCCTGTTAGCGGGTTGCTGCCAAGCCTCGGCGGCCTTGTGTCACGGCACCCAGGGGAACCTACCAGCACCCCAATGCAGTCAGTGAGTGAGGAGAAAAACCCACTGGTGGCTCCCAAGCACATGGTGGTGTCACCAGCCGTGTTCTCTTCAGGAACAAAGGTGGGCCCAGACCAAGCAGACACTCGAAGCCAGAGAACCCCACTCGGTGCTTCTGCCCACGTTCTCCCCCTGTAGGGTCAGGGTGTGAACTCTGCAGAGGCCCAGTCCCCAGGCACAGGAGCCAGAGGTCTGGTAGGCCTACCCCACTAGCACCCCTGACAATTAGAAAGAAACTCAAGGGACTTCTCTTGAATTCTGTTAGGAGGCCCCAGATAAGCCCCTCTTGGTCAAAATGCTTCTGGTGGCTCACGCAGGTAAGCTCCTTGTGCACAGGTAAACCTGCCAAAACCACTGCTTCTGGCAGACAGGGCTAGGAGCAAGAACTTCTCAGAGTGGGGCTGCTGCTGAGGCAGCTCTCATGGGTCTGCTAGGATGGAGGGAGACTCAAAAGCCACATGTGGGTATAGATGGCCCACAGCAAAGGTCATGAGGACATCTGGAGAGACCTAACAACCCCTGAGGCCAGTTTTACCCTCTGAAATAACCCCTCATGGAAAAGGAAAGACAGGCAGGACTCCTGGACAGAGTGCACTAAGCCACAGGTCACAGCTCTGCAGCAGAGAGCACAGGCGGCAAAGACAAAGGGACACAAACAGGGAATGAGATGGACACCACCAGGCAAGCTCAGGACAAACCTGGCTTCAAGTTGGAGCACAAACAGCCCTCCCAGGAGACAGCGGGCTTTGCGAATGTCCCAATGATGGGTTCAGTCCAACTTAGAGAACCAGGAACACCAATGCTAAGGAGACAAACTGCAGTGGCACGTGAAGATGCGCCCAGCAGAAGCCAGGGGATCCAATGTCTCGAGAAGGACAATCAAATGAAATAAAAGATGAGCTTGGGACTGTGGGTCCAGTATTTGCCCCCACAACATAGCTTCTGTTCTTGGCTTTCAGATTAGAGGTCTGCCCTATTGTGTTTGCAGTCCATCTTGGGTTAGAGAGACTCTAACCCAATAAGAGTCTTCAATAAGAGTCAGGAAGTCCAGTTGGAATGACACCCCGAGCCCCAATCAGCACCACCTGTCTGCCAGAAGCACAGAGTTATTACAAAGGTCGACACTGGGCCATTAGCCTTGGTCAAGACTAGAGGAATTTTACAGAAGCCACTGATGTTATCCTAAGTTTTACGCCTGCAGACTCTCAGCTCCCTTATCTCTTTAGTTTGGAGGAATTTATCTTGTTCTCCTCTGATAGCTTAATTCCAGAAATCAGGCAAGCAAAGGAAAGCAATCCTTTCCTCCAAGCGCACCAGTGTCCAGCCCTGACATATCGGGACACACTCTCTTGAGGTCTCCAGCCAAGAACTTGAGAAAACAGGAAAAACAAGCCTGTAGGCAGCAGAGAGGTTAAAAGCACAAAGCAGCTTAGCCTTTAGAGACGTTGCAGGTGAGTTTTTGTTGTTTGCATGTTGCGGGGAGGGAGATGTGAAGTAACAGAGACATGGGGCCAAGTTCTCGGCCACCCGCAAAGTTTCAGGTTCCGAGAGGTCACTTCTTTCTTCTCTCCCACTTCAGTCAGCCCAAAGCAAAGCAAAGCCGGCCTGCTGGGTTGAATCAAAAACAAAACAAAAAAAGCAAGCCAAGAGCTGAATCCTTGAAAAGGACTCATTAACCACAGATTCCTCTTCTAAAAAGAACATTTTATAGAAATGAGACTGACAGGCGTGACCACATTGTAAGTAGGCAGCCTCATTTCAGGAGCTGACTTTCCTTCCCGGGGGGCCTCACCAAGCATCCTCTACGCGGGGGCTCTGGTGTTGGGGTGGCAGGCCCAGGGCTGCCTGTCACGATGCCCCTCTGGTAGCCCACCAGCACATAAACAGAGGACTGCTCCAGAGCCAGGGAGGAACTGTCTCTCGTGTGCACGACACCCTCCGGAAGACCCACCCTCGAGGCCTCATCAACCCCAAGGCCCAAGGACCAGACCAGACAAGCCGGGGGCTGCATCTGCCAGCACACGCCTGTGTATCACGTGGTGACTGCGGGGATGGCAGCTAGATGAGCCACTTCCTGTCCATGTCGGTACCCAGAGCCTGGCCTCTCGGAGGAGGCTCACCGAGGAGACTTTAAGAAGCCACCTGAGGAAGCGTTTGCTTATCACCTTCTTCAAGCAAGTGGGAGAGTGTGTGATGAGCAGTTCTTGCAGAAGGCAGGGACTGTTCATTCAAGACATTGCATCTCCAGGCCCCACTGCTACCTTCTATTGGACATTCGTCACAGGACACAGCCTCTCGTTCGATCCTTGGAGTAACCCTGCCAGTTCCTTTATCCAGTCAAGAGGCAGACGAGAAAATGAAGGCCCAGAGTTGACCCCGATCGGTCAGGACACAACAGGGCCAGACTCCAACTAGCCCAAACCCCGTGCTCTCTTCTCCACACACTTTCTGCTCACAAGGCAAGTCTCTCCTTCAAGCTAAGGCCCAGAGAGACCCAGCAGATTAGACTCCTCTGATGATCTGCTCCAGAAGCGCCGTGTCATCTGTCAAAGCTGGACCCCCCCACCCTCCTGCTGTGGTGTATCTGCCTGCCTCTCAGGCCCCCAACCCCAGCAGGGTTGCATCCAGCACAGCCGGCTGGCAGGAGTGACAGTGGGGTGGCAGGGGCGACAGAGTGCGGCCCTAGGGTAAGCCGCTGCCTCCAGGCCTCCCTGCAGACAGCGGGGCCTTTGTGTGCAGCCGGCTGGCGGGGCTCCCTGGCAGGGCCCGAGCCTCCTGGCCGGCACATTCCTGCCTAAGTAGAATCGTCATATCTGCAGCTTCCTCGGCTGCCTGTCCTGTGAGTCTGCTTTATGCAGGGACTGTTGAAGCACTTCCGACACAGCACCTCTGGAAGACCTTAGAGGGTGGACAGCTCCATGGGAACAACAGTCGCCAAGGCTGGGTGAAGGCAGAAAGAGGGCCCTAACCCACCAAGCCAACAGAGAGCATCCCTCCAACTCCAGCCAGGGAGGAGGACAAGTGGTGAGCCCTGGAGGAGGGGTACCAGGGTGGGAGTGGGAGAACTGGCTTCTGGGGCTGGCTCTCTGGGGGCCTTTGGACAGTCAGTTAACATTTCTGGGCCTGTCTTTCTACCTGTGAGGCAGGAGGACTGTCCTCAAATGTGAAGAGAATGATCAAATTCTACCCTTCTTTGCTTACCTAGAAAGGTTACTCAAGCACCGAGAGGCAGGTGGACACTCACCCAGCCCTTGGTGACCAACCACCCTAGGGCAGCCTCCACTGAGGAGCAGAGGTGGGACTAACGTGGAGCAAAGGGTTAAATAGTTCTCGGATGAGTTCAGGTTTGGAATGCGAGCAGACCCTGCTGTCCGAGCTCATTAGAACACCAGAGTCACCAAAAGTGAACCAAACCTGGTATTCTAACTCATTAACAGAGAAGGGAGTCCTTTTCTTCTCCTCCTGGGGGAGATAACTGAGCTCTAATTCTTTAACTGGCTGGGTCTCCAGTGAAAACACAGGCAGTCTTTCCCACAGAGGGAGACTCCCAAATTCCCCCCAGGGCAGCCCCTGGTACCCTGTCCCCCAGAGCTGATATACGCCTTCAGTCTTCTCATCCTTCCGGCCTCAGATCATTCAAAACCTTCCGCTTTTTACAGAATCCTTAGGAACGCGTCAACCACAGGTAGGAAGACCCAGTAATGCCCAGGACAACAAATTAACCCAATGGGAAAGCCAAGGTTGGGAGGGTGAACCTACCAAGTCACCACAACTTTAATTAAACCCAAGGCTGAGGATTAAAACAAACAAAACTGGGCCAGGCACACCTGGGCAGTGCCATAACCATTTATTGACACATACCTGCCAGCCTTTCCACAGGATCTGACCTCCACGGGGAGTTCCGCGGTGACTTTCTGACCACCCCAGGCCCCAGCGGCAACATCTTCTAAACTCTCAAGACACCTGACACTTGCTGCAGTCGTGCTGACAGCAGGTATAGGTGGCATCTCATCCTGTTATCCAGCTTCGCCCACAGATCTCTGTGTACAAACATGTCAGTCTCTCTGCCCAGACTGCCAGCACTTCGAGTGCCAGGATAATGTACTCAAGTATTCTGGCACTTTCCATCTCCTACCTCCATAGCCTAATCTTGAGTACCATGTGCCGCCATGCCTCATCTTGTGCCCAAGGCAGACTGCACTAATCTACCCCAGCATTCTCTGGCACTGAGTCTCAGAGCCTTGCCAACACAGGGCTAGGCAAGGCACTACTGATTGATCGGAGCTGACACTTGGAACAAAATCCATCTGCAATACTTAGTCCAAAAGTTCTGAAGTAAGTGGGGGCAATTTTGCGCCCCCAGGGAACATTCAATAGTTATGTCTGGGGGCATTTTTGATTGTCACAACTGGAGAGGGAGGGTGCTATTGGCATCGAGTGGGCAGAAGCCAGGATGCTGCTAAGCATCCCATAATACTCAGGATAAGTCCCACCCCCACCCAGCCTGCAACAACAGAGTATCCAGCCCAAATGTCAGTGGTGCCAGTTTGAGAAACTCTGGCTTAGTCTAACAAATAGATAGAAAAACCATATAATTTATCATCCAAACTGGGGTGCTTCTGAAAGTAAGACAGCAGTGTCAATACTAACTGCAAGACAGCAGCAGGCATAAATCAGGCCTACAGGCAGACCAGAGCATTTAAGAGATGAAAGGCAAGGGAGGTCCCTAGGAGAAGTCAAAGAGCTCCACTCATAAAAGTCCCCAGACAAAGCCACCAACTCCCCTATTTGGCAGAATAAATGCCAGTATGTCATAAGCCACAGCCAGCTGAGGGACGAAATCTTTTTCTAGTTCTCATTTAAAGAAAAAGCAGAAAAGGAACTGTCTGGCTGTGCCTTTTAGGATGTGTGTGTCAGAGAACAGACTTGTGTTTCTCAAAGCCAGGGGGGCTGCGTGTATTAAGTTAAACACTCTCTCCAAAAGAGAGAAGCTGATTCTAACAACCTGAGGACCCCAATGCTCCACTGTTATTACCTGACTTAGGGCAAGAACCAAAAGACTCCTCCTGGGAACTTTCTTTATTGGTGAGCCATCTTGTCATAAAAGGGCAACTTCTGTTAATTAACTTCCTCCCTATTGTCTCAAGAACAAGAAATCTGTTGCCGATTGCTTTGCTGGTCAACTGTGTGAAACGAGAGGGAACTTGGAAATGTCCCTGGTTAACATGGGGGCTGAAGAGCTGCACCGAGTCCAGCATGAGGCACAGAGTGGGTGAAAACTTCTCAGTCTGAGGTTCAGAAAATACATGGACCCAGCACCTACACAGATCACTAAAGAGAAGCACTAAGACCCTAGGTTCCTCATGCCTGCAGATGTATTTCCTATCCCTGTTCTCCAAAAGATGAAAACACCCACCCATTTGCCCTCATAATTTGAGGCAGCTCCTTGGTTCCTGTCAAGGCCATTCCATTACAGCCAAGACTTCCTGCTCAACACAAAGGAAAGCTCCAGTCCTCTGCAAGTTCCCTTTTCCTTTTTTCCCCAGCTGCTTCCAACCTGTAGAGCTGACTTTTGTCCCTCAAAATTATCACAGTTGAACACATAACTTGGGCAAATCTCTTTAGGAAGAAGTCCTACAGGTTGTTAAAAAAAAAGGCTAGCAGTCTAATTTCAGAAATTCCAATTCCTGGAGCCATGCTATAGTATATCACTACGTTATTCTTATCATAATGGCTTGACGAGAAGTGAAAAAGCCCACTTGCTAGAAAAAAAACCTTTTGGGTTCAGGATCCAGGTATGGGAACATGCTCTAACTCAGCAATGCAGAGCTCAAGAAGACTCCAGCCTGCATGAGGCCAATTATAAGAGCCAGGAGAAAACTGACTCATAACCTCTGGAGACAGACTCGGGCTCTTCTGGAATCCCACAAAATGTTCTCCCATCAGACTCTTCTAGTTAGCACTCTGAAACCAATATCCTACTTTAAAACTAAAAGGCTGGCTTCCTCAAGGAATTTCGATAGACGTGAACATGAGCCAAAGGGGAGGTCAAACTTGTACATCCTACCTAATTCACCAAGTTTGGTGATGAAACACCTTCCACAGCACTGTGTGGATGGTACAAGACAGACCCACATGTTGCCATTTTAAACCACTAAACCAGGGATAAAATTAACGCAAGACTCATCACCACCACTGCCTAGATTGACTATTAAGATTAAAGAAAAAATAAAAACAGGATGCCCATGTAATAAGTAAGACATGAAAAACCACTATCAGTATAAGATATAAGAATGTAACCCTATGCTAAGTAGTTGGCTAAGCTCTGAGAATATAAAGGCAACATGGGCCTGGTCCACACCTAAGTCAAAGTATTACCAGGGTTAGCCCAGACATCCTCCCTAGCTGGCAGTAATACTTCAGTCACGTCTTTAACAAGAGTAGAGACTTGCCAGCTATTGCAAGGCAGATGGAACAGCCATGGTGGTGTGAAGCAGAAAGGCCTATTGGAGAAATATAAGGAGTTCCATGCAACCAGGAAGTTGGAGAGGTAGGCAGCAGGCCAATTAAAAAAGGGACAGTGTAAGATGAATCAGGTTCCAGGCTTGGGTGATCGGGTGGATGGAGAAATGGCATCTAGGAGCAGTGGGCTGGCGGCAATCAGCTAATAGAGCTGGTCCTCAGCAGGAAAGTGATGGCAAAGCCACTGAAGCAGGTGGGGCCATGGTCCAGAGGATGAGACCTTGAGAAGCAACAGGTGTTAATAGGGGAGAAGACGTGAATGGGGCCGTAAGATTAGGGAACCATAAAATCGCCGGAAGGAAGGGCTTTCAAAAGGAAGTGGTCAAGACTGTCCAATCCTAGGAGAGGTTAAGTAAGATAAGAAGCCAGAGCTCCACAGAAGGGAGGATGGGCTTTACCAGACAGTCTGGGAGGGCAGCAGATGACATGCAGGGGCAGGAGTATGGCTGAGAAGTGCTGAATGGGGGCACTGAGCGTGGATACTTCCCCTAAAGAGTTTCACTGTGATGGAGGAGGGCAGAGACAACCTACAGAGGGCACAGAATCCAGGAGAGACTTTGTCTGTTTTTTTTAAAAGACGTAATAACTCACACATGTTTCCAGACTGTGGAGAAGAGAGGAAGAGGTTAAAATCATGGAGGAAAGGGAATAACAGGTAGAAAAGGCGGCCTGGAAGTCAGAGAACTGGCACAGGAGCTCTTGATCAGAATGAGAAATTGGGAAAATAATTAGGAAATGCACTTTTTTTTAAAGCTTCTACACTATCAACATATAAACATCTCCTTTGACAGCCACCAGTCTTGGCTCTCATGCAGTGGCTTACAGACCTCGATGCACAGCCCCCTCACCAGCACCAGTGATTACCAATCCACAGGATCACCAGGGCTTTGAACATGAAGGAGCACCTGCAAAGTTGCTGACGAGGCTGCAGGTAAAGACAGACCCTTGGAAGGCTGAGGGACTCACCTTGCATCATACTCCTATAGGCGGTGTCTGTGATAGCGTAAATGTGGGGGGGCATCTCATGCCTCTTCTTGCCCTTGTACATTTCCACGATCTCTTCGGAATAGATGGGCAGGTTCTTATAAGGGTTGATGACCACACAGAACAGGCCTGAATAGGTCTGAAAAGAGTGACAAACGGGAATGGGTTAAGAAGTTTGACTCTCAATGTCATGGAAATCCTGTAGCAAAATGTCTGCTGCCTCCAAGGATCCCAAGTCAGCCTGATGTGAAAGCACCTCCTGGAGCCCCTGGTTTTCCAGGTCCTGCTCCAGCAGACCTGCTGAGGCATGGGGGCATCACCAACATTTCTGCTTTTTCAGTGGGGGGCCTCCCTTGACTGCAAGACTGCTGCCAGCTGTGCGCATCAACAAGCATGTGCTTTGGGCAAGATACGGGGCAAGCTTCATGGACAGTAGGAGTCCAGTTGTGAAACTGAGATGTAAGGACAATAAGAGATGTGTTTGCCTTCGTGAGAGACGCACAAAGGGAAAAGGATGCAGCTGCAGCAAGCCAACTGTGTGAAGATACAAATTATTCTATCCTGAGGGACTTTCCAAGATATTTAAGCCAAAACTTTTCCAGCATTGGGAAAGACTCATTATGTTCCTCAACCATATAGATCCTTTGTGGGAGAGTAGATCACAGACAGATAACCCCTCCCTGGAATCTTCCAGAGACAATAACATGAAGATCTCTTAAAAAAAAAAAAAAGACCACTATCCTGTCCCCCATGAACTTTCTCCAAGACTCAGGTCTCCGCTGAAGGGGAACTCAATTCATCAGCACTCACAGTGAGACTCCTGGGAACACACCTGACACCCCAAGTCTGAGTTCACCAGGTTAGATCAGACCCCAGAGTCAAATCCCAACAAGGGCAAGTTTCTTAACTGCCCCCTCCCCATTTCTCAATCTGTAAAATGGGCACAGGCAGGCTAGTTGATCCTCATTGAGTGAGGGGCTCAGAGTAGTTCAGGAAAGCAGTTTCCAGCAGCAACAGTCTAGGCAGACCTGCCTTTCTTTGGTGTCTTCTTTTTCTAATAATTTCCCTGCTATTTTCTTTTTCTTCCAAGATCCCCCTCCCCCTCCCTGCAACACACCAAAAAAAGACAGACTCCTAATACCTGGATAAGACTCCCAAGACCACCTAGGGGACATGGGTACTCACTGAGGGACACAGCTCTCTTTAGGCAGCTGGAGCAACACAAGCACCTTCTCCCAAGAAAAACAGGCCAGAGGCCCCAAAGAAGCCAGGCAAAGCGAGACCCACAAGCCATGACTCACGCACACCTGCAGCCCCCGACTCTGCTGAGTGACAGCTGAAGACCACGGGGCAGGTTCCTGGCAGAGTTGGAAACAGACCCAGGTCCCACGACCCCCCTCCCCACCCCCAGCCAGTGCAGACCTCCTTGGCTGTGGAGGGCGACTCTCCAAGGGCCTCCCATCTTTTTGTTTCCCTCTCTACAAGTGCCCTTGACCCTCATTGTCCACAGTGTTGCCTCTGGATCCAACAGCAGCCCACATCTGAGGGGCTGTGTCAGTCCAGTCCCTTCCACCCCTGCCCTCTCCAGTCTCGCCAAAAATGAAGGTGGATCTTGTAGCCAAATCCAAACACAGGATCTACATGGGAACTGATCGTGAGGACAAAGCTCCTTCCCAGCACTGGCCAAGGGCTACAGGTCTTGAACTTTCCAAGCAGCAGTTAGGCTGAAAGCAGAACTCCAGAGGGACCCACCAACCACGCAATGGCCCGCATGCAAAACAGCAGCTGAGCTTGGGACATGAACAAGTGTGTTTGGCTGCCTCTTCTGCTTGGAGGAGGGGATGCAAGGCCCTTAATTTCCTTTCTTCCTGGGATAATCAGTCAATTGTTTTCCCTCCAACTACTCTTTTCAGGAGGGACCAGGAAAGCTCTAAAGTAAAGCCGTCTGCACGTGGTATCAGCAAGCTCTGGCTCGCTACTACGAGAAGACAGGAGTGCCTTGGGTAACCTCTGGTTTTCCCTCCACTACTGTCGGGTGGGGGCGAGATGGCAGACCAGGCAGCAGCGAAGTCATCCCAGGAGCTCAGAAACAAGTGTGCTTTGTTCCTGGGGTTTGAGAAAACCCACACTCTAGGAAATCCAGCCTGATGAAAGTGAAGGACACGTGGCCACACATTTAGGGCGCGCAGTGGGGCCAGATGTTTGGAAACAGCTGGTGGTGACAGCAGAAGGAGCCTGGGGTTTACTAAGACAAGTCGTTCTGACAGCTGGGTGGGCAGATGGTCCTGAGAGGAGTTCAAGAGGACCTCAAAATTCTCTGAGCTAATCCCATCAAATCAGTAGACTATCAAACTAAGCCCCATGGAATGAGTGCCACAGCTCAGGTGGGAGGCAAGGGGCTGTACCTCGAGCCCATGGCGCTGGAAGCCCGTGGAGGCACAGACATTGAGCAAGTGGCTCTGTTTCCACCCAGCCACGCCAGGGAGCTGCTCCATTCACAGGCCACAGAGGCTCTTTGTGCCCGACCGCCCCCTGTCCCCAGGCCTCCCCCCACTGAAGAAACAGACAGAGCAGCTGTGGCGCAGAATTACCCCACGCCGCCCACAAGGCCAGGCAAACACACCACACAAAGGCTCCCAGGGTTGCAATTTGGAACCTCATGTGCAGGGGGCGAGGGGGCCTGTGAATGAGGTGGCGCCCCCTTGCCCAGGCAGCCCCACCAAGCAGCTTTGATCTTCCCGAAGCCCTGCACCTGCTGGGGTCTCCATTAGGGCAAATGCATAGTCAGCTTCCTTCTGGTGAGGATGCTGAGAAAGAGGCCAGCCAGACGGAGGCACGAGGGTCTGTGCCTGGGGAAGGCCAGCAAAGATGCAAAAACAGGAGTTAATGCCTGATGCCTCCAGCTGAAGAGTTTCAGAAAAAAGGCTCAGATTCTACCCCTGAGCTTATAGGCGTGGGTCCATGCCTGCCTAGAGAGCAAAACACATGTTCTGGGAGATGAAGCAACTAACACACTTTCATAACTAATATTCCCATTTGCAGTATGCTGATAGGCAAGTGCAGGCCATCAATTTGTTTCATACTCAGCGGTTCTCTAACAGGACCCAAGCTTAACTGCGACACGTACAAAAGGCCGAGCAGAGGGTCAGAGTTACCTTCACCTACAACAAATGGCAGCAGCTACAGAGCCCAAGCCTGAATGAGCCCAGGATTGGCTGGTGTGTTACAATGTTCTCACAACTCCTTGTAGATGGGCAAGTGAGGCCCCACGTAGCCATGTCAAATGTTCAGGGAGGGCCAAGATGCGAACCAGGTGCTGGAGGCTCCAACTCGCATGACCTGAATCACTCTGCTTTACTGAGCAGGACCATTTCTTAGAGGCCAGCAGAGTGGTTCTAACATAAATCATCAAGGATACCAAGGGAAGAGTCCCCTGCCCAGACAACAGCACTTACTCCCATCTCCCATCCACAGACAAGCAATGCTTCCTTAAGGCCGTTTGTTTTTCTGCAAGTCACTAATTCTGAATTTCAATATTAATACCCCAAGAGAAGGGGGCTTTTAATTTGGTCCATACAATATTTTCATCAAGAACTCCTGATTTCCAATCTCAGGCCTGCCAACACCTGGCTGTGTGTGTAAATCCCTTGCCCTCTCTGGGCCTCAATCCTTCCCACTTGTCATATTACATATTAGAAAGCTGGGTGAAGCTGGTCCATTAAGGACTTTTCCACTTAGATAGGTCAAAGTATCTCCTTATCCTACCAACTGCGAACACCACCCACTCATGTAGATGAGTCCTGGAACCACCTACACGTGTAGAGCCCCGCCCACTTATTTAGATATGTCCTGGGACCGCCCACCTTGTAGAGCCCCGCCCATTTATGTAGATGAGTCCTGGGACCGCCTACCCACACAGAGCCCCGCCCACTTACGTAGATGAGTCCTGAGTAGTAGCGCTCCTTGAGGTTGTGCAGCACCGAGGCTTCGTTGAGGCACGTGAGCTCCGCCATGTCTTCCACCTTAGAGAACTTGGGTGGATTCATCTTCTGGATATCATCCTTGTTCACCTTCACCTTCTTCCCGTTCTCCACCAGCTCCACAATGGCCTCCTCACCCATCTCTTCCTTGAGGCTGGCGGGCTCAAAGCCACTCTTGTCAGAAGGCACCCATACCAGCTTCTTGGCAGCCCAGTCGGCCTGGGCCAGGGGGTTATTGATGAAGTTTTTATCCACATAGAGATATTTATCGGCAGCTTGCTGCGCCATGGTGACTTACAGCCAGGACCTAAGGGAGAAAAAAAGATAAAAGATTAGCTATACACCACACCAGCTACATAAAGATCACTTATCTCATATCTTTGTAAATTGTACAGCATTATAATAAGTAAATTATAGATAACCAGGTTGTACAATTTGTCAAAATTTTATCACTCTCTCTTTGCAGGAGAAAGATGTACGTTGCTGAAGAAAAAAATGATCAAGGATTCTGTAAGGAATTAATGGTAAGATGTATCCTATGGTAAATGTATAATCAAATCTATAAACAACAATTGTGCCAAATGATGAGCATAATAAGAATCTCGGACAGATGTAATTATAGTCACACTAGGCTACACCCACTAAGGCCAGGAAAGTGACCACACAGTTTAAGAAGACTTCCAACAACAACAGATTTCTAGTTAGCCCAAAACAGGCAACTGACTACAAGTGCAAAGTGTAAGTCTCCAGTTTAAAAAACCTTCTTATTTCATGGAGTCAACCAAGAGAAGAAAACATACCACCAGTATGTTGCCAACAGATTTTAATTCCACTGCCCCAAGAAATCAGGTGAAAAGGAAAGAAGTCAGGCTCCAGGAAACGTGGAGAGTAAGTAGTGACTACTTCCCTTTTGGGGCCTAATGTGAAAACATAACCCTCACAATTCATAGCTCAGGAGAACTTAAGCCCATGTGTGTTTGCTTTTTCTGAAGCTCATTTGCAAAACAAAGATGATAAAATAAGAACCCCTCACATCTGAGTGGTTTTATAGTTTATGAAATACTATCACACACACTTCTCTATCTCAGAAGATCCTCATTCTAACAACTCTGTAAGGTGGGTAAGGTAAGTGTTATTATCCCATTTTACAGATGAGGAAACAGAAGCTCTGGAGGTAAGGGGCTTTGTCCAAAGTTACCTAGGAAGGACTCATGCTCCCTGCTCTAACTCCCGCTTCCCACTGCCTAACCACAGTATTTATTCCTGCTCAGAGGCTCAGCTGGGATCAGCTGGGAGGACAGCTGTTTTGAGTGAATCAAAAGCAGGACTTAGATGCCCTGATCTAGAACAGAGCCAGCCAGAACCACCAGAGGAATAGCCCAGAAGCTCACTGCCTAGCTTACAACACAGAAAGGTTTTTCCCTTGTGAGATCAAGGCCCCCTCCCCAGGTCCAGGAAGCCAGGAGGACCCCAGATCCACATCTAGAGTCACAGAGTCTTTCATGCTTCCAGGTCCCAGCAGGAACTGCGATGCCAGGGACGCTTGGAGTGGAGAGAACAAAAGGAAAAGTCTGGGCCATCCAGGCCTTCTTATCTGGGCTCATTAAATGGTTTCCAGATCAAGGCTGAGGGGCTCCCTTGGACTCACTCCAGGAGAGGCTGTCTTCCAGGAAATCTGCTAGCTCCCCACCACCCCCACCCCCAACAAAGAGAAGGCAAGTCCAAGGAGCAGAGCCTGGCAGCCTCCCAGCAAGCTCAGTCAGTGGCTTTGTTTACATTCCCAGCAAACCCTGGCAGCCCCTCTCAGGGGACCAAGGGGCACCATCCACCTGCAGGGACCACCCCCAGAAGAAGCAGGCAGAGCCCAGAGTTAGGTAGCAGCGAACAATGCAGGAATGGGATGGCTGCAAACCACCTGGCTGGCCTCATCTTCTGTGTGGGGCTGGAGGATGGGGGACTGGACAGGCCCACTTCCAGCTGTCCTCACTTCCACACTGGCCACTCAAGCAAATCAGAGGCTTCCCTCTGCCAGAGCAAATACCAATTGTCCTCTGCCTCTCTGCTGTCCATCTGACCACAGGCCAGTCATCCTCTGCAAAACCCTAGCCCTCAGGCTCCCCAAACCAACCTCCCCAGTCACGTCACCACCAAGCTCAAGAGCCTGCAACAATCACTGGGCACAGGCCTCACTGGTTGCTGGTTCTTCGCCTTTTCACAGACCTCAAATAGGTAAGGGACGAGACAGACTCCCACTGGGATGCAAACAGGGATTCACTTCAACCCTTTCCCCCCAACCCCAAGCCCACTGTTTGTTAAGAGTTCCACCAACCCAGCCCAGTGAAGGGGGTCAACCATTAAGTACCTACCCACCAACATCAAGCTCAGTTTATTCACAACCTCACTTAACCATCAATCACCCTGGGGAAAAAAAACCTCTTTGTATCCCAGTTTACAAATGAGGAAAACAGCCCAGAGAGGGCACGTCACTCACCCACAGTCGCTCAACCTCATCATGGGCTAACCCAGATCTACCTGATCTCTAGGTTTGGGCTGTTCCCAGCACACTTAAGCCTGGGGTCTTGCAAAAGAAATCCGTCCAACATTTTAGTGGGGCTAAAACTGCCAGTAAATTGAGTAGAATACCGGGAGTACAGGGGGACCCATTCCACAACATTCATCAGATATCTACTGGGCATTAGCAGGCAGGTGGGGAGGCTGAGAATGAGCCTTCCGGTGTGGACACGATAGCCTGTCAAAAACAGAGCAGGTTGAAACAGCATTCTCACTTCCTCGGCCTGTGACTCTCAACAGCCAGCAGCATCAGTGATGTCAGAATGACTCCTCGCTCTCATCAAACTCCAGTTTACCCCAGCAACTCCAACCCTGGGGCAGCAACAAGCCGGCTACCTAGGCTGCAGGCAGTGGGCACAGGACCTTCCCCGGGAATGTGGGTAAACTGCCCTTTCTTCAGTGAGCCTGGAGGCCATGAACTTAGAGTAGGCAGCAGAGGAAGACTCCACCCAACCCCTCCACCTTAAGCTCCTGGTTCTGCCCTACCTTCAGGCCTCAGTGGGAGGGCAGGGAGCAGGTATAGGTCTGCACTGTCTGCCTCTGACAGCCATCAGAGACCTGCAGGCCAGGCATACACTTCCTGTAAGAGAGAGAGGTACACCCCACACCCTCAGACCTCAGCCTCCAGGGAGGGCCAAGCCCCCATAGACAGTGAGCTTGAGGAATCCCCACTGGCCTCAGCACCTCAGAAGTTTTCATTAAACACTCCCGCTTGGCCAGGCCAAGGACAGAGCTGTTTGGCTTCAGCAACTCTGCTGGAATGATATGCATTACCAGCAATGCCAAGATCAATACATGGGCCTGACCAGTGGGGAGGGCCACAAGGGTCATGATAAACAATGGAGTTTCTATTCAAGCCCTCCCACTGAGACCCGGAAGGGAACGTCCACATTTGAGGGTTCAAGGGGGCTGCAGCTGAGCTCCTGTTTTCACCTGTGTTAGATAGAGGCTCCTGGGCCCCAGTGCCCAAAGGGGAAGCCAGTGCTGCAGACAGGTTAATGCTCACCTCTAAGGAGGCAGGTGGAGCAAGCCACCCCTGTCCAGAGCTATGAGCAGTGAAATAAGGACTGTTACAGAAAGGCCACTAGGAGGGACTGCCTGATGGCAGCAGCCAGCACACCGCCATTTCTCCCTGCCCTGTCCTGGGACCGTGCTAAATGGCCTCGGAAAGTTTTTTAAAACTCTGTGTAACAGAACAATTTACAGAATGAAAGAAAAATATCCCCCCTACCCCCACCACCACTTAAATTCCTGACATTCTCCCCACAAAAATTAGTTTTCTGTTTTAATGGTCCCTTCTAGTCCTGGTTCACAGAAATGCTTGATTTTTATTTTCAATTATCACAGGCAAAGCAGGGAATTCCACATTTTGTATTTTCCCTTCTGACTCTGACCACTTCCCCACAGGGCCCCACAGAGCCTGCTTGTTGATCACTTTTATCCAAATGCTTCACTGTTGCAGGTGATGACAAAGGAGCTCTGAGAGGGAAGGAACCACTCCTGCACACAGCTGGAGGAGTGGGGACTTGAACCTAGGACCTCGGACTCCAAAGCCTCACTGGCAATCACTTTTAATGGCTGCATAATATTTCAAAGTGGGGCGGTTGTTTTATTTTGTTTTGTTTAAAGGAAAAAAAGAAAACCACCACTTACTAGGTCTTTTCCTCTTATCTATTGGACCACCTTGAGATACATTCTCAAGTGGAGTTACGGGAGCAAAGGAACATCCAAGTGCTTTTATGGTCGCCAGATGTATTATCAACATGTTCTCCACAAGAGCAAACTGATGTGCTTGGCCACTTAGGGTACCCACATGCAGCAGGCACACCAGCACTAAGAGAACTGTCTGCAGGAAAGAGTCAGATAGGGAACCTCAGAAGTCCTGGGAAGCAGCAGGACCAGGCCAGCAAGGGGTTAAGGAGAAAGGAGGCGGCTCTGGCACGCTGCAGCCCTTCCCATGCTGGCTTCCTGCGGGTGCCAGTCCAACTCCAAGAAGCCCAAGGAGTTGCCTTTTTAGGCCATAATCGAGAGGACACAACCAGAGGCTAAATTAGGATTCTCAGGAAATGATGAAACTGAAAGTAAATAGGTTGACCAAAAACCTCTGCTTTCAACCCAAAATGTCATTCCTCGATTATTTGCCTTCTCCCCTTACCCCTAAAGACCCATTTGGATCTATTACTCCTTCCTGTTTTCCCAAGGAACCCTTTCTCTCCCTCCCTTCTGTTGGTTCTCTTTTTGTTATACTTGTTTGTGTGTTTGTCAGGAAAAGAAACTGCCAGCCCCTTAAAGACAGAATTTATTGTACTAGGACAAATCAGTGGTCCAAACACAGTGAACTTTTCCATTCCTAGACAGTAGGATTTATGTAAGCCTTCCATGGACGAAGTTCTAGGCTTGAGTTTTCAAAGTCATTGCAATTCATCTGAAAGCTACCGTCTTAACTCACTGTACTTAACTCAAAGTACTGCAGGCCTGCTACTAAGGTCTTCATTTTTCTCAAGCCTCATAATCATTTCATAAGGGGTATGTTATCATAGGCTTCCCAGGTGGTGCTAGTGGTAAAGAATCCATCTCCAATGCAGGAGACATGGGTTTGGTTCCTGGGTCGGAAAGATCCCCTGGAGGAGGGCATGGCAACCCACTCCAGTATTCTTGCCTGGAGAGTTCCATAGACAGAGGAACCTGGTAGGCTATAGTCCACGGGGTCACAAAGAGTTGGACACAACTGAAGCAAAGCAACTGAGCATGCACGCATGCATGTCATCATAGTCATTTGATGGTGGGGGAAATGAGGTTGAGACAAGTCACAAAACCCAAGTTCAAACTCAGAGCCACTCAGCAGCAATGCCCTGCTCAGCTTCTACTCACACTGCCCTCTCCCGGGAGCTCTCCAGGGGGAACATGACCTGAGAACCCACCCTGGGGAAGCAAACCAGTAAAACAGACATGATGCCAACTCGAGGCTGCAAACCCCATCTCCCCCACCTTAAATTGGCGGAGCTAAAAGTAAGGTGAGGGCCTTGGGGGAGCCATTCAAGATCTCTAAGCCAAGGTTCCAGTTCAGAGACCCAGGCAGCCTCAACCCAGACCACAGCCCTGTTCCAGCTTAGTCACCGAAGTTTGCAAGCAGCCCCCTTGGATTTCTTTCAATCCCCACCCGCATCCCAGAGAACACAGGTAAACAGGCCCCTTCTCTTTCTCCTTACAGCCACTGCTGAGTGAAAAGGTGCCCTAGCACCACTGTTAACAAAGGGTCTGTGAAAGTAGCTGCTGAAATAATATAGAAATTTTCCAACCCATGAGATTTAATTATTCAGTCAACTAATACGTACTGAGGCTCTACGTGCAAAAATATTGTGACAAAGGTGCAAAGGACCCAAGGAGCTTTAATGTAGTGAGATGACAGGACAGACATGTACCACTCGGGACAGTGCCAATCTGAGACTTTGAGTACAGAATGGACAGAGAGCAAGCTCCTTGGTTTTCTCTCCCTTTCACTGCTGTGCCCAGCATCAAATATGGTGAGCGTCTAAAAGGCAGGTTGGTCATATGGATGAAGAGGACGTAGAGCCGGCCCTCTGAATCTGTGGATTCCACCAACCATGGATCAAGACTCCGTGAAGGAAGACAGAGGAACAGCAACTTGTTTATAGGAAAAGAGAAAGGTAATTCATTGGAAAACTTGGAAGCCCAAGGGAGTTTCACGCAGGAGATAACATTCAAGTTGGATTGTGAAGATGGGTAAAATATTGAAGGGGGAGGGGAGAGAAGGTCAGAAAGTATTCCAGGCCAAGGGAGAAGAAGGTATAGTTTCACATGAACTATGAAATTATGTGACCACACAAGGCAGGGCTTCTCAGCCTCAGGACTGTAAACATGTAGGGCCCGGTAATTCTTTGCTGCGAGGGCTGTCCTGTGCATTGGAAGATGTCTAGTAGCATCTATGACCTCTACTCACTAGATGCCAGGGGCACTTTGTCCCCAGTTTTGACACCAAAGACATCTCCAGACATTGCCAAAGGTAGGGAGTGGCGGAGGGGGACTACCCCCAGTTGAGAACTGCTGAGTTAAGGGATAAACATGAATAAATGTTGCATCAGGGACCCAGACCTCTCCTTAGTAAATTTTCTCCAAATTCTCAAGTGCACAAGCCAACTTTCCTTAAAACTGAAGTCCTCAGCAAAACGATGCCCAGCATCCAAACAATGACCATCATGGATGGCATCATCACCAAGGAAGGACGGTCCCTTTTAATACACTGTAAATTAAGGGATGTGACCACTACTGGACTGTACTTTAAAGATTCCTAAATGCCCAATTAAAAAAAGAAAAAAATCAGGCAAAGGAGGCTGATGTATCGATACCCGCCCTGGCAGGACACAAATCTCCCTTGGAGTCTCCAACATGGCAGCTCAGCCAGTGACTCATAAGCAAAGTTCACCAGCATCAATCAAGAGGCCCAGGTAATTAACGGAAGACAGGAAGCAGCCATGTTGGGGAGCGCTGCCAGGGCTGGGTCAGCTCACTCCATCACATCCTGGGAAATTCACCAACTGCTATTTACTGGACGGTTTTGGCAAATCAGGATCAGTCCCAGGGATGATACCCAGGGTGAATGTTTCCCACCTACCAGAGGGTTATCTCCACCTGGAAGAACCACAACCATCATCACACCTGAACTCTCCCCAAATCTGCACTCCTTTCTGGGTCTCCATCTCTGGCTAAGACACTGGCCCTCTGGTCACCCAAGACAGTCACTGTAAACTCTTCCCTGGTGGATTAGCAGGCCCTCAGCCAATGGCACCCCACTCCAGTACTCTTGCCTGGAAAATCCCATGGACAGAGGAGCCTGGTAGGCTGCAGTCCATGGAGTCGCGAAGAGTTGGACACAACTGAGCAACTTCACTTTGACTTTTCCCTTTCATGCACTGGAGGAGGAAATGGCAACCCACTCCAGTATTCTTGCCTAGAGAATCCCAGGGATGGAGGAGCCTGGTGGGCTGCCGGCCCTGGGGTCGCACAGAGTCGGACACGACTGAAGCGACTTAGCAGCAGCAGCAGCAGCCGCAGCCGCCAACCTCATGGCCGGCACCCCTTGCTTCCAGACCAGGCCTGCCTTCCCTCCTTTCTGGGCTGTCATAGCCGCCTCCTTACTGGCTCTTCTTCCCCTGAGTCTTCTACCTCCTTCAAATCCAGCCTCCTCACTGCCTTCAGGATGACTCAGCAGCTCCATCTCTATGCATGCTCCTTTCTATTTTATTGATATTACTTGCCTGTTCAAAATAGTTCAAGACTTCCCCAGAATACAACCTAATCATCTGTGCACGGTGAGTAGACCCCTTGTAATCCCCATTAATCTCCCCCATGCTCCCAGCCCTTCTCCCCCATCTGCCCTTTCTTTCTCGCTCAGCCTAAGCCATTCCCAGCTCCTCAGAAACAATTCCTACACATCCCACTCGGCTTATGCCTCCAGGCCTTTGAAGAAGAGGTGCCCTCTGCACCAGGAACCCTCTCTCAAATAGCTCCACGCTCCGTTCTCTGCTGAGAAAGACTTCCCTCGTGTCCCTCCCCTCTGGGCTCTGTCCCTGTCTCCACTGCAGTAATCCAGCAGCTGGACCATCATGAGGATAAGGACCAGCTTTCATTCATCTCAATTTCAAACAGCTCAAGGTCCGACTCTGGGTAGGTGCTCAATTAAAGTTTCCAGAATGAATGAACATGAAACAAGGTGAAGAGGAGGCAGGAGTAATGGGGAAGGTTTCAAGGAGGCTGGAGAATCCCGTTGAGCTTTGCAAAGAAGCCAGAGAGTAAGAGAGCTGAAGTGACAGGGAAAGCCAAGCTGAAAGCACACATCAGGGTCACAGCTACCTAATGTGTTACAAAACCCAAGCCATTTGTGGACTAATTTTTATATTCTCCCCAAACAAAAAGGGAAAGAAAGCATATCAGGGCTTTCAGTCCACAAAGAGAAAGAGTACTAAAGCTAAGTTACTGGTCCCCAAGAAGCTCTGCATACGGCTGAATAAACCATCACAGCTTTCTGGAACCACCTAGCACCCCCTGAGTAAGCAAGGTGGAGGTGCCTACCATCTACCACCAGATGTAGCAGAAAGGACCTCAGTTGAGGTAGCATGGCTTCTACCCTCATGGGGACCCAGGAAAAGGCCTGAGTCACCTTTCCTGCCTCTCTTAGCCCTCAGTCTGCATCTGCTGAGCAAGCGCTGTAGGCATGTTCTCTGGTACCAATTCAGAACAGAGACAGGACTTGGAGAAACCACTGCCACGCAGGGCACCAACTCTGCAGATCCTCAGATAAGTGTTTGTAATGCACTGTGATGGAATGCAGTGGAATGGGTGTGAACTTGGAGCCAGATGGCCCTGGGTCTGAATCCTCCAGGTATCACTCCTATGATCTTGAAGCTGTGAACACCTCAATTTCCTCACTTTAGAAAGAGAAAAAAAAAATACTGACCATGGACAATTGGAAGAACTGTAACTCAACTTCCCAACAAAGAAAACACTCTAACACTTACTAGGATCTCCCCTCCTAACTCCTCTATCTTGTCCTCTTGATCTGATTAATCCTAATCCTTCCTGGAAGGATATCGGGGCTTACAAAAACCTTCCAAAAGCTTGGTGACTCTCTCTGGGTTACTAGTCCACAGAGAACAACAGAGTACAGTCTGGTGACCCCCAGACAGTGATTGCACGAGGGGACAAGGCAGGTTGGAAATGCTCTGTCCCATGGCCCTCCTGCTGAGAGGCACTGGACACCCAGATTCTGAGATGCCTGCAATAAGGAAGCCCACTGCATTTTGTCCCCTCGGGCTTTGTTGTTATTGCTGTTGTTGTTTAGTCCCATATCCTTCAAGAAAAATATGTCTCAGTGCTGGCCTGGGATATGCTGGTCTGGTGGGATGTGTGCACGAGGCAGGTGGCAGAAGAGCTGGCCTTTGAGTCTGGTGTGGCACTGACCAGCTGGGTGTGACCCTGTGGACTTGCTGGGCAGCAGTGATCAGGCTCAAACAAGAAAATGGACACAGAAGCCTCCCAATATAAACAAGGCAATTCAGCTTCTCTGCTGCCCAGGGCCACCCTCACAGCAGCCCCCCACCCTGAGGTGCTTGCTCACTCTCCCCAGGCTATGAAGCGGGGAGGGGACCCTCCCCTCCCCACTTCAGGAATGTTGTTTGCTTACAGTAGAAGCCGGGACTTGTTTCCATTAGCAGTATTCCAACCCAGGCATGTGTTGATGTTCAGCAGATAAGAAAACCAGACCAGAGACAGGCCAGAGAGGAATTTAGCACCAGAGCCCCAGAAACCTCCCCCTTTGATCTTCTCCTCAGAGACCATCTGGAGGGGCTTCCCAGGACTCCTGAGTTCCCCAGGGAACACGAAGATGCAGGGCCTGCACCCAAGGGACCCAGAACCTCAAGAGTGACACCAGAAAGGAGTATGTAGATGCCCTCCTCCTACATGAGGAATAGGGGGTGGGGCAGGGGGCGTGAGACGGAGTAGAGATTGGCAGTGGGGGCAGCGGGGTTGGGGGGATGCACAGCTGCTCACCAGTATCTTATCAGCCACTGAGGAATGTGGACTTTATTCTAGGGCAGGGGAAGGCAGGAGAGGGTGACATCATCAGATTTGTATTTTAAAGAGATCACCTTCCCTGACCTCCATTTAAGAGGGCAGCAAGAGAAGTCAGCAGTTGAAAAAATACCCTGGACCAGCCACAAGGGGGGCTTCCAACCTGAGAGAAGAAATAGTTCCATGACAAGGCTGGGGAGAAAGGGATCCCAGGCCACATGAGGGGGACAAAGGGAGGTAGACCTCACCCTGTGAGCTACCACTTGGAACAGCCCGGCTCAGGGGGGACCTTGGCAGCCCTACCCAGCTCCATCAGTTCCTCCTAAGTGAGAAGTGGCCTGGCATCCTAGGAACTCTGCGGTCAGTGTTACCAAAGCATCTCGGGCATAGATCTGTATCAGGTGTCACGGAGACCAATGCACCCAGGTGAGTCTCCTCCACTGAGATACCATCCTGTCCTCAGGGCCACGAGGTAACGAATGAATCAAGCGGCTAATCAGGGCAGAAGCAGTTAGTGCTTAAGGACAACTCCACTGTTAAGAATTCCAGGGACTGTCCTGGTGGTCCAGTGGCTAAGACTCCAAGCATGCAATGCCAGGGGCCTGGGTTTGATTCCTGGTCAGGGAACCAGATCCCACATCAGTTCAGTTCAGTTGCTCATGCTGCAACTTAAATAAAAAGAATTTCCACCATTCAGAACGACAGCCCTTCTTACCTAAAGAGAAAGCTCCCCATGGCCTTTAGAGATTAACCAACTCCCTCAACCAATGCCTCCATCTTTCCAGCCCCATCTGTCTTGTCCCCTGCCAGACATTCATTCTAACCATGGCTCCCCAGAGGACAGTCTTCGCACCATCATGACCCTCCACTCACCCAGGCAGCCTTTCCTAACACCCATACATTACTGCTCTTTCTCCTCTCCCCAGGCCTGCTCCAGCACAGCCTGCCTTATTCTGGAACCTCTCTCTGCCTGCCCCTGTCGTCCCCAGAACTCCTTCAGGTGCTGACTAAACCCAGGGTTCAGACAGCGAGTCCTCCTCAGTCAGTCAACACTTGTGGACGTGACCTTGACTGTTGAGAAGGCTTTACAGTCCACATTGTGTCTTCCGGAACCTGGCTGTCCAGGAGAATTACCATTCCCTCCTAACCCCTTCTGTCTGGTGTCAAGGGAGAGGAGCAGACACATCAGCAATGTAGCTCTCACTCAAAGGTAAGAGGCTGGGCACGCACGCTGCTGGGTAAGTCATCAGCACTGGACCTTGACTCTGCTTTTAATTGGTTCAATATTTGTGTAGTGAGATCACACTTGAGCCTCTCCTGCTTGGTAATGAGCTTCTATTTGGCTGCCCAGGAGAAACTGCAGAGAAGCAAATTGTTCCAGACATGGGGGTGGGGTCCCCTCCCAAACAGCAAGGAGCAAGTGACACCCCTAGACATGCCCCTAGGTTTGACAAGGTTGACAGAACTGCCTGGCCTCCTTCCATCAGGAACTGTGCATGGAACACACCACCCTGCCCTCCTGTGGACAGCATCTCTGAGCCTCGAGAGCTCCCCACTCACATGAGGGGTAACTCTGACCTTCAGATTCCTGCAGTGAAGTTATTCCTTCCCTTTGGTTCTGCTGATGATAGCCTGGTTTTTCTTTCCCCAAGCCTGCGAGCACAGTTTGCTGAAACCCAACACAGAAAAATAACCATACTGAGAAGATGTAATTATACGGCCGCAGTCTCAATGGGAAAGTGCGGCAGGCTGGATTCTGGAGCCCACATCAGGAACAGCTGAGAAGCCCAACCGGAGATCAGAAACAAAAGACAGTTTTGAAGACCACTCAATCCAGGACCCACCAGGCCTTCGGCAGCTTGTTATTCTGATTGATGTTTGCTGCTGCTGCTGCTAAGTCGCTTCAGTCGTGTCCGACTCTGTGCGACCCCATAGACGGCAGCCCACTAGGCTCCTCTGTCCCTAGGATTCTCCAGGCAAGAATACTGGAGTGGGTTGCCATTTCCTTCTCCAGTGCATGAAAGTGGAAAGTGAAAGTGAAGTCGCTCAGTCGTGCCCAACTCTTAGCGACCCCATGGACTGGAGCCTACCAGGCTCCTCCATCCACGGAATTTTCCAGGCAAGAGTACTGGAGTGGGGTGCCATTGCCTTCTCCGCTGACTGATGTTTAAATGGCACCAAAAACAAACAAAATCCCTGAATATCACAGCCTCTACTACCAACAGCCATCCTGATCCCATTGCTGCCAAGCTCAGAGCTCTAAGGCCACGATGGGGCCCAGGCACCCCTGGGTCTGATGACCAATCTGCGTAGATGTTGAGTAACCCCTGATGAACTTTAGGAATGGGGAAGGTTCCAGTCTCCCAAAAGGTCCAAACTCCAAGGACCAAGCCCAACTGACTCTCTGCCACCCATTCTTAAAGTGCCTAAGGATAACCCCAAACCTCAGTGACTCTCTTTGGTAGATGAGGCAGGAAAGGCCCACAGTGAGCTGATCTGTGGCCATTCAGGACCATATCAATGACCTCTTCTTCTCCATCGCCCTTCCAGCTAAATCTGATGTACACTAATCTCCATGTTGTTTCCAAAGAGACCCACGACTGGTCAACAGTTATCTTCCTGAATTGATCAGGCGGTCACTTAACACTCCCAGAGAGACCTTCCAAATGGTTAATAGCTTATTCATGACCTTTATGAGGAAGGCATCTTAGAAAGAATCAGACTCAGGAGGCAGCCAGACTGGCCAGGGAAATACAGACCTATTGCTTTACTAACAGGACAAACTGGGCCAGGCCGACAGGGCCCCTGGGCCTCGGTTTCTCCGTCTGTAAACTGGAGATGCCACAAGCTGCCCCAAAGGACAGGAGAGCTCCCCCAGCAGAGCAAGCTGACAGCCCACAGCCCTGACTCTGCGATGCAGTCAGAGCCCAGCTCGACTCACGGGACTACTGTGAGGACCCAAATGAACTAAGGCAGGAGTGGTGCTTGGTGGCGCCCCAGGCCTGCTGGCTCCCCGCCCACAGTCTTGCCTCTTCTCTCAAGGAGTCGGTGCCGCTGAGCTCGCTCATAATGAGTCAGTCACAAGCACTGCCCTCACAGAGCCCACTTGGAGGGGTTTGAAGTCACATCCTGCCTCGCCTCACTTGACATGATTTATTCCACCCCAGGAATGCAGCTCATTTCCCAGAATTTTGTAAAGAACTTTAGTTAAAGAGTTTGATCTTGCTGAGAGCTCCATTTACCGCTCAGCTGTGGGGGGGTGGGGACCTCAGCTCTGCTCAGACCTATGGGTGGGAACCACACAAGTCAGCGCTGAAAGACCGCCCCTCCACCTAAGGAGCATCTCATCCTGGGGGCGCCATTTTTTTTTTTTAATCTCAAGCCACAATAGAAAATAATTAATTTAAAAGCTTTATCATAAATATGCAAAAGTGTCAAACAAAAGTTTCACAAAATGATGTATACACCCTAGGCACTCTGATATTTTCCATTCAAATCTATTTAATTTCTAAGACTACTGGTTGCCACACCAATAAGCTCAGGACCCACCAGTGAGTCTCCGTTGATAGCCTGAAAAACACCCATCTGACTCAGCCTTCACTGGGTAGATGAGTCTCAGACTCAGCCAGCAGCTTGCCCAAGATCACACAGTGAAGTTCACAAGGAGAAGTTCAAGTCCAAAGCCAAAGCAAGGTTCTGGGGCTGTCAAACCTCAGGCAGGTAAGACAGCAGCTGTAGCAGCCCAGTCGCCTGACATGGGTTGGATGGTTGGTCCCCCACTGCTCCCATCCTTTGATCCATACCTCAGTAAAGCCATAGCAGGTATCCTAAGGCCTCTGCCACATTCCCTGCTCCCCACCGTTTCCCTTAAAAAAGAAAGAGGCTGACACTTGGAGATGAAGTGACCTGACTGGATCTGGGGGGTTAGGAAATGTCCTTTGAGGACCTGGAGTCCTGCTGAAAGATCACAAGGACAGAAAGAAAGAGCCCAGTTTCCTCTGTACGCAGAGTCCACAACTGATCAAATCCACTTCATTCAAAACCTCACCACTTAAAGCTCAAGGTCTGGCCCCACAAGGAAGAGATGCCCAGAAGTGCTATGATATTAAAGGCTTAATACAGATCAGATGGGAGAGGAAGGCCACTGCCCCAGGAAAGTGCTCTGCACACATTACATCTTAGGACAGTGTCACCTAATCCCATAGTGAGCAGACCCTCCTGCGTGAGTGTGTGTGTGTGTGTGTGTATAAACAGATATGCAGAGACATATGTTTATACACATACACACATTCTATAAACAGGAAACCCAAAGTTCCCATCTCTCTAGATCAGTGGTTCTGAAAACTTTCAGCCATCAAAGACTCCTTTGAGAATTGCCTGAAGGCCGTGAACCCTTTGTACCATCTTAGAGGTACATCTACAGAGACCCTCAAGCAGTCCTGGGACTTTTAGGAGCCCCCTGGTTACCAGCTCAAAGGCAAAGGGGCATTGGAGTGGCCTCCTCCTCCAAGGCAATGTGAACTTCTTTGAAAGGATTTTCTTCCTTCATTTTCCTCCAGAAGGTTAAAAAGAGGTCCAAGGAAACAGAGCTGTGGTCGGGACGACCCAAGAGTGAGAGTCCGCATGGGAAGCGGAGGACCTGGGATGGTGGGGGCAGGAGGCCATCTCCCCTGGGGTGCTCTCATCACTCTGGACAGCAGAAACAAAAAATCCAAAACTGAACAGCAAACTGTCTCTCTTCTGTTTGCATCCCTTGGGCCTGTTCTCTACTGAGCCAGCCATGTGCCAGCCCTGCACACCGGCTGCAGGGCAGGCAGAGTCACTCTCTCCAGAGAAGCCAGGATGGACAAGCAGCATTCCAGGGCCTGCAGCCTCTCCAGGGGAAATGACCCAAATAGGAGCCATGCACAGGATGAAGATAAAACCTGCATATTTCACACTTTACACAAAAATTAACTAACAGTTCCTAGAACAGGTCGTGGTAGCATCTGTGTCTCAAAGTCTGGCTGGTACGAGCAGGCAGCTGGCCGCAGGGATGAGCCCACCACATCCGTCACCAGAAACCTAGGCGCTGCTTATTTTACCGCTTGCCGAGAATCACTGCTTTGCCTGGGCCACAAGCTGGGCCTAGGGGAGCCAACGCTGGTGAGAGAATTAGCTGCAGCCCCTACCTTAGGGAGAAGCCAGATTCAGTCACCCAGCCTGCCCAGGGCGGAGCCTCCCCTCCCCCCATGCGGACGTGAGCGTGCGCGTGCACGCACGCACGCGCACACACACACACACACACACACACACACTGTGGGATCAGCGCAGGGTGGGACACTTCAGGCCAACCTGGATGTGGCCACTGGAGTCTCCGTATCCAGGGATCCTGGGAACGTAATTTCACCATTCTGCAGCTCCCTTTCTTCGTCTGTACATGGGAATCACAAAGCCCATGGCATAGGACCGTGCTTCTCACGGTAGACCTCACGACCACACACGACAACCCGGACCTGGAGGCAGGTTCCATGAGTGTCCTGCTTTGCAAAGCCAAAGCCCAGGAGATTTCAGTGACTTGCTCCAGGGCACAGGGAGTAGTAGCTGTTGGTGCCCCGGACCAGCCAGCAAGGTTGGTAAGAAGACTTGGTGACCAGCAGTGAGCGATGGGTCAGGAACAGGAGGGAGCGTGGGACGACCCACAGTCTTCTGTGCCCTCCAGAACCTCCAGAAGCAAAGCGGCAGACGTGGTCCTCATGGTTGCCACCGACCCCCTGTGCCCAGCCCCTTGCAAACTCCTTTAACCCGATTTCTCTGAGTGTGTTAGGAGGGGGGTTTCTCCCCCAGCCCCTCCCAGCTGTCCCCGGAGGATCCCACTGAGGAGGGAAGAATTTAACGCGCCTCACGACCACCACAACCAGTGTGGAATGTCCCGGGTCCAAGAGCACGAAGGCCGCCTGCTAAAGCCCCGGAAAGGCCTGGAATCCTGCCCCAGCCCCTGATCCCTGATCCTTGCTCAGGTCCAAAACGGAGTATCACATTCTTCAGATTCTTGTCTGAAAGCCAGAAAGGCAGGCAGGCGGGCGGGGGTGGAGGTGGGGGTGTAGGGAGTGGGGGGCTCTCTGCCATTTCAACCTAAGGATAATTAAAGCCTGCAACTTGCTTTAAAGGGGAAGAGAGTCACCATTTTTCAGCCTCTAACACACGGATCTGTCTCAGGTGTGCAGGAAGAAGGTTGGAGGTGTGAAGCCACAACGAGGATAAGGCCTGATGAATTCCACCATGCTCGGCGGCCAGTAATTAATCCCATGATGAGGCATTCTTCATGAGCACTTGGCAAGGCGCAGCTACCTCCTCCTCACCCTGGCAAGCACAGGAGACGGTTGGTGGGTGGCAGGCCCAGCTCTGGGCAGAAGGCAGGCTGAGAATAGCAGGCTGATGGGCTCGGAGGCGGCCAGGAGATAGCTAGGAGGTGGTAGCGGTGCTGGAAGGCTGAGGGGGAAGCAGCTATGGATCCGTACAGAAGCCAGGCTGTGCCCAGGTCACACACTGGCCATCCACCCCAACCTGCTGCCCACTGCCCTATCTTAGACGGAGCAGAGGTGGTTGTTCTTTACACCTGACACCAGAAGCCAGAGAGTCACCAGGCCGACAGCCACTGTATACAAAAGCCTGAAAGTCTACAAGCCCCTAGCTTCACAAACACTTACAGGGTCGAGTAGGACGACAGGGCAGAAAAGGCAATGGAAGCAGATATAGAAAATGATTGGCCTGAAAATTAGAGGAGCAGGGAGAGGACTTGGGATCTCTCACCTGCTACCTCCGTCAAGGCACTTAGCTTCTCTGAGCCTCAATTTCCCCAGCTCTAAAATGACAACAATAACCTCAGTTATGCAGATGACAATACCCTTATGGCAGAAAGCGAAGAGGAACTAAGAGGAGAGTGAAAAAGTTGGCTTGAAACTCAACATTCAAAAACTAAGATCATGGCATCAGGTCCCATCACTTCATGGCAAATAGATGGGGAAATAATGGAAACAGTGACAGACTTTATTTTCTTGGGCTCAAAAAATCACTGTAGATGGTGACTGCAGCCATTAAATTAAAAGACACTTGCTCCTTGGAAGCTATGACAAAACCTAGACAGCAGATTAAAAAGCAAAGACATTGTCAACAAATTGACATTGTCCGTCTAGTGAAAGCTATGTTTTTTCCAGTAGTCATGTATGGATGTGAGAGTTAGACCATAAAGAAGGCTGAATGTCAAAGAATTGATGCTTTTGAACTGTGGTGCTAGAGAAGACTCTTGAGAGTCCCTTGGATTGCAAGGAGATCAAACCAGTCAGTCCTAAAGGAGATCAATCCTGAATATTAATTGGGAGGACTGATGCTGAAGCTGAAGCTCCAATACTTTGGAAGAGGTGACTCATTAGACAAGACCCTGTTGCTGGGAAAGACTGAAGGCAAGAGGAGAAGGGGATGACAGAGGATGAGATGGTTGGATGGCATCACCAACTCAATGGACAGGAGTTTGAGCAAGCTCCGGGAGATGGTCAAGGACAGGGGCGCCGGGTGTGCTGCAGTCCGTGCGGTCGCAAAGAGTTGGACACGACTGAGCAACTGAACAACAGCAAAATGGGACCATTAATACTATCACTTTGGTGGGATTAGGAGACTTCAAATGCAATAACCTGAGTGTGACTTCAACCTTCATAGTGATTAAAAAAAAGACTTGGGGCTTCCCTGGTGGTCCAGTAGAATTGGTTCACATTCCCAACTCAGGGAGCCTGAGTTTGATCCCTAGTTGGGAAACTAGATCCAACATGCTGCCACTAAGACCCGGCACAACCAAACAAATAAATAATAAATAAAATAAATACCTTTTTAAAAAATAGATGAAAACTGGTTTGTTAAAAATGGACAAAATGAAAGACATCCAGCTGTTTCTTGGGCAAGTACTAAGTGCTTATCATGGGCCACGTGCAGTGCTAAGGGTCCCAGTGGCAATTCTAACAGAGGCAGGGACACCAGCAAGTATAGTCAAGAAGGGCTAAGACGGAGACCAGCGCGGGAAGGCAGGGGAACTGCCAGAGCAAGGGAAGCTCTCCAGGCAGCCATCCGACACTTCGGACGGCAGCTGGGACTCTAGATTTATAGTTCTGCACCAGTTTGCCACAAGCCTTTCCCCTTCCTCACATAAAAGCGGTGTTTATGGCTCATCGGAGGGGAGGCCATCTCCAAGAACACTTGGTCCAGGAGAAGGGGCGGGGGCGGTGTGCCATCACTCTTATAAGAAAGGCAAAGAGACCTAGAAACTGGTCCATCCCCGGTCCATTCCATGGGTCCAGTTACTGAAGCACTTTGATGACAATGAGTGGCACTCAAGAGGAGAGAGGATGAAAGCGGACAGAAGGAAAAGGGAAGGCAGGAGAGGGTATGGGGACACATTTACTGGGGTCCCCCCAAATCAGCGCACAGAGGGCCTTCCACACTTTAGCTGCCCGAAGGCACCAAGAGACAGGTTCATCAGTATTACCCAGATTTTACAGATGAGCAAACTGGGGTTCACAGCAGTTAAAGAAACAACTGAGTGTCCATCAGTGGGTCCCTGGTTAGAGAGGCCTCCTCCGACACACACACTCCCACTCCCTTCTCTCCTCTCATGGGCTGTTCCATGCCCTCCCCAAAAATTCACCTGCTGCAGCCTTAAGCCCCAGGACCTCAGAATGTCCTGCATTTGGAGAGAGGGTCTTTAAAGACATATTAGGTGAAAAGGAGACAGTAAGAGTGGGCCCTAATCCAATCTGACTAGTGTCCTAAGAGGAGGAGGAGGTTCAGACACAGCAACACAGCAGGGATGAGGGCGGCTGACTGGAAGTCAAGGACAGAGACCTCAGTGGAAACCAACCCTACGGGTACTTTGATCTTGACCTTACAGCCTCTGGAACTGTGAGAAGTAAATTTCTGTTGTTTAAGTGGCCTGGTCTGTGATTCTTCCTACAAGCCTTCACCTGATTATCCTTCTCCATAGCATAAGGACCTGCCACAGTGAGCCTGTCTGTCTGGCTGCCATCTGCTTTTCCCCACTGGAATGTCAAAGGCAGGCTTCGGTTTCTTCTATCCAATCATGTATCCACAGAACTGAAACAGTCTCCAGCACACAGCCAGCATTTGATACATATTTAATGAATAAATAAACTGAGTGAAAATGGGATTTAAACCCAGCTGCTGCTTCTAGAGTCACCCACTCCCTTCCCCATGCCCCACTGCTGCCCTCTGCTTTATCCAATTCTCTATTCCTATACCCATCTCTCCTCCTCCAATATAAAAGCCGGTAAATAATTTTAAATAGTATAAATCCAAAGATAATCTCTAGCCTATAATCACCACCAAACAGTAGTATAAACAAGGTGACAGGAGATGCAAAAAAGATACACAACAGACCTCATCTCAGCCACTAGGGAACATCATCATCTATTAAGTGCTGAAATTCCCGGCTAACGTGTTGTTCTTATTAGTAATTTTAAGTCAACATGTAAAAAATAACGTTAGGTTAGGTTTAGAGTTTGTTTTTGGTTTTTTAAGTGTGTATTTAATGGTGGGCGGAGGGGGGCGGGGAGGGAGGGAATTGAGGACCACGACAGAGCTCTTCTACTCAAACCTCAACCCTGCAGACCTGGTACTGATCCAAAACCCCACAACAGCCTGGAGTGGGGAAACGGTGAGGTTGGCAAAACCTGAAACAGGACCACAGAAGTGTCCAAGTGACCACGTTCCACCCTGGCATTCTCACTCCGGGCAGGAGGATCTTTGCTGTTCTTGCCTGGAGAATCCCAGGGATGGCGGAGCCTGGTGGGCTGCCGTCTATGGGGTCGCACAGAGTCGGACACAACTGAAGCAACTTAGCAGCAGCAGCAGGAAGATAGCAGAATTCCTGCCAAGTTGGTCCCCTGAGCTGGGAGCTGGGGCTAGGGGGTACCAGGACAGCAAAGAGATGGAAAGAGTGAAGAAATGGCAGCAAGGGAGTCATTTATCTGGAATGAAAGAGAATGCCAGAGCAAAGACACAGCATTCCAGTTTCCAGGCCCTTGACCACCCATCTTTTCTGCTTGCACGGAGCCCCAAATAGCTCCTTCACAGTTGTAAACATCTTCCTGCTCACAAGCAGCCACTGGAATTCTGAAACTTCCTCTTTACAACAAAACTACACTGCTGCAACTTGCTGCTGCAACTGGTTCCTTCCCCAGAGGCAGGAGCCACAGCAGAGCCCAGGTGGCCTGCCTGGCTTTTGACAGTTCACGGACATCCCACCCCACCCACACTGCCCCCACCCTCAGCTGCTTGCCACTCGTGGTCACCAAGGGGCCTCCCTCCGGAACGCCAGGGGCTAGTTCCCCAGCCTCTCCGTTGACAAGGTCCCTTGGAGGCTCTGTCCCTCACTCCTCCCCATCCCAGCCCAACTCCCCATGTGACTTCTGGCCCAGACCTGTATGAACCACTCAGGGAGTGGGGGAGACATGAAGATATTCCTCCAGTGAGCCCAGAAAGCTCTCCCAAGTCCAAGTTCCTGTGCTTTCTCATCACTGATGACAAAGTGGTTTTACCTGTTTTTCACCAACTCAACCTAGGCGTCTAAGCAGCCACTTTCTTCCACACTCACCCCTATCACAACCCATAACAGCCAAGTGAAGTGATTCTTTCCTGGGCATAGACTGTGAGCCCCTTGAGGGCAGGGCCTGGAATGTCTCATCCTAGGCATCCAGGAGTTTCTTTCCTAAAACAGATGCTCAGGATACATTTATTGAATTAATGAATTTCCAAGAGACTCAATAAAACCCATGGAACTTTCTGGCAAAGTCTGTAATGGTTCTTTCCCACAGTGGACCATAACATAGCCATTAAAATAATAATTGTGGAGCCTGTTGCAACATAGGAAACTTTATATTACAGCACTGAGTAAGTTAGAACACACGACAATATCTAATTTAATATTTAATTTTAGTATTTAATTTTGCAAAGTATGCATGTCTATGGACAGGAAACCCAGAAAAATGCAAAGGGTGGATAGGGTGAGAGGCAAATTTGTTTCTTGATAGTTTTGCTGTTACATTATTTGCACTATAAACAAACCTCCATCCCCTTTTCTTTTCCTTTAAAAAAGAAACTGATTCCAGTAACAATTATGTCTCTCTCAACACTCCATGAAAAAAATCTCATCCCAAGTCCTTCAGCTGGCTGACCACATAACCAGAGAGCACAGGCAGAATTCCCAGCAGGCATCCTGAGGTTAAGGCCCTGGGAGTGGAATCCTGTACCCCCACATTTCCCAGGAAATGGCACAGGGGAACAAGCCTTATTGAGCCATCTGGGCTGCTTTAGGGGCTTCGAGATGGGGCTGGGGCCCAGAGCCACTTATGAGGAAAGGAAATCTCTTACTAGCCCAGAGTGACTCAGAGGGCCTTGGCGACCTGAATCACCCTTGTACAAAGCTCCGCTGAAGTCTGAGCAACTGAACAAGCTCCCAGCCCTGTTCCCTGGACATGCTGTGCCATGTCCCCACCTTGCAAACCAGCTCAGATGCCGCCTTCTCCAGGAAGCTTTCTCAGATCCCCCTGGGCCCGCAGCATTCTAGTGGGACACTAAGAGCTCCTGGAAACAAGAGTCCCTGATTCCTTCCCCTCCTTATTTCCAGAGCCCAGTCAAGCACCCAGCACACACTGTAAAGCTCTGAGTGAGTGAATGAATGAGTGAAGTCGCTCAGTCGTGTCCCACTCTTTTCGACCCCGTGGACTGTAGCCCCCCAGGCTCCTCCGTCCATGGGATTCTCCAGCCTAGAATACTGGAGTGGGTTGCCATTTCCTTCTCCATGTAAAGCTCTGAGTCGTTACCAAATGAGTAGACAGACAGACACATGAAGCAGGAAGGAATGCACTCTGCAAGTGGACACAAGAAGCACCCACTATGGAGATGGTGGCAGGCTCCCCAGTGACCAGCCAGGGCCCCTCCAATGGCAGGCAGGCACAGCAGCCGGGGCTCTCCACAAACACTTGAAAAATGGCCAGTTGAGGTTAAAGGTAAAGTCAGTAGCCAAGGCAACACTATCAACCTCGCTCCAAGCAGCCAACTGCACTACGGATGAGGAGCCTGGTTCTGCTGCAGCTCCAAAAGTTCTGCTCCTCTCATCAGTTCTTGGCCACAGGTGAGGGAGGAGGCTTGGGAACCAGTCCAACCCCTCACTGTCAAGTAACAGGCAAGCCCAGGAGTGAAGGGCATCTGCAAGGTCACACAGGGGTCAGAGCATAGGAGTGTGAATCAGGCTCAGTCTCCTCATCTGTAAAATGGGGGCAAACTTCCTACCTCCCAGAAATGAGGGAAGAATTAAATAAGAGAATCATGTAAAAACACTAACACAGTACCTGGTACATAACAAGTGGTCAATAAAACTTTAGTCTTATTACTATTATTAGTAAAGCTGGGACTTCAGCCCAGACATCCTGATTCCCAGCCAGCGCCCTCCCACCAGAGCTCCTTCCTTCCTTCCCCATCTTCCCTCCTACCCACCAGGCAATTCTAGCCTCCAGGAAGCTCAAGATGACACAAGCCGCCTCGTGTCCCAGGTTTCTGTCCCTGTGTCCCAACTCCCTAGTAGAGAGTCAGGCTCCTGAGCTAGAGGCATGCTCTCTGCCCTTGTTCCCACTAAAGCCCAGCAGGTCCAGCACAGGGCAGGTCATGCAGCAGGAAGGAGTCCTTTGATGATTGACTTGGCCAAGAAATTTGGGATCAATACCCAATAGCTGACTCTTCAATATTAAAAAATAGACAAAAGTTTTAAAAAAGCTCTCTGCAACAAGAAAAAAAGAAAAAGAGCTCCCTGCTACCAACTCTCCTATCCCAGGAATTTTCAGATAAGTACTGAGCACCCGCCTTTTGTGAGACAGAGAGATCACTAAGTGGCATTCTGAGCTTCAGCTGCCCAGGCCTTCACATCCCAAGCTTACAGCTAAGTACCAGTGGGACTTGAACTCCACTCATGCAAGAAGGACAAGGGATCAAGTCCATGCAGGGTGCTGGTGAGGACTTGGGGATAAAGAGATGAAACAAGACCCTACTTCTGACCTCCCAGTTCAGCCTTTGCCCCCATTTCAGCCCAGTTAGATTAAGTCACCCAAATGGTTCCAAACGCCTCTTTATGTTTATCAGACAGGAAGCTGCCTTCTCCAGCCCAGGGCCTTATGCAAAACACAGGAAACTCGGTGGCTTTTGAACACCAGACAACTCGAAATAAAGGTGCCTTGGCAGCCTTGTAACAGCTTTTTTTGAAATGCTTAAACCGGTTCAGATGTGCGTCACCAGCTGAACTGTGTGATCTGGGAAGAAGAAAGCAAAGGTCATAGGCTTAGAAAACCTCAGTCTCCAAGCTCAAGGAATCTTCCCACAGGTTCCTCAGTCATCTCACCATACCTTATCATTAAGGGACAGGCTTAATTTAAAATCTTTAAAACCTGAACATACATCTCCTACCACCCAAAGACAGAGGATGTTGGTGACAACCTGAAAAGGGGAGGAAGAGGAGGACAAGAACTAAGCCACTTGGTGTGTGTTTCTATGCAAGTTACAACAAGCCTATGAAAGAAGCATCTCCACGTGGCCAATGAGGAAGCTGAGACTCCAGCCTAACAGTTAGCAGGAGCAAAGGCAGGGGGCTGGTCCCAGCTCTGCCAGAGCCCAAAGCCCTTGTGTGGTTCCCTCTACATGGGTTTTGTATAGAAAATACAACTAATCAATCACCCAAGACCTTAAGTGACTTAAAATTACTAGAAACCAGGACTAGCTGCAGGGCAGTGGAAAGCCGATGTGGCTCTGAGTGGCCCACCCGCCGCCTGGCGCTGCCCCATGTGAAATATTGATTTTTGAGCCGCAGGAACTTCCAGCCCAAGTCGAACTGTCCAACTGGAAGAAGTTCAGAGAAACTCAAACCACTTCCCACCCCATTTCTTAACTCTTGGGCCCCTCCACCCTCCCAGCCCCCAAAAGAAAACGATTAAGGGTGTGGAAGAACAGACTTAAGCAAAGATGAAAGGAGCTAAGTACGTGTTGCTGGGCTGAACAGTGTGTTAAGGCGAGGAAAGGCATGATAACAGCTCAGAAACACTTTTAAATGAGGCCATGTGATTCTGAAAGGCACTGGGTTTGAGGGAAACCAGGGGCCAGAGCTTTCTACCAACTCAGAATGAGTTTGACTCGACCCTCTCATGGGGGGCGGGGGCGGGGGGAGCAGTGGGAGGAGTGAAAATTACAATATCCCTAAGATCCCTTCTGAGCTTCCCAGCGGGCTCAGTGGTAAAGAATTTGCCTGCCAATGCAGGAAACACAGGTTTGGTCCCTGGCTGGGGAAGATCCCCTGGAGAAGGAAATGGCAAACCCCTCCAGTATTCTTGCCTGGAAAATCCCATGGACAGAGGAGCCTGGCGGGCTATGGTCCATGGGGTCGCAGAGTCAGACACGACTATGCAACTGAGCACATACACACAGGATCCCTTCCATCTCAGACACTCTACGATCCTAAGTAAATTCAGTAGGGAGGATTGTACTATTGCTACTGTACAATTTCTCTCTCTTTTTTTTTTTTTTTGGCGTATGGGATCTTAGTTGCTGGATCAGGGATGGAACCTGTGCCCCCTGCAGTGGCAGTCTGGACCACTGAACCGTCAGGGAAGTCCCTGTTTATTTTTCTTTTAAGCCAGGCATCATTCAGAATTAGAGTTAAATGAAAGAAAAAGGAAACATGAGATGGAAGTTTCCAAAATAACATCCATGGAGGTAAGAGAGGGACTCGCCTCACAGAGGCCCCCTGTTCCTCTGGGCAGCAGGGTAAGAACCATAAGGACCAAGAGGCACCAAGGAAGTGAGAGGCACCCTGAGAGGCACCAAGGAAGTGACCTTCGAGAGGGAGGGGAGGGGAAGCTCAAGAGCACTTCAACTTCCCTGCAGGCTGCAGCCCCACCTGCCCAGGAAGGAAGCCACACCTTTCAGTGGCAACTTCCAGAAGACCCTGCAAGGGTCTCTCTAGCCACAGAGGAAGGCTTCCCCACCCAGGGCTGCAGATGAAGACAGCTGCTGAGGGCACTGTCGTGAGAACTCCCTAGATGGCCTGGCCCTCAGCCAAAGGTTGGCCAGGAGCCTTTTCTGCACCCACCTACCCAGGCCTGGGTGTGCTGTGTCCACCCCGGGTGCTGAAATCACCTTGGGCCAGAGACACCAGTCAGCAGAATAGGGGCCTGAGGCTTTCTGACAGCAGCCAGCCTGCCTCAGTTACTTTTTAAAGAGACCTGCATCAGACACAAGGGGGCAGCTCCCCGCCTGCTCCCCAAATATCCGGTGCCATCAAAGCCTGAGGGGCAGGTGGGGGCAGACAGAAGGGGGTAGATACAGGCTGGCATCCCGCCTTCAAACCACCGGCCCATGGGGTGGCAGGCCCATTTTAGACCCAGGCTCATTGTGCATACTCATGTGTGACTCACATCACCTTTCAAGAGGCCTAGAGCTGCCTGGCAGGGACACAGGCCTGCCTGTGACCCTAAAGGGGTCTTAACCAGCTGTGCTACAGAAAAGAGCCAGCTCAGGAGTGAGCTGAGCCTGAGTCTTCTCTGGGGCCCACACTGTGCAAGGCTATGGCAGTCCTCCTTGAGAAGGCTAGCGGGGCTCTCCAATTCAAAACCCCCCTCTGATCACATTTTCTCGAGAATTTGGGCTTTTCCAATGTTATTAATACATAAAAACCATAGGCCAGATCTCTGAGGGACAACTGGAGATAGGGTGGGTTGCAATGACCCCAAGTTTACAAATGAGGAAGACCCAAGAGAATAAAGGTCTGGTCTGGCCTCCTGGTCAGGATGGGCTCCCCAGGAAAGGACAAGTGGACAGCGTGGAGCCAGGGGGATTGTGGGAAAACTGGCAAAAGGGCTTCCTAGAATACATTCCAGACACGTCCCGCGGGCTTCCTTTTCTTATACAGCAGAGAAAAGGCAATCAAAGCATCTACCATTTTCCAGAAACCAAGGGAAAGGATCAGAGTAGACATTTGTTTAAAGGGGTTACTCTGGTGATAATATGACATCATGGAGAAGAAAGCAGGCCCCAAAATGTTCCAACCACAGAGCAATTCAGTCCATTTTTAAGACCCTTCCTCTTCCCCTGCACGTGGCAGGCACTCAGTATGCAATCTGAGATCTCAAGCAACGCATTTTAAAAACAGAGACCCCCAAGACTGGCCAGCCAACCACATATTTTTGTTGTTAATAAAACTAACAAAATTTTCAATTTCTGACTATTTAAGTAGTCAACACATGTAAAAAGGCATTTAGTGGAAAAAGCAATGCTCAAGCTCACCCCAGGCTCTGGCTTCCTGGGCCCTTTCTAGAGGCAACCACTGTTACTTGGGTTTCTGTAGCTATCCATGCACAGAGCGGAGGCATCATACCATGATTCGCACAGGAGGGAGCAATATGTATCCCACTTTGTATCAAGTTTTATTCACTTAAAATATTTCTTGGAGAGCATGCCCAATCAGTACCTATAGGTCAGTCTCGATTTTTTTAAAGGCTTCAAGAATTCCCACTGTGCAGCTGTACCATGATTTATTTGACCTTCTTAATGGGCAGTTAGCTTATTTCCTGTCTTTCTCTAGACAATGCTACAAAGAATATCCTTGGACATTTCCTTTTGCATGTTTGAGTTTATCTGCTGGTGAGTTTCTAGAAATCAGTCAGAAGGACTATGCTTTGACAGATATTGCCCAACTACCTTCTATAAAGAGAGTTGTTACAACTTAGACCCCATCAGTAGGGCATGAGGGCACCTAAGAAACTGGGGCATTATGGAGAAATTTAAATTCCTGCATGTCTCAATTTCCCAAGCACTCTTGGGTATAACTGGCAGACACATAAACTGGCATGGTGTCTCTGTGAAGCAGTACGCGCCTTCTAGCAAAATCAAATGTACCCCCAACCAGGGCCAGACCCAGAAGCCAGGCCTCCAGACACTAAGTCCAGTGTACCTCCATGTCACCCCTTAGCTCTCCCTAGACCACGGAAGCTGTGTCTGAGAACTAAAACGCAGTGAGTTTGTGTATCTTCTGCCTGAGCCGGGGCCCTGCAACAAGGCTAATGAGCACAAGCTCATCACCAAGAGCATCCAAGAGCATCAGCAGATGGGCCCCAGAACCACCTGTGTTTTTACCACTCAGGCTTTGTGGTCCATGAGCAAACACACACACACACACACAAACACACACACAGAACATCATTTTTAGAAGCAGAAAGAGCATTGAGCTAGGAGCCAGGAGAACCATCCACCCTTCCTATCCTGTCTCCTTACCTGACAACCCAGGGAATGAAGACTGATCACATATATTTTCTTAAAAATGTACACAGTCACTATGTATCAGGCCCTTTACATACTTAATTTCTTTTAGTTCTCACATCTAACCCCGTAGGATGGATATCATGACTCCTGTATTACAGATAAGGACACTGAGGCTTGGGGGGTTAAGTGACTTGCCTACAGTCCTAAGTGGCAGGGTCAGGATCTGAACACCGTCTAGTGCCAAAACTCAGGACTCCACTCTTCCCAGCTCTAATGAAGAACCAGATCCCATTAAGTCACAAGCCTACTGCTTCCCAGGGGGCAGCCGGGGTTCCACTCCGTTGTCACAGGAGGGCTTAAGCCCAGGGGCTCAGCACACCAAGGGTTAAAGCCGAGAGGCAGTGACTCTCTGGGGCTGCACAAAGGGAAAATGTACTTCCTGCCCCTGTGGGCAGAGATGCTGTTTTATGCTCAGCAAATTAGGACGTTTGTTTAATTAAGACGACACACAGATTTTGTTATTCTAAATATTTTTGGAACATGATGCTTGGGAGGAAGCTGTCAAGGCCTGGATTTTTGTTTTTTCTTTTTTTCCTTTGCCTGGGGTTTCTCTCCACCCCCCTCCCCACCCCCCCACCAAGAGAAGGGTAGGGCCAGGCTCAGAGGAGAACAACAGCCAACCCCTCCTCTCCTTTTGAAATAAAGATGTCAAGCTGGTAAGGGCTGTCTTAAGTACTTTATGGAAGGATTAGCTAGAAGAGGAAGTGAAGAAAGCACAGTTAGCCTGGCTTCTAGCAATACCCTCCACCAGGCGACACAACAATGCAGCAATTTTTAAGTGTGCTTTTCTCCTTTTAAAAAGCTAACAGATCCGTGTTTTGTTTTTTTCTGGAGCAAGAACGGGCAAGAGGAAGGCTGTGATTAACATGCATCCTTCATCCAGTGAGAGGGAAGTTGTCCCATCTCCAACCCCTTAGGTTAAAAGTTTAAAAATAAAAAATAAATGTCAGAAAGCCCTGCCCCTCTCTTTTCCTCTACCCTCACCTGCCCTTCAGACAAGGAGCCCCACAGAACGCACCTCTGGGGGTTGCCCTTCCCCAAACACTGCCTGCCAATCCAAGCACCTGGATCTGCCATGGGCACTGCCAGGACTTGCTGAATCTGAAGAACAGAGCTTTTTTAGTGTCACCCTGCAGCCATCTGGGGGGCACAGCGGCTCTCAAATTACACTGAGCAATCTCTTGACGTTTTTAATTACACCTCAATTATCATAAATGAGTCCTCACTTTCCAACACTGAATGCTTGCCTCGGTTTGGCAAACCTGCCATGTCCTCCTTCCTCGAGCAGCTTCCTTTCTCATCCCAGACAGAAGTGGCCCCTCTCAGAATTCCTCGAGTCCTTTGTCTGAGGCCTGTTTGAGACACTCATCACAGGCAGCTTCTGTATCTCAGTCATTGGGCCACTATTTCCCCCTGAGGACTGTAAACTCCCATAGGCCAGAGGAGAAGGGAGGGCTGGCTCCCTTCTCCCAATCCCATGACTCACAGCACCCTTCTAGGGTCTCTGTCATCTTCGCTTCACCTTAGAGTCATCTACGGATTTGTCTTGGCTCTCCCCTAAATGCCCTTGGGCACAGGCCAGGTCTTACTCAACCTCACACCCCCCACCACCTGGCAGAATCTCTGGCACAGAGGAGCCAGTTAAATATTTGCTCAATTACACATCTGTGTACCCTCCCCCGACTCCCAGCAGCCTTGTATATAAATTGACTAATATTAATCAAGTGACTGTCTAAATAGGCCTTAAACCAGCCTCCCTCCTTACCATAAAGGGAATAAACCACCCGGTGAGGTTACAGGCTCAGACAGCACTCAGAAATGGCCACAGTGTTGCAGTAAGGCGCTCAGGTTCTTCCCGTTCAACAGTTACTCAACAGTTACTTTGCAATCCTGTTAAGCCCAGGAAAGGGTGCAGTGAACCCAGAAGTGGCTGGGTCCCTCAACTGCCCAGCGGAGAGAGATCCGCCAGTGCCTAGGACCTGGGACTTCCCGGGAACCTTTTCCCCACACCGGCTGGGTGGGGCCACAGATAGCAGCCCGGGCGCTCACCCTGCCCCCACCTCAAGACAATCTGCAACCTGGTCCAGGAAGACACTCCGTTTCTGAGACACTTGGGCTCTTGGGGGCGCGGTGGGGGGTGGTGGGGAGGCGTAGGAGGGTGGGGGGGTGCAGTCCTGCCCTGGGCGTGGCCCCGGACAGCAGGAGATCAGGATCCTGAACAGAGACATTTGTGGGGGTGGGGTGGCGGGGTAAGTAGAAAACCCTGGATCTGGCCCAAAAGGGCACGATGCAATAGCCCAGGCTGGATCCTCTAGGAGCAGAGCCCAGCTCTCCCCGCCCCCACCCTGCCGGGGCGGTCCGCAGGTGCGCTGGAATCAGGTGCGCGCAGGGGTCGCGGAGATTGGTGCGGGCCTTACCCGGCCTTCCACTCCCAGGAAGCAGAGGCCAAAAGTCAAAGGATTCGGATCTGTGAGGGAGGGGAGAGTCTTTCCTGCCTCAAGCCGGGATCCCCGCCGGGTCCCCTTTCCCAAGCACCCAGCCGCACCTCTCCCGGTCCCCCTCCTCCGCCCAGCCGATCGCACCCGGGCGAATGAGGAAGTCGGGAGCCGAGGGCGGAAACCGGGCCAAGAGCAATGTCTGCTGCAGGACTGTCCGATTCTGACTCAGGAGGACGCCCTGACAGCTGCCAAACGGTCCCTGGTGCCCGCTACCTCCGTTTCGAAAACGCCCGGAAACTTCCCAAGGAGCCGCCGCCCCGAGCCCCCCATCTGAACCTCGCCCAAGCGGCTGGGTCCAAGGGACAGAGGCTGCCCAGAAGGGGTTAAAAAGTTTGCCCAACTTGGGCACTGGGCGAGGCGAAGGCGGGGCGCGTGCCCCGGCAGCAGGGGGAGGTCGAGGCTCCCGGGTGCCCGGGCTGCGGAGTGTGCCGGCGGGAGGGCAGGGAGTGGGTATGGAGGGTTTCCGGGAAGTGCCCGGCCCCAAGCCTTCCTCGGCTCCCAGGTCTCGCTTCCGTCGGCGTCTTCACCGAGCATCCGCGCGGGAGTCCCGGGGCCCCTCTGTGAAGGGTGCCCAGCCCGCTCTCCCCCGCCCATGCCTGGTCGCCGGCCGCGCGGAGGCCGAGAACCACTCATCGCCCAGCTCACCCAGACTCCGCGCGTCCGGTACCCGCCACCCCCGCTCGCCCGCTCGGGGCGGGACCCGCCGGTGGAGCTCGCTCACCTGAACCTGGATCTGCCCCGGGGAACAGGCGCTGCTTCTCCCGAGAGGGCTTCCTCCAGCTATTCGGGCGACGGCGGGGTGGGGCGAGCGCGCGAGGCGGGAGCTGCAGCAGGTCAGCCTCGCTCAGCCTTCAGTGCCCTGCCCAGGAACAGCTAGGATCTGCGCGCCTCACCGCACCCTGCGCTGCTCCTCGCCGCCCTGCCGCCCCGCCCCTCTCAGAGCGCGCCCACTCCGAGCCCAGCGCCGGCTGCGGGGCGGAGCCTGAAGAGACGAGCCCGACCCCGAGCTGTCTCACCCACTCCAACCAGCTGCTGGTCATGATGAACAGACAGCTTGACCTGTGGAAAGGCAGTGGGTGGAGCCTATAGGCCCAGAGGGGTGGGAATACGTTCTCCCCATCCGCCCCCATCTCCACCCCCTCCACCTTCCCCCTGCTCTTCTTAGGCGGGAGCCCCGCCCCCTAGGGCGGGCGCAACGAACCGCCAGGTTCCAGGAGAAGGATTGACACAGAGAGAATCCAACCAGGAGGAGTAGAGTCTCGGCGGACTCCCGGCAGGGATTTTGGTGCATTGCCTGATTTCGGGCGAGGCCCGGCGGGAGCCGACTGGGAAAGTCCGGGCTGCTGACACTCCGCCCCGCGAGCTGTTTTCTCTGACCCATGTCATTCTGTTGATACCAGAACAGATATTAAGTACCATATATGGGAAAAGTGCTATTTTACAATGCAGATGGCCTGTGGGGGCGGACCGGGACTCAAGCCCCGGATCCCTTGTGGGCGCCCTGAGTTCCATTTTTGACCCTGTCTTTGGAGTGCGCACGCTGCAGTCTTTCAGCCTCCAGACGTCTGCTCCGGTGGGTTCCTTCAGCCTGGAGTGCCCTTCCGAGCCTCTCTTTACCTCCACGTGGTTAACTCGCACATTTCCTTTCAGATATTTTTTGCAAAATGTTTTCTTGGGGTTCTTCAGGCTGGCAAAGCGCACTGTGTGTGTGTATCTGTGTGTGTATTACTGCCCACAACAAGAGGATTACAGATTTTTTTTTTAAATTTTTAAAAGATTTTGTTACATTTTTAACCCATCTGGAATTCATTTTAATTTTGGAGTGGGAAAGAAATCGAATATAATTTTTCTAATAGCCAACTGTCCACACACCATCATCACCTACCAACTCATATATTCTTGAATCTGTTTCTGAGTTGTATCCATTCGTCTTTCTGTGTGTTCCTGTGCCAGTTCCACAATACTTTAAGGATGGTAGCTCTACAATACATTTTATATCTAAAGAGGGAAAATTTCTCATTACTCTTTCCTTTTGGAATGTTCTTCCTACTATGACTAAACTAGTCTTCCAAATGAGCTTCAAAAAAAGTATGATCTATAGGCAAGACAAAACTGGAAAAAAGATTTTGCAACTCTGTGACAAAGAATTATCAACAATATGTGAATATCAACAATATGCATCCATAAGGTAAACCCCAAATGCTTTAAAATAAAAGTGGTCCAAAAAGGAACTGTCTAGTTAAAAAGAAGAAATAAAAATGTCCAGTCATCTGAAATGCAAACAAAACTACATGGAATGCCATTTTTCACCTATGAAGTTTTTTAAAAAAGAATAAAAATGTCCACCGTCAGCCAGGTTTAGAGATTACAGGTGAGAAAGTAAGTTGATCAATTTTTCTGATAATTAATCATAAAGTAATCATTGGAAAAGCACACCAAGATGAGTTTAATAGTTCTTCTTTGCAGCATATATAACTTGCATAATTTTTCTAAAACTGGGAGAGACCCACCCCAACATCATCTTGCATTTATCTCTCATAGCACTAACACACTAGATTTTTAAAAATATTTTTTACTTTATTTATTTTAATTGGATTACTTTACAATATTGTGATGGTTTTTGCCATACATCAGTGTGAATTCGTCATAGGCATACATGTGTCCCCTCCTTCCTGAACCCCCCTCCCACCTCTCTGTCTACTCTATCCCTCTAGGTTGTTCCAGAGCACCGGCTTTGGGTGCCCTGCTTCAAGCATCAGACTCACACTGGTTATCTATTTTACATAAAAGGTAATGTATATGTTTCAATGCTGTTCTCTCAGATCATCCCACCCTCTCTTTCTCCCACTGAGTCCAAAAGTCTGTTCTTTACACCTGTGTCTCCTTTGCTGCCCTGTAAATAGGATCGTCAGTACCATCTTTTTAGATTCCATATATGTGTGTTAATACACAGTATTTGTCTTTCTCTTTCTGACTTACTTCACTCTGTATAATAGACTAGGGGTTCATCCACCTCATTAGAACTGACTCAAATGCATTTAAAGCTGAGTAATATTCTGTTGAGCACTAATACGTTAGCTTTTAATTGTCCATATACTTACTGTTTCCTCTGCCTGAGCTAGGAGCTGCCTGAGAGCGGATAGGAAATATGCCCTAAATGTCTCTGTGGACCCAGAACTGACACAAGGCTTGACATAAAATGGTCTTTAATGGATGCTTGAACAAGACTCAGAGAACATCCATTTCCTTACCCATAAAATGGGTGTAATCACAGGGCCTTGCCTGCAGGACTGTTGGGGAGAACACAGGAGAAGTGGGCCTGTAAGTGTTTTATAAACTGCTAAGCAATGTGTACTTAACAACAGAGCATTATCGATGATGATCATATCTATTTTCCTCACCTTCAACCTCCTACACCACCTTCTCCAGAAAACTGAGGTCCCTAAGAAGATGGAAGGCCTGTCAGCTGAGCTCTGAATTCTCTCCTCATTATCTACTAGCTTGTATGCCTTCCTACTTCAGCAAGCCCTCCTGCTTACTGTCCAACCTAACCCTTCCTCTGTCTCCTAGAACCTACACCCTAGTGGTATTTTAGAAAAATATTTTATCTATTTTATCTGAGTATTAAAATAGTATTATGGTTGGTGTACATGCATGCTAAGTTGCTTCAGTTGTGTCCAACTCTTTGCGACCCTATGTAAGGACTGTAACCTGCCAGGCTCCTCTGTCCATGGGATTTCCCAGACAAGAATACTGGAGTGGATTGCCATTTCTTCCTCCAGGGGATCTTCCCAACTCAGGGACTGAACGCACGTCTCTTACATCTCCTGCAATGACAGGCAGGTTCATTACCACTAGCACCACCCAGGAAGCCAGCCCATGGTTGGTAGAGAAAATATTAAAAAATAAATCAAAAGTATCTACAACCTTACAAACTCACTATAGCACCTATTAACAAATCTTATTTCCTTCAAATCTTTCTACACATACATATGTAAAATAAAATTGGCAGATCAACATGTATATGGTCATCTGATTTATTACAAAGTTGCCACTGTAAATAAGGGGAAAAGATGGTCTTTTTTTCATTTTATTTATTCTTTTTTTTTTTTTTTTTTTGCCACCTTACACAGCATGTGAAATCTTAGTTCTCCAACCAGAAATAGAACCCACACCCTCAGGATTGGAAGCACAGAGTTTCAACCACTGGACCACCAGGGCAGTCCCAAAGATGGTCTTTTTAATAAATGGTGCTAGATCAACTGCCTATCTGCACATTGAAATAGATTTTTTTTCTCCTTCTCTTATACCATTGAGAGGAATAGCTTAGGATGAATCTGAGACCTAAATGTAAAGATTAAACAGTGAAACTTCTAAAAGAAAGTTCTTCATGACTTTGAAGTAGGCCAAAAAAATTTTAAGACACAAAAAGTATAAATGATAGGAAAAGATTGTTAAATTGAACTTTGTTAAAATAAAGAACTTTCATCCATTAAAAGATGTATTTAAGAGAGTGAAAAATCAGACCATAGACTGGGAGAAAATATTTACAATACATATATACAAAGCAAGGGTGTTATCCAGAATTTATCAAGAACATCTATGTTAAGAAAAAGACAGTCAACCCAACTTTTTTTTTCTGTTTTAATGGGCAGACTTGAATGAGTACTACATAAGAAAGGATAACTAGCCCGGAAGCAAATTGAAAAGGTGCTAACCCTCATTAGTTATCACAAAATGCAAGTTGAAACCACGATGAGTTAGCACCACTCCAGCTAGAATGGCTGAAATTAACATAACATGTGTTGGGGAAGATGGGACTTCCTGAATCTCTCATAAATTGCTGATGGGGATGTAAGTTTCTATAACCACTTTGGGAAAGTGTCTGGCTGTATGTTCTAAAATTGAATATACTTGTATAGGGGTTTACCTGGTGGCTCAGATGGTAAAGAATCTGCCTGCAATGCAGGAGACCCAGGTTCGATCCCTGGGTTGGAAAGATCCCCCTGGAGAAGGGAATGGCAACCCATTCCAGTATTCTTTCCTGGAGAATTCCATGGACAGAGGAACCTTGTGGACTACACTCTATGGGATCATGAAAAGTCAGACCCGACTGAGCGACTAACACACTGTACTTATATAACCTGTGATCCACAATTCCACTCTTAACTACATACCCAACAGCAGTGAGTGCTCACACCTGACAAAGACATGTACAAAAATATTCATAGCAGCTTAACATGGCCAAGAACCAGGAATAGAAAAGCCCACCAACAGTACAGTGGATAAACTGAGAATGTTCATACAATGGACTACTATACAGAAATAAAAAGGAAGAAATTAGTATTATGTGTGAAAAGATACAGTGACTCGGATATCCATGAACTGATAAGTGGATGAACAGAACTGTGGTATATGCCGACAATGGCATATTACTCAGCAACAAAAAGGAACACACTAACACGTGCTACAAGATAGACAAACCTTAACAACATTATGCTAAGTAAAAGAAGCCAGTCACAAAAGACAACGTAGTATATAATTTCATGTGTATGAAATGTCTAGAATAGGCAAATCTTTGGAGATAGAAGATAGATTAATGGTTGCCACAGGTTGGGGAAAGGAAACAATAGGAATTTACTGCTAATGGGTATGATGAGGTTTTTTTTTTTTTTTTTGAGACAATGAAAATATTCTGAAATAAGATAGTGGGAGTGGTTGCACAACTCTCTGATACACTAAATCGAGAAATTAGACAAATTGAGACAGTAACATGGAAACATGTACATTACCATATGTAAAATGGATAGCCAGTGGAAATTTGCTGTATGATGCAGGGAGCTCAGTCAGGTGCTCTGTGACAAACCAGAGATGTGGGATAGGGTGGAAGGTGGGAGGGAGGTTCAAGAGGGAGGGGACATGTGTATACCTATGATTGATTCATGTTGATGTATGGCAGAGACCAACACAGTATTGTAAAGCAATTATCCTCCAATTAAAAATAAATAAAAAAAAAAACTGAATTGTTTACTTTAAAAGGATGAACTTTATGGTATATAACATATCTTAAGCTGCTATTATTTTTTTAATGAATTACTTTCACAGACATACTGCTAAGTGAGAGTTTAGACACACACACACAAGTAGATATTGTATAATTCCATTTTTGTGAAGTTCTATAACAGGCAAAATCAAATTCTAGTAAAATAAGCCAGAATAGAGGTTTTCTTTGAAGAGAGTTAGTGAATGGGAGAGGAACCAAAGGAAACTTCTGAAGTACTGGGAGGTTCTGTGTCTCAGTCTGGTTGGTGGTTCCAACTGGGTCTCCACATGTAAAATTCATTGATTTGTACATTTAAGACTTCTGTGCTGTACTGATGCTAAATTTGTATTTCAATAAAAAAGGAAGATAATAAAGTAAAACTGAAGCAAACTATAAACAATGGGCAAAGATGGATAAAAGGTATATGGGAGTCCTTTGTCCTATTTTGTTTAAGTTTGTGACTATATAAAATTAAAAGTTACAAATAACATGAAAGTGAAAGGCACTCAGTCATCTCCAACTCTTTGTGACTCCATAGACCTTACAGTCCATGGAATTCTCCAGGCCAGAATACTGGAGTGGGTAGCCTTTCCCTTCTCCAGGGGATCTTCCCAACCCAGGGATCGAACCCAGGTCTCCCACATTGCAGGTGGATTCTTTACCAGCTGAGACACAAGGGAAGCCCAAGAATACAGGAGTGGGTAGCCTATCCTTTCTCCAGTGGATTTTCCTGACCCAGGAATCGAATCAGGGTCTCCTGCATTGCAGGTGGATTCTTTACCAACTGAGCTATCAGGGAAGCCCTGATAACATATAACATAAATAACATGTATATGTTATTTATATTAACAATAACAACTGATAACAAATAACTAAAAAAATACAATTCAAGTCATTGTGTATACATAGTTTATGTTCCTGCTAATTCTTTTTCTTTTCAACATCTTGGCAGCTCATCTGCCTGTAACCATACTTGGGGATTTCACTGTCTTAAAAACAAACCAGAAAAAGGATTACTATCCAAAATATTCAAAGAATTCTTAAAACTCAACAAGAAGAAAACAAACCACATGATTAAAAAAAAAAAAGACAAAAAAAACCTTAACAGGAAAATGATATACAGAGGGCAAATAAGTGTATGAAAAGATGTTCACCATCATATATCATGAGAAAAAGCAAATGGAAACAATGAGCCTCCACTACACACCTGTTAGAATGGCCAGAATCTGGAACACTGATAACACCAAATGCAGGTGAGGATCTGGAGCAACTGGAACTCTTATTGATTGCTGGTGGGCATGCAAAGCCACTTTGGAAGCCAGTGTTGTGGTTTCTAACAAAACTCAACATACTCTTACCATATTATCCAGCAGTTCTTCTCAGTGTTTATCCAGAGGAGTTGAAAACATGTACACCTCCAAACCTGCACATAGATGTTTCCAGTTGCTTTATTCATAATTGCCCAAACCTGGAAGCAACAAGATGTCCTTCTGTAGGCAAATGGATGAATAAACTGCTCCACATCCTGACAATGAAATATTAGTGCTAAAAAAATATGAACTCTGGAGATATGAAAAGACATGGAGGAAGCTTAAACATATTATTAAGTGAAAGACTCAATATGAAAAAAACTGCCTGTTAATATGATTCCAACTATATGACATTCTGAAAAAAGGCAAAACTATGGAGAAAAAAGATGAGTAGTTTTTGAGGGGTTGTAGAAGGGGAAGGACCAAACAGGCAGAGCACAGAGAGTTTTTAGAGCAGTGAAAATATTCTAGCGACCTCCGTGGTAGTCCAGTGGTTGAGAATCCACCTTCCGATGCAGGGAACAGGGGTTCAAACCTGGTGAGGGAACTAAGATTTCAATGCCTCCAGGCAACTAAGTCCATGCACCATAATTAGAGAGACCCTCCTGCCGCAGCTACTGAGCCCACATGCTCTAGAGTCCTTGTTCCAAAATAAGAGAAGCCCACGGGCCACAACTAGAGAAAGTCTGTGAGCCACAAGGAAGACCCAACACAGCCACAAAAATTTCAGTTTAAATTAAAAATTTTTGTAATTAAAAAAAAATACTCTCATGAGTGATGTATACCACGTTCTGCCCTACATCTCATCAGGAGATTTATCCAGAAAGTGAGCCTTAACTCACAGCATCTGCATCAGGCCCTCAGATACCGCACCTTGCTCTTACTCACCCTCTGAATCTGCTCTTCAGATGTCCACAAGCCCAAAGCCTCACTGAGGTCTTGCCTTCCTAGATGGCATTTGAATCTGCTCAACATCCCTTCCTCCCAACACAGACTTTCTAGAAACTCCCGAGAAGGGCTGTTTGCTTTCCCTGTTCTCCCTTCCATGATTGCTTCCCAGTCCAGGGTGGACACGCAGCTGGAATGCACCAGTTTGGGCTATAACTGTTTGTGGAAGGTGGTGTTTCTTTCAACTGGCTGGCACCTGGTTTATATTGATCCTTCAGTATTTTTAATAGCACCTCTGCCAGAGGCTCCCATTTACTGAGTGATTACCATGTGGCAGGCATGGTGCCAAGTGCTTTGGTTAAACATCATCTCATTTAATCCTCACAAGGACACTACGAGGTTAGAGATGAATATTGTCTCCATTTTACAGATGAGGACGCAGAGGCTCAGAGAACTTAGGTTGACTTGCTAAGTTCACACAGTGCTGGGGCCAGAGTTCAGCCAATGTCGGTGGAGCTTCAGAGTCCAAGTGCTACATAGTACTACACAGAGGTGCCCAGTGTTTTCAGCTCTCTTCTCCCTTCTTCTCCTCCCTCCTAGATCTGGCTTCTGACCTACTCCCCCACTTTCAAATATTATATTCACGTGTGCTGGTTTAGTTGCTAAATCATGCCTGACTCTTGCGACCTCATGGACCGTAGCTTGCCAGGCTCCTCTGTCCAGGGAATTCTTCAGGTAAAAATACTGGAGTATATTCATGTGAATGACTTTCAAATCCATATCTCCAACCCCAGCCTTTTCCTGATGTTCAGTCTTTCTTTTTTTTTTTTTCCAGTTTGTTTTTATTGTGGTTAAAATACATATATAACATAAAATGTGCCATCTTAATCATGCTTGAGTGTATGGTTCACTGGCATTAAGGCCATGTACTGTTGTGCAACCATCACCACTATCCCGCTCCAAAATCCTTTTCATCTTGCAAAGCTGAAACGCTATAGCCACTCAACAAACAGTACCTCCCCCATCCTCCTTTCCTGCTCCACTCACCTCCTGGAAAACCACAGGGCCACTTTCTGTCTCTATGAGTTTGACTACTTTAGGTCCTTCTCACATGTAAGTGTACTCAAACAGCATTTGTCTTTTTTTCACTTAGCATAATGTCCTCAACTTTCATCCATGTTGTAGCATGCATCAGAACTTCCTTCTTAATGCTGAATAAGATTCTCCTATATGTACATACCACACTTTGCTTATTCTTTCATCCATTGTTGAATACTGGGGTTGCTTCCACATTTTAGTTATTGTGTCTAATACTCCTATGAACATAGATGCACAAACATCTCTTCTGTTTTCAGTTTGGGGGAGTATATGCTCAGAGTATAATCACTGGATCATACAAGGTAATTCTATTTTTAATTTTTTAGGAACATCATACTGTTTCACGGCAGCTATATTTCACCTTCTTACCAACAGTGCGCAAGGTTTCCAGTTTTGTCCACATCCTTTCTTCTGTTTATTTATCATAATAAAAAATATTGTTAACAAAGAAGATACATACAACAGGAAAATAGGTGAAAAGTTTTTGGTTTGGGATAGTAGCCATTTTAATGGATATAAAGTGATGTCTCATTGTGGTTTTGATTTGCATTTCTGTGATGATTAGTGGTGTCGAGAATCTTTTCATGTACGTATCGGCCATTTGTATGTCTTCTTTGGAGAAATGTCTATTCAACTCCTTTGCCCATTTTCAAATCATATTGTTTGGGAATTTTTGTTGATGAACTTCAGGAGTTCTCTGTATATTCTGGATATTAATCCCTTATCAGATGTATGATTTGCAAGGCTTCCCTGGTGGCTCAGATGGTAAAGCATCTGCCTGCAATGCGGGAGACCAGGGTTCGATTCCTGGGTGGGGAAGATCCCCTGGAGAAGGAAATGGCAATCCACTCCAGCACTTTTGCCTGGAAAATCCCAGTCCATGGGGTTGCAAAGAGTCGGACACGACTGAACGACTTCATTTCACTTCACTTCCCTCTAATCTCTGGGTTATTATTTTACCCTGTTGATATTGTTTTCTGATGCACAAAATTTTTTTTTCATGAAGTGCAATTTGCCTATTTTTTTCTTTTGTTGCATGTGCCCTTCAGTCTTTTTTTTTTTTTAACCCATATAATATTTTATGCTAAAATAATACATCTTAGACTAAACAGAATATCTTTGGAAGGATATACAAGAAGTAAGTAACACTGGCTATTCTTAGAAGAACTGGGTGATGGGGAAATAAGAGTGGGAGAATTTTCACTGAAGAAAAAAACCCTTTCTCTCTCTTAAATTTATACTCATATAAATACATTACCTATTTAAATAAAAATCAAATTTAAATATAAAAGATATGCTAGAAATTAAAATATAGATATAAAATAATACATTCTCATTTTTTTAACCTAGAAAAAAAATTCAAGCACTAAAAAAAACATGTAAATCACCTACAGTTTTATTACCCAATATTCTCAGTGTGTTTCCCTATTGTTCAGTTGTCCAATGATTTGGTTCTTGCCAAACCTATCTTCAAGCCTGACTCCCAACTCTGCTCACATTCCCAGCTTCTCAATGCCAACCAGACTCAACCCAGAGGCCTCTCCTTACTCCTCCATCCTTTTCTTCCCCTGACTCCAAGGAGACTTCACTCCTCACTTCCCTCACCCTCACAACCTCCTCACCCAGCCTTCCTTTCCTTCTCCTCAGCATCTCCTTGCCTGGAAAATCCCATGGACGGAGGAGCCTGGTAGGCTGCAGTCCATGGGGTCGCAAAGAGTCGGACATGACTGAGCGACTTCACTTTCACTTTTCACTTTGATGCATTGGAGAAGGAAATGGCAACCCACTCCAGTGTTCTTGCCTGGAGAATCCCAGGGACAGGGGAGCCTGGTGGGCTGCCGTCTCTGGGGTCGCACAGAGTCGGACACGACTGAAGTGACTTAGCAGCAGCAGCAGCATCTCCTTGCATTCTGGCACTTTCCCTCCCCTCCTCCTCAGATGGGTGCTAGAGAATAAATAACTATGCTTTCTGTTTTTCTTAAGAGCTTTCCTGAGATATAATTTGCATACCTTTCACCCCTGTAAAGTGTACAATTCAGTGGTTTTGAATCTAGTCACAGAGTTATGCAACCATCAACACTGTTTAATTGGAGAACATTTTTATCACTCCAAAGAAACCCCATATCTGTTAGCAGCCACTCCCCATTTACCCCCAACTTCCTCCTCCTGCCTGAGGCAACCGCCAGTCTACTGCCTGTCTCTAGAGATGTGCCTTTTATGGACATTTCATGTAAACAGAATATATAATATGCAGTCCTCTTCATCTGGTTTCTTTCACCAAGCATGAGTATTCCAGGTCCATTTATGTGGTGCTTGTATTAGTACTTCATTCCTTCTATTGCTGAGTGATCATCCCTTGTATAGGCTTCCCTGGTAGCTCAGATGGTAAAGAATCCACCTGCAAGGCGGGAGACCTGGGTTCGATCCCTGGGTTGGGAAGAACCCCCTGGAGGAGGGCATGGCAACCCACTCCAATACTCTGGAGAATCCCCATAGACAGAGGAGTCTGGTGGGCTACAGCCCATGGGGTTGCAAAGAGTTGGACACAATAGCTGACTAAGCACAGCACAGCATCCCCTTGTATGGATATACCATATTCTATGTATCCACTCATCAGATGACAATAATCAACTTTCCTGTAGGTTTATAACATTTAGCTTTTGCAACTGCATTCTCATCCCACCTCACTTCATCTTGACATTTACTGTTTGAGGAAGGTTGTGTTTGTCCCAGGTGGTTCAGTGGTAAAGGGTCCACCTGCCAATGCAGGAAACACAAGAGACTCGAGTTCAATCACTGGATTGGGAAGATCCCCTGGGGTAGGAAGTGGCAACCCACTCCAGTATTCTTGCTTGGAAATTTCCACGGACAGAGGAGCCTGGTGGGCTATAGTCCATGGGGTCGCAAAGAGTCGGATACGACTGAGCATGCAAGCTGAGGCTAGAATGAGCAGGTATGACTTGCCAGATATCACAGGCTATTAAAAGGCACAGTTATAATCTGAAGCCCTTTTCTCTGTGCTGTTCTGCCTCCCTCCTCAGTCCATTTTCTGTCACAAGCCCCTTTTCCCTTTATATTAATGACTCTGCTCCTCATGGTGTCCACAATGCCCCAGGCTACTGTGCCTTGGATACAGAGGTTTGGATGTGTGCTCAGAGAGGGCATTAAGTCTGTATCTGATCTGGATTTATAAGCCAAAGGTTTGCCGTCCTTCCAGCCTCTGTGTAGATGGGCTGCTTCTGGGTCCTGGGTGTGGGGGCGGGGTAGCCCAGAGGAGATGGAGTTTTAGGAGGACATGACCCCACCATCCACTCTGCAGAAAGAGGCCTCCCCCACCTGCTCCAGTGCCACCCAGATCTTCCTGTGGCCACTTCCTTCTGCCTGCCGTACCCCTTCCTCTCTAACCACAGAGAACATTAACACACCTCTTGATAACACTAGTCACATTGTCACACAATTCTTTATTTGTCTGCTCCTCCAAACCTGGGAGCACAGATCTGAAAATCACCTTAGTGTCACAGCAGCTGACGCTTATTAGGATCTGGGTCAGTGTTGGTGGAATGAATGGGTCTTCCTTTGTTTTTTTCTTTTTTGGCTGCTCTGGGTCTTCTTTGCTGCACAAGGGATTTCTCTAGTTGCAGTGAGAGGGGGCTACTTTTCATTGCTGTGTTTGGGCTTCTCATTGCTGTGGCTTCTCTTGTGGAGCAGGGCATTCGAGCTTCAGTAATTGCAGCAACAGGTTCCATAGTTGCAACTTGAGGGTTCTAGAGTGTGGGCCCAGTAATTGTGGCACATGGGCTTGGTTGCTCTACGGCATGGGGGTTCTTCTTGGACCAGGGATTGAACCTGTGTCCCCTGCCTCAGCAGGTGGATTCTTATCCACTGCGCCACCAGGGAAGTCCCAGTCTTCCCTGTTTTAATAATGGTGCCTATTGGGAATTCTGGGCAGTTCAGTGGTTAGGACTCGGCACTTTCACTGCTGAGGGCCCAGTTTCAATCCCTGGTCAAGGAACTAAGATTGTGCAAGTCATGTGGCATAGCTAATAAAAAATGAATTACTTAATTAAAAAAAAAAATTGTGTCTATCATCTATTGAATGCTGACCATAAGACATTTATCCTGACAACAACCCTCAGATATGGTGTCTTATCTCCTTTTCACAGAGGAAGTGGGGACTCAGAAAGGTAGAGTTTATAAGCCCAAGGCCTCATAGACAATAAGAGACAAAGCAGAGATTTAAATCTACACCTATTTGCCTTGCAATGTGCTGCTTTTACCACCCTCTTGCAGCAAGTGTGAATTTAGAATCAGGCCTTTGGAAGTGGATAATATAAAAATAAAAATAAAACAAGACAAATTTCAACATGAATCAACTATACCTCAATTAAAAAATAAAATATGCATCACATTAAAAAATAAATAAGTAAATAAAGCATAAGGTTGCCCATAGCTTCACCAACTCTTGCCTGTAATCTCTACTATTAGATCTCACTTCTGGTCTCAAGAGAGAAAAACAGCTCAGAGAGGTTAAGAGACTTCCAAAACCACACAGCTCGGTAGGAAGACCAGCCTTCAAGGCCAAGCCTGCTTGTTTCCAAGGGCAAACCTGCGTCAGCACAGCACAGCTGCCGGGTGTTGATTCCACACTGCCTTGCCCAAGTGAGTCTCAGTTTCCACTGAGAAGCTTTACAAGGAAATAAGTAAATGTAAATATTGGAGAAATTGGTACCCTGATGCCTCCCTGGTGGGACTGTAAAATGGTGCAGCCACTTTGGAAAACAAGGTGGCAAGTGCCTCAAAGTACTAATCATGGAGTTACCAGCTGACCTAGAAATTCCACCACTAAGCATCCACCCAAGAGAAATGAAACAACTGTACACAAAAATGTGTACAGGAAATGTGCATGCATGTTCATAGCAGCATGATACATAATAGCCAAGAAAAGGAAGCAATTCAAATGCCCATGAACTGATCAACAGATAAGCAAAATGTGGCATTCTGTATAATGGCCTGTTATTTGACAATAGAAACAAATGAAGTTCTGATACATGGTACCACATGGAGGAACCCTGGAAACCTAATGCTATGTGAAAGAAGCCAGACACAAAAGGTTACATATTGTATGATTCCATTTCTATGAAATGTCCAGAATAGGCAAATCTATGGAGTGGGAAAGTAGATTAGTGGTTGCCAGGGGGTGAGGGGAGGAGGGAAAGGGGCGTGACTGCTCATGGGTACGGGGTTTCTTTGGGGATGACGAAAATGTTCTGGAATTGCTGGTGGTTGCCCAACACTGTGCCTACACTAAAAACCACTGAACTGTACACTTTAAAAGGGTGAATTTTATGGTATGTGAATTATATATCTATAAAGTCATTATAAAAAGAGGAAAAAAAATGGTCTCTGCCTTTTCCAAGTTTCATGGAAACAGGTATTTGAAAGTGCCCTGGTCCCACACCCATGCTGTGCAGAGCATGGCCTCTGCTCCCTGGGCCCAGGATAGTACCCACTGCCAAGCATGGCCTGTTTGACTTGGTGTGAGGGTATCTCTGAACCTCTCTTCCCTTCAAAGGTGCACTCTTAACATTGAGCCTTCTCTGTGTGACAAAGGACTTTACAGTCATGACAGATCCCTTGCTGGGAGGTCAGGCCACGTACTGTAAAGTCCAAGATGAAAAAGCCATGGCAGCTGTCCAGCCCAGCCAGGTAGTGATGGAGTCAGGTGACATCATAGGATGTCAGCGATTTGGAGCCAATGATTTGACCTACAGGGTGAAGCAGCTGGGATATAAAGGCCGGCATCCTGGATCTGGCACCTGAACGCCTGGGTTTGAATCTCAGCTCCATCACCTGCTAACTGGGTGGTCTACAGCTGTCTCTTAACCACCTGGAGCCAACATTCACTCACCTAAAAGGATGAGGGGGATGATCCCTAGCTCCGAGGATGCTGAGAGGACTCTAGCTACTCAAAGTGTAAGTCTACTGAAACCAGCAGCTTCAGTATCCCCTGGGAATTTATTAGAAATGCAGAAGTTCAGGTCTCACCCCGACCTGCTGGATCAGAATCTGCATCCCACCTACGGGATTCAGATACATGGTAAAATCTGAGAAGCACTGGGGAGAATTAAATGAGATTATGCAGGTAAAAACTTGTCGGAGTGCCTGGCACACCACAGGTGCCACACACGTGAATCTTGGTGTTTTACTGTTACTTAGAAAGAGGGCTGAACTGGTCTGCCACCGCCTCACTGTGTGATCTTAAACTAGTCCCTTGACTATGCTGGGGGCTGGGGTTTCCATCTCCCATTTATCTAACAAGACTTTATGTGGCTCATCTGATAAAAATGTGTGAGAAAGCGCTTTACAAATGCAAAAGGCCTAACTGTGGACATGGTTCTCTTGGCCAAACTGGAGAGACAGTGACTTGCAAGATTCTAGAGATAAGAGAGGGTTTGAAGTAGTGGAGGGGCTGCTGCTGCTAAGTTGCTTCAGTCGTGTCCGACTCTGTTCGACCCCATAGACAGCAGCCCACCAGGCTCCCCCATCCCTGGGATTCTCCAGGCAAGAACACTGGAGTGGGTTGCCATTTCTCTCTCCAATGCATGAAAGTGAAAAGTGAAAGTGAAGTCACTCAGTCGTGTCCGACTCTTAGCGACCGCATGGACTGCAGCCTACCAGGCTCCTCCGTACAGGGGATTTTCCAGGCAAGAGTACTGGAGTGGGGTGCCATTGCCTTCTCCGGAGTGGAGGGGCATCAGTGTCTAAAGACCCTGGCAAGCAGAGAAGAGTGATTGAGGAAGCACTGCTCTTGCCCAAGAGAAGCCCCTGCACCTCAAAGACATTTAACCAAAGGAAATGGAGAAAAAAACCACAAAGTGCTTGGGTAAGATAGGGAGGTGCCAGCAAAGGACCATGCAGTGGAGGGTCACAGCTGGTGTCTCCCTGTAAACAGAGGGCAAAGGTTTGAGCTACTAGAAGCACCCGTGCAGGGGGCAGATGGCAGTGTCTGGATTTAAGGTGGCCTCCAGGGGGCTGGAAATTCCTCCTCTGCTTACAGTCCATAAGCGTCCCATGGCCTTTAGGAAGACAATAACCACTGATGTTTATACGTCCCAGACATTTTCTGAGAACATTTTGTATATTCCCTCACATGATGCTCTCAAGAGCCCTCTGAGGTGGGTCTCTTTAGATTCCCCACATTACAAATGAGGCCACTGAAGAACAGAGAGACTGAATGACTTGCTCAGTATCACAGAGCTAACAAGTGATGGAGTCAGGCTTCCAGCCCAGGACATCTGACTCTAGGGTCCTAGTTCTTAGTAACCCTTCACCTGCCCCTATTTTAAAAATTGATTTTATTTTTTAGAGCATCACTAAGTTCATAGACGGAGAAGGCAATGGCACCCCACTCCAGTACTCTTGCCTGGAAAATCCCATGGACGGTGGAGCCTGGTAGGCTGCAGTCCATGGGGTCACTAAGAGCTGGACACGACTGAGCGACTTCACTTTCACTTTTCACTTTCATGCATTGGAGAAGGAAATGGCAACCCACTCCAGTGTTCTTGCCTGGAGAATCCCAGGGACGAGGGAGCCTGGTGGGCTGCCGTCCATGGGGTCGCACAGAGTCCGACACGACTGAAGCGACTTAGCAGCAGCAGCAGCAGCAAGTTCATAGAAAAGCCAAGGGGAAGCTACAGAGATTTCCCATATACCCTTTGCCCCCATATATGCAGAGCCTCCCCATTATCGACATCCCCCATGAGACTTATTGAGATACTTTAGTTTATAAGAAATATGACTTTGGTCATTCAGATAATCAAAATATACTTTTCATGTATATATTTGGCCTTCATCCACAGCTCCTGGCTCACAGCTCTTAAAACCTTTGGAATTTCCTAACAGAGCAGAAAAGTTTTGTCATGACTTTTGGATTCCACTTAAGGATGGGACTGGTTGGAACTTCCCTGGTGTTCCAGTGGCTAAGACTCCACGCTCCCAATGCAAAGGGCCTGGGTTTGACTGCTGGTCAGGGAGGTAGAACCCATGTGCCACAAGTAAAGATCAAAGATCGTAAAAGGATGGGACCAGTTGTGAGTGGAGTGAACCTTGCAATTAGAGGGGAGGGAGAGGGACTAGAGGTGGAACCAGGCCAGTGAGTTAATCAAGCAGGCTTCTGCAAGGAAGCCTCCATAAAAACCCTAAAGAACAGGGTTCAGAGAGCTTCCAGGTTGGGAAACATGTGGAGGGTGATGTGCTCAGAGAAAGCATGGGAATGACACTCCCTTCCCCACATCCAGCCCTATGCATCTCTTCCATCTGGCTGTTCCTGACTTACATCCTTTTATAACAAATCAGTGATCTAGTGAGTAAATGGGTTTCCTGAGTTTGAAATCAATGGAACCTAAGGAGGGAGTCATTGGAACCTCCAGTCTATAGCTAATTGGTCAGAAGCACAGGCAGCAACCTGGAGTTGTGATTGGCATCCAGAGTGAGGGAAGGAGTTAGTTGTGTAAGACGGAACCCTTAACCTGTGGGATCTGACGCTATCTCCAGGTAGATAGTGCCAGAATTTGGTTGAATTGTAGGGTACCCAGCTGGTATCCAAGGCAGTGCTTATTGATGTGGGGAAACACACATACACACACAGAGGAATTGGTGACTTGAACCCTATTAGTGGGACATTGGTTACAACTGATGAACCCACACTGATACCTTTAATCACCCAAAATCCATACTTCACTCTTGAACACTCGGGGTTCGCTCTTGCTGTTGTACATTCTGTGGGTTTGTACAAATGTGTAATGACACGTATCCTTCATTATAGTATCATGCAGTTTTGTCACTGCCCGAAAACTCCCTTGTGCTCCACCAATTCATCCCTCTCTCCCCCTATTTCACCCAGGTCTCAGCAACCACTGATCTTTTTACTGTCTCCATAGTTTTGCCTTTTCCAGAATGTTATATAGCTGGAATCATACAGAATTTAGCCTTTTCAGATTGGCTTCTTTTACTTAGTAATAATGCATTTAAGATTCCTCCATGTCTTCCCATGGCTTGAGAGCTCATTTCATTCTGGCACTGAATAATATTCCATAGTCTGGAGGTAGCAGTTTATTTATCTGTTCACCTGTTGAAGGACATCATGATTGCTTCCAAGTTTTAGAAATTATGAATAAAGCTGCAGTAAACATCTATGAGCAGTTTTTTCTGTAAAAATAATTTTCACTTATATTGCTTTTTAGTCTGGAGATGGGGACAGTGGTTAGAGGCTGGCCTGAGAGTCCCCAGCAGAGGGACCAGACTGGGTATGGCCTTCTAGGACCTTCATCATCATCACCATCATGAAGCTGTAATAAGAACTAGGAATCCAGGACTTCTCTGGTGGATAAGAATCTGCCTGTCAAGGCAGGGGACATGGGTTTGATCCCTGGTCCAGGCAGCTTCCACAGGCCACAGAGCAACTACAGCCCGGGGGCCACAACTACTGAAGCCCATGCGCCTAGAGCCTGTGCTCTGCAATGAGAGAAGCCACCAAAATAAGAGAAGCCCGCACTCACAACAAAGACTAGTCCCCACTTACTGCAACTGGAAAAGCCCATGCACAATAATGGAGACCCAGTGCAACCAATACATAGGAAAAAACATATAAATACACACACACGTGTGTATAAAGAACTGTGAATCCTGTGACTCCTGCAGTGCTGTTGTCAGCATCTATCCACCACGGAGTTCCTAGGATCCAGGGTCCCTGAGCAGTTTCAGGTGTGCTGCGTAACTCATTACATTCCCATAGCAACCCTGCATGGAGCAAATCCTACAGTTCAGAAGCCGATGATTTGCACAAGGTTGAGTTTTTATTTTTTACCCTCAGCCCACTATAAGAAATATATTTTATAATACAAACAGCCTCAGATAAATGAAACAAGTGTCCCCCCAATACGCTAATATCTTCCAATCTTTTTCATTTTTGAAAATACTAGTCATGACATTGACTTCATGACACATTTGTGGAATTCTATGTATGCTGCAGATTCTGGCAAATTACTGAACCTCTGTAAGCCACCTGGCACACCTCAAAATGTTGTTGTGAGTAGTAAATGAGATAAGGTATGTGAACAGTTTAACACAGGACCTAGTTTATGGATTAGGAAGGAAGAAATGGTCCTTATAATACATCAGCAAGATGGATGTTATCACTTTACTGATAGGATAGAAAATGAGGCTTAAGGAGATTAAATGGTTCCTAAGGTCTCACAGACAAGAGCCAAAATCAGGATTGAACTCAGAATCAGGCTCTTTTTTCTGCAATTCTAAGCTGCCTTCCTAGAGAAGCTTAACTTGCTGGGTGTGGCTTCCAAAGGTTGTACTACTGGTTACAGCTCAGTCACCTGGGTAGCGGCCGAGTTCACCTCTCCTGGAGAATGTAAGAAGCTATTCCTACTCTCTCCTGAGCTCGTGACTGTCTTCTCTCCCCCTGCTCCATTGTCTAGTTTAATATCCATTTGCTGGGCACTAACTGGCTAACAGAGTTCTGCCAAGAGAACTCACTGGTCATAGCAAACACCCTCTTCCAACAAAACAAGAGAAGACTCTACACATGGACATTACCAGATGGTCAACACCAAAATCAGATTGATTATATTCTTTGCAGCCAAAGATGGAGAAGCTCTATACAGTTAGAAAAAACAAGACCAGGAGCTGAACTATGACAGTTCAGATCATGAATTCCTTATTGCCAAATTCAGACCAAATTTGAAGAAAGTGGAGAAAACCACTAGACCATTCAGGTATGACCTAAATCAAATCCCATATGACTATATAGTAGAAGTAAGAAATAGATTTAATGTACTAGATCTGATAGACAGAGTGCCTGATGAACTATGGACGGAGGTTCGTAACACTGTACAGGAGACAGGAATCAAGACCATCCCCAAGAAAAAGAAATGCAAAAAAGTAAAATGGCTGTCTGATGAGGCTTTACAAATAGCTGTGAAAAGAAAGGAAGCAAAAAGCAAAGGAGAAAAGAAAGATATAAACATCTGAATGCAGAGTTCCAAAGAATAGCAAGGAGAGATAAGAAAGCCTTCCTCAGCAATCAATGCAAAGAAATAGAGGAAAACAACAGAATGGAAAAGACTAGAGATCTCTTCAAGAAAATTAGAGTTACCAAGGGAACATTTCATACAAAGATGGGCTCAATAAAGAAATGGTATGGACCTAACAGAAGCAGAAGATATTAAGAAGAGGTGGCAAGAATACACAGAAGAACTGTACAAAAAAGATCTTCACGACCAAGATTATCACGATGGTGTGATCACTGACCTAGAGCCAGATATCCTGGAATGTGAAGTCAAGTGGGCCTTAGAAAGCATCACTACGAACAAAGCTAGTGGCGGTGATGGAATTTCAGTTGAGCTATTTCAAATCCTAAAAGATGATGCTGTGAAAATGCTGCACTCAATATGCCAGCAAATTTGGAAAACTCAGCAGTGGCCACGGCACTGGAAAAGGTCAGTTTTCATTCCAATCCCAAAGAAAGGCAATGCCAAAGAATGCTCAAACTACCACACAGTTGCACTCATCTCACACGCTAGTAAAGTAACGCTCAAAATTCTCCAAGCCAGGCTTCAGCAGTACGTGAACCGTGAACTTCCTGATGTTCAAGCTGGTTTTAGAAAAGGCAGAGGAACCAGAGATCAAATTGCCAACATGCGTTGGATCATCAAAAAAGCAAGAGAGTTCCAGAAAAACATCTATTTCTGCTTTATTGACTATGCCAAAGCCTTTGACTGTGTGGATCACAAGAAACTGTGGAAAATGCTGAAAGAGACAGGAATACCAGACCACCTGACCTGCCTCTTGAGAAACCTACATGCAGGTCAGGAAGCACAGTTAGAACTGGACATAGAACAACAGACTGGTTCCAAATAGGAAAAGGACTACGTCAAGGCTGTATATTGTCACCCTGCTTATTTAACTTATATGCAGAGTACATCATGAGAAACACTGGGCTGGAAGAAGCACAAGCCGAAATCAAGATTGCCAGGAGAAATATCCATAACCTCAGATATGCAGATGACACCACCCTTATGGCAGAAAGTGAAGAGGAACTAAAAAGCCTCTTGATGAAAGTGAAAGTAGAGAGTGAAAAAGTTGGCTTAAAGCTCAACATTCAGAAAACTAAGATCATGGCATCTGGTCCCATCACTTCATGGGAAATAGATGGGGAAACAGTGGAAACAGTGACTGACTTTATTTTTCTGGGCTCCAAAATCACTGCAGATGGTGACTGCAGCCATGAAATTAAAAGACGCTTACTCCTTGAAAGGAAAGTTATGACCAACCTAGACAGCACATTAAAAAGCAGAGACATTACTTTGCCAACAAAGGTCCATCTAGTCAAGGCTATGGTTTTTCCAGTGGTCATGTATGGATGTGAGAGTTGGACTGTGAAGAAAGCTGAATGCTGAAGAATTGATGCTTTTGAACTGTGGTGTTGGAGAAGACTCTTGAGAGTCCCTTGGACTGCAAGGAGATCCAACCAGTCCATCCTAAAGGAGATCAGCCCTGGGTGTTCATTGAAGGTCTGATGTTGAAGCTGAAATCCAATACTTTGGCCACCTGATTCGAAGAGCTGACTCATTTGAAAAGACCCTGATGCTGGGAAAGATTGAGGGCAGGAGGAGAAGGGGATGACAGAGGATAAAATGGCTGGATGGCATCACCGACTCGATGAACATGAGTTGGGTAAACTCCAGGAGTTGGTGATGGACAGGGAGGCCTGGCATGCTGCAATTCATAGGGTCGCAAAGAGTCGGACACAATTGAGCGACTGAACTGAACTGATTGGTCACATGGCCATTCCCTCTCTTAGCCTGGAACACTACGGATACTGCCCTCCCTACCTCATTCAAATCACCCCTAATATGTCACCTCCTTACTATTATCCCTAAACCCCTAATCTGAATGAGAATAAACACCCCCTCTCCAGGACCGCCCCTTTCTCCTGCTTTAGCTTCTTTCATGTGTGTGTTTTGGCCTGACTATACGCTATCTTGGTTTATCCATTAACTCTTGTCTTTGCTAAAACATAAACTCCAGGAGAGTAGGAACTATTAGAGTTGGATCTCTGCTCTGTCCCTAGTGCTTAGAACAGTAACTGGCACAGAGGAGGTACTCAATAAATGTTAGTCGAATCAGTCAATGACTTTGGACTCAGACTGCAGAGCTGGGCTTATAAACCAATGCAGACCATAGCGAGCCATTTTGGTGGACATTCTAACAAATGGACTCAGACAAGTACAAAGGGAGCTCCCTGGAAGCACAAAGGAGGCAGGGATCAATTCTGATTGTGGATCAGGGAGGAGGAGGTCTCTACATGATCCCTGAAGCTGGGTGGAACTGCAAAGATGGAGACGGCATCCCACGTGAAGGAAAAGGCAAGAGGGAAGATGCAGGGGCGGAAAGGTTGGTTGGCACATAGAACAATCCACAGGGCCTGTAGGTTTGGGTTCAGGATTGATAGGCAGGTGGGAAGATGGCTAGGGTGGGTTGCTAAGGGAGTTGAATGCCAGGCTAAGGAGTTTGGAGTTTGCAAGTCTCTGACAGTGTCTTAAGGTGATCCATCCATCTATTATCTTTATCTATATTCATCTAAATATATCTGATTCCTATCTATCTGTACACACATATGTGGAACACATATTTACACATGCTGCTGCTGCTGCTGCTAAGTCGCTTCAGTCATGTCCAGCTCTGTGCAACCCCATAGACGGCAGCCCACCAGGCTCCCCCGTCCCTGGGATTCTCCAGGCAAGAACACTGGAGTGGGTTGCCATTTCCTTCTCCAATGCATGAAAGTGAAAAGTGAAAGTGAAGTCGCTCAGTCGTGTCCAACTCTTAGTGACCCCATGGACTGCAGCCCACCAGACTCCTCGTCCATGGGATTTTCCAGGCAAGAGTACTGGAGTGGGGTGCCATTGCCTTCTCCCCTTACACATGCTATGGGAGCCTATTAAAATATACACGTAAAATAAAAATTAAATATAAAATTAAAATTATATATATGCTGCTGCTACACATACAAAAAAAATCATACATATACATACTTGCACATGTATATGTGTTTTAATGGGCTCCCAAGATTCACAGTTTGGGCATAAAAGGTTTTGCGATGAAACTCTCCCTCCCGCTTCTGTCCTCCCCTAATGCTACTGTCGGAGAAGGCGATGGCACCCCACTCCAGTACTCTTGCCTGGAAAATCCCATGGATGGAGGAGCCTGGTAGGCAGCAGTCCATGGGGTCGCTAAGAGTCGGACACGACTGAGCGACTTCACTTTCACTTTTCACTTTCATGCATTGGAGAAGGAGATGGCAACCCACTCCAGTGGTCTTGCCTGGAGAATCCCAGGGACCGGGGAGCCTGGTGGGCTGCGGTCTCTGGGGTCGCACAGAGTCGGACACGACTGAAGTGACTTAGCAGTAGCAGTAGCAGTAATGTTACTGTATTTTGTGTCTTGCCCCAGCAGATTCACATTTACTGCAAGGCCACACTTGCATAGAGGCTGTAAATCGGGTGCAGGCGTTCTCACCTCTGACCCACACACAGGGCGTGGCCTCTCTCACCGCTGCCTGGTGGTCCTTCCACTTGGTCCTGACCGGAAATCCTTCGCGCTCCACCCTCTGCCAGGTGTATGGATTGAGTCCGCCCACTTCTGTCACATGAGCCAATCGAGCACGTTTATGCAAATTGAGATCCTTTCCCTGCTCTCCGCCCCGCTCAAGACAACCAACGGTTGCAGAAGTGCAACAGGTCCGCCAGGTTCCTGTTCTGACCGAGCTCAGAGAGTTCTGTAAAATTTCTGCCAAGGGCAAAAACAATTTGGAAACTTCGGGAACTGGAGACAGGAGGACTGGGGAATAAATGGAATGCCGCAGTAAGACCGATGGCACTGAATCACAGAAACTGAGGCTTGAAGGGTTGCTGGAGGTCATTTTGTCTGACTTCTGGACTGACATTCTGCCTCACTCCGCGTGATTCCTGTCAGGTGCTCACAGGTGCTGGTGAAGTCACTACCTGCAGACATGACCCAGCTGACGAGAAAGAGCACGTCCCAGATCTGGCTATTCAGTTCAGTTCAGTTCAGTTGCTCAGTCGTGTCCAACTGCGACCCCATGGACTGCTGCACGCCAGGCTTCCCTGTCCATCACCAACTCCCAGAGCTTGCTCAAACTCATGTCCATCGTATCAGTGATGCCATTCAACCATCTCATCCTCTGTCATCCCCTTCTCCTCCTGACTTCAATCTTTCCCAGCATCAGGGTCTTTTCCAGTGAGTCAGCTCTTTGCATCAGGTGACCAAAGTATTGGAGCTTCAACTTCAGCATCAGTCCTTCCAATAAATATTCAGGACTGATTTCTTTCAGGATTGACTGGTTGGATCTCCTTGCAGCCCAAGGGACTCTCAAGAGTTTTCTCCAACACCACAGTTCAAAAGCATCAGTTCTTTGGTGTTCAGCTTTCTTTACAGTCCAACTCCCACATCCATACATGACTACTGGAAAAACCATAGCTTTGACTAGACGGACCTTTGTTTGCAAAGTAATGTGTTTGCTTTTTATGCTGTCTAGTTTGGGCATAGCTTTTCTTCCAAGGAGCAAGTGTCTTTTAATTTCATGTCTGCAATCACCATCTGCAGTGATTTTGGAGCCCCAAAAATAAAGATATGGGGGAAAGCCCCGTGGAGAATCAGAAGTGGTCTCAAGTACTGCTGTTGTATCTTTGCTGTGTGACTGTGGCACTCCGCCTCAACTCTCTGAGCCTCAGTTTCCACACCTGGAAATTGGGAGTAATAACACTACCCTCCTGGCTACTAATAACACTACCTTCCTTGATGTGAGGATTGATGGGCTAGTCAAATGGACAATGCAAGGCATTTCCATCTCTGCAAGTCATAGTCCTTTATAACTGAAAAAGTATCACTTTGGGGTTAGACAGATCAGGGTTTAAATTCTGGTTGTCCCAGTTGCTTGGGATACCTGCCTTAGGGAAGTCACTTTTACCTCTCTGACTCTCACTTTATTCAGTTTTAAAGTTAAAATTTTCATGGGCTGTTGATAGGATTAAACGAATTAAGGTTTATAAGGCACTTGGCAAAGGGCTAAACCACTTGTGGTGGCTAGAACCAAGGCACCTCCTGGATCCTCTGTTTCATCATCTGTCTTCTGGGTACAGCCATCATGTTCCCCGTATGCCTCAAAGGATTGTTCTGAAGCTTAAATATCTTGTGACACAGTTATAAATAGAAAAACATCACACCAATATTAATTAGTGATAATGCAAGGCAGTCAGCACATTGGAAAAAAGCCTGACCTTGACCCTGGCTCTACCTTTCATTCTCTGTGTGTCCTTGGACAAGTGACTTCCCCTATTGAAGGGTCAGTTTCCTTGCCTGCAATAGACCATATATATGGGCCATCTTGGACATTGGTAAGATGGACTATGGAAAGTGCCTACTATAAAACTTGCACACAACAAATTTTAATAAATGGTTCCTATTATTACTAGCAAGTTTTTCTTTAAATTTCCCTAATTCTGTTTCTGGAACTGAGAGAAATAGTGTGAAAACAGAACTTGTTTCTCACAGTACATTATTCTGTATCTTTTGACTTGTATTATGGGAATGTATCGGTTTTTTTAATAAATAAAATTTAAAATGGAAATACAATACATTATGTCTATAATGTACAATAACAAAACATAATAAATTAAAATTTTAAACTAAATTTTAATCTCATGGGTAGAGGCCTTGTCTGGTGTAAGAAGATACCCAAATGCAAAGTATAACCCGGTACCCACACAGGCCAGAATGTACCTTGGAACGGCAGAGTCATGCTTTTTTCTAAGATTACAGGGAAAATTGCCAAATCCAACAAGGGGTCACCTCTGAAGGGACTGACCATACATTGGTGTAAACATTCTCCAAGCCGCTTGAAATCATGTTCTATGGAAGGAAATGACCTCGATTTGGAAACCCTCAGGATGGATTTCCCTCTGCATCAGAGGTATTCGGGACTTTGGGTGACTCACTCCTCCCTGCTGGGCTTGCCCTCCAACCCCAATAAGGTTGAACAGCTCATTTGGGAACAATAGCTCTCTCCCGACCCTAAGGCCTTACATGGATATCAGCTAGCTTTGGGCCATCCACCCAATCCACAGCCAGACTTCTCCAATGTCCTAGGATGCCGCTGGCCTTGGACGGCCTTGGACAGCCTCCCTGCCCCTTTCTCCCCTAGGGCCCCAGTCTGAACTGATCACGACTGCTCACATGCAGCTGAGAATGAAGGGCAGATAGAACATCACAAGCCAAACCCACGTTTTCCCTTGTGTCTACCATCACAACTTTGCTGTCTGTGGCAGTCACCTGGCAGTTAAGGTTCAGCTTCACAGATGATCGAGGCAGGCAGGAGAAAGACTGATGTTTAGGGCCTGGGCTTTAACTGCCTCATCCTGAATTTACATGTCACTTTCACACATCTCATTGGCCAGGACTAGTCACAGGTCCCACCCTTTCACTTGGGGAGTGACTGGAGTATTCAGGGAGCATTGCTGTGTCTGCTACATTCTTCATTCTCAGTCTTCTGGCCAATATTAACTGACTCTAGACTCAGAGGATATTAGAATGGGAGAGACCTTGGGACTCCTTTCATCCAGAAGCGAATCAGAATCCTCTGAGGTTGTTGTCCAAAATGCAGAGTCCTTGGTCCTACTCCAGACCTGCTGAATCAGAACGGTCTGGAGCCTGGGAACCCACACTGTTTTTCTTTTAAATTTATTTATTTTTGGCTGCGCTGGGTGTTCGTTGCTATGCACGGGCTTTTCTCTAGTTGTGAAGAACAGGGGCTACTTTCTAGTTGCGGTGCACCAGGTTCTCACTGCAGTGGCTTCTGTTGTTGCAGAACACGGGCTCAGGAGTTGTGGCACGCGAGCTTCGTTGCCCAGAAGCATGTAGAATCTTCCCAGATTAGAGATCCCACCCGCGTCCCCTGCATTGGCAAGCAGATTCTTAACCACTAGACCACCAGGAAAGACCAGAATCTACATTTTTTAAAGCTCACTGGGAGATTCCAGCAGAAATCAGGCTGGAGACCTACTGATGGAGTTAACCCCCCTTTTATAGATGAGGAAACTGAGGCTGGGAAGGACAGTGACTTTCTCCAGGCCACACAGGAAGTAAACGATCAATCTTAGATCAGAATCTACGCTTCCTGGCCGTTGCTTTTAGCACCTGTATTTGTCACCTGTGGTCTCTGCCCTAGCTTCTGATAACACCATTTTAATTCTCTTTTGTGGAGACAGGGTTCACAGTTCAAGTTCCCAGGGTTCAAGTGGGGCTGACCCACCCAAACTTGGAATGGGTACATGACACAGAATTAACCAATCAGAATCCCAGGATATGTTCTGAGACAGTGTGAGATTAAGTTCAGAAAGTGGGAGGCAGCCTCAGGATGTTTGCTGGAACTATTTAGGGAAAGAAACTCTCTTTCCACTGAGGTTGTTCCCTGGTCTGCTGTGAGCCTGGAACAGCTGGCTGTCTTTGCTGTCATGAAGGGACAGCGCCCAGAAATAAGCCCTGAAGAGAGAAAAACAGAGATAAGGGAAGGAGAAGGGACCTGAGAGCATCCTCAGATGCCTACATCCAGCTCTGCCTGGACTTTTCCCTGAGCCAGTAAATTCCATTTCAGTTCCTGGAGGTTGCGGTTCTGCCCTTGTAGATCCAAATAAATGACTGGGGACAGAGCCCTGGGGGTCAGAAGCACCACATCCAGTTAACAAGCATCTACTGAGGGACTTTGGGGAGCTTCCAGTGTGAGGTACTGACCGTGCCCCTCACAAACCAGGACACAGGACCAACACACGAGGCAGTTGGGGTGTCCAAGACAGTGGGATGCCTAGACTGGCATCACAGACATCCAGGGTCTCGTGTGATCTCCTCCCCAGGAGTTAAGCAAGGGAAGCATAATCATCTCAGAATGATGAGGAAACTGAGGCTCAGAGAGATGAAGTCACTTGCCCAAGGTCACATTGGAAGTGGCAGAGCTGAGGCTTAGCCCAGGTGTTTCCACATTTAGCCCAACTGCTTGGTGCTCCATTGGGCTTCACTCGGCCTGGAATTACTTGCCAGAATCATCTGAATGATGATTTCTGTTGTGCAAGACACTGTTGTGAGTACTTTCCATGTTTTGCTTATTCGGTCCGGACAACAAGATACTGGTGAATATGATGAAGGTGATGATGGTGATGATGACATTGCACAGTTGAACAAATAAGGGGGCTTGGGAATTTGGCCAAGGTCACAGGGCTGGGCAGCATCAAGGTCTGATTGTGGCCCAGGGAGTCTGGCTCCTGAGCCCTCTGTGGCTGGACGTTCACTGTCCTTGCTACACCACATCTAAGCAGATGGCTCCCTAGCCTCTTCTCACCTTGATGAGAGTGGCTGATTAGAAACCAACCTGGGGAGGTGGGGGGCGGGGGGTGAGGGTAGATGGATGAGAGCATCTTCTCTGATCACACTGATGTTCCTGAAATGGCTCCAGCCAGAGTCGCTTCTGGGAGGCCTCGAACAAGGTCAATGGGGATTCTGCTAAGAGGCAGGGGGTAAAGAGTTATCTCCAGACTCCTATATACACAAAATAATTGAAAGCAAAGTCTCAAAGAGACATTTGTAAACATGGACATCTATAGCAGCAATATTCACTGTAGCCAAAATGTGGAAGCAACCCAGTGTCCATTAACAGATGAGTGGATAAACAAAATCTGATATATGTGTGTTTGTGTGTGTGCTAAGTCACTTCTGTCGTGTCTGGTGGTTTGCCACCTCATGCACTGTAGACCACCAGGCTCCTCTGTCCATGGGATTCTCCAGGCAAGAATACTGGAGCGGACTGCCACGCCCTACTCTAGGGGATCTTCCCGATCCAGGGATCGAACCCACATCTCTTATGTCTCCTGCATTGGCAAGTGGGTTCTTTACCACTAACACCACCTGGGAAGCCATATATAGGAAATTCTGAGACAACATGGATGAAAACATTGCTGCAGAATGAATGAAGACATTCTACTTTGTGAAATAAGCCAGACACTAAAAGATAAAAACTGTATGATTATACCTATATGAGCTACCTGGAGCCATCAGATTCATAGAGGCAAAAACTAAAATGCTGCTTGCCAAAGATTGAGGGGAAGGGCAAATGGGGAGTTATTGCAGAACGAGGGCTGGGTTTCAGTTTTGTGGAAGAAAGTTCTGGAGATGGATGGTGACACAATGTAAATGTACTTAATGCCACAGAACTATACACTTTTTTTTTCTTTTTTTAATATATTTTTTTCTTTTTTTGAGAACTATACACTTTTAAAAAACATATTTATTTATTTATTTTCTACTGGGCTGGGTCTTCACTGCTGCGTGTGGGCTTTCTCTAGTTGTGGTGAGTGGGGACTTCTCTCTGCTGCAGAGAGTGGGCTTCTCATTGTTGTGGCTTCTGTTATTGCGGAGCACGGGCTCTAGGGTGCACAGGCTTCAGTAGCTGCAGTGTGTGGGCTCGGGAGTAGTGGCTCCTGGACTCCAGAGCACTGGTTCTTTAGTTGTGGTCCATGGGCTTAGTTTCCGGGAGGCATGTGGGATCTTCCCGGACCAGGGGTTGAACTGATGTCCCCTGTATTGCAAGGAAGACTCTTAACAACTGGACCACCAGGGAAGCCCAGATCTACACACTTGTGTGTGTGTCAGTCACTCAGTCGTGTCCAACTCTTTGCGACCCCACAGACTGTAGCCCACCAGATGGTTTAAATGGCAAATTTTATATTATATGCTTTTTACCACAATTAACAATTAATTAATTAAGGGGAAAAAAGAGTAGTCTCCAAAGACAGCCCACTCTCAAATCCCAGTTCTGCCACTCATGTGCTGTGTGACCTTGGGTAAGTTGCTTTCCCTCTCTGTGGCTCAGTTTCCCCACCTATCAAATGAGGATCATAATAGCTAGCTCAACAGAATCACAGTGAGGTTTAAAGTGGTTCATACCAATAAAATCCTCAGAGCTGTGCCTGGAATTCTGTAAGCACTCGGTGAGGTTAGCTATTATTATTTTCATACAGATACTTAGGACTGAGACTAAATGAGAGAAGAAAAATGATGATTCTTTCTTCTTTACAATCCCTGTCTCTTTCCCCAGTTTCCAACAGGCTAAAGACACTAGATTGGGAAATCACTGGTGGTCCTGTGTTTAGGGCTTTGTGCTTTCACTGCCAAAAGCCTGAGTTCCATCCCTGGTCAGGGAACTAAAATCCCACAAGCCTCAAGCAGTGATCAATTGAAAAAAAAAAAAAAGACACTGGACTATGCTCTCAGCCACAGGGTGAACAGCAGAAAAAATAAATGTCATCGTCAGTCAGCAGAAGATTTCAGCCCAGCCCCTCCATGTGCTGCTGCGCAACTTTGGGCCAGCTCATTGACCTCTCTGTGTCAGACTTTTCTCTTCTATGAAATGGGTAAACTACTGCCTATCTCACAAGTGAAGTGAGGATTAAGAGAAAGAATGGGCCACTCCACACGTGCCCATCCCTCCTTCTTCCTGGATCCATAGCAGGGGTGAGGGGTGGGGGGTGCAGCTCTGTGTTCCCTCACTTCCCAGGCTGCTCCTGGTTTGTAAAGAACAAGATAAATGTTTTCTCCAATGACTGGTACTTCAGTTCACGTGACCAGGACAAGCATCATCAACAAAAGGCCACCCACCCTCCAAGGTCTGCAAAAGAGCCTTCTTCCTCTTTTTAGGCCTTCAAATATGGGCCAGGGAGATGCCCAGGGTGATAAATAAAGAAAAAGCAAAAATAAAACCCCCAAAGTGTTTATTCTGGGATAAGAGTACGTTGCTAAACACAAGCCACAAAGACTTGTGTACAAAAACCACAAGCCAGGGTGCTGAGCAATGTCCCAGGCTGCAGTGCTGTGAGGAGGGGCTGGGCCGGAGCAGCTGGGCTGGGCCCAGGAGGCAGGACCAGGCCCTGCCTGCGGCAGCCCTCCAGGGCACGCTGGCACCTTGACGTCCGGGAGCTTGGGATTTCTCACATTCCAGACCACACAGCCTGGCAACCTGCATGGACATTCATGGTGCCCCCTCGCTGCTGTTCCCGCTTTGGCCCCTCTCCTCTATAGGGCCCCCTCTGCCCACCCTACCCACCTCAGTCCCACTAACTCCAACTCATCCGCTGTGTTTAGACACCATCTCTGCTGGCAAACCATGATTGACCCCACCACCACCACCACCCAGACTCTGTAACCCCAGCATTCATCTCCGTCACAGCTATTCTATGATGTGTTGCAATTTTTGTGTACTTGCTTTTCTAAGCTGCAAGCACTTAAGGGTAGGAATAGTATAATGGTCAGGGACATGGATTTGAACCCAAATTGCCATGGATTGAATTCTAGCTTTCCAGCCCTGTGACCGTGGATATTTGACTCAATCTCCTGTGCCTCAGTATTTCCCTCTCTAAGTTAGAGATGATAATGACAGTGCCCGCCTTATGGAGATTCTGCTGATTGCTGAGTATGTCTGTTCCAGTTTTGCATTCCAAAACTGGAGAAATAACAACAGCATGGGTTTCTGGGACCCATTTAGCCAAGCATGGAACCAGCCTGAACAAACCTCCATTGATCAGCGGACTTCTGTAAGCCCTCACCCTAGCGGTGGACCATTGTGACATTTGGGGTCTCCTGGAATTAGGGTCAATTCAGAGCCAAAAAAGTCTGATTATTTCCCTCTCCTTAACACACTGTCCGGAGAGGGCAATGGCACCCCACTCCAGTACTCTTGCCTGGAAAATCCCATGGACGGAGGAGCCTGGTAGGCTGTGGTCCATGGGGTCGCTAAGAGTCAGACACGACTGAGCGACTTCACTTTCACTCTTCACTTTCATGCATTGGAGAAGGAAATGGCAACCCACTCCAGTATTCTTGCCTGGAGAATCCCAGGGACAGAGGAGCCTAGTGGGCTGCCGTCTATGGGGTCGCACAGAGTCGGACATGACTGAAGCGACTTAGCAGCAGCAGCAGCAGCAGCAACACACTGTCACCCTGGTCAATGTCTGGAAGTCCCTTTGGGGGAAGGCTGGGAGAAGGACAAAGACGGTAACTCTTCGATAGTGTAGTGGGGTCCCTCCTCAAGGTAAACTGGTACCCTCTTCATTCCAGCTGTCTGGGTCTGTAAACTGGTTCAAGTCCGGGAGTTGGTCGAGAGTGACAATGGTTTTGGTGACTCACGTTAGGCTCTGTTCACTTGAGCTGGAATTCTGCCACTTATATAGATCAAGTAACGTTTAGTAGACCACCCATCCATTATTTCTAGGGATGCGGTGATCAACTAGGCAAGGCCACAATTCTCTGCGCGTTTAATTGGATTTGAATGGATTGATGTAAGTGAAGCACTAGGATAGTGTCTGCCGTGCTGCATGCAAAAGAGAAGCCCCCCTCATCATCACCAGTCGTCTTTATGCTCCCTGTACCTGGCAGCAAGCAGACACCTGGTCAATGACTACAGAATGGGGTGGGGAGTGGACTGGTCCATGGTCCAGGTACAGCTGGAGTCTCCACTCGAGACATAGCTGACTTCACCTGTGATTCAGGTAAGACTGGAGGTTCTGGGACATCCAACATGGTCCCACCTGCATGGGGCCCAGAGGAGTTCTGGGAAAGAACTCACTAGAAGGTAAAAGAGAGTCCAAGGGCTTCCCTGGACACCCACTGGTTAAGATTTTGCCTTCCAGTGCAGGGGATGCAGGTTCGATCCCTGGTCAGGGAACTAAGATCCCACAGGCCTCGGGCCAAAAAACCAAAAACATAAAACAGAAGCAGTATTGCAGTAAATTCAATAAAGACTTTAAAAATGCTTCATATGTTTTTTTAAAATCTTTAGGAAAGAAGAAGAGTCCAAACATGGAAGGCTGGTTTGAGGGCATCAGGCCAAAGTCAGAAGGAAGAATTAGGAACACAGAGCAGCCTGGGGTGTGACCCTCAGATGATCTCTACTAGACTTAGTTATTTGTTTTTGTTTAGCTGCAATGAACCACCAGCTACATGGTGCTGACATACTTTCAGGGTGTAGCAATTAATCTCTGGTAGTTTATTTAAGACTCCTTTCTCATTCATTTTATGTTTTCTTTTTCCCCTGATTTCCTCTTCCATTCACCTTCCCCAAATATGTATCAGTCTTATAAATCTCCTTGTAAAGATTTCTTGCATGCGTTTTAATTTTCAGAAATGATATTTTGCTCTCATTACTACTTCATGGTCTACCTCTCAGCATGGTTGTATGTAGACTATATGCTGTTTCTTGCTGCTGCGCCAACATCCCCAGCCTAGATCTGCTACATTTTGCTACCAATTAAGGCTGCAATGAACATCCCTACCCAACTTCTCTTAGGGATTTTTAGGAGAGTTTCTCTGAGATGATTACCCAGAAATAAGATGTCTGAGTGACAAGGTGTGCCTGGATTTAATTTTGCCAAATATCGCCTGGTACTTCCAGAATGGCTGCGTGAATTCACATGTCCACAGTGGTACTTGGGGTCTCCCAATTCCTCACATTGTCACCAACACTTGAGAATATTGACCTTTCTGATCTGTGGTGTGTGCAAAAGTGGTATCTCACTATTTTAAAGTATTTTTGTTTTCTGGCCAAGCTGTGCAGGATGTGGGATCCTAGCTCCTCAACCAAGGATAGACCCCACGCTCCCTGCTTCAGAAGCTCGGAGTCCAAACCACTGGACTGCCAGGGAAATCCCTATATCTCACTGTTTTAATCATTGTTAACTTAGAATCTGTCTTCTCTGCTGAACTGTAAGTCCATGAGGGAGGCAGGCCCACACAGAGGGTATATCTGTGGCCTTAGCATCCTGACCAGTGCCTGCCATGTATGAGGCACTTCGATTTCTACCTTTGAACAGATGAATGGATTACTACCACATACAGCCCTCCTGAGCTCAAGCTTGACTCTTGGGGAGGGGAGAGGGTTGAGTGAGCCAAATAGGAAGAGCTGTTTACTGAAGTCTCAGAAGTCACTGGCCAAAAGGAAATTCCCTTGAGACTCCCATACACAGCTGGAGGAATGCAAAAGAGCAAACATTCCCACAGAGCCAAAGAAAAGCCAGGGGTTGTGGAGAGAAGTGTCTCTGCTCATCGAGAAAACACAGGCTCTGCTGAGATCCCAGAAGACTCTGGCAGGAGCTGTCAGGGCAGAGTCCCCACAGACAGAATTGAAAGTCAGAGGAAAACAGGACATTTGCTGCTGGGTGGTTGGACCAAATGGGATCTTTCTCATGTGTTGTTGTTATTATTATTATTTTTAAAATTTGAAATGAAATGGAAGTCACATGCCTCTGAACTGTTTGGACCAAAAGTCTCCCTGTGGGGCCTGCACAGACCACCACTTATCCTGTCCCGGGTCTAGGAGATGCTTTTCTGCTGGAAGCCTCAGTTTCCTCATCTGTAAAGTGGGTACAATAATGGAGCCCACCTTATTGCCCAGCTTGTAGTAAGCCTGGTTTTGGGAGACTTTGCTAAGGCTCAGTTCAGTTCAGTTCAGTCGCTCAGTCGTGTCCAACTCTTTGTGACCCCATGAACCCCAGCACGCCTGGCCTCCCTGTCCACCACCAACTCCCTGAGTCCACCCAAACCCATGTCCATTTGTCGGTGATGCCATCCAACCATCTCATCCTCTGTCGTCCCCTTCTCCTCCTGCCCTCAATCTTTCCCAGCATCAGGGTCTTTTCAAATGAGTCAGCTTTCTGCATCAGGTGGCCAAAATATTGGAGTTTCAGCTTCAACATCAGTCCCTCCAATGAACACGCAGGACTGATCTCCTTTAGGATGGACTGGTTGGATCTCCTTGCAGTCCAAGGGACTCTCAAGAGTCTTCTCCAACACCACAGTTCAAAAGCATCAATTCTTTGGTGCTCAGCTTTCTTTATAGTCCAACTCTCACATCCACACATGACCACTGGAAAAACCATAGCCTTGACTAGACGGACCTTTGCTGGCAAAGTAATGTCTCTGCTTTTTAATATACTGTCTAGGTTGGTCATAACTTTCCTTCCAAGGAGCAAGCATCTTTTAATTTCATGTCTGCAATCACCATCCGCAGTGATTTTGGAGCCCAGAAAAATAAAGTCAGCCACTGTTTCCACTGTTTCTCCATCTCTAAGGCTCAGGTTTGGCATTAATGAGGGCCAGGGGAGCATGGCAAAAGGCAGGCCGCCTGGCCTCCCTATGGCCTCCCTTTTCTGGCTTCCTCTTGTGACTTCTGTATCTACATAACTCGCTCACTCAGTCGGCAAACTCCCATAGGAGCACTGAGGCCACAGTGACAACCAGACCCACCCCGCCCTGGAGGGGTCTGCAGACACAGCGCAGAAGGATGACAGTGCGATGAAGGACCACACAAGCGTCTACTCTGTGCCTTTTAGTTCTGTTGAAGCGTCACTTTTCTCACTGACAAAATGGGACTCACAGAGTTGTTTTCAGGTTCAAATAAGATAATGGACCGGTGGGAAAGAAACTTCCAGACTGCTAAATGCTTCTAAACAGATGACCCAGACTGTATTAGGAAAGCAGAGATCTACTTACAGAGTGATGCTCAAGATTTGTGTGCTTTTTCTCCTGGGCACTTTAAAATCTAACGGCTGAAAGAAGCTTTCAAGGAAAGGAATGATGCTCTTAGCCGATCCCTGGGTGGGGGCAGTGGGGAGTGGAGGAGGGGGCTCCAGTTTGGTTGCTCATCCTTGCTGCTATTGGTTATCTAGTCACTATCGTGTCTGACTCTTTGCAACCCCATGGACTGTAGCCCGCCTAGCTCCTCTGTCCATGGGATTTCCTAGGCAAGAATACTGGAGTAGGTTGCCATTTCCTTCTCCAGGGGATCTTGCCAACTCAGGGATCGAACCAGTATCTCCTGCATTGGCAGACGGATTCTTTACCGCTTTCCACTAGGAGAGCCCTTGGTTGCTCCTTTTGTTTTCTAAACTGACACAAACTGTCTGAGTGATGGAGGGTCAGGAGCAGAAGCTGGTGGAATCCCATTACTGTCTTCCTCTCTGAGCCCAGAGGTCAGGGAGCTGAGGGGGGCGGGGACATAAAGCTCACTGTGTCAGCAAAGGGACAGTGTTAGTGAGAGGACAGACTGGCTGCTGTAAGAGCGAGGAAAACAGCGTCGCTTTGACATAACAGCGATGTATTTCTTTCTCACATAACCGTCCTGGGAGATGGTCCGGGGCTGGCACAGCGGGGCCCCCAGGCTCCTTCTACTTTGTTGCTCAGCCACCCCCCAGGGCTTGCCATTATTCATGCACCCTTGACTTCAAAATAGTAATCCCCTTGTCATTCCAGGTTAAAGGAAGAGAGGCAGAGGGGAGTGGCTGTCACATTCCTTTCCTATTAAGGGCATGTGGAGCCAGACTCCAAGATTGTCACCATGATTTCTGCTTCTGTTGTTCGTGTTCCTGAGTACACATCGAACAGGAATGACCTCTATAACTAATAGGATATCATGGAAACATGGAATATGACTTCTCAGGCAAGGTTATAAATGCCATTGCAGCTTCCGCCTTGCTCTCTCTCAGATCACTCGCTCTGGGGGAGGCCAGCTGCTGTGTCCTTTGGAGAGGCTCACCAGGTGAGAAACTGAGGCCTTCTACCAACAGCCAGCATGAGGGAAGCATCTTGTAAGTAGATCCTCCAACCCCAGAGAAGCCCATTGCAGACCCAGCCAACACCTTGACAGCAACTTCATAAGAGGCTCTGAGCCAGAACCATGCAGCTAAGCCATTAAAAAACTGACTCACAGGAACTGGATAGGATAATAAATGTCTACTGTTTTAAGCTGCTAAGAGTAGGAGAAATCTGTTACTCAGTACAAGCTAACTAGGGCTTCCCTGAACTTATATGCAGAATACAGCATGTGAAATGCTGGGTTGGATGAAGCACAAGCTGAATCAAGATCGCAGGGAGAAATATCAATAACCTTAAATATGCAGATGACACCACCCTTAGGGCAGAAAGTGAAGAGGAACTAAAGAGCCTCTTGATGAAGGTGAAAGAGGAAAGTGAAAAGGCTAGCTTAAAACTCAACTTTCAAAAAACTAAGATCATGGAATCCGGTCTCTTTACTTCAAGGCAAATAGATGGAGAAACAACGGAAACAGTGACAGACTTTATTTTCTTGGGTTCCATAATCACTGCGGATGGTGACTTCAGTCATGAAATTAATAGACGCTTGCTCCTTGGAAGAAAAGCTATGACCAACCTAGATAGCATATTAAAAAGCAGAGACAAGCTTTTCCATTAAGCGGCCTGAGGTGACCTCTAAAATTGGAGTGCTATTCACTCGTCCCAGAAAACCCCACAAAATCATGCAAATCAAGAGGTTCAAATCTTCATGTTCACTTTAAGAACACTCGTGAGACTGCCCAGGCCATAAAGGGTATGCATATCCGAAAAGCCACCAAATATCTGAAGGATGTCACTTTAAAGAAGCACTCTGCCACTCCGTCGGTACAACAGTGGAGTTGGTAGGTGTGCACAGGCCAAACAGTGGGGCTGGACGCAGGGTCGCTGGCCCAAAGAGTGCTGAATTTTTACTGCGCATGCTCAAAAATGCAGAGCGTAATGTTGAACTTGAGGGTTTAGATGCAGATTCTCTGGTCGTTGAGCACATCCCGGTGAACAAACCCTCAAAATGCGGTCCAGGACTTACAGAGCTCACGGTCGGATCAACCCTACATGAGCTCTCCCTGCCGCATTGAGATGACCCTTACTTTAGATTGTTCCTAAACCAGAAGAGAAGGCGGCACAGAAGAAAAAGATACCCCAGAAGAAACTGAAGCAACAAAAACTTATGGCCCAGGAATAAATGCCACAAAAAACAAATGCAAATAAAAGTTAAAAAAAAAGGCAGAGATATTACTTCACCAACAAAGGTCCCTTTAGTCAAAGCTATGGTTTTTCCAGTTGCTACATATGGATGTGAGAGTTGGACCAAAAAGAAGGCTGAACGTCGAACAACCGATGCTTTGAACTGCAGTGTTGGAGAAGACTCTTGAGAGTCCCTTGGACTACAAGGAGATCAAACCAGTCTATTCTAAAGGAAATCAGTCCTGAATATTAATTGGGAGGACAAATGCTGAAACTGAAGCTCCAATACTTCGGCCACCTGATGCGAAGAGTTGACTTATTAGAAAAGACCCTGATGTTGGGAAAGATTGAAAGCAGGAGGAGAAGGGGCAAGAGAGGATGAGCTGGTTGGATGACATCACCAACTCAATGGGCATGAGTTTGAGCCAACTTTGAGAGCTGGTGAAGGACAGGGAATCCTGGTGTGCTACAGTCCATGGGGTCACAGAGTCGGACACGACTGAGTTACTGAACAACAACAACTAGCTAACTAGCATAAGTTCCCAGAAGTAGCACTCATCATTTTCACTCACATCACATCCTTAACCTAGCTACACGGTCAGGTGTAACTGCAAGGGACTCTGGGAAATGGGCATAGCTGTGTGTCCAGCGGAGAAGGCAATGGCACCCCACTCCAGTACTCTTGCCTGGAAAATCCCATGGATGGAGGAGCCTGGTAGGCTGCAGTCCATGGGATCTCTAAGAGTCAGACACGACTGAGAGACTTCACTTTTCACTTTCAGGCATTGGAGAAGGAAATGGCAACCCACTCCAGTTTTCTTGCCTGGAGTATCCCAGGGACGGCGGAGCCTGGTGGGCTGCCATCTATGGGGTCGCACAGAGTCAGACACGACTGAAGCGACTTAGCGGCAGCAGCAGCAGCATGTGTCCAGCTAAGACTTTGATGACTTAGGTCCTTAACTTAATCACATCTGTCAAGGTCCTCTTGCCATGTAAGGTCACATATTCACAAGTTCCAGAGATAAGGATGTGGGCATCTTTGGGAAACATTATTCCACCTCCCACAAGGCAGAAGCTTGTATGTGAGTGTTCATAGCAGCAGTTTTATTCACAATAGTCCAAAAATGGCCAAATGTCCCTCCATGGATGAATGGCTAAACTTCTGTGGCCCATCCATTCCATCCATGTGTGTTTAATACTACACAACAATAAAAAGAGATGGCCTATTGATACACACAACTTGGTTAAATGTGAAGAAAATGATTCTGAGTGAAAAAAAAAAAAAACATTTCAAGAGGATGTGTGATGCTTGGTTCCAATTATATGATACCTGTGAATGAAAATCACTCTAGCGATGGAGCATGAAGGTCGCCAGGGGGTAGAAATGAGCAGCAGTGGTGGCTGTAAAGGAGAGTCATGTGATGATGGTACAGTTAAGTATGTATTTTTTAAATATTTGTTTATTTTTGACTGCGCTGGGTCTCTATAGTTGCATCACACAGAAACTGCTCTCCAGTTGTGGTGCACAGGCTTCTCTTGTTGCAGAGCATGGGCTCTAGGGCTTGTGGGCTTCAGTAGTTGCAGCATTCAGACTTAGTTGCCCCAAGTCATGTGGGATCTTTCTGGACCAGGGATCAAACCCATGTCCCTTGCATTGGCAGGTGGATTCCTAACCACTGGACCACCAGCTGCTGCTGCTGCTGCTAAGTCGCTTCAGTCGTGTCCGACTCTTAGACGGCAGCCCACCAGGCTCCCCCGTCCCTGGGGTTCTCCAGGCAAGGACACTGAAGTGGGTTGCCATTTCCTTCTTCAATGCATGAAAGAGAAAAGTGAAACTGAAGTCGCTCAGTTGTGTCTGACTCTTCGCAACCCCATGGACTGCAGCCTACCAAGCTCCTCCATCCATGGGATTTTCCAGGCAAGATTACTGGAGTGGGTTGCCGTCGCCTTCTCTGTGGACCACCAGGGAAGTCAACAATTAAGTATCTTGATTGTGGTGGTGGCTGCATGAAACTACACTTGCGAAAAATTGCAGACAGTTATCACAGTGGGCCTCCCTGTTGGCTCAGACAGTAAAGAGTCTGCAATGCAGGAGACCAGGGTTAGATCCCTGGATCAGGAACGTCCCCTGAAGAAGGAAATGGCAATCCCCTCCAGTATTCTTGCCTGGAAAATCCCATGAATGGAGGTGCCTGGAAGGCTACAGTCCATGGGGTCACAAAGAGTCGGACACGATGGAGAGACTAACACTTTCACTTTCACATACATGAATGCATGTCAAATCTGAATAAGCTCTGTGGATTGTAGTAAAGTCAGCTTCCTGGTTTTGATAATATACTCTAGTTAGGCAAGATGTTAATGTAGGGGGAGGCTGGGTGAGTCTCTAATTATTTCAAAATTCAGTGTTAAAAAAAAAAGAGTAAGGGACTTCCAGACCAGAGACCTGGTTTCTGGGTTCTCGTCCTGGTTCTTTCCTTCTTGTGCCTTAGGCCAATCCCTTACCATCTCTAGGACTCTATCAGCCCATCTGTGAAATGGGGGTTTGGCTTACATCTTACTTACAAAGTTTTCTGTTTCACAGGAAACCCTTTGTTCAAGATCTGACACTGTGGCAGGCACCCTAGGCACCCCAATATTGTGAACCCCAGTGGGATTTACTTACCACCTGTAAATTCTACTGCAAGACTCCCCAGAGCTCAGGGGAAGGCTGGAAGTGCCTATAAATGAATGCCCTCTGATGGGAATTGGTAGTTAAACAGTCCAGCCCCCTGAGCTTTTGGAAGGCTGGCTGGGAGGTCTTCATTCTACACTGGCACCTGGTGATCCCCAGTCGCCTGGCTCGATAGCGGGTACTTTATAGTTTGTCTTGTCTTCTCTGGGCTTCCCTTGTGGCTCAGCTGGTAAAGAATCCACCTGCAATGTGGGAGACCTGTGTTCAATCCCTGGGTGGGGAAGATCCCCTGGAGAAGGAAATGGCAACCCACTCCAGTATTCTTGCTTGGAAACTCTCCTGGATGGAGGAGCCTGGTAGGCTATAGTCCTTGAGGTTGCAAAGAGTCAGACACGACTGAGCGACTTCACTTTGTCTTCTCAGTCTCACTTTCACCCAAGTTGCCTGGAACACAATCCAAACAACTGATGGGTATTCAGATCCTCATCTTAGTGTCTCCATCTGCTTCCAATCAAGTCAGGATCCCCCAGGGGCAAAGCAAGAAGACATGAGTGTGAGGGAGAGCAGTGTCCTGTGGGGACCTCCATGGAGCGCTGGGCCTGCACCTGGATCTTGTGGGAGAGCTGAAAAGGGAGGGAGTAAACAGGAACCCCTGGAACCGTGGTGGCAGAAGGCGGGGCCCTGTGATGATAACTTGCTGTACCATCCTCTGAGCTGACCAAGTCACTTTGGGGCAGTTCTCGTCATATCTTCCCTTTTCACTCAGGACCATGTTCCTCTTTTGACCAAGAAAGTGACCCAAAAAGGACTGTGGTCACTTTCTTATCAGGCCTGTGGTAGAGGCCGAGGACACCCACTTCAAGCCCTTCCCCAGCTCCCATGGCTTCAAGCACCTTCTCCAAGGAGGACACCCAACTCCACTCGGGGCCACTACAGAGCACCCCAAAAACTTTAAGCCAGATGCGGGAGCCTTAGGTGGTCCCCTGAGGTTGGGTCCCACTGCATGCAGTCCAGGACTGCAGCTGGGAGGGAGTCCAGCTGTTGACTTGCGGAGCAGCCTCTCACTAGCGTCTGCATCCTCTAAGTCTCTGTCTCTCCAACAGCATCCACACAGCAGGGTCACAGGACAGATACGTAGAAAGGTTTCAGAAACCAGAGACCAGGGACTTCCCTGGAGGTCCAGTGGTTGGGACTCTGCACAAAGGGCATGGATTCAATCCCTGGTCAGGGAACTAAGGTCCCACATGCTGCGGGGCACTAGAGAAAGCCCTGAGGGCCACAGTGAAGACCTAGCACAGCCAAAAAGTTTTTAAAGAATTCTTAAAAAAAAAAGAGGATTAATGGGCATTTTGGTTCAATTTCCTGCTTCTGTGCACCGTGACTCTTCTTCACAGCCACACACAACCTTCAGTAAAGTCTCGTTACTAAAATCTCGAAGAGCTGTTTCTGTCTGTGGAAGGAGACATGAAACCCCTGAAAGCTCATTGCAGGTGAGCACACAGATGAGCGCAATAGCTCCTTGGGGCTCAGTCCCATTCAGGAGAGCAAAGTTCAGAGAGGGGTAGTCATTTGCCTGAGGTCACCCAGCAAGTACATTAATTAGAGTCTGGATGTGAACCTGGCTACAGTCCATGGGATCACAGAGTCAGACACGACTGAGCGACTACGCACAGTGCCTTGCCCTCAAAGCCCAGACTCTTTCCACAATAAAGCCTGAATGGTTGGTGTATATATACTTTCTTTTAAAAATTATTTTCTATCCTGGCTTATCACAGGGTATTAACTACACTTCCCTGTGCTACACTGTAGGGCTTTGTTGTTTATCCATTCTCTGTATACTAGTTTTTACACCTGCTAATCGCAGACTCCCAGTTCATCCCTCCCCTACAGCCCCTCCCTCCTGACAACCATGAGTATGTTCTCTGTGTCTGTGAGTTGGTTTCCATCTTGTAAATAAATTCATTTGTGTCAAATTTTAGATTCCACAAATAAGTAATATATATTTGCCTTTCTCTGACTTCATTTTGCTGCAAATGTCATGATTTCATTTTTTTCATAACTGAGTAGTATTCCATTGTGTGCGTGTATGTATGTGTGTGTAACTTATGGTTATCACCAAAGGGGAAGGGGCATGGAGGGATAAATTAAGAGTTTGGGATTAGCAGATACACACTACTATACATAAAAGAGAGAAACAACAAAGTCTTACTGTATAGCACAGGGAACTATATTCAATATCTTGTAATAAACTATAATGGGAAAGAAAAGAATTTCTGGATGTGCTTGGGGGACGGGTGGGCAGGGGCTTTCCCAACGGTCTGTTACAAGTTAGGGCCCCAGGGGCTTCCCCATCGCTTGTGAGAGCTGATCACTTCCCCCAGGGCCCAGCTAGCTTCTTCCAGGCTCTATGACTGGACTGGTACTGACCAGGCCATCAGTGGCCATGATGGTGATGTTTATTGGTCAGCTTGATGTGGTGCTAACCCTAGGCCTGAAGCCTCACAGCAAAGACACAGAGAAAACCCAAAAGAAAATCTGCAAGGTTGGAGGGATTCAGGTATTTTCTCTGGGCTTCACCTGCCGGGTCTGTTTCTCTGGGGTTTCTGTCTGACTGTTTCCCTTTGTCTAAGTCTCCCTTTTTTTCACACCTCTTACCGCTTTGTGTCTCACTTGCTTTCCCTCTTCTGTTTCTCTCTTTTCTCTCGCATCCTCCTCTCTGCATCTCATGCTCTCCCACCATCTGTCACCTTCTGTCTCTGGTCCTCTCCTCCACCTCCTTTTCTCTTTCTCTCTCCTGAGTCCCTCCACCTCCCTTCCCTCTGTCCCATTCTCCTCTCCTCATTGCCCCTTGTCCTCTCTCCCTCCTTGTCTCCTCCTGCTCCTTCCTCCCCCTCTGCGTCCCCGCCCCCACTGGAGCTCCAGCACGGAGACCCAGGCAGCCTCTCTGAGAAACGAGGCTCCCCAGGGGCCCAGCAGGAAGCATAGTTTCCCCTCTGACCCTGTCAGCTGGCCTTGGGGGCTGTAGTGTCCCTCCCACCCGCTCTACTCAGGGACCCTGAGCAGGCTCCCAGGGCTCAGGATGGACGATCTCACTTCTGAGGGGCTCAGAAGACAACCTTTACCAGGAAAGTGGAGAGCAGGGGGCTAGGCTGGGGCTGGGGGATCTGGGGAGGAGAGCTCCAAGCTCACTGAGCATCTCCTGGGTGTTGGCACTGTACCGGGTCCTGAGGGTGGGAGAGCATTAAAGGTCACAGTCTCTTTCCAAGAAGAGAGAGGACACATAAGGACAAGGGGCTAGGGGGCAGGGTGGCAAGAATCGATCAAAGCCTGAGGGGAAAGAGAAATCTCTGTAGAGGTGGGGGCTTCCAGGCCAGCCGGAGGGGAAAAGAACCACTCCCACAGATTTGCACAGCTCTTAATATATTTTTAGATCCATTGGATGACTGTTAGGAGAGGTAGTGTGCTGTGTTAGAAAGCATCCAGGGGTCAGAGGTCTGGCTTCCAATTTAATTCCCAGCTTGCTGCATGTATGACCTTGGACATGCCCCATAACCTCTCCCAGCGTGCTTACTTCACATATGAAGTTGGTGCAAAAGACCTGCTCACAGCAGTGTTATAGGGTCACAAAGGTGGCTCAGACGGTAAAGCGTCTGCCTGCAATGAGGGAGACCCGGGTTTGATTCCTGGGTCGGGAAGATCCCCTGGAGAAGGAAATAGCAATCCACTCCAGCACTCTTGCCTGGAAAATCCCATGGACCGAGGAGCCTGATAGGCTACAGTCCATGGGGTCGCAAAGAGTCGGACACGACTGAGCAACTTCACTTTCACTTTCTTTCACCACAGTGTTACAGAGTAGATAGGGGATTAAAGGAGAGGTTATTGGAGAGAGCTCAGGGCCTTGACCCTTAAACCTTGACCCTGTAACCACTTCTTCTTTGCCTCCCGGGTACCCTCTATCCAGCCGTTGTGACAAGGCTGTGAAGTCCCTGCAAAATATTGCTTGTATTTGGCATTTTTTTCTAGGCTCTGTTCTGCATCTGCCCCCTTTCCTGATCTCCTTGTTTCATAGAGACCTTTTTTAAAAAAGTATTTTATTGAAGTATAGTTGATTTACAATTTGTGTTAATTTCTGCTGTATAGCAAAGTGATGGTTTTATTCATACATACAAACACACATACACGTGTATATATTCTTTTCCATGATGGTTCATCACAGGATATCAATGATGGTTCCCTGCGCCATACAGTAGGGCCTTGATGTTTATCCATTCTCTACATACAAACTTGTGTCTGCTAATCCCAAACGCTCAATCCATCCCACCCCCATTCCACTTCCCCCACCCTCTGGGCACCACAAATCTGTTCTCAGAGGATCTTTTATATGGGAGCACCACAAGCAGCATCAGGACCACCTGGGAACTTGTCAGAGCACTTAGTTAGTTAGGTCCCTCCCCAGACTAACTAAGGCAGAAACTCTAGGTGAGCACCTTCAGGTTTTAAGGAGACTTCGAGGGGCTTCTAATGTTCGGGCAAGTTTGAGAACTCTGGGATGGAGCATCTTCTCAAGGACCTCCACCTCAAGGTAGACCCGGTAATAGTTTCCCTGTGGCCCAGGTGAGGTTGTGAGGCTCAGGGAGGCAACTGGGTCACCTAAGGTCACACAGGTAGATGACAGAGTTCAGGTTGGAATCTGAGAAAAGTCAATACTCTTTCCACATCACCCTGCACCTCCACCCTGGACACCTCCCTTCCCAGTGCCACCGGGGCACAGGGCCCAGGGCCCAGGGCCCAGGGCTCAGGCACTCCTGGGGGAAGCTCCACACAGCCACTAGGCATGGCCCTGCCCAGGGACCTCTCCTTCTTCACCTGTTATTTGGCACAGGGCCCTGCATTCTCAGGGTCTGATAACCAATTTATATTCGAGTAGAAATGGCTGATAATGCCCTCAGAGGTACCTCCTGCATTTTAGGGGATGCTCCTGGTAACCAGGAAGAAAGAAAGCTCATGGGGGGCTTCCAGGTTTCTTGTTAAAAACGTCTGTATGTTTTGGTGGGAGGGCCATGGATCCCTGAGCACAGGCCGAGTGGTGTCCTGGAAACAGCACAGGCTCTGCTGTGCTGGGTCATCACTGCCTAGGGGCCTCGGACGTTTCCTTAAACCTTCATTTGCTTGCTTGTAAACAGGCAGGATTCCTACCTCCTGTTCCCTTGGGAGGGCCCATGAGAGAGCATTTATCAGGTGGCCCTACCTTCCCCAGGTTGCCCTGGCAGGCTGCTGTGAGTGGAGCCCAACCAGGGCAGGGTCACCCCAGGTTATAAAGTAGGGACCCTTCCTGGGACAGCGCTTAGTGCCGTCTGCACTACCTGTCAAAGGACTGCCTGGAGTCTGAGTGCCTGCAACTCCTGTTCCTGGAAGCCTTCCCCAGTGCCAGCCTGAGCTGCAGCCCTGTGGGAGGCAGTGGGGCCTGTGGAGAGAGCCCTGGGCTGGGAGTCAGGGGCCCGAAGCCTGGCTGTGGCTTTGCTGGCAACTCTCTGTGTGACCTGGACAATTCCCTATCTTTCTCTGGGCCTGAAACCTCACCTGAAAAATGAGAGTGAGATGTAAGGATGCATAAAGACCCTTCCCACGTAGGCTGTGTAACCATTCCTTAGCTGCCCTGCCTGTGCCCCAGGCATGGTCATGAACAGAGCCTCCCACGCAGCCTCTAGGAGATGTACTATTTTCTTCCCTGTATAAGTGCTTTGAGGGAAAGCCCCTATGTTTGTGTCTCTTTGATCTGCCTTCACCTTTGCACTTAGCTCTGAGATCTGTACATCACTTCGCTCACTCAGGACCTACTGATTAATTCCCAAAGATTCTGGCTTTGTTTCAGAAAAGTACTTTTTTTTGAGGTACCACCTCCTCCAAGAAGCCTTCCCTGGCGGCACCTCCCTGCAGACACACGTATAGAATGACTGTCCATCCCACCCCTACAATAATCTGCCTGCAATACAGGAGATCTGGGTTCCATCCCTGGGTTGGGAAGATCCTCTGTAGAAGGCAATGCCTACCCACTCCAGTATTCTTGCCTAGGAAATCCTAAGGACAGAGGAGCCTGGTGGGCTATAGTCCATGGGATCGCAAAGAGTTGGACACAACTGAGCGACTAACTACATATGAAGGACTTCCCTGCAGTTCAGTGGCTGAGACTCTGAGCTCCCAGTGCAGGGGGCCTGGATTTTATCCCTGGTCTGGGAACTACATCCCACTTGCTACAACTAAGAGTTTATTTTTTTGCGTGTCACAACTAAAGATACCCCATGCCATAACTAAGACCCAGTGCAGCCAAATAAATAAATAAATCTTAAAAAAAAAAAGGTATAACCTTGAGGAAGATTTAAAAAGAAAAGAAAGACAAAGAAAGTCTTTGCAGCGATGGGGGCCACAGCTGGGAAAGGGCTCTTCCCAGGAAGGTCTGCACATGGCAAACAGCTGGCCGGGGTGTCTGTGACTCACCCCACTCCCACAGACTGGCGGATGCTGCAGTCAGGCTGAGACAGGAGTCAAAGGCCTAAAGGAATTTTGATAAAGACAACACAAGCCCTGGAGTATTTCTAGAATGCAGGAGGTTAAGCGTGCAGGGAGCTGGGTCATGACAAAACTGCCTGATTAAGTTACTTATTTGTTTGCCTAGATAACATATTCCCGTGATACAAGACTCAAAGGGCTTCCCAGGTGGCTCAGTGAAAAAGAATCTGCCTGTCAGTCCAGGAGACACAGGTTTGATCCCTGGGTTGGGAAGATCCCCTAGAGGAAAAAATTGCAGGCCACTCCAGTATTCTTGCCTGGAAATTCCCATGGACAGAGGATCCTGGCAGGCTATAGTCCATAGGGGAGCAAAAGAGTCAGACACGACTGAGCAACTAAACAGCAACAAGATTCAAAGGGTACCAAGGGGGCACCGTGAAAAGCCTCCCATGCTCCTGTTCCTGCCGCCTGTACCTCTGCCCCAGAAGCAGCCGTGTTTCTTTCCAGGTGCTTCTACAAACATCCTTGCTCTCCTTCTCCCTTTTTCATATAAGGATACCCAACACTGTCCTTCACTTTGCTTTTTTCCTTAACAGGTCTTTGCAAGCATTTCATATGAACCCATAAAGGGCCATTTTCATTGCTGAATATAGCCTCCCTTGCTGGATTATGGGAACTCTTTATTATTAAGTCTTTGTGGGCTTCGTGGATTGAGCCCCTGAACTCGGTGGGCATCCATTCCGAGGCCTGCACATGGACCGTGCATGCACAAGGGTTTGGATGCAATGAAAGATTTCTATCTCCAGGCCTCAGTTCCCAGGATGAGAAGTGAAAGATTCTTAGAGTTGTCCAGACTACCTCTCTATTTGTGGCCCAGAGAGGGAAATGACTCACCCAAGATCACACAGCAAGTCAGGGCAGAACAGGGGTTAGGCCATGGGTCTCCTATCTCCCAGTCAGTTTTCTTCTCATGATTCTCAGTAGGATAATCATGGGGATCGAGAACAACTACTCCAAGCCTGAGCTTTTGTGCACAGGAGCACTCAGGAATCCTGAAGCACAGGGCCCCAGGTTCTGCAGGGGGAGAGAGGTGAAAGTGAAGGTCACTCAGCCGTGTCCGACTCTTTGTGAATTCTCCAGGCTAGAATACTGGAGTGAGTACCATTCCCTTCTCCAGGGGATCTCTCCAACCAGGAATCATTCTTTACCAGTTGAGCTATCAGGGAAGCCCCTTCAGGGGGAGGAAGGTTCACAGAATCCCCAGGAGCTCCCTGGCTAGCATGTTTGGTGCTAGGTATGACTCCTCAGAAGACCCAACTAGTGGTTATAACAACAACAACAACTATAATAACAATAATAGCTACCCTGTCAGATACTTCTACTGTTGGTGCTTTATGGAACTTGTCCCTTTTGAGCCTCACAAGGGTCCTGCAAGAAGAATGTCTTCAGTCCCATTTTCCCCAGCTGGACACTGAGCACAGAAAAGGTAAATAATCTCATTATTTGCCAACATCCCCCAGCCATGAAGGGGTAGCACTGGGATTTTAACCAGGTATGTTTGACTCCAACTTTCCACTGGGATTATTAATACTCATCAATATATTTGAGCTTCCCAGGTGTTTCAGTGGTAAAGAGTATGCCTGCCAATGCAGGAGACCTTTGCAGATTCAATCCCTGGGTTGGGAAGATCCTTAGGGGAGGAAACAGCAACCCACTCCAGTATTCTTGCCTGGGAAATCCCATGGACAGAGGAGCCAGGTGAGCTGCAGTCCATGGGGTTGCAAAGAGTCAGACATGACTGAGCGACTGAGCATAGCAAATCAATATATTTGTACCATTTTTCAGATGAGAAAACTGAATGCTTGCGATAAGGCCCCTCCCTGAGACTACTTTAGTTGTGTAAGGATCCAAAGCAGGAATTAACTTGCAGTCCCTGTGGCCCACAGGATGAAAGCCAAACCCTCACTGGTCACTCCCTTGACCTTTAATGTTCAGCATGACCCTGCCCCAGCCCATATGCCCCAGCTTGTTCTGGCCACCACCTGAACAGGCCACCCCCTCTCCTTGCCTCTGCATTTCCACACTGTGACACTCTGGGTAAAGCGGAAAAAGCCAGGTAGAAGAACTAGGTCCAAATATCAACGGGGGAGCCTGGTGGGCTTCCATCTATGGGGTCGCACAGAGTCAGACACGACTGACGTGACTTAGCAGTAGCAGTAGGAAGCAGCTGTATAGCACAGCGAGTTCAACTCAGTACTCTGTGATGACCTAGAGGAGTGGGATGAGGGTAGCGAGATGGGAGGGGGGTTCAAGAGGGAGGAGATATATATATATACACACAACTGATTCACTTTGTTGTACAGCAGAAACTAACACAACATTGTAAAGCAATTATACTCCAATTAAAAACTATTAAAAAAGTGGACAACGTGATGTTTTGCAGTAGGCATTTATTGTGAAATGATTACCACAGTCAAGTTAATTAACACACCTATTACCTCACACAGTTAACTTTTTTTGTGGTGAGGACACAAGATCTACTCTCAACAAATTTCAAGTGTACAATATAGTTTTATTAATTATAATCACTATGCTACAGATTCGATCCCCAGAACTTATTCATCCCACATGACTGACATTTGGTACTCTTTGACCACTGACTCCCCATCGCCCTTGCCCCTCAGTTCCTGGCAACCAGCATTCTACTCTCTACTTCTGTAGGTCCAACATTTTTAGATTCCACATAGGAGTGAGGTCATATGGTATTTACCTTTCTGTGTCTGGCTTATTTCACTTAGCATAATGTCCTCAAGGCACATCCATATTTTCACAAGTGATAGGATTTAGATGTTTTTAAAGGCTGAAAAAAAAAAAAAAACAACAAATATCAACTCTGTTACCTGCTGTGTGACCTTGAGCAAGTCTCTTAACCTCTCTGAGTCTCCCTTTCCTCAGCTGTAAAGTGAAGAAAAGTCTAAGGCCTAAGGTCAGCCTAGTGCCTAACTGTCACACTGTAGGCTAATAAATGTGCAATATTTGAAGGAAAGAAGAGAGGTATTTATCGTGTCTCAGTTCATGCCAGACCTTAAGAAAGACACTGGGGACAATGTGTGAACACTCTGCTTTCCTGGAGATTTTTCTCAAATGGGCTGTGGATATGATTAATCACAGCAGGAGGTAAAGTAACCAGGACTTTTGTAACTGTGGCCAGGATTTCTCCCAAGCTGATGGCCTTGGGCCAGGGATGTGGGTGATGAAGCGCTCTAATGTGACAGAAGAGGAGAGGAGACTTCTCATCCCCACAGCCCTCCCAACGCCCTGATCCCCACCCCGATCCCCACCCCGATCCCCACCCCATTCACTCAGCTTCAATGGTGGGAGCCTAAATCTGCTTTTCAGGCTTCCCTGGTTCTCCCTGGCAGCACGAGCACTTAGCAATTGGAGGAAGCAAGGCTGGGGACCTTGCAAAGAAGGCCGATGAAAGGAGAGGCTTATATAGGCCTCACCTGAATAGCAAGGCTCAGCCCAGTGGCCCTTGGCAACACCCCAGCCTCAAGTGGGCCCCTTGGCAGGAGGGCCTGGCTGGGCCCCTCTCTGACCACTCTCTGTGGAACGAAGGGCTGAGCAAACGAGCCCAAACTCTCCACCTGTCTCTGCTTCTCAAACCCACACACACTTGATCATAAAAGGAGTAGGTGGGAGCGGGGAGGGGGTCAAGGGTTAACCAGATGCCCCTCAACAATCACTTCAGATCTCCATTGTTTTCTTCATAAATCTTGGGAATTTTGCTTTCCACCCTCTGGTACATCAGTCTGTTTTTCTAGAACCTGATTCCCTCCCCTCCTGCCACCAAGGAGTACATCTGATGGCAGAGAGGATCCCCTTCCTTTCTAGCCATGGCTTCCCTCAGGCCCTGGCACAGTCCCTGTCCCCACAGACATGCTCCCCCCTCCTTACAAGGCAGCCTTCCTGTCCCCTCCTCCCGGATCGTACCCCCAATTGTGTCACCAAATCCTCTGAACCCGACCTCCACTCTGTACCGCAGCCATTTGTTTCTCTGACTGCCTTAGCCTCCACGTGGCCTCTCCCGAAGGTGGAGCCACAGGCTGCCTCCCTCTGGGCTCCCGGCCCTCAGCACAGGCCTAAGCCTTAGGTGGACCATGAGAAAGGGTAAGAGAATGAATGAATAAATGAATGGGAAAGTTAGTGGCCACTCGAGGGCTGTGGTCAGCCTCCAGAGAAGTCCACACCCTAATCCAAGAAACCTGTGAACACGTTGCCTTATAAGGCAAAAGGTAGCGTAAGGGCATGTTTAAGTTAAAGATTCAGTGATAGGCAGGAATTCCACTGTGGACCACAGATTCAGCCTGGACCTGAAAGTTCTGCTGGCCCTTCCTGACCGCCTGCCTGGATGATTTCAGACCTGTCTGGCCCTCCCGCAGCTGCAGAAGCCAATTCCTCACCAACAATCCACCACTCAGTATTGTCCACTGAAGAAAAAGCACAACCCAAAAGTTGAGAATTGTTATATTCATTTGGTGACCTTACTGAGAGAAGTGGACAACAGAGCATGGGATGGTTGGATGGTATCACCGACTCAAGGGACATGAGTTTGAGCAAACTCCAGGAGACAGTGAAGGACAGGGAAGCCTCGAGTGTGCAGTCCATGGGGTCGCAGAGTCAGACATGACTTAGCAACTGAACGACTGAGACTATAGGCTGTGAGACAGCCTCTCGGGAGCTCTGAGGGACTGTTCCAAAGAGGTAAAGGAGGAGACAGGATGTATAGGAGCTTCTGCTGAAAAAAAAAAAAACAAACTAATTGTAATCAAAAATCAAAAGATTACCGCTAATTACAAAAACCCCAGACATCTCAAGTTAATGATTTTAGTGTCTTTCTGTGTATGGAAAGATGCAAGAGTCTGGGCTCATTGGAATTATTCCTTTGATGTACATCTTCACTATCTAGGAGCAGTGGCCTATTTTTCTCCATCCTGAAACCCCTCAGTGTGTACCTTCAAGGTCAGCTGCAGTGGCTGATCATTTGATAGCATTCCTCCTTGTTTACTGTAATGGCAGGTGACTTTTTAAAATTAGCTAATTAATTAAAAAAAAAATTGGCTGCATCTCATGGCTTGTGGGATCTTAGTTCCCTAACCAGGGATTGAACCCCAGCGCTGGGTAGTGAGAATGCAGAGTTCTAACCACTGGACCACCAGGGATTTCCCCCAGGTGGCTTTTTTCTTTTTTTGTCCACAGCATATATGTAGCCTACTGGTTCTGTTTCTTTGGTTGAACCATGAATGATACAGGGGCCAAGGGAAGTTGACCTCTAGGAGGTCTGTAAACTGGGAGACCACTTAGGATGGGGTCCTGGAGGGCAGAGGAGAGCCAGCCTAGGGATAGGCTAGAAGATAAGGTGCCCTTCACCTGAGGTCTATGTGGGGCGCAGGTCTACATGGAAGCTGGTCCACTGACCTTGGCTGTGGGCGAGGTGGAGGTGGAATACCGACTCCATCGGCAGCTGAGCAAACCCAGGAGTTGGGGATGGAGACAGCAGAGCTGGGGAATGGGCAGTGGGAAGCGGTAAGTCCTGAAGCCTGAGGATGCTGGGAGATGTCTCTGAGAGGAGATGGAAAACTGGACCAACTCCTGCTCATCTGACCAGGTGTATGGCCAGGCTGGGCTCTGGGGACACAGCAGAAGATAAGGTACAGCTGCTGCTCTCATGGGTCATGCTTTCCCCCTCCCTGCGTTGCCCTGTAAGTGCAGTTCCTAGCACACAATACATAGTTACTGGACAAATTACTGAGACCCTGCTGTGTGACCTTGGGTAAGATGCTTTCCCTCTCTGTGCCTCAGTTTCCTCACTTATCAAATGAGGGTCATAACAGCACCTAGCTCAACAGATGAGGCACTTGACAAAGAAGGTCTAGAAGAGAGAAAAGGATGGAACAGGGAGCTGGGTTGAGAAGAGGCCTGGACTGGAAGGTGAGGTGCCCAAGGTGGGAAGGACCAGCCCTCCCACACCCCCAGGAGTCAGAGTCAGAGCTGGGAGCTGTAAGCCAGCACTGAGGCCGAAGGAAGGACAGTTCTCTTCAGATCTGCCCTCAGTCCATCCACCCATGGATCACTTTCCTGTTTTGGGACAGGCTTCTCCTCCCCCACAGGGTAATCAGAGCCCAGAGCTCTGCCCTCCACACCCCAGACCTCCCTTTTCCCTCAGACCTCTCCTAAGCTGTGGTTTTAGCAAACAATTGAATCCTTCTAGTCCTTGGAGGCCTGGCCCCTTCCTTCTTAGCAGTGGAAAGAAATGCTCTGCATTCCTGAGTCAAGAGGCCAGGGGCCATTCTTGCTCAACCAGGGGCAGACCCAGAGATGCAAAATTAAGTCTGAACCCTGACATCCTTCCCAGGTTCCCCAGTTCCTTGGCTGCCAGTGCCCACCTGGTGGGGCGGGGGACTGGTGGCATCTGCTGGATCGCAGGCATTGTTTTCCTTTTGGGAGCCCTCATTCACATTTGGAGGCCTGAAATCACCGATGGCTGTGATGTTCTTGTTTACCGATAAGGCAGGAAATATTTCATTTCACAAAGGTCACAGCAGAAAAGCACAGGGGCCAGTCCTGGGACTTCAGAGTGCCTGCTTTTAGGCTCTAGGCACACTGCCTCTGGGGGGAGAGGAGAAGGAAAGGTCTGGACTAGGAGTCAGGTAAACAAGCTCTACCTCTCAAGGCTGTGAGGCCTCTGGTGGTGAGTCTGGGGTGGGAAACCAGGAGACAGGAGGCTGGAGAGGTCGGTAGGGGCCTCGCAGTTTCCACATTTGCATGTCCCGTCTATTGGGTTTCCAGGTAGGGTGTCCTTTGGAAAAACAGTTTGCTACTGATGTGAGTGAAAGTGTTAGTCGCTCAGTTGTATCTGACTCTCTGCGACCCCGTGGACTGTAGCCCGCCAGTCTCCTCCATGGAATTCTCCAGGCAAGAATACTGGAGTTGATAGCCACCCTCTTCTCCAAGGGATCTTCCCGACCAGGGATCAAACCCAGGTCTCCTGCATGGCAGGCGGATTCTTTACTGTCTGAACCATACATTAAGAAAACACAGAAAAAAGAAAAAGAAAAACCACAGGATCAGCTGATCTCTAAAGCCCTCCTGGCAGTAAGATTTGATGACAAGTGGAATCAGGCCTAGGGGCAAATGGAGGGTGGCTTACTCAGGTTACCCCTGAAGTGGCCTAGGGCATGTACCGGGCCAGGGGTCAGAAGTCCTGGTCCTGATGCAGACGTTGAGCCCCACCTGCAGCCTCAGATAACATGAGCCCTGTGCACCTGGAGCATCGCTGGGTCTATAGAACCGTGACTGTCCATGGAGCACTTGTTAGCACGTGTCCTCAGTGACTTGTCCCTGAGGTGCACCGGTCGCCCCTCTGCAGATGGCTCCTGGGAGAATCACGAGGACAAGCTCTAATATCTGGACTACTCTTTACAACTTGCAAGATGCTCCATGGACCTGACCCCACCTAAACCTCACATGAGCCCCGAAGCCACAGCGTTTATTATTATTAAAAGACCAAGAGACCACTGCTGAAGAAGAGCATGGCAGTCAGAGTCAGAAAGGAAGCAGAGGTTGGAGCGCTGTGATTTGAAGATGGAGGGCAGGGCTATCCGCCAAGGAGTGTGTACAGCTTCTGGAAGCCAGAAAAGGCAAGGAAACAAACGGATTCTCACCTAGAGTTTCCAGAAAGAACACAACCCTGCTGACACTTTGATATTAGCCCCATAAGAGTAATTTTGGACCTCTGACCTCTGGTATTAATTGTAAGATGATATATTTGCCTTATTTTAAGCCACTAAGTGTGTGGTCATTTGTTGCAAGAGTCATAGAACACTCATCCCAAACCCAGGGAAGCTCAGAAGGATGCAGTGGTAGCGATGGGACTCAAATGCAGTCCTTCTGTCAGTAGGAACTCTGCTCAGGCTCCCAACCATGACGTTAACTCAACAGCCGATCAGGGTTAGGAGTTGGAGACCCTAACGCCATTGTCCGTAAGGAGGAGAAATGACCCTGGTGGAGTGTCTAGGGGAATTCTGTTGTTTTTAAGGTCAGAAATGTTATGGGAGAGAGGAATGTTTTGGGCTGGGCACAGCAAAGAATTTCCATATTTTGGACCAACTCCAGTTGATGAGTACTGGCAGCCTGGAGCTCCGTGCTGAGCGGGATCTTGAGGTCAAGCCCAGGCTCCCAGGTAAATTGCTTTGTGATTGACTGGCAATGCCTGCCTTGCCATGGATGAACAGCAGCGTATGCTGATCTGGATTAGAAGAGCTCCCCAGGGATGGCCCTGAGTTTGATTCATCTTTTTATTCCCAGGGCCTAGGTGTTCCTGAAATGGAGCAAGCACTTAATAGATATTTGAGGGAAGGAGGGAAAGAGGTCAGAAAGGAGAGAGGAAGTAGGGAAGGAAATTTTATTTTCAGGGAGTCCAGGTCTAGGACCAACAGTTAAATTCCTGGCTAGAAAGCTTCTGATTTGCCGCCCCTGCTTCTCTTACCTCCTTGCTCTGATCACACCAATCCCTTCCTTTGGAGATCCACCTTCTCCTGTCTCATTTGGTTCTGGTGGGACACCAGAACAAGGTGCTGCCCGTTCTATCCTGGGGCAGGCCTGTGACTCACCCCGACTTTTGTTCTCAGAATCCAAACTTTGATGAGAGGGCACTCCGGGAGAGGGCCTGGAGAGGCGGTCCCCAAACTCAGCCATGGTGGAGTCCACTGGTGGGACTCCTGAGATGGATCTCAGACACTCCTAACCCCAAAAGTCATCTCATTCAGGACCAACAGCCAAAGGCACAGAAATCACCAGGAAAAGAAACATCTTGGGGAGGTCCATGGATCTGACCCTTCCTGAATCCCAGGAGCCTGAAATCTCCCTCAGCCTTGGCCATTTCATTCCCAAGAATGTCAACATGGGGACTTCCCTGGTGGTCCAGTGGCTAGGACTCCAGGCTCTCAATGCAGGACGCCTAGGTTTGATCCCTGGTCAGGGAACTAGATCCCACATACCACAACTAAGAGTTTGCATGCTGCAACTAAAGATCTTGCATGCTATAACTAAGACCCTGTGCAGCCAATAAATATATAAATATTAGAGAAAATAGAACCCATGGTGGCTCAGACAGTAAAGTCTGCCTGCAGTGCGGGAGAGCCGGATTCGATCCCTGGGTTGGGAATATCCCCTGTAGAAGGAAATGGCAACCCACTCCAGTATTCTTGCCTGGAGAATCCCATGGACAGAGGAGCCTGGCAGGCTACAGTCCACACGGTCACAAAGAGTCAGACATGACTGAACGACTTCACAGAAAAAGAAAAGTCCCAAATCTTACCCAGGATGTGCACTGCCTTCCCTGGGAAGAGGCCCCAATCCCTCCCTGCTGTAAGACCCTCTGATTGCAGACACTGGGTCTCAAACCCACAGAAGGGTCTCAAAGCCCTCAAGAAGCTGTGGGTCCCCTTGGAGACATGAAACCCACATGGCAAAGGTAGGTGAACTGAGAAGGCAAAGTCTGTGATGAGGGTCAAAGTTGCCAGGAAGACTCGGGGAGGGCCCCCGCCTGGATTTCAGACCATATCCAGTGTCTCCAGAAAGAAAGAACTAGAAGCCACTACCCTAATCCTGAGGCCTGGAGGGAAGCAGCAAGTTCCTAGGTAAAACAGGTTCCCAGAGGCTTTATCCTCCCTGGCCACTCCTCCAGGCTCAGGCTAGGGGTGGGGTGAGAGAGAAGGAAGAAGGGTCTCCTCTTATCTTTGGGTGGGGGAGGGCTCCCCCACCCCAATCCCCCACACACATAAGAGGAAAGGGCAGAGAACTCAGGCTCAGAGCCATGGGCTACCGGCTCACCTGGTCCCACCCATCTCGATCTGCAGCTCCCATAGGGCAGTGTCTCCAGCTGGAGTGTTCATTGGAAGAGGGTGGCCGAGTGCAGCCAGGACACGGGTCTCCCAGGTTGGGGTCTGGGCTAGCACACAACCCAGCTTCTTTCAGACTGGACATTTCTTGCAGCCCCTCCATCTTTCTGCAGACTCCCAAGATAAAACAAAGGAAAGAAGGGGGCACTGGATTAGGAGCCAGGGGCCTGAGTCTCCAGACTCACTATGAGACTAACCCCCATACAATCTCAGCCTCTCTGGGCCTCCATTTCCACATCCATCAAACCAGGGAGTTGGCCTCCATTGGCAAGGTCCCCTCTGGCTCCAGTGTTCTGAGAGCCAAGGGAGATGGGTTAGGGCCACCCCACTCTGGCTTTCTCCCATCTCTCTGGTGGCCTCAGAGATCCCACATGGAAGAGGAATTTTTTTTTAATTGAAGAATACTTGATGTGCAATATTATATGTCATAGGTATACAGTATAGTGATTCATAATTTTATAAAGTTATACTCCATATACATACAGTTATTACAAAATATTGGCTACATTCCGCTTGTTGTACAGTGTATCCTTGTAGCTTATTTTATACCTAATACCTTGAACAGTCACTGACTTAGATTCCATGTCTAACCCTTTGTTCACCAACAGGAGAAAGTGAGCTCTCATGAAAGGCCCTTCCCATCGGGCCCTAACATACCTGCCTCAGCTCCTGGCTCACTCAGGAGACCAGATGTTCCAGACACACCCCACTGGGGGCCACACCCCACTGGGACCACACCCCAGTGGCTGCATATGTTCACACCACTTTGCCTCCTTCAAATCCCCCTGTTTTCTCAGCCTGACACTCAGTCTTGCCTTCACCCAAGAAGGCCCTGTTCAATTGATACTCCACTGGGCAAGGTGAGCTTAATTGCTGGCAGCCCCATGATTTGTCACAGCACAGCACTCAGCCTCTGTAAATCCACTGGTCCATAAGGAGGCTGGGCGGGGCGGGGGGAGCTTAGCACACTCTGATTTACTAAACGAAAGAAATGGTTCCTTTAAACATAACTGAATAAATATTGACTTAAGGTTGAATTACTCTGGGACTGGGGGTCCTGGTGCGAAGGCTTGCTGCTTCAATAGTCATCCAACAATTTCAGTGCACCTACTAAGCACTGAGAGCACTAGGCCAACCAGAGTAAGGGATATCCTTGAGGAATTTATGGTCCAGTGTGAGAGACAGGCATGTGAATCACTACCTCGGTGTGATCAAAACCCTAATAAAGACATGCAAAGATACCCCACGGAGCTGATGACACTGTACCAGCATCTAAGAGGATGGCAAGAGCCACTGGGCAAAGGACAGAGCAGGTAAGAGTGGGGTGGCAGTCTTCTAGGCAAAGGGCAAAAACGCTCTTGCTACTTTGTAGGTCCTTTATAGCACATGACCCATTAAAATAATTTTCTTACACTTATGTATTTAACTCTCCCATTAGACAGAGGATGAGATGGTTGGATGGCATCATCGACTCAATGGATATGAGTCTGAACAAACTCCTGAAGATGGTAGAAAACAGGGAAGCCTGGTGTGATACAGTTTATGAGGTCGAAAAGAGTCAGACATGACTGAGCGGCTGAACAACAGCAAACAAATTAGACAGTAAACTCTAGGAGAGGGGGCACGGCCCGTGCCTTGCTGTGCTGCTCACCACTGCTGAACGCCATTTCTGGTGCTGCATCCTATCAAGTTAAATATTTCCTGAATGATCAAATGCTTCAGGCCTGAGAGTCAAGTGTAAAGAGAATGTGGTAGGAAAAAAGGACTGAGGAGTCTGTGAACCCCAGACCACTGGCAGGCTGCCCTGCTAAGTGAAAGTGAAAGTTGTTCAGTCATGTCCGACTCTGTGACACCAAGGACTGTAGCCCACTAGGCTCCTCTGTCCATGGAACTTTCCAGGCAAGAATACTGGAATGGGTTGCCATTCCCTTCTCCAAGGGATCTTCCTGACCCAGGGATTGAACCCTTGACTCCTACACTGCAGGCAGATTCTTTACCTGAGCCACCAGGGAAGTTGGGTCTTTTTTTGGCAGGCACTAGGGACCCATGGCGGAGAAGGCGATGGCACCTCACTCCAGTACTCTTGTCTGGAAAATCCCATGGACGGAGGAGCCTGGTAGGCTGCAGTCCATGGGAACGAGAAGAGTCGGACCCGACTGAACGACTTCACTTTCACTTTTCACTTTCATGCATTGGAGAAGGAAATGGCAACCCACTCCAGTGTTCTTGCCTGGAGAATCCCAGGGACAGGGGAGCCTGGTGGGCTGCCGTCTATGAGGTCGCACAGGGTCAGACACGACTGAAGTGACTTAGCAGTAGCAGCAGCAGGGACCCATGGAGGGGTTTATAAGGAAGACAGGTAGTAATATTTATGGTTTAGAAAATTCCTCTGGTCCCAGTGTGCAGGATGGACACCTGGGGCCCAGGTGGCCCCAGCCAACAGGTGGGCAGACAACAAAGCGATTGGAGAAGTAACCCAGGCAAGAAGACTTGAATCTAGAGGCAGCCGAGTGGGGTACTCTGGCATGGAGGAATTTACATGTGTCCTAGGCCAAGGCCAAGGCCAATCTGGGCTCTCAATGGGAGGCAGCAGCTCTCATCTCCCCTCCTCTCCTGGCAGGCGAGCAGGAGAGGGCCTCCTTCACTGGCTCGGCTCAGCGCATCCCCAGGAGGTCCGCGCCAAGCCTCAGACAGTTAGCAAGCTCAGTTTTGCCTCTGCACTCTTTATACTTTTGTCTTATTTTTCTCTTCTGAAAAGTCACCTCATGTTTTAACACGTGTGTATTTTTAAAGTGAACATTAGATTTATGTATGAAGGATCGTTGTACTATTATTCTCTATACTCTGGTACGTGTGAACATTTTCAAACTAAAAACACAAGTGCCGTAAATAGCAATTTTAAACCCTGGATGGAAACTCTTAAATTATTTCTATCTCGTGCGCGCACACACACACACACACACAGTCATGTGTTTGAATTTACCTAGTTTCTATCTCTTGCCCAAGGGTTCCAGGCTGAGACCCAGTCTTTGCTTTGCTAAAAAGAGATTGCTAAGATGTCAGGGAAATCCGGCAAGACATTCTTCCTGTCGTTAACCAGGATTTACTGCAACGTGGAAAAGAAGTACAGTGTTGTTTTTAAAAATTGCACCCATGCCCCCTAACACTGGCAAACAAGTCCAAGGGCTAAGGCTGAACTCAGAATCACAGACAGCCGGGGTTCGGGTTACCGGCGACCTTTGGGGACGAGAAGCCAGTAAGCTACATTTGTACCCAGGTCGTGTGGTTCTAGAGTGCTGGCTCTTATAAGCCATACCACGCAAGCTGGAAGGGGCAATTGACTTTTTAAAAGTCGAGTTTGATGCCAGGCACTTAGCAGGCGCCGAGTGGGCTGGGCCGTCCTTGAAAGGAGGCTGATATTTCTCCCACCAGACTCCAAACTTTCGGGGGGTCCAGCACTACCCCCTTCGCCGGCTCAACCACTCCTGCTCGCTTGCTCCGCGGGTCTAAGGCTCCTATGAGCGGGATGGAGCCGAGGAAAGTGCTCGGACCCAGGACCGGGCCGGGCGTGGTCGGGGGGTCGTGCACGCCCCAACGGGAGCGGAAGCCCACGGGTCGCCTCCCCGGGAGGCAAGGCGAGGCGCGCGCTTCCCGGCAGGAAGGCATTGGGAGGCGCGGCCTTGGAATGTTGCCCCCGGCGGGCGGGCTGCATCAGGAAGCCGGCAGACCAACGCAGGTGACGACAGCCGTTCAGATGCAGCGCGCTGGCAGCGCTCACCTTATAAGGGCAGGCTCGGCGCGGGCAGGGCGGGGCCGGCGCAGGCGGGGCGGGCGTCCTACCCTGAGGCCCCGCCCCTAAGCCACACCGAACGTCTGCGGGCAAATTTTCTGCAAGGGCAGGCAGGCCTCTGCAGTGATGCCCCGCCAGGAGCCTAGAGTCTCTGTGGGGACACCCCCCCGCGTCCGTCTCCGGGCTGAGACCCGCTTCGGCAACGTCTTACCCGGGCTAAACTTGACCGACTCCCTTTGTGACTGTGGGCGGGCTTCCTCACGTCACCACGGTCGCAGGCCCTTACTAGGGTACATGGTGGGGGCCATGGGGGTACCTTTAGTGACCGCATCTTGGAGCACTCATTCACCTGGCCTTACAGTCAACTGGTGCACCTTGCTGTCCAGGACTGTACCAAGTAGTGCCTTTTCTAACTTAGGAAGTCTGTAACCTCAGCCCAGGGTCTGGCTAAACAGTAGCCATTGATCCGTCAGAAGTGTTTGGTTGACTGAGCACTTCTTGGTGGGAGGAGACTCCAAACCTGAGAGGAAGTGTCCTGCAGGAGTCAGTCTGCTGGTCACCTGGCTTCCTCTTTTCTCCCTCCAGGCTCTCCTCACAGTCCAGATCCTTTTTCTACCCTAATCTGTTGAATTGCGCCTCTGTGACCTCCACTCCTTACTGTCCTTCACAGCCGCCCAGGTGCCCACAGGCTGCCTTGAAGGGCAGCAAAATATACCACCCCAAAATACACCTCTTTGGTCTATTGATTATTTTAAGATGATTATTAAAAAAAAAAAAGAACAGCAGACATGAGAGAAGCTCTAAAAACTGAGTATAAGTTACCTTTTGGTAAGAAACAGTTACATTTATAAGGGAAATCTTTTTCTGTAAGGGTGTCTCCCTATTCGTACCAGGGACAGCCTGTGTTCAGTCTTTCAACTGTGTCCCACTCTTTGCCACTGCATGTGCTGAAGCCCACCAGGCTCCTCTGACCGTGAAATTTTCTAGGTAAGAATACTGGAGGAGGTTGCCATTTCCTACTCTAGAGGATCTTCCCAACCCAGGGATCAAACCTGCATCTCTTGCATTTCCTGCATTGGCAGGCGGATTCTTTACCACTGCGCAGCCAGGATGGCTGGCTCTAAATTTCTAGAAACACTTATCCAAGGAGAAGGTAAGGACTTAAATATGCATAACAGCCTCACCCACTTTTACTGTGCTTTTCCTGGTAAACTTTCATAAGTGACTCTCCAGTCCCAACATCCTTTTTATTTAATTTAATGAGTTTACACCAAAGAAATAGGTAGCTATTTTACATGTAAGGAATAAAAATCTGAAAAAATAAACAGTACAAAGGGTGAGAGCATTTTAACCAAGTTTACATTTCTTTTTGTTATGGTCTGTAACAATTCACCTCATCATATTGCAATATACAATCGCAGTTGCAGCACCCATTACCACCACAGAACTAAATTTAAGGAAGTTGTTGTTCAGTCACTCAGTCATGTCTGACCCTTTGAAATCCCATGAACTGAAGCACACCAGGCTTCCCTGTTCTTCACTATCTACCTGAGTTTGCTCAAGTTCTTGTCCTTTGGGTCAGTGATGCTATCTAATCATCTCACCCTTTGCTGCCCCCTTCTGCTTTTACCTTCAATCTTTGCCGGCATCAGAGTCTTTCGCAATGAGTTGGAGCTTCTGTCAGGTGGCCAAAGCACTGGAGCTTCAGCTTAAGCATCAGTCCTTCCAGTGAGTATCCAGGGTTGATTTCCTTTAGGATTGACCGGTTTGATCTCCTTGTAGTCCAAGGAACTCTCGAGAGTCTTCTCTAGCACCACAATTCAAAAGCATCAAGTCTTGGTGCTCAGCTTTCTCTATGATCCAACTCTCACATCCATACATGATTACTGGAAAAACCATAACTTAACTATAGGCACCTTTGTCAGCAAAGTGATATCTCTGTTTTTTTAATATGCTGTCTAGGTCTTTGTCATAGCTTTCCTTCCAAGGAGTAAGGATCCTTTCATTTCATGGTTGCAGTCACTGTCTGCAGTGATTTTGGAGCCCAAGAAAATAAAATCTGTCACTGCTTCCACTTTTTCCTCTTCTATTTGCCATGAAGTGATGGGACCGGATGCCATGATCTTAGGTTTTTGAATGTTGACTTTCAAACCAGCTTTTTAACTCTCCTCTTTCACCCTCATCAAGAAGCTTTTAGTTCCTCTTCACTTACTGCCATTAGAGTGATATCATCTGCATATCTGAGGTTGTTCATATTTCTCCTGGCAATCTTGATTCTAGCTTGTGATTTATCCAGCTTGGCATTTCTCATGATGTACTCTGCATAAAAGTTAAATAAGCAGGGTGACAATATACAGCCTTGAGGTACTCTTTTCCCAATTTTGAACTAGTCCATTGTTCCATGTCCAACTCTAACTGTTGCTTCTTGACCTGTGAACATGTTTCTCAGGAGAAAGATAAGGTGGTTTGGTATTTCCATTTCTTTAAGAATTTTCCACAGTTTGTTGTGATCCACACAGTCAAAAGCTTTAGCATGGTCAATGAAACAAGAATAATTTTTTTTTTTCCCCTGGAATTTCCTTGCTTTTGCTATGATCCAAAGAATGTGGGCAATTTGATCTCTGGTTCCTCTGCCTTTTCTAAATCCAGCTTGTACATCTGGAAGTTCTTGGTTCACATACTCCTGAAGCCTAACTTGAAGAATTTTGAGCATAACTTTGCTAACATTCTTTGGCATTGCTTTTCTTTGGGATTGGAATGAAAACAGACCCTTTCCAGTCCCGTGGCCACTGCTGAGTTTTCCAATTTGCTGACATATTGAGTGCAGCACTTTCACAGCATCATATTTTAGGATTTGAAATAGCTCATCTGGAATTCCATCACCTCCACAAGTTTTGTTCATAGTAATGCTTCCTACGGCCCACTTGACTTCGCATTCCAGGATGTCTGGCTCTAGGTAAGTGATCACACCATTGTGATGATCTGTGTCATTAAGACCAGGTCATTTGTAGCACCCATTACAATCATGAATCTAAATTTAAGGAAGTACATTGTTACTAATGGCCCTGAGATGAAACTGATTTACCTTCTATTAAAAACTACAGTATATAAGCACTTTATAATAATGCTTCTTAACCGCCATTTGTTGTAAGAACCATCACCAAAGTTTTTTGGAAGTGAGTCCACACAGAATTAAATATTTAAAAGGTGAAATGTTCCTTATTTTAACTTTAGCAAGATCTTTCTTTTTCCATTGTTAAGAAACACTTTAATAGTTTTAAAGCAAATGGTGATACAAGTAGAGTGCAGATAGCTAAAATGTACTCCTGAGTTCAAACTTACAAAAAAATGTTTTGTAAATAGTTCTCAATTAAATATTCTCCCTCCTCAGCCCCCTACCCAAAATCTTGAATTTTTTCTTACAAAAATTTGGTCAAGAGTAGAAATATCTCCAGGCAGATGTATATGCCACATCATAGCAAGAATGATGAAGCCCAACTAATGACTTCGGTATTAGAAATAGAAGGTAATTAAAATGTAATCAAAGTTACATTAAGAAAAGCTTTCACTGAGTAATACTGAAACAGTCACAAAGGTTAAGAAAATACTGATATCAAAGTACAAATGACTACAATATTAAAATAGACAAAAGCTACAAGAGCTTGCTTTAAAAATAAAAGACACAATGCATAAGTAAGAATTGTTTTCTTGTTCTACTCATGAATTTTGGTCTTTATATTCATAGGATTAGCTACATCTAGTAGAGTTTCTTATGACATCTGATGAAGTCTCATTCCAACTTCAGATGGTGCCTCTTCCCTAAGGAACCTTTTGATTTCGGTTACATCCTGGTCACTGAACAGTTTTTAAGCAGTGCAGCATCGCTGTGATTTGCTGAGGCATGACTACATATCCTGTATGCAGTGCCATCCCCACAATGGGAACCAGCATGGAATTGAACACAGTCCGCTCCCAGGGCTCCAGCATGTAGAGAGCTGTGACCAGCAGCTACTGGTAGTAGAACCAGGACATTTGCTTCCAGGCCTGTGCCTCTGGCATTGCAGACAAATGTCAGTCTGTCCGGCCAGTCTCTCCCACAATATCTTCTTTTGCCTGAGCTGAAGATGATATTTAAGGTGATACTTTTTGGCTATTTCAGGGAGTTACTCAGTTTCGTGGGAATCTCCCATGTACACAGAAGATATATATTACTAAACGTTTGTTTGTTTTTCTCCTGTTAAGCTATCTTTTGTCAATATACTAGCCAAACAAACTAGGAAGAAAGAAATGAAAAATATTTCATCCCTACAGTGTCAACTCTCTCAAGCTTAGACACAGGGCTGTTCCTTAGAAGCATCAACGATGTCCCACGGTTTCTTCCTAGGAAGTCTTTCCCTCGCACACATTCAGACATATGCTCATCCTGAAAAAAGTTACCTCTTAGTGTCCTTCCTGTGACTTCTCTGCTGATTACTTAATCTTTCTGAGCTGCAATTTCTTCATCTGCAAAATGCAGATAAAATAATGCCCACCTCACTATGTTATCATGTGTGAGTTAATGTCCGTACCACACTCAAGGCAGTGTGATGAACCAGGTTCACCTGACTGTGTTCTAAATATCCATACATGCACCCTGAGTTCCCTGAGGGCTGGGCTTTTCCTTCTCTGCCCATGGGTACCCTGTGCCTGGCACAGAGTAGCTGCTGATTTTTTGTACTTGGTGGTGAGTGAGTGAATTTCAGGTAGTGGAGAGAGGGGAGCAGGTGGTCCCTCACCAGAATGGCCACCACTCACAATGAGAAAATAGACTTCACTTATGTTGGGAGAGGGCTTCCCAGGTGGTGCTAGTGGTAAAGCCTGCAATGCGGGAGACATAAGAGATGCAGGTTCAATCCCTGGGTCAGGAAGATCCCCTGGAGGAGGGTATGCAACACACTCCAGTATTCTTGCCTGGAGAATCCCATGGACAGAGGAGCCTGACAGGCCAGAGTCGATAGGGTTGCAAAGAGTCGGACACATCTGAAGTGACTTTGCATGCATGTAGTTGCTGGGAGATAGTATATTCTAACTTTTCCTCCACAACCCCTACCCTAAGATTCAGGGCACCCCAGGAAGGGCATAGGATAGCTATTGATCCCATGGTCCAGGTGAACCTCTGAGGCATGCGGAAGTGAAATGACACAGTGAGTGGCAGCGTTAGGACTGCTCCCCTTTCAGCACTCAAAATCCTGTGTCCCAGGGACACCCTTAAGTCTCAGGCAAACTAGAATGGTTGGTCACCCCAGATCAAGTTCCAAACCCTAGTCTCTGAGGACCCCCACCACTGCCCTCCTCTGGGCCCATGTCATTGTTCCCAAGTTTTTTAGTGAGTTTCCTGAACAGGAGACAATGCCCTCCTGTCCAGAGGGTCTGGGCAGGTTAAAAAAAAAAAAAATCATTATCCCTCTTACTCTTCCTTTCTTTTAAATAATTTTATTTATTTTTGGCTGTGCTGGGTCTTCATTCCTGCACGGGCTTTTCTCCAGTTTTGAGAGGGGGCTACTCTCTAGTGTGTGGGCTTCTCATCACAGTGGTTTTTCTCGTTGTGGAGCATGGGCTGTAGGGACCACAGGCTTCAGCAGTTGCCGCTCTCAGGCTCTAAAGTGCAGTATCGATAGTTGTGGCGCACAGGCTTAGTTGCTCTGTGGCATGTGGGATCCATCTGGATCAGGGATCGAATCTGTGTCTCCTGTGTTGGCAGGTGGCATCTTTACCACTGAGCCACCTGGGTAGGCCTCTTACTCTTTCTTACCCCAAAATCAGACTCAGAACACAATGCTGGGGCATGTACAGACTTGTATGTGCCTTCAACTTACTTTGACAGACTCATGGCCACTCTGGGGACTGGAAAAGGCAGCCAGCCCCGCCCTCTGCGCTCTCAGGCTGCTGGGGGAGATGGACGCATGCACACGTGGCATCGGTCTGGTGGCTGGCCAGCTGGGAAAGGGTTTCTGAAGAGCCACCTCCTGACCTGGCCCCTCCCCAGCTGCCCTTCGGCTCCCACCCCGTCTTCCTCCCCTCCCCCCACCCTCCCCCTCACTCGGCCTGGTTTCCTCCATTAACCAGGGAGTGAGAGCTGGTCTCTCTGAGGGCCTTTCTGCCCCAACCAAGGTCAATGACTCAGGGCCAGTGAGGTTCTGGGAAATGCAGCCTCCAGAGAAGAGGCATCAGAGGCCAAGTCCTCCCGAACACAGTGAGGGCATGGCCCCGGCCTCACGTGCAGACAGGCTCATCTTCCCAGGCCGCCCCAGCCCCTGCTGGCCTCATCCTCTGGGGCCACTGTCCTGGAGAGCTGTTCTCTGCTGGTTCCCCAGAGGCTCTGGGGCCAGCGCCAGGACAGGGAGGGCCTGGGCTGGCCCCACACAGCCTGTGTGCTTCCCCCTTGCTGAGGAGACACTCACTCTTGTGGGCCTGAGAGCTGCAGCCCTGACGTTGGCCTGGCTATGGCTGGGTGGTCAGAGCTAAGGGCTGAATGAACACCTACCCAGGTCCGCTAGGCAGCCAGTCCCTCACTTGCAGCCACCGTGAAGCCCCCCTCCTTCCCCCAGCCATGTAGTACTCAGCAATTCAAGCAAATGTGGGCATGGAAGGCAAAGCCTTTTGGAGGGGGAGATTGGACATGGAGAAGGCACCCCCCGGGGCACTAGTTCCTGCTCCCCTCCCCTCTTATAGAAATACTCTCTCCCCATCAACCTCCCTATCAACGTCAGTCAAGAGCAGCCTCAAAACAGGGAGTGTGAGTTGGTTGGGGGATTTCCCTGGTGGCGCAGTGGTTAAGACTCTGCACTTCCAATGCAGGGGCTTGGGTTGGATCCCTGCTCGGAGAACTAAGATCCCACATGCTGCAACTAAGAACCCAGCATAGTCAGATAAATAAATAAAACTTTTTTTGAAACACTGACAGTGAGAACCCAGAGCCAGCTCAGGACTCTCTTCTCTTGCTTGTTCACCCCAGGCAAGGCCCACACCCTCTCTGGTTTCTATCTCCCTCTCCTGGCCCAGCCTTGGTAGCTTCCTTCCTTTATTTCAGCATCACAGGTTTGATAGGGACAGAATGAAAGAACAAAGAGGGTGGTTAAATAGTTAATCCCACTAGAGAATTATAAATAGAAAAATATGACAGACCCCTGTAAGTTAATGATTACTCAAGAAAGCAGGTTTGCTTAACCACAAAATCAAGCAGGCTTGCTTAACAACAAAAGCATGCAACAGAAGCACAGGACATGCCCCAGAACAATAAAACTATGGTGACATGAGACCCACACCCTGCCCAGTGAGCTCAGGAAGTTAATGATTCCTAGGACATGCTCTCTACATGCATAAAAAACAACAATTTATGGATCTAGCTTGATCACACAGGGACCAAAAACTCCCCTGCTCAATCTGGAGGAGGAACTGATGATGGAAACATGATGTCTAGATTTTCTCCTCCGCCCCACTTTTTCTTTGATTATATAACTGTAGCCCACTAAGTTCTCTGGGTGTGGCATTTCTCACCTGCCCATTTGTAAATCTCACAAGCATCCTATTCTAATAACATCACTTCTTATTTACCACTTTTAAAGAACCTGCCTGCCAATGTGGGAGACATAAGAGACGTGGGTTTGATCCCTGAGTAGAGAAGATTCCCTGGAGGAGGAAATGGGAACCTACTCCAGTATTCTTGCCTAGAGAATTCCATGGACAGAGAAGCCTAGCGGGCTACAGTCCACAGGGATGCCGAGTCAGACACGACTGAAGTGACTTAGCATGCTTTTCTACCACTTTGTTCTCGCTGAATTCTCCTCCATGCTGACATAAAGGAGCTCTTTGTCCCCCTACCCCCAAAATGACACCAATAGGTTTTAGGTTCCCTGTGAGATGGAAATGATTAATGCAGGAAATAACATGAGAGTACTTAATACATCCATCTCAAAAGGGGGAGTACTCGAAAGGCCCAGGAACAGAGAGAGGTGCCCAAAGTCATAGGGGAAGTGGCAGAGGTGTTGAGGTTCAGCCAAGCCCCCTATGTGAGGAGAGAGCATGCATGCATGCTAAGTCGCTTCAGTCATGTCTGACTCATGCAACCCTATGGACTATAGCCCACCAGGCTCTTCTGTCCATGGAATTCTCCAAGCAAGAATACTGGAATGGGTTGCCATGCCCTTCTCCAGGAGATTTTCCTGACCCAGGGATTGAACCGGCATATCTCATGTATCTTGCATTGGCAGGTGGGTTCTTTACCCCTGAAAGTGAAAGTTGCTCAGTCATGTCTGACTTTTTGCGACCCAATGGACTATACAGTCCATGGAATTGCCTTTCCCTTCTCCAAGGGATCTTCCCAATCCAAGGATCGAACCCAGGCCTCCCTCATTACAGGCAGATTCTTTACCAGCTGAGCCATAAGGTGTAATGAGGTCTGGGAGGTGGGATAAGGATGAGGACAAGACCAGGCATGAGGTGAGGCGTGGAACAAACCCCTGGTAGGTTACATGCTCCAGTCATTCCTTTGCTCATTCATCTTGGCAGAGTCCTCGTCTGTTCTTGGCCCCATGGAAGTCAGTTCAGGAAGAGCTGAGCTAGGAGCAGCTAGGAGCCTAGCTAGGAGCTAGGAGTGGCTTAAAGAGGGCTTTGATCTTCAGAACTGTTTTCTCAAAGCCTAGACCAGGATCTTCTGCATCTGAATTACGAGAGCTTTAAAAACGCACATCCCAGGTCCCATCCCAGACCCATGACCATCAGCAGATCTTTATAAAAATGGTTAAAAATAAATAAATAAAAAATGGTTAAGACTCTGTGATCCCAAAGCAGGGGGCAAGTGTTCGATCCCTAAGATCTTATATGCAGCACAGCTCAGCCAAAAGAAAAGAACAAACAACTTTGTTACTTTGGACTTGGGAAGTGTCAGAAATGCCAGAATTTGGGGGGCCTGGAGCTTTCTAAGACAAAAGTGGCAGGGACTACATGGTGGCTGAGGTGGGGCAGGTCTGATGGCATTCCTGCATCTCAGTCTCCCCTCCCCCAAAGTAGGTGGGTGGTGCAGGTGCTTGGCTTCAGCTCAAGTTTCAGGCCCAGGAACACTTCTCTGAGGCGCTCAATCATCATAAAATACTCCCTTTGACCTGGGAGTCACACGTCTATAAAATCCTGAAGAAGAAATAAGCTCTGTGTCTGAACTTGTTCATTCCGGCCTTGTAATAATGGATAAAAAAAGTTAAGTAAAAAGTACCTAAATGTTGGACAGTGAGGGAAAAGTTAAGGGTATGATCCTAGCTGAGCCGACCCCCAGTCCAGGACATCCTGAAGGGTGGTCATGGGGATGCAGAGAGCCACTGCTGTGGGGTGGTGGGAAGACTAGAAGCAGGGAGACCGGGACCCTGGGGGGTCAGACTATCTGGTTCATATCCTGTCTCTGCCCCTTCCCAGCTGTGTGACTTGAGGCTTTCACTAAAGTGCTCTGAGCTTTGGTTTTCTCATCCATAAACTAGATGTCACAATAGGACCTACCTGCTAGGATTATATGTGTATTGAAGGAGTTAATACACAGAGTATCTAAACAAGCAGTGCCTGGAACCCCTGTGTTAGCCACTATTGTTACACTCCGTAACAGGCTGTTATGGCCTAATCTGTGTCTCCTCAAATTCATCTGTTGAAGCCCTAATCCCCCAGCACCCCAGAATGTGGTAAAAATGTAGCATAGAAAAAAAAAAGAATGTCACTGTATTTGGAGATGTGGCCTTTACAGAGGTTGTTGTTCATTTGCTCAGTTGTGTTTAATTCTTTGTGACTGCATGGTCTGCAGCACGCCAGGCTTCCCTGTTCATCACCAACTCCCGGAGCTTGCTCAAACTCATGTCCATCGAGTCAGTGATGCCATCCAACTGTCAGGCGAGTGTATGCTCCTCGGTTCTGTCTCATCACAACAAATATTTGGAGTGATGGACATTAAAGCCCTCAGCGCATCACAGCTCTCAGGTCTTGGACAGACCATGTTATAGCTCTCAGCTCTCGAACAGACGGTGTTATAGCTCTTAGACAAATCAGTGTTACAGCTCTGTGTTACAGCTCTATTTTATTTAGAAAATAGCAGGAAAATCCATCCTCGAGGCGTGAGGGCGTGCTGACCCAAAGACGTGAAGACAAGGGAGTGGGGGAGCGCCCCAGCACGCGGGTTTCAGGGCGAGGAGAGAGAAAGAGCTCATGCATGGGGGTGTGAGAGAGAGAGAGAGACCCCAGCCCTTTGGCTCCTCTTTTTATACGTCTTTTCCTTCCCCCGGGCCTGCCCTATGTAAATTGGGCTATCCAGGAGTGTTGTTTGTTCTACCTGAGGTCCTCACTCCGGTCCTCGGACCTATCTTTGTTCTATTTTCGGTGGCTTTTCCCTTCCTTATCTTTTAGCCACCATCATTCTGGACTCCTGTTTCCTATTTTAACTACCTAACACAACCATCTCATTCTCTGTCATCCCCTTCTCCTCCTGCCCTCAATCTTTCCTAGTATCAGGGTCTTTTCCAATGAGTCTGCTCTTCACTCCAGGTGGCCAAAAGACAAAAAGAGATGCTGCTGCTGCTGCGTCGCTTCAGTCGTGTCCAACTCTGCGACCCCGTAGACGGCAGCCCACCAGGCTGTGCCATCCCTGGGATTCTCCAGGCGAGAACACTGGAATGGGTTGCCATTTCCTTCTCCGATGTGTGAAACTGAAGTTGCTCAGTCGTGTCTGACTCTTTGCAACCCCATGGACTGCAGCCTACCAAGCTCCTCCATCCATGGGATTTTCCAGGCAAGAGTACTGGAGTGGGTTGCCATTGCCTTCTCCGAAAAAGAGATAACAGAGGTAATTAAGTTAAAATGAACTTTATTCGATCATTTTTGATGATCATTTAAATGTTCCAATTTAATCATTTAAGAATGATCATTTAAATGACCCAATATGACTGGTAACCTCGTATGAATATAAAATTTGGGAGGCTTCCCTGGTGGTCCAGTGCAATGCAAGGGCCGTGGTTTCAATCCCTGGTTTGAGGGACTGAGCTTACTTCAACAGCACAAATACTTTTTAATTTGGCTGCACTAGGTCTTTGTTGCTAGGCATGGCCTTGCTCTAGCTGTGGCGCGTGGGGGCTTCTCTTCCTTGTGGCCTCTCGTTGCGCTGGCTTCTCTCGTGGAGCAAGAAACAGGCACGCGGCTTCAGTAGTTGCGGTGCATGTGGGCATGGCTACTCCCAGGCGTGTGGGTTCTTCTTGGACCAGGGATCAAACCCGTGTCCCCTGCATTGGCAGGAATATTCTTTTTTTTTTTTTTTAACTCATTCATTTTTTAATCGAAGGATAATTGCTTTACAGAATTTTGTGGTTTTTTGTCAGGCTGCAACATGAATCAGCCATAGGTATACATATATCACCTCCCTTTTGAACTTCCCTCCATCTCCCTCCCCATTCCACCCCTCCAGGTTGACACAGAGCCCCCGTTTGGGTTTCCTGAGCCATACAGCAAATTATTTTACATATGGTTATGTACGTTTCCATGTTATTCTTTTCATACATCTCACCCTCTCCTCCCCTCTCCTCAGGCAGGAATATTCTTAATTACTGGACCACCAGGGAAGTCCTAGAAACTTTTTTCTTTCCAAAATGTGGAACACTTTACAAATTTGCATGTCTTGCTTGCACAGGGGCTATGCTAATCCCTGTATCATTCCAGTTTTAGTATACGTGCTGCTGAAGTGGGCACCCTACACACTTTTAACACGGTGCTTACCACGTAATGGCGCTGTGCTCCAACATTACACATATTATCTCATGTCAATCTCTCAACCATAAGGAAGTTATATACTATCTTCCCATTTCAGAGATGAGGAAAAATGAGGATTGACTAGTGAGGGGGATGGCTTTCACTGGAACCAGGTCTTTCTGACTCCGAGGGCCTATTCAAAGCCTAGCTCCATCCCCCTTGGTGGTGCCCCACTCAGCCTCTGGCATTCCCGCCTTCCTCCTGGGACAGAGAAGTCATGTTATTTTTCCATATTTTGCACATGCTGCTCCTTCTGCCTGAAATACTCTTCCCAGTACCTGCCTCTGACTCTTATCCAATTCTCCCAAACAAAACCCCTCTATGTATTACCCAGCCCTGCAGACTTGCTCCTTATCAGGGCTTCCACTCTTTCTGTGCTTTATCATTATGATGGTATTTGTTACTTGTTGCTACTCTGGCATTTATACTTTACATTGTATCCATGTGCTTGCTGTAGGATTCTTGAGGGCCAAGGTTCTATCTTTCTCTGCTTTGACTCCTAATTCCTAGCATCAGGCAGCCCAGAGAGGCATCCAGATACACCAGCTGGCTGAGGTTAGGGGGTGAAGCCACTGTGTTGGGACTAGAGAGAATACTGCAGCTTCAGGAGTAGTTCCTAAGCAAAGGACTCCTCTGCCTCCTGCCTGGGGCCAGGGTTGTAAAGGCAGATGAAGGAGAGAGGCCCCAAATCCCCACTCTTGACATGAGAACAGGGATGCTGTGACTCCCCTGGGGATCGGAGAGTGGCCAAGGGGGAGGCTGAGGGGTTGGGGTCCGGCCCCCCACACTCTCATTTCATTCCCTCGTTCCTGGGCACACCACACATCTCTTTGGGCCTCAGTTTCCTCGTATGTGATACGGGAACAATGGTTGCTACCTCAGGTGGGTGTTGGGAGGGTTAGATGTGGGTGGTGCACCTGGCAACGTGGGACACAAAGGGATCCATGCCAAACTGCCTGCCGGCGGGTGGTTGAGGCAGGCAGCCGGCCAGAGACAGACAGCTACACGCCTGTGGTCAGCCAGGAAGCCGGCCAAAGGTGGGGACCCAACTAGCAGCTGTGTAGCAACGGCGTCCTGGCTCACACCCATTGGTGGCTGTGTGGATGGCTGGCTTAGAGGCTGAGCGAGAGGCTGGGTCAGAAGTGGCTCGGAGGCATGGAGACCAGGGGACCAGACTCAGGGTGAATTCCAGTGGGCATTCTCCAAGGGTGAGGTCACCACCAGGAAGGGGGTGGTGGCTGGGGTTAGAGCCAGGACACAGAGCCAAAGGTAAGGCCCACTGCCTGGCACAGTAACAGGCCCCTCCCATGGTGAGGTGCTGGGGTCCTTATTTCTATCTCGGGAAGCCTGGTGTTTCCTGTTTAACATGTAGCTTAGAGTTGGGGGAAGCTGGGGGAGGGGAAGAAGCAAAGCAAAGGACACTTCTTGAGCACCCGCAAGCGGGTCCAGCATGTTTAATCCACATTTCGTGGTGATTATTTTTAAGCCCAGTTTGAAGATGGTGCAATCAAGGCTCAGAATGGTGGAAAACTTCCCCCAAAGTGAAAGCGGTATAACTAATGGGTGAGAACCCAGAGACTTTGGAATCAAGCATATCTGAGTTCAGACCTGAGCTCCAACACCTGTTCATGCAGAGTTACTAAAGCTCCCTGAGCCTGTTTCCTCATCCGTGAAATGGCAATAATGATAGTCAGTACCTCACTGTGAGGGCTCAGTGAGATGACGCATGTGACATCTAGCCTTCAGGGAGGGCTAGCCACCATTGTCCCTGTTTTGCTGCTGTGACAACTGAGCCTGAGGCTGGTGAGGCCATGTGTGCCCCATTAGTGGAAGGCGAATTTAGGACCTGAACCCAGATCTGATTCTTTCTTCCCGACTTACACCATCGTGCAGTGGCTGGTGGCGGCTTCCAAAAAGCTGGGGAGGGAAGGCTCCCAGATTTCCGGCTGAGCCATGTAAGCCAGGCTGGGGACCGGGGTTTGGGGTCACGCCTGCACCCGGTGTTCCAGGCAGCAGAGAGGAACTGCGACAGCGTGCCTGGAAGCCCTGCTCATTCACGGCATCCTGCCCTCTGCTGATATTGTTCTCTGGACCCTTCCAACCCATGGCTTGCACATTAGGGTTTCCGGTAGCCTGGCCAAATTACCTTCACTTACCGGAGAAGCCCTCCCCAGGCGGCTGGGGCAGGGGCTCAGCTGCCCTTGGCCCTTCCCCCAGGCGGAGCGTGCTCAGGCAGGCACAGGGAAAGCCCCAACAACATCACCTTGACCAGCAGGTTCTGACCCTGCAGACTGCCTTTCTCAGAGACACTGCCGACCTGCTTGCTCCCTGCTCCTGGAGCCCAGTGAAGAAAAGGCCGTGATTCATTTCTATTTTAGGGTTGGCCAAAGTCAAGGCACTTGGCTTCGGACCCCAACCATCACAAACACTCTGTAACCTGGGCAAGCCTTCCCCCTCGCTGTGCCCTTCTGAGGGTCTGGATGATACTCCAGGACTCCTCACACTCTGACATTGTAACACTTTTACACTTAGGGTGGATTTTCTAGCTCCAAGTCACCCTTTGAGGAACTGCTTCATTTTGTACTGCTTTGGGTAAAAATAAAGATTTTGCTTAAGACAAAAATAAACAATCTGCTTGCCAATGCAGGAGAAGTGGGTTTGATTCTTGGGTCAGGAAGATGCCTTGGAGGAGGAAATGGCAACCCACTCCAGTATTCTCACGTAGAGAATCCCATGGACAGAGGAGCCTGGTGGGTTACAGTCCACGGGTTGCAAAGAGTTGGATACGATTTAGTGACTTAACAACAAACTGGGACTTCCCTGGTAGTCCAGTGGCTAAAACTCTGTGTGCCCAGTGAAGGGGGCCTCGGGTTTGATCCCTGGTCAGGGAACTAGATGCCACATGCCACAAGTAAAGATCCCATGTGCCACAACTAAAGTCAAGAAAATAAATATTAAAGAACAAACAAACAAACAAAAACAACAAACTTAAAGTGTAAGCTTCTTGAGGCTGTGGTCACTTTCCCTCCCATGTTTAGAAGGCACCCACCATAGTGACCACCCTTCATTCATCCAGGTGCTTCTAAGACCTGCTAAGGCTCTTTGGTGCTTAGCAATCCTGTTGGAAACAGGGTCTTGGCCTTTCCACTGATGTCACTTGGCACTCCGTCTCCTCATCTGTGTAATGGGAAGAAGTGGCTGGCAGGGGAATGGTGGGGTCACAGCAGAGAACATAAGCTCTACAAACTCAAACTTCCATCTCCGCCTCCAGATCAACTGGGTAAACTTGGTATTAGGAGTAGAGGTGCAGAAGCCACATCCCAGGACGTCTCAGGGCTGAGAGGGTTTTGCAGGTGTCTGTGTTGCAGAGGGGTCAGGGGTGTCCCTGTGGCTGCCAGGCCCCGCAGCTGCATTCTCATAACCCCTCTTTCACGGGCCCAGGAACACAAGGCACCCAGAAGGCAACAACAGTGGGGCAGGGGATGCAGAGCCAGCAGCGTCCCGGTGAGATCAGCACCGTGAAATTAGTCAGACGGGATCACCCTGAGATCTTGTGTGCACAGCCAGTGACTCACACCACCAACAGCCTCACAGGCAGAGATGCCAACCTGGGAGGCAGCTGCTCCAGCTCACCTCACCCCGCAGCACACCTTTTAAGGACAGGGAGCTCCGGGCAGCGCAGGGGCCCTGCCTCCGCCCTGAGGCCTTTGCCAGCCCAGCTCCACACCTACTCGGGTTGGGCAGAGGGGCCAGCCCCCTACCTGGGTTCAAATCTGCCGTTGTCACTTTTTAGATATGACCTTGGGCAAGTCAATTTCCCCAAACCGGTTCCTTCACTTGTAATATGGAAATACTTGCCTCACAAGAGAGGAATTAAATGAGGTCATGCACAGAGAAAGTGCTTGGCGAAGGGCACCTTTTAAGGAGTGGCAGTGGAGGCCAATGGCAAGGGAAGGGCTCAGGCTCAGGCATCAGGGTGCTCAGCTCTGAACTCGAGCCCCAGCCCTTACTTGCTGGGCATTTTTGAGTTACTCAGCTCTGCATCAGTGCCTCTTGTATAAAGATTGCTGACGCTACCAGCTTTGTCAGCCTCTTGTGGGGTTAGGATCACGTACTCCATTTTATAAGGTGAGGGGGGCACTGCAGGAGCAGAGCCAGCCCAGGTGTCTGGGGGCTGTGTCCTGGACAAGTTCCCAAGCTCCCTCCATGGGTCTGGTATGTGAATGGGAGCAGTGATGAGAATGCCTGACTTGTGGGGCTGCTGTGGGGGAGGTACCGAGAACAGTGCCTGGCACCCAAGCAGCACCCCTCAACACCGCCTGCTCCCATTCATCTTGCACACAGCTCTTGGCCTTTCTCCACAAATGCCAGTTGCTGGTTTACTTCCTTTTTACATGCCTGTGACAGACTCCAGGCCGGCGGCCTTCCCAAGGCCACAGCCTTGCTGCTGAGCTAGCCCTGCCCTCTGGTGCCCATCACAGACTTCTCAAGGCAGCCCTGGGGCTGACCGCTCAAAGACGCTGCAGTAAGTCAGGCAGTTCCAACAGGGACACTAAGAACACCGAGTGCACGCAGCACCCTAGGGCCAAGGGGAAGGACACCCTGCTGCCTGGTATCCATAGGGTGGGTCTCTCAGCTGGCAAGTGAGCCGAAGGGTGGCTTGGCCACAGGAGAAAAAGCGATGGGCTTTGCTGGCTGGAAACCTGGTTTGCCTGGCACCCTCCTCCATGGGCCAAGGGAAGCCTGGGAACAAGAATGGGCGGAGAGCCTGGTCTCAAAGCCTCTTGAGTTCCTGCCCACATACAGGAAGGACAGCCCGCCTCCTGATGGGTTGGGATGGGCATGGGGCCGGCCAGGTTTCCCAGAGTGTGTACACAGGAGTGAGCACCCGGTTAGCAGAGGTGGCCCCTGGGGATCAGTGACAAGAGCCCAGGCTTCAGAGGAACCAGCTCTGGGCAGAAGCGTGGGCTCTGCACCGAGAGCCTCCATGTCCTCACCTGCATAATGGGGACCACAAACTCCCTTCTGCCTGACGTGTGTGTAAAGCCGTCCCCGAAAGAGTGGCCACCACTGACAACAGCAGTCACAGGAATGGCTGGTCCAGGGCAAGAGGGTGGTGGGGGTCGGAGGGGGAAAACAGCAGCAGCCTGGGAAGGGGTCACAAGTGCTCCCAGAGCCCAGACAGAGTGGAAGCTGGCGACAGTGCAAACCCTAGCTTTATTGGTCCGGTTTTTTCACAGTGAAGCCTCAGAGAACCAAAGGGCCAGCTAATGGTGAGGGAGTAGTGTCTTGAGCTTTCCAGAATCAAGGGTCTACAGGATGCCCATAGCCCAACACATGTCCGCTGCCCTGGCGCCTGGGAGCAAAGAGGGAGGGATGTCTCTGGGGGGATGGGTGTGGGCCCAGGGCCTGTTCTTCACCACGGGAGGTGGAAGGGATCACATAAAGTTCTTTATTACAGACCTACAAAAAATGAGAGAATTACATGTATTACTCTCACTTGTCTGGGTTTCTTTTTTCCTTGTCTTTTCACAAAACAGCAGCAAGAAAGAAAAATGCAGGAGGCAGGTGAGCCAGGCCCCGGGATTCAGATCAGAAGGGAGCAGGGAGGCAGGACGAAGCTGCTACTGCAGGTTGGCCCTGGGCTCTGTCCCAGCATCCCGGGAGCAGAGCCTCAAGCCCGTTTTTCAGTAGCCCTGTTCCTCGGTGGCCACCCTGGAGGGCAGCAGGTCAGGAGCACTTGGGGCTCCTATGTTTGGAGGCCTGGTCTCCAAAGCACAGGCCCACAGGGGCCAGACAGAGGAAGGAGGCGGGAGGGGCCAGCACAGAAGGGTGGTGAGTTCTACTGGGGTCCCCCCGGGACCTCGGGGCCCCGGCAGGCAGGGGCAGTCAGGATGCTTCCCTGCTTGTCAGCCAATCAGTTTCTTCAGGAAAGCCTCTAGCTGGTCTTCATCCTTGATCCCCACAAACTTGTCCACCACATCCCCATTCTTCATAGCCAGTACGGTGGGCACAGCTGACACCTGGGTGGAGAGGACAAAGGAGGTCAAGTCACTCAGAAGTGAGCTCTTCTCCACATTAGCTCCAAGCTCTGGGGAGCGGGCTGCTGGCTCAGGCCTTGAAGTGACTGCCCAGAGCCACAGGCGGGGCCCCCTCCCTTTGCGCAGGGGGACTCCAGGGCCTGGAGGTCCACCCGCTGGAGCAGCTTTTCCACTGTAGGCTCCCAGCTGTACCCTTCCTCCACCAACCACATGACTGACTCACTGTCCCAGTGGTTTGGCTGGAATGACAGGAGAGATTAAAATAACCCATGCAGCTGCAGGCCCAGGCTGGGGGTGGGGAGGAGCTGAGGGGCAGCCTGGCACTCTTTAGCTGGGGGCCTTGGCCAGGTCACACCACCTTTGGAACCTTGGTGCCCTCTCCTGTGAAATGAGGATGAGTCTTGTTGGTGAAGCTTTAGGACAGAAATTAGAGGTTTGTATATAAGGCTGAGTGATCAGGAGCTCAGGCTCTGGGGCTGGTTGATCGAATCTTGACCCATTTGGGGCGAGCCACTCCATCACTCTGAGTCTCGTGCTTTCACCAGGAAATGGAGATACTACCGGGACTTCGATTAGCGGGTACGAGGGCTGAATGGGGTAATCTAGGCAAAATCTCAGCACAGTGCCCTGCCCTGAGCACACAGTGAGCACCCCACAAATGAAGGCTACAGTGGGCACGTCACAAAAGTCGAACCTAGGGCCGAGAGCAAGCTCCTCTGGCTCCCTGTAATGATGGTTAACGGGGTCCAGAAATTCACTGACTCACACTGGGAGTGTGGGAGGTGGGGCTCAGCCTTGAGAGCTGATGTTTATTTATTAGAGGGCTGGACATTCCTGGCCTGTGAAGAGTTTTCTGAAGCTCCCCCAGGGGACCTGTATAGATTACATGGTACATAAATGAGGCTGAAGACCTGCTCTGGCATGGCGCATTTTCTGCTGCCTGGGCGCCCCGCCTGGTATCTGTGGGCATTTGATGAAAAAAACCATATAAACAGAACAAGATAAACACAGACTTTTCTTACATACAAGTTAACTACAAAGTAACAACAGTGATTTCTAAAACATACCAGGTTTTCACATATTCCAAGTGTGGTCCTGCTGGTGAGTCACTTGGGAGGCCAGACTTAAGATTCAGAATATTCTAACTGCGCACACGGCAGTTACACAACAGAAGTGCAGGCCCAACCAGTCACATCTCGGGTGCCCCACGCACTGACTGTGGCAGGCTGTGCATCCCTCTCCTAAGAGGCTTTGCATGACCTAGCCTTCAGGCCCCTTCAAGGACTGTCCTGGGGCTGCTGTGGGCAGCAACTGACACACTTCCCAGAGGCAGTGTGCAGACAGACCCACTGGTGGTGCTGGGCTGGCCACGTGTGCCCTGTCATGGTCCCACCACCGGCTCCTGTCCTTGTCACTCCTGCCCCTGGCATGGGTGACAGCAGGAAGCACAAGGATCCACCACGTGGCTGCTGGCTTCTGGGTCCAGAAGGCGCCCTCAGGATGCAGTCCCTGGAGGTGCCCCAGAGCCTGCACATGGTCTCTTACGCCCTCTAGTGGTCTGTGGAGGCAGTGGCCTCACACCTGGCAACTCTCCACTGAACCCAGAGGCTCAGGCACTAACTGCTCCACTTTACTTGCTGGACCTCACCTATCCTGTGCTTCTTTAACTAAGATGAAACTGTATCTCAATGTCTGAGGAGAGGTCTGATTGTTTTTACAGGTCTTCCCTCTAAGCAGGACCCTATGCTCACTGAGGTGGCTTGGAGTAGACTGTTTTCCTCCTGAATTCTAGATGATCCCCTGTATAATAATTACATTAGTGTAAACTCATGTACATGGTTACACATGCAGACAGTGCTGTAGCTGGGTGTACAGCAGACATGCTGCGGCTGCATTTTCATGACAACCAAGGTCTAGTCATTACTTATCAAGGGAGTTCTTTGAGGTCTGAGCCTAGACACACAGACAGACACACACAGAGCCAAGCTCCTGCCAGAGCAGGATCTCCCAGGACACTGCAGGGATACCTGAGCTATGACTGGACTCTCCTCATCCCCGAGGAGGAGGAGGTGGCTTTGCTGACCCTGAGTTCGGCTCACAAATCTGGAGGGGCTGGTGCTTGTAAAGACTGCCTTAAATGGAAGTGCACAGGGCCTTGGCACATTCTTCTGGAATGGTGATGTGAGTTTCAGGGGATTGTGGTAGAGCAAGAATTCAACTTCCCTCTCCATTCTGGCGCCACTGAGGCAGGCGAGGGGCCAGAGAAGGAATGAAAGGATGCACTAAAATGTGCTGCCTTCCTCCTGCCCAGGAAGCCACGTGGAGGTGGCCCAGGCTTGGCTAAAGACCCCAGGAACCCAGGAGAGGTAACGCCTGTGTGTGTCTCCACCCCGCCCACACCGCCACTGTGCTTGGCGCCCTGCCTTGCCCTCTCCTGTCGCAGCCCAGTTTCCTCTATTTGTGAACTGCTAAGGACCTCCTGGCGGAGAAGGCAATGGCACCCTACTCCAGTACTCTTGCCTGGAAAATCCCATGGGCGGAGGAGCCTGATAGGCTGCAGTCCATGGGGTCGCACAGAGTCGGACACAACTGAAGCGACTTAGCAGCAGCAGCAGCAGCAGCAAGGACCTCCTGCAGACAGCCGCAGCACTTGCTATTGTTAAGTCGCTAAGTTACTATGTATTACTTCAGAAGTACTATGTATTACTTCAGTAATGCTGAAATACTATGATTCAATGAACTGTCTGTGAGGTTATGGTGGCAGTGGTGGTTTAGTTGCTAAGTTGTGTCCGACTCTTGTGACCCCGTGGACTGTAGCCTGCCAGGCTCCTCTGCCCATGGGATTCTCCAGGCAAGAATACTGGAGTGGGTTGCCATTTCCTTCTCCACTGTGAGGTTATATGACCATTAAAAAAATTTCAAACAAAAAACCCAAACAATGTACCCCAAATGTTGGCAGTGATTTGTTTGGATAGTAAGATTACTGCTATTTGGTGGTTCTGAAAATGCTGTTTAAAGGGCATTCTCTGTAAGATGAGATAAATAATGAAACTCCATGTGTGAGGTGAATATCAGAAGCCCCAGAGAACAGCATTAAGGGTCAAGGTCCACACCCCGATCCACTCTTTCTCTGCAGAGTCTGAACAATCGGGGAATGCCCAGCCAGAGAACCTGAGGAGCTGGGGAAGAAGAGGGCCCTTCACTTGGCCAACTCAGGGCAGTGTGTGTGTGTGGCGGGGGGAGGCACACCCCAAGGCCCTGGGCGACTTTCCCTCCTCTCTCCTTTGGGAGATGGTGAAATTTTAGGGTGGATAGTTAATGGAAACATAGAGTATGGTGGCAGGGGAGAGGAATTTGTGCAAGGAAGGAGACACACCCTGGGAGTGTGTGCTGGGCTCAAGAGTGGCAGAAGAGTTTGGGGAGAAGCCCCTAATTCCCTGAATATGACTTAAAGCAGCTTCTCCAAGTTCATTCACCATTTGGAAAAGGCCTTCAGGCCTTGGAGGAAGCTGTCCCAGGAGGAACTATGGATCCCTTAGCTGAGACGTCCTCAGACTCTCTTCCAAAACACCCAGGTGTGAAGGAAGGAAGGACGGGGGTAGGGGAAGGGTCAGGAAGAATCACTGAGGGAGCTTCCTAAGCCAACAATGACCTGGCAACTGGTCAGCTCAGGACCTGGCAAGACCAAAATGCTGTGTCCAGGTGACAGGGCCCAGCAGCCTTGAGGTCCCTCTGTATGACCCATGTACTCTCTGGACGGTGGACAGAGAAGACCCTACAAGAGGACCCCTCCCCTGCCACACACTTTCCAGGCTTAACCACAGGATTTCAGGGCCAGGCTTAACCACAGGATTACCAGGAACGCAGACTCCCAGCAATGCTGGCAAGGTGGTCCTGGGAATTCTCATCACCTGTGTGACCACAGCTGGAGGAACTGGGTTATCCCTTGTAACCTTAGAGTTACCACAGCTCCTGGGGCACTGGATGTCGGTGCTTGGGATGTGTCAGCCTAAGTTCTATTGGCTGAGACCAAAGCTGTGGTATCAGGAGGGAGGGAGCCTAAGACATGTGAAGTCTGTCTGTCCTCCTGGGGTGGCCAGAAGCTCCAGCCCTGAACTCACACTGGAAGGCCACACCCACTCCCATAGCTCCTGTGGGTCTCTGGGGAAGGATGGACAAGCAATGAAAGCTGGGGGCCCCTAAATGGCCAGACCAGTGCCTCCCTGACTGAAAGATCAGTGGGAAAGCTGAGCCCTGTAAGCCGCTCTGGTCACCCAGTGCTGTGGGCAGTCTTACTGGGGTATCATCCCCCCAACCACCTGCAGTCATCATCCGTGGCTTTGCCTGCCCAGCATCTCTTGCCCTTGCCTCTGGTCAGGGCAGCCCGGCTTTCCTTGAGGGACCACTCCCAGCCCCAGGTCCAGGTCTGGGGCAGCCAGCCTATTCTCACCCTGCCCCCACCCATTCCTGCCACAGGGACTGTGGAGGACAGGCACCTCTACTTGATCTGGTCTCAAGGGAATCAAACATGGACTTCTAAAGTCTGAGAAAGGGAGAGGCCACCTCTTTCATCACTACTACCAAGAAAGAGTGAAGGTTCACTATGGCCAGATCCAGATATTTCAAGAGAACCAGAAATATGGATTTTCACATGAAATCTACTTTGTTTTAAATACTAGCATCCAGCCCATTACTAAAAAAAAACCAAACAAACCACTTTGAGGGCCAGACCAGCCAGGCCAATCAAGTTGCTGAGCCAGATGTGACCCACAGGCCACCAGGTATGTGACCTTGGCTCTGTAATGACTGTCTTCAGCATGGCTATTCAGGCTCCTCCCAATGTGGCCGCAGTCAGCCTTCCCAGCCTCCTGTTTGCTCACTCCTTGCTCAGCCCTTCACCCTGGCCAACCAGCCACAATGGACCACTCCCTGTTCTCCAAAGACAGGTCTCCATGGCCCAGAGGATGCCTTACATCCACATATTTCCTGCTCCTCTTCCTCTGGCCCACTCTGCACCAGGCATGCAGGCCCTGATGTTCTCTGAGCAAATGTGTGAGACCCTGATCTCATGGTCTTTGTAAAAGATATCTGCTCTGCCAGAATCCACTTCCAAAGAGCTGCATAGCTCATTCTTTACTCCTTCCAGGTCTCTGCTCAGATGATGCTTTTCAGTGAGGCCTTCCCTACCCAACCCTTTAAAAAAAGGAAACCCTCCCTGCCCTAGGCCCAGCACTCCCACCTGCTCTTCTTGATTTCTTTTTTCCCAGGACACTTATTATCTGAAACAGGGAACAGTGACCTGTGGCCCACAAGTCTAACCCGCCACCTGGAATTTTGTAAATGAAGTTTTCTGGCACATGGCCGTGCCCATTCATTTAGATTCTATGGTTACCCTTGAGCTACCAGACAGGTGAGCATTTGCAACAGAGACCAGTGTCCTACAAAGCCTCAAACAGGTACCATCTTGTCCTTTAGAGAACAAGTTTGTGGATGCCCAATCTAAAACACTAGCACTCAGGCTCCACGAAGGCAGGGACTCTGTCAGTTCTGTTCACTGCTGCATCCTCAGCCCCGAGTCACAGCCCTGGCATTGAAGGCACTCTGGATACATGTCTGCTGAAGAAATGGACAAGTCAATCAAACACGGGAGAGCAGCTCATGTCTTCGTGTCTGTGTGCTCTTGGCCCTGCCTTCTTCTCTGTGCATTCTTCACGGCTCCGCTCAGAGGGTCCCTCTAATGTGACACATTCCTTGTCCCCTCTACCTCCCTCCCTGTTCCCCTTGGAACAAGGAGCTCATCTTGTTTGTGCCAGAATCATGTACGCCTGGCACACTGCAGGGACAGATGGATGAATCCATGAATGAGGGTGGGCCATCAACTTCCTGAGACTCAGAGAAAAACCCAGTGTTTGGGGTCATATATCCCAGTTCCTAAAGGTATTGAAGAGAGACAGGAGGCTCAGAGGGTTAATGGAGTCACAGCTGCAAAGTGCTCTAAACCCCTGAGAGCTCTAGAAAGAATCAGGACAGCCCCTTACTGACTCCCTGCTGGTCCCTAAGACATTTCCAGCTACCCCGTGACCCCAAGCACCCTCACCAGTTGCCCTGTGGCAATCCCCTGCAGATCCATACCTCATACTCTAGGGCGAGGTCTGTGTGGTCATCGATATCCACTTTGGCCATCACCACCTTTCCATGCTGCTTGGCCACCACCTTCTCTAACCGGGGCCCCAGGATCTTGCAGGGACCACACCATCTTGGAAGGGGAGAAAGAAGCATCCCATCACAGAAGTGCTTGCCCAACGATCTATAGTCCTCTAGGACCTTCCCTCGTCCTGTGTCTTTCTGCTGGACCCTCTCCCCTTGTCACCTCTCCCTACAGTGTGTGAATATTAACCTGCGATGCTGACAGGCTGGTTAATTACAGGAGACTCTGCAACTAGGGAATTTTCACAGGTCCTGGATTTCTAATAACACGGGCCTCATCCTAAGACTCTTAGAAAGGGTATTTCTTAGAAATGGGATTTGAAGTTAAAACGTTTAGGTTCAAAGACACGCTTCCTCACCAATCAGCTGATTATGCTGAAGCCTCAGTCTCCTCATGTGAAAGAGACTGTGGCTGTCAAAGCTCTGATGATAAATTAACTAAGATGACGTGGATAAATGTGTTTTGTAAGCTGTGGAGTTACTTCAAACACCTCACAGCCTCAGAACTAAGGGAGCAGAAACCAGTGGCTATGGAGTTTCATGACATGCCAGTCACGGCACCAGGACCTCCTCAGTTTTTACTACTCAAAACCCTCAACCCAGCAAAGAAAAAAAAAAATCTTCCTAAGAAACTGAGGCCCATACAAGTTCCCAGAACTGTGCAAGGTCTGGGACTGCATCCAAGACTGTGTTCCAAGGGTCCTCTTTGAGGCCTGGGTTACTCTGTGATCCCTGAGGCCCTGGGTCAACTGCCATGACTGCACTGGACACAGATGTTGCCCTCCAAGTGGTAAGCCTAGGCTGTTATCCCTAAGTATGTGGCACTAAGGACAGTGGCTGGCACTCAGTGAACAAACTCACCCCTTGCTTTCTTGGTGGGGAAGAAGATGAGGCATCAGCCAACTCTTTATGCATCTTGGAAGCCCTCTCTGGTGTGCTCACCAGACCAGGATGGCAGGATAGCTCTGCCTTCCATGAATCCTTGGTTGGTGACTCCCATTTTATTCTTAGCCTTTAAAACCCTTCGCATTCAGAGATTCCAACAAATGAACTCACAACACCTAAAAACCCAGTCTGCAAGACTTTATCTCCTACCACAAATGAAGACAAGAAGCAACAAGGCCACCACATGGTCTGCCCAAGGTAACATGGTGAGTCAGAGAAAGAATAGGAACGAAAGCAAAAGAATCTGTCAGTGGTTTGCCCAGAAGGCCTTCCAACTTTTAACTCAGGCTACACTGGTTCCTTTCAGGCTGCCCTACTCTGAGGGGTTTGTCCAGTAGTTTTGGAGTCAGGCATCGAGCCAGGTCTCAAAGGTCTAGAAATGAAGAAGGCCAGGCCAACCACCAGAAGACCATAGGCACTTAAATATCCCTAAAACAAACTCATACAGCATTGGAAAGAAACTCTCTGCCCATGGCCTGCAAGTGTGGGCACCACTGCAATGGCACTGAAAACTTTTTGCCAGCCCTTTCCAGTCTGGATGGCAAGAGTTAGTTAAAATAAAACTAACCCTCTGCAGGGATCTGTATATGTTTGGTATACACCAAAGGTCAGATGATGCTAGAGGCATGTTTTTCCTGATTTGGTTCAAGCTGAAAATGACCTGAGCCTCTTGGGTAGTGAGATACAGAATGTAAGTGCTTCCAAGCACTAATCATAGTGAGTTGTTTTTTTTTTAAGTTATTTTTAATTGAAAGATAACTGTTTAACAATATTGCATTGATTTGTGTCATACATCAATATGAATCAGCCATAGACATACAGAGTTTACAAGACTGTTTACTAGTCTGTCTCCTATCAAACTGCACGTAATCTTTGAGAGAAGGGACTGGGTCTCCTCAACCTTTGCAATGTGTCTACGTATGTTGTTGTTGTTCATTCACTTAGTTGTATCTGACTTTTTGTGACCTCGAGTCAATGTATGAGAAGTATCAAATGGAGTACTGAGACACAGAAGCCTCTCAATAAACAAATACCTGAATAAGTGATACCCCAGTCTTCCGTGAACCCCCAGGACTCACTGTGCATGGAAATCCACAACCACTGGTGTCTCACTATTGACAACTCGGTCTTGAAAATCAGGTCCATCCTGGATGTTAAAGGTTGTTGAACAGACTCTGGTGGTGTATATAGACCGGGCTTGGCTGGGTGTTACTGTCAGGTAACCAGGACTGTACTGTGGGGTCTGCAGGGCCCTGGAGGCGACGGGTGCCCACCGACTCTGAGAGGGCTTCCCGGAGATTATGGAGGTCAGGAACCTCCTCAGAAGAAGTCGCTGAGCCATCTGTGAGGGGAAGAGGCAGGGACAGTGGGGGCAGTCAACACATCAAGAAATAATAATAATAAAAAGGTATGTGGGAGTACCGTGGTGGTGGTGGTGGTGGTGGTGGGGTTCGAGATGCAGGACCAGAAGTAAAACGCCGGAAAATAATACATAAGATTTCTGGAGTAGAGGTGAGTAAAGAATGAGAATCAAAGGGAAGGAATCAATAACCATCATAGGTTAAAAAAAAAAAAAAAAAAACAGTACAAGAAAACTGGGTCGACAACCAACGAATCAAGATATTATGGAATTACAATAGAAGAGGAGGAACCAATATTTACAGAGCATCCGCTAACAGTCAGGTATCTTACATACATTAGTACATATACATTATCAACCTTGCAAAGGTTTCAATAACGCTATCACTCAAAAGGATTCCGAGGCTCAGGTAAATTGTGACATGCCCAAAATACATTATTAAATAAGAGTCAACAACAGAACCCAAGGCGGTCTGAGAAATTCTTACTCTATCGATTACTCTTCTTAAAAGTGTTTAATGGAAAATTAAAGACAAAGAGAGGGTTGTCAAAGGATCAGGAAAGAGGAACCACAACAATTCAGGGAGCAACGAAGAGGCATGGGGGCAGGAGTGTGGGGGAACTAAAAAGGAGGGACATGTGTGTAGAAGGAACTGGGAACTGGACGCCAGCAGGGACCCCGGCTCCTCGGAAAGCAGGTTCCCCCCTCCAGGGTCTCCGCCCGCCGGCCCGCACAGGAAAACGCCCGCAGTGTGCCTCAGCCGCAACACCACCTCGAGCCACCCCAAGGGCCTCCTACCTCCCTGCAGCGAGAGCAGAGGGATGCACAGCGGGTCCCTCCGCACCGGTCAAGGGCACTTCTGTTGTCACTTCCTGAGGGGGCGAGCCTTTACCGTCACTTCCGGGGACAGGCAACCTAGAACACGTCTTTCCGCAACGCGAGGGAAGACGAGGGCGGAGCCTCAGTTGAAAACCGGAAGAAAAGGACTCCTGGAGGAAGAAACCGGAAGTGGGGCCGTTATTTAGGGGAGAGACCGGAAGGGGCGTGTCTTCAGAGGAGGAACCGGAAGAGGCAGGCAGGCCGAAGAGGAGGAGCCGGAAGAGGAAGAGAAGGAGGAGCGGGCGTCCGCAAGGTACTGGCTGTAGAGAAGGGCGGGAGGTGTGGTTCCGGAGTTTGCAAACTCTTGCCCTATCGGCCGTACAACATCGACCACTCCTTTGTCTCATTGCCTCGGTGCTTCTTTGGAGCCAAAGAGGGCGGTTTGTGGCCCTTGTCTGTCACAAGCGATTGTATAACCTCAGGGTTTGGGGCAAGTCACCCTGCACCTGGGGGCTTCAGTTTCCCAATATGTGACATGAAAGGCTATACTTATTCTCCCCCCAGGACCCTCAAGCTCGTCTCTTTGGAGTGCTGGGGAACTGGGCCCAGACTAGATACCAGATGGCGATGTTACTTGGAGGGCTTGCCTTTGAGGCCCCACGTAAAGTGTGATGACCTGTGAACCTGCTTGGGCCTGGGTCTTGCTTGCACATCTGTTGTCACTGTCATGGACAACAGGGGTTTAGGCACGTGTGTCCCAGGCTGGTGTCACAGTCACCCCATGTCTCTCCTGCACCCTGTACCTTACCTTATAACCTGTTCTGTGAATACATCAGTGCCTTTTCCTTCCTCCTTGCCTTTGCTTAATTTGAATTTTTTTTCCCTCTGTCCATTTGGTAGAATACCTACTCATCACCTCTTATTTGAGCAACATTTCTTGCCTCCGTCTCCCTGGTGCTTTGTCCAGAACTTTGACACGTTGCACAGTGTCTGTCTTCCACGAGATCGTGTGCTTCCTGAGAGTAGGGATTTGTAGCTTTTACACATTTCCATAGGCCCAGCACCAACCTGATATAGTGCCTGACTCACAGAGAATGTGCCATAGATGCTTATTAAAGTGCATATCTTTTGATATCCCAGAGAATGGTTCACAGTCTGAGTGCTTATATGACTTGCCCAAGGTCGTGAAGCAGGTAAATTGGCAGAGCCCCATCTCTCACACCTCCATTTCAATCTACACTCCAGCCAGTGGGAATCATTATTTCATAGTTTGCTTAAATCTCTCTTGTATGCTTGTGCTCTGTAGTTGCTACTCCCAATGACTGGAAGGCTTTTCTCTCTACTGTCCATCTGAGGAAATGCTGCCAGCTACCAGATTAGGCATCATCTCTGGGGACACATACCTGATGCTCTTCGAGTGGGGTTAAATTGCCTCCACTGGGCTTCCACAGCCCCTGTGCATCTATCAATCAGTCACGCACTCAGTGCTCGAGTTTGCTACTGTTTACTCCTCACTCATTATTCTGTCAACACCTGGTGGTCTCTGTCTCTCCGTTGCTTACTTTGGAATACAGCTGTGTGTTGTGCACGTGTGCTCAGTCGTGTCCGACTTTTGCGACCCCGTGGACTAGAACCCGCCAGTCATCTCCATCTATGGAATTTTCCCAGCAAGAATACTGGAGTGGGTTGCCATTATATCCTCTAGGGGAATCTTCCTGACCCAGGGATTGAACCTGCCTTTCCTGCCTTGGCAGGTGGATTCTTTACCACTGAGCCACTTGGGAATCCCTGGAAGGCAACTGTGCTCACCGCTATACCATCAACATGCTGATTTTGGGGCTTGGATCATCATAGTGGGTGCTCAGTGAGTATGTGTTCCAAGAACAAAGAACAGGGACCCAAATCATACCTTTGACTCCAGATCCTATTTTCCCTACCACATTGCATGGGCTAGTTGTGCCTTTCCAAAGTCATTGCCATGTTTTCCTCCAGTTCATTTTGGCCACATCATGCTGTTATTTGTTCTCTGTCCAACTGGCAGGTTCACTGGCTCACTCCCCAGGCAGGCAGGGCCACAGCCACAGCTGTTCAGGGACCTTCCTCTGGGATAGGGTGATGACCTCCTTGAAACAGGTCTACATTCCCTGGTCAGCCTTCCACTAAATAGAGTCTCTTATCTGTTGTGGGCAGAAGACCAGGGACGGGCATGGGCAGGCATGGTCTCCTCCACCTTGTCTGAGCTCTTGTTTTTGCCTCTGCCTCCACCTAGGACTGGAGCCAACAGTGATGATCTGTAGCGGGACCCCAGACCCCCTGCCTCGCCTGAGGTCAGCGTCCGTTGGTGCAGCTGTTGCTGTTAATGCCAGATGCCGTCTGGCAGGGGCGCTCCCATCCTGACTGTTTTCATTTCTGTTTTTCTGTATCTTCAGTGCTTTATCTTCCAGGACCTCTTTGTTCAGTCGCTAAGTCACGTCCAACTCTTTGTGACGCCGTGGATTGCAGCTCACCAGGCTTCCCTCTCCTTCTAATTAACCCTGTTTAGCATTTCCACAGCATTTTCTAGAAGGTCAATTTCCCTGATGAATCCACATCCTGAATTCCAAAGGAGGACCAATCCTGTTTATCCTCACTCCATAGTCACTGCACCTCCATTGACCTCAGGCTTCTCTGCTGAGAAATGGGAAGAAGGAGGCCTTCCTCCTAGAGGGCTGTGAGGTTGCAAGAAGGATGGAGCGCAGGGTCTGGCACGTTGTTAGTGCCTGATGATGAAGGTGTCTTCTTCCACCTGCAGGGTGAGAACCTGGGAGAGGGTGGCACTCACAGTGGGCTGCAGAGGGGCTGGAGAGGGGCTTCCCAGCCCTGTGGGGGGTCCACCTGCTCAGCCAGAGCTGACCTGTCCTGGCTCTGGTTCAGTTACGAGGCAGGCTCAGGGCTCAGATGTGAGGGGAGGAGAAGGAAGCTAGGACTGGCAGTCTGAGCTAGAGTACAGCTTCTGCCCTCTTACTTACGTACTGCAGGGTTTTTCAGCCTGTGGTATGTGAGCCACCTGTGGGTTTGAGAATTCAATTTAGTGGGTTGTGAAAGTCGCTCAATCGTGTCCGACTCTTTGCGACCCCATGGACTATACAGTCCACGGAATTCTCCAGGCCAGAATACTGGAGTGGGTAGCTGTTCCCTTCTCCAGGGGATCTTCCCAGCCCAGGGATAGAACCCAGTCTCCCATATTGCAGATGGATTCTTTACCATCTGAGCCACCAGGGAAGTGGGTTGTGATCAGCTTTTAAAAAAACAATCATGGGACTTCGCTGGAGGTCCAGTGGTTAAGACTCCTCACTTCCACTGCAGGGGGTGCAGGTTCAGCTCCTGGTCTGGGAACTAAGATCTCATATGCTATGTGGCACAGCCAAAAAATAATAAAAGAAAATCAGACTTTTTCAGAGTACATTGCATATTTTAAGTATTATTTTGTGAAATATTTCTTGGTGTTATGTCGACATATCTTTGTGTCCTAGGTTGTGATAAAGAATGTATTTCTTACTGTGGATCATGGTCAAGGGGTTTGAAAGCTACCGAGCTATTGAAGAGTTACCAAACATCTGACACTGTTCTGAACACCCTTTATGTATTAATTCATTTACCCTACAACCCTGTAAGGTTGTTACTGTTACAGCCCTTGTCTTAGAGATAGAGAAAATGAGTCACATAGAGGTTAGGTATCTTGTCCAGAGTCATCCATATAGTAGGAGGTGGAAGCTTAAAGGTAATGTACTTCCCCTAGCAAGGATTTAATTTAACCTGAGACATTTAATTTAACCTCTTCCCCACCCACCCCTAGGACCAGCCAGCCAATCTAGGGCACCAGAGGGCAGTGTCAGGCTCAAACCCTTGCAGCTGGTGGTGAGGCAGGTGGGCAGCAGCAGTTTTCAGCCGTGGCTCTAAGGAGAGGCGCCCACACGGTGGCAGTATGGTCTCGCAGCCTCCCCTAGGGCTGGCCACCATCGCGGGATCACAGCTACCTCAAGTCTTCAGGGGACAAGGCCGTGGTACAGGTGCCTCTCGGAGACCATGTGTTTGGGGATTTCATGGCTGGAGGGAGGTACCTTAAAATAAAACACAAAGACAGAGATGGTGGGTCACAGTCTAAATTGATAGTGAGTTTCTCTTCAGGAGGTGTTGCTCCTGTATCTTTGCTTTTTGTCTTTTGTGTGTTTTTTAAAGCACTGTTGCAGAACAATTAGAATTGTGACTTATGTTTTGCAATTCAGGAAGCTGGTTTCATGTGATTCATGTTCTGTCACGTTTCCAACAATTACACAATGTCCCCTCACCCCTTTCTGAATATGAAGACGAGCCTGAAACAGTGACAGTACCCTTAACTCCTAGACTGGCAGGAGCGCCCTCCTGGGACGGTAGGTCTGGAGTGTCATGGCTGTGATGTGGTGGTGGGGGGTGGTATATGTTATTACCTCCCTTGCCCACCCCGTGTCCTCAGGAGACACATACAGGCTGGGCACCAGGGCTCATTCTAGATTCCACTCACTGTTGAGGTGAGGCTCCTCACGTGTTCCTGTCTGGTCAGGTCTGGTGGCTCAGATTCTGTCCGGCAGGGCAAAACCTGCAGCTGTGAGATGCTGTGGAAGGGTCGCAAATGAGGACCTTTCTTGGCCAAATGCTTCCTTCACCCTGTGGCGCATTCCTCTTCCCGGTCTTCAAACAGGAGCAGCCATAGGGTAGAAAAATAAGCCCTAGGCCCCAATTTGAACCACATCCTTCTTCACCAGCTCTGCCCATGACCCACTGCCTGACCTTGAGCACTTTGGTCAACCCTTCTGGCATCGTTCCTTATCTGTATGAAGTTCTAACAATGCTTACTCCACGAAAGGTTAAGAACTTTCATAATAAGGAAATAATGGCCAGCACATCTGTGGTCCTTAACAGATGACTTCCAAATGTTCTAGCACTTTTCATATTTCAACTCATTTTATCCTCACAGTAAGCAGAATACTGTTATTAGTCTCCTTTTACAGCAAAATACTGTTACAGTTGCATTTTGTATTTTATAGGAGAGAAACTGAGGTCCTGAAAGGATAAATAACTTACCCTAGATCATGAATCAAGCAAAGGGTAGGGCTGGGACTCACCCAGGCAGACTGGCCCCAGGAGGTGTGTGCGTAGCCCTCTAGTTCTACTATGTATTTCATATTATCTTTAAATAAAACATAGTGTGTAAATACTCTTTGAAGAGGTAGCCTTTATTGTAAATAGTCTTTTTTTTTGTTGTTGTTGCACTGTGTAGCTTGTGGGAAATTAGTTCCCCCACCAGGGATCAAACCGGGGCCCCTGGCAATAAAAGCACTGAGTCCTAACCACTGGATTGCCAGGGAAGACCCGCAGACCTCACATCTTGATAGGAGTTGTATAAGTTTTATTATTATTGTTAATTTTATTTTTTGCTGTACCACATGGCATGTGGGAACTTAGTTCCCAACTAGGAATTGAACCCCCACCCCTGCAGTGGAAACTTGGAACCTTAACCACTGGACTGCTAGGGAAGTCCTGTTGTAGAATTTTTGGCCATCTTTATTCTACCGCAGCGTCTCACAGCAGAGGCTTCAGGGTGCCTCTTCTCCTGGTAGACTGAGTTATTTTACACTTAAACATGGCTAGGGTTAAGGGGCTCATCTCATACATTTTTGTAGTTGCTCTATTTCTAACCTACTGCTGTCACTACAGTCATGTCCGACTCTGTGCGACCCCATAGACGGCAGCCCACCAGGCTCCCCCGTCCCTGGGATTCTCCAGGCAAGAACACTGGAGTGGGTTGCCATTTCCCTCTCCAATGCATGAAAGTGAAAAGTGAAAGGGAAGTTGCTCAGTTGTGTCTAACTCTTAGTGACCCCATGGACTGCAGCCTACCAGGCTCCTCTGTCCGTGGGATTTTCCAGGCAAGAGTACTGGAGTAGGGTGCCATTGCCTTCTCCGTTCTAACCTACAATGATGGCTTATAACACACTGAACGTTTTGATACTACATTGCCATTTTTTTCTGTTGGTGGCACTCTTCTGCATTTAATTAATTTATATGATTTGGAATGATTTGAGAGACTGGTCTGAGATGGAATATTTCGAAGAGATTGAAAAAACCGGTGACAGACTTTTGAAGGATTTTGCAGTTGGCACTAAACTTGGGACTTTCTCCAGAAGAGCAGGCAAATCAGTTTTATTCATGTAGATGTAGGAGTGAGACAGTCTGTTGGTCCTTTCTTCCCTGCTTAAATACATCTGTTGCATGCCATTTTTTATTTTGGGGTTGATGGATCAGTCGTGTGATGTCCTTGGATTAAATACTTGGGCTAAAGCATCTCATATATCTGCCCATCGACTTACTTTGTAGCAGATTTACGTTCCGTCTGGGATGCCAGACTGAAGTCAATGCTTTTTTTAAAGCCCACAGCCTGACAAAAAGCTTTCCCCAGTCAGCATTTTTACCATATTTAAAAAATATAAGCATCTGTAGGGAAATGATGCAGACTTTGGTTGCTTTTCTAGGGAAGAATCCAACATGGCTTTTGGGGCTGATGTAACTGATGAGAGAACCGAGGATCCTGAGGCTGAAGCCTCATCAGGGCTGATGCTCTGAACTCCAGAGCCGTCCTCTTCTCTTGAGTCATCCCACCCTACTTGCATCGCAAGATGTCTGGTTTGGTGGAGTGGATTCATACTCTTCTTGAGGATACTTTTGTAGAATCAGCATTTCGACACTTCTCTTCTTCCTATGGGCACACTTTGCTAGGTTTGGTAACTGTTTGGTCTCTTGACTTCTTATAACCCAGTGTCCATATGAAGGAAACTCATAGGGACAGTAATAAGGAGATGGTTGCTTTAATGGTTTAATATTTAGAGGATGGCTCAGAGGAGGTGGATTTTTGAAACACCACATCACTGACTTGCTATGTAATGGGTTTCTGCCTCAGGTTCCTCATCTGTAAAATGGGAAGAGTGATATCTAGTACCTCTTAGGGTTGTGGTGATAATTAATATAGCAAGCTATTTCATGCATGTGTTACTTGCCTATTGCTGTATAACAAATAACCCCCCAAATTCAGCATCTCAAAACAAACATTATCTTGAAGTTTCTGTGGATCAGCAAACAGGAAGCAGCTGCCTGATTCTGGCTGGGTGGTTCTGGCTCAGGGTCTCTCATGAGGCTGTGTGTGAGTTGCTGGCGAGAGCTGCAGTCATCCGAAGGTAGGACTGGGATACAGTGTGCTTCCAGGCTCACTCATATGGCTGTGGGCAGAGCTTGGTTCCTTGCCACATGGGCTGCTCCACATTGGATGTCCCTTCACATTCAGTATGACAGGTGGCCTCTCTCAGAGCGAGGGACTCCTAGAGAGAGACAGAAAGCACAGTTTTTGGTAGATGAAGGCCATAGTCTTTTTTATACCCTAATCTTGAAAATGACATCTTGTCACTTCTGCTGTATTTTATTTGCTAGAAATGAATCACTAAGTCCACCCACACCCAACAGGAGGGGGTGAGGCTCCACCTCTCTGGGGGATAAGTATCTAATAATTTGTGGACATACCTTTAAAATCGCCACACCAGTTCTGGGCATATAGTAAATACTCAGTGAATGATTAGGTGTTATGCTGAGCTTAGCAGACAAATTCATTTCTTGGTGAGTTGATTTCCAGGAAGGCTTTAGGGACACCCCACTTTTATCATGCAAAAGGAATTTGGGGCTCATATTAACCTTGAGATTACATTCATTTTCTTGTCATTTGGGAGGGAAGATTCTTCCAGAGACTGGTGGTGTCCAGCTGGTCTATCAGCCCAAAGAGTCTAGGAGAGGAGCACACGTCACTTAAAGTCCCCTTCTCTAGACCGAGCACATTTTCTCCCCCGACACCTGATGCAGTGTCTTCTCAACTGGGGCCAGCAGATGGCACCAGTGGCACCACCTGGACCGGGGGGCAGAGCCCATGCCCTGCCGAGGGCTCCCAGCCCCTCCTGCCCCCAGCAACTCTACAGTCCAAAAACAGAGATGGTTTTTTAAAATAAATGAGTTTATTTCACCATGGAGTATAAACCCAAATTTGGGCAAAAGAGGAAAAAGGAAAAAAAAATCTCTGCAAACCTAAAACCTCCTCAGTTTCCCTTGTATATGGTTTTCTATTTTTATATAGTTACAAGCAGTTGGAACTACACTTTCGTATCCTGATTCTTTTCACTTAACTTTGTCACACATGTACTTGTATCAATATTATGTAGTCTTTTACCACTTTTTAGAGTTTTTGAGGGCTGTTCAATATTCATGGGCTGAATGTACCATAGTTTATGTAACTATTCTCCATATTTCTCATTTCATTCTGTTCTTAATGTAAAAGATAATTTGCTTATTATTTATTTTATGTATGTTGTTTTCTGCCATAATTATTTTTGCCCATGCTTTTTGCCTTTTAATATTTATCATTTTCTTTAAAATAGGTATATTAGCAGGATGGTTGTACCTAGAAATGGTAAACCTTTTCCCCTGGGGAATTACTCTGTTGCTTCTAAACTTGGAAAGTCCTTTCTTTTATTATAGTACCTCCTCTTCACCTCTAGTTTCTATATGGCTTTGAAAAATTAATCTGAAATTAATGTTGAAGTATAATATGAAATAGGGGTCTAAATGAGATTGATTTTCTTCCCCAAGTTAGTAACCCATTGGTCCAACATCATTTTTATTTACTTATTTAATTTTGGCCATGCCCAGGGCATGCGGGATCTTAGTTCCCTGAGCAGGGATTTAACCTGTACCCCCTGCATTGGGAACTTAGTCTTAACCACCAGACCACCAGGAAAGTTCCAGTCCAACATCATTTATTGCACAATCCTGTACAATCTTTTCCACTGATTTGTGATTCCCTTTAAAAAACATCTCCATCTTAGAACAGGCTCTGCTTCTGGCCTATTGTTTCATTGATTTGTCTGTTTTGCATGTGTAACTTTATAATATTTTCAAAAAGAATGAATGGATGAAGTCAGGCCTTAGCTAGGAGAGGGGCTTGATCTGGCTGGAAACAACAAGATCTGCTAGAGGGCTGTCTAAACTTGACAAGGAAAGAAACTGAGGCAATGAAGGACACATGAGTCCATACAACACAATAGGAAGATAGCAGACAGCAAAGATGCCATGCCTAAGGCAATGGGCGCTCAGGGGCCAGGATTTACAAAACAGGTCCCGGGGGCCGGGGAGGGTAGGTTGCTAGAAGCAAGCAAGATGTAGACAGGACTCCAGCCAATGCAGCAGTGATCTTCACAGGAAAAAGTAGTTCTCTGAAGCCAACTATTAATTTACAGGAAAAATACCAGGGAATGTGTGTCTCATTGGCTGAGTAAGAGCTGAACCACGTCTTATTAAACACAAATAAGGCTGGTGATATTTTGATGGAATTAAGAACTTGGCACATGACGGGAAGAGCAACAGATGTCACGTACTTAGGTGTCAGTCAACTATTCGTTACAGCACCTCGAACCAGGGGCTCAGCCAGCCTTTAGTAACTGGGTAGGTGAGATGTGTGTAACAGGATTTGATAATATGGGTACTGCTGCTAAGTCGCTTCAGTCATGTCCGACTCTTGTGCGACCCCATAGACGGCAGCCCACCAGGCTCCCCTGTCCCTGGGATTTTCCAGGCAAGAACACTGGAGTGGGCTGCCATTTCCTTCTCCAATGCAGGAAAGTGAAAAGTAAAAGTAAAGTCACTCAGTCGTGTCCAACTCTTAGCGACCCCATGGACTGCAGCCTACCAGGCTCCTCCGTCCATGGGATTTGCCAGGCAAGAGTACTGGAGTGGGGTGCCATTGCCTTCTCCAAATATGGGTACAGGCCTAATTAAATAATTTATTTTCATACTAGTCTTAACCACTGGACCACTAGGGAAATCCCAAAAGATTTATTTTTAAAAAAAAGTTTAGGAAAAGGAAGGGTGGACTAATGGGACCCAATTTTGGTTACCTGTAAACAGTGTGAAATACAGCAAATTCCACAGCCTGGGATTAGGGAGAGACCCTTCACTGAGAAGTTTCAGCTCTCTGCAAACTATGCCAAGTCTTGCCATGGGGTAAACACATCCTCCCTGACAGGCTCAGGCTTTTGGAGTCTCACTGTTGTGACTGCAAATACCTGGAGCACAGACAGCAGTGCCGGGGGTAAGGGATTTTGGACCTGGCTGTCATGAAGAAGCTGTTCCAAGTAAAGGGCAGCGGATCCGGAAAGCTTGTGTCCCTACCATTCTAAGTGGACACATGAAGGACTTACTGGTAAGAACCAGTGAGAAAGCTATCACCTGTGATCCCGGGCTTTTGAGGAAACCACCATGATTATTTTCTGTACAAATGCTTTCCCATGGCTTACTCATCAATGGGACTCAAATACCTGATGAGAGGGTAAGAAGGGACAGGTTCCTGGTGAGGAGGGACAATAAAAAAGCCAGAACAGCTCAGGGAACCAGAAACTACATTCATCATAGTTATCTTACAAACTCATTTATAAATGATTTCTTGCCCATGCTAAGCTGGGTTCTGTATGGAACAGTGGGGTGAATCACCTCCAAGAGAATCCCCACTGATAGCCAGCATGGCGACCATTTCACAAAACCTGATCTGGCAGGGCAGAGGCGAGGAGGCGCTGTTTGGAATGCCAAAGGGCAGGGGAGTGGGATGAGAGAGAGAACAGAGGGGGAAGGCAAGTCAGGGAGGGTGGTCCTGGGGAGAGAGCAGCTTGGCAGAGACCCGCCTAAATAATACAGCCTGCAGGGAGCTGTCCTCTCTCTGCCCCCATTGGGATTTTGAAAGCAGAGCTGGGGGCGGAGAGGCAGTATGGTGAAGGAGGGCCGGCCTTAGGGCTTCTCAGACTCCTGGCTGGGACCCCGGAGATCACCTGACCTTTCTCAGCTGGTGTTTTCATCAGGGGGTAATGGCCCCACCTGCCCTACTTGGTGGAGGACCTTAGAGCCTTTGTCTTAAAGTGCCTGCTACAACCCGTATGAAGATGAGGGTGGATTGCACTTGTGAAACGCTCCACGGGTGGGCGGAATCCAGGGGCCTCAGAAGAGGAACACTGGGCACTTGACGGGGATGGAGCTGAGGCCAGCCTGGTGTTCGTGATATCTGGCTTGCAGACAAGTCTGGCGTGGAAGGTGGCTCCCTTCCATCTGGCAGATGATGCTGTCCCTGGACCCCTCTTCCCAGAAATCCCTGAACCAAACAGGAGGGGAGACCACCGTGTGGCCGCCCTCAGCCCATCTGTGTCCTCTGTGTGGCTTTGGTGCGGTCACCGCGATGATCTGAGGGGGGTCTTTGGCAATCACGTGGGAGCACGAAACTGCGGGGAAGAGGAAGGCTGACTGTGAGCCTAGTGGGAGCAGCCGCCCGTCAGAGCTCCTCCTTGTTGCTGTTGAAAGGTGAGACCGGAGGCCCTGGAGCCAGAGGGTGCCCTCCTGGCCCGTGGTCGCCAGGCCGCTGGTCGCTGGCCCCCTGGTGCTGGCCCATGGTGGCAGAGTCCCACAGGAGCCCGCTGTCCACGCCGTGCTGACGGAGGCTCTCAGTTCCCACGAGCCCCTGCGTTCTCAGGTAGCCCTGCTGGCAAAAGGGCGGGAGCTTCTGGTGTGTTAGGGCGAACAGGAAACAGGACTCTGCACAGAAGTAAAAGGAGATGGGCTGAGAGCTGTGGGGACAGGTGCAAGGGGAGGGGCTGCTGATGCCCTCGTGGCCTCACTGCTTCCCTCCAGCCTCTGAGCCCAGGGGCCGACTGTTCTGGGTATCTCATGTCTGACCTGGGTAGCCGTGGACCCCATCCCTCCCTGAAGTTGTAAGACTAGGAGCCGCCTTGACATTATAGGGAAAAAAAAGTTCCAAAGGAAAGCAAACCAAAGAGATGGCCCAGCTCCCAGAGATGGGGGCCTGCATGCTGCTGTGGGTGGCGTCACTGGCAGGGGCGGGGGGATCTCACCCACTCAGGAGCAGCTCCTCGGCCTTCTCTTCCGGGAGCCACCCTGGGGGGCTGGGATCTACTGAAACCCGAGTGCCTAGAGCGTGTGCTCTGTGACAGGTGAAGCTCCCACAATGAGAAGCCCACGCACAGCAAAGAAGACCCAGTGCAGCCAAAAATAAAATAAAAAAATTTTTTTAAATTAAAAAAAAAGCAAAGGATTAAGCAGATGTGGGCTCAGGCTTCTGAGGGCTTTAGAGACAGGATGGGAAGATGGCGTGTCAGAGAACCATCCTGACCTCCTGTCTCAGTAAACAGGCACATGATAAAGGGTGCTATAAGGCTCACATGAGTGATCAGGCTGGGAGTGCTACAGGAAAATATTTCCCACCTTATCTCTGACTTCCAGTACAGAGGGCCCTTGGCAGAATGGGCCACAACCACCCTCTCTGAGTAGGGAAGACAGCAGATGTGGGAGACGATGGAGGGGTTGCAGTGAGGCAGCCTTTTGGCAAGCACCCCCTACTATGACATACGTCACCCCTTCTGCAGGGCCAAGGGGCAGAGAAGCCCAGCAGATCTGGGGCCAGAACTAGCAGCTGCACATCTGCTAAAGGGAGGGAGGGGAAGCCCACCTCTGCCAGCTAGCCCTTTGGGGGAGGAGTCTTGCATGTTCAAGGCAGTGATACTTGGTGGCTTGTACTGTTGAGTATATCTAGGAGGTAGGAGCCAGGAGGCTCAAAGGGCCTGTGGTGATGGACTGGTGGGAGCCATGACTCAGGGCTGGAATACACCCCCTAAAAGGTTCCAGCATCTCTGTGCTCCTGAAACCTCAGGAAATAGGTAGGCATTTTGCAGCTGAGGTCTCTAGACCTTCAATGCACAATTTCCTATGGAAGCATACAGTCAGAGCTGATGTCTGCAGGATACTGGTACTTCAAAGCTGCTTTAGCTCTGCTCTCTGAAGTACCCCTGCTGGAGCGTCTACATACATTTAGACTGTTGACTTCAAGTACTGTTTTCAGCCATCTCCCTTGGTACATACATTTTTTATTTCAAGGTGAGCTGAAGGATTCTTGCTCTCTGACCTGTAGGCCAAGGACTGACCATCTCTAACCTGGTCTGATACGAATAGTGCCTGATATGCAACCACTGTTTCAACAGATATTTGCTGAACAGAAAAAAGAAATGGCTATCCTAGTAATTCGGAGAGTTAAAAAGTAAAAAATTAACTTTTTAAAGTTAAAAAATTCTGGCTTGTTTCAGTCAGTTCTGCCTCTGAATCATGAGACTTCTCTTCCCAAGTCCCTCTTTGGGTTCGGCTATCAGAGCTGTCTTCCAATTCACCAATTTTCCCTTCATCTATGTCTAATGTGCTACTAACCCTGACACTGAGTTCTAATTACAAGTTGATACTTTTATTTCCAGAGGTTCTACTTGGACCTTTCTCAAAATTGCCCATTCAATATCCTTCCATTCTGTTTTTAGTAACCCCTTTTTTATTTATTCACAGAATCTATACATACTTTACATCTTCTGTCTGACCACTCCAATTCATACAGTCCCTGTAGGTTTGATCCAACAGTGTTGTTTCTGTTGACACTCCCGCACGGTCATTTGAGTTCTTATGTTTTAGTGATTTCTGCTTGGGAGTTCATCTTCCAGAGAACTTTATCTGTGGGAATTCTTTGAGGTCTGGCTTTATAGTCTATTTCCTCACAGAAGACTTGCAATGATGCCTGTGATTTCTGCATCAAGATGACAGTGTGAACTTTGGCCCCAAACTCATATGAATGAGGCCTAGTGGATGGAAATTCTCAAAGGAGGTTTTTCCCCCTGCACTCTACACAGAGCGAAAAATCCTGCATCTCCTCTGTCTCTCCTGGGAGTGCTTTCTGGCTCCTAGCTTACCCACTGAGACCCTGGCTTTATTTGAGGTTTTCTGTACCGACCTCTTAGGGCTTCCCAGGTGGTATTAGTGGTAAAGAACCTGCCTGCCAATGCAGGAGACACAGGAGACGTGGGTTTGATACCTGGGTTGGGAAGATCCCCTGGAGAAGGAAATGGCAGCTCACTCCAGTATTCCTGCCTGGAAAATCCCATGGACAGAGGAGCCTGGCGGGCTATAGTTCATGGGTCGTAGAAGAATCAGACACAAGTGAGCAACTAAGTACACACATACGGACCTCCTACCCTGCTCCAGCCTCGCCTTGCCATCCCCAAGTGCTGGTCAGTTACGCAGGCTCTAGACCCCTGATGACCAGCAGACATCACCACCTCCGGTGTGTGTGCATGCTTTTCTTAGTGTCTGGCTTCTGGGGGGTTCCCTTATTTTCCTGTAAGTTCTTTAAAGAAGACGTTTTACTCAGTGTCTGCGTGCATGCATGCTAAGTTGCTTCAGCCCTGTCCAATTCTTTGCGACCCCATGGATTACAACCCACCAGGCTCTTCTGTCCATGGAGTTTTCCAGGCAAGAATATGGGAGTGGGTTGCCATTTCCTCCTCCAGGAGCTCTTCCAGACCCAGGGACCGAACCTGCGTCTCTTATGTCTCCTGCGTAGGCAGGTGGGCTCTTTACCACTAGTGCTACCTGGGAAGCGCTAGTGTCTGCAGGTGTGCTGTACTGGGAGGGGTCATAGGAGACAGACGTCTCAGGTGCGGGTTTCCAGACGTGCGTCCTAAAGTTCCACAGGGCGCTGGTCTACCTGGTCTTCTTCACCTTCCAGCTCAGTCTCTCTGTCCTCCTGGGAACTTAACTTACCTGCATAGAAGCTTCGCAGGTCGGTATCCAAACAGTTCTCCAGGAAGCGCCTCAGGGGCAGGATGTGTCCCACCGGGGCCGTCCAGTCCGTCAGGAAATCTTCCACAACGTGGTGGAGGGCTGAGGGCCTCGGAAGCGGCCAGCCTGCCGGGCGGAACCTCACCTCCTGCTCTGTGGGGAGGAGAGGGCACCACTTCAGAGCGAGTGCATGGCTTCCCAGAGCTACAGCCCGGTGCTGCCCCCCAATCCTCTTCTGCTTGACCTTCCTGACACCCCTCTGGTCAGCTGGTTCAGCTGTCCTTCCAAATGTCTGAAAGGCTGATGTGAAGGAGAGGGACTAGGCCAGACTCACTCCTGTGGTGTCAGGGGGAGGAACTAAGACCAGTCACTTGAACTTGGTTTGCTTCTAAGACTTCCACGGACTGAGATCTGTTGCGGCTGCTTTGAAACTGGTCTTTCTGTGAGTAGGCTCTGGGTCCTGTCTCCAAGGGGTCTTAGGGCCCCTCTAGTCCAGTTTCCTATCTGGTGGGGTGCCCCTCTGTGTGTCCCCATCACAGGGCACCAAGCCATGACCATTCCTGTACCAGGAAACTGTGAGGGGCCTGTCCCAGCCTCGGCAGCTTTCAGGATGAGCTGCTGCTTATGAGTGTGAACCTGGGTTCCTGTCACTTTTACCCGCTGACACTTCCTCTGCCCTCTGGTACAACCCCTAATTTTAGATCATCCTCTTCCAGGTGATATCCCTTCAAGTTCGGAGGCAGGATTTGTGTTCCCCAGGTAGGCCATCTGTCCATAACTACTCTGTACAGGGCACCATGCTGGCATTCTGTGTTATCTCATCCATTCTCCTCTTACATGGAGGGTATCACTGCCACCCCATTTCACACACGAGCAAGCTGAGGCTCAGAGGGGTCAAGTAATGGTGCAAGGTCACACAGCGAGGGAAGGACGACCCTGGGAACACTGCCCAGCTCTCCTGCTCCCTTCCTGTGCTAATCTGCTCCTGTCCCTTTGCTGTTCCCCCTAGAGTCAGTCTCCAGACCACCTTCCATCCCCCGTCTCACTCCAAGGTCAGCCTTCTCTGGACACAGTGACAACACTGTCCCTCTTACTACTGGAGGCAATCACGGCACTCCATGTGTGGCCTGCTGTGGGTCAGAATCTGGGGACGGCATTGATCATTCATGCCACTTGCTCCACTGAGACTCTGGGCAGGGCCCCTGGTGTTCCCCCTTTCATCAGCTGAGGGTACCGCATGAAGGCGCAATGGTGTTGGGGTCTGAGGGGGGCCCCGGCTCACCGGTGGGGAGGTGCCTGTAGTAGTAGATGACAGGATGGAGGAAGTTGGACAGCCAGGCGTCTTCCATGTGCCCCACAGAGCGGTCAGAAAAGAAGACGTCCTTGTCGGGCCCAGAGTAGTTCCGGCCATACTCCATGTTGATGACGAAGAGGCCGTGCCTCGCCCTCTTTCCTGTGATCGTCTCCAGCTGTGCCAGCATCTGCATGGGGAACTCCTCCAGATACTCAAAGGTGGTGGCATTCCTGGGGACAGGGGCACACAACTGGGGTGAGACCCTGGGTGCTTCAGCAGAGGTGACAGGAGCGTGTGTGCTGTGCACGCACCACCTCTCCTTCCTAGAAGCGGCCATCAAACAGCATACAGACTGATGAGATCCGAGCATCTCACCTGAATACTACTAGAGCCTAGACTTACAGGTGTCAGAAAGCCGGGAGGAACCTGAATGGGTGTCCAGGGAAAGGGTGAGACAGGCTGAGACCAGTGACAGAGAAGCCCTACGAGGGAGTGAAGGCCTCCGAGTGCTCCAGAGACAGGAAGGAGGCTGGTGGGGCCCCAGTGGAGCCGACAGTGAGGGGCAGGAGAGGTCAGCAGGGGCAGGTCAAGGAGGGCCATGTGTGCCATGATGGGAAAGTCTCCTGGCCCAGGAAGTGGGGTTGAGGGCCTTCAGAGGGTACTGAAAAGGGTGAATTCCAAGTGACTCAAGTTTTAAAAGAATCATTCCGGCCACCGTGTTGAGAGCAGACCATGGGGGCCAAGGCGAGAGGCTGCTGTATCAGTGCAGGAGGGGGATGCTTTTGGTGTCCAGACCAAGGTGGCAGTGGTGGGGCTACTGAGAGGCAGGCAGGTTCTAAACACAGTTTGAAGGTAGAGTGGACAGGATCTAAGAATGGTGTGAGTGGTGAATGGGTGTGAGAGAGACAGGAGTCAAGCGTGATGAGGGAGGTTCTGCTCTAAGCACCTCTGAGTTTCCTGCATGTCCCTCAACCTGGTGTGCTGCTGCACCCACTGGCTCTGGACCAGGCTGTTCCTTCTGTGGCTTCTCACCTGCCACCTGTCCTTTCAGACCACACACTCCCCCGCCCCCACCCCCAGCTCTGCTCCCTTCCCTGCTCCTGAAGGTTTCCTTCTAAGGGAGTGACCTCTGTGATCTGTTGCTTATCACTTCTTTGATAAGGAGCTGGCTGGCCCAGGGAGCTCTTAAATCCCCACAGGTGGTCATCTGTCATCGCTGCAGGCCACTGCTTATGTGTTTAGTGCCAGATGCTTTCCACCAGTTATCTTTACTCCTTCCTACAGCCCTGCAAGGTCAATGTTATTAGCTCTATTTTGCAGATGAAAGAAAGGCTCAGAGAGGATAACCTGTCCCAGATCACACTGGTAGAAAGTGGCAAAGCTGTCGTCATACCCATGTCTGTCAATCCGTCTGTCAGCAGAGCTCATGATGTTGATTTTCCCCAGAAGAGCCCAGTCCCCTCCCTCTCTGCCACCCCAGTCCCCAGCCTTCTCCATCTTAGGAAGGAACCACTGGGCTGTTCCACACATGCAACAGGAAAAGAAGAGCAAGACAGAGTAGGGGGGTAAGCTGGTGGGGATGGGGGCAGGAGACGGGGAGGACGACTCACTCCTTCAGCAGGACCACGTCGGCCAGAACACTGAACATCTGGTAGAGCCCAGAGGCCTCGTTGATGCGCCGGATGATGGCACTGGCCAGGTGTGTGATGGGGTGCTCGGTGGAGGGCCAGGCCACGCCGTGGTGGCGCTGCTCCAGCAGCCGGTGGACGGCACGCACTGAAACGGCCGGAGGGAGAATGGCAAGCTGCCTTTAAAATGTTACCTTTCACCTCTGGGAGGACGCAGAGTCCCCATCAGCTCTGATTTGGGACACACTCGTGTGCATGGCTCTGAGAAGATGTGTGTTCAGAGCTTTAGAGGAGGGTCATACAGGTTTTCTGAGAAGGGCTGGAGGGGAAGTGTTTCTGGCTTAACGGTGTCTGTCGGGTGACTCAGTTCTCCTCTGGTGGGACAGCAACCAGAGAGGACCGTGAAATGAATGGGTGTGGCTAGATTTGGTCCCCAGGCCTGAGACTGCCTGTTTCTGCTTTAGGCCACCTGCATGTAAAAGTCCTGCCACTGCACATGAGACACGTCCACACCAGACCCAGAGCCTTTCTCTGCAACCTCTCGTCTCCCCATAGCCCCCATGTCTGTCAGAGACTCCCAGATGAAGAACCTCTGATGGCTCCCTCTCCTTCACAGCCAAAACCCAATCTCAGTTCTACTTTGAGATACTTTGTATATTTCTGGAAGGATAGAGAAGAAACAGTTATCTCCAACAACAGGGAACATTTTCTGTGGACCTGGGGCTGCCCTTACACAGCTGTGACACTGAGCCACCCCACACAGCTGCCTGCCTCCTCGAATCAGCACAACACCCAAGTCTAATAATGGCAAAGACACAGACAATTCATGTGACAAGAGACTCGGTCTGCCAATGGTCCCAGGAAAGGATGTTCAGGCTCATGAGACAGACAGACAGAAACCTGGTTCTCTGGAGGAAACAAGGTTAGGCTGAGTTTTGTGAAAGGCTGAGGAATTACATGGCTAGGGGAGTGGGGCAGGTGGCCAGACAAAAGGAGCACAGGTGCAAAGACATAAAACCTTGAGAGAAATGGGCGCATTCTGAAAAGGAGGCAAGGGCAGGCTGGGCAGGCGAGCTGGTGCTCTCCTGTATGAAGCTCTGGACACCATACTGAGGAACTGGCTGGGGAGCCCCTGTTTTTTGTTCAGACATGTTGTTCAAACAACAGTGTTTTGGTGGGTATCAGAGTGGCTGGATGGGAAGCCAGAGAGACCAGTGGCAGGAAGACCAGTCAGGAGAGACAAAGAGGCCCTGAGTCAGGCAAGCGAGGCTGGGATGGAGTGACGGGGGAAGGGAGGGGCAGGGCTCCCAGCAGGCCCTACCTTCCGCAGCTACCATCTCTCGTCTTCTGTGGCTTTCCTCTGCCTTGCTGTTTTCTACTTGCCTCCCTTGGGACCTGTTTCTCAGCTGAATGATGAGCAAGGTCGGGCAGGATATACCGTGTACAGCTGCACTGCCCCTCCCCCTAGGCGGGTCCTCAGCCAGGAATAGTGACCACAGGTCTCAGTGGCCTGTCCACCCAGAACTGTTTCGCATTTGCCTGAAACTCAGTGGTGAGCTGGGAGCCTTTGAGTCAGACAGGTGTGGATTCAGATGCCACCGCTGCTTTCTGTTGGCTGGGCGACTTTGGATAAGTGACTTACGTTCTCTGTGCCCCCATTTCCTTCTATGAAAAAGGGAACTGAAATAACAAGATCTGTCTTATGGGGCTGTTGGAAGGATTGAGAATGTGAGATAGGTGGGGTTTCCCAGATGGGTCAGTGGTAAAGCATCCACCTGCCAATGTAGGAGGCGTGGGTTTGATCCCTGGTCTGGGAAGATCCCACATGCCTCGGAACAACTAATCACATGTGCCATAACTATTGAGCCTGTGCTCTAGAGCCCAGGAACCACAACTACTAAAGCCCAGGCACCCTAGAGTCCGTGCTCTGCAACAAGACAAGCCACCACAATGAGAAGACACACACGGCAACTAGAGGAGTAGTCCGTGCTTGCTGCACCTAGAGAAAAGCCCACGCGGCAACGAAGACCCAGCACGGTCAAAAAAAAAAAAAGAAGAAAGTGATCTGGAGAAAGATCAAGGGACGGGGGAGGCAAGAGAGAACGGGCAGGACCTGCCAGGACAGTGGGTACAGGGAGGGTGGCGTGTATAGGAATGTGAGGAGGGTTTCCTGCTGGGGACACAGCTGGAGAGGGAGACTCTTCCTATTCCGTGTGAGTGTGTCTGTGTGTGTGCAGTCTGCAAATATTTTGGTAAACAGACAGCGAACACTCTCTCCTTGGTTTTCTTCCCTGACAGCACACATGGGGTATAAAATATATCATCTGGAAATCAACAGCAAAACATGATTATCTTTCCATGCCAAACTGGAAGGAGAGTGAAATGCAGAAACTAGCATCAAGGCAAGTGAGGCATCAAATTAGATGCAGAAACATCAGGAAGAAGGACCCTTATGGTGTTTTTATGGTCAAATTAACTGGCCTGTGTAACACTAGTCATGCAATAAAGCACCCATCCAATGGGCTACCCAGAGTGCAGAAAACTGGCACCGTTGGTACCGAGAGTTTTAAAAAAAGAGCTGAGATAATCTAAGTGCCATTTTTAATGAAATTTGTTGGTACCCAAAGAATTTATGTGTACATAACGCTTTTCAGGTGCGCTGCCTCCAGGAATTACCTTATTTAGTCCTTACTATGGCCCCATGGGGAAGAGAGTTCACCTCATTTACCTCTCTGATGTCAGGGGAGGGCCGACAGGCTTAGGGAGCTTAGGGAGCCTCACAGTCTGAGACCACCCAGCCGTTCCCCGAGGTGAGCTGTCCCCAGGCTCAGCATTACTGCCAGTGTAGGTACGTCACCCACACAGGGCTGACGCATGGAGCATGCACCCCCAGGTTACACCTTATCTGGGACTTCTCTAGACCAGCGGGCCCCAACCTTTTTGGCACCAGGGACTGGTTTCATGGAAGACAACTTTTCTACAGACTGGAGGGGGGAAGGGGATGGTTTGGGGACGATTCTTATAAGGAGCACACAACCTAGATCCCTCGCACTCACAGTTCACAGTAGGGTTTGCACTCCTATGAGAATCTAATGCCGCCACTGATCCCACAGAAGGAGGAGCTCAGGCAGCACTGTGAGTGATGGAGAGCTCCTATAAATATACATGAAGTTTTGCTCGCTCACCTCCTGCTGTGCGGCCTGGTTCTTAATAGGCCACAGAATGGTACTGGGCCATAGCTCAGGGGTTGGGAACCCCTGCTCTAGACATATCCTCAGACCATGAAAACCCACTGCTGTCTGCCCCAGATGGGAATTTATGACAATCACTGCTGATGAGCAATCCCTTTAAGAGTGCTCTAAGGGAATAAGGCATGTGTTTGCAGACCCTAGGGATGGTTCTTTCTGGGGACAGCGGCCCTCTCTGCCAGGCTCACCTGTGTATCGGAATCCATGGATGAAACCCCCAGCAGATTTCCGGTAATCCACTGAGTGGCTGGCAGTCCCCAGGATGAAGAGGCCCCGGCTCCCTTTGGATTCATAGCTGGCTCTGACCAGGGGGTATTTCTCGCTGAGTTCACTCCCTGAAGAGAGTCGGAGTGACCTGTGAGTGGAGAGGGTTGTGAATTAAAATCACTGCTGTGTATGAAACACTTTTTACAGGCCTGGCACTGAGCTAATTTAAACCACACCCCAACCCTAGAAGGCAGGTATGATCATGTCCATTGAACAGACAGAATAACTGACCTTCAGGGTCAAGATGTGGTGGGGCAGGGACACAGCCAGGACTCAAGCCTGACTGGAGCCTGGGCTCTGGGTCCCCGTGTGACCTGACAGGAAGATCCGTTCAGGCCCTTTGAGTCTCCTTGTCCACCCGGGGCCTGAACCAGAGGGCTTTGCTGAGAGATCTAGTTCCTCCCCTCCATCTGGACTCACTTGCTGAAAATGGAGAAGTCAAACTTCCAGCCCAGGCAGCGGATGACCCGGTCATAGGCCACGCGCATGGCAAAGTTGTCATTGTTGTCCTGGGGGAGGGGGATGGCGTCGGAACTCTGGTTGAAGAACTCCTCCATGAAGAGCTTCAGAGTGATGTGAAACTTGCCCTTGTGGTCTTTCACGATGGCCAAGTCTGTCAGGTCGGACTCGAGCAACCCGTCCAGGGACTTAAGCTGATAGGTGTCCAGCAGGCCATTGTTGATGGCCCTGGGGGCCCAAGTGAATGTCAGGAGAGAGAGAGAAGTGTCTGTGCTAGGTGAAGGAGACTCAGGGGCAGGGGTGCTTAGTCGGGGGGGGGGGGCAGGGCAGCACACACACCTCCCAGCATACCTGAGGTCTCCGACGTAGTGGGTGGCCCAGGAGAGCCGGACCCGGGAGCGGCTCAGCATATGGATAAAGTTGGTGACACTGAAGATGTTCTCTGCTGTCTCAAAGGCCGAGTTCCCCCGGCCTAGGATCAGCACATTCTGACCCTCAAAGTCCTTGGGATCCACAGACACGGATTCATAACCATCCACATATTCGGAGCCAGGGAAGTCCACCTGGTTGGGGACCGACAAGCCCGTGGCCACAAGAAGGACGCTGCAGGTGGGGGACAGAGGGAGGATGGCTTATCCTCTCAGCTATGAGACCACTAAGTAAAAAAATCCCTCTTTGGGCCTGCCGCCTGGCTCGCCGGCCCCACCCAGACTGCTAAGTCCTAAAGGAAAGCAGGTCATCCATTCCTTTACCTACTTCCTGACCTGGCCCAGTGTATCTGACACTTTACCTCAGCCCCCTCACTGAATGATCCTTTGGGTATAGTTTGTTTTCACCTTTCTGGGATTATACCAAACGTGAGAATCAGTTTTAATTTCTGACTCTAGAGAGGGTGACACCATGAGAAACTGAATAATTCACTTAATTTTGAACACAGCAGCCATAGCCATACCAAGTACCACCTTCACCATGAAAATGAAACCAGACACTCTGCTTTCCCCTTTCTTACTTCCCTGATAGATGCAGAATCTGCTGAGCAGAGATTCTGTACGAGTCCCTGTACTAAGTACTTTCTGACTCATCTCACTGCTCAGAGCAGGTCTGCGTCGGTGTTATTTGGCCTGTGTTACAGGTGAAGACTGCTGGCTCCAAGTGAGCCCATGGACTCCATAGCTCCTCAGATAGCAGAGCTAGAATCTGACCAAAGCCCAGCCTAATTTCAGAGTCCTGCTCTTTCTGCTGATGGGGATTATAATCTTGTGGTGGGGAAGCCAGGAGCTGGACCCTGCGGCCTGCAGAGGAAAGAGTGGATAACAAGATAGTTTCAAAGACAGGAACAGGTGGTCTGGAGAAAAGGCCTGGGCAGCCCCCATCCCCCCTTGTTTTCTGAGCTGTCCACTGGCTTACATCTGACTCCCCTATACTGTAGCACTTCTAAGTCCTAAGATGCGAGGGTCCAAACTGACCCCGCTCCCTAGGCTGTAACAAGCAAGGAATAAGGCTGGGCCTCAGGCAAAAGGCTTGAGAAGATGAACTGTGATGGAGCACCTGCCTGGGGCCAGGTGCTAGGCTGACAACCAGGAAGGGGGAGTCAGTCTGGTGGGGCGTTAAGAACACAGGCTTCAGAGTCAGAAAGACAAGTGCAGTCAAGTGGCAGCTGCTACTTATTAGCCATGTGACAGAATACCAGTTACTTAGCTTCTCTGAGCCTCAGTTTGTCATTCATAAAATGGGGATCAGTGAACCTCCTTCATAGGGTCCTTGTGAGGATTAAACAAACACAGTAGAATGTGTAACTCTGAGTTGGAGTTGTCTACACAATATTAAGCTTTCTCCCAAGCCAAAGCAAGCTAAAGCTGAATGCTAGCAGCCCTGCCTGTTGTGCCTGGCTCTCATTCAGTTCTGAAATCCTACCGAGCCCAGCTAACACTTACTGGACACTTGCCAGCATTTCTCAGAATGAATTTTGGGGAATGCAAGTTCTAGGAGATGCACTACAAAAAGGGTTTTGTAGGTGCATAAGCTCAGATAATGCTGAATATTTTACCCAATGTTGGAGCCCTTCAGTGAATGTGAAAATATTTAAGACTGAAAAATCCTGGAGGAAAGAAATGGTCAGAATTTTCAAATATCTTTGGGCACACACATTTCTAGGAAACACCTGGGAAATGATGGATGAACTGAACCTCTGTGTACTGGATTTCAGCGGGAACAAAGATGGGGAGGGGGCTTTCCAGTTGGCTCAGTCCATAAAGAATGTGCCTGCAATGCAGAAGACCCAGGTTTGATCCCTGGGTTGGGAATAGCCCCTGGAGAAGGAAATGGCAACCCAGTCCAGTATTCTTGCCTGGAGAATCCCATGGACAGAGGAGCCTGGTGGGCTACAGTCCATGGGTTCCCAAGAGTTGGACATGACTTAGCGACTAAATCACCACCAAAGATGGGCTGAAATGCCCTTTTCCTCCCATTTCTCCCACACCTATGGGCCAACCAATGGGTTTTCTTCCTCCCAGAAAGGCCCCAGCTTCAGCAGGTGAGCTCTGCAGCCAGGTTCCTTACCTACACTGGTATGCCTGGCCCCGGTGGTCGGTCAGGATGAAGTAATGGCCATTCCAGGCCCCGCGATCCTTGTTCACAGTGACGTGGGCAATGGTTGTGTTATACAGCACGTGAAGCCCCAGCCGCTCTGCAAAGTCGCTCAGGTAGCGCACCATGTCGTTGGCGTCGGGATAGTAAGCGTCCGAGTAGTGTCTGAAGAGCAGCCGGGGGTCGTGGCTGAGCAGAGAGTTCCAGTCGTGACGCAGGTTGAACTCGGCATTGGTCTTGCCGGTGTACCGCTTGTTGATGCTGATGAGCTTGCGGTGCCGGGGGTAGCGCGTGAAGAAGCTGCCCGGCACTGGGGCGCGTTCGAATACCATGTAGTCTCTGCCTGCCCTTTGCAGGAAGTAGGCCATCTGCAAGCCCGCGGGCCCGGCGCCCAGGACGCAGTAGTCCCGATGCACGGGCGCCCAGGCCTGGGCAGGGCGCAGGTAGAGAGCCAGGTGCAGGGCGATGGTCAGGAGCAGCCCCGGGGCGCCCCACAGTGGGGCGGCGGTGGAGAGGCCCATCCTACGGCAGACCAAAGGGGTGAGGCCTCGGACCAAGCTAGGCCCCTCGAGGCTGGGGGACGGGAGCCAGGAACTGGGGGCCTAGAGAGAGGCAAGGGCTTCCCCGAGCGCTCACTGCGATTTAGGGCGCAGCCAGAACCCAAAGACCTCTGATCTCAACTGCCCAGACTGCATCGTTTCTAGCTCGGATCTGGGCTCCCTCCAGGAGTCCCGAACCCCTCCATCTTCCTCACGACCTTACTTCCCAGGGGCGCCGGACTCCTTACTGCCATGGTAATAAAAGGGTGGGTATCTTCCCCAATTTCCCCTAATTTCTGGGGTGCCCAACACCCTCCTAGGGCCTCCCGAGGCCAGACCCTTGAGAGTCACGTCTTTTGGCCTCGCCCCCGCGCTCCCGGCTCCAGCCTGGAGGAGGACTGGGCTGCACGGTCCTGTCCCCCTCCCGCGCCCGGCGCCCTGGCCTCTTCGGTCACGTGACAGGGATGCCCCGGCACACCTGCCGCGGAGCCGCGCGAGGCCACTCTCCTGCAGACGCGCGGCATCCGGGAGCCGCTCCCCACGCGTGCGCTGTGCCCACGCCCGCAGCTCCCGCCTCCCCGCCCGCCGGCCCACCGCGCGCACAGAGCTCGAACCTCCCAGCCGCTCCGGAGACAGCCCGCAGCCGAGTCAGGCCGCAATCGGCCGGCCCGCGCCTCCGCGGCGGCCCCGCCTCTCCCGCCCGGCCAATGGCAGGGGGCAGGGTCACGTGGCGAGGCGCGACACGGCGGGCGGGGCTGGCCAGGGCTGGGCGCCAGGATGCCAGCGAGCGAAGCGCACGTGCTGTGCCGCCGGCCCGCACCCGCATGGAGGGTGGTGGCAGGGTTGAAGATCGAATCTGGCAAGGGCGCGGAGCTCTTTAAAACTGTATATTTATGCTTGTAAGGCAGGCACGGGAGCAGATGACTTTGGGAGATAAACCCCCGTGACACTTCATTAATGTGGGAAAGGAGTAGTTGGCTACCCAGTACTTTGAAACTGGAAACCAAGTTGGTGAAACCAGGACCAGTAAGGCAACTAAGGAGTTTTCGCTACAATGATTCAGTCTATCCTTCACTAAGTAACAAACAGGACTGACTTGATCTTCCATCAGAAGAGGGGGGCTCCACTCTAGTACTCTTGCCTGGAAAATCCCATGGACAGAGGAGCCTGGTAGGCTGCAGTCCATGGGGTCGCTAAGAGTCGGACACGACTAAGCGTCTTCACTTTCACTTTTCACTTTCATGCATTGGAGAAGGAAATGACAACCCACTCCATTGTTCTTGCCTGGAGAATCCCAGGGACCGCGGAGCCTGGTGGACTGCCCTCTATGGGGTCGCGCAGAGTTGGACACGACTGAAGCGACTTAGCAGCAGCAGCAGCAGCAGGGGCTGTTTCCTATATAATGTAGCTGACTAGCCAAATGGCACTCAGAGGGGGTTTGCTTAATTAAGATCATAGAGTTGAGAACTGGAGTGTGGAATTAACACACACACCGCCCCCCCCCCCCCCACCATTTATACTCCAAATCATGAGCTCTTTCCAAACTTTTTATTAATTTATGAAGCCCGTTTTATGTGCTTGATATCAATTAACAATTAATTGCCCATCTAAGGAAGAAATGGAGAACTTTAATTGAGCCAACCTAAAGCTGGGAGAAATATCAATAACCTCAGATATGCAGATGACACCACCCTTATGGCAGACAGTGAAGAGGAACTAAAAAGCCTCTTGATGAAAGTGAAAGAGGAGAATGAAAAAGTTGGCTTAAAGCTCAACATCCAGAAAACGAAGATCATGGCATCTGGTCCCATCACTTCATGGGAAATAGATGGGGAAACAATGGAAACAGTGTTAGACTTTATCTTTTTGGGCTTCAAATCACTGCAGATGGTGACTGCAGCCATGAAATTAAAAGACGCTTACTCCTTGGAAGAAAAGTTATGACCAACCTAGATAGCATATTGAAAAGCAGAGACATTACTTTGCCAACAAAGGTCTGTCTAGTCAAGGCTATGGTTTTTCCAGTGGTCATGTATGGATGTGAGAGTTGGACTGTGAAGAAGGCTGAGTGCCAAAGAATTGATGCTTTTGAACTGTGATGTTGGAGAAGACTCTTGAGAGTCCCTTGGACTGCAAGGAGATCCAACTAGTCCATTCTAAAGGAGATCAGCCCTGGGTGTTCTTTGGAAGGAATGATGCTAAAGCTGAAACTCCAGTACTTTGGCTACCTCATTCGAAGAGTTGACTCATTGGAAAAGACTCTGATGCTGGGAGGGATTGGGGGTAGGAGGAGAAGGGGACGACAGAGGATGAGATGGCTGGGTGGCATCACTGACTCGATGAACGTGAGTTTGAGTGAACTCCAGGAGTTGACGATGGACAGGGAGGCCTGGCGGGCTGTGATTCATGGGGTCACAAAGAGTTGGACGTGACTGAACTGAACTGAAAGCTGGCTTAAAACTTAACATTCAAAAAACTAAGATCATGGCATCCGGTCCCATCACTTCATGGTAAATAGATGGGGAAACAATGGAAACAGTGACAGACTTTATTTTCTTGGGCTCCAAAGTTACCACAGACGGTGACTGCAGCCATGAAATTAAAAGACGCTTGCTCCTTGGAAGAAAAGCTATGACAAATGTAGACAGCATGTTAAAAAACAGAGACATCACTTTGCTGACAAAGGTCCATACAGTCAAACTATGGTTTTTCATGTATGGATGAGAGTTAGATCATAAAGAAGGCTGAGTGCCTTTTGAATTGTGGTGCTGGAGAAGACTCTTGAGAGTCCCCTGAACAGCAAGGAGATCGAACCAGTCCATCCTATGGGAAATCAACCCTGAATACTCATTGCAAGGACTGAAGCTGAAGCTACACTACTTTGGCCACCTGATGGGAAGAGCTGACTCATTGGAAAAGACCCTGGTGCTGGGAAGGATTGAGAGCAGGAGGAGAAGGGGGAGATAGAGGATCAGATGGTTAGGTGGCATCATCGACTCAATGGACATGAGTTTGAGCAAACTCAGGGAGACCATGAAGGACAGGGAAACCTGGTGTGCTGCACTCCATGGGATTGCAGAGAGTCGGACAAGACTGGGTGACTGAACAGCAACAAAGGACTGTAATCTAGGAGACAGTCTTTCAGACAGCTCTGGGGACTGTAACGAAGGGGTGGGGGAGGGAGGCCAGTTTTATCTGTGATTTTGATGAAGAGACATATGCAATCAAGCCCACGGCTTGGTAGAAGGTTGTTGCTCTTTAGGAGGAATTAAGCGACTTAGCAGCAACAGCTTAATGGTTTTAGTTCTTAAGTATGGGGAGATGCAAGAAACTGGGTTCAGGAATTTTTCTCTTGTAAATATCTGTCTGAAGGCCAGTCCTACCAGTTTTCCTAGAGCACAAAAGTGCCTTGTCCAAATTCTCATCCAGAATTCCTCTCATGGTATATGTAGGTCATCAAGTGGCTAATGACTTGATTCTTGTAGAACTGGGTGGGAGGCTATATTCCTTATTTTACAGTCCCTTCCCTTTCAGTCTTAATTTTGACCAAGGTTTAATAGGTATTCTGTGACTGATATAGCCCATGGTGATAGGAATGCTCATTCCCAGACCAGGCAAGGAATCATTGATAGGCCATTCAGTGTGTTATTACTGGACTGGGCTGTTAGTAGTAGCCAAAAGCCTCTGGAACTCCTGTCTTACTGGCCTGTTATGGTTCAGGTAATGATTCCCTCTAGTTTCTTCCCATTATCTAGAGTCAGACTGTTACTATCATTGACCTTGTAGAACTGTGTATTTGTTGTGGTCACCTAGTCATTATTTTTATTGGAGGCTCTGTCACACATCTGGTTGTGCAAGAAACAATAGTCTTAAAGACTTCTTTGGTAGTCCACTGGTTAAGAATCTGCCTTCCAATGCAGGGGACATGGGTTCCATCTCTGGTCGGGGAACTAAGATCCCATATACCTTGGGGAAACCAAGCCTGTGAGCCACAACTACTGAGCCTGTGTGCTCAGGAGCCCAAGCACCACAACTCGGGAGAAGCCCACAGGCTGCAACAAACAGCTTGCGTGCCACAATTAAGACCACCAGCAACTCAAAAAAAAAAAAAAAAAAAAGTCTTGTAAAATAGGCAGAACATGTGAAATATAGCTGCTGCTGCTGCTAAATCGCTTCAGTCGTGTCCGACTCTGTGCGACCCCATAGACAGCAGCCCACCAGGCTCCCCCGTCCCTGGGATTCTCCAGGCAAGAACACTGGAATGGGTTGCCATTGCCTTCTCCAATGCATGAAAGTGAAAAGTGAAAGTGGAGTCGCTCAGTCGTGTCCGACTCTGTGCGACCCCATAGACAGCAGCCCACCAGGCTCCTCCGTCCATGGGAGTTTCCAGCCAAGAGTACTGGAGTGGGGTGCCATCGCCTTCTCCGAAATATAGCTAGCAACATTCTTTCCTAAGGAAGTATTTAAGCTGAGAGCTTTCATTAGGTGCAGCCCAGTAACTCCCCAGGTCATCTGACCAGTCCTTTCTGCCCCCATTACTGTCTTTAAGGGAAATGGCACATTGGCATTGTACATAAAGTTCAACAAAGATGTCTGCATGAACAAAGCAAGTGGTGGGTCATTGTGACCCTTTACAGGACTGAGAAATGAATGTTATCTCCTAAGGAGTTCCATGACTGGCACCAGAAGAAAAATTGAACTTTAGGGTTGAACAGGTTATTTCTGCCATTGAGGACTTGTGGTTAATGCATAACATGGAAACACAATGCACACTAAAGGGGAGGGAGGAGGTTTTAACCTTCCTTGTCTTGCCTTAAAATGGAAATTTTTATCTTATCATTGGTAATATTGTAAACAAAGGGGCCTATGACAGAGCAGTGTAGACACTTAAGCCCAAATCCACTGCTCATGCTCAGCAACTGTGGCTGAAGTGGAGGCAATATAGAGGATGACTGGGTGACCCTGCACCCCATTCAAGTGAACTGGATGACCGGGGCTGGCTTTCCCGAGGTGAAATGTGAATCCTGAATGAGATTTACCTGCACAGAACACAGTGCATCTATGAATAAAGTAAGAAATTCAAGAGCTGTTAAGCAGTCCTGTGAGATGGGGCTGAGGGTTCCAGTGGGAAGGCAGCCATGGTGAGTTTGGAAAAACACTGGTTTTCCAGCTTTTCATCACTGAAACTTCTCTACAAAGTCTTTCTTGAGCTCTCAGACCTAAGTACACCCTTAGGAATGCCACTTATCTATTTTTTTCTAGGCTGTTATTAGCATCAGAGAAAAGCTCCTGTTAGAGCAGAGATGAATCTTAATCATTATAGTGACCTCAGGGCTTCCATCAGTATCTGACATAGAGGAGGCCCTTAGTAATTTGATGAATAAACACTGAAAGCAGACAAAAGTACCTAACCAAAAATGAAGCTAGGGAGGTCAACTTCTTAGTAGTTACGATGATCATGAGAATGGGTGTGGACAAATAATTAAGTACTTAAAACTGCTGGTCTTGTCTTGTACTGGGAAATTAGGCCTGATAAGGTATGGCAGGGCCTTCAGACTAGGCTGAGCCTGCACTGTAGAATGCTTCCGTTTTGAGGCAGGGCTATTTACAGCCATCAAGTTGGTGGAAGTAGAGGACAGATGAAAGACATGAAGCAGGTGGAGGTTGCTGTTAAGATGTTTTTGGGCCACTTGTTCCAGATAATTCTGCTGGGTTCAGCTTGGGGAGTACCAGCCTGACCTTGAAACCCCACACTTGTCACACTATAATGTGAATTTTCTAAGACTCCACCTACACCGAACTCCCCAAGAAGCAGACGTTAATACGGTTTTCCTAGTAACTTGGACAATGAAGTCCAATACATTTTTGCTTGCTTTCTGAGGCTCAATCATTTTGATCAAAATTGTTAAATTTAGGACGGCTACCCAAAAGTGGAGCCAGTTTTCTCATCTGTATAATGGCATCACTTCCACCAGCATCACAGTTCTGTGTCAGGATGAGATATTTGTTTATGACACCATGCTTTGAGGGTGCCGGCTTGAGATCACATCACTAGCCCACGCCAAGTGAGAGTGAAAGTTGCTCAGTTGTGTCTGACTCTTTGCGAACCCACGGACTATACAGTCTGTGGAATTCTTTAGGCCAGAATACTGGAGTGGGTAGCCTTTCCCTTCTCCAGAAGATCTTCCCAACCCAGGGATCAAATCCAGGTCTCCAGCACCGCAGGTGGATTCTTTACCAGCTGAGGCACAAGGGAAGCCCAAGAATACTGGAGTGGGTAGCCAATCTCTTCTCTAGGGGATCTTCCCGACCCAGGAATCGAACTGGGGTCTCCTGCATTGCAGGTGGATTCTTTACGAACTGAGCTATCAGGGAAGTTTATACAAACCATTACAATCAACACCCTGTGGAACATCCACCAGGATGTTCTGAAGCGGTCTCCTTCACAGCAGCGACCTCACCTCAAGCTTCAAAGACTGCCCCGCGCTTCATCTTTACAGTGATGTGTGTCTCAGGGCGGCAGCTGGGTCTGGCATGTAGCCAGCTTGTGCTTGTGAAACGGACTTCCTATGGGGACCTCACAATGGACCTCACTCCCTGGGAAAGGATAATTTCAAGGGGTTCCAAGAACAAAAAACCCAAGGGCATTCACCTTCTAGCAGGAATGTAAAACCACTAATGCTGAGAACAAAGGAGGGAACCCAGATTATGAACTCTAGAGAGACTCTGCTGCGTCTCACCCTCCCTCTCTGAAGGGCTACTCGGAGAAGGAAGAAGGGCTGTCAGTCATAACGTAGGCACAGATGAAGGTAAGGGACTAAACAGAATTTATTTCAATGGCCTAGCTTCAGAGAGCAAGAATCAGACACACATCCCACTAGGTATTCAGGGTCCTCCAGGCTCGAAGCAATCACAGATGCCAGTTCCACATCACCGTCTGGTTTAGGCTTCTTCCTCTGAAAGATACAAAGGTTACATCAAACTGGTGAACTGCTTATGATTTTCAACACTTTCACTCAGATGTGAAACCATTCAGATCCTCAGAGGACTACCAGGTATTTCCTTCAGTCACCAACCAGTGAAGCAAGTGAGAGAACGATTTAAGGCCTAGCATGAACCTGGAGCATCATTCCTCCCTGGGACCGCTGGCTAGTATCAGGGACTTCTAGACCTTCCTCTAGACATTTCTTTCCTGCCCTAACTCTCCTCGCCAACCCCATCATGTGCTCTAAAGGCTCTGGAAATGGCTCCTGGAACTAGACTGAATGCCATACCAAGTGAAGCCTCAGGGAATTCCTGGAGTTTTCCACTGAGGTTAGAGGACTGAGGCTGCAGCGCTTGAGCCCCAACCAGCCCACAGCTCACGCCAGACTTCTGAGGGAGGCTTGCTACACACCTTCTTCTTCCTCTTCCTCCTCCTCCTCCTCCTCGTCGTCCTCATCGGAGCTGAAGGTGCCGTCGGGCAGGCTGTAGACACGGATGACCTGCTTGTTGGGGTCCTTGAGGATGAGGTACTTGCCCTCCTCCAGCTTCATGCAGATGTCGATGACGCAGCGCAGGATGCCCCAGGCATTCTCCACGCTCAGGTTGATCTGACTGGCGAACTCGTTGGGTTTGAACTGCTGGGTACCCAGGATGACGTGGCGCGAGGAGTCTTTCACGTGGTACCGGGACACGTAACTACCAGGGGAAGGAGTGTTAGGGTGGGGCACGCCGGCACAGACCATGTGGCACGGGACACGCAACTGGGGGGTGTCGGGTGGCAGTGTTAGGGTGGGGACCGCTGGCACAGAGGCACAGCTGTGCCTGGGGTTGAGTTATCAGTTAAATGGCAGCCTCGTGCTTGTCCCAAGAAAAGGGAGAAAAGGGCAGCCTTGTTCTCCTAACCCGAAGACCCCTCCTTTCCGAAGATGAGCTCCCGGCTCCTGGGCAGGAATCTCACCCAAGCTTGAGGTACTCGGATCCGGCCAGTAAAGCACAGCAGGTCCAGCGGGCCAACTTGTAGCTGTTGTTTTTCAGCTCGGTGGCAATGACAGCCCCTCGCTGAGAATCAAGCTTCTGTCGCCAGTCAACGCCGTTACAGTGCTGTGGGAGGAGGGCCCCGGTTACAGGTGCCAAGGCACCATGCTGCCTGTGGACTACTGGCCCCTCTGGTAGAGAAGAAGGTCCCTAGTGGGCTTAACCAGGGAGGGGAAAGCCCACAGGTGGAGCAGAAGGAAGACATCATCCATCCCTCTCTTGCACAGCCTGCCACACAGCTGGTGCTTAACAAACTGTAACTCCTCTCTTTACAAGGTCTGAACCAGACCAGGACACATACGCACACATGTTAGAAACAAGTGCCATACAAATGTTTATCACATGTGGTGTGGAGAGAAAGAGTTTCACAAGGGAGTGTGACAGCTCACCCGTGGAGAATACTGGCAGAAGCTGGAGTTAGGGGGATCTGAGAGGGACAGGGAAGAGACAGACTGGTTTAGTGTGGAAGCCCGCAGAGGGAGGGGAGGTCAGGTAGGTCTGACCTGATGGAGAGGGAGTTAGGGAGGTCAGTTAAGAGACAAATGCAAAATAACAGGCGTTATGAGTAGGGTCCTGAACTAGGGTGATGTCAGTGAAACCCAGGGCTGGGCAAGTAGACAGCCTGAGCCTGACAGCAGAATTCAAGGGTGCAGAGGAGGAGGAGGAGGAGATGTTTGAGGCTCTGAGCCTAAGAGAGCAGGAGAAATGACACTGATGGACAGTCAAGCCAGAGGGAATGACAAATGAAGACACTGGAATGACAAAGTGTTTTAGAAAAAACAACCACCAAAAAATTCCAAAACAAAAACAACGATAGACCAGGAGTCAGAAGAGATTTCAGGAATCATTTCTGGAGTTCAAGGAAGAGGCCTGGGGTTAGGCTTAAATCTAAGATGGTCCCTGGTGGCCCTGCTCTTGCTGCATCTGCTATCCCAGAGTCTGGGGGAACCCTGAGCATAACTACCCAGGATCATGCTGCTACTGCTGCTGCTGCTGCTAAGTCGCTTCAGTCGTGTCTGACTGTGCGACCCCATAGAGGGCAGCCCACCAGGCTCCCCCGTCCCTGGGATTCTCCAGGCAAGAACACTGGAGTGGGTTGCCATTGCCTTCTCCAATGCAGGAAAGTGAAAAGTAAAAGTGAAGTCGCTCAGTCGTGTCTGACTCTTAGCGACCTCATGGACTGCAGCCCACCAGGCTCCTCCGTCCATGGGATTTTCCAGGCCAGAGTACTGGAGTGGGGTGCCATTGCCTTCTCCATGCTACCTTGTGTCTAAAGAGATTCTGCAGATGGAATCAAGGTCCCTTAAGATAGGCAGACCATCTGAGTGGACCACACACAGTATAAAGAAGTGAATGTGGCAAAAGAGTTGCATAAGGGACTGACCCTAAGAGAAGGTGCCACTGGGGGGTTAAAAAGGAGGGAAACAGCAAAGGAAATGTGAAGGCAGCTGAGAAGCGTGCAGGACCAGATTATGGCAGCAGCAGAGGGCGCCGTCACACAGGACAATGTTCCTGGGGGGCTGTGGTCAGAGGCTAAGAGCAGGCCACTGGTTCAGAGCTGAGTTTGCAGCAAACCTTCTAGGGTGCTCTCAGCAGGTGACAGAAGCTAAAGAACACCTGAGGAGTGAAACCTGGTGCCCGGAATGCTAATCCTTAGGCTCTAACGCAGGCAGAGCACAATGGCCCCTGACCTCCATCTCACTGGACCCTCATTAACACAGGCCTGGCCTTGCTGTCCTCCTACCAAGACTCTTTTATTCTACACACCAGTGACCAGGAGCATGGCCACACATTTTACATTCAGGTGTGTAGGCCAGGTACTTTCAGAAAGGATGACAGCCCCATCCTGGCACACTAGCCTGGGAGAACGGAAAGAGAAGGAAAAACGAAGGATGCATATTTCTTTCAAGATGCCCCTCCTGAAAAGCCAAACCTGGGATAATCTGAGTTCAGTAAGAGACAAAGTTGAAAAAAGGGTGCCAAAAGGTTGAAAACCAGGTAGGGGCGGCCGTAAGTGAAACAACAGGTCCAAAAGGAGAGCTGCCAGCCCAGCTCATAAGGAGAGACTGAAATCACACTTGCAGAGGGCAGAAGCCAACGGGAGGCCGGAACGGACAGAGACAGAAAACACAAAGGAAAGGTAATCACCCGCACACACGATCTCTTCCTCAAAGTGGAACTAAGTAGGGGGAAAATTCAGAAGACAGAAAACCTCTGTAAGCAAGGCAAGGGGAAGAGAGACACAGGCTGCAGGCGCCAGCCCGGGACACGGTGTCCCGCGTGCCTCACCCTGGAGTCCCACTCATTGAGGGTCTTGATGTTGATGAAGGACACCTCCCCGTTGGCTCCAGTCATGACGCCATCGTGCTCACAGCGGACGATGAGGTCGATGTCGTCCCCGAGCTTCCACCGGCGGTAACTGCAAGGAAGAAGGAGTGCCTCTGGTCACCTGAGGCCCTGGGTCCAGATGCACCACCCACACAGGGCGGGGGCACTAGGGAGGAGGCATACCGGTACGCCACAGAGGCAATCTCGTTCTTATCCATGTCGTCCTCCACAAATGGGTTGGGGTTGGGGAAGTTGTATCTTTCCTTCCCCTGTAAAAATGACACAGGTGTCATGAGACAGCGCCAACCCGTTGCCAAGGCAATCAGCCATACCTGGCACCTCTCCTTTGTCACAGCCCTGCCTGGGTCCCTAGAGCTCGATGGGGCTCTGGGCACACTTCCGAGCCCAAGCGAGCACCCCGTGGGTCACAACAGAGGTAACAGCTCGCGTTCACCCTATGCTCATGTTTGTGAAACACGAGCTTCTAGTCTCTTATTTAACTAGCAACAGCGCCCCCTCCTGTTATGTCTTCCTCCAAGGTACACACAGTCATTTGTCACAACATGTACGTATCCTGAGCTTACCATCTTTCCTCCTCCATTGTGTGTTAGTCGCTCAGTCGTGTCCGACTCTTTGCGACCTCACGAACTGCAGCCTGTCAGGCTCTTCTATCCATGGGATTCTTCAGGCAAGAATATTGGAGTGGATTGTTGTTCCCTTCTCCAGAGGATGTTCCCGGCCTGGGGATCCAACCCAGGTCTCCTGCATTGCAGGCAGATTCTTTACCATCTGAGCTACAGGGAAGATCTTTCCCCCTCCATTATAAAGTTTTCTAAGGGCAGGCACTTAGGCTGGCTGGTTGCTGTATCTCCAGCTCCTAAGAAATGCAGCTGTATCTGTGCACAAGGTTGTCTTGGTCATATATTTCAAGGAATCTTCACAACGTATCTATATGAGACAAATATTATTCAAGTATTCTAATTTTACAGAGGAGATTCCTTGGTGGCTAGGGGGTAAAGAATCTGTCTGTAGTGCAGGAGATGTGGGTTCCATCCCTGGGTCGGGAAGATCCCTGGGAGAAGGAAATGGCAACCCACTCCAGTATTCTTGCCTGGGAAATCCCAAGGACAGATGAGCCTGGTAGGCTATAGTCCATGTGGTGTTAAAGAGTCAGACATAACTTAGCAACTAAACAGTTTCAGAGAAGAAACATGACTGGCACCACAAAGCTAAAAGTGGTGAATCTAGGGCTCAAAGTCAGGCCTTCTGACCTCTAACCTCAAGCTGAGATCTCCTCTGTGACAAGCAGGGACCCCCGTCTGTCCTGTCTAATCCCACAACCCAGAGCTGACGACCCAGTACATGCTCAGTAGGCAGCAACTGGGGTTGATGAACTGAGTGCTCCCAGGACCTTACCATCCTCAAGCACTGCTGGGAGAAGTTGTGGTTGATGTAGGTTGCTTCCATGGCCAGGTTGCGGGGTGAGTTGAAGGAGTTACCTTCATCTTGAGGGGGTTCGTTGGCTGTCTCACTCACTGTCAGAAGGTCTGCAAAATCGGCAGCATGGTCACCCACCCATGAAACAGTCACCAAAGAGGCGTAGGGCCCCTTAGGGAGATGTGGTGATTCAAACGACATAGGCCCTTCCTCTAGAGGACCGCCATCTGCTAACCTGGGTCTTCTGAGGGCGGCTGGGTGGGGCGGGTTTCTGGATAACCTGAGATACTAACATTACATTCTGTCACAACCACACCTATTTTTGAGTGACCTGGTTTTCATTCAACGTGTGTGTGTACATACACATGTGTATGGTACATGTGCATTTTTTCCTTCATAAATATGCTGAAGTAAAAAGGGCATCAGTCCAAAGAAAAAGGTCAAGTACATACTAAAGGGGGTATGGACAGATGACAGAGGTCAGGAAGATGCTACTCAAATGGGTGGAAACACGGTGCTGGGGTGCCGCGAGGACTCAGATGCTGCTGCCTGACAGGGGTACTGCAGTGACAGCCCCTTCCTCTATCTCTGAGGAGGCTGAGGGGGATTCTGACATGGCTGTTGGTGTTCGTGGGGAGACAGAACACCTTCTACCCATTCTCTGTACCTGGGAATGGCTTTGGACCAACAAGGACACTCAGAGCCTCTGTGTTGTTCCTAGACAGGCTTCTTACCAAAGTCAGAGTTGTCCCTCTTGTCAAAGAAGAGCTTGGATCCGACCCTCTGGACAACGATGTCCCAGGAATACACAGAGCGGGTGCAGCTCATCAGTGTGGCCAGAATGGCGTCGGTGGCAAACACATTGCCCTGAGTCTTCGCCAGCTGCAAGGAGGACAGCAGAGAGATGGGGCTACTTTGGGGCTCACCTGCCCATTCACAGGAGGTGAAGGACTTGTCTGCAAGGAGCCCTCACACCTATACCTACACCTCTGCTTGTCTGAGCCAGGCTGCAGCAAGCCAGCCAGCAAATTTGTATCCTGGGTCCAAGGAACTGCAGTTTCTTGACCACCTGTTACACCCCAACACTTACGGTCCGGTCAGCAGAGTGCCTTCATTTTCACCTAATCCTAAATTGATTCACATGAGTCTCATCTACAGGGGCATCTGAGGCCTGGTCGGTTCATACACCCCCCACCCCCTCGCCACATCTCTGCTCTCTCTGAGGCCTCAGCAGTGGTATTGCAGCGCTCCCCTCAGGTGGGCACGGGGCAGGGGTGCCCACCTTCCGGATGACGGGGTCGTCCGTGGTGGTGACGGTGTGGAAGATACGCTTGATGCTCCGAAGCGGCTTCTCGCTCCGCGTGGTGATGCGGTCAAAGGCCTTGTCGTAATACTCCAGGGCCCCACAGCACTCGCTGAGGGGAGAGCACACAACACACGCTAAGTCAAGGGGAGCAAGACTACCTACTTCTTCTCTGTTACACCATGGAATCCAAAATCTTATCCAAAAGTCTAACACGAGAGATGAAAACAGTCTCTGACTGGACTCTCAGAGCTCATGCAGGGCATGCCCCCTCAGGTCCTGAAGTGGCTCCACCCAACAGTGACCACAAGTGATTTGGCTCAGGACACCACTCCCCGCCCCACTTTAGAGACAGGGAGAGGAGCAGTGACAGAGCCCTCAGCAGGAGGCTGCCTCCTGGCTGATGCTCCAGCTCCCGCTAAGTTACGTCCACCCACTGGCCTTCTGAGATAAGGAGTTCTTTGAAACATCAGGAAAAGCGTCACTTCTCTTGAAGAACTGCAATCTTTCTCTTTCTGCCCAAAAAGCTAAAGAACCCAACCTTCTCTTTTGCTTAGGATTTCAGGAAGCTGAAAGAAATCTAGAGTTTTAATAATAGGAAATTTCTTTCTGCTTTCTCCCAACAAGAATCCTATAATTTAATTTTTCTTTTGCTCACAATGCCAGGAAGTTGAAAGAGAACTGAAGTTTTAGCTTCAGTAAACTTCTTTCTGCTTTTCCTGCCACAGGCACTTTTTTTTTTTTAAGCTCGTCCGCTAATCTTAGGCAATGTTTTTGGAAATGCTAGGGCTCAGGCCAACAGTCATCACCAACATTCACACACATTAAGAGCATGATGGAGAGTAGGAAAAGATGCCACCTACATGTCCTGGGGCTCTGACACTTCCAAGTACCGCATCTTCATCAGCTGAGGGAAGTCCATCTCCTCCTTCACCTCCCAGTCACTGCGGACTTCCACCGAAGAGTCTCGGGGCTTCTGTCAGGAAAAACCGTTGGAGGAGGAAAATGACAGCCAGCGCGAAACATAAGCAAAAGGCAGGTAACAGTATGAAGGGCTTGTATTCAATAAATATATCCAGAACAGTCATACGACAGGCTGGCTGTTTTCTAACAGCTCCTCTGCATTTCTCCCATGTCATTACCTGGTTATTCTTGCTGCTACAGCAAGCACTGAGTCCAGCAAATGTAACTCCCACAACTGCACCTTTACTCTGGCTTACACATGTCTTCTACTTGCACAATGTCCACATAAACACTTTTAGAGGAATGTCCACGGTGGCACCATGCACAATACCCTCAAGTAAAAACCCTGATGTCTATCAATGGTGAACAGACAGACAAAACGTGGTCTATCCATGTAATGGAACATGGCAATAAAGAGGGATGAAGTGCTGACATGGGCCACCACATGGAGGAACCTTGCAAACATGATGCTTGGTGAAAGGAGTCAGTCACAAAAGATCATTCTGCTCTGGTTCCATTTATATGAAATGTCCAGGAGAGATTAATCCAGAGACAGAACACAGAGAAGAGGTGGTCTAGGGCCGAGGAAAACGGCTGACCGGAACAGGGCTTTTTGTAGTGATGAAAACATTCTGACACAGACCACAGTAATGGCTGCAGGACTCCGTGCATAAACTATGAACCACTGAGTTCATCTTAAATGGGTGAATTGTATAGTATGAGAAGTAAAAACCTCAATAATGCTGTTATAAAACCAACCAAAAAAATCAAATTCCTGGACAGAATTCTGATACAGATATACTACCTGTGATTTTTGGTCCCATTTCTGCCTCACTCCAAATTGTTTCTGGAATTTTTTCTGCAGTCGTATGCGTTCTCTGGAAAGATAGGAAAACTGCTTTCAGTACAGATTTTTAAGGAAAGTAGAGGCTTAAGAAAAAACAAAATCCAAGACGAAAACAGCACACACTAGACATGCTAGGAGAGGCATATTGCCCCCAATATGCCAGTGTATACCAGTATATGACCAGTATATACCACTCCACCTCTAGAGGCTGTCCTCTGGCAGCCTCAGTTCGGGCAGGCTACTGTCCTACACAGCTCCAGGGACTCACAGGACCCGGTGTGAATGGGCCCCGGGAGCTGCACCACAGAAGCCCTGCGTCTAGGTGAAGCTCTGGGGTCACTTCCTGTCTGCCTTTGTTTCCGTGTCAGTCAGTGCTCACAACCAGTGCAAGCAGTTTCCTGTCCATGGTCTCTGCCATGACCAGCTCTTGGAAGACGACACCAGGGCTGAAATAGTGGCTTAACTGGCTTTGGGGAGGCTTCTTGGTTTTTCGTAATACTGGGGAAGAAGATGACTATTCTGCTCTGGCTTCCTGACAGCAGTGTGGTCAGTCCTGGAAAAATAACTTGTTCCAACAGGATGGGCAACTCACCTCTCCTTCTGCTTGGCACTCTTGGGCAGGGTCTGCAGGTTGAACTGCAACATGTTCCGTCGATCTTTGTCTCTGCGGAGATTTCGCTAGGAATCAGGAAAAAACATCATGTTAAAATCTTGGGACATTCAGCTGATAATTGGTGGTGCCTAATGGGATGCTGTTAGAGTGAGTTTAGGATGCAGCAGCCCAGTTGCACATTTCACTCTGTGCTTTTACAGGATCAACACCTGGAGTTTTTAGGTTGAGTAAGCACAGGCCTACCTCCCAGATACTTTGGGTCTGGTCCCAGACCACCACAATAGAGTCAGTATTGTAATGAGGCAGGTCACACAATGTTTTGCTTTCCCAGTGCCTATAATTTATGCTACAAATACTATACACTATACTGTAGTCTACTAATGTGCAACACTGTTATGTCTTAAACAATGTATATACCTTCATTAGAAGGAAACTTTATTGCTAAAAATGTTAACCACCTTCAGCGATTAGTAACACCACTGATCACAACAAATATGATAATAATAAAAAAGTCTGAAATATTGCTATGACAGAGACATGAAGTGCACAAATGCTGTTGAAAAAATAGAACTGAAAGACTCGCTCGATGCAGGGCTATCACAAACCTTCAATTTGTTTAAAAAAAAAAAAAAGCAGTTATCTGGTTTTTTGTACTGAAGCACAATAAAAATGTTTGTACCTTGAATTAGCTTAGACTCATATCCATGCTTTTACTGAGGCAGGTTCACTGGCTCTTATTAGAGTTGCTGAGTTTGCCTCTTTATGTGAGAAGATGCAGCCCAACTGGATCATCTACTCAGTAAATCCCGGACACAGCAATTATTCGAGGCAACAGACACTGACGCACATGGTTATCCAGCACAAACAGCCATCCTTAGCACAGATGTCCTAGCTACTGGTCAACAGACAGCTGAACTGTTTAAAGGCATTCCTGGACATGGTACCCGTTTACTTTAGCACAGTTTGTCACTAAAGAGCTACTTGGATTCACTCAGCTGTGCTGAGTCGTATTTACCTCCTTGTGACCCTATGGACTGCAGCCTGCCAGGCTCCCGTGATACTAGAGCGGGTTCCATTTCCCACTCCAGGGGATCTTCCTGACCCAGGGATTGAACCTGTGTTTCTTGCATCTCCTGCTTGGCAGGTGAATTCTTTACTACTGGGAGACCTGGGAAGCCCATTAATATATTATGGGATTCATTAGGATACCCATAGTAACATGCTTTCCCCTCATCAGTACTCACATGGTACCATTTTTAGCACCAGGTGACAGCCCCAAGATGGTCAGACTGCTGGCTCTTGACTTACCTGTGCGAATCGCATTCGATTCCGCTGGTAGGCGGTCTTCTGTGTGCGCGCTGTGTCCACCAGCTGGAAACTAGTTTCATCCTCCTCGTGGAAGTAAGCATACTGACTTCCACCTCCAAACTGAGAGGAGTACTTATCTGCAGGCAAAGGTGACAGTATGTAACACTACCCACAAACTTTTTAAGTACATAGTAATCTAAAGCCTGATATTTACAGTGTGGTCTCAGGAGCCACCCCATCGACTGGCAGCATTTTAGATGTACAGACTCACAGCTCCACCCTAGATCCACTGAGTAAGAACCATCCTTTTAATAAGATCCCCAGCAGATTATGGAGAAGGCAATGGCAACCCACTCCAGTACTCCTGCCTGGAAAATCCCATGGACGGAGGAGCCTGGTAGGCTGCAGTCCATGGGGTCGCTAAGAGTCGGACACAACTGAGCGACTTCACTTTCACTTTTCACGTTCATGCACTGGAGAAGGAAATGGCAAACCACTCCAGTGTTCTTGCCTGGAGAATCCCAGGGACGGCAGAGCCTGGTGGGCTGCTGTCTGTGGGGTCGCACGGAGTTGGACACGACTGAAGCGATTTAGCAGTAGCAGCAGCCAGCAGATTAATACGCACATTCAAGTTTAAAAAGCTCTGATCCAAAGAACTTTCTAAGTCAAGACAGAGTCTGAGGAATTCAAGACAAGCCCATTTTGCACTCTGCCTTCTTCTGTAAGAACAGGAGTTACAGTTTACTCTCTCAGGAGAGGCAAGCAGGCGGTTACACACGTCATCACTGTCACCAGCTGGCGCCCAAGGCAGACGTGGCTAATGGGCTAGGACTGGCTTTCTGGCTGACCTCAGACTTCAGATCGTCTTTGACTCAGTATTCCAGAGAGCCATTCCTAGCTCTCTTGACTAGTACAGAGGAAAAAACTAACTTCTATTAGGATCCTAAAACCAGGAGTTTTAAAACTGGGATCCACTGACTGGCCTTACAGGCTCAGTAAATCCCAAGTAATGAAATACAAAATGGGAATATGTTCACCAGATTTGTAAAAGGGGCCATGGCTCGCCAAAGTAGGGGGAAAAACCTACTATAATATGCTGAACAGTCTAACTTTTGAGGCTATTTACAAAAAATGGATTGTCTCCACAGTCCATAATAGGCCCCTAAAAATTATGAATTATCACCATTTCGTTCCCATCCTAGAATGCTTTCAGGTGGAGGTTACTAGAAACACGAACAATCCACCGAGGGCCTGACCTGGGTAGGCAGGCAGGCGGAGAACACTTACTCGTGTATCTCTTGTCTTGGTATGTGGCCCCCGTCCAGTCTGCAACCTAGTGAGCACAACAAGGGAAGGCAGAGAGCACACGTCAACCAGGCAAGTTTCTGTTGACCCAGAAACCCCCTCCTCCCAAGTGAGGACACGGTGTCACAAAGTGTTAGAAAGACTGGCTCAGGATAGCTTTGTAAGAGCCCAGCTCTCCTATGACTACTGGAAGTAGCCAGAGCTTGTAACCATTATCCTTTTGAGAGAATAAAATTAAAATGAACTTGGAGCATCAGCTGCAGCTTTAAGAGATTCAGACCCTGCTGACAGGCAAGCACCTTTCCGAGCCGATCTCCTTTGCTGAACGGCTGGTAGGGCATATCCCGAAACTGCTCCGGAACTGCACAGGGACCCCAGCCTGAGGGGTTGTCCTGGATCACAGGCGTCATGAACTTTGCCATCTTTTAAAACCTTAAAAATACAAATAACAAAGTAACTCCATGAAGAAAAGCCTCAAAAAAACAAAAAACAAAAAAAAAAAAACCACAAGTCTTCCATTTGAGGTAAGCTAATACATGAATGATAAAGGTAAAAAAGCAAAACACAAAACAGAAGCCTCAACTGTTGAGCTGCTCTCCACTTAACATCTTCCTGTAAATAATACTGTGAATACTTAAAACTCAGACGACTGCTAACCAGATTTATGTATCATATCTCACTGTTTTTTTTTTCTACTGTACTATCTCTGAAATGAACCTGCACCTTCTAATTGATGAGGTGTCATGTCGTATCTGGCAACTTTTCTTTCTTGGTGTTACATGAAGAAATTGTGCTTCTTGAATTCAGCGATGTTTTACAGATTTGATGAAATGTAATTAACTTTTTTTTGAGTTTAATAACCAAGTTCCAGTTCTCATTCACACCTTCAACAGACATACGATATTTAATTCCCCTAAACCTCAGTCTCTTTACCTGAAAAAATAATAAGATCCTTGTTTTATTCCCCTCAGAGGATCACTGTGAAAACCGTATATATTAGTTAACATACGTGGAAATAGTTCCATTGTAAAATGCAAGACACTTACTACTCAGTCTTACAAAAATACATTTACACACAGTGCCGAGAAAAAACAAGGGTCCATGAATATATCCTGAAATGCAACCTTCCTTTGTTGTTCTTCCAATTTTCTGTTGTCAGTGCAAATTCTTATGCAGGGCATAAGAGTCGGGCAGAAAGTCCAGCAGAAGGTTGAGGAGGCCACCTGAATGAAGCCTTATGTCATGAAAGTGGCTGAACACAGCCAATGTTCATAAACATTATGAGTACCAGGCATGTTGTTAGTGCTTTCCACACATTAATTCATTAACTCCTCTCAACAATCTCCTCCCAAGTTAGGGCCAGTATTAGCCCCATTTTCCAGATAAGAAAACTGAGGCACAGAGATATCAAGAAATCGCCTAAAATCACAACACTAATGGATGAAAATCTGAACCCTGGGAAACTGGCTTCAGAGTCCACACTTTGTGTAACAAAGTGTGTACACACTTTGTGTAACACCAGTACTCCTCTCAGGAAGAGTAAAAACCAGGGGCTCCAGACAGGTATCTGCCAAACAATTCCTACCCAAAACTCATGCATTTATCATCCATTCTAATCCCCTGAAAATGCCCAGAAGCTGAGTTCCCAGGGTAAAATTCACCACACAAATATTTCCAGAGTCTGGGGAGCAAAGAGCAAAGGATACTAAATTTATGAAACTCTCTTCATTTTCCCATGATGGGGAGAGTTCCTAGAGGTGACACTTGCGTGATCCAAAAGGGCATGAACCTGGAAGCCCCATCCTCCCACCTGAACTTAAATTACAGTACAGGAAGCAGACTGAGGGAGAGTGTGGTGGCCTCAAAACAATACACCCTTATATATTACCAGGGTCCTACAACATGTCAGATGCAACACCACTAAACCCCTAGGCCCCCATTTCAGATATAAAACTACACAGTTCAGCCAAATCAAGCAGCTGATCTCATCATTTCAAGATAGACTTGGTTTCTAGGGTCCTCTGTCTTAAGTGTAACACTCTTCCCATTATTTTACAGCTGGACAGCAGCCTGAAAAGATCCTGGGTTTCAGATCATATCAATAACACAATAAGATATCTCCAAACACACTTTAAAAGCGGTGGAAGGGTTTCAACGCGTAAAATAAAATGTAGGCAGAGCACAATGTAACCAATAGGGGAAACTAAATCTTTCAGTTGAAACGGAGTGACAGCTGTACTGGCTACACATACAGGATGAGGCGGCACCAACAGGACAGTCATAGGGAGAGCCTTGTGGCTGGCAGGCCATGTACTGGGCACGTTGTCGCAGCCACTGCAGATCGTTTGCCAATTCCTGGGGGGTTAGTATCAAATCAGAGATCAACCAACTACATCCCAGCCTTCCAATTCATAAGCAAGGAAAGGAAACATTTAGACCGAACTCCTCAGAGCAGGGCCGAACATCGCTCAGGTTGGCACACCCAATAGCCCTCTCTAGAAGCTCAGGGAACCGTGGGGCACTTTAAAAGACCCTGAGACTCAGCGGGGTTAATGGCACGTTCACATCAGAACAGACCGTTGGTGGCCGCTAAGCGGACTCCAGGGAAAGAGACCTCAACCACAGGTTCTGCCCCGCACTGGGTCGGACCTGGGGGGGCCGAAGGCGGATTCCTGCCCCGCCCAACGCAGGAACAGAAAGGCAGGAGTGGGCGTACGGAAGTCTCTTCCGGTAGGCCCCCGAAGGCCAGGCGCAGCCCAACTCTGCTCTGGAGGTCCGCGGAAGCGTATGGAATACGCTGCTTACCTGTAACGGCCGTAACCGGCCCCGATGGTGAGAGATAGTCTAGGCCGGATACCGCGCCACTGCCTGAGCTCCGGGGAACCGGGAAAGGAAGAAAGATGCGCGCGCAGCGGCCGGTACCGTAAACACGACCGACGGTGTCGTAAACTGCTTCTTGGCTTCCTTCCGGTTCGACGGCGGAGCGCAGGAGTCGTAAAGCGAAGGCATATCCGGAAGTTCGTCACTGTTCTTTTCGCGGTGTTCTTATTTAGCCTTCGAGGCTGATAGACACCGGAGGATGTTTACAGTTACGTCATGGGGCATCCGGCGACACTCCGAGAGTTTCAAGTTCCATGAAACGTGGCGGCCTTGGAGTTGGAGTTGGAAGCGGAGACTGGCTGATGTCCCACAATGCCGTGCGGGCCGCTCTGGCCACTCTGTATCCCGCAATGACCCGCGGTTCCTGCCTTCTTTAAAAGAGCGTGTGTTTCGAGTTTCACCGTTAGGGGGAGTTCGAGTCTTTCTGGCAGGTTTTTGTGGCTACTCACTGAGCCTTCAGCGGTTTCGGAAACAGACCAGGAGGTGCAAAGTCACCTGAGTAGATCAGACTACTAGTTTTGGGGGTCGCTGCCAGTGTTCAAACCATAGCTCCGCAGTTCTCAGACTTTCTTGTTTGACAAAGATTCCTGGAGTGCTAATTTGAAAAATGAAGATTCCGGGTCCTCTTCCATAGACTGTTATACCAGCGTGGCTTAGCTGGAGCCCAGAAACCTGCATTTTAATTGGTTGTGATTCTGAAGTGGCGACTCAGGAACCACCTTCCTACGATGGCAACTGTGCTGTCTTTTTGGAAACAGCCTACGGAGTTTGTCCTGCAGCACGCCAGGCCTCCCTGTCCATCACCAACTCCCGGAGTTCACTCAAACTCATGTCCATCTAGTCGGTGATGCCATCCAGCAATCTCATCCTGTGTCGTCCCCTTCTCCTCCTGCCCCCAATTCCTCCCAGGATCAGAGTTTTTTCCAATGAGTCAACTCTTCACATGAGGTGGCCAAAGTACTGGAGTTTCAGCTTTAGCATCATTCCTTCCAAAGAAATCCCAGGGCTGATCTCCTTCAGAATGGACTGGTTGGATCTCCTTGCAGTCCAAGGGATTCTCAAGAGTCTTCTCCAACACCACAGTTCACAAGCATCAATTCTTCGGCACTCAGCTTTCTTCAGAGTCCAACTCTCACATCCATACATGACCACAGGAAAAACCATAGCCTTGACTAGACAGACCTTTGTTGGCAAAGTAATGTTTCTGCTTTTGAATATGCTGTCTAGGTTGGTCATAACTTTACTTCCAAGGAGTAAGCGTCTTTTAATTTCATGGCTGCAATCACCATCTGTAGTGATTTTGGAGCCCCCCCCCCCCCAAATAAAGTCTGACACTGTTTCCACTGTTTGCCCATCTATTTGCCATGAAGTGATGGGACCAGATACCATGATCTTCATTTTCTGAATGTTGAGCTTTAAGCCAACTTTTTCACTCTCCACTTTCACTTTCATCAAGAGGCTTTTTAGTTCCTCTTCACTGTCTGCCATAAGGGTGGTGCCATCTGCATATCTGAGGTTATTGATATTTCTCGCGGCAATCTTGATTCCAGTTTGTGCTTCTTCCAGCCCAGCGTTTCTCATGATGTACTCTGCATAGAAGTTAAATAAGCAGGGTGACAATATACAGCCTTGACGTCCTCCTTTTCCTATTTGGAACCAGTCTGTTGTTCCATGTCCAGTTCTAACTGTTGCTTCCTGACCTGCATATAGGTTTCTCAAGAGGCAGATCAGGTGGTCTGGTATTCCCATCTCTTTCAGAATTTTCCACAGTTTATTGTGATCCACACAGTCAAAGGCTTTGGCATAGTCAATAAAGCAGAAATAGATATTTTTCTGGAACTCTTGCTTTTTCTATGATCCAGCGAATGTTGGCAATTTGATCTCTGGTTCTTCTGCCTTTTCTAAAACCAGCTTGAACATCTGGAAGTTCACGGTTCACGTATTGGGGAATTTCAAAACATCTGAAAGAATCTGAGCACGAGATTTGTGTTCAAACCTCAAGATTCTTTACTACCTGGTCTCCTAGGCTTCCTTTTCAGTCTCCTGGCCTGTCTCCTTTATTGGAAAATGTACTTGCTGTTAGAGCTGATATTTATTCTTGGCTCTGCCACTTTAGCAGTGTAGCCTTCACATCTCTGGGCCTCAGTTTCTTTATTTGTAAATGGAAGATGAGAAAAGGAGGTGCTGTGAGGGTAAAATATATGTATGTGAAAATAGGAATTCCACTTACCAGTTGGACAAACTCGGGCTTGTTAATTGATCTCTTTGAAACCTTATTCATGTATAAAATGAAAATGTTAACAGCAGCATCTGTTTCTATAAATTCTCTTCTAATCCACTCATCATCCAGTTTCCCTAATTTTTGTTCACGGTACCCAGTGGATGATGCTTATTGAAAAACCTTGTAGTCATCATTGGTAGTTCCTTTTCCCACCACATTCAATCCTTCAGCAAGTCCTCTTTATTCTTTTAGAATACATTTTGAGGGAATCTGCAGGTAGCCCTGTGGTTAGGACTCTGCACTTCCATTGCAGGGGGCGTGGGTTTGATCCCTGGTCAGAGAACTAAGATCCTGCAACATCACAGCATGGCCAGAAACAAAACAAAAAATGAACCATGGTAAATGCCACCACTTGCCCTCACCATCTTCAGCCTCATGCTTGGGCCCCCAGCGTCCACTTGTGTTCCTCTAGGGTTCTTTCTTTGTGTGGTGATCAAAGCAATCTATTCACAACCTTCTAGTAGCTTCCCATTATATACTTGGAATAAAATATGAAAGTCTTCCTATGACCTATCTGGTCCTAGCTTTCTATCATCTTTATATCCTGCCATTTTATATTCACTCTTCTCTAGCTCCAGAGAAGGCACTGGTGACCCACTCCAGTACTCTTGCCTGGAAAATCCCTTGGATGGAGGAGCCTGGTAGGCTACAGTCCATGGGGTCGCTAAGAGTCGGACACAACTGAGCGACTTCTCTTTCACTTTTCACTTGCATGCATTGGAGAAGGAAATAGCAACCCACTCCAGTGTTCTTGCTTGGAGAATCCCAGGGATGGGGGAGCCTGGTGGGCTGCTGTCTATGTGGTTGCACAGAGTCGGACACGACTGATGTGACTTAGCAGTAGCAGCAGCAGTAGCTGCTCTTGCTCACATGCTGTTTTTTTTTTTTTTTTTTTTCCAATCATGCTGCATGACTTGCAGGATAGTTCCTTGACCAGGGATCGAACCTGGGCCCCAGCAGTGAAAGTGCTGAGTCTTAACCACTGGACCACCAGGGAGCCCCAATCATGCTTTTTTTTTTTTTTTAATGCCACAGGGCTGTGGAAAGAATTAAATGAGTTAATTTAAGTGCTTGGAATAGTACCAGGCACGTGGCAAGCGAGAGAGTGAATGAGGACAGGGCAAGGCTACCCAGAGGGGTGGTTGGTTGTGGACACAGGCAGTGAAGATGTAGGGGAGATGTATTCCCGGCACCAGAGAACAGCAGGCAGCAAGGTCTCAAGCAGGAAGAAGCCTGGGTGTGACCCAGAAAAAGGAAGTTTCCATTTAGAAATGTGCAGGCCATGGAACAGAGTATGGGATTTTATCCTCAGGATAAAAGTAAGCTACTGAGGGATTTTAAAATGGGGAGGGAAGGAGGGAGGTCATGACCTGATTTAATATAAAGGAGGGTCATCCCTACTGCCTGTGGAGACTCAAGAGTTGGGTAGGCAGAAAGAGGCAGCAAAGGTGTCCATTGGGGGAGGAATTTAGATAGGATCTCCCACCTAAGCCCAGGGACCCAGTATTGAGAATAAGACAGACTCTCCAAATTCTTCTCCATCTGGGGTGGGCAGGGACATCACGGCCAAAATGGAAAAGATGATTAAACTCTGACACAAAAGCGAGATTGCAGCAGATGACCTGTGGGCCCACAGGAAAAAAAAAAAAGAAGAGGAAAACAAAAGACATGATCCAAGCAATCCAGCAAAAGTTAGATCTCCCCTTATAGTGTAGCACATATTACAACTTACTATTGATATTCAGTACACTGACATCAATTGAATCCTTATTTATGTGCCTGGGGTAATGTGCTGAATTCATTTTCTCATTTAATTTTCACAAAACCCCTATCCACTCATTCAACAATTCCCCAAATATGGATCACCAGTCACTGTTCTAGGTAGGACAGCAAAGCCTCTGCTTCCCAGAGCTGACACTCTAGAAGCAGAGACAGAGCTTAGACAAGGAAGCAAAAATATTTCAGCACATGATGACAATTATGAAGAAATGAAGCAGAGGAAGAGGTGAGGAGGGACGGAGGAAGATGCAGCCGTTTTAGAAGTGATGATCAGAGATGATCTCACTGGGGAGATAACTCTTGAGCAGACACAAGGATGCTGGGACCAGGCCAGCTGTGGGTCAATATGGACTCATGTGTGGAGCACCTGAGGGGGTGAGGGAAGGGCCTGTGTTCTCAGTTGCTAGAACAGTGTCTGACATACAGCAGGTGACCAGTAAGCATTTGTTGACTAATCAGTGTATAAAAAGATCAAAATTAGTATGAGATCATTTATTCAGCTTGCATTGTAAGAGCCACCACTTTGCAGCAGGACCCTGTATTTATAACAATCCATTGTAAGATTCATCAAAGAACGTCTCTTCTAGATGAGTGAGTGACTGCAAAAGTATTTTCTAAACTAAAAAGTGGAGATCCATAGTAGGCCTGCTGGCCTCTCCATATTCATACCCTGATGTCATGTCTAGAAGCAGGAGGCACCATTATTACTCTTTTCTCCTTGGCCTTTTGTGCTGTTCTGTCCTGTCCCTTTCAGATAAGACAAATGCCTTGTCTAATAGGAACCTCCAATGTTTTAAAAAGGGAACTAGCATTTATTGAGTACTTATTATATGCCAGGCAATGTGCTAGTGTTTAAAACAATCATCTCTTATGCTTTCTAAGTGTTCTTTGAGACATTCATGCAGGTGGGGAGAAACAGGCTCTGGGCAATTGGGTGTTTGGCTCCGTGAGCAAATGACTGCCCCAAGATTTGAGAGCAATTTTGTGTCCTTATGAACTCCCATCCCGGGAGGGAGGTTCAAGAGGGAGTGGACATATGTACATCTCCGGCTGATTCATGTTGATGTTTGGCAGAAACCATCAAAATTCTGTAAAGCAATTTCCTTTAGTTAAAAAATTGATTAAAAGAAAACCCTTCCATCCTTTACAGGATGGTGCAGAAAGCCTTCCCTGAGGTTTGGGTTTTCTTTTTCTCCTTCCTCCCATGTCTCTTGCCTCTGGTCTCTCTGATTGATTCAGACACTTCCTGTCCTGGATACCAGCAGCAGTTCCAGGATTTCTCCATGGGAAGGTAATAGAGACAGCAATATGGTGGAAAGGAGGGGGAACCCTGGGCTTGTCTTAAAGCTGTGTTTGTGGAGTAGATACCCTGCTTTCATTGGGGTTGTATGTTTATTGGGTGAAAGAAACCTCTGTAGTATACTCTGAGAACTTGGCCAAATGTGGGTGACCATATCATTTACCATCTAACTTAGGGCCCTTTGGGGAGAGAAAGGGGTTGTTATCAATACTTATGCCAGGCAAAAGCCATAAACTGGAACTGTTCCTTGCAAATTAGAAGGTAGGATCACCGTAGGGGAAAGGGAAATAAAATTGGCCTCTGTTCTGGTTACCTGCTGCTGTGGAACACATCTATCCAAAATTTGGTGGTTTATGGCAACAATCCTTTTATATTCTCTATTCGCTTCTGTGGGTCAGGAGTTGAAGAAGGGCTTGGCTGGGTGGTTCTGGTCTTGGGTGTCTCAGACAGGTGGTTAGAGGTGCGGGGAGCTGGCTAGACAATTCCCTTTTTCTTTCTCTCCATTTAGTCTCAGGGTCTCTCTGTGTGGTGAGTTCACATGGAGAGTTTGGGTTTCCTCAGGACATGGTGGCTTCAGGCCAGTCAGACTAGTCACAGGGGGCTTAAGACTGCCAGAGCACGCATTCTGACTAATAAGCTGGGAGCTGCATAGCCTTCTATGATCCAGCCTCAGAAGTTGTGTGTGTGTGTGTGTGTGTGTGTGTGTGTATGTTTGCTCAGTTGTGTCCGATTCTGCAACCTCATGGACTGTAGCCCTCCGTATCCTCAGGAGGAGAAATTCTCCAGGCAAGAATATTGGAGTGGGTTACCGTTTCCTTCTCCAGATGATCCTTTCTGACCCAGGGATTGAACCCAGGTCTCCTGCATTGTAGGCAGATGCTTTACCCTCTGAGCTACTAGGGAAGCCCCTAAGTTACGTAAGTAACTTCTGAAGCCTCAGAAGTTACGTAGCACCAGTTCCATCCCTCCCTTGGTTCCCAGTGAGTCCCAAGCCTGTCCAGAGTCAAGGCACAAGATTCTAGAAGAGCATGTGGAGATGCTATTGTGATCATCATGGGAGCAGAAAATCTGCCGCAGATGTCAGCTGACCTTTTCTAAGAGTCACTAGTTGGTTGTCTGCAAACATGTGGCTGATGAATTGGGGACACATCAAATTCCAGACAGTGTCTGAACAAGTCTGGCTGAGGGGAGGCCTGGAATGTGGCCATGGTTTATCATGGGAAACTGATCACAGGGAATGGAGATGTAGAAGGGGAAGGGTCTAGGAGCCAGAGCTGGTGGTGTCCAGGGGGCTAAAGTGTCACCCCCATTTCCTGGGCCAGAATGCCCCCTCAAGTTGCCTCTGCTGATAGATGCTTCTTCAGAAAAATGCTGTCTCTTGTTCTGACTCTCTCCCATCATGATCGTAAATCCTCACAGAGCTTTTACTGCAGGAAAGTAAGTGCTGGTCAGGCCAACAAAAGCACCGGGTCTTGCCGGCAGCTGTATTTCTTGTGCTTTCTATTAAATAGACAGATCATCTGTTTATGCATCAGCCCTGCTTTGTTAGCACACTTACCCTGAACTGCGATGGGCTCACCAAGGCCTCCTTTGGGGACCTGCCAGTGTGGCCAGCCCCATTCCAGTGCAGCAACCTTGTGTGCCTTCCAGGAACCAACACAGGAATTACCATCCCATTTTACAGATGGGAAAACAGAAATATAGTCAAGAGGAATGTCTTGCCCAAGGTCAGCCAGCTGGTAAAGGTGCAATTGGAATGCACCCAGGATTGCCTGAAACCAGGCTGGCATCTCATACAGTTCCCAGGTCCAGATAAGCTCTGAAAACCACAAGCTTTCTCATGAAGTTGAGGATAGCATCTGATGGCAAACCTGATACGAATTGGATATGTTGTTATTTACTTTTTAAAGAGTTTTTGTTTTTGATGTGGACCATTTAAAAAGTCTTTTATTGAGTCTGCTGCAATATTGTTTCTGTTTTTTATGTTTTGGTTTTTTGGCCTCCAGGCGTATGGGATCTCAGCTCTTGGACCGAGGATAAAACCCACATCCCCTGCATTGGAAGGTGAGGTTTTAACCACTGGACCACCAGGGAAGTCCCTGGACGTGAAGTTATTTATAGGCGTTCATATCCCACTTAGTGTGAATATGTAAACATTTTGCTGTATAGGAATAATGAGTTTATGAAGGGTTTATGGGATTCTGCCCCAGAACTTGCTGGGCATATTGTGTAACATATGGTAGTCTCACCATATAAACCTTTCTGAAGTCCACAGAATTCTGTTAACAAGCCCAATTCTGTTAATTGAGCCCCAGGTGTTTCAGGTCAGGAACTATGAACTTGTACCACACTTTTTGGTCTCAGAGATACAGAAGGCACTACCCCCAATTTACAGATGAGAAAGACTGAGGGTGGGGGAAGTGGTACCCAAGGCAGATTCTGTGAAATTGCAGCATTTTTATCATCCTGTAGGGGTGTGCTGGGGGGAAGGGAAGCCTTTGAATCACCAGCCCACCTCAGCCTCCTAAGAGCCTTGTCGCCCCAGCAAAATTTTAAAAATAGAAAACGTGGAAGGATTAAAGCATCCCAAAGGATGTTTCAGGTCCACTGGAAGAAAGGGAGGTTCGCTATAGGTTCTGTTGGCTGGCATTCAAATTTATTTATTTTTTAAAAATCTCAGCTGGATGTACACTCACCCATCACAGGATCAGTTCTCAGAATAGAGAGGTGCCTGTTGACTCGCCCACCCCACTTCCTGCCAGTGCGGGCATATCTCCAAGTGCTGAGCCATCCACTTCTCTGCTGTGGCCTGAGATATATCAGGATTTGCAGCCCTGGTGACGGGAGACAAAATAGACTCCCATTTCCTTTGGAACCATTTAGCTACTTGAGAGAGTGCTTGACTGTTTCAATGAGATGATCAAGAACCAGGCTTCTCCTGGCTCCTCTCTGCCCTATACATTTTCCCTTGTTGGGAACTGGGATTTGGTGTTCTGGGAAAAGAGATAAACACCAGTTCTGGCTTGATCTACCTGTGTAGTGTTGGATAGCATCCCTCTGCGAAGCTAAGGTTTGGTTTCTGCAGTGCTTGCGTTGTTTTCTGTGCCACTTGTTGTGGTTCCCACTGTCCTTAAAACTGGAAACCATGCCTGGCAGCTTCCCAGAGAGCATTATCAGGGCTATGTAACTGCAAGATATATTTAATGAAGGTGGGGGGTCTCATGGGGCAAGATGGTATCACAGCAACACAGGCATTGGTGGAGATAGACTGCCTGAATTTGAATCCTAGGTTATTGCTAGCCACATGACCTTGGGCAAGTCATGGGATTATCTGAGCCTCAGCGTCCTCATCTGTAGAAAGGACAGAATCATAGTAAGTAGGTCATGAGAATTAAGTCAGATAACATGGAAAGTGCTTAAACAGTGCCCAGCATGCAGTAAACACTTAATCTATGTTGGCTGGACTGGCATAGTCACCAGAAACCAGCAGGGGTTTGACTGGGCAAGTACTTTCAACATTTCAAAAGCAATAGCTTGTCACTGGTAGCGATCCAGGTCCTGAGCTGGTCACTCAGAGTTCAGTGACCTAGCCTTCTTCTCAAGTGGCCCAAAGTCTAGTGAGGAAGTAAGTGGGACTGCTTCAGGGGCTACATTGCCTATGAAATGCTTAACAAAATGGGTTTTGAACCAACATTTATAAAGCAGATTTCAGCTAAGAAGCTGGTGCTGAGTAGGGGCTGCCCCCAGATCAGGGATTCTCTGCTTTGCCACACTCCTTACTATTCTCCATTGCATCATATCTGACCTACTTCCTGTTCATGTGTGTTTGTTGCCTGCCCCCCGTGGGAATTTGCAGATAAATTACAGTGCAAGGCTGTGAGTGTTGTGGGAATAGGATGAGCAATAACTCAGCCTTGGGCAGTCAGGAAGAGTTTCCCAGGGGAGGCAAAGTCACAGCTGCTTTTCTCTGAAAGCTGCGGAAGCTGCCGAACACCCTCATCTTTATGGTTCAAGGACAGGCATAGCAGACACAGGCAGAGCCGGCAGGGATCTCTGACATAAAGCCACCAAAGCTAAGTGGCCTGTTTGAGGTCATTCAGCCAGCAGATGGCACAACTAGGGCTAGAATCAGGACTGCCAACCAAAAATAGTTGTGGGCCTTGACAGTCAGGTGAATTTGTACTCTGGCGTCTTGAACTGGAGGCCTATCTCTGCCACTTACTTGCAATATGACCTTGACTAAGTTGTTTCATCTCCTTAAACCTCGGTTTCTTCATCTGTAAAAAGGGCTAAGGATTCTGACCTCAAAGGAGCATCCTGAGGGCCAAATAATGAGAAACTGAATAGGGAGACAGTTGTAAAGTCAAGAGGACTCTTGACATGTGAGGGTCATCACGATTATTGCAAATTAGCCACCATCCCCCCTACAGGTCTGCCACCATCTGTTCGGCAGAGACCTTGAAGGGGACCCATCCCCTATCTGCCTTGTCCAGTTCCTTGTGGCAGCATGCATGGCCTTCTTCCAGCTGTAGACCTAGGATGGGAGTCTTTTGGAATTCTCGGACCTTGAATGTGAGCAGGACTCTGGGTGCGGAGCTCCAGGGCTCCCCTCTTCCAGGAGCTGCCAAAGTCTAAGGAGGTACTGAGCTAGAGATGGGAATGAAGCAGAATTTCGTGGGGAAAAGAGGAGAAATGTCAATAATTCCTTAATTTTCTTTAAGACTGCCAGCTGGGGGAACCTTGAAATTGCTGGTCAGTGGCTGAAACTATTAGGAGAGAACAGCACTAACGACCTCGATTTGGGGGTCACCTTGTGCTGAGTTCAAATCTTGGCTTTTCTCCATACTAGTTGAGTGTGTCTTTTGGCAAAATTGCAAGCTTTCCCAAACCTCAGTGTTCTCACCTGAAAAATGGGATTCTTTTTATTTATTTTCATTGAAGTATGGTTGATATAGTGTGTTAATTACTGCTGTACAGCAAAGTGATTCAGTTATAGACACACAAATATATACATATACATTCTTTTAAAAATATCATAAGACATTGAATATAGTTCTCTATACAAGAAAGACAAGTAGGGCCTTATTGTCTATCCATTCCATATATAAAAGCTGGCATCTGCTAATCCCGGCCTCCAACTCCGTCCCTCCTCCAGCCCCCTCCTCCTTGGCAACCACTCGTCTGTTCTCTACGTTGGGGAGTCTGCTGCTGCTGCTGCTTCATAGATAGGTTCATCTGTGTCATTTTAATGTCTTGGATTCCACATGTAAGTGATATCATATGGTATTGTCTTTCTCTTTCTGAGTCACTTCACTTAGTATGATCATCTCTAGTTGCATCCCCAAATGGGATTCTTAGAAGTAGCTATTTTATAGGGTTATGTGGAAGTTAAATGAGATTGTATGGTAAAGGGTTAAGCACAGTGAGAAGTTCAATAAACTGCCAGTTGTTAGATCATTAGAAATAGTCATAACCATCCATCATACTTGTACAGGATTTTACCACTTATGAACTAGTTGTGCTTTTCTTTCTTATCCCATCTGACCTTCCCAAGAACTCTTTGAGCTGGCCTGCGCAAGGATTATGATCTCACTGTACAGATGAGAAAACTGGAACCCAGAGACGGCAGCAATCTGCTGAAGGTCACACAGCTTGTGAGTGGCAGAGCCAAGTTCAAGTCTTCTCAGATGGAAGATGGTTAGTGTTCACTGGGCCAGGCCAGCCCACCTGCAAATGTGACTAGGCTTGTCCCAACGACCTCTTCATAGAGAAATAGTCCAGTGTTGCTTCAGACTCTCGTCGCCCCTGTTTATTGTACTCTGAGCCTATACCACTTCCGGGGATGAAGAAATTTCTCTTTGTTCTCTGGCGTCAGACTGACTTTTCCTTGTATTTGTCCTAACTCAACCTCCAGGGGTCCCGTTTCAGCCTGATCCCCGCGGACCACCAGGAAGTCCATGTGTTCTGAATTCTGGCCACAGGATGGCGCTCCTCCCCAAGGCATGAAAAGTCCTGCCCAGCTCTTGGATTGCATTTCAATGCATCAGCTATTAATTAAACACCTACTGTGTGCAAGTCACTGTGGCTGCTAAGGAGAGAGCTTCAGTTTGGTACTGGAGACGCGGGTTCGCTCCCTGGGCTGGGAAGATCCTCTGAAGGAAGAAATGGCAACCTACTCCAGTATTCTTCTCTGGGAAATGCCAGGAACAGAGGAACCTGGCAGGCCATAATCCACGGAGTTGCAAAGAATCAGACACAGATGAACGACTGAGCATGAGTACAGATTTTCAGAGTTCACCGAGCAGTTGACATACGTTGCATTTGCCGAATAATCCTGTTGTATTGGATGAGGTGGCCTCTCCACCCCTCAGTTTGGGGAGGAAACTGAGGCACAGAGAGGTGGCAGGGCTGGCATAAAGGCACAGGGTAGCACATGGCAGGCACTTGATGAATCATAGGGGGCAGGTTGAATGGGGTGGACCAGGCATTCTTCTCTTCCTTGCCATCATTTGTCTGGGAGGGCAGGGACTATCTTATCTGCCTTTCTTTCCCCTCTCCTAGGACTTTGCCTGGTCAAGGGCTTCAGCACACCTCTGGGGCAGGGAGAGGAGAGGCAGGGGGCTCCTGCAGGCCACTCAGCCTCCTTGAAGCTGCAGTGCCGAACAGCCGGCCAACTACAGCTCCCAGGCCAGGCCTGGAAGGCTCTCTGGATGCTCTCAGGCTGAGAGATGCAGCCTCTAGGTTGGAGCTGGTAGAAGAGACTGCAAAGAGAGGTCACTGCATCCACCACGAGCCATGGGCAGGATGTGAGTGACTCACCATAATTGGGTCCCTGAAGCTGCCAGGTGGCCGAGGGGACAGGAATGGCTCATTCACTCATTTATTCATTTATCCATTCAACAAACATTTCCTAAGATCCTGCTAAACATTAGGGATACAGAAAATTTATCATACATTTAAAAAGAAAAACACGGCCCCTGTCCTCTTGGAACTTTAAGGGCAGCAGCCTAGACAGAGGGTAGAAAATGAACAATACAGATTGATAGGTGCTGCTCAGAGGTCCAAGTGCCATGGGTGGGGGGTGGTGACTGAGTCCACCAGGGGCAGGGGGACAAGCTACATAGAGTGGGGATTCTTTTGCAGGATCTGGAAGGATGAGATGAGTCTGTAGATTATCAGGCAGAGGGAGTGCGGAGGTGGAGGGAAGGCAAGAATCAGGGGTGATAGCGCATGGGAGCAAGAACTGTCAAAGACCAGTGAGCATTTTTTAACTTATCATTTTAATTATTTTTGATCTATTTCTAGAAATTGGAGTATAGTTGCTTTACAATGTTGTGCTGGCTTCTGCTGTATAATGTGAATCAGCTATTTGTATACATAGATCCCCTCCCTTTTGAACCTCCCTTCCACCCCCCTCATCTCACGCCTCTAGGTCATCACAGAGCTGAGCTGAGCTCCCTGTGCTGTACAGCAGGCTCCCTCTAGGTATCTATTTTACATCAACCACTGCATTTGAGGATGGGTAAGAGGTGCGCCCAGAGAGAGACCATGAAACCCATCCTGAGGACAGTGAACTGTGTCTCGTCGCTGTCAGGGAACATTTCAAGGCTTTTAACCATCATGCCAAGAGCTGTGCTGAACTCTGGGATCCAAAATGCAGCATTGTGGTTCCCAACTTTGAGGAGCTCAGAGTTTCAGGGAATTCCCTGGCGATCCAGCTGGGGGCCTTGGTTTGATTCCTGGTTGGTAAACGAGGATCCTGAGGGTCCTGTGGCACAGTCAAAAAAAATAAAGAGTTTCATGGAGAAGGTGGACAAAAAGAAGACCTTCACTCATGTTTCCTGAGTCCTGCCTGCTTGCTGTGCATGGTGCTAGGTGCTTCCTGAGCACTGGTTTATCACCTACCTTGCAAGACAGATATTATCATCTCTCCCATTTAATAGGTGAGTAAACCGAGGCTTGGAGTGCTTAAGTACAGTTGTCCAAGGTCAGGGGGCTAGTCATGGTGGAGTCATGGTTTGTCTTTTTGGCCTTTGAATGGTTACCTTTACTAAAGTTAATTCATTCGTGTTATATGGTTTATGCATATGGTTCAAAACTCAAAAGATGCTCAGTGAAGTTGGTCTCACTTACATCCTTGCTTCCGGCTCTCCCTCCCCAGAGATGACCACTCTTACTAGTTTCTGATGTTTTCTTCTAGAGATGTTCTATCCAGACTCAAGCATGAAAGGTAAGAAAAGACAAGTGAGGTGAATCACCAGCGTGGGCTTGGGAATAGCCTGCAGGGGATTGAATCCTTTTTAGTCTGAGCTTGAAGAGCATTCCCAATAATTATAGTTTGAGCAGGGGGCAGGAGGGCGGGCAGGGATGGCAGTGTGTGTGTGTGTGATGGTGCAGGGCTGAAATTGAGGGGAGGATGTGGTGATGGCACGGAGATGAGGGAGGGAGGACCCGCTGGGGCTGAAGAGAGACTGAATAGGGGTCAAGGAGGGGAAGAGAGGCTGTGGAGGGGTGGTCACAAGGGCTGGATGTGCACTGAGAGGGACAGAGGTGGCCCTGGGGCCAGGACGGTCCCCATGTGAGGCCTCGGGCGGACTCCTGAACAGTTCCAGCCCATCAAGTCACACACCAGAGTTGAGACGCTGGCAATGGGCTGCCTGGGAGGCCCTGGGCTCTGGAGCCTGGGAGGCCTGGCCTGAGTGGCCCACAGGGGACTCTGGGCAAATCCTTTCTCTCCCCAGGAGTCAGTGCCAGTCAGCACTTCACAGAAGTTTGTTGCCCCTGCTGTTCTCCACCATGGAGGGAAAGGCAGGGTCAGGGATGGGGAATGGAAAGTTTTGGGAGAAGCTCAGCCTGGGATGGGGCTTCCCTCATAGCTCAGTTGGTAAAGAATCCGCCTGCAATGTGGGAGACCCTGGCTCGATTCCTGGGTCAGGAAGATCCACTGGAGAAGGGATAGGCTACCTCTCCAGTATTCTTGGGCTTCCCTTGTGGCTCAGCTGGTAAAGAATCCACCTGCAGTGTGCGAGACCTGGGTTCGATCCCTGGGTTGGGAAGATCCCCTGGAGAAGGGAAAGGCTACCCACTCCAGTATTCTGGCCTGGAGAATTCCATGGAAGTCCATGGGGTCCCAAAGAGTTGGACACGACTGAGCAACCTTCACTTTTACTTTCAGGCTGGGATGTGCTGGAGGCTCAGGACCCTTTTCTGGAGGTTTCCAGGCTGCACCTGAATGAGTGTCCCCCATGCCCAGAGCAGGGGATAGGGTAGGGTAGGAAGCCAGCATATAGAGAGAATGTTACATGTTATACGAATATGCATGTAATATGTTAATAACATGTAGCACATGTGGACACTAATCCTGTTTGATCGTCACCTCTCCTGTTTGGGAGCCCCATCTAGTCGGGCATGGAGCCTTGAGACCCAGCGCTTGGAATCTCTGGTAACTTCCTGGCTTTCTGTTAGAACAAGATGTTCCAGACTCATCTTGTGCTGTCCCTTCCCCAGTCCTGGCATCAGCCTTTTCTCCAAGGAGCCTGGTTCCCTCTTTGAGAAGGGCTGTTTGGAGGTTTTGGTCCTGGGTGGTGGCCAGATAGAGGGAAGCGATGATCTTGGGGAGAGTCCTTGATCTGGGCAGAGCCCCTTAGCTCTTATGACTCTGGACGAGTCCCTCTCCTTCCCTCGTGCAGGGAGAGTAGTTTAGAGGACCAGTTCAATCCTTTCCAGACTCAACTGAGGCCGAGAACGAGATGTGGGAAACGTTCACACTGTGTGCCTCTGGGCTGCTGCAGTACACAGCGGAAGCCCACGGACCTGGATTCAGGCCGCAGCTCTGCTGCCAGGTGTCTGGGTGACTCTGGGTGTGTTACTTAACCTCTTTGAACCTCAGGGTCCTTGTCTGTGACATGGGGATAAGAGCACTTACCTGGCACGGCATCCACAGGGATTATGAGAGACAACACGTGTAGGTTCTGACATCTCTCACCTACAGCAGGTGCTCGGTGCGTGTAGATTCCTTTTTTCCTCCCTCTTTAATCATGTGGCTTCAGCACCCCAGGAAGTGGATGGTTTGGGAGAGGGGAAGAGAGGAAACTAGGGAGGAAGAAGAGGTAGGAAATAGCAGTTCAGGGACAAATAAAGAGGAGGGAAGGTTAACTCAAGATGGGGAAGATGATTCATTGTCAAATTTGACCCACACAGAAGGCTCTCGTTGCTTGGGGGAGATGGAGAACCTCCTGTTGCTGGAGGTAAGCAAATAGAAGCTGAGAGGCCGTGGGTCACAGAAAGGATCCTGTGAGGGCTCCTGCACTGGCCAGGAGGCTGGCTCATCCACTCAGCAAACTTTTGGAGAGGGCTGAGCTTGTCTGGCCCTATGATGGGATGGGGAGTCCCCAGGTGAATGGGACAGCACCCCTGGCCCAGTCCAGGGAATGAGCCAGTCTCGAAGGTCCCTTCGACTCTGCGGTTCAGTCCTTTAGAGTGTCTAGGCCTTGTAGGGAGCTGGCTGTGGATTTCCAGCGTGTGCCTTTTGGTATTGATCCACTGGAGCTAGGCTGTTGGGGTGGGGGGAGGATGCTGCAGTGTTGGTGCGGAGGACACGCTGTAATCTGTCAGTGTCACCCTGGCCGCAGCTGGCCGGGGAGCCGTCCTGCTGTTAACTCCTCACTGTCCTGCCGCCGCGGAGCACACAGCTCGCACAGCCACCTCCCAGGTGCCTCCTTCTCGTCCTGGAGGAGGGCAATGTGGGTGTGTGTTCTTCTTCTGTTTCTCCCTGGCATGATCCCTCTGCCCCAGTCACAAAGATTCATTCAGTGTTTCCAAGACATTCCTGGGACATTCCTACCTCAGTTACCAGCTGTCCCTACCAGCTATGGTCACTGAATTTTCTTTCACCCACCCATCCATTCATCTATCTATCTATCATTTTAGTATCTAAAAATCTGACAATTTTTCCATTTCTTGAAACAACTCTCCATCTATCAACCCATTCAATCATCCATCTGTCCACCTATCCATTAATCTATCTATCTATCCATCCTTCTAGCTACCACCCACCCTCCATCCACTCACCTTTGCAATTCACTTCAGTCCAGTTCAGCTCGACTCAGTTCAATTCATTCTGCCTTTATTCGATTTATAAGATTCCTAGGTTTCGCCATGTGCCAAGCAAGTGAAATGTGAGTCATGTCTCTGTTGTCAAGGAGCCCAGGCAAGAGTCTTCACCCTTCATGGCCAGTTTTGAGTCTCACTTCCGTTAACCCTTTGCCAGTCCCCTGAGCAGAAGCAGTTGACGCTAAAGGGCTGGTCTGTGGTAGAAAGTTTAGTCTGGTTTTCACAAACTCCACAGGCCAGCACTAAGGCAAGGGGAGAGGCAGAGTGTGGGCAGGAAGTGAGAGAGAGGTGAGCCAGTGGGGCAGGGATTATCATGGAGGGAGGGGCTTCCATTCAGCCCTGAGCACTCCAGTAGTGAGTGAGTGAGTGTGTGTTGGGGGATGGAGGTAAGGAGAAGAGGGCAAGGTGATCGCAGCTGGAAAAGTAAATGGTGAACATGGGAGCTCTGGAGCCAACAGACTGCTGGGCTTATGGTCTGGGCTCTACCTATTCCCGCTGTGTGACCTTGGGCACACACCTTAGTCTCTCTGAGCTTCATCGTCCTCGTTTGTAAAATGGAGATAATAATAGGATCCATCTCATCATGAAGCTCTTATCATTAGCACGGAAAATACTTCAGTGAATGCCTGGCACCAAGGGAAAGCTCCACAGACTCTGGCTATGATGATTTTTCTTCTTCGCTGAGTACCAGCTGTCTCAACCCTGTGCTAGGAGCTTTCACATTCAGTGTCTTCTCAGAGCATTCTAGTCACTATTATGTAGAGATTATTGAACCCATTTTGCAGATGAGGAAATGAAGGCTTGTTATTATTAATTAAAAACAATTGCCTGTGTTGTAGTGGCATGTGGGCTCTTTCTTGCAGCACATGGCCTCTCCAGTTGTGACACGTGGGCTCTGTGAATGTGAGATCTTAGTTCCCCAACCAGGGATCAAACGCGAGTTCCCTACCCTGCAAGGTGGATTCTTTTTGTTTGTTTTTAAACTTTTTACTTTGCATTGGGCTGAGCACTGAAGAACTGATGCTTTCGAATTGTGGTGCTGGAGAAGACTCTTGAGAGTCCCTTGGACTGCAAGATCAAATCAGTCAATCCTAAAGGAAATCAATCCTGAATATTCATTGGAAGAACTGATGCTGAAGCTGAAGCTCCAATACCTTGGCCACCTGATGCAAAGAGCCAACTCATTGGAAAAGACCCTGATGCTGGGAAAGATTGAAGGCAGGAGGAAAAGGGAGTGACAGAGGTTGAGATGGTTGGATGACATCACTGATTCAATGGACATGAGTTTGAGCAAACTTTGGGAGATGGTGAAGGACAGGGAAGCCTGGTGTGCTGCAGTCATGGGGTTGCAAAGAGTTGGACACAACTTAGCCAATGAACAACAGCAACATAGCGGATTAATAATGTTGTGATGGTTTCAGGTGAACAGTGAAGGGACTCAACCATACATATACATGTATCCATTCTCCCCCAAACTGCCCTCCCATCCAGGCTGTGCAAGGTGGCTTCTTAACCACTGGACTGCTAGGAAAGTCCTGGGAGGCTGTCTCTTGTTCACATCACACAGCTGGTGAAGGATGGAGCTCGGCTTCAAGTATAGGCATTTCTAAAGGAGATCAAATCAGTCAATCCTAAAGGGAATCAGTCCTGAATATTCACTGGAAGGACTGATGCTGAAGCTGAAGCTCCAATACTATGGTCACCTGATGCGAAGAACTGACTCATTGGAAGAGACCCTGGTGCTGGGAAAGATTGAAGGCAGAAGGAAAAGGGGGAGACAGAGGATGAGATGGTTTGATGGCATCACCAACTTGATGGACATGGGTCTGAGCAAGCTCCGGGAGTTGCTGATGGACAGGAGGCCTGGTGTGCTGCAGTCCATGGGGTCACAGAGTCAAACATGACTGAGTGACTAAACTGAACTCTACTCACCATGCTCTCCTTCCTGCCCTTTCTGCTGCCTTCCAAGGGGTGCATGCTCTGAGATGCAAGGATTGGAAGACTTTCATCTCAGTTTCTGTGTGGAGCATCTTTTGACCTTCTGTGCTTTTAGCCTAGAGCTGTTGCTTATTGTCTCATGTGTGTTTTCTCTCTTTTCCAGACAGTATGAGAGCAATTTTTCTTCTCTATAGCAACTGAAGTGTTGACTTTGACTATGAAAATGACAGAATTTGTGATGTTTCCCTTTTCGCCTTGCTTGCCAGGAAGCTTGAACTTTTGTCGTATGGCTTCCTTCTCCTTTGTATGGGTTGGATCTCTACCTTTAACATTCTTTTTTCTTTTCGTTCTTTTGGCTGCACTGTATGGTATCCGAGATCTTAGTTCCCAAAGGGATCGAACCCGTGCTTCCTGTAGTGGAAGTATGAAGTCTTAACCACTGGGCAGCCAGGGAAGTTCCTAACATCCTTTTTTTTTTTTTAATGGATCTTTTGGTGTAAGGTCTTCCGCTCTTGGGAAGAGCTTTATAAATAGATGTTAATTGAATGGAAAAGGGCAAATTGCAAATCACAAGTAAATAATTCAAATGAAACTGTGAACTTCAGGAAAGGGACTTGTTTTACTTATATTTGTCCCTCCCACTGTGTCTAGCAATGGCTCTGGCTCAGTGAATCTTGCATGGAAAGCTCAGTTCAAAGACTGCCCCTGGAATAAAATTTAAAACTCTGCTCCATGAGGACTGACCCCTGCCCCCCTCTTCCACCTCCTCCTTGTCCCTTGCTCACCTGGGATAACAATTGGATCATCTTTTAGATCTGCTTACAGGCGAAGTTCTTTCCTGCCTCAAGACATGAGGCTTTGCACATGCTTTTTTCCTCTGCCCAGAACTTCTCCCTCTCTCCCATCCTCTGTTTTCCTGGCCCTCCCTCTTTACCCTTGAAATTTCAGCTGCAAGTCAGTGTCTCAGAGAGATTTGTGATTATTATTTGATTCTTAACTTGCTAATTTTTCCTCTTCCCCGTTGGAACATGAGTTGCAGGAGGCTGAAACTGTCTTTTTTGATCACTTCTACCCCCAGCATAGTGCATAGAACAGTCTGTGAGAGGGGCTGAATGAATGAGTAAATGAAAAACATCAGAGAGTCCTGCAGTGTTCCTGAGAACTGGGCTGGCCAGAGCCAGGAAGAAGGTGGTTATGGCTCAGCCTCAGCGCCCAAGGGATGTCCTTACTCAGAACTGTGAAGCCTCTCTAGGCATCATCCTTGCACCCCAGACCCCAGGCCCTTGCCAGGGAGAATTGCCCCCTCCCTTCTTCTTGCTCTTCTGTGCCCTGTGCAGCCCTCTGGGAAGTTTCCTGTGACTCTGCGTGCGTTTGTGTGCGTTTGCGTGTGTAGGTGATGGAGGTGCGGCAGAGCAGTGGGTGCCAATGAGGACTCTGGACTCAGAGACCCCTATGTTCGAACCCCGGCTCTGCCACATCCTAAGTACACCTTGGAGTCATGGCTTTGTTTCTTGAGTTCACTTAAATAGGAAGTGCTCCATAGTTGTTGTCATGCACCAGACATTGTTCTAATGCCTCCCTTCCTCCTTTTTTAATTTTTTTTTTAACAAAACAAAATGTTTTTATTTGATCCACCAGAGCCTGAGTCTGGACACCAGTGGAGAATCACTCTACAGGGTTGGTACTGACAATTGATGAAATCAGCTCTGTTTCAGAAGAACTGCTGTGTGTACAGGTTTAAAAATACAGCTCAGAGTAAAAGGAGGAACATAGAGGGGGCCCAAGGATTCCTCCTGGACTCTGCTCCTCCCAGCAGAGGTCAGGTGGTACTGAGGACAAATCACTTCACCAAACGCAGGGCTGGGCCCGGGCCCACCTGACCTGCTGCCCCAACCTCGGCCCGGGGCATGGCTTCCATCCTGACTGGCACTCCAGGAATTGCATAGTGTTGCGCCTCGCCCCTGCTCGAGCCCTTGGTGGCCAGGCACCTGCCTCCTGGGACACTGCTGGAACACCAGGGACCCCTGCTTGCCTCAAGAGGGCTTGGAGGGAGATGGGATCTCGGGGAAGACTGGGAAAAGGGCTTTTGACCTCATGCCCCACAACGGGGGGAGGGGGGGTTCCTGCTCACCCCAGGGTCCTGGCCTGACCCCACAAAGGGGTGGCCTCTGCTGTTATCCTGGGTTCCTGACCTCTCACCCCCCAAAACTCAGGGGGCACAGTTCTGGCCTCTAAACCACTCAGATTTGGTTTTGTGAATGGAGCACTTGGCTGCAGGAGGCCTCAGGCCCAAGAGTAAAGCAGCCACAGTGTGGCCATTAGAAGTTAAGCCAGAACTCAGGGTGGGCTGGTCGGAGGCTCTGGCACACAGCCCCTCTAATACTCTTTTTTCATTAACTCCATGTAACAACCTTATGCGTTGGGTTCCATTATTATTGTTTCCCTTTTGCAGATTAGGAAACAGGCATAGAGACCTTGCCCAAAGCTGTGCTGGCAATAAGTGGCCTGAGCCCGGATGGGACCCTGGCAGTGTGACTCCAGAGCTCATCCTCTTAAACGCCAGAACTTTCTGCCTCTCTGAGCCTCAGTTTCCACGTCTGTAAAGGGGGTGATAACACTTGCTTCTTGTCGTTGTTCAGTCACTCAGTCATGTCCAACTCTCTGTGACCCCATGGACTGTAGCACACCACGCTTCCCTGTCCTTCACCATCTCCTGGAGTTTGCTTAAACTCATGTCCATTGAGTCAGTGATGCCATCCAACCATCTCATCCTCTGTCATTGCCTTCTCCTCCTGCCTTCAATCTTTCCCAGCATCAGGGTCTTTTCTAATGTGTCGGCTCCTCACATCAGGTGGCCAAAGTATTGTTAAGCTGTAATAAAATGTGATTTGCTAGTGCCTGGCCCAGTGTTTTTGTTGTTTAGTTGCTAAGTTGTGTCTAACTTTTTTGTGACCCCCTTGGACTTGTCGCCCACCAGGTTTCTCTGTCCATGGAATTTCCCAGGCAAGAATACTGGAGTGGATTGTCATTTCATTCTCCAGGGGATCCTCCTGAAACAGGGATTGAACCCACATCTCCTGTATCGCAGGCGGGTTCTTTGCCACTGAGCCATCAGGAAAACCCACCTGGCCCCTTGTAGGCTCCCCCAAGTTCCAGTTTGCTGTGGCAAGACAGACAATCAGGAGGCTGGCCAAAGAGGGCATCAAAGGCTTTTCTGTGATGGCACTGGAGAGGCATTGAAGGTTTTAAGTGAGAGAGGAACATAAAGAAACACGTTTAGCCTGTGAGATCCTGAACTGTGTAAGCATCAGGATAGGCCATCCCAGACTTCTGACTTGAATGGAATGGGAAGAGCCATTCTCCTTTTCCCCCTCATGCCAGACATTCTTGTTCTTGTTGGGCTCATTGAAGAGGGCTGCCTCAGAGAGCCCATCTGAGGGCCTCTTTCCTTCTCTGGTTTGAGCAGTCGAGGTGGAGAGAGGTGCCTGGGGCGATCTTCCCATTTGCTTCTCATTTCCTTTGGGGTCCTTTTCATAGCCGTGTGGGTGAGGTGAGCCAGACTGGTAACTCGGCTGGAGATGAAGGAAGGAGAGAAAGCGAGGGAGAGATAGGGAAGGAGAGCCAGAGAAAGAGAGAAGGTGAGAGGGAGGTCAAAAGAGAGAGAGATTGACAGAGAAAGAGAGAAGAGGAAAGCTGGGCTTATTGCTTCAGGGATGGGTCCTCCTGGTGACAGAAAGGGGCCATCTCACCTAGTAGGGTGTTCCCTGGTTCCAACTGATGCTCTGAGCCTGTGCACACACTCCCATACACATATGCTCCATGAGTCCCTACAGGGGCGGGCTCCTGTGACGTCATATACCTCCATGCTTCCCTGTGCCTGTAGATGCACAGGTGGGGCTACGAGTGTGTGAAGCTTAGGTCTGTAGAGAAGTGTGTGCAGTGGGCAGCACGTCTCACTGGAGCGCCAGCTACTCTGTGTGCCCGCCCCATGTTAGCTCACCCCCCTTGCCACGCCTTGGTGCAAGCCTCTCTTTTCCTGTCCATGATCCTGTCTCTCCTGAGTGCTTCCCACAGGGGAGTCTGTGTCTTGGTCGTGTCTGCACACTTGAGACCAAGGCCAAGACCTGCCGGGGCAGGTGTGGTTAAGAAAAGGCGGCAGACTAAATGGATATGTTTGTGTGAGTGGATCTAATTCCATAAGTGTGAGTGTTTGTTTGTGCGCTCGTGTGTGCTCATACAGGCCTGCACATAAGAATATGTACATGCACACATGCTCATAGGCACGTGCACTGTCAGGGCTATGAATGTGCCTCAGAGGCGTGCTTGAGTGAACTTATAAACACACATCATGGCTACAGCTTTATGCAGTGGTACGGTGATGTTTGACAATCAGCTCTCTATTTTAAAAAGTTGCCTGGTCTGTATTGATAGCATCTGCCCATTTCTGTGCTGTAAATACTTCCAGCACAGCCAATCTCAGGGTGCCAGTGTGGTGTCAGTGAATGCAGAGCAGAGAGGAGATGCACATGGTGGGTTTGCCTGAGCCTGTAGGAAGTAGCCCTGGCATACACTGGGAATTTCCATCTGTGACAGCGTGAGGGGGAGGGAAAGGAAGGGCCCAGTTCCTCCAGCCTGGACTGGGAGGAGTCCCTTCAAGCTGGCTCACAGACAACATCTTTCCAGAGCCTGTGTGCCGGGGAGTGGGGCAGTCTTTGGCTACTAGGCAGCTTTCTCAGCATCGGCTTGGAAGCCGGTCCAAACTGCTGCTCCTTGTGATGTAGGGCTAGACACTCGCGGAGACAGCAGCTTTCTCTCACCCCTGCAGACACTCTCAGGGCTTTTGGAGTTTGGTGAGCTCAGCACTTCTCCAGGGAGGGTTCTCTAAACTTGGAGTATGAGTGGAGAAGGGAGAAAAAAAGCTTCAAGCATCCATCAGAAGGGGTGGCTGGGATGACTTCCCTACGGGTCCAGTGGTTAAGACTCTGAGCTCCCAATGCGGGGGACACAAGTTCAATCCCTGCTTGGGGAACTGAGATCCTGCGTGCTGCAGGATGTGACCTAAAAAACAAATAAATACCCTTTAAAAAAAATAAAACAGGAACTGTTGGCTGGGGATGTCAGAAGTCAGGTTCTAGGGCAGGCAGCCTGCTTGAAGCCAATTCACTCTGCAGGTCTGGTTTGGAAATTGCTTGCTTTCTCTGGACTCTAAAACGCCTTTCCTCCCCACCAGGGGATAGGTCTTCTGATCTATATGGCCTCTTACCTGCCCCCCACCTCCCTGCCCTGCCCGGATTCAGAGCCCTTGTATTGGACCATGAGATCTTATTCACAAGCCGGAGAGAGGCTGAGCTGCCCCGAGACCTGGGCGTGAGGGGTGCGGGGCGTTAGGGGACCTTGCTCTGGCCCTCCCCCACCCCACCCCTCCCATGGTGGGGAAGAGTCCACAGACCAAGGCCATGTGCTCACCCTGAGCCTGCACCTCTCTTGTAGCCCTCTTTCTCTGGTGCCTGCTTTTTAGAATTTCTATCCAAAGTCTCCAGAGTCAGCTTCCATGGTTGGCCAACATCTGTCTTGAGGTAAAACTGGCCTGAGCAGTGCCCAAGGAGTCGATGTTTCAGGCGACTGTAGCTGGAACTTGGATGGGCAGGCTGGGGTAGGCACCCCCTTAGAGGCCCCGGGCATACTAAGTGGAGCTGGAGATTGGAAGGGAAGGGAGTGGGGCAGGCAGTGGGCTCAGACCCAGGGTGGGCTTGCCCTGTACCACTTTGGGGAGCAGAATTCAGAGGAAGTTTAGAATTCTAAATTCAAACTTTGTATTTTAGGTCATTGTGAAGATTGACTTGTCAGGATAGAAGGATAGAACATATTTTAAAGTTAGTCAGATTTGTAGCTGTTAAACATTTTGACTGACAGTATGGAGGCCATTTGTACTCCTGCCCTGGGACCAGTGAATGTCAGGGGTGAGCTTGGAGGAGGAGATGCTTGAGATGGGTGGGAAGCTTGGCAGCCAGGCCCAAGTGGAGTCATGAGTCTTGACCAATTCTTAAGGGGAGTTTTCCGGGGCCCCAGGTTATGGGGCTGCCTTTCTCTTAAGTCTGTGTGACTCAGAGAACCTCTGCATGCCATCTCTTTTCTCTTGAGCCTTAAGAAGAGCTGTACAATGACTAAGCTTCCTCCCTTGCATCTCAGACAGTGTCTTGCCTCTCAGAGACCCTACCTCCTGAAGCTCATGAAGAAGTCCTGGTCTGTGTCCAAACTGGGGATTTGATGTCTGGAACTCTCCCTGGTCCTCATCACTGTTTGTTGTTATAATGGTTTCTTTTTCTTTTATTTTTTGGTCACGCTGCATGTCATGCAGGATCTTAGTTCTCCAATCAGAGATTGAATCCAAGTCTCCTGCACCGGGAGTGCAGAGTCTTAGCCACTGGACTGCCAGGGAAGATCCTGTTACAGCTGTCTCTAGGTTGACCTGGTGACCCCTCATAGATCACCCTTCTGGCTCTCCACATGAAAATATTAAGATGACCAGGCTAGTGAATCCCAGCCATTATAATGAAAGAGACCACCATTTTTTTTTTTCTGGTCTGCCACTGTAGATGTTAGTAGGACAGAATGAAGCTTTTTTCTCCTTTTGGAGCAATGTATCATAATGTTTCATTTTAAACAAGCTTTGGTCAGCTTTTTTTTTTTTTCCTGTTTTTCATGGCATTTATTATTTTTTTGAGTCAAGGATAATAATTCAGTAAGGGTGGTGGTAGAAAGGTGGGCACAGGAAACCCCTGTAAGGAGGGGGAGGGGAAGAAGCATTTTACAATTTGCCAACAGAAGAGGACTTTTTTGGTCTGTGTTTAAAATCTTGGTTTGATTTTGAAATAACTTCTTTCCATCCTATTCCACACGACAGTCTTTTTAAAGTCCAAATGAACTAAAATAAAATGTATTTAATGCATTTGGAGAAGTGCTTACATCCTTCCTTCAAATAATTGACCCTGGCAGTTTAACTAGAATAGAGCCAGACGTTGGTGGACTAGTTTTTGAGCTGCCTTCAAACGGGGCCTTTCTCTAATGTCAAGGGTCAAATTTTCCTGTTAGGTTAGCCTTGATAGGCCAAACATTTTGTTGCTGTTGTGGTTTAGTTATTGAGTTGTGACCAACTCTTTGTGACCCCATGGACTGTAGCCCGCCAGACTCTTCTGTCCCTTCTTGCCTATTCCAGGCAAGAATACTAGAGTAGGTTGCCATTTCCTTCTCCAGGGGATCTTCCTGACAGAGGGATCGAAGCCACGTCTCCTGCTCTGGCAGGTAGATTTTTATTGCTAAGCCACCTGGGAAGCCCCAGGCTGAATGTTTGTGTCCCTCGCAAAATGTATGTATTTAAACCCTAACCCATGACATGACATATTAGGGGCAGGGCTTGGGAAAGATAATGAGGCTTAGATTAGGTCATAAGGGTGGGGCCCACATGATGTGATTAGTGTCCTTATCATAAAAGAAGACCAGAGGCTGGCTGTGCTGTGTGAGGACAGTGAGAGTGTGGCCGTCCGCAAGCAGGAAGATTGTTTTCATCAGGAATCGAATCTGACACTTTGATTTTAGACATTCTGGACTCCAGAACAGTGAGAAATAGCCATCCCGTTTATGGTACTTTGTTATACCAGCCTGAGAAGACTAAGACACATCTCGTCTTGCCTTTCACATTTGGAGAGTCCCAGGTCCCCCTGCTAGACCTTCCTTCCCTACTTGTCTCCCAATCCACAGTCCCCTCTGAAGAGCACCCCTGTACAGCGGACCCTCTAAGTACACTGGCAGGGTCATGCCCATTCCAGGCTGCACACTTTCACTGGGAAAATTGAAACCCTGGAGTGATGTTGGGATGTTGATGGAGGCTGATTTATTCTAAAGCTGAAAACTCAAGGATGTTATGTTCACGGCCTTCAAATATCTGAGGGACTATTGTGCTGCAAAGGGAAGGGATTCATTCATTGCTGCTGGTCAATGGAAGAGGTGGGTTGAAATGCATGTGGGGAGGAGACTTTTACCAGTGAGCATGGGCTGGGGCTGCCTATGAAGTAGGTGGGCCTCCTGTTGCTGGAGGTGTGTAAATATCAGTAAAGGATATTTAGGAGGAATCGCATGACCTGGGGAGTAGGGCTATTCTACTGTGTGGCTTCTAAGCCTCCTCTTCCTCAACTCAGGTCTGAGAATCTGAGTTCTCAGATTTCAGCTTTAGAATGATCTTAAATGGGATGCTAGGAGCTGGGAAAGCAATGAAAGAAATCCACTGACATGAGGACCAAGCTATAAAAAAAAATCTTTATTTCATGTACCAGGATTTTTTTTTTCTTTTTTCAGTTTTCAGCTTTTTAAAATTTTTTTCTGTTAACAGTCTGAAAAAAAAAAGGACCCACCAAGAAAATAAAATGGAGGTTGGTTTCTTGAACTGGTTTGAGCTGGACATGAGCAATTGTCCACCCTGGCAAGTGGCGCCTTCACGGTCCTGAACCCAGCTCCTTCCCTCCAGGCCCCCTAGCCCTTTCACCCTATACCTGCATGGCCTTCTTCAAGGGGACCCAGGCCCCAGGCCTCATGGCCCAGGAAAAAGTGCTGATTGCCATCCCAGACACTCTGCCAGGACTCAGAGAACTGGGGTCAAGTTTCCTCTTTGGACAGTGCCCACTTGTTGTTTTCTTGGGGCTTCTCCCTTATCTCTCCTACTTGATCCTTTCAGGTTTGGAATCTGGGGGGGCAGTGGGCAAGGCTGAGGTGGGAAGGGAGCGATTATGACTTCTGCTCAGACTGAGAAATACTGGGTGGCCCCCACCCCTGGCTTTGGCTGCCATGACTCTGTCCTGGAGCCCCCGTGGCCTCCAGGGAACTTCCAGGTTGGCGGGCAGATATTCTGTCTTGTGGCTCAGGCTGGGTTTAGGGTTCCAGCTGCTACTGATCTGAGAAAAGAGCTTTCCTTCCCCAGACAAAGGATGGGAAGGGCAGCTGGGAGTGGGCAAGCCCCTGAAGCTTTTCCAGCCATTCCCCCAACCCCCCAGAGCTCAACTTAAGAGAAGGCCAGGCCAATGTCCAGAAAGAGACGAACCAAGCCATGCTGATGGGGGCAGGAGGGGCCCCTGCCTTCAGCACAGTAACTGGCAGGCTGGGCTGAAATTCAAGCTTGGGAAAGCGATTGGTTTTCTTTCCTTCTGAATGGGCCTTGCTGCTCTGGGGAGAAAGGGGAGCAACATGGGACACCCTCAAACTTTAGTCTGTAGTCTAAGGTTAGCTTTGGGGTTGTTCCTCACGCTGGGACCAACTGTGTAAAGCTCTGCTCTCCATCTCTCAGCCTTCACCTGTCCCAGCAAACCTCAGGGGAAACTCCTTTCCCCTGACCCCCAAACACTATGGGGGAAGCCTGGTGGCTGATCTTCCTCCAAGGAAGTCCCCTCTGCTCTCTGTGACCGGGTTATGGAAGTCAAGAAAGGGGACACAAAACAAAGAGTGGCTTTGGGGCCCTCTGGGACCTTTCCCTCTCTGTCTGAACGGCAGAATACATTTGCTCACGTGTGTATTTTTGCTTTGACATTGGATGTAGGGGCAGGGGGTTGGGAGCACAGTGAGGAGGCATATGGTGCGTGTGTGTGTGTGTGTGTGTGTGTGTGGCTGAGCATCTGAGTGGCTGACTGATGATTTGGGAATGTCTGGGGGCTGGATGGCAGCCATTCTGGTCATCCCTTGGCATCCTCCTCTGGGCAGGTGGCAGATCTTAAGAGTCATGGACACCAAGCATGAGAATGTGCCTTCAGAGCTCATCTGGGCCAATCCACATGTTTATACAGGGAGAAACTGAGGCCCAGGGAAGCCTCAAAGCCGGGGATTCCAGAATCCAGAGCGGGATTCCAGACTAGTGCCCTTTCCATGCATGCAAACTGTGTGAGTGTGTATTGTGTGTGTGTGTGCATGTGGTGTGGTGAAAGGGTGTGCATGAACAAAAAGGCCAGTATGGAGCTGTGTCATCAATGGCTTTGGAGGGCATGAGCCAGTCTTCTCTGAATCCTGCTACTGGCTGGGGAACTGGATGGAAGGGTTTGGACTGAGTGTGTGTCCCCATGAGTGATTCCACTGCTGGGCTTCGAGGACTGTGAGAGTGTGTGTGTGTGAGTGTGGGAATGGGTGTGCTATCTCCCTTGTGTGGAGCAGATTCTCAATGATGGTTCTCTCTCTTTCATATGAGCAGCACTTTCTCGGAGGAAGGAAAGACATCTTTTGTCACAGCCCCTGTGGCTCCCTGGGGCCTCTCCCTTTCCCCTCCTGCTTGAAGCCCAGCTCTCATCTCTCACAACAGCTTGTTGGTTTTTTAAAATGGATTTGTATGTTTGTTTTCTGTTTTCTCTTTACAAGTTCCCTGCTAAATTTTAAGTCCCCCACCCCACCCCATTTTTTTTTGTTTGTTTTCACAGTTTAAAGCTGGAAAAGAATTAAAAGAAAAATACTATCTGATTTTCTTGCAAGTAAATCCACTTATTATATATTTACATTTATTTATAGTCTGTGGTTTTTTTATTAAAAAAAAATCACCACTTGTTTTTCCTTTTTCTTTTGTAAAAAGAAACCTTTTTGCAGTGTCATTGTTGGACCCGCTGGGCCCTGAGGGGGCTTCAGCGAGTCCAAGGACCCCCAAAGGGTCAGTGAGCCCCCTTCCCAAGAGGTTGGGGGCCGATGAGTCTGGGGGTCCGCCATCGCCCCAGGGTCATCGCATGGCCCTGAGGTGAGGGGTGAGGAGGGAGAGACGCTTTATATCCCCCCGGGGGGTGGGCATCTCCTGCCCACAAGGACAGGAGCTTGGGGTGGTGACCCCAAGAGGCTCACCCTGAGGATTCCGGGGTTTTCCGGGCATCTCAGCAAGCCACTAGCAGCCATCCCCTCTCCTTCCCTTCCCTCAAGGCCTAGGAAGTCATCACAGTGGGTTAAGGACCATAAGGACTGGGAACCCCAGGGCTGGGCAAGCCCCAGATGCACCCCCCTCCAGGCACCTTTCGGACAGGAGGGACCAAGGACTCTTGGGTCACCTGGAGGCCTACAATTGCCCCATCAATGCTGGGTGGAGCCGGCTCGCAAGCCACCGAGCTTGCCCAGCGTTCCTGGGGCACCCATCCTGAGGCTCCAGGGACCTGGCAGTGACCAAGAGGCTAACCTGGCCCCGGGGCCCCTGAGTCTCCACCTCCCCCACTCTCCCAGGGAGGCGGAGCCCGCTTGGGGTTAAAGGGAACAGAAAAGTAACTCTCCCTGCGTTAAAAAAAAAAAAAAGTAACATAAACCCCTGATAAATGCAAAGAACGTTTCCCTTCCTTTCTGCTCCTTCTCATTTTTTTTTTTTTGCTTTAATATTATCTTGGTTCCCTTGTATGTTTTCATTTAAATTAGTTTTTATTAAATGTTAAAATAATGGTACATGGGAAATCATGCATTTTCATTTAGATTTATTTTCTATTTTTAATTTTTATCCTCTCGCTTTTTTTTAAAGTTTGTTTTTCCTTCCCTCGTTTATATTTTTGCACATTTATTGTTTTGCCTTTGTTCCTCTTATATGTTGTTCTTTTTTTTTTTTAATTTACTTGTTATGTTTTTCTCTTTTTTTGTTGTTTTTTTGTTTTTGTTTTTTTGCTTGCCTTTTGAAAGGTTTGTCCCCCCTGGTATGGTTTGGTGTCCCCGCCCCCCACCCTCCCTTCACCCCCCGGCCCATCCCGCGGGCCGCGCCCCTCCTCCCGGCTCTGGGCGGCGCCGGCGAGGCCCCCGTGGGCTTCATACAGGGGTGGTCCTGCGGTTGGCTGTGTTGGAGTGGAGAGAGTCTTTGTTCTCCTTCTGGATACAGTTGTGAACTTGGAGGAAGCTGTTATCCCTGTCGGAGTTGTAGGTGGCGGTGGGCGTGGTAGCGGCCTTCAGGGGGTCCCTGCTGAGGGTGTACATGGAGATCTCCGTGGACGGCAAGGTGTTGAAGCCCTTGATGCCCACGGGGGAGGCGTCCCTGGAGTGTGAGGGCTCGGTGGAGCGCGAGCTGGAGCGGCTGCGGCGCTGGTAGCGGTAGCGGTAACTGGGGATGCGGGTGATGGCGGAGGCCTGGAGGTAGTCCGTGGCGCGGGCTGTGGCCCGCAGCTGTTTGTGCCGGTCGATAAACATGTGCACGGCCAGCACCCCGACCATCTCGGCGATGATGAAGGACAGGGCCCCGAAGTAGAAGGACCAGCCGTAGGAGTAACTATTCTTTTTGGAGTCGCTCTTGGAGGGGTCTCCGGCATTGGCAGATATGTACACTATAATGCCAATGATGTTACTCAGACCTGCGGGCGGGATGGGTGTGGAGAGGAGGCAGGGTGGAGGGGAAAGCAGAAATAATGATGGTTAGTATCCAAGGAGGATGCCAGGCCCTGGGCAGGATGGCGGTGGGCGGACACCTGGATGTGCTTTCCCTGGCCCAGCCGTTTTTGTGGAGAATGGATGGGCTGATATAGGGGGAAGTTGCAAGCATCACCTTACTATCCTATCATTCTGTTTGGAGAGAGCCAGAAAGGGAAGAGCTAACAGAATCACAGATACGGGAAGAAGGGAGAGAACAACCGGGCATTCTACAATATACTGAGTAATAATAATATTAGTTATTGAGCATTTACTACCTGCTTTCACAGCTGAGTGCTTTGCAAAGGGTTTGCAGATGAGAAAACAGATTGCAGAGAGGTTAAGTAAGTTGCTTAAGGCTGCATTGGGATTTGAAGCTGCTGTAGCAGGGGGTTAGGGCTTCCCTGGTGGCTCAGTTTTAAAGAATCTGCCTGCCAATGCCTGCCACTGCAGTTCAATCCCTGGGTCAGGAAGATCCCCTGGAGAAGGAAATGGCAACCCATTCCAGTATTCTTGCCTGGACCTGATGGGCTACAGTCCATAGGGTATGAAAGAGTCGGACACAACTTAGAGTCTAAATAAGAACCACAGGCAAGGGGTTAAGTCTGGTTCCTGGAGCCAGACTGCCTATATGCAAAGCCTTTGGCAAGGTAACCATCATCTGAGTTTCCATATCTGTGAAGTGGATATAATAATAGTGCTTGCTTCTTTTAGGTTGGGGGAAGATTAATACACATGAATACGTATGAGTTACTACTACATGTGAGTTAATACACATGAAAGCTGTTAAGAGTCTGCATGTGGTAAGTGCTGCTTAAACGTTAGTTGTCGTTATTAAATGGCTTATGCTACAACCCATGTTCTTCTTCTGGCATCTGAACCCAGTGTGACTTGTCACGTAGTTGTGCTGAGAAATGGGGTTTTGAATGCCTGCCTGCTCCCACCTGGGTAGGACAGGGAGGGAAGAGGGTGATGAGGATAGACCCAGCATTGGGAGTGGGGCCTTCTCTCAGGAGGTGGGGGAAAGGTGAGTCACTGGGCTAAAGGTCAGGTGTGGGGGCAATCCCGGTGGACTCAGTGGAGGGCTCAGGCCTGGCTATGGCGTGGGAGCCCAGCACAGCCTGCCTTCTGTGCGACTTGGCCTGTTGGAAGGTCCAGAAATCCCTCTCCTCTCTCCCCTCCTTTCTCTGCCAGGCCCCTCCAGTCACCAGGCCCCGCAACCTCAGCCTCCTCCCTGCTGGTGGGCCTGGCCTCGGGCCGCCTGGCGCAGCAGCTCTTACCTGCAGACACGAAGAAGATGCCGGCACTCAGGATGATGTTGTGTCGAGTCTTATAGAACTCGCTGGCTGCGATGCAGAGTCCACCCATGAAGAGCAGAATCACACTCAGGATCGGGAAGATGCTCGAGGCCCTCACAGCCCCTGGAGAACACAGTGGGTGGGGAGAGAGAATGCCATGGCTGTGAGATGAGAGGTGGTGTGTCAGAGGGAGGAGAGGGAGGAGCTCACAGGAGTGGGGGCTGGGTGAGTTTTATGGACACAGGACCAGAGTGGAGGTTGCTTAGCAATACTAGGGAGGGAGAGAGAGGGAGCATGCCACTGCTCAATTCACAGGGGCTCCCCACTTCTTCAAGGATCAAACCCCAGCACTTCATGAGACTCACATGGCCCTGTGAGACTTGGTCTCTCCCCAGCCCCACCTTCCCTTCTGTCCAGCCACAACAAACTTCCCATGACATATTATTGCACGTTTCTGACTTTTGCCTTACTGAGCTTTCTTCCTAGAATGTCTTTCTTGCTCTTTTTCACTCAGCCAACTTCTATTCATCCATCAAAGCCCAGCTCAAAGTCCCCTCCTCCATGATGCCTTTCCTGATTTCTTTAGGCAAACTTATTAGCTTTCTCCTCGGCACTTTGGGGCACTTGGGGCACAGAGAAAGGCAGTGTGTCATAGTGGTCAGAGCTGGGTGGTTGGACTCTGGCTTTAGCATTTATTAGCTGTAAAAGTTTGGGTAAGTCCTCTCATCTCTTCATGCCTCAATTTCCTTACCTGTAAAATGGGTGTGGTGATAGTTCTTGCCTCTTAACATTATTGTGAGGACTAAATGAGTTAATTCTGATAATGTACTTAAGATAGGTCTCTGAAACCATATAGTAAACACTTGCTCAGATAGTTATTATAGTAAATAGTTGTTTATATATATGCATCCACCATAGGTCATGGGATCCCATGAGAGACAGGATTGTAGTTGTTTTTTTAGTTCTCTCTCTTCATTCATTCTGTCCTCAATACCTAATTCAAAGCCAGAGATACAGAAAGCCCCCTATACAAGCTCGCCTTGTGAATCAATGTGGAGAGGTGGTCCGGAAAGAGGAAGAAACTGACACATTGCAAAGAAAACAGAAGAGAATAAAAGCAAAAGCAAATTTAAAAAACCTCTCAAGACAAGAAGGAAGGATGAACAAACAGGCAGGAGAAGAAAAGAATATTTTTATGAATATTTTACCCCAGCATGGAGGAGGATGAGAGAGAGGCACAGATGGCTGGGGCAGGGGAGGGAAGGTGGTTGGAGGTATATGAGGGGGACTGTGTCTGAAAGATGCCCCAGAGGTGTGGAGTCTTTGGCAGTGTGTCTGGAAACTAAAATATTTGTTTTCTATCCAGATTCAAATGGCAGAGAGTGACCTCAGGATCTCCAACTCCATGTCCCGGCCAGTGTGGACCAGGCAGGAGGCAGAGGTATCTGGTGGCTATTATAAGGAAAACAATGTCTTCCTGATACATTGGGGTGGCTTGAATGGCAACCTAGGAAGTTAAGTCCTTTTAGACTGAGAACCCTTTAGCTCGGTCCAGAGGGTGGTTGGGGTGTATGCTTTGGAGGGGAAGTGCCTGCCCTACTGGCCCATCCCTGTTCCTTCTGGTGGCAGCATGACCACAAAGGATCTGTGAAGAAGAGAATTTTTCTATATAGAACTTTAGGAATTTTTCTAAGGAAGAGTTTTAGGCCATTTACTGTGACATGTGATATAAAACCCTTCTTTCCCTGGTGGATCTTCAGTCTACATGCTCATGATGCTATTGAATGAATGGATTATTTTGGGGGGACTTGAAGAAGGGTGGAGTTCTGTATTGCAAGCTGGAGGCACCTGAGCTGCTCATTTTGAAGCAGGGGCAAGAGGGTGAGGGGCAGCTGGGTTACTCTGCAATCCAGTAGCCCTCTCCCCCGGCGGGCAAGGACTGGGCTACCTCCTCTCCAAACCTGAGTGGACGCTTTCTTCCTGCAGGTCTTTTCTGAGATGATATCTCTATCCCCAATTGGATTGACACATCCCACCCCCACCATACAGGAATGCATGGCCAGATGCGCCCATTCACAGCTAATTGGAGGCCCATCTCCATAAGTACATGAGGATGGCGAGAGTATATCGAAGACCCAGCTCACAAGAGGTAGGATGGATTAAACAACCACACCGCGTTGCGTCTAACATACATGGTACAATTTAATCCTCATAATACCTCTGCAGGGTGTATTTTTTGCCCCAATTTATAGATGAGAAAACTGAATTTCAGAGAAGTGATGTAGCTTGCTCAAAACCACCCAGTTAGTAAGTCAGGATTCAAGCCCAGATCAGTCCAACTTTTGGATACCCTGGACTCTTCCTCTGGGGTTTTTAAAGAGCCCAGGAAGCACCCTGCAGGGTTCAGAGATCTGGGTTCTGGTCCCAGCTCTGCCCCTCCTTGCTGTGTGGCTGAGGCAGGTACCTTGCCCCCTCTGGTTTCTCCATGTTTAACATGGGTGTGGACCATTAGATGATTTCTAATGCTTTTCCTTATCTGTGTGGATATGATTTCTGACCAGCTGGAAATGGGGACGACAGTATAAAGAAAGATAGAGAGGTTGGGGTGACTTCCAAGGGGCAGTAGCGGCTGCTCAGATGAGCAGGATCGAGGAAGATCTCTGGCCTTCTCTCTGCAAGGAAGCAGGCTCTTCCTGCCCGCAGTGTGCTGCATTTGGCAGGCTAGGTCTGCATCCTCAGAGCTCATGCCTCACGGCAGCCCTGGGCCTGACGTTTCCGGTTCAGCCAGTCTGCTGTGGGAGCCTGGATGCCCCAACTCCATTTTTCTGCCAGCAGAGAGAGCACCAGCTGTGAAGGGAGATGAGATGCTGTGTGTGTCTGCATGCACGTGTGTGTGCGCGTGTGTGTATGTGTGTGTGAACTGGGTTAGGGGAGTGGGCCGGCTGGAAGGAGACGTTTGCTATGTTGCAGCCAATGTGGAGAAAACAGGACCACTTCACAAGGTAACAAAAAAGCAAGCAGGCAACAAACAGAAGCCTCTTTACTCCAGCAGAGCCAGCTCAGACACCAGCCTCCCTTGGAAGAGGCCTCTTTACGCAGAAAAAAGGTGATGGGGCAGCTGGGAAACAGTACCAGCCTAGGAAGGCTGAAGTCCTCAAGACATAGATCCAGGCTGGTAGAAAGCTGGTTTCGAGCTGGCAGGGACCCCCACACTGAAACAGTCTTCTGAAGGAGGTCATTCTGGCTGGGCAATGTCACAGAGGGATTTTGAAGTTAGCACACCTAAGTTCAGAGCCTGGCTTTGCCACTTAATAACTGTGATCTTGGGCAAGGGTCTTTACCTCTCTAGAGCCTCAGTTTCCTTGTCCTGTAAATGGGAAGAGTCATAATAATCTCCTGTTCATAGGAGTGTTGTAAGGCCTTGCTGCTCAAATGGCAGTCGAGTACCAGCAGTGAGGGCATCATGAGAGGAGCTTAGCAGAAATGCAGATTCTCAGGCCCCACCCCATCTAGTTAAACTGTACTGAATTAGAGTCTGCATTTTGGATAAACAACAGGGTCTTACTGTAGAGCACAGGGATCTATATCTGATACCCTGTGACAAACCATAATGGAAAAGAATATGGGGAATTCTCTAGTTCTCGAGAGGTTAAGACTCAAGTGCTCTCACTGCCAGTGCCCAGGTTTGATCCCTGGTTGTCAGACTAAGATCCCGTAAGATGTACAGCATGGCCAAAAAAGAGAAAAGGACATGAAAAAGCATATATATATATAACTGAGTCACTTTGCTGTACAGAAATTAACAGTGTTGTAAATAAACTATACTTCAATAAAAATACATAAGAAAAGAATCCACATTTTAACAATATCTTTGTAACAAGACTAGTATGTGCCTGAATGTTTGAGACGTGCTATTGCAAGAACTAAATTGGATAATAACTGTTTTGTTTCTGATACTGGGAGGGCAGTAAAGGATAGTGATTTTTGTTATTTTTAATGTCCTTTTTCTTTCATGCCAGACACAGTTTCCTTATGAATTATCCTGACTTCCTACTAACCTGTTACGGTATTAATAGTAATAGCATTACTCAGTTCAGTTCAGTCACTCGGTCGTGTCTGACTCTTTGCGACCCCATGGACTGCAGCATGCCAGGCCTCCCTGTCCATCACCAACTCACGGAGTCCACCCAAACCCATGTCCATCAAGTCGGTGATGCCATCCAACCATCTCATCCTCTGTCGTCCCCTTCTCCTCCTGCCCTCAATCTTTCCCAGCATCAGGGTCTTTTCAAATGAGTCAGCTCTTTGCACCAGGTGGCCAAAATATTGGAGTTTCAGCTTCAATGTCAGTCCTTCCAATGAACACCCAGGACTGATCTCTTTTAGGATGGACTGGTTGGATTTCCTTGCAGTCCAAGGGACTCACGAGTCTTCTCTAACACCACAGTTCAAAAGCATCAATTCTTCGGCGCTCAGCTTTCTTTATAGTCAAACTCTTACATCCATACATGACCACTGGAAAAACCATAGCCTTGACTAGACTGACCTTTGTTGGCAAAGTAATGTCTCTGCTTTTTAATATGCTCTCTAGGTTGGTCATAACTTTACTTCCAAGGACTAAGCGTCTTTTAATTTCATGGCTGCAATCACCATCTGCAGCAATCTTGGAGTCCAGAAAAATAAAGTCAGCCACTGTTTCCACTGTTTCCCCATCTATTTCCCATGAAGTGATGGGACTGGATGCTATGATCTTAGTTTTCTGAATGTTGAGCTTTAAGCCAACTTTTTCACTCTCTTCTTTCACTTTCATCAAGAGGCTCTTTAGTTCTTCACTTTCTGCCATAAGGGTGGTGTCATCTGCATATCTGAGGTTATTGATATTTCTCCCGGCAATCTTGATTCCAGCTTGTGCTTCTTCCAGCCCAGCGTTTCTCATGATGTACTCTGCATATAAGTTAGATAAGCAGGGTGACAATATACAGCCTTGACGTCCTCCTTTTCCTATTTGGAACCAGTCTGTTGTTCCATGTCCAGTTTTAACTGTTGCTTCCTGACCTGAATACAGGTTTCTCAAGATGCAGGTCAGGTGGCCTGGTATTCCCATCTCTTTCAGCATTTTCCACGGTTTATTGTGGTCCACACAGTCAAAGGCTTTGGCATAGTCAATAAAGCAGAAACAGATGTTTTTGTGGAACTCTCTTGCTTTTCCAATGATCCAGTATATGTTGGCAATTTGATCTCTGGTTCTTCTGCCTTTTCTAAAACCAGCTTGAACATCTGGAAGTTCATGGTTCACGTACTGTTGAAGCCTGGCTTGGAGAATTTTAAGCATTACTTTACTAGCGTGTGAGATGAGTGCAATTGTGCACTGTGGCTGCAATGGCGCACGAGCGTGGGGGCTGTGAAGGTGCACGAGCATGACTGAGAGGCGCTACCCCAGGCCCGAGGTCAGGGGTGGTGGCCGAGAGGAGCTGACCACATCAAAGGTAAGGAGCAGAGGCTGTGGTTTGCTGGAGCAGCCGTGAAGAGAGACCCCATGTCCAAGGTAAGAGAAACCCAAGTAAGATGGTAGGCACTGAGAGAGGGGATCAGAGGGCAGACAGACTGAAACTACAATCACAGACAACTAGCCAATCTGATCACACAGACCACAGCCTTGTCTAACTCAATGAAACTAAGCCATGCCATGTGGGGCCACCCAAGATGGCTGGGTCGTGGTGGAGAGGTCTGACAGAATGTGGTCCACTGGAGAAGGGAATGGCAAACCACTTCAGTATTCTTGCCTTGAGAACTCCATGAACAGTATGAAAAGGCAAAAAGATAGGACACTGAAAGATGAACTCCTCAGGTTGGTAGGTACCCAATATGCTACTGGAGATCAGTGGAGAAATAACTCCAGAAAGAATGAAGGGATGGAGCCAAAGCAAAAACAACACCCAGTTGTGAATAGGACTAGTGATGGAAACAGAGTCTGATGCTGTAAAGAGCAATATTGCAGAGGAACCTGGAATGTCAGGTCCATGAATCAAGGCAAACTGGAAGTGGTCAAACAGGAGATGACAAGAGTGAACATCGACATTCTAGGAGTCAGTGAACTAAGATGGACTGGAATGGGTGAATTTAACTCAGATGACCATTATATCTAGTACTGTGGGCAGGAATCCCTTAGAAGAAATGGAGTGGTCATCATAGTCAACAAGAGTCTGAAATGCAGTACTTGGATGCAACCTCAAAAACTACAATGATCTCTGTTCGTTTCCAAGGCAAACCATTCAACATCATGGTAATCCAAGTCTATGCTCTGACCAGTAATGCTGAAGAAGCTGAAGTTGTACAGTTCTATGAATATCTACAAGACCTTCTAGAACTAACACCCAAAAAAGATGTCCTTTTCATTATACGGGACTGGAATGCAAAAGTAGGAAGTCAAGAAACACCTCGAGTAACAGGCAAATTTGGCTTTGGAATACAGAATGAAGCAGGGCAAAGGCTAATAGAGTTCTGCCAAGAGAACACACTGGTCATAGCAAACACCCTCTTCCAACAACACAAGAGAAGACTCTACACATGGACATCACCAGATGGTCAACATCAAATTCGCATTGATTATATTCTTTGTAGCCAAAGATGGAGAAGCTCTATACAGTCAACAAAAACAAGACCGGGAGCTGACTGTGGCTCAGATCATGAACTCCTTATTGCAAAATTCAGACCAAAATTGAAGAAAGTGGAGAAAACCACTAGACCATTCAGGTATGACCTAAATCAAATCCCTTATGACTATACAGTGGAAGTGAGAAATAGATTTAAGGGACTAGATCTGATAGACAGAGTGCGTGATGTACTATGGATGGAAGTATGTGACACTGTACAGGAGACAGGAATCAAGACCATCCCCAAGAAAAACAAATGCAAAAAAGGAAAATGGCTGTCTGAGGAGGCCTTACAAATAGCTGTGAAAAGAAGAGAAGCAAAAAGCAAAGGAGAAAAGGAAAGATAAGCATCTAAATGCAATATTGTAAAGTAATTAACCTCCAATTAAAATAAATAAATTTATATTAAAAAATGTAATCCAGAAAAGAAACCAAAGAAGAATAAAATTTTTATTACTTTAATTTTTCTAATATGAAACATAAATGTTCTCTGAGATTAAAAAAAAAAAAGAAAGATATAAGCATCTGAATGCAGAGTTCCAAAGAATAGCCAGGAGAGATAGAGCCTTCCTCAGCGATCAATGCAAAGAAATAGAGGAAAACAATAGAATGGGAAAGACTAGAGATCTCTTCAAGAAAATTAGAGATACCAAGGGAACAATTTATGCAAAGATGGGCTCAATAAAGGACAGAAATGGTAGGGACCTAACAGAAGCAGAAGATATTAAGAAGAGGTGGAAGAATACACAGAACTGTACAAAAAAGGTCTTCATGACCCAGATAATCACAATGGTGTGATCACTCACCTAGAGACAGACATCCTGGAATGTGAAGTCAAGTGGGCCTTAGAAAGCATCACTATGAACAAAGCTAGTGGAGGTGATAGAATTCCAGTTGAGCTATTTCAAATCCTAAAAGATGATGCTGTGAAAGTGCTGCACTCAGTTTGCCAGCAAATTTGGAAAACTCAGCAGTGGCCACAGGACTGGAAAAGGTCAGTTTTCATTCCAGTCCCAAAGAAAGGCAATGCCAAAGAATAGCATTACTATTAATACTAAAACTTATCATGAGGATAAGAGAATATCTTATTTATTCAATGCACAGGTATTTATTGATCTACAAGTAAGAGTATGAAACTGCACAACACCATTTCTGGGTTTCTTCCTACATGCCAGGCCCCACTAAGTACTTCCCATGGGTGAACCCACTTAAACCTTCTACCAACCCCATGACAGTATGAGTCTTGGTTGCATATTACAAATAATCTCCAGGAATTGGCAACATATTTCGGTAAAGGGACACATAGTCAAGGTTTCTGGCTTTGCAGCCATAAGGTCCCTGCTGCAACTACTCAACTCTGCCCTTGTAGCATGAGAATAGCCATCAGCAATGAGTGTGGATGTGTTCCAATAAAACTTTATTTAGAAAAATGGTGGGCCAGATTTGGTCTGCCTATTACAATTTGGCCCACATAGTGCCCTGTACTAGGGAAAAGCTGTGTGGTCCAGAGTGGAGGGATGTTTTTCTTTTGACTATGTGGCCGTCACCATGCTTGGTTCCAGGCTGAGCATAGAAGGTTTATGGGTGCAAAATCAGGCCTGGTCCATGCCTTCATTGAGTTTAAGTTCTCATGAAGGACATATGGCACAGATGAACATGTAATTAACAATTAGGATGAAGTGCTATGCCAGAAAATTACCCATATGGCACCATGAAGGCAAGTGGTAGGCTAACGTACTGCAAGGAGATCAAACCAGTCAGTCCTCAAGGAAATCAGCCCTTCATTGGAAGGGCTGATGCTGAAGCCGAAACTCCAATACTTTGACCACCTGATATGAAGAACTGACTCCTTGGAAAAGACCCTGATGCTGGGAAAGATTGAAGGCAGGAGGAGAAGGGGACAACAGAGGATGAGATGGTTGGATGGCATCACTGACTCAATGGACAAGAGTTTGAGCAAGCTCTGGGCATTGGTGATGGACAGGGAAGCCTGGCATGCTGCAGTCCATGGGGTTGCAGAGAGTCGGACACGACTGAGCTGAACTGAGTGTCATCTGTAGATGGCTGATGCTGACTGAAGGATCAGTGTGTGCTGGGGACACACACACTGAGGATCTGTGTGAACCCTTAGTTCTCATTTACAACTCCATAATTACTCCCATCACACACAGACTAAAACTGAGGCACAGAGAGATTAAGCCTTTTGTTCAAGCCCACTCAGGGAGGAAATGGAGGAGCTGGGTTTGTGAACCTAGGGAGTCTGACTCTAGGCTGTGCACCAAACCACTGCACCCCGGCTCTCAGAGCATCCTCATGGCTCACATGGGCATTGGAGAGGGCTTTCCTGAGATTGATGGACAAGGGGAAGCTAAGTGGGCAGAATAGAGGCAGGGCGTTTTAGGGAGAGGATGCAACATGAGCAAGGGCTGGAAGACGCATGGCTCGTCTGGGAACTTGAAGGGGCTGGTCACAGAGACCTAGAGCGGGGCCTTGGGGAGCTCTAAGGGAGTTGAAGCAACCGGGCCCAGGCCACCCGGGGACTCACAGGTAGCCTTTAAAGGTCTTAAAGCTAGCAGGGCCATCACAATCTGATTTGGATTTTAATTAAAAATATTTTTTTTGGCTACACCCAGGGCATGTGGGATCCTACTTCCCCAACCAGAGATCGAACCTGTGCCCCCAGCATTGGGAGCACAGAGTCTTAATCATTGGACCACTAGGGAAGTCCTGATTTGCATTTTCAGAAGCAAATGAATTAGGAAGGGGTCCAGGGTTGCTATAGGGCATCAGGAGGAGGACTGTTTCTCACCGCATAAGTGATAGTGGTGCTTGGACCAGGGCAGATGCAAAGAGTCTAGCAGGGGAGGGTGCATTTGAGGGGTGTTTAGGAGGTGAAGTAAAGCTTGGTGATGAATGGATATGTGTGGAGAAGAGGGTGGCGTTAAGGATAACTTCTGGGTCTCGAGTTTGCTGGCTGGTTAGATAAAACCACTTATGGGGCTTGGAGAGGATCAAGGGGTAAGGAGGGAAATCAAGGTTTGTTTGGGACACATGAAGGCTGAGGTGCTCTCGGGACATGCATGGGGAGCATGGAGCGGGGAGATGGATGTGTAAGACTGGGGCACAGAGGCGCAGTGTAGGCTGAAGCTGTAAATGGGGAGTCAGACTCCGAGGTGAGCACAGCAGAGCTTGAGCATGGAAGAGTAGGGGGTTCACCTTGAGGCTTGGGGAGCCCCAGTATTTAATGACTGGCTTGGGAAGACCTTGGGCCAATCTCTTGGTGTTGCTGAGGCCTCCACTTCCTTGTCTGTAAAATGGGACTGAAAACTGGAAATCTGTCTACCTTATAGGGTGCCTGCTAAGTCACTTCAGTAATGTCCGACTCTGTGTGACCCTATGGACTGTAGCCCACCAGGCTCCGTCTATGGAATTTTCCAGGCAAGAATACTGGGTGGGTTGCCATTTCCTCTTTCAGGGGATCTTCCCAACCCAGGGATCGAACCCTCCTCTCTTACATCTCCTGCAGTGGCAGATGGGTTCTTTACCACTAGCACCACCTGGGAAGCCCCACCTTACAGGGTGACAGTAATTAAATCGGAAGAAGACTGTGGAAGCTTTTGAAAATACAGAGCCTTAGGTAAACTAGGAACAGTGTATTATTGTTTTCTATGCTAGTGATGAAAATGAAGAGTGTCATAAGCACCCAGAAGGGAATATCATCTAGCCTTTGGGAGCAGGTAGGCTCAGCCATAAATCCCTCACTCACCCTTTCTTTGGCCACGTTCTGTAGACAGATCATCTCCAATCTAGTGCCCTGTGAGCCTGGCACCCATGGTGTCCTGTGGTGGGCACAGCTGGAGGACAAGTAGATGGCTGCACTCGGGGATCCTGCTTCCACACTCAGTCTGGCAGAGGAGGAGGGGAGTGGTGTGTAGGGTGGAGGGAGGTGGGCAGACCTCTGCCTAGTGCCCACTCTTTGCCTGGCTTGTCCTGAGGCCTGATTGTGGGTTTTCCCTTCTCTGGGTCTCAGGTCTGGCTCTGATTAGGTGGGACCAGATGACTTGTAAGGTTTCATCCATCCCTGGTGGTCCTGTGCCCCGCAGACCTCCATCAGAGACCATTCAGCCAGGCTGGCCAGGTGCTGGTCATGCCTTTCATCAAAATAGTCATCATGATCAGGTATAGGGGAAGCCGGGGCTCCTTATTTTCTTGGCATGGTGTTAAACTCTTTATGCCTGTTATTCCCTTTGGAATTTGATGTGTTCTAACAGGACACAGATGTGCTGGGTTGGGTGGAGCTTCTGGGCTCTGGGGCATCTCTCGCCATCTCCTCCTGCATGCTGTGCTGGATGAGGAGCCAGTGACTGTGAAAGGGGATGAGCTGCTGTAAATGCAGGTGAGAGTGAGTGTGAGAGAGTGAGTGTGTGAGAAAGAGTGACAGGAGAGAGGAGGAGAGGAGGGAAGAGGCAGGGGGAGGGAGGGATGGAGGGAAAGCCACTCAGAGCGGTGGTTAGGAGCGTGGGCTCCTGATGTGGGCTGCTTGGGGTCCCATCCTGCACTCCCCTGGTCTCCCACTGGCGGTGTGGCCTCTCTGTCTCAGTTTTCTCATCTGTGTAATGGAGACACCAACGGTACCTACTTCTTAGGGTTGTTGTGAGATGAATGAGGGTAACGTATGGTGTGTCAGGCCAAGTGTTCCATGAAAATTTGCTCTATCTACTGACATAGGAAAGGAATTTCAGACCCCAGCGAGCTTCCTCTGGGAGGGCCACCTGTGCAGGTGGTGGAGGCTTTCTGACTTTCTGTGGTCTCTGGGGTCGGTGATTGGCTCAGGAGAGATGGCCTGAGCGCATCCCATGTTGCCCCCACCCCACGAGGCTCAGTGGCCTCCTCTGCTGCAGGACACACCCAGCTCCCAGGGCCACAATAAGGGGCAATGAGTCAACGCGTCTGAAGAAATGAGAACCATGTCTGGTACCCACAAGCCCCAGGAAATGTTAGTTCTTACATGGCAGAGAGTATTATTGCTGTTTCTCACGGGCCTGGGGTTACCTAGACTGATGTTTATTAAAGTACAGGTCGTGAAGTCAGTGTGGTGAGGGTGGCATTGGGTACTTTAATAAATGAACCAGGACAGAACAGAAGCTATCCCCATGGGCGGAGGGTGCGAGGCAGAGGTGCTGATCATGAAGCATTCGCTCTGGCTGCCTGGATGTGAGTTAGTAGGGGCTCTAACTTAGATATTCCTGACTGCAGGATGTGGTCACCCCACCGCAGTGACCTCTGAAAGGGACGTCCCTCATGACAATTTTGCTGAAAAGGGCTGCAGTTCCCGGGCAGTGGACAGGAACATGTGGCCTGGATAACCAGGGAGGCAGGTGGTGTCCCAGGGCTCCCAGGTGGTTCAGATGGTAAAGAATCTGCCTGCAATGCAGGAGACCCAGGTTCGATCCCTGGGTCAGGAAGATCCCCTGGAGGAGGAAATGGCAACCCACTCCAGTATTCTTGCCTGGAGAATCCCATGGACAGAGGAGTCTGGCAGGCTGCTACAGTCCATGGGGAGGCAAAAGAGTCACTTCACAGCTGAAGTGACTTAGCAGGCACCCTTTATGGTAGACGGTGTTCTGATTTTCAGTCCCATTTTACAGACAAGAAAGTGGAGAATCCCATGGACAAAGGAGACTGGCAGGCTATAGTCGATGGGGTCACAAAGAGTCAGACATGACTGAGTGACTGAACACACAGGTCGTGTCCCAGGAATTGTACTGGGCTGGGGCTGGTCACTGTCCCTCTCTGGGCCTCAGTGTCTTCCTCTTCTGTAAAATGGGAGAGTGGGGTTGGTGACCCTCACAGCATGTCTACTTTCAGCATTTCTGGAGATGGAAGGCTGTCTCCCCGAACTTCGAAGCTCTAGGGGGCAAGGAGGGGCAGTGCACTTCCCTCAGCACTCCCCTGGGGTAGCTGGGGAGCCCAAACAAAGCACCGCCCTAACCCTTGTCTCATGGTATCCTCAGAATTGCCCCTCACCCTCACCTGGACTGGTATACATTGAGGTTCAGAGAAGGTGAGTATCTGGTCCAAGGTCACAGAGCAGAGCTCACCTTAAATTCAGGCCCTTTCATTCCAAGTCCCAAGCTCAGGCCTTGACACCTGGTATCCCCCACAACGACGTGCCCCCCACCCCCCACCCCCTGGTCCTCAGGGCCTGCTGGGACTGGCAGAGGGAGATGGAGAAGGGGGAACAGGGGAGAGCATGGGCTTTTCTGAGGCTGGGATGGGTGGCTTTGGCTCGGCTGGAGCCCCTCCAGCCTCATTCTGGGAAGAGGAGGAATGTGCTAGGCGGCTCTAGGGAGAGTGGTTCCTTGTATATTCATTCAGCAAATCTCTCCCGGGCCTGACTGAGGGCAGGCCCTGCACTGGGCGGGGTGGGTGGGAGCAAACTCTATTTGCAGCTACTCCCTTCAGTGTCCTCAAGCTGTTTCAGCATCCAGTGGGAAAGAAGACTGTAACAGAGTGGTCACCTTCCTGCGACCCAGCCTCCTCCACATCCCCAGCCTCAGAGGAGGGCTGCACTGTCCACCATCTCCCAGACGGGACACCTAGATGTCACCTGAGTCTTCTCTCTCTCACCTCCCCACTCCACCCCGATGCAGGATGCCAGTAATTCCTGCTGGCTCCAGAACTAGTCCCCCTTCTCATCCACCTCCCTCACCTCCTCCCTGATCCAAGCCCCATGTATTTCAGGCCTAGGTCATGGCTGTCATTTCTTACTGGTCTCCCTGTTCCTGCTGAGACCCCGGAGTCAGTTCTCCAGGAGAAGCGGAACAGTGCCATTAGCCTGGACCTCAGTCCTTTCTGCTCAGAACCTTTTCACGGTCTCATCTCAGAGTGAAGCTGAGGCCCCCAAGCCCTAGTCTGGCTTCCCATCCACAGCTCACACCCTCAGCCTCATTGTGTGGCCACCTCCCATCTCCTGGACACAACACACACACACTCACACTCACACACACACACCATGAAGAGACCCATGTGCACACAAGCAGACCCACGCATACACACAGGCACTTATATTCAAACTGACAGATGCTCAGATGCACAGACACGAAGGCATCAAAAGACACAGCACACAGCACACACTCATGCCCCTGGGCACAGGACAGACACGTGGACACACCAACACACAGTAAGAGTCACAGGAAGTCACACCTGGTCACCACCACCTCTTCTTCACCAGCTTGAGGTAGGCAGCTTTGGCAAGAAGAGAGAGGGCTAATATTTTAAGGACAACTGGACTATATGATGATCTACTTTTATCTAGTTTGTTTCACTTTTTCTATTTCATATTCAGTGCTCCCATTTCATTTAGTTTGTGTTTTCCAATTTCTCCATCTCTTCTGTTTTTTTTTTGATGTTCTTTCTCAAGCCTTTATCAAGCATAGTAGAAAAACTTTTGTATACATATATAAAAAAATATATATATATTTTAGAAAATATATGAATTTTTGCCTAACTAAAAAATTTATGACATTTTGATTCTACTTGTTTGACTTATGTGTGAATAGAATGCTAGATTTCTAATTAAAAAATAGATATGTAACAAACAAAAAAGGTTTACTGTATAGTACAGGGAACTATAGTTGATATCTTATAATAACCTATAATGGAAAATAATTTCAAAAATAATATATGTGTATATGTATAACTGAATCACTTTGTTGTGCACCTGAACTAGACTTCAATAAAATATATATATATATATTTAAAAAAGAAGAAGAGAGAGGGCTAAGGAGGTGCCACACAGCAGACCCAGCTGACAGCCCCATGGAGCTGCTTGGAAAAAACAGACTGGTTACCATGACTTTGTGGGTAAGTTAGTGATAGGTGGGCAAGGCCTATATTAGCCGCACCTTTGTGGGGCCCAGAAGTCCAATGACTCGGGATGATGACTGGGACCAGTTAAGTCTGTCCCTCCTTGGACTCTGTGGCTGTGGAGAAGCTGGGGATCCCGTTGAATACCCACGGAGACTGGGCAGTAAAAGCATTCATTCATTCACTCATTCATTTGTCCCATCAGATATTAATTTGGTGCTTTCCTTCTGCCCCGTCCTTCAAGTGGTGTTGAACTTGCCTGAAGCTTGGTCTGCTGGCTTGAAAACAAGTGAGTCCCACCTTTTCTGCCAGTCCAGGAGATGAGCTCTGTGCCCCTGGCCAGTCATGCCCTCCTGGCATCCTCCGCCTCCCTCTCTGCTCCAGATCCTCCATCCAACTGGTGGATCAAGGATGGCAGGGGTTACCCAGGCCACCTCACCGGCCACCCATCCTCAGCTCCTTCCCTGGGGCTCCTCCTCTGCCTGGCCTCCGAACCCTGGGGCTCAGATCCTGACCTCTTCTTTCTCTGCACCACTTTCTTGGTGCTGTCATCAAGTCTCATGGTGCTAAATATCGTCCCCATTCTGACCTCTCTCAGAGTCCTGACTCCGGCCAGGTCCCACCCTGTGAGTCTCAGACTCCATGTCACCTCCCCAGGGAGTCCGTGGGCCTCTTTTACTTATTGTGGCCGATACTGAGCATCCATCCTTCCCCATCCCAACCTGCCCCCTCCATGGGCACAAACCTTGGAGTCATCCTTTATCCTTTCCTGTCCCTGGAAATCCACATGCAACCTTTCAGAAGATCCTATATGCAGACCCTTGGGAATATTTTGAGGCTCTGACCCCTTCCCACCTCCTTCACTGCCACCACCTGCGTTCAAGCTGCTGTCATCTCTTGTCTAGATGATTGATCATAACAGGCTCCTTGTTTTTTGCTTGTTTTCTCCATCAGGGTGTAACTTTCATGAAGGCGCTAACTTTCTTTATTTTGTCCACACTGAGTCCCCATACCATCAACAGTGCCCTATACATAGTGATAGTGAATATCTCCTGAGCGAATGAATGAATGGATGAATGCTTCTAGAGTCCAAGGCTCTGCATTGGTGCCACCTTCTCTAGGGAACACTTTGGAATGATGGCCTCCAGTCTGGGTTAGGCACCAGGCTTCCTCAGCACCCCAGATCACCTTCTTTCCCTGCTTGAGGCATCTAGGTTAGGTTCTTGGGCCTGTCAACCCACGTAGTAGATGAGCTGAAGGTTTAACAGACCAGAAGGGGGCGGGGGGGGCGGGGTAAGTTGACTCAGGCCCCACCCACCCAAATGCAGCCCCGCCCATCTCCCTGGACCAAAAGCCCATCTTCAGGAGAAGCTCCGCCCACCTTCCTGGGCACCAGCTCTGCCCACCACACTAGGGCAGGCAATCTTTCTAGAAGAATGACTTCTGTCTTCTAGTTTCTCTAGCCAGTCAGGTTAGAGGTTGACAGAGAATGATGGGAATTCACATCTTCCAGCTTTAAATAATTACTTTTGTTGTCTAACCCCAGACTAGCATATTACAGATCAGAGGTCAACAAACTGCCAAATGAGGCCTGTTGCCTATTTTTGCAAGTGAAGTTAAGTTGCACGGGAGCAAACACAGCCATGCTCAGTTGCTTCCGGGTTTGCTTTTGTGCTACAAGGTCAAGGTTGAGTAGTTGAGACAGAAACTTTATGGCCCACAAAGCTTGGAATGTCTCTTTTCAGAAAAGGTTTGCCAATTTGTTATAGATGCTTAAAAAATATTTTTGGATTAAGTCAACTCAAGTCAGACTCCCAGAAACCTGCGCTGCTAATTTGCATTCAAGTCTTCTGTCTAGAGACACCAAAATGAACCAAACACTAAACAATTCTTTCTTTAAAATTCGGGAAATGAAGGTATAGAGTAGGTAGGAATTGCTGCTGAAGAATCCTGTCTTTCCTTTCAAAATAGTGTTTATTGGGCACCTTCTATCTTCCAGGAACTGTTCTTGGTAGAATAATGAATGAGACAAGGGTCCTGCCCCAACACTGGGCATCTGACTGATAAAGTATCGCCCCCTCACTGGGCTCAGCCAGTGTGGCTTTGTGCGCAGACCCCCACGTGGCTCCCCTTTCCATCTTCTCTCTTGGGGGCGTCTCTGCAGGCCCCTGCCTCCCAAGTCCTGCTGTTTCTCTGAGGGTCCACCTACTAGGCTGTGCTCTGCCTGCAGCCACGGACGGTGCCTCATTCATTCCTCTTGAACTCTCCAGCACTCAGTGCAGACTCTGACATACAGAAGGTGCTCAATTTGTTTCTATGCCCTCGCCAGGCTCCTTTGAGAGCCCTAGACCAGGTAATAGGGGTTTCCCTGGTGGCTCAGATGGTAAAGAATCTGCCTGCAATGAGAGAGACCCAGATTCAATCCCCGGGTTGGGAAGACCCCTGGAGGAGGGCATGGCAACCCACTCCAGTATTCTTGCCTGGAGAATCCCGTGGACACAGGAGCCTGGTGGGCTATGGTTGATGGAGTGGTTGATGGGGTCGAAAAGAATCGGCCAAGACTGAGCAACTGACACTTTCACTTTCAGACCTCATAATGCGGAGGAAGAACAAACGATCCTTCAGGAATTCCATCTGAGAGCAGTGTCGTGCAGGAATTCATAAAGGGAAAGGACGAGCCTAGTAAGATATTGCCCCTTCTCCTTTAAAAAGAGACCTATGAGTGATCTGATGTCCCCTTCCTTTTTCTTGCTGCCTGGCTGGCTTCATGTTCCACGGGCTTTGAAATGAAACCCAGATTTCAGGCTGACCTGAGAGTTGGGTTTGACGCGAGGAGTAATTATTGAAAGTGACAGGGGTGATCCATATAATAAAATGCTTCCTACATTTTTCATAGAAATGATCCAATACTAACCACTGCTGTGGGGGATGGGAGGGAGGCTTTGGCTGGGGAAGGGCACTTGGGAGCAGAGCGGGTGGGGGCGGGGGCAGGGAGGGGTGCTCCTGGGAGGAGAGCAAACTGCTTTCAGAAGTGCTGTCTGAGAGCTTCGTACAGAGCTTTCAGCTACTTCTGCTGGGGTGGCTTTGTGGTCCCATGCATTAAGGACCCTCAGCCTCTCTTCTGGAAATCCTTTTCTCCTGGAACATTTTACCTTGTTAGTTTTCGCTGCTTCTTGAGAGATTTTCTTTGGGTCTCAAAATGCTTTCTCTTGATACTATGTCTCAGGTGGATTTAAGATCACAGCTATTACATCAGGATTTAACTTTGACTTGATTTGTGGGGAAAGAAAAAAAAAAATCTCATTGTTTCAGTAGAAGTTCCAGTCTGGCACTGCCTGGTGAGTCTCCTCATTGGATTGTTCAAGAAATATCTACGGAGTACTTTCTATGTGCCGGGCACTGGGCTGGGAATATAATGATGAATGAGATAGGTAGAGTTCTATCAGAGTTCTAGTGGAATTGGCAACACTGTCAGGGAGCTGGTTGCTCAAACAGACATGGACCCAACAGCATGATAAAGATGCTAGGCTCTGGGAACCCCTTCAGGGGCATAGAGGACTTCTTGGAGGAGGTGTTGTTTCACCGGAAACCTGGAAAATGTGTAGGATCTTGCCAACAAAGAGGGGAGGAAGGGCGTTGCGGGTAGAGGGAAATAGCACACCTGAAGGTTTGGCCATGGAAAGGGGGGAAGACAGAAGGCTCAGCTTTTTCCTGCCCTCTGCAGTGACAGAGACCTCTAGATAGTTCTGGCCTTTGGCGCTTAAAGGATGGAAGGGCAAGACCCATCACCAGGAGAGAGATAAAAAAAATTGCATCCACTCACGGAGGAAATATTCTGCTGTGTCAGCTTCATAATCTGCATCCTCTGGGAAGTGATCGATTTGCTTGCAGAGACCTTTGAAGTTCCCTGGAAAACAAGGGAAGAAAGTGCTTGTGAGACATCCAAATCTCCAGGGACTCAGTGCCCACTGGCCTCTTCCTGACTTCTTGTTCTTCTGAAGCTGGCTCAGTCCTCTTCCTCACTTCCCCCCTCCCCCCTCAAGGAAGGTATCGCTTTGTCTGTTTGGACATCTGCCCAGTGAATCAAAACACACACACCCGCGGTGCTGCAGAGAGGATCTAAGGCTTAAGACTTCAAAACCCAGCCTTCCATCTCTGCATCGAGGCTTCTGAGGATTAGCTGAGGCTTGGCGGGCGGTGGAGGTTTGAATCTGGGCTGGGGACTGCCACGGAGGAGACTGGTGAATACCAGCGTGCCTGCCTCTGTGCCCCAGCTCGGCTGGGAGTCACCTCGTGTTTTACATGCGAGAAAGTTGATTGCTTTCCAAAGAGGGCAGACCCCAGACCGAGGCTGACAAACATTCCCACAGCCCTTTAGATGAGTTTGCAAAGCATTTTCCCATCTGCAATTGCATGGAATTCACTATATGGAGCCTATGAAAGTTCTGCAATACTCCTAGGGTTGAACACCCCACCCAGGCCTGGGTCACTGGCCAGACTTGTGGAGTATGACTCAACCTGTGAGAGGAGTAATAGCATCTTCATTTTATAAATGAAGAAACTGAGGCTCAGGGAGACTGGATACAAGTGTGCTTATATAACTATTTTAGGTATTTCAAGCTAATACAGTATATAGGTAATTCTGTACTACATATTACAGAGAAGATGGTTGATCCTTACCCTACAAACCTCCCTTAACTGTCTCTGTGCCAATTCAAATAACTGAATAAGTCCTCATGGCCAGGAAATGATGGAATCTGGGCTCAAACAAAGACCTTTTGGTTTTAAAACTTTCCTTGGTGATTGCTGAGAAGGTGAGAGCCAGCTCAGATGAGAACCCCTAGCCCAGTGTCTAGCAGATCCCCAGCAGTGATCCCTAAATGAATGAGTGAACTACTGAATGCGATCTTCATAAACACTTATGTGGAGAATAGAATTTACAAGCATGGCTGCTTCATGACAACAGAGACTTTTGTCTGTTTCATTCACCATTATGTCCCGAGCACCAGCACAGGCACGATGGATGTTGCCTGACTTTCTCTGAATGACTGGACACTCGAAACTGTGCAGGGAGATACAGCGACAGTGGGTGAGAGGCAGGTTCTGCAGCTGGCCTGCCTGGGTTTCGTTCAGCCTCACAGAGATGCCTCAGCTTCCTCATCAGAAAGCAGAGATCATAGCGATTCTTCCTTTGTCGATTGTTGTGGGGATGACATGAGCTAACACGTCTAAAGCGCTCAGAGCAGTGCCCGGCACATTAGTAAATGTGCTGAGGGTATTGAGTGAGAGAGAAATGAACCTTGCTACATTTAGCCCCTGACATTCAGGATTTTCCTGTGATAGAAGATAATGCCACTTAATTAATACAGTCCTTAATATGTGTGAACAATTTATTTTCTTGTAAGATCCTGAGCCTTGTAGCCCATAAAGTAGGTTTTATTATGCACCATAGGTATTATTTAGGAATATTAAGTCATTATTACACATATACACAGCCGGATATATCATACAGCTGGATATACAGAATGTGCTCAGTTGCTCAGTCATGTCTGACTCTTTGCAACCCCACGGACTGCAGCCCATCAGGCTCCTCTGTCCACAGGGATTCTCCAGGCAAGAACACTGGAGTGGGTTGCCATGCCTCCTCCAGGGGGTTTTCCCAACCCAGAGATCAAACCCAGGTCTCCTGCATTGTGGGCGGTACAGGTATGCTTACATAATTGTGTTTCTAGCTATTATAATATGTATAGGTAACACTGGGGATCCTAGGTGGTGCTAGTGGTAAAGAACCCGCCTGCCAAGGCAGGAGACAAAGGAGACATGGGTTCAATCCCTGGGTCAGGAAGATCCCCTAGAGGAGGGCATGACAACCCACTCCAACATTCTTGCCTGGAGCATCCCATGGACAGAGGATTGTGGCGGGCTACAATAGGATTGCAGAGTTGGACATGACTGACGCGACTTAGCATGCATGCATAGGTAGTTCTGTACTACATATAACAGAGAAGATGGTTGATCCTTACTTTACAACCCTCACCTCCCCTTAACTGTATCTCTGCCAAATTCACTTCCTTTCCCAACTTCTGCAAGAAGAGAGATTCCCCAGAGCATATGAGGACTCCAGGTAGACAGAATTTGGCTCAGAATGCTCCCAGTGGGGCAGGTATCTTCTCTGTGTGTGCTGGACCATGTCTTGTCTTGCTTAGCACCCTCCCCACCCCATACCTTGCTGTCTCCCCCTCCTCTGTGGTCATGAACATGTGCCCACCCTGCTCTCAGCATCTTGATGCATTAACCAGAGGCTTCCCCTACCTCTACTGACTTATCCCCCATCCAACCACAGTCTCTTTTTTCCTGAGAAGAGTCTTCATTTCTGCTTCTAAGAGGATAACATTTACCTCCCCATTGGTAAAATTACAAATCAGTGTGTTTGAAAACCACTTTGCAAAGCACTTTCCTTTTATCTCAATTCAGTCTGACAAGTATTTCGTCAGCACCAACTTGGTGCCAGGCATCTTTATAAGGAATCTGTGCAGGAGGTGAGGCGCTGAGAATGGTACTGAAGTGCCCCATGGCTCCTGACAAATTGGGGACTGTACTCAACCCCCAACCACAGGTGGTGCCTCCACGTCTCTCTTTTAAGGGCCCCACCCTTCAGGCTTGGACCTCTAGTGCAGCTGCTCCCCACACACCCTGGCCCCAGCCCCTGCCTCCATCATCTTTGGACCACTGGATCCCAGCACAGGGCCTTGCACAAGAGAAGGGCTCCAGAGATGTTTGTAGAGAGGCTGTGTCAAAGTATCAACAGCCCAGACCTCTCCTGTGAGGTCCAGACCTGGGGATCCAACTGCCTATTTGATGTCTCTTGGTGGATGTTTTAAAAGCATTGTACACTCAGCAGGTCCAAACCGGAACTCATGATCTATCCCTCAAGCCTGGTCTTCTGGAGGCAACAATTAGGTCAGCCAAGGCCTCTCTGTTGCTGCCTCATGCAAGCCTGAGCCCAGCCATCATTGCCAACATTTCTGCCTCTTCCCTGCAGGCTCCATCCATCACGACATCCTGTCTGTATTGGCTCTCAGAATCTTTCAAACCCATCGATTTTTTTTCCCCAACAAGAGCAATACCCACTGCCAGGCCACCCTCCTTGCTTCCCTAGATGACTGTGGTAGCCTCCCCACTGGCCATTTTGTACTCACTCTTATCCATCTTTACAGAATGATCATAGTGAAGCTTTGACAATGCAGATCTGTTCAAGCCATCTTCAGTTTGAAGTGCTCAACAGCTTCTTGATGTTCTTAGGGAAAATTTCAACATCTTTAACAGGGCCCAACCGCCGTCTGGTCTAACCTCTGTCTCAGTGCACCTGCAGTCCCAGCTCCCTTCCCGCCATGCTCCCTCCTTCTATGGGGCCTTTGCATATGCTGGTCTAGCCTCCTGTGCCCCCACCGTCTCCTTTGTTGTCCCTCCCTCGATGTCTCTATGTCCTCCCGAACTGTGCTAGTGTGGGATCTACCACTCCTCTGGCTGCTCTGTGGTCAGGGGAGGGCTCAAGGCATGAGTGATGCCGGTGGGAATGTTCTAGCGGAGAGGGAATGCTTGATAACCCGGGGAGGGGTGGGACAATACAGAAGCACTGTGAGGGGGAGGAGGCCTGGGACACAAGTGCAAGGCCAGCCTCACATGGATGCTGGTCCATCCACGGCACTGTGGGGAGCGGGCAGTGTGGAGGCGGATGCAGGCGATGGGTAGGCATGGTGGAAGCTTGTGACACTTCTCTTCTGGTTGCTTCTACTTTCTGAATGAAATGGGAAACAGAATTGTCAACTGAGAGGAAAGGGAGGAAGGAAGTGAAAATTTTCTCCATGAGAGTGAAGAAGGAATGGGCTAGGCTTGAGACATGAAGTATATGTGTTGGTGGCCTGACAGTTCCTCCTGAGGTTCTGTGCTTTTTTCTGAACACATTTAGGATATGGGGCAGTCCAGCTGGAGGGTTGCCTTTAACCAGGATGAAGGTCTGTGAGATGAATGCAAGAAGGGGAGGCGGAAAGGGAGTAGATTATTGCCAGGAGCCAGTGTGAGGAGCTCTGCCCATGGCAAAGGTCATGAGGAAGGAGGCTCGACATCAACACAGGGGGAACAATAGGGCTGATGACCCCAATTGTTCCAGATTATGAAGACGGATCAGACTGTAAGCTGGTAAAGGTTCCAGTGAAAAGAAGGTGGGATCAGTGCGTTGAAAGCATAAGGTGAGGGTCAAGGAATTGCTGGTGGGGGTGAGGGGGTGGGGAGATGCTCTGGGGAGTAAGCTGGAAGGGTGGGGCGAGGGAGTCAGAGAGGCTGAGATTGTGGAAGGGCATGGTTGTTGGTAACTTCAGGGTGAAGGATAAGACCATGAACTGGGTGGCTCGGGTCAGGTGGAGGTTGGGAAGCCATTGAAAATATTTAGCAAAGCTCAGACAAATTATTTAGGTTGGTGCAAAAGTAACTGCAGTTTGTTGGACTTTGTTGTTTCATTTGTGGTGCTAGTGGTAAAAAGCCTGCCTGCCGGTGCAGAAGACTTAAGAGATGTGGGTTCAATCCCTGGGATGGGAAGATTACCTGGATAAGGAAATGCCAACCCACTCCAGTATTCTTGCCTAGATAATCCCATGGATAGGGGAGCCTGGCGGACTATAGTCCATAGTGTCACAAACAGTTGGGCATGACTGTGTGTGACTTAGCACGCACACATGCCTACATCATTTTAATGCACATTTCTTGCTTTTTTTTTTTTGCTAATGACTTATTACTTGCTGTTTATTTTATATTTATTTTAGACCAGGGAAGTGATGTTAGACAAAAAGAAAATTTGAGTGATTATCTTATTTGAGTTCAAATTGGGTTGTAAAGCAGTGGAGACAACTTGCAAGATCAACAACACATTAGGCCCAGGAACTGATAACAAATGTACAGTGCAGTGGTGATAAAGAAGTTTTTCAGGGGAGATTAGAGCCTGGAAGATGAGTGCAGTGGCCAGCCATTGGAAGTTGACAATGACCAAATGAGAGCATCGTCAAAGCTGATCCTCTTACAACTATAAGAGAAGTTGCTGGAGAGCTCAGCACTGACCATTCTATGGTTGTTCAGCATTTGAAATGAATTGGGAAGGTGGGTGCCTCATGAGCTGATTGTAAATAAAAAAAATCATCTTCTCTTATTCTATGCAACAACAATGCACCGTTTCTATATTGGATTGTGATGTGCAATGAAAAGTGGATTTCATACAATGATCAGTGACAACCAGCTCAGTGGTTGGATGGAGAAAAAGCTCCAAGTACTTCCTAAAGTTAAACTTGTACCAAAAAAAGGTCATGGTCACTGTTTGGTGGTTTGCTGCCTGTGTCATCTACTACAGTTTTCTGAGTCCTGATGACATGATTACATCTGAGAAGTATGCTCAGCAAATCCATAAGATGCACTGAAAACTTCAGCATCTACAGCTGGCATTGATCAACAGAAAGAGCCCAGTTCTTCACACAATGCCCGATCACACATCACACAACCAAGCTGTCAAAAGTTGAATGATCTGGGCTACAAGTTTTGCTTCTTTCTCTATATTCACCTGACCTCTCACAAACTGACTGCCACTTCTTCAAGCATCTCAGCTTTTTGAAGTGAAAATGCTCCCACAACCAGCAGGAGGCAGAAACTGCTTTCCAGAAGTCGGTCGAATCCCGAAGCATGGATTTTTATGCTACAGGAATAAACAAACTTATTTCTCATTGGCAAAAATGTGCTGATTTTAATGGTTCCTATTTTGATTAATAAAGATGTGCTTGAGCCTAGTTAAAATGATTTAAAATTCACAGTCTAAAACTGCAATTACTTTTTCACCAAACTATAATATACAAGATAATACTAGCCTATAATATACAAGATAAAACCAAATAACTTCTATATAAAGACAAAACTAAATGTTCACTTTTATTTCCTATATACATCAAATACATATTATAAAACTGCTTACCAAGTTAAACATTGACGTGCAAATGATTCATCCAATTATTCTAATAGGCCCCAAATCAATGGTTGGTTTTTAGAAATTATTGGTGTGATCTTTTGATGATGAGTCTTTTACAAGCTAAATGATGGCCCTGTCTGCATGGAGATTTGACACAGGGAACCACACCAGATGCTTCTCGCCCTTCTCTGTTAGAGTAAGAGTCATTCTGTCTCAGTGTAGAGAGTTTTCTACTAACCTCTGAGGGACAGAAAACTAAGATCATGGCATCTGGTCCCATCATTTCATGGCAAACAGATGGAGAAACAATGGAAACAGTGACAGACTTTATTTTCTTGGGCTCCAAAATGACTGCAGGTGGTGACTGCAGCCATGAAATTAAAAGACACTTGCTCCTTGGAAGAAAAGCTATGAACAACCTAGACAACATATTAAAAAGCAGAGACATTACTTTGCCAACAAAGTTCCATCTAGTCCAAGCTATGGTTTTTCCAGTAGTCATGTATGGATGTGAGAGTTAGACTGTAAAGAAAGCTGAGCTCTGAAGAATTGATGCTTTTGAACTGTGGTGTTGGAGAAGACTCTTGAGAGTCCCTTAGATAGCAAGGAGATCAAGCCAGTCCATCCTAAAGGAAATCAGTCCTGAATATTCATTGGAAGGACTGATGCTGAAGCTGAAGCTCCAATACTTTGGTCATCTGATGCGAAGAACTAACTCACTGGAAGAGACCCTGATGCTGGGAAAGATTGAAGGCAGGAAGAGAAGGGGATTATAGAGGATGAGATGGTTGGATGTCATCACCGACTCAATGGACATGAGTTTGAGCAAGCTCCAGGAGTTGGTGATGGACAGGGAGACCTGGCGTGCTACAGTCCATGGGGTTACAAAGAGTCAGACATGACTGAGTGACTGAACTGAACTGAACTGAGAGACAGAAGATTAGTGGTGAGGAATGACTGAGGTAAACTGGGACCCAGGCTGTAGTGGGATTGATCCCAGTGGTCTCTGAGGTTGATGGTGATGATGAGGCTGTGAGCATTGGTTGGAGCATAGGGGTCTCCAGGAGCACTGGGGGCTCTGTGGCCTAGGACTCAGTCTGACTGACTAAGGCGGTGCTTAGGCTCATGAAGCAGTACCCTGGTGGTACCACACTGTTATTGGTAGAATTTAAGTTTGGTAGAACATCTATGTCTGCAGACATTACTACTAATAGTGAAGAGGGGTATCATCTTGTTTTCTGGATGCCAGCCTTGAGTTCTGGTGTATTTCTTTCTGGTTGGTGGCCATCAAGTCCAGGGATTGATTCAGCTTCAGGCACAGATAGATCCAAGTGCTCAAATATCTGGTGTCTCTCACCATCTCTGTTCATCTTTCCTCTCTCCTCAGGGTAGACATTAAGGGATGACTAAGTGCCTGGCTCTGGGGTGGTGGAGGGAAACCTGACCTGATCCTTGCCTTTCAGGGATGCATAGTTTTGGGGGGAAAATAGATAGCACAGAATTTACTAGAATGTAATATCTCACATCCTATATTAGAGAGATATAAGGCATCCGATCCCATTACTTCATGATGAATAGATAGGGAAACAATGGAAACAGTGAGAGACTTTATTTTCTTGGGCTCCAAAATGACTGCAGATGGTGACTGCAACCATGAAATTAAAAAACGCTTGCTCCTTGGAAGAAAAGCTATGACAAACCTAGATAGCATATTAAAAAGCAGAGACATCACTTTGCCGACAAAGATCCCTCTAGTCAAAGCTGTGGCTTTTCCAGTAGTTATGTATGGATGTGAGAGTTGGACCATAAAGAAAGCTGAGCTCTGAAGAATTGATGCTTTTGAACTGTGGTGTGGGAGAAGACTCTTGAGAGTCCCTTGACTGCAAGGAGAGCAAATCAGTCAATCTGGAAGGAAATTAACTCTGAATATTCATTGGAAGAACTGATGCTGAAGCTCCAATACTTTGGCCACCTGATGGGAAGAGCAGACTCATTGGAAAAGACCCTGATGCTGGGAAAGATTGAAGGCAGGAGGAGAAGGCAGGGACAACAGAGGATGAGATGGTTGGATGGCAACACTAGTTCAATGGACATGAGTTTGAGCAAACGCCAGGAGACAGTGAAGCACAGGCAAATCTGGTGTGCTGGAGTCCATGGGGTCACAAAGGGTCAGACACGACTGAATGACTGAACAATAGCAACAAGGCCTTATGGGCTTCCCTGGTGGCTCAGTGGTAAAGAACCCGTCTGCCAATGCAGAAGATGTGAGTTTGATCCCTGAGTGGGGATCTACCAGGGGATCTACCCTGGAGGAGGAAATGGCAACCCAAGTATTCTTGCCTGGAAAATTCCACTGACAGAGAAGCCTGGTGGGCCATAGTCTCTGGAGTCACAAAGGAGTTGGACATGACTTAGTGACTAAACAACAACAGTAAGAACACAAAGCCTTATGGGATCATAGTTGTTCAGCTAACGTGTATGTTGCACAGACTGTATGCCATGTTCTGTGTGATCTGCTGAGGACACAGAGGAAAAAAATCGACTTTCTGTCCCCACAGAGCTTGCCATCTATGGGAGACAGGGAGGAGGTGCTGTGGGGTAGCAGGATGTGTGTTCTGACGAAGCAGGGTGTGTCTGAGAACACACAGAGGATTGCAGATTCAGATGTGGGCGTGCGTGAGTGTTGACACAGGCTTCCTGACTCAGAAGGTGGAGGAGTCAGCCAGGTGAAGCAGGTAGGTAAGGGTGTGTGTGTGTGTGTGTGTGTGTGTTGGGGCATGTGAGGAAGCAGTGGAGGGTGAGAAGGGATTCTAGGAAGAGGCAAGTCAGGGAAGAGCAAGGTCAGGGGAGTGCTGGGCACACAGGAAGGGGCAGAGTGTCTCAGGGCGCCAGGCCAGTCCTCCAGGGCAGAGCTGGGGGTAAGAGGGAAATCTGGAGGCAGCATTGTGCTGGGGCTGGCTTACATCTTGGGAGCTGATTGTTAGTGTCTCTTCATAACTCACATGAGGAGCTTGAAATCAGCCACAGTGCAAGTGTTTGCACCACGGACATTGGAAAACACTACAAATCAAGGTCCTGTATCCCTGCACAGAGAGCCAGCTGGTAAACATTTACCAGCAAACCCCCAGATGCAGGGCAGTCTCATATGAGGGGTTGGCTGGTGCAAAGACATGACATCTTCATGGGAGTGGAGATTTACAGAAAGATTGATCCCAACAAGAAGGTTGGATGGGTGAGGGTGAGGGCAGGAGATGGCTGGGGAGTAGGCAGGGATCTGATCCTGCTGGGCTTGTGGTCCAGGCTGAAGTGAGGAGGGGGCATCTCAGCGCCCACTCCCCCCACAAGCACTGGCTTTGAGCTTCTGGAGGATGAGGAGATGGGGGAGATTCTTCCACCATGAGGGCTTCTCAGGTGGTCCTAGTGGTAAAGAATCCACTTGCCAATGCAGGAGACATAAGAGACTTGGAGTTTGATCCCTGGCTTGGGAGGATCCCCTGGAGGAAGGTAGGGCAACCCACTCCAGTATTCTTGTCTGAAGAATCCCATGGACAGAGAAACCAGGTGGGCTACAGTCCGTGGGGTCGCAAAGAGTAGGACACGACTGAAGCAACTTAGCACACACACACTCCCACCATGAACCGTAAAGGATTTTTCTGCCAAGGGGACCAACAACTGTGAAATCTCTACTGAACCTCCACTCCAGAAGGGCCAACGATGTCGCGCCAACCCCAGAGCTCAGAGACCTCAAGCCAAGCCTTGGAGGGAAGGCCAAGGGCTGAGTCTTAGACTGCCACAGCTCTGCCTCCAGGAATTCCCCGCTTCAGTCTGAGAATTTCAGCTTGCAGGTATGAAGTAGTTTAAAAGGAGGTTTCATCAGCTTTGTAAAAAGCACATTAATATCTCACAACACCAACTGCTGTCTCGTTTCTTTGAGATACAATAACCTCTTCATAAACCTGGTCATTAAGGGTTGAACAAGCGCTGTTTTATTTTTCCACATATTCAGGAGAGGCTGAAAGAGTAGCTCAGAACCTGGAGGCCACGCTGAGGGAGCTGGCTGACGCACGGGTAGGAAGTCGGTGAAGTAATTTTTTAAGTAAAGCAAATGAAGGGTTTGGTGGGAGCTGCCGGCGCTGTGTTTTAAACCTTTTCTGCTCCTGGCTTTTTGCTGTGCTGGGAGGGCCCTCCCTGATGGCAGGGATTAACGAGACCCTGGGGCGGGTGGGCGAGGCCGGCCTCACCCACCTCTCTGGGAACCTCAGCCCCCAAGCAGTGCTGGCACTGGCGGCTGCTGGAAGGTTTGAAAAAAAACTCTCTCCCCATTCATTCATTCATTCATTGAATTGTTTTCAATGGCTGCTGCATGCTAGGTCTTGTGCAGGCGTTGGCTGGGGTTAGAGTGGAGTAAGAAGACTGCCCTGCCTGCCTGCTTTCCTGAATCCGTCTCCAGGTGTGCCCTGAGAGCCCACCTTTCGGAAGTCCTGGGTATAGCACTGTGCACTTTTGCACACATCTCTGGGAGGAAGAAAAAGTGAAAGTATTAGTTGCTCAGTCGTGTTCGACTCTTTGCGACCCCAGGGACTGCAACCTGCCAGGCTCCCCTGTCCATGGGATTCTCCAGGCAAAAATACTGAAGTGGGTTGCCTTTCCCTTCTCCAGGGGCTTTTCCTGACCCAGGAATGGAACCTGGGTCTCTTGCATTGTAGGCGGATTCTTTACCATCTGAGCCATCAGAGACTATCCTGTCTTGATTCTTGTCAGCTGCTTCTTTAGTTCTTTCAGTGTGATATGGGGAAGAGACTGGACCCCAGACTCAGAGAGTCCCAGCCTCAAAGCCCAGCTCTGCTAGCTATCAGCTATGCCGCCCTGACCAAGTCATGTGACCTCTCTGTGCCTATTTCCTTCTTTGTAAAAAGGAAATTCTTGCCCTGTGGGGGTAATTCTGAGGACTCAATGAGAAAGCCCCTTGTACAGTCCCTAACTCAGAGCAGCACTCAACCAATGTAATCCTTCCTTCTCTCTCTTCTTCAAATGACACCTCTTTCAAGAAGCCTTTCTTGATTGCCCTTAGTTGGAAAGACTCTTTTTCTCCTCTATGCCCCTCTGAAGTGCGACTAGGTTTTAATGGGCATAGGAGTCACTAGGGGATCATGTTAAACCAGTTGCTGACTCGGTGGGTCTGGAGAAGACCCTGAAACTTGGTATTTCTTGCAAGCTCAAAGGCAGTGTTGTGATTCAGGGTCCCTGGTGGACTATATTTTGGGTTGATTTTGAATACTTTGTATCTGCTTTAATCGTATTTTGTGCTCTGGTATCATTGTTCAGGGAAAAAATGGCTTCAAATCTGTAAGTTCCTCAAGGGCAGAATTTCCTTGATTCTAAGAACTTCCATGCACATTTCAGTGAAATTGGGATGTGTCTTACAATTGATGGGTTCATTTACTGCTGTGTGTCTCTCTTTCCCCGAAGAATCATTATTACATTGATGGTGTGTCTTACAATTAATGATAATAGCTACACAACAAGTGTTTATTGAACGAATGGACAAATAAACAAATGAATCTGTGTGCGTGTGTCTATGTGCGCGGAGAGTATTCTATACATTTCCATTCTCCTGAACAGATGAACATTGTGCCAACTATTAGAATCCCTGGAGCACCAGGATCTTTTGTGGCTCTCTTATTAAAAGCCTATTTGAGGGACTTCCCTGGTGGTCCAGAGGCTAAGACTCCATGCTTCCCAATGCAGAGTGCCTGGGTTTGATCCCTGGTTGGGTAATTAGATCCCACCTGAAACAATGAGTATCGAAGATTGATCCCATGTGCTACAACTAAGACTTGGCACAGCCAAATAAATAAATAAATATTTTAAAAGCCTATTTGACAGTCTCAAAGTATGTGTATATCCTAAACCCCAGCAATTTCCCTTAGAAATTTGCCTTGGGAAGCCCTTGCCTGTATACATAAGGAGGTGTATATGAGAATGTTCCTAACAGCAGTGCTTGAAACAACACAACCCTGGGAACAACTTGCATTTTTCTCATCAGAAGAATGATAATAACTTGGAGCATATTAATATAATGAGATATGACTCAGCAATGAATGGGAGTAGATTACAGCTACACTTGTCAACACCGGTGAATTCCACACACATGATACTGTGCAGCACACACACAAAAACAGACTCACAGGCATAGAACACAAACTTAAGGTTACCAAAGGGGAAGGGGGCAGGGATAAATCAGGAGTTTGGGATTAAAATATACACACTACTGTATAGAAAATGGATTACCAACAAGGACCTACTATGTAGCATAAGGAACTATATGCAATATCTTATAATAACCTATAGTGGAAGAGAATGTAAAAAAGAGTGTGTATGTGTATATATATATATATATATACACACACACACACACACACATACATATAAATATATAACTGAATTACTTTGTTGTATATCTGAAATGGGCACAACATTGTAAGTCAACTATATTTCAACAAAAATTTTAAAAATACTGAACACAGAAATCAAGCCATGGATAAATACATATGGTATGATTCCATTTACACAAAGTTAAACATGTACAACTGGACAATAGATTTTTAAGGACATGGGTTCAATCCCTGCTCCAGGAAAATCCCACATGCCACATGGCAACTAAATCCAGGCATCACAGGTATTGAGCCAGCATGCTAGAGCCCCTGAACTGCAACTGCTGAAGCCTGTGTGCCTAGAGCATGTGCTCCAAGCAAGAGTAGCCACCAGAGTAAGAAGCCTGAGCACCACAAAGAAGAGTAGCCTGCACTCGCTGCAAGTAGAGAAAGCCTGAGTGCAGCAACGAAGACCCAGCACGGCCATACATAGATAAATAATGAAAAAGGAAAGACAAAGGAAACACGTGGTTGTGGTGAAACTGTAAAGTCAAGCAAGCAGTGATAAACACAGAATTCAAGAGGGTGTCGACCAGACCCGAGGGAGAAGGGGTAAGGGAGGGGACAGGTCAGCTTCAGTGTGCTGGGATGCTCCATTTCTTAACCTGGTGGTCAGTTCACAGGTCTTCATTCTATTGCTGTTCTCTGTGCCTCACTATGGCAGAGACTACTGGCTGTTTCCTAATGTCCCATCTTTTCCATCTTCCCATGTTTTGCTTGGACAGGTGGCTTCCCAGAATATAGACTTTAGTTACCAGCTGCTCTTGAAGCTAGAGGTGACCGTGTGACCAAGCTCTGACCAATGGGATGGAAGTGGAAGTGGAGGGAGCGACATCCTTCAAGGGATGGCATGTGCCTTTCTCAGCCCCTTCCTCTGGGCACATGGAATAGAGAGCTCCAGTTGCCATCTTGGACTGTGATGCAACCTTGAGGATGGAGAGCTGCATGATGGAAGAATCAAAGACATCTGGGCCATGCCATCAATGGAGAGTCTTATCTCCCAGACGTCATATCTCCAAAGTTGGGTGATGAGAGAGAAATAAGCTATCTTTTTTAGCTAAAAAACAACCCTTGTTGCCAAACCTAATTGCAATCAGTGTAATCATGCATGTTAAAATAGTCTTTTATATGTATTTAGTATTAGATACTTTTTAAAGAACCCTGCGGAGAAGACAATGGCATCCCACTCCGGTACTCTTGCCTGGAAAATCCCACGGATGGAGGAGCCTGGTGGGCTGCAGTCCATGGGGTCGCTGAAAGTCAGATACGACTGAGCGACTTCACTTTCACTTTTCACTTTCCTGCATTGGAGAAGGAAATGGCAATCCACTCCAGTGTTCTTGCCTGGAGAATCCCAGGGACGGGGGAGCCTGGTGGGCTGCCGTATATGGGGTCGCACAGAGTCGGACACGACTGAAGTGACTTAGCTTAGCTTAAAGAACCCTGACGCTGGGAAAGATTGAAGGCAGAAGGAGAAGGGGATGACAGGATGAGATGGGGATGACAGAGGATGAGACGGTTGGATGGTATCACCAACTCGATGGACATGAGTTTGAACAGGCTCTGGGAATTGGTGATGCACAGGGAAGCCTGGCATGCTGCAGTCCATGGGGTCGCAAAGGGTTGAACACGACTGAGCAGCTGAACTGAAAGAACACTTAGTGCTTGCGTCGAGTAGGTTCTCACTAAGTATCTACAGAATAATTGAATAAAAGGATGAATTAGAAATTGTCTCAGTCTTCTTCACAACCTCTTTGTTCAGGATAAACTTTTCTCCAGTTCAGTGCCGGCTGTGGCCATGACTAAGGGAAGACATGGGCAGGGGCATTGCTGAGAATTGGGGTGCAAATCAGCCTTAGACAAGGGAGCCAGGAAAGAGGTGAAGAGAGTGGGTTTGACCTCACACAGGAGGAGTGAATGGATCCTGGTGGAGATAAGTGAACCAGGATCCTCAATGCTTAGAGACTGTGGACAGGCCCCCAAGGTGGTGGTCAGGGCCCTACACTGGGAGCTCTGTGTGTCGCAGGCAGGGGTACTCTTGCTGGTGGATTATGTGGACCTGACCAAGAATGAGAACTTGGGAGGATCTAGGTTCTGAACTTCAATGCCCCTTCATCATAACCTTGTATCTCTGGCCCCCTCACTCCACAGTGTTGACGCTGGAGCAGGCTCCCAGGGACAGGAAAACGTCATGCCCTCAAGTACCACCATGTGATTGAAAGCCCTGTGCAATGAGGTTAAGGACCCTCCACAGAGGTAACGAGTCAACCTAAAATGTACTCCATAAAGCAGGCCTTTATGTTTGAGTGTTGTCAAAAGCCGTGAAACCATCCTCAAAAACAATTCTTAGTTCAGCTCCTGCTGCTAGAGAGGCAGGGAGGGTCAGTGGTTAGTCTCAGAGTCTGGAGGTGGGAAACCTGGGTTCGTAGCCCAGTTGTACCACAAAGCCCCTCTGAACCTCAGTCTTTTCATCTGTAACGTGGGGAGACAGTAGACCTATCTCACTGGGGCTGTGAGAATTGCATAAAACCCTACACTGAGAGGGTTTAGCACAGTGCCTGGCACACAGTAGGTTCTCAAAAAGTGTCAGGTGCTACTGCCTGGGGCCCATGCTGGGGGTGCAGATGGATCACCCAGTCCCTGCTCTCAAGAAGCTGCGGGACTAGTTGGGGAGAGTAGTGGTTACTTTCCGTGTCAGGATTGCTCCCAGGGGGAGGCAGGCCTAGGGAGGATGGGAAGCTGATAGGCATAGACCCTCTGGAACAGGATTGATCAAATGGCTCTGTCAACCCCAGGAGTGGGCAGGCAATGAATAAGCACTGTTGTGTGCCAACAGCTCTACATTCATCTCGAGAGCCTGGCGGCGCAGTGGAAAGATGGCCGGGCTGCTTGGTGAGACAGCGGGTGCTTGCACCGTCTTTCTGCCGTGTCTTAACCACGTGATCTTGGGCAAGTCACTGACTTCAGGATTCATTCAGGGCTTCAGCCAGTCCTCATTTCTACTGAATGCCCATTAATTGTAGTGATTGAGCTGGGCACCGTGGTAGAGAGGGGGTCAGTACAGCAGGACTCCCTAAACCCCTGGAACAGTGTCTAGGAGGCACTGAGACACAGAGTCAATGTACCTGGCCCTGGGTGAAAACAACAGCAAGGGCAGGGTGGTCACATGGGCCCCTTGGAGAAACTGTCAGGAGCGAGGTGCTGGGTTAAACACTGTACATCAATGGGGAGGTAAATGAAGGTAAACGAAGGTAAAATCAATCCTAAAAAAAAATCCCTCTATTATTTTCTCCACTTTAGAGGTGTGGAAATAGAGGCACCGAGAGATGAAGACATGCACTGAAGGATTCACAGTGTGAGCCAAATAGCGGGGATTTGACCCCAGGCAGTGGGGCCAAAGAGCGGATACTTTCAAACTGTGGTGCTGGAGAAGACTCTTGAGAGTCCCTTGGACTGCAAGGAGATCAAACCAGTCAATGCTAAAGGAAGTCAACCCTGAATATTCACTGGAAGGACTGATGCTGAAGTTGAAACTCCAATACTTTGGCCACCTTATGCAAAGAGCTGATTCATTGGAAAAGACCCTGATGCTGAGAAAGATTGAGGGCAGGAGGAGAAGGGGGCGACAGAAGATGAGATGATTGGACGGCATCACTGACTCAATGGACATGAGTTTGAGCAAACTTTAGGAGATGGTGAAGGACAGGGAAGCCTGGTGTGCTGCAGTCCATGGGGTTGTAAAGAGTCAGACACGACTGAGTGACTGAACAACAGTGGGATTCTGGTGAACCACTAAGTGATACTGTTACTGCAGAGGACAAGATGGTGGAGGGTGCATCATTTCATCTGAGTGGTGGTGAGTTGTCAGGAAGGCTTCCTGGAAGAAGCTCCATCTCAGATGAGCCACAAGGGATAAGTAGAAATTGTCAGTTGAATGGAAGGGCAGGGAGGTGCTGGGGGGAAGAGCAAAGGTTAACCAAAGAAAGAAGATGGGATCCTGCCACCAAGAGTTTTGGTCTGTCTGAAGGACAGATGGTCGGGCTGGATATAAGCATGTGTGTGTGTAACCAGTCTTGAGAGATAGTAGTTGTGGTTAGATTATTCAGGACCTAATAAGCCATTAGAAGTATAAACTTAGAGCAGTGGAGAGCAACCAAGGATTTTTTAAGCAGGTGGTTGATGTGGCCAGACTTGTGATTTAGGATGATAGTCCTGGTGGCTGCATGGGGCGTGGACTGGAGAGACAAGCCTGGAAGCCATGAGCCCAGTCCAAGCCACCAGCATCTCTTGCCGGGACCATTGCAACAGGAGTAGTCCAGGTGAGAGATGGAGGTGGCTCAGGCAGGGTGGGGACAGTGATGATGGAGAGACCTGCGTGTGTATGAAGTCAGCTGAGATTTATTTATCTGCAATATGGGGAAATGGGCCAGTCCTGTTTCCCTGAGGGTGTGATTGAATAGATGAAATGAGATAAAATTGAGAGCTAATAAACTCACTTGGTAAGCTGCAGAGCCCTGTGCAGGGGTGCAGGCTGTTTAGCCCAGGCAGCCACTGGGGATGAGACGGGGCCAGATGCAACTCTCCCTCCACATATGCTTCCTACTCTCTGGACAAACTGCTGCTCTAACTTAATTCATTAGTTGTGCCTCCTTGGGTTAGTCACTTCCCCTTCTCTAAGCTTCTATCTTCTTCAGTCAGTCAGTCAGTTCAGTCGCTCAGTCGTGCCCGACTCTTTGGGACCCCATGAATTGCAGCACGCCAGGCCTCCCTGTCCATCACCAACTCCTGGAGATCACTCAAACTCATATCTTCTCCTTATGTTGTTGCAAATATGAATAAAATAATATGCAGAGTACTTGACATTGTGCCACCAAGGAAGTGCTAGGAAATAAAAATCTTTACAGGGCTAGCGTTTCTTGCACTACTCTGTGTACACAGATCATGGGGCCTGGCTGCCAGGAGGTGTCCCACAGGCACTGTCACTTGAGGGACCCTCATTCCTGCCAGCATCTCAGGAAGTCACCGACATATTGTCTAGATGCCTCCAAGGAACGAGAAGACGTCAATGGCCTTTCCTGCTTTACAGAATCTGCCTTAAATTTTTGACCACCAATTTCCCTGAGTCCACTTTGGTTCATTTTCATCTGCTTAAGTACATTCAATTTCATGGCAGAGATCCAGTCCAAAGTGGTTAAATGCCACCCAAGCCACTGACCCACAAGGATGGACATGTTTCATGGGATGAGGATCTGTATACCTGGAAATGCTTATCTAACTTCATTCTTGTTTCCAAGCCAAACACAAAACTCGGAAATCTTGTCTTCCATTGCCTACAGCACAAAGGGCGGATATCTTTAGGACCAGATTCCCACCCATGCCCAGTTGGAACCAGAGCTTCCCACCTTATCTGCTTTGACTCTTGTCTCCCAGCTATGCTGGACTCAGAAAAGCATATGGGGACTGCCCTGGTGGTCCAGTGGCTAAGACTCTGTGCTCCCAATGCAGGGGGCCTGGGTTCCATCCCTGGTCAAGGAACTAGATCCCATTTGGTGTAACTATCAGTAAGATCCGGCACAGCCAAATAAATAAACAAATTAAAAAAGAAAAGCATCTGCCCCTTCTTCTTTCCTCCTCATTACTTACAATTTCCCTCCTCACAGAATCAAACTCTCCTCTCTTCCCTGTCTGAAACAATTTACTCCAGAGGGTAGCAGTATACAGGTAGGACCAGGACTAAGATCAAGTGCCTAGGGTCCAAATTTCAGGATGTGCTCACCTTCAGGGTGGTGCAGGTTCAGGGAGCATCTTCTTCAGTTTTTCAGCTTGCCCTTAGCCTGGCCCAATAAAGGGGAGATGTCAGATCGGTACCTGGGTGGGTGTTATGTTTTCAGAACTGCTTCCCAAGGTAGTGAGCTCCTTGTCATTGGAGGGGTTCAAGCAGAAGGTGGTCAGCTGCCTCTTAGGGTTGTTGAAGGGGGCACTTGTGTATTAGCTGGGAGGTGGAGTAGGCGCTTCTGAGGTCTTCCATCTTTTGGAAGTTAGGATTTATGGAGCCCTCCCTGATCCCACAGCTTAGGGCTGTCTATCCTTCTTTTCAACTCTGCGTTTACCTCCAAGATCACTCATCTGGCAATTAACCACAGGCTGCCTCGTGACAGCTCTTGTATTGCTGTCTTTTCATTTCAAATTTCACGAGTGTATGTGTCATTTTCTGAATAGCGTTCCACACGCACTGAGGACGAGATTAACTGCACACTTTCCGTTCTCTCTCAGTGGATATGAGAGCCTCTCTAATGTTTATTTAAAATCCCCTCTGTGCCGATACTTTATATCTCACCTAATTCAATGATCACATCAACCCCTTGGGTAGATCTTATTAATGAGCCTATTCTATAGATGAGAAACTGGAGGCTTGCTGAGTTATTAGTAATATTAGTTCATTAATTAATATTCAGATTCGGATATTAGCTACTGTTTAAAATGGAAATGCAAGACTGAAGGTATCAGACTGTTTGGGTGTGGAGCTTTGGGCAAATTGCCTAAGGGCTTTGTGCCTCTGTCTCCTCACCTTAAAATGGGATAACATCATTGATTTCACAGGTTCTTATGAGAGTTGAATAAGTGAACATACACATAAAACTCTTAGAATAGTGCATTTCCTGAGCTTTCCACACACATTACCTGTTATTATTATTGTCATCGTTATTCATAATAACAGGAAAGAGAATGAGTAGAATGTGAGTCTTAGTATTTCCAGATGCATGCATAGATCTGGACCAGTCATCCAGATAGGAAGACAGGCCAGTTACCGACAGTGCTGGTGAATTTTCTCAGAATTGTCCCTCTCCCCAGGAGAGAATCCTGCCAGGAGCCATTTGTAGACATAGAGATGTGGATCTCTCATGAGTCTAACTGACAAGATTCACTGCCACAGAACTCGCTCACCTTTGGGGAAACTTCAAAAAAGCATTTTCAAAACTACAAAGCTGAGGGCTAGTCTTGGTCTTCATTCATTCATTAATTGATTGATTAAAAACATGTTGTCAGGTTTCTGTGAGCTAGGCACTCTGCTAGCAGATGAGGATGGAAAAATCAGAATCTTTGCTGTGAAGCCTTCATAGTCTGGGGGATTGGTGGACCAGCCCCACAAAGCCAGGCTGTGCTCAAAGAGGAGTTGAGAGACAGCCAGGCTGCCTTCTGCCTCTTCACTACAATCCCAGAGAGGGAAGGGGTTCTTGAGGGACAAGGAAAATTACTGCGAGGAATTGCAGCTGATCCACACAGCTCAGCGAGGAGGGAGATCAGGAGGGAGGTGGAGATGGTTGTACCAGTTGCCAGGTGTGAGCTGAAGAAATGAAGCAAGTTTTTGGGGGGACCACCAAAACCTCTGTCCCCCTCCCCCCAGCTGAACACGAACAGACTCTGGAAAGACCTGCCCTGCCTGCCAGTGCCTCTGACCACAGTTGGCTGCTAAAGGAGCACTTTTATTGCTGTTGGGAAGGCAAACGCTGTTTGCCTTTCTGTCACTTAAAACAATGTGGTGTTGTGACACTCTGGAATCTGAAGATAAATGTTTAATAAAAGGATTCAATTTGATATAATGTCAAAACTTAATTAGAGCCACAGTGCACAGAGGGCTTTGCAGGGCCTTTAATTAGGACCCATTTCAGGGTCTGGTCTGATAAATCTCCGGCACTATGGAGGGGCTGCATGGGCTGCAATGGCTCCTCTGAGCCTGAGGCCTGCTGTCTGCAGATTCTAGTTCAAGGGCACTGCTTTCTGCAGCTCTAGGAGAGCTAATGTAGGGTCTTAGCTCACTCAGTGGGTGGAAATCTACATCTTCTAGGGTTGGGGTTGGAATGCATAACCATAGAATGATGCAAAGGATCCCTAACCTGTGTGAACCTCAAGGCTATAACCCCAAGTCAAGTGAGGAGTCCTTAAACAGGGGAGCTGCCTTCAAGTCCACTTGGCCCCTGACCCTAGGGGCAGAGAAGGTCGCAGCTGCTGGACACTGGTTGACAATCATGTTTTTGATCCTAGCCAGGGCTCACATTTTGCAGATACGTACTGATACAGCTGGGCTTCCCAGGTGGTGCTAGTGGTATAGAACCCACCTGCCAATTCAGGAGATGTAAGAGATGTGGGTTAGATCCCTAGGTCAGGAAGATCCCCTGGAGGAGGGCATGGTGACCCATTCCTGTACTCTTGCTGGGAGAATCCCATGGACAGAGGAGCCTGCTGGGCTATAGTCCATAGGGTTGCAAAGAGTCAGACACGACTGAGCGACTTAGCATGCACACACTGATACAGCTATACTTGTGGTCTCACTTCATGTCAAATAGATGGGAAAACAGTGGAAACAGTAGCTGACTTTGTTTTTCTGGGCTCCAAAATCACTTTAGATGGTGATTGCAGCCATGAAAGTAAAAGACGCTTACTCCTTGAAAGGAAAGTTATGATCAACCTAGACAGCATATTAAAAAGCAGAGACATTACTTTGCCAGCAAAGGTCCATCTAGTCAAGGCTATGGCTTCCCTGGTGGCTCAGAGGTTAAAGCATCTGCCTCCAATGTGGGAGACCTGGGTTTGATCCCTGGGTCGGGAAGATCCCCTGGAGAAGGAAATGGTAGCCCACTCCAGTATTCTTGCCTGGAGAATCCCATGGACAGAGGAGCCTGGCAGGCTACAGTCCACGGGGTCGCAAAGAGTCAGACACGACTGGACTTCACTTCACTTCATGGTTTTCCCAGTAGTCATATATGAATGTGAGAGTTGGACTATAAAGAAAACTGAGCACAGAATAATTGATGCTTTTGAACTGTGGTGTTGGAGAAGACTCTTGAGAGTCCCTTGGACTGCAAGGAGATCCAACCAGTCCATCCTAAAGGAGATCAGTCCTGGGTGTTCACTGGAGGGACTGATGTTGAAGCTGAAACTCCAATACTTTGGCTACCTGATGCGAAGAGCTGACTCATTTGGAAAAAACCCTGATGCTGGGAAAGACTGAGGGCAGGAGGAGAAGGGGACGACAGAGGATGAGATAGTTGGATGGCATCACTGACTCAATGGACATGGGTTTGGGTGGACTCCGGGAGTTGGTGATGGACAGGGAAGCCTGGTGTGCTGCGATTCATGGGGTCGCAAAGAGTCGGACATGGCTGAGCAACTGAACTGAACTGAATGTGAGTTAGCAACGTGAACACTGTCTGCTGCTGCTGCTAAGTCGCTTCAGTCATGTCCGACTCTGTGCGACCCCATAGATGGCAGCCCACCAGGCTCCCCAGTTCCTGAGATTCTCCAGGCAAGAACACTGGAGTGGGTCGCCATTTCCTTCTCCAATGCATGAAAGTGAAAGTGGAAGTGATGTCGCTCAGTCGTGTCTGACTCTTAGTGACCCCATGGACTGCAGCCCACCAGGCTCCTCCATCCATGTGATTTTCCAGGCAAGAGTACTGGAGTGGGGTGCCATTGCCTTCCCCAAATGCTGTCTAAGCATCCCCAACTCCCCCTTTCTCCACTGCCATGGCCACATTGGCCTGTCCTTCAGGATCTCCTGTACTGCTCCTGCAACCAGCTACTAAAGTGAGGGAGCCTGACGCAGGGTGTCACCAAGATGCTGTTCCAGCACCATAGTCGGTAGTCATGCAACATGCTGCCCCTCCCTCCAATTCTAGCCTTAAAAGTGGCAGCAGTCTTGGTGGCAAGAGGTTATAGACCTAGTAGTAGGAGATTCAGAGTCAGACCTCAGTGAATTCTGTCGCTTCTGCACTGCCAGCTATGAGCTGTGTTAGCACTCTGAGCCTCTTCTGTGAAGGGGGTTAATAACACCTACATCAAAACATTGTTGTAAAAAATCAAAGAATGTAAACAATGTGGGTGGGTGTAATGATTAGCACTTTAGATTCATACTCCAGCAATCTAAGTTCAAGTATCAATGGGATGTTTTTAAAGGATGTAGAGTGTAGAGTATAATATCTGGAGCAGATTGTCTAGGTTCAAATCTCAGCTCTGCCACTTACTAACCATGATGACCTTGGGCAAGAAATGTTACCTCTCAGTGAATTTCCTTATCTGGTAAATGATATTATGAATATCTGTGGAGTTGTTAGAAGTATAAATAAGCTAATAGACTGAGGAGAACATCTAGTGCAGAGTAGGAACTCAGTAAATGTTACTATATTATTATCATGTAAATACACGGCACAGAATGGGTGCTGAATAAATGGTAGCAGCTTACAACCACTTTTGAAAATGGTCTTTATTAGTATACTTCATCATGTTTATCAATGGTTTATCCTGGTTTTGGTCCTCCAAACCTCACAGCTTTTAAGAGAAGGGAAGGCCACCTCATGGTGATGCTTCTTTTCTCATTCTTTCCAACTGGTCTGCATCTGCCTGTTTATTTGGCTTGTGATATAATCAGCACAAGCATGCAGGCTGAAAGAATGCCCTCCCCCATGTCTCCCCAATCTTCATTTCCCCAAATGTACCATGTCCATTATCCTTCAGGCTATGCTGCAACTTAGTGGGTATCCAATAAATTTCAGATCAATGAATACTGAAGGAATTCAGATCAAGGAAGTTTTTCATCCTAAACTTGGGAGAGGATTTTTTTTCTCAAGCTTTTTATTTTGCACTGGGGTATGGCTGATTAACAATATTGTGATAGTTTCAGGTGGGCAACAAAAGGACTCAACCCTACATAAACATGTATCCATTTGCCCCCAAATTCCCCTCCCATCCAGGCTGCCACATAACTCTGAGCAGAGTCCCATGTGCTATGCACTAGGTTCTTGTTGGTTACCCATTTAATATACAGCAGGGTGTACCTGTCCATTCCGAACTCCCTAACTATCCTTTCCCTTCATCCTTCCCCCTGGCAACTATACGTTGGTTCTCTAAGTCTGTGAGTCTCTTTCTGTTTTGTAAGTTCATTTGTATCATTTCTGTTTAGGTTCCACATATCACAGATGTCATATGATACTTCTTCTCTGACTTACTTCACCCAAGATGACAATCTCTGGGTCCATCCATGTTTGCTGCAAATGGCATTATTTCATGAGAGCCAAAGTTTTTAACCTGTGGTTTACTGATGGCAGACATTTCATCAGCTAGAAATGCATGAATATTGTGATTTCCAAAGTGTGTTTTGCTGTTGCCAGCCCAAGAGATGCTAGTAAGGGATACACCATGATGGTTCCATTAAGCTGGAGCAATTCTGGGCTAAATGAGGTTAAATAGGTTTCTTTACTGTAGGGCTTTTCTGAGCCTTTACTATGCTAATTGCATTGTCAGACTCACCTGTGGGAACACAGTGCACAACCTTTCCAAAAATTGTGTGTGTTTCATCTCGGGTGCAGATTCTTTGCATTGTCCTTTGGGAAACACTGCACTAAATTAATCTTGTATTTTACACCTGTACTTTTATGCAGAGCAGAGGGTAATGAAAAAAGTAGAGTACAAAGGTTTCCAACACCTTTTTTTTTCCTTAAGCACTAGCGTGGGAGGAATTTTTACACATGTCCCTACACTACCCACCTGCCTCCACTGTGCCCTGTTGGCATCATTTGAGCCAGCTGAGTGCTCCTGTCCCCTGATACATCCTCTTCCCTTCATGCCTCAGACCCCAGAGTTGCCTGGTTTTCTTCCTGCTCATCTTCGGACTCGTTTGCAAGCTCCTTTTCCGCTGATTATCTCATTCATTTGGTGTCCTTGGGGCTCTCCCCTTGACCCTCTTCTCTTTTCATTCTATGTAAGTTCTTATAAGAATCTCATTTCACAGCTTCAATTTTCATCTGCATACTGATGATCCATGAATCTCTATGTCTAACCCAAAACTGTCTTTTTACCTCTGACTTAATGGTGCACTGGCTTCTCCCCTCTGACAAGCATCCCACAGATATCTACACATCAACTTGAACCCTCTTCTCAGAGGCTCTCTCTGGATAAACCATGCCCTTCATCCAGCTGTTTTCCCAAGCTGCAAATATCAGTCATCCTTGATTTCTACCTCTCCACCCTCACTCTCACCTAATTGCCAATTCTTTAAAACATCTTGAATCATTCATATCTCAGTCCAGACCACTCCTGACTTTTGTGCATTATCACAGCACCCTCCACCTTGCTCACATCCAACCACTTCCAATCTACTCTCCACTCTGTAGCCACTGTGATTTGCAAAGGTGAAATCTGGGCTTTCCCTTCTCTGCTTGAAGACCTTCAGCTCCCTATTCCTACAGGATGGGTCTTTTTGTCAAGGCCTCCCTGATTCAGCACAGTCTGACTGCCTCTTAAATCTCTAGCCTCACCTGTCTCCAGAAGCCATAGCCCAGCCACCCTGAGCTGCCCTGCCTCCTGTGAGCCACTCCTTGTCCTGCTCCTATCTTGAACTTCCCCAAATCCTTTCTGCATCCCTTCTCTTCCCTACAATTCCCTCTTCTCTGCCCTATCTCCATGCCTCCTATCGGTGCTTCAGCTCTCAATTTACTCATCAATTCCTCTAGGAAGGTTTCCTTGAAGTCTGCTCCTCCTTACACACCACCCCAGAGAATGGGCTGACCCCTCTTTCCTTTCCTACAGCCTTCCATGCTCATCCATTTGGTAGCATTTCCCACACCATCTTGACACGCTGCTTTGGCCTATTTCCTTGCCTCTTAAAAAGCTGCTGTGCTTACCCTCATGTCCTTAGGTGAAAGGTTGCCTGCCCACCTTCCTGAATCCCCAGATATGCCCATGCACCATGTCAGCTCTCCCCAGGGAGCCAGCAGGGTATTGAGGATAACAGGTAGTGGAGACTGTGAAGCCACAATCAATTTTGCTGAGTTAGTGGAGCCAGTGAAAGGCTTGTGGAGAAGAGATTGCAACTATTGACTCAAATGAGGTTTGGGGATTTTCTGTGGTTTGCAACAATCCATTTGCCCATTACCAGTTGTGATGTGGAATTGGCAGCACTGACATATGGCCTGGGTCTACTGCAAGGGAGGGAGCGGGCTCTGGTGCCTGGGGGCAGAACTGATTTCTCCATTCCCAACTTCTCTTGTGCCTTCTCTTATTCCTGGATCAATGCCAGATTGGCAGCAAGGGTCTTTGTTGCCAGGCACTGTGATTTGGTTTACTTCCTGTCTCCCTCATTAAATGATGCCCACCCTTGGAGCAGGTATTGCAGAGGTTTTATTCACCATATATTCCCAGTGCACAGCAAGGGCCTTGGCTTATACCAGGTGTTCTGTGGAATGAATGAATTGAATGAATGTGTTCACAGCCATAAGTGCATGGAAGTTCACGGCTTTTGGAAGTGAACACATCTGGTGTGAATCTTGGTTTTATCACTCACAACTCATTTGAGGCCCAGTTTCCTCATCCAAAAAAAGGTGTGTAATCATATCTACCTCATAGGCTCATTATGAAGGTAAAAGGAAGAAATCTGTGCAGAATCCCTATCTCTGTTATCTAGTAGGTGTTCCACAGAACATCCATCTCCCATCCCTCTTCAGTTCAAAAAGCAATGTGTGTGGTGGGAAGGAGCTGGGCGTGGGAATCAGATAAGGATTGAACTCTGTGTTCCTCGCATCTCTGAGCCTGTTTGTTCACCTGTAAAATGGATTAATAGCTTCTGCTTTTGAGGCTTTCTGAGAAGATTCATCCAGATAATTTATGTTTAACACCTGCCCCATTCTAGAGTCTAGTAACTCAGTTAGTCATCAATCTAAAACTCAGAAGCCCAACACATTTTAGCCATTTGCCAAGAGTACAAACATGACTTGCAGAGTCCACCTGATCATAGTAGCTGACAAATTTACACATGCTGAGCGACTGCTTCTGATTTTATGTGGCTACAGGGATTCCATCTCTGGGTCAGGAAGATCCCCTGGAGTAGGAAATGACAATCCACTCTGGTATCATCCAGTATCCTGGAAAATTCCATGGACAGAGGAGCCTGGCGGGCTAAAGTCCCTGGGGTCACAGAGAGTCGGACATGACCGAGCACACCCGCACACACACTCCATCCTAGGCAGAGAGGGAGGGCAGAAGGGAGGGGTGGATGCTGAAGTCTGAGCTGTGTGCTGGTGACACCTGGTGGTTTTTGAATGGGCTCCAGGACTTGGGTCCGGGACACTGCCAGCCTCTCCTCTGTGACTTTGCTCCCTTGGGTCTTGGAAGCACTGACCTCCCCTTTCTTCCCAAAGAGGAGCCTGCTGCCATATGGCCGTGACTTCAGCTGGCCTGGAACCTGGGTGGAACCCGGGGGAAAGCAGCCAAGCGTGCCTGCAGGGGCCCCTCCGAGGCAGCTGCTCTCCTGCCCACATCCCAGGCTGGAGGCTGCCCCGATCTGCTGCCAGGTCTCTCTCTGCCCTCACATGAGTGACTGGCTTTCCCCTTCCTGGGCAGACAGGTGGCGGCTATATGTGCTTGGTTCCCCTCCACCTCTCTGCCATTCTGCTGGCCTCTGATGCGTGCCTGGCCCTGCTCCTGACGAGCCAGAAAGAGTGAAGTGGGCGTGAAAAAGCAAGGGGTGTCTCTGAGAGTGGATGTGGCTGCTCACCCAGAACTAGCCTCCAGTTTTGAAAGAAGGAGAGAAACAACAAAATGGCATGCAGAGAGAACTTAGAGAAAAGGGATGGAAATTCGCTTCTAGCGAGTGCCTACTACACGCCTGGCACTTTCCATAAAAGATCTTTTAAAAGTCTCGCAACCAAACATTCGGAAATCAGAAAGATTGATAAGGGATTGCCCAAGATTACACTGAAGCCATGGGCCAGAACCAAGATTTAAACCCAGTCCTGTCCAACTCCCAGCTCTATGCTCAACCCACTGCATCATGATTTCTCAAACTTGAGTAGTGTTTAGGGGGGTATTAAGTGAATATAATTCTTTAAAAAAATTATTGTTTATTTTAAATTGATTTTTATTGATGTATAGTTGCTTTTACAAGGTTGTGTTAGTTTCTGCTGAACAGCAAAGTGAATCAGCTTTATTTTTACATGCATCCCCTCTTTTGTAGATTTCCTTCCCATTTAGGTAACCACGGAGTACTGAGTAGAGTTCCCTGTGTTATACAGTAGGTTCTCATTAGTTGTCTATTTTGTACACAGTATCAACAGTGTATATAAGTTAATCCCAATCTCCTAATTCATCCTCCTCCCTTTCCCCCTTGGTGTCTATACATTTGTTCTCTATGTCTGTGTCAAATGAATATAACTCTTATGGCTCTGTAGGTTGACAGATTTTTAAAAATTCTGATGTTTAAAATGTAAAACAAATGTCTTATGCTCACAGCATATGAGCTTATTGCTCTTATACAATTATAAACCATAAACAAAATTACCAAGGAAGTACAGAAGGGCAGTATTAATCGAATTCAAATGAACAACATTGATTTAATGTGAAGAGTGATGTTGTTTTCCTGGAGCCTCTTTTGAGTTCATTATGCTTTGGCCAATACATGCCAAGTGATTACTCTGTTTATCTACCAATGTTTTCACTTTGAATTATCTCAAGACCCTCACAGATAAATACCACTACTAACTAAAAAGGAAGATACATATGAATATGTATGCAAACATATGAATATATACATTGATTATAACTATCTGAATTACTTGGGTGTACAGCCAAGTAATGCTGTGTTAGTTTCTGCTGTACAGCAAAGTGAATCAGCTATATGTTTACATACATCCCCTCTTTTTTTAGGTTTCCTTCCCATTTAGGTAACCGCGGAGTACTGAGTAGAATTAGCTTCAGTAAACCTGAAACTAACACAGCATTGTAAGTTAACTATACTTAAAAAAAAGACCCTGCCAACATGTCATTTGACCTCAGTTTACAGGAGCCTGTCATCCACTTTTGCTTCTTTGTTTTCTCCTTAGCCTGTGACAATTAAGGCAGTAAATTCCTTGCTGAATGCTACTACTTTTGTGATGTAAAATTAAATTTATCAAATATTTTAAGAGGTGAAAGTGGTGTTCTACAAGTCTGACTTCCCACTGCCACCAACCACAGCAAGAGAGAAGTTCAATCTTTGTCGTGTAAAAGATTGCAACCCAAGGGCCGATTGTTGTCACTTGAAAGTGGGACATACCTGCCACCTCAGTGGCAGTTGGACATGTTTATCAACCTGTTAAAAGTTAAACGCTGTCACTTGGGGGTGGTTGCTCTGCGTGAACACAAAGGCAAGCTCCAGCACTGAATGGTGTTCAAAGATCCGTATAAGCCAGTTATGCATAAGTGGATTTTAAAAGATTATCATCAACTAGAAAATGCATAAGCATGTGGCCACACACACACACATACACACACACATACACAGAGCATGGACCGTGAGCCTAGGCAATACTACACTGGGGAATCATCCCTTGCCCTCTGTGACTGTCCTCAGATTAGATGAGCAAAGACAAGTGATGGGACAGTCACCTCTCAGCACAAATCTTCCAAATCTGTTTGCAGAAAGTAAGTGGCTCAGAGAAGCATTCTCTTACTGGCAGGAAAACTTAAGGCAGGTGGTCCTCTGGGAGGCAATTGAATGACTCTCAGCCAAGTGACGGCACAACTCTCGCTGCAAAGCGAGGCTTATAGTATGGGAAGAAGTGTGTTCCCACGGATGCCCTCGGAGGAAAAAGATACTGAAGTTTTTTTCCCTTTTCCTTCAATTGCTACCTACAAAATCTCTTCTGTTTTCTTCTGCCCGTTCCTTTGTTCTATGATGTGGTGGACTGTTTGAAAGTAATATAGACTTAGGAGGGAGGCATCTCGGATCTGAATGCCAGCAACATCGTTTCCTGGCTGTATGACCTTGGGCAAATTACTTAACCTCTCTGTGCCTCTTTCTGCTCATCTGTAAAATGGTGCCGTTGGTACTGTGTGGCCACCTACAGGGTTTGTTATGGAACTCATATGAGGCATTATATTAAATACTCAGTGTTTGGTCTTGTATCGTTGAGTCCTTGAGCCAGTGCAGGATCACATTGCATCATTCACCACCTTGCACCTGGCCAGAGGCCAGTAAGAGCTCCAGAAAGGAGGAATATGGTATTTGCTATTCCAGTCCTTATCCTTCAAGAAGGCTGAATTGGGTTGCACCTCCTCTAGGAAGTTTTCCCTACTTCCAGAAGCTGAGAGAGAGAGAGAGGGAGAGATGTCTTCATCAAGTCCACTCCTGGCTGCTGGATTTGCCACCAAGTCTGTGCTTGTTTGTTCTGGTCATAAGTTTTATCTTTAAGACTTTTCTAAAAAAAAAAAAAGTTTTTATTTTTCACTGGGTCTTCATTGCTGCACAGGCTTTTCTCCAGTTGTGGTGAGTGGGGGCTTCCCTTAGTTTCTCGGGGTTCTCATTGCGATGGTTCTCTGGTTGCAGAGCACAGGCTCTATGGTGCCTTGGCTTCGGTAGTTGTGGCTCCCAGTCTCTAGAGCACAGGTGCAATAGTTATGGCGCTTGGCCTTAGTTGCTCCACAGCATGTAGGATCTTCCTGGTCCAAGGACTGAACCCACGTCTCCTGCACTGGCAGGCAGATTCCTTACCACTAAGGCACCAGGGAAGCCCTATCTTTAAGAGTCTCACATCTTATGAGGTAGGAGCAATTTGAGGGCAAAGATGACTTTTTTGGACTAAACTTAATGAGGAATACTGAACGGCATAGGTACTGAAATCATTCTTGAAATAGACAAAGGGGAAGTAAGAAGAGAATTAATTCTATTACTAGTGCCCCATGTCCTTTTTACTGAAAATGTCGAAGATTAAGTAGAGTTTGTGCAGGCATGTGCACGTATGCACACACCTCCTGCCCCACAGGAGCTTCCCCTTTTTGCTCCATGCACTGTGGGTGTTAGGACACATGCCTGTCCCTCTGCTTTTCCCGCAGCGCAGCTGCATTTATCTCCTGGGACAGTGTCTTCTTCAACCAGGCATCACAGAAACAAAAAGATACTGGCAAATAATAGATGCTCAGTAACTATTTCTTGAATGGAGTTGAATTAAAGAGACAACTAGTACTCTAGCCATTTAAGACAAACTTGCAGGTTTGCGAGGCAAGCTACACTGTTTTCCATCCTGTTAAATATGCATGTTGGTTCATGTATTTGCCAACGACAACAGCAATTAAACAGCGGGTGACATTTACTGAGGACTCACTATCTGCTGCTCACTCTTACTTTATGCCTGTGATCTCATTTAACCTTCCAAACAATGATTACAAAGCAGGCTCTACTACCATTCCCTGTTTGGAAGCTGGGAAACTGATACATAGAGAAGTGAAGTGACCTGCCCACGGTTGCTTAACTAATGGATGGAGGCGGGGATTCAGAGCTTGCCGGCTGGCTCAGCCTATGTTTCCTGAATCCCTGCTATGCACTGGGTACACTCTAGGCATGGTACTAATCACACCATCAGTGGCTCTCCTTTGTGTGTCCCAGAATGTCCTGGAGGGCTTGTCAACATACAGGGTGCTGTACCCCAGTCCCAGAGTTTCTGATTGAGTGAGTTTGGGATGAAGGCAGAAAATCTCAGATGCTGGTGGCCTGTCCCTAACGAGGAAAAGCACTGTTAGCAATGTATAGAGATACAAGCTATAGAACTGGGCTGGTGCCAAAAAAATGCCCAGTGAGAACAGAAATTCATCTCTGGAACTCAAGTGGGGAGAATGAACAATTTGTAGACCCTTCTTATGTGCCAGCCCTGCTCTGACACTAAGCTACTTCAAAGGCAAGGCATCTTCCTTATTCAGTCTTTACAATGTGGAGAAGTCACAGAGGCATGAATTTGGAGAAGGTTTTGAAGTGTTAAGTGATATAGCATTTGGCATTTGTATGCTGGGGCTGGACCAACTCAGTAAAAATCACAGCTGTGCCCTTCCTGGTCGAGTCATTTTGGGCAGATGACATAACCACCTTGTGCTCAGTCTCCAGTCTGAGAAATGGGGTTCTAGGAGGACCTACCTTACAGGGTTCACCGTGAGAGTCAAGTGACTTAGAATGGCAGTGCCTGGTCCAGAGTTTGTCACTGACTTTGCTAATTGTTAGTTAGTACAGAAAGACTGAAAGAGTGAGGCTCCAGCCACAGAAAGGGTATTGGACTGAGAGTTAGGGGAGTTGCTTAAAAACACATGGGAAGAACTTCCCTGCTGGTCCAGTGGTTAAGAATCCGCCTGCGAATGCAGGGGATGCAGGTTTGATCTCTGATCTGGGAAGATCACACACGCCGCTGGGCAACTAAGCCCATGCACCACAACTACCGAGCCTGAGGTCTGGAACCTCTGAGCCACAACTACTGAGCTCGCCAGCCTAGAGCCTGTGCTCCACAGCAAGGGAAGCCACCCCAGTGAGAAGCCTGCACATTGCACCAAAGAGTAGCTTCTGCTTTCTGCAACTAGAGAAAGCCTGTGTGCAACAAAAACCCAGCGCATAAACAAAAATCCCCAGAAAACAAAACAAACTAACCAACTAAACATGGCAACAATAATCTGATGATAATCATGGATAATACAGTATATTTGTATTTCTTATTGAGATATTTGTAGGCCAGACATAAGCAAAATGGTTTACAGCAAAATTTCACTGAGTCCTCCTGGTAATCCCAGTTATTACCTCTATTTTCAGGAGGAAGAGACCGAGGCTCTACCTGGCCTCGTCAACATGCTGCGTGATCTTGGGCGAGTTGCCTGGCCTCTCTGGCCTCTGGCAGGGGGGTGGGGGGTGGCCTCAATGGTCTCTAAGGGCTGTGCTGCTCTTGCCGGGTGACTCCTCAGCCTGTATCATTAAGACACATCAGTTCTTACAGCTTTGTGATCCCCAGAGCTGGGAGCTCCTCTCCCTCAAGCTTCAGGCATCAAAAGTTCCCTAGAATTCCTGATTTGGAATTCAAGACACCTCATGAATCATTCCCAAACCATGTAGTACTTTTGACTGCTGGGCATCTGTGTGGGAGGTGGCATGATGGCCAAGGTGAAGCTGTGAAACAGGCAGAAGTTTCTGGCACCTTCTCAGCCCACTCAGTGGTGGGAGCAATGACCCTTCTTACCCACTTGCTGGGTAACACACGCATTCCTGTAGGCTCTCTCAGCCTGTGTAGAGAGCCTATAAGGGAGGGGCATGGAAAGGTTTCCTTCTTTAGATGAGAAAACTGGCCCAGGGAAGTCAAGCTGCTCATCCAAAGCCACTCAGAATGAGGATCAGAGCCAGGACTTGAACTCAGGCTTGTCTGTGTACAAAGCCCATGTTAGTGACTACCACCCTAAACCGTCTCTCCGTGTTTATTTCTTCCTGTTTCTCCTGATTTCTAGTTGTCCCTTCACTGTGCCGGTCCCTCTCTGAATTTGCTCTTAGTGTCCCAGGAAAGATCTGATAAGCACCTTCAAGGTACTAAGAAGCAGCAAAGACACTCAACCCCCAGACTGATTTGGTAGCTCTGGTTTGAGTTGCTCTCCTGACCATGGACCCCAGGGCCAGATGATCATTGGGGTCCCTTCTGGATCTAACATTCTTTGAAGTGAGGTCCTGCAACTCCATTAGACTTTGCACAATCCCAGATGTGGGAACTGTAGCACATTTCAAAAATTAAACTCAAACTTGTTCTTTATATAGAGGAAAAAACACTAGCTATTCAGTCTGAAAACTCACTCTGACTCCCCCAGCAACTCACTGTGTACGACCTTGGGCAAGTCACTCCCCCTCTCTGGGCCTCATTTTAAATGAAGTTTGGATGAGATGATTCTTCTTGGCTCTATAATTTGGAGATCACATCCTGCCTTCCAGTTGCTTGTATACCTGCCCACCCCCATGCTGGAGGACAGGGTCCCCCCAGGAGGACACCAGTACCCCTTCTCTGCCTTGGGCAGTGTTTCCAGGGGCCAGACAGCGCTACTCACAAATTCTGTGTTCAGTCAGTACTGTAGAACGAATGAGTGGTGCTTCAGTGTATCTAGTAGGCTGTTCCACTCTGCACATGGTAGCATATTACATCCAGATAATCACCCACGATAGCAGCTAATCTGGGTTCTTAAAAAGGAACTGTATTCTGTTTTGTCTGACTTGATAAAATAGCTCAGCTTCGGAGACATTGTGTTTATCTTTAACTACAGTTGAAAAAAATAATTTCTAGTAAAACCTTCTGAAAGTAATTTGACAATCTGGGGTTTTCTACCTCTAGTCATTTTTCTTGGAGAAAAGCAAGCAATGAAAACAAATGCTCCTCAGTTACAGGCAATGCTGCTTGGGAATTTAAAGTCACAGAGAGGAAAAATGTAGCAGAGTGAGCACACTGTCTTAAAATCTGGTTATATATTTTCATTGACATCTTTAAAATCCGTGTCACTTGCAGACCAACGAAAAGCTCCAAATTCTAATGCTATTTCTCATCTTGACTTGTTTTAAGCTCTGAACCAGTCGCGTGAATGCGCCGCCCCAGTTTGCTCTTTAGGCAAAGGATGTCAGCACCGACCCACTTCCTTCTCATGCGGCTGCTTCTTTCTCTTCTCTCTCTCTACATTTTTGTCTTTTTAAAGACTCATCCAATCCGTATCATTCTTCCTCTCTTCCCCTCCTCCTTCCTTCCTCTTTCTCCTCCTTTACCTCTCTTCCTCTTTCTTACTATTCAACTGGATAAAATGTCAGGGCTTTGTTGATTTGTTCTGTTCTTTATGAATGAAGATAATATTTATGGAAGAGCTTTGTGGATTTCATGGCAAAGGCAAGCTGAGAACCTCAGCCAATCGAGAGAGAGTTTTCTTAAGAGTCAAGTCATATTTTGCTTCTAAAACCTGATTCCCAGCCCTTTGTGAGAGTTCCAGCTCCAATGTTAAAACACATCCCTTTGGGATTTCCCTGATGATTCAGTGGCTAAGACTCTGAGCTCCCAACACAGGGGCCCAAGTTCGATCCCTGGTCAGGAAACTAGATCCCACATGCCCCAACTAAAGATCCTGCATATTGCATCTAAGACCTGGCACAGCCAAGTAAAATAATAAAAATAAATATTAAATTAAAAAAAAGGTATCTGGTTTTCCAAGCAGAAAAATCCTGACTGATTAGGAGCTCTAGCTAAGGTGATCTTGGGCTCAGCCTTGGCTAGAGGAAGGATGGACAAGTTTAGAGTAAAACTAAGGCCCAAGAGATGATCAGTGAACCTATAATGAGGGCATTTATTTGCTGCAAGCTTTTGTCAGAGGTTTTTAAAATTAAGTATGGTGGACTTGGGGCTTCCCTGGTGGCTCAGATGATTAAAAATCTGCCTGCAATGTGAGAGACCTGGGTTTGATCCACGGGTTGGGATGATCTCCTGGAGAAGGGAATGGCTACTCATTCCAGAATTCTTGCCTGGAGAATTTCATGGACAGAGGTGCCTGGTGAGCTATCGTCCATGGGGTTACAAATAGTCGGACACGACTGAGTGACTAACAATTTCACTTTCATAGTGGATTTAATATGTTGTTAATTTCTGCTGCACAGCAAAGTGGTTCAGTTATACATATTCATACATTCTTTTTTATATTCTTTTCCATTATGGTTTATCACAGGATATTGAATATAGTTCCTGTGCTATACAGTAGGACCTGGTTTATCCATCCTGTACATATCAGTTTGTATCTGCTAACCCCAAACTCCAGCTTCATCCATCCTCCACACCCTTCTCCTTGGCAACTCCAAGTCTGTTCTCTGTGTCTCTGAATCTGTTTTGTAGATAAACTCATTTGTGTCATATTTTAGATTTCACACAGAAGTGATAACATATGATATATGTCTTTCTCTGACTTACTGCACTTAGTTTGATAAAGAGATTGCATCATTAAATTGTGGCATAATCTTCCAAACTAGATATCCTTATCCTCACTTTGCAGATGAGGGAACTGAGGTTCAGAGAGGTTAAGTGGCTTGATTAGGGCCATACAGACAGGAAGTGATACAGCCCTCTGACATCAAAAGCCTATTTCCATCAAAGTTCATCTTCTTTCTGCTGAGCAATACTGGCTCCTGGCATCAGGCTCCAGATGAGTGGATTGGAGCCATGGTCTTATCCCTCGGATAAGACGGAGGGATCAAGTGAAGCCCCTTACTCCCACTCCTGCCTGTCCGAATCCCAGAGGGGTGGGAGAGAGGGAGGAGGGAGAGGGAGAGGGCTTGAGGTTGTGTGTCTGAAAAATGAGAGGTGAAATGGGGCTCCTGGCTGTGTGTTTGTGGAGAGAGAGAGAGAATGAGGATGAGAAAACCAGGGTAAATATACAATTAAGTGGTGTTTATTTCCAAAATGAAAATAACATTATGGTTTACTTCCGATTTTAAAAGCAAGGCATGCTTGTGGTAACAGATTTAGTCTGTACAGAAAGGAATAAAAAAGAATGTGAAAACAGCCTATTATCCCCTAATCTAGAGGTAATTGTGACCCACAGCTGGACTTTGAATTCTACAATAAGGTTTAGCTACCTCAAACTCACTTTGGTCTTGCCTATTGGCAAGTTGCCATGGAGACCTCCAGAAAACAGTTAACAACAGTAATTCTGATTTTCAAATTTTGGATTCACTTGTCACTTTGAGGTAGCTGGGTTGTTGTCACCTGATAACTTCTTTGGGCTTATTTTCTCTAAGATGAATTATAAAGCTAGCAAAAGAAAATGAGCCCATTAAACGTCATGTTTTCGAAGATGAAGGAGATGGGAAAAGTTTTGTTACGATATTAAGAAAAAAAAGAACATAGAATTATGTATCCAATGTGATCTGAGTCTTGATTAAGATATATATTTACAATAGAGAACAAACTAGTGGTTACCAGTGGGGAGAGGGGAGTGGGAGCAGTAAGATAGGAGTAAGGAATCAAGAAGTACAAACTACTACATATATAAAAAAAGCTATAGTGATGTACTGTATAACACAAAGAATATAGACAACATGTCATCATAACCATAATGGAATATAACCTTCAAAAACTATGAAGCAGTATGTTGTACACCCGAAACTTACATAATACTGTACATCAGCTATACCTCAATAAAAAAGCTATATATTTCATTCACAGAAAAAAAGACATAGAAATTTAGTGCTTTTCCTAAAATGTTATCTATGTTTATTCTGGGTGAATTATTTTAGCTGTCTTTCTTTATATTTTTCTGTATTTGCTAAAGTTTTATAATGAGCATGTTCTGCTTAGACAGTCAAAGAATAATACTTGCTATTTTTTAAAAAGATAGATGTTTGGGACTAAGATATTTTTGAGATACTTGGTGACTAGCTTGTGCAGTCACTGCTAGGATTAAGCAATTTCCTGCTGACCTTAATCAACATTCTAGTCTGGATGGATGTTGGGAGTGGGTGGCAGGAGTAATGGGCAAAGGGGGTGTTCATTTGAGTTTCCTTTCCTACAAATGCCTTAAAAACTGCACTGTTGCTTATGAGTGGTAACATCAGTTAAAATGACCAAGCAAAAGTTTCTCCCTGTAGGAACCCCGAAAGTCTTCATTTATTCATAGGGTTCTGCTTTCCCATTGAAAACTGATGGCTTTGCCCATGAACATCTGCCAGAGATAAAACAAAAGGGACAGGTAAGAAAAATGGCTTGTAATTTTGGCTCTGTGGATGTGTGTCATCTAGTAAATTTCCTCAGCTTGGTGTTTCTGGTGTGAAACTGTCAAGAACTCCCTTGAAAGCTCCCTCTGTTTGGGTCCACTGGCAGAGAGACTGGGAGCCCTAGTCCCTCCTGGGTAGAGCTGATATGCCTCTCCAGCCTCCCACTGCTCTGTCCTTTCCAAATGAGTGGTAAAGACAACAATAAAAACCAAGAATCCTTGAATCTCAGGAGAGAGTGGAGAGGTGAAAGAAGGTCTGTTTTATGGTACACCTTCAATAAAAAAAGATTTACAGGTAAGTCATTTTCTCTTCTTTCTAGGTGTTAGATTGAGAAGATCCAGTAAACTAAACCCCAGAGAGAGCTTGGTCTAAATAAAAAATTCCCACAGCTGTCAAAACAAATAGCAACCGATCAGAAATACAACGTCAAGGGAGACTCCAGTTCCCAAATAACTCAGAGAAGTGTTGGCCTGTTACAGCAAGAGTAAAGACTTAAAGGGACATTGGGAGGGGATTTAGAATGCTATCCTCCTCCTCCAAATCTCAAACTTGGAGGCTGATTGAGAGAAATGAGTTATACGGGTCTAAGTTCATCTCTTAAGGAATAATCAAAGCCCTAACCATTAGTGAAGAATACTTTTTTTCTTCATTTACTAGACCGTCACTGAGTGCCTTCTCTGAAATGGCTGTGAGTTGGGTGATGGAGATGCAGAATGGAGGGAAATAGATTCATCCCCAAGGAGCTTGTAGCACTGAGGGAGGAGCTATAGCTATAATTCAGGGTGTTACATATAGTGCTAGAGGCAAATGCTGGTTACTATTGTGGGAGATAGAAGAAAGGCAACTCTGTGTGTGTGTGTGTATGTGTGTGCATGTGTACAAGCTGATGATTGGCAGATTTGAGTTTCAAGGATGTGAAGGAATTAGGCAGGTAAAGGGGGCCCAAGGATAAGACTGTAAGTCAGATAGAATATCCATGTGTTCATTCATTCATTCAGCACATATATTGAGCTCTTACTGCGTTCCAGGCACTGTCCCAAGAACTAAGTGAAAAAGACAGATGATGTCTCTGCCTTCAGAGAGTTGACCTTCTAGGGGAATAGATAATGAATAAGTAAGCAAACAAATCTACAAAGAAGAGGCTTTCAACTATTGATGTGCTGTGAAGAATGAAAGTATAATGTGACCTGAGAGTGTGGTAGGCATGTAGGGGGCCACACCCTGAGTCAGCAGTGCAAAGACCTGAGGAAGAGCACTCCAGGTGGAGAATACCGCAAGTGTTAGGGTTTGGGGATGAGAACAAGCTTGGTGTCTTCAAGGATCAGAAGAAAGGGCTGTGAGTGAGAGGGGTAGCGGAGGCAGGTGATGTGGTCAAGGTAAGCAGGATGCAGATCACAGAATGCCTGTGGGTTGTGGTGAAGACCTTAAGAATTGTTTGTAAAGAATGAGAGTGGGTAAGTAGACCACTTGCTCAGCTACTGGTGGCCTGGGCCAAGGCAGTAGCTGTGGACATGGACAGAAGATGATAGTTTGAGATTACATTCTGGAGGTAGAATCAACATTATCTATGGAAGCACGAGTTGTGATGGAAGAAGGAAAGAGAGGAATCAAGGATAACTCCTAAGAGTTTTGTCCAAGCAGCAAGTAGATGGTAGCCATTTATAGAGGTGGGGGAGAGAAACTTGGTGTTATTTGGGTTTTGGTGGGGTTGGTTGGCAAGCATTTGAGGATCTATATGGATGGTTCAGTGTAACATAAACCCCAGTTTATAGAAAGGGACAAATGATAGCTGGAGGGGCAGGGTTTGGTCATGGAGGATCCTATTGGCCCCATGAGAGAGTCAGATTAACACTGAAGCCTCGTGTGTCGATGAAGGGTTTACAAAGTAGGGCAACACTATCTGGTTTCATCTTTTGAGAGATGTGCTTCCAAAGCAGATGTCTGTTTGGAAGGATGTGGCAGAAGCAGAGAGACCACTTAAGATGCTGTTGTAATAGCCCAGGCAGAGTTGATAGCCTGAAGAAAGATGGACTGAATAGAAGTGGGCAGATTCTTGAGCTATTAGGTGGGTAGAAGATGCAGGATGTAGAGATTTGTTACATGTGAGATGAAGGAGAGGGTGAGCGCTTATTTTCTAGGTTTCTCAGTTCGTGGATGGTGTTTCCATTCCCTGCAGTGCAGTGTAGAGCATGGGGAAGGTTGAGAAGGAGGAGAGTGGTTATGGACTCCAGTGTAATGGATACCATGTTCTGCTCCCCAGGTATCAGCCCTTCCCTCCTACTTCACTGAACACTGATTTTGTTCACAGTTGCCTTCCTCCCCTTCATCCATATAGTCATGTCCTTCAGGGGAAGCTGATCACACCCCCAGCTCCAGGGATGGTTCATGTGTCTGGGCAGGTAACCCATCACTGGCTAATGATTAACATGAGAGCAGTCATATGACTAACTTGGACCACTGAGATAGGAGGAGAGGTTTTTTGGGTGCTTCTGGGAAAGCAATTTCCTTGTTTTTACCCAAGAGCACCTGAAAATAACCCTCTTGATTTCTCTGGGTGTTGTCCTTTGAGGATGTGTAGCCCTAAATGCAGTCCATGGGGTCACAAAGAGTCGGACACTTACTGAGCGACTTCACTGTCACTTTTCCCTTTCATGCATTGGAGAAGAAAATGGCAACCCACTCCAGTATTCTTGTCTGGAGAATCCCAGGGACGGTGGAGCCTGGTGGGCTGATGTCTATGGGGTCGCACAGAGTCTGACACGACTAAAGCGACTTAGCAGCAGCAGCAGCAGTAGCCCTAAATCACTGTAGCTGTCTCACTACCATCCTGAGGATATTGAGAGAAACAGGCAAACAGGCTGGAACCACCTAGTTATGTGAGAAGCCCATTTCCATATTGTGAAGCCAATTGGATTTTCTCTTACTTGCAGCTCAAAGCATCTAAACTGATAGAAGGGCCAGTGGGACCCCCTGGTGGAGATCTCCAGCAGGCACATGGACTTTCTGTCTAGGCCTGGAGATCAGGCTGTGATGTGAGATGGACAAAGTACCCCGCTGCTCCCACTGTTCTGAGAGTTGTTATTAATAGAACTGCTTTTCTATTCAAATAAGATTTTTTAAAAAAACCAAGGAGGTGGAGTAATGAAGGGAAGAATGTACTTGAAGAACACGTTCCATGGTGTGGTGGTGTACAGGGATGGATTATGGAAGCTCTTTAATTAAAAATCTAAAGGAGAGAAGCTAATCATTGAAATGATTCAGACAGTGTTCAGAGAGAAGCTGAATGACCTATTTTCTGCGATTTTTAGAAGTGGGAATTCATTTGGTATTGGTTGCCCCTGATGACCTCTAAGAGACGTAGCTAGCTGAGAGGACAAAGGATGGGCACTTTTGGAATCTGGCATACATGAAGGCCAAGTCCAGTTTCCACACTTTGGAGTTGTAGTGTCTCCCCAAGTCTCTTTTGTAAAACAGAGGGGAAAGTGGTCCTATGAGTGAAACTGGGGAGCTTAGAAAAATCCTGTACTGTGCCCAGAAAATGGTAAGGGTGAGAAAGGGAGGGAGGAAAGGCGGGAAAGAGAGAGGAAGCACTAGAGCGTCTTTCTTCCATTCTCTCTCCATCTCTCCACCTTCAGGTTTTCCTCTTCAGCACCTCTGCTTGTCACATTTGATGGCTAGGTCTCTGTCCTACCTTCCTTGACCGATCAGTGGCATTTGATCTGCACTCTCTCCTTGAACTTCTTCACTTGCCTTCAGGCACCCTCTTGTTTGGCTGTCTTCCTAACTCACTGGCTACTCCTTCTCAGGCTCTTTGTTGGTTCTTCCTATCGTCCCCAAATGAACCGTGGAATGCTTGAAGTCTCCTTACCCCAACGCAAGTAGAGAGTTCAACATCCTCTTCATGGTCTATATAGCTTTACCCAATCTCTCCCCTTCCCCAATCTTCTCTGCCACCTCTCCTACCACTCTCCCAGGTCACCTGGTCTCCTTACTGTTGCTGGAAAATGCCAAGTACACTCTCCCTTCAAGCTTCTTCACTTACTATGCCCTCTTCCTAGAGTCTCACTATCTCACTTCTTTCAGGTCTTTCTTCAAAATGTCATCATTTCTGAGACACCATCATTAGCCACTCTGTATAATCCAACGACTCCCCACCTTATCAGTTTGCATTCTCTCTCCTTAATCTATCTTCATAGCTCTTAGCACCACTCAATGCATTATGTGTTTATCTGTGCGTTTCCCCCATTAGAATGTCAGCCCCAAGAGAACAGAGATGTTGTTTTACCACAGATCTATCTCCAGCTTCTGTAACTGTATTTGGCACAAAGTCAGCTCTCAGTAGATATTTATTGAATGAATATATTCATTGAGGGTTATGGCTACTGTTACTACTAATGTCATTATTTTCCCCAGCTTTAAGATACTATGGTTTATACCTGTAAAGCAAGAGGGAAACTTCCCAAGATTCCTTTAAGCTTCCCTACCCCAGGATCTGTAGCACAGTGGATATTCTGTAAATTGCTTACATGGGAACAGATACAAACAGAATTACTATGCTAAATTACTGATACTAAAGAGCCTCAGATCACCATACTCCTGGATGTCCTAGACTTCCTAAAAAGCCATCCTGAGCAATATGGTTAGACAGCCATTTAGACACGTCTGTTTTGACCTATGGTGAATGTCAAATGAAACAAAAACATTCTGACATTTTAAGAGCTTTAATTTACTCATGATAAAAGCCATAGCATCTGAATATGTCAAGTTTATAAGGCAGAGACTTTGGAAGAGGAATACGTGCCTACCTAATGTGAGGGCATGTCAATGAGTTGATTGACTCATTGAAGGAGAACACTGGTAAGATGTTTGGAAGTAAAAGAGGTTGCATCTGCAAGATACACCTGAAACTTGGATTTAACGTGAATCTGTCACACTCATTGCAATTTGAAGTTGGGTTATATGTGAAATCAAAAATTGCTAAGGTGAGTCAAATACATGCATCTCAGAGACCCTGGAAGTACAGAACACAATGATTGTTGTCAGTCAGTAGGATGTGGTGGAAAAAGCATAAACTTAGGAGTTATACAGGCTGGAGTTGGAGACCTAGCTCTCCTGGGCATCATCAGATAAGTTATTTAACATCTCTGGACTTTAACTTCTTTCAGCTTGGCAGAGACTGCAATGATCACCCAAACCTGCTTTCCCTGTAGTCTAGTACTCAATCTCACAGCATTTCTCAGCCCTCCTTTCAGTTAGGCATGGCCCCATGACTGTGTTCTGGCCAGTAAAATGTGATGAAAGTGATGTGTGTCACTTCCATTCCTAGACCATTAGAACCTCTCCTGGGCCATCTTCCATGCCCCTTCCCCTTCTGGTTTGAGGCAGAGGAACCTGGTCCCGTGTGCTGAAGATGGTGGACCCACAGGTGGAAAGGCATGTGTCCCTCAATCAGTGCTTGGAGGAAAGCTGCCTTTTTTGGACTTTAAGTGTGAAAAAAACAAATGCAAGTGAGAAATAGACTTCCATGTACTAAGCCACTGGAATTTGAGTATTTAGTTGGTATATCAGATATCATTACCCTAATACCTTTGTAAATATGAAGATAAAGATTTTTTGGGGGAGGGTTAATATATATTTAATTGAAAACTCCCAGAATATCTTGGTATGTAGTTGTTTAATTGCTAAGTTGTGTCCAACTCTTTGAGACACCATGGAATGCAGCACACCAGGCTTCCCTGTCCTTCACTATCTCCCAGAGTTTGCTCAAACTCATGATGGGATTGGTCTGATGTGCCAGACCCCACTACTCTGTCAAATGATGCCATCCAACCATCTCATCCTCTGTCACCCCCTTCTCCTTCTGCCTTCAATCTTTCCCAGCATCAGGGTCTTTTCCAATGAGTTGGCTATTGGCATCAGGCAGCCAAAGTATTAGAGCTTCAGCATCAGTCCTTCTGATAAATATTCAGTGTTGATTCCCATTAGGATTGGCTGGTTTGACCTCCTTGCTGTCCTAGGGACTCTTGAGTCCTCTCCAACAACACAATTTGAAAGCATCAATTCTTCAGTGCTCAGCCTTCTTTATGGTCCAACTCTTACATCTGTACATGACTCCTAGAAAAACCATAGCTTTGACTATATGGACCTTTGTTGGCAAAGTGATGTCTCTGCTTTTTAATATGCTGTTTAGACTGGTTATAGTTTTCCTTCCATGGAAAAATTTCATGGCTGCATGAAATTGGTATGTAGCAAGGGTTTAATAGATATTGGTTCTTACTATCCTCTTGTTAGTTAATCTACAATAGTCATTACATGTCGACCCTGAGATGGTTTTGCTAGACCCCAAGGAGATATCAAGAAATGTAAAATATAGTTCCAGGTCTCTAGTTACAGAAAATTATAATGTGGAAGACAATTACCCTTCAGGTGTACCTGTATCCTAAAATGTCAAGCCTCTGAAGGACAAGAATGGACAGAGTGTCTCTAGTATGATCATTAGAATTCAGAGGAAGAAGGTACTTTTGGTTGGGCTAGTTAGGGAAGACAATAAATCATCAATATTGGAAGAAAGCAGTTATGTAGGCTGCCACAAATAGTGGGCAATCAAAGAAGAATTTCTGTTTCATTTTGGACACATGATATTTTTATTCTCTTAGCAGTTATCCATTGCTAACCATGTTAGCAATGAAAGCTATTTAGAAAATTAACCCAGAATGTGGAAAAAGTGATAAATTAGGACACGGATGCTCATTACTAGGACATTTATAATGCCAAATGATCAGAAATAACACAAATGTTCAATACGGGGAGAATGCTTAAGTAAATCACAGTATACTCTTCAGAAGTTATCTGTCTCCAGGATCCCATCAAAGTTCACAGTTTAAATTACCACCTGCACAGAATGACTCCTACATTGTGACTTTGGCCCTGACTTCTCCAAACTCCACTCCCTATCTCTCACTACCTACAGGATGTCTTTATTTGGTTGTCTCAAAGACATCTCATACTCAGTGTTCCCAAACCTGAGCTTATGATTCACACTCCTTCTCCATCCCTCCAAGCTGCCTTCTTCCAGCATCTCTTGCCTCACTATCTCCTGTTGTGAGAGTCAGGACTCTGGGAATCATCCTGGATCTTTCTCTCTTTCATCTCCAAATCCAATCTATTAGGTCCTAACTATCTTTAAAATCCATGCTCGCCTCTTCATCTCTGCTGTTGCCTCCTTGGTCTAAACCACCATCTCCTTCCATCTAGACTGTGGCTTAGCTTTTCATCTGCAACCCAGGTTCCTTTCCAATCTTCAAGATCACATCTCTTAATTTCACTCCTGCTGTTCCTCACCCCCCAAAACTCCACAATGACTGTCAAGTTCTTCACATGGCCCACGGAATACCTCACTGTCTGAGCCTTGCCTGTCTCTCCATCCTCATCTCTTTCTACTCTTCTCCACCTCCTTCTCTGCAATCCTGCTATAGGATACAGCGTAGCTGTACTTTCTGTTCAGAATTCACTTTTCAAACCCACTCCTCCGCCTCCAAATGCACTCTTGCAGGTCATGTCTACATATCTTCCAGATCTCATAGACTCAGTCACTTCAAAAATGCTGTACATGGTTCTGCATCTAGGTCAGGTTCCTTTGGGACCTGCTATGTACCTTATATGGGGCTGCCCGGGTGGTGCAGTGGTAAAGAATCTGCCTGCCAAGGCAGGGGGTGCAGGCAACATGGGTTCAATCCCTGGGTAAGGACAATCCTCTGGAGAAAGAAATGGCAACCCACTGCAGTCTTCTTGCCTAAAAAATTCCATGGACAGAGGAACCTGGCAGGCTACTGTCCATGGGGTCACAAAGAGTTTGACATGACTGAGCACCATCACCACTACATAGCTTATACAGACGGGGAAAAGGAAAAGGTGGCTTGGGGAGTTCTGGATGGTGAGGAGCCAGATGCTAAAAAACACTTATTGCTGATAATACAGAGTGGATATCCTACCTTTATACAACTCAGTGTCAAGCCATAGAGCAGAATTCTGATATTGAATTTGAATCAGGGCGAGTCACTTAAGCCAAAAATATTTATGATGTGCCAGACCCCACACTACTCTATGCTATATCCCCTACTCTTGTGTAACTTACCACTTATTTAACACATTTCAAAAACCTGGATTTCAGGAAAGCAAATTCGTATTCAGGGAACTCTTGTGAATGTGTTTTATTTCCTTGAGAAAGACATTTAATTTTCTGGGTCTCTGTTGCAATAACAATGCTTGATGACTGCCTTGTGGTGACTGGGGCTGGCATTCATGCTGCTAAAATCCTTGGGCATCTTCAGGCCTTGAACGTGATGCTGAGGACAAGTGGGGCTTTGAATCTGAGCAGTTGAAAGTGTGGCTTTCCCAAGACCTTTCCTTGATGCCTTCCCCCTCCCCCTGCCCCCACCAGAGGACTTGTGTTACTAAAGCAGAGAGCTGAGCAGGTTCTGGCTGGCAAGGACCCAGGGATTAATGTCCAGGGTGCTAACATCATAATTGGGCCACCACTGAAGGTGGCAACATCTGCTGTTTGAGGCTCTGATGCCAGAACCCCCGTTGCACCCCCTGGCTGGCCAGGACCTCTGTCTAGGGAGGCAGCTTGGGTGGCCTTAGGGCTGCACTTAGCACATGTTCGATAGCTACTGACAGGTGTTGAAAAGCTCTCATTAGGGCCAAGAAATTGACTTGTGTCCTGGGCTTCTCTGGAAAACAATGAGGACCCATGGGAAAGGCTTTGTGCCTGAAGGAGCCCAGGGACTGGTAATTGAGTTACTGTTAAGGCGATGAGAGGCTGTGGTCATGACAAGTATTAGTGGCACGAGGCTGGCAGGCCAATGCAAGGCCATCCTGCGTTTTCTCTTTGGCATGGAGTATATGGGGATTCATTCCTTCCTTAAACATGTTTAGCAGGGCAGTAAAGCTCAATAATCAATGAAGGCAGTTGGGAAGTCAGACTTCCAAAGTCTGGAGGTGGCAAATGGGATGCTTATTTGTTGGGGGAGGGTCACTACATTCTTCATGGTTACATGTCTCATTTAATGACAGTATTCCTGGGATGCTGGTCCTCTTATCCTCATTTTCTTTCTAACTCTCCGCCTCCCCTCACTTTTTCCTGGATGACTCTTACTCAGCCTTAAGTACTTCTTACTCAGAGAATGTTCTAACTACAGCCCTCCCATTTGTACCCCCATACTCTCTCTTTATCAATTTGCAAATATTTTTTTTCCTTTGTGATATCATTGGCTGTTAGCTTGTTTTTGGTCTTTCTCCTCCTTTATTTTATGGGCAACTCAAGGTTAGGGACCTGGATGGTTCTGTTCCCCACAATCTCATCAGCCCAGTGTGCAGTGGATTTCCAATAAGCACTTTTCAAATTTGTCAAATGAATCAATGGTTCTCAAAAACTGTTGGCATTGTCTCTGACAATGTAAATGCATATGAGCATATTTATAGGTGCCAGTTCATTGTAACTCTGTTTTCATCCATTTATTCATACGTGCGTCATCTCCATTAGTATTTACTTAGTACCAACTGGGTGCTGAGGATGCAAAAGTAAATGAGAAAAAGTGCCAGCACTTCAGTAACTCAGTTGGGGGTGGACTGCTGTAGATGTGGAAACATGGGCAGTCAAAGGGCTGAGTCAAGTTTGGAGTGAAGTCTGAGTCAAGTCTCCAGGTTTGGATCACTGATCCTTTAGCTCCTTGATTGTGTGACCTTGGGCAAGTGACTGCATATCTTTGAACCCTAAGCATCTTGTTGTACAATGGAGATAATCATATGCATCTTGCAGGGCTGTTTTGATACTAAATTGAATGAGATAAATATGTAGAAGCAAAGCTAAATACAGAGAAAATGTTGTTATTATTGTTTGTTTTTTATTACTTGGATAGGGCATAAAGAGGAGTTAGGTCAATTCTACCTAAAGCGGGGTGATTAAGGAAGCTCTTATAAATGAGTTAATGTCCTTGAGGAAAGGTAGATAAAGAAGGAAAGGTTTTTTGGAGTGAGAGCAAAGAAGGACTTCTTGGGGGATCTGGGATTGTGGTATTGTGAGAATTAGCATTTCTCCATTTCTCCCTCTCCCTGAAGGGCACATGCCACTCTCTCTTTTTCCCAGAATTTGTTCTGCTTGTCTTTTGGGTATCCCCCACTCACCCGTCCATTCCTCCTCCCTGGCTCTCACCCTGTTCCCATCTTTGTCCTCCCCACATTAGCCTGTACCTCATTATCCCTCTTCTCTTAAAACTGGGAAGAAAGATGAGTTGGAAATATCTCTGTCATCCATCAAATAAAACTGAGAGTTGGCAGCTGTGGTTTTATTAATGACTACTCAATTCTTCTCTCCCAACATCTGGAAGATATGTGCCGCAGGACGAACAAGCCAGTGATACATGAGGAGAGATTTATCAGCAACTTGGAGATGGATGGAGACCTTGAGGCCATCTCATCCAGCATTCACCCTGGACAGGAAACTCCTGGCAGCATTTCTGAGGAAGGGCATTCAACCCCTGCCTGGACACTTTCCAATGACCCCCAAGCCCATGTCAGTGGAAGTCAGCTCAAATGTGTATCACTAGTGTGAATTTTGGAGAAGGAAATGGCAACCCACTCCAGTGTTCTTGCCTGGAGAATCCCAGGGACGGGGGAGCCTGGTAGGCTGCCATCCATGGTGTCGCGCAGAGTCGGACACGACTGAAGTGACTTAGCAGCAGCAGCAGCAGTGTGAATTTTAGTCTCCAAGTCCAAATTTCAGTACAAAAGTACTTGAAAGTCAATATCTCTTTGAGGAAGAAATAGTATGATGTTCAAGAGTAAGGGTTCTGGGAACCAGGCTGCCAAGGTTCACATCCATACCCTATCACCTTGAATCAGTTAACATAGCTTAGTCTCTGTTTCCTCATCTGTAAAATGGGAATGATAATTGTTCCTCTGTGCAAGCTGCTGTGAGGAATACTTGCAGTAACAAGGGATGCACAGAGAACACTGCTGAGTACATCGTAATAGCCTGATAAGTGTTAACTATTATTACTGTCTCTTTTTTGTTGCTTTTGTTCAGTCACTCAGTCATGTCTGACTCTTTGCGACACCCATGAACAGCAGCATGCCAGGCTTCCTTGTCCTTCACTATCTCTCAGAGTGTGCTCAGACTCTTGTCCATTGAGTTGGTGGTGACATCTAACCACCTCATTCTCTGTTACCCCCTTCTCCTCCTGCCTTCAATCTTTCCTGGCATCAGGGTTTTGGTGGAACCCTTTTAAAGCAAGGGCTAGGGTGAGATTATAAGGGCCCAGAAGAATCCCCAGCTCCCCCAAATCCTTCTTCTTCCTGTTCTATATTGAGTAAAATGTCTTCACCAAGAATCATTGCCTTTCATCACCTGGTAACAGAGAAGTTTGTGAGAGACTAAAGGGAGTCAAACCTTTGCAGCTGGGCAGCCCATAGGACTTGGTTTGGCTGCCTATTAGCCAACTGGCCACAAGTAATTACCTATATTTCTGTACTTCCGTCTCCTTACCTGCAGGAATGGGAACCAAAAGTCACACATCAGATGACAAGTTCTGACTGATTAGCATCACCTCCCTGGTTCATTCCTGTCCAGGCTGCCTTCATTTCTTTCCTTGGTTACTGCAACTTCATCCTGATGGGGCCTCTGGTTACTGCAACTCCATCCTAAGTGGTCTCTGTTTCTATGCTTGTTCCCATATAGGCTGTGTTCCACCCAGCAGCCAGAGCAGCCTTCTGAAAACCCAAGAGAATTAATGTCGTCCCTTTCCTTGGACCCTCCAAGGGCTTTCAACATCTTTCAGGTGAAATCCTCATTCTAGTCCACAAGCACCTCCATGTCTGGCATCCACTTCTTTCCACTTTTCCATCATGCTTCCCTTCATTTCCCCCATATTCAATCTGCTCTCTCCACTTGCCTCCATTTGGACATGTGGAGAATCTCAGTGTCTTTGGACTTGCCATTTCCTCAACCCAGAAGCTGTTTGGCCCAGGTACCAACATGGCTCATTCACTCATCTCCTTTGAGGACTCTGCTCAATTGTCAGCTCCTCTAAGAGGCCTTCCAGGGCCACCCTATCTCATTTAGCATTTCCTTTAGCAAGGAGAGATAACAAAGCCCTCCTAAGTGATCAGTGCAAAGAAATAGAGGAAAACAATAGAATGGGAAAGACTAGAGATTTCGTCAAGAAAATTAGAGATACCAAGGGAACATTTCATGCAAAGATGGGCTCAATAAAGGACAGAAATAGTATGGATCTAACAGAAGCAGAAGATATTAAGAAGAGGTGGCAAGAATACACAGAAGAACTATATAAAAAAGATCTTCATGACCCAGATAACCATGATGGTGTGATCACTCACCCAGAGATAGACACCCTGGAATGCAAAGTCAAGTGGGCCTTAGGGAGCATCACTATGAACAAAGCTAGTGGAGGTGATGGAATTCCAGTTGAGCTATTTCAAATTCTAAAAGATGATGCTGTGAAAGTGCTGCACTCAATATGTCAGTAAATTTGAAAACCGCAGCAGTGACCACAGGACTGGAAGAGGTCAGTTTTCATTCCAATCCCAAAGAAAAGCAGTGCCAAAGAATGTTCAAACTACTGCACAATTGCACTCATCTCACATGCTAGCAAAATAATGCTCAAAATTCTCCAAGTGAGGCTTCAACAGTATGTGAACTGAGAACTCCCAGATGTTCGAGATGGATTTAGAAAAGGCAGAGAAATCAGAGATTAAATTGCCAACATCTGTTGGATCATCGAAAAAGCAAGAGTTCCAGAAAAACATCTACTTCTGCTTCATTGACTACGCTAAAGCCTTTGACTGTGTGGATCACAATAAACTGTGGAAAATTCTGAAAGAGATGGGAATACCAGACCACCTGATCTGCCTCTTGAGAAATCTGTATGCAGGTCAAGAAGCAACAGCTAGAACTGGATATGGAACAACAGACTGCTTCCAAATTGGGAAAGGAGTATGTCAAGGCTGTATATTGTCACCCTGCTTATTTAACTTCTATGCAGAGTACATCATGTGAAATGCAAGGCTGGATGAAGCACAAGATGGAATCAAGACTGCAGGGAGAAATATCGATAACCCCAGATACCCAGATGACACCAACCATACGACAGAAAGTGAAGAGGAACTAATGAACCTCTGGATGAAAGTGAAAGAGGAGAGTGAAAAAGTTGGCTTAAAGCTTAACATTCAAAAAACTAAGATCATGGCATCCGGTCCCATCACTTCATGGCAAATAGATGGGGAAACAATGGAAGCAGTGACAGACCTATTTTGTTGGACTCCAAAATCACTGCAGATGGTGACTGCAGCCATGAAATTAAAAGACACTTGCTCCTTGGAAGAAAAGCTATGACACACTTAGATAGCATATTAAAAAGCAGAGACATTACTTTACTGACAAAGGTCCATCTAGTCAAAGCCATGTTTTTTCCAGTACCCATGTATGAATGTGAGAATTGGACTATAAAGAAAGTTGAGCACTGAAGAATTAATGCTTTTGAACTGTGGTGTTGGAGAAGACTGTTGAGAGTCCCTTGGACAGCAAGGAGATCAAACCAGCCAACCCGAAAGAAATCAGTCCTAAATTTTTATGCTGAAGCTGAAGCTCCAGTACTTTGGTCACCTGATGCGAAGGACTGACTCATTGGAAAAGATCTTGATGCTGGGAAAGATTGAAGGCAGGAGTAGAAGGGGACAACAGGGGAGGAGGTGATTGGATGGCATCACCAATTCGATGGAGATGAACTTGAGCAAGCTCTGGGAGTTGATAATGGATAGGGAAGCCTGGCTTGCTGCAGTCCATGGGGTCACAAAGAGTCAAACATGACTGAGCAACTCAACTGAACTGAACTTGTGTCAACATTCTCTACTCTTTATTTTTCTGCCTAACACCTATCATCCTCTGACAAATGTTTGTGCATTCATTATTTTATTGCTTCTTCCTTCCCATTAGGGTGTAGAGCTCATGGGGAAAGGCTGTGACTTTTCAATCTCTGCTGGATCTCCAGTAATCAGTCATGTGCCTGGCTTGGTGTAGATAGTCTATAAGTATTTTTTGAATGAGTGATTGCATAATATTCAACCAAAAATAACATTGTTTGTGGAAAGGTGCCTGGTCCATTGTAGGTGCTGTGATAAATGAGAGTTCTTAATTCCCTTCTTTATCAAAATAGAAAGAACATTAAAAAAACAAATACCCATGGGAGGGGCAGCACACTGATTTAAATTCACAGGGGATTCCTGCAAAAGGGAGGCCTGAGTTAAGAGGGCAAAGGAAGGCAAGCCAGGGGCTCTGCAGACCAACTTCACTCGCTAAGCAATTTTGCCTCCGGCCTGCTCTGTTTATGTCTGTGTGTACGATGATCCTCCAGGCAATTGAATTGCATTACCCTTTTCATTCTAATAATATGAACAGAATTCAGATGTGATATTTGATGATGTCTCGTGTATTGAACGACTTCAGGACTGCCTGGCACATTGCAGCAAATTACTGTCAACTTGAGGGCCGCTGTGCCTCTACCAAACTGCCAATATTTCCGTGAATAATCCTGGTCATTTACAGTGATGCCTCAAAAATGAATTTTTATTTCATTGGCTTAATCTTTGGAGTTATCAGAAATGTGTGTTTATTCCCAGCAAGACTTCAAATGTGAGATTCTTATAACAAGACAAGAACTGGAAGATTTCCTGAAGGAGGAGAAAGAGGAGCCATCCCCTGCCTGGTTGGAATTGCTGTGTGTACAATACCTGCTGAGAGAGAGAAGAGGGTAGACTGGATTCCTTCCAGAAATCAGAAGGGAAGCTGATTTCAACTTGGAAGGGTGTTAATATCTTAAGACCAAGGCCGACAGACCAAGGGGAGGAAGTGGAAGCGAGAGGGAAGTGTGTGAGCATTTTCCCCAGTCCTTACTGTTGAAATCAAATGCCTGGACATGTGCCACATCCAGCAGTTCCCAGCCCCAGCACACTGCTTTTAGTCACTCAGTCGGATCTGACTCTTTGCAACCCCATGGGCTGATGGACTGTAGTCCACCAGGCTCCTCTGTCCATGGTATTCTCAGAGCAAGAATACTGCAGTGGGTTGCCATTTCCTCCTCCAGGGGATGTTCCCAGCCCAGGGATTGAACCTGCATCTTCTGCTTGGCAGGTGGATTCTTTGTCACTGAGCCACCTGGGAAGCCCCACCCCAGCTCAAAGTAAGCACTCACGAAACATCCCTCAAGTTGGAGTTGAATTTAGCTGGTGAGGGTTTGGAGGCTGTGTTAGCTGCTATGATGTAGATGGGGATTTGGCCATGTCTCTCCCCTCCCAGCTCCCACCCCTGCCATACATTCATGTTGCCTAATAATCTGTTCCAAATAGAAGCAGCATTGAAGCCATTGGCTATGTCACAAGGAAGGATCCAGCCCTTCCCAGGGGAATCTCCCCGTCACAGACACGGCACATCTCCGCCCACACACTGGGTCTCTGAGTCAGAAGGGCATGTTTTTGCTGCGACTAATTTTACTACTGTTGTTTCTATTGCATTGGTTAAATCTTGTTAGCTTTTGAGGGGAGGGGCCTGTTCCAGCTGAAATCTCAATATTAGTTATCTTGATAAAGAGGAATTTCCATAACCAGCCTCCAACTCTGCTTCCTCATTTAATGTCCTTATACAACCGGGGAAAGACAGACTGTACCATGAATAGCATCATCACTAAAACATCTCCTGCAGCTTGTCTGTCTGGCAAGGGCTTGTGAAATCATGGATGATTAGTGAAGTTGTACCAGCTAGCTAACCCAGCACCACTGCAAAGCTATTGGGTTAGTGATTGTAGTAAATCCAAGTAAAAGGATTGTTCTCAGCATTAATTATGCACAAATGTGATTGCCTTGTACTGTTCTAGTATAGCAACTCACAAAACAGGCAAAACTCGTTGCTCACTTGGGCTAATAGTCAAATGATTCACATCTATCTAGCCATCTCATGCCGTGACCTGAAATGACACAGACGATAAAATTGCAAAAAGAATCAGGATAAAAGGATAGGTCAGTCAGAAGGCAATTTCAGCACCAGAGGAGAAGAAAAGAAATGTCAATTGGTGGCTCATAAAGTCCTAAAAAGTTGTCCGTGCTAAGTGGGAACTTTGGCTCAACGTTCTCTGACAGCCAGGATGGAGAGGAAAAGTATGTCAGTGACATGAATCTCATTGTGCAGAAAGGGACATTGCTGCTTTCCCTATTTCTTCTCAAAATAAATTCCGTTATCTAATCAGGTTACCTTATTTAAGCCTTAGAACAATCTTGTGTGACAGTGACCACCATTGGCCCCATTCTACAGTTGTGAAAACTGGGGCTTAAAAAAGTTAAGGATCTTGCCAGAAATCACAACTGGAGAGTGGCAGGGCTGAAATGAATTTTTGGGCAGCCTAAATTCAGAGCCTGTGCTCTTAACCATATATTTCACTGCCTTTCCTGCAGGGTAACCTAGAAGAGTATATAAAAGGTTCTTTGGGCAAAAGCCCAACTGTCCGGGGAGATAGTCTCCTGCCAGGGATTGGGGATGAAAAATAAAGAGGAGAGAAGTAAATCCATGTGCAGTGGGAGAATTGGATGTTAAGTATGAAATTCATCAGCTTTTAAGCTCAAAACATCCCAATAGTCCATGAATGGGAAAATCAGAAATCTCAGGTCCCAGGGTCAGAATGACCTGGGTTAAACTGGCCTGGCAATCTTGTGGTCTTAAAATGATGATCTTAGTAAGAGAAAAGAGTTCAAACAAGCAAACAAACAAAACAAAACAAAAACCCATTAGCTTGTCTCCTGCCTGTACTCAGGCTCACCCTATTATCATGGAACCTTGTCAGATTTCATGAGCTGTTGTATGGGAGGGGAAATAGTTGGAAGGTTCTCTCCAAGGTTCTGAAGCAAGCTGAGCTTATTTTTCTTTTTTCTCATGTTGGCTTCTTGCCTGAATCACTATGCCTGGTAACCAGATGAGTGATTGGGGTAGGGATGGGGAGTGGGGAGAGAAACACTTTTTTGAAAAAAGATACAACTTGCATGACCAAGTTGAGAAAATGTGTCTGTTTGCAAGAATTCAAGTTTACTTCCAGTGATACCAAACTTGAGAGGTAGTATAGAGTAAAGCAGAGGTCCCCAATCCCTGGGCCACAGACTGGTACCAATCCATGGCCTGTTAAGAACCAGGACACTGGGGAAGAGAGTGGTGGGCGAGTGAGTCAAGTTTCATCTGTATTTACAGCTGCTCCCCATTGCTCGCATTACTGCCTGAGGTCTGCCTTCTTTCAGATCAGTGGTGGCATTAGGTTCTCACAGGAGCTCGAGTCCTACTGTGAACTGTGCATGCAAGGTTGTGCGCTCTTTATGAAAATCAACCTGAAATCATCCCACACCACCCCTCCAACCCTGGTCTGAGGAAACATTGTCTTCCATGAAACCAATGTGATTGTGCTAAGTCACTTTAGTCATACCTGACTCGTTGTGATCTGACTGTTTGTGAACTGTAGCCCATCAGGCTCCTCTGTCCATGGGATTCTCCAGGCAAGAATACTGGAGTGGGTTGCCATGCCCTTTTCCAGGGGGATCTTCCCTGCTGAGGGATTGAACTCAAGTCTCGTATGTTTCATGCACTGGCAGGCAGGTTCTTTACCACTAGCACCACCTGGGAAGCTCCCATGAAACCAGACCTGGTGCTAAAAAGGTTGGAGACTGCTGGAGTAAAGGCAGTCCCCACAGAACCAGACTATGTTGGCTCAATTATTCGCATGCTGAGTGACTCGGCAAATTCCTTAAACCTCTATGCCTCAGTTTTCTCACCTGTAAAATGGTAACAACAACAACAATCCCCCAAAGAATTGCTCTGAGGATGAAATGAGTTATAAGTTACTAAGCACTTAGAACAGTGCCTGGCAAATAAAAAGTCCTATATATGTGTTTGTTAAGAAAGTTTGTTGCATTCCTTAAGGCACAATTGCTTGGTAATGGGGTCATCTCTGGGATGATAAACCTGGCCGAGTTACTTCCTGCCAAGAAGTAAATCTAGCCTTCGGGGATGCAGCATTGGCAGATAACACAGAAAACAGTATCTTGCTCTCATCCCTCTTATCACATTTACACGACAAGACAAAAAACATGCACCAAATCCAATTTTATGTCGCCTCTTGGAATTCTGACTCCAATAATTTTCTAAAATGTTGAATTCTGTTTGCTACAGAATTTTTAAACAACAGCTGTTCATCCACCCCAGAGGTGACAGCGAGTCAGTGTTGGGGGTTGTTCAATGTGAACCCACATCTCTTGGCTCCCTCATAGGGATGTTAGGGGGTCTAATTAATTACTGTTTGCAAAATACTGAGGAATACTCTAGTGAAAGTTGCTATAGAAATGCAAGATGCCGTGTTATTATTCCATGTACTTGTAATTGTTTTCAAAGTTTACTTATTGGGTAGGGAAAGAGGGAGATTATATTTCTTCCTTGATGGCAGTGATAAGATTTTGTCAATCGGCATTTATGAATGTTAAATCGCTTTATGGAGATGTTGCATCTCTCGAGCTACAGGAATTTCATAATGGGAGAAATACACAAAGCATTTCTTCTTTCACTTTCACACCCCCAACCCTTATTCAACTCCTATTTTCACAGTAAAACAAATGTGAAAGGAAACATTATAAGAAGCAACCATGTGTATCCAAACCTAAGAGGCCCAAATACATATTTCTACATAAAATTTCCTGTATAATCAGTTTTTTTTCAATAGAACACTACTCCCATTAATTTATGGTTAAGTTTGAGCAACATTAGATTGAAAAAAATAAAGCAGAAACAAATATAATCTCCAACAATTAATATTATATGTTGGATTTTTCATCCTGAAAAGAATAAAATATGTTAACTTGGGCTTGATTTTGTGGAAAAAAAAAAAGTGTGAAATGACTAATAGCAAGTTTTACATCTCAGGTAAAGCTTTCCATGGTTATATGTGCTTTTTTCTTTATTATCTATTTCCCTCTGTTTTATGGGGATATATCTATTTTATAGGTACAGTTGGCCACTGTTAGATGAAACTTATTCATTTACTTTAAGGAATCTGTTTCCTTACTCAAGTTTGAGATAATTACATCAATTCTGGCATGCTGAAAAAAGAAAATTCACTGGAAGTAAAATTTAGCCCTACACAGGGTAAGAACATAAGATCTTGTCTGGGAGCTGTTCAAGTGGCGATGAAACCTGAATCAGAAAAGAATCCTATTATTGCTGATATTAGCAGTTCCTCAGCCAAGTTTATCCATAGCTTTACAAAAATTGATTTGCAATCAGTTATATTTGCTTTTAAAACTCTCATAAAATTTCAGAGGCCAATTTTAGTCTGGAAAGTGGAGCAAATAATTACCTCTTTTTAATGAATAAAATGTAAAACTCATATCTGGAATAATGATAATTTTCTTATTATTCCACACTTTGAGCCCCAGACAAACCACTGTCCTCCTAGATATTCTAGTGTTGGGATTTTTAAATTCCATTTGGGATTCTAACCAGTTTTCCCTACATCAGGTTCCTCTGTCCTTCACTATCTCCCAGAGTTTGCCCAAGTTCATGTCTACTGAGTCAGTGATGCTATCTAACCATCTAATCCTTTGCCACCCTCTTCTCCTTTTGCCTTCAATCTTTCCCAGCATCAGGGTTTGGTCTTTAATTGTCTCAACTTGCTCTCCTGCCCCAGGACCTTTGCAGATGCTGTTACTTCTGCCTGAAACATTCTTTTCTTCCTTACCTTTCACCTAATTACCATATCAACCCTTAAAGCTCAGCTTTCCCCAGGCCAACAAAACCTCTGGTTACACACTGTCTTAACTCCCAGTACATTTCCTTCACAACACTTAGCACAGTTTGTAGGGGTGTGTGTGTGTGTGTGTGTGTGTGTGTGTGTGTGTCTAAGCTTCACGACAGTAGGAACTGGTTCAGTCTTTTGGTCCTCACTCTATCCTCAGAGCTCAGGCTCCCCTGGAGCAAAGTAGGGGTTTACAATATTTTTGTTGAATGAATAAACGAATAACTCTGGGATAAATTTGAGATCTTTATCTAACAAAGCAAGAGCCAGAGGAGAAATCTATGTACTCAAAAGCCTATTTTCCAGTTGCCAGGCAGGTGTGCATTACCCGGGTAACAGCATCTCTACTATTGGTGAGGCCTTGGTATCAACCTGAGAAATGATGCAATTCTTTTCCCAGTGTAAGTTTAGCCCTTTATAATATAATTTCATTAAGTTATGGCAAGTGTCCAGGATGCCATAATGAAATGCAAACAAAAAATTTGAAAAGACCGTATGATTTCCAAATCAAGCAACAGAAAAATATAATACCATACAATCAAACAATGATGATTTTTTTATCAATGAAATAGATAACAAAGAATCCACTGGTATAGTGTGTCCTTGACACCCATAGCTCTGTGTTGTTGTTAGTTGCTAAGTCATGTCTGATTCTTTTTGACCCCATGGACTCTAGCTCTCCAGGCTCTTCCATGAATGGGTTTTCCCAGGCAAGAATACTGGAGAGGATTGACATTTCCTCCTCTAGGGGATCTTCCTGACTCAGGGATAGAACCTGTTCCTTCTGCATTCACAGTCAGATTCTTTACCACTGAGCCACTGGGAAGCCCATAGCTCTGGGTAACATGAAATAAATGACTCTCTTTCACCAGGCTCCTGCTGGCATCTCTAGCTTGTCTTGTCATCCACTGTTCACATCTTATATTCTAGCATAGCCTGTTCAGAGGTCCCAAACAAGTCCACACTGGGAACACATTGTTCCCTCTGCCTCAAATCATCTACACTTTTCCTTCCTCTTCTTTACCCTTCAATCTCCAGGATCCCCTGGGTGAACATCCTTTTTATCATTTTCTATCCAAGTAACACCTTAAAACATTTCCATATCCAGCTGAAGTTTCAGTTTCCCCTTTGCTATCTCAGTAACTGGCTCCATCTCCCCTGCGTTTTCTCAAGATGGACCTCTGGGAATCATCTTTACCTCTTTCTTCTCTCTCCAGAAGCAGTCATATATCATCCACTAGCTAATCTTGTCCCAAATCTGTCCCTTTTCTCCAATTCCATAGTCTTCACTGTTACCCCCATCATCTCTGCAGAGGTTTCCCCTTGGGTCTTCTCGCCTCCACCCCACCTCTCCATTCTTCCCTCCACAGTCAGTGTGTCTTCTGAAAGTAAATTAGATGGTACTTGAAACTCTTATGTGGTTTCTGATTTCACCTAGAAAAATATTCAAATTCCCCTCCAGGACCTCCCAAGCCCTACGTGTGTTGGTTCTTGTCTTTCTCATTTTATTATGGTCACCATCTTGGGACCTTTCCATCTGGACATCCTCACATCAGGGGTCACAAACTTGACATGTCCTCAACTGAGCTCCCGATCCACTCCAACTGCCCATCTGTTCCTCCCTCAGCTTCCCACCTCTCAGGAAACAGCAGCTCCATCCCTCCAGTTGCTCAGGCCAGTGTTGGGCCCTTGTAAATATGTTTCTTATAAATGATTCAGGGAAAGAAGAGACTATGCATTGGTCAGTCTGCCAGTGATACTAAGTTGGCCCCCAAACAGATTCATCCTTGACTCCTATCTTCCTTCCTAAACCTCAACAGTCCCTAACAATTCCTGTGAGCCTTGCCTTCCATACATAGCCAGAATCCAACCACTTCTCATCACCCCTTCCCAACCACCCCAACCCAAGCCACATTCTCACTCACCTGAACTGTTGCAATGATCTCCTGAGTGGTTTTCCTACTTGTACTCTGGCCCCTGGGGTCTGTTCCCCACCCAACAACCAGATCATGACCTTTCTCTATTCGAAATTCTCCAATGGCTTCCAATGTGCTCAGAACAAAAGTCAAAGAAAGTCTTTTCAATCTGTCCCTGCAGCCTCCCTATCCACTTCAACTCCAGGAACACTGGTCTAACCACTTTTCAGATGCACTGAGCACCTCCTTTTTCCTCCTTCCATGCAAGGCTATGGTCTAGATACCACTGTGGCTCTTCCCTTCACTTCTTCCCTTGGCATCCCCAGGTCAAACTGCAGCCCCTCTGCCCACCCTCCCTGGACCCCTTCTTTGTTGAATTCTTCCTCATAGCACTTACTTCCATCTGACCTACATTTGGCTTTTTGATTTGTGTATGGACTATCTGTCTTCAGTACAACAAGGGCCCTTCATGAGGGTGAGGACTTGTGCTTGCTCTATCCACTCTGTCCACCTGGCATGGTGCCTGACACAAAGCAGTGCCTGACTGTGTCTGTGAAATAAATGCCAAGCGCTCTCCCAGGCGATGGGTGGTCGCTTCCATGTGGCATGTGCCTTGGTTTCTGATGTTTGCTATGATCCTGCAGAGATGATTGTGTATATGAGTGGAATGCCTGTGGCTTAATTATTGAGGATGAAGGTTTCATTCTTGCCTTTTTGCTTTCTTCTGGAAAGGCCAAGCAGCTCTGAGCATGGAAGGAGAGCTGAGCAAAAGGAAACCCAGGCTTCCATGTCTGCAGTTCAGTAGGAGATGAAGACCAGTGAAGGTGATGTTTTGTGGTTAGACTCAGTGGTATACAAGAAAAGAGACACTGGCCCTGGAAGACACACATAGCTCACATGTCAAGGACAGAGAAGCTTGGCGTAGGCTCAGGAAGCCTCTGCCTGCAGGGAGGAGAAGGGGTATGAAGTCTGCTCTAGAAATCAGGTTGGGGGACCCTGAGGCTGGAATCACCTCTACTTGGATGAGGAGTGTAGTAGATCCCTGGATGGAGATTCTGTTTCCTAAATTGGATGGGGCTGGACACTGGGTTTATACTCTGCCTATAATTTTTTTACATGTATAAAGTTTTTATTTTTATAAATCTTAAAACTTTTTTTTTTTTTCCACTGGATGTGGTAAAAATGGCCTGTGAACAGGCAGGGCTGTCATGAAGAAGGAGGTCCTGAGGTTTGTGTGTTTCCTCTGCCACAACCCAGGGAGTAGAAACTTCTGAGTCCAGCATATAAAAGCTGACACAGAGAGCTCCAGGACCCTAGAGAACCAGGCAGGTGGCACAATCATGGCATGGTTTTGGTGCCTGAGGGCACAAAGCTATCCTCCAGTCCTTGCCCACTTCCAACTGCTCTGCGTGCAGAGGGCCAGAGAAGTTTGGTGAGACAGCAGGCCGGCAGGGACTTTTTGTTTCAGAGGATGAATCTGTAGACTTGTCATTTCTAGAGGGCTGTCCAGCTCATTCTTCTGGATTGTCATAGGTAAGTGTATGACCACGGAGTATTACAGCAGGTACCGGTTTGCAGCAGGGCTGTCAGCAAGGTTTGTGGGAATCCCGAAGTTGTTCGAATGGATACAGGGGCAACGAATATGAACAAAGTCCTCATAAAGCCACGTGAGGGAAGAAAAAATGGCTGGGGAACTTGAGGTGGGCAGGGTAAAGGGAAAACAGTCTCAGCTGGATTGGGAGAAAGGCAGGCCCTGGGCTATGAATTTCAAACCAGGACAAGAAGCAACATCAGGGCAGAAGCTTCCCTTGACATTAAGGGAACGTGCTGCCTGACCAGAAAGGATAAGGGAGGGATCTTTGGCATCACGGGACAGACTGCTGGACACTGTTAAGGGACGTGGGAGAGGGAAGATGAGAAGAAAGAAGCACACAGTACATACTAACAATTTCACACATGAGAGCACTTAAAAGTCCTGTACTCAGTACTCAGTAGGGGGTGGGGGCCGTGTGTTGGACTCTGTGGCCCCATGGACTGTAGCCCACCAAGGTCCTCTGGTGGATGATCCTGGGCCATCCCCTGTCTTTCCACGGCACAAGCTCTGACCCCAGATCAGAGACAAGCTGGGTGAAGCCATGAGGGAGTGGGTAGGGAATGGGGGCCATGTGTGGCTGGGAGCCCACCTACAGTGGAGATGCTGAAGGCATTTCTCATGGACTGGAAGAGGAGTGGGGGAGGGGGAGGTAACATGGCTGAAGCCTCTCCACCCTGAACATCATGTTACCTGATTCAGGAGCCTTCCTTCCTAGAGGGCTCTCCTGGCTCTGCCTTACAGGTGGGGAAACTGAGGCTCAGAGGGTAAAGTAACTTGCCTGAGATCGCTCAGCTAGTAAGAGTACATATGTTTTTCAAACTCCAAACCCGTGTTCTTTCCTGTGAATCAGGCTGGGGGGCAGCAAGCAGATCAGCTGGGTCGGGGAAGGATGGAACTGAAGAAGCAGAACCTGGGGTTATTCTCAGGGAGGGAGTGGTGAGGGGACAACTCTGGTGTACTGGGGTGGGCTTTGCTTTCATGATCAGATGGACCCGTGTTCAAATCACCCCTGTGTCAGCTGCTGGAATCTAGCAGGTAAAGGGAGCAGCTGGAATAGCCCAACTCTCCTGCTGCTGCTCCCTTAGGCTGCCACCCCAAGAGGAGGCTCCCACAGATCCTCTAGCCTTCGGAGGCCTGAGTTTGCAGTCCCCCAGAAGAGGCTGACTCATTTACTGTGGCTCCCTGCCACTGGAGCTGCAGGACAGTGGCCCAGTGGCCCCGGTACCTCCTAGCTTGGTCTGACCGCTCAGCCTCCTCTGGGTGACAGACCGGGACAATCGCATCACGACTCTGATCCTGGTACCTGCAGAAGCCTCAGCCTCCCAGGTCTCCTCTCATCACCCAGCACACACCTGTACCACTTGATCATATGTGATCATATATTAACGTGTCACCCTCCCTCATTAGACTGTGAGCTCTTGCTGGGTTGGAATGCACCTGAGTTGTTTGTCCCCAGTGCCCATGACAGGACCTGGCTCAACGTAGGGGCTGCTCAGCAAGTATTTGCTGAATTCCCTTCTGAATCGAACAGGAAACCCTCCCATCCTTGCGTGGGGACGATCCCAGTGGAGACAGCATTCCCCGACCACCCAGTCTGTGAGCTGTGCTCACCCCAGGGGATGCAGCACTCCATGCAGAGCACGCATCAGCATCCGCCACATTTCAGCGTTGTTTTCCTTCTGATGCTTTCAATTGCTGGTTTTATTCCAGCCCATTCTCACTTTCTGTCTTGGAAAATCACAAGGAAACTCCACGCTGCTCCTGGAATTCTTGCCAACACGATTCAAACAGACTCGAGCACATGGCCTCGAGTTCCCGCACAAACAAAGACATTGCCACTTCCAGCTCTGTGGCCTCCCTCCCTCTGCCAGCCTGGGCCCCCTCCCCACCCCCGCCACCTTGCCCCGAAGAGAGGTGGTGGCCTGTGTGCCCAGCTGGCCCAGTTTTCACCCACATGGTGCCCCATGGTGGGTACACTCAGGGTTGGAAGGTGCAGGCTGTGAAATAAACATGGACGTGAGTTGCCCAGTGGGAATATCCCCATCAATCACAATGTGTCCTGATTCCACATCCTGATTCCCACTCGTGCCCCCTGAGGCCTCTTTCTAGCTTCTCATTCACCGTGTGGCTTGGAACAAATAACCTACTCTCTTCGTGTCTCTATTTCCTCATCTGGAAAATGGAGATGTCATAGCACAAGATGGTTATGAAGACCGAATGAGATATGGCTAGCATGATGGTAGGATGGTGCCAAAAAATTACTTTACTTGACCAAAAGGAAAGCATGGAAATGTAATGGATATTTATAATGCAATGGGGTCACGCATCACTGTAAATATAAAATAAACTGTCGATTCAAAAAATGTATAACATTTATTTATTTTTGATATAACATTAATGCATGTTTATTGATAAAAATGGGAAATACTGAAAAGCATAAAGAAATAAAATTTGTCAACTTTTAACCCAGGGAGAATCACTATTGATATTTGCTTTCTATCTTATAGTCTTTAAAATGTATGCATATTTATGGTTTATATACTTTACAACAATACTGTATGTTCTATATTGTAAGCTGCTTTTTACCCCCATTTATGTAGATCCTATTCTTCATATTCTTAAATGTTAAGTACATGATTTTAAATGATTATTATTCCATTTTTTCATTTTTAAAATAAAACTATAGGGAATGTCCTCATACTCTCCTCCTCACAAAGAGATCTGGTGACATCACTCACTGTGCTGGGTGGGCAGTGAGCTTTCAGGAACTGTTGGCTGAGATGCCTGTATCCGCATCAGCACGTGTTCTCTGAACTCAGGCCTTCATAGGGAACTATCTTCCTCAGTCCTAAGCCCCGTGACTGTGCAATCAATCACCCTCGTGCTTGGACCTTCCCAGGTGCACAGTTGGAGAACAAAGTTGGATGAAGTCTCCAGAGTTAAGGAATGACACAAGAGGCTGGGCTAGAATGTGGACCGGACGCATTCCTGGCCTAGGCATGGCTCTCTCCTGTCCTTCCATTAAATTGGGAAAGAATAATTTCAATGCTGGGCTTCTGAGAACATATTTCAGAGGGAAACACATTGCCTACTCAGTTGGAAATTACAAGATGAAGCAGGAAAAGGGTAGTGTTGATATCACCCCTCTGCACCTCTGAGCTGAATGACCTGGGACAGGGGACTCAACTTCTCTAATGCCTACATTCTCATCTGTGAATTGGGTTGAAAACTGCACCTACATCAAGGGAGTCAGAGGGATTTGGCGTGGTCTTTTGTGTCAGGGGCTTAGAAAGTGGCTGAGGGGAACTTAAAATTGAATTCTGTTCCTAAGAGTAGCTGCCTGAACTAGTGATATGGCTGCCTTAACCAACGATGCAATTGCCTTAACTAGAAATGCTACTGCTTTAGTCAGTGATACAGCTACCTTAACCAGTGATGCTGATACCTTAACCAGTGATGCTCTCATCTTGACATTCCAGAATTCTCCTACGTGAAGGGTGATGGCATCCCCAGGGGAAGGCAGAGCTGTTTTGGAACTAACTCCATTTCATGCCATCAGATGAAAGGGACACCAAAACTGAAGGCCCCTGGGTCTGGAGGACCTAGTCCAGAACTTATCAGAGGATGAAACTTCTGTGCTTGGACTCAAAGTGGTTTGATGGGCTTGGACCTTGGAGTGACTCAATTTGAAGAGTTTCTGCCCTCACTCCCTGTGGAGCCTCATGCAAGACCCTTAACTTTTCCAAGCTTCAGTTTCTTTGTCTGGAAAATGGGCATAACAATATTTCTCCAGGAGGTATCTTTGTGAGACATCACATAGAGATGGAGTAGTTATGGAATGAATCCCACAGTAGTTATGGAATGAATCCTGAACACTCGTGATGCATTTCTAGAATAATCATAGTTTTTCTAAAAAGCAGATCTCAATTAAGTATCCCTGGTTCCCAACCTCCTCGCTGGTTTAAGACAAGTTCTCATGAGAAGGGTAAGCCCTGTAAGGGGCTTATTCCAGTGCCTGGCACAGAGGAAGTGCTCAGAAAACATAGACCAGCCATTCCCTTTTTCTAAGGGATCTTTCTGACCCAGGGGTCGAACCCGGGTCTCCAGCATTGCAGGCAGATTCTTTACTGTCTGAGCCACCAGGGAAGCCCATGGAGTTGACAGGTGGATTTCTCCCTCGTGCGTGAGACCTTAGACAATTCTGCTCTCTGTGGACCCAGTCTATTCTGAAGGTCCTGAGCCCAAAGTTCTTTGTTTTATGCCAAGGGGTATGTTGGGCGAACCCTGCTTTCCCCAAAGTCAGAGAAATTGGAGTTCTAATGACTGCTGCACGCATAAGCAAGAAATGAAATGACAAAGTGATACGAAAGTTACAGTGCTCCGAATACCCATCTTCTCCAGGCGTCCTGAGTTTTTCCTTTTTAGAGCAAAACCCTGCAATATTAATAAACGACAGAGAGAAGGCTAGAAAAATGACTCTTTCCCTTTGACATGGTGAAGATCACAGGGACTAGAGGGACCTTTAATCTTTATTAATGTGTCACAAGGGAGCCTCTCCCGCAAGCTGTGGGAAGCAGACATCCAAAGAGTTTGCATCACTCACAGTCCTCAGCATCCCTGGGTGCTTTAGATGACTGTCTGATACTGTTCAGAGTCTAGCAGGGCCACGTCACGGGGACCTGCTGTGTCCTGGGCAAGAACAAGGCAGCTCTAACCCAGCTCCCATCTGTGGGGGGCTGGAAGACAGGAGAAATTCAGGACATGGGTCTTGGTCACATGGGCCTGCTTCTAACCAATGCCCCGAAGAGGCTCAGAAGGAACCAGGCTGTCACTTGCAGGGGCAAGCACAGAATATGCCCAGAAGGGGTCACACCTGAGTTCAGTATGGAGCATACCCTCGTCTCCACCCACAGCTCTGCTCCTCACTGCCTGACTAAAAGCTCCTTCCCACGCCTCCTTCCCTATGGCTGGGCATGGCATGAGGGTGGCCAAAAAAATAACTTGATATCACATGGACCTCATTCTACTGACTTAGTGAGCCTGGAATTGCAAGGTAGTTTCAGGAGAGCATACATTTGCAAGCTCAGTCACTTCCATGCTCAGTTGTGTCCAACTCTTTGTGACCCTGTGGACTGTAGCCCACAAAACTCCTCTGCCCATGGGATTTTTCAGGCAAGAATAGTGGAATGAGTTGCCATGACCTCCTCCAGGCGATCTTGAAAAGGTTTAAGGACTCAAGAGCCAGGAATGTGGCAAGGTCACTTCTCTCCCCCTAATCCCCCTACACACATACTGAGAAATGGAGAGGTATATTTTGACATTCATTCATTTTAAATGCTTATTAATTACCCACTCAGCACTCGACACTGTTTTGGGCACTGGGGACCCAGCAATGGACAGGATCGCCAAGGTTCTTTTTGCCCTAGAACTTAAACTCATTCCAGTGTTCTAGAGGGAGAGTCTCTCCAGGAGCCAGAACTTCACAGGGTTAATCTCATGAAAGCCACATTACCATGCAAAAGAGGTGGAGGCCACCTGAACCCCCACTTTCTGAGCAAAGGTTCTAAGTTCAGGGAGGTCAGCCTGTTCAAGCTTGTAGACCTGGAATCTGATTCTAGATTCCAGACACCTTTTCTTTCTACTCGTTGCTCAAAGCCGACTAAGAAAGCTGAGCTGAGAGGGACGATGCCATCCGGGAGGCAGAACGCGGCTGAAGTGTGCTCAAATAAGGCATCCCCTAATTCGATTATGTTTGCAAGACTGCAATGTAATAAAACAGAGTTCTCTCATAAGCATCAACTCCTCATGTGTACAGAACAAGAAAGCAAAATTAAGATCAGAATTTCCAGGGAGAAAAGCATGTGTTGGAGGTTGAAATGTACAGAGAATAGACCCAGAAGAAATCGATTCCTGATTATACCTCTCAGCTCTGATGAGAGGATGCAGGTGACTTGAGAGGCTGGCACCCCATGAAAAGCCAGGCTGGTGCCCGGAGGGAAGTCCCCCTGGAAGCACACCAGGATGGAACAGAGGGGCTGATGGGGAGAAAATTGTTAAAAGGCAGGAGAGTGGGTGGAGGCAAGCAATAATGGGGATCTGGGTGACCTGCTGGATTTATTTCAAACACCTCCTTGACTCAGTCTAAGCCGCCTCCAGCTTGTTCTGCAAGTGTCCACCTTCACAGGTAGGCAGAGTGGTTTTTCTAGCAACAGTAGAGAGGGGTAATGAGCATGTGGCTCCTGGAGCTAAGTTGCCTAGTTCGGAAGCCCAGTGTGTCCCTTCCGATGATGTGTGACCCTGGACAGACTACTTGCCCACTCTGGACTCTCATTTCCCCATCTCTAAGTGAGGGCTGAAATAGTGCCAGACTCATGGTTGTCATGAAGCCTGAGTGAACCACGAAACACTTAGAACAGTGCCTGGCATGCAGGAGATGCTCAATTAATGTGAGGAGCTCTCATTGCTTTAAATCTGTGTATAGTAGACCCTTTCCAGAGACCTTGGGTGGAACTTCTTGGTTGTCCTCAGAGAAAACCCTGGCATTTGAGGGATTTTGCAATCTGGCCTTTGCTGGCCCATGTAGTTCTCTGTATCACATCCTCGCTGTCCATCCCTGCTTTCCTACTGGACTCAATGACCAATAGCTCCTGCCAACACCTTGCTTTTTCACTCTTTGGGCTTTACTGGTACTTCTTCCTCTGCAAGGATCCCTTAACCCTGGCCATATACAATACAGAATGAGTTTTAAGACGCAGCATCCTCTGGAGAAGGGCATGGCAACCCACTTCAGTATTCTTGCCTGGAGAATTCCATGGACAGAGGAGCCTGGTGTGCTATAGTCCATGGGGTGGCAAAGAGTCAGACATGACTGAGCAACTAATATTAACACTCCACCTTGGAGAGAACTTTCTGAACCTTTCGCCCACCCTGAAATTCACCGCTGTCTCTATTGTGCCTGTACTAAGCCCTCCCAAGGTTCTGGCCTGTCCCCCCATGATTGCATTCACATGACTGCACCCACCACTCAACAGTTAGGGCCCAGGCTCTGCTGATTCTGAACTCCTTGTTCTGCCTAGCGCTTAGCACCATGCTTTAGTCAGCGGCTGCTGAATGGATTTAGCCATTACAAAAGGAGAGGGTGAGGGCCAGAAGGGCCTCCGTGACCTGCTATTATTATAAAGTAGGCACATGTTTAGTGACGGGGAAATGTTGAGTCCGCACAGAACCTTGAAAAGCTGTTCAGATTATTTCCCTGGTTGAAACCCTTTGAGACGAATGAGCTGGGGGAGGGAGGGAGGCCTGCCTTTGCCTGCACATCGCCTCTGGAACCCAGAGGAATAAAGCGAGGGTTCGTGTTTCTCCTTCGAGAAATTAGGTCACTGGGTGTTGTTAAGTGTGCCTTACAGAGCTATGCTAATCAGTTCTCCTCTGGCCTAAATATCTGGTAATTATCTTGGTTTTTTGCTTTGCCAGACTCGGCTTCCTAAAACAGTTCATCCACGCTGTTACTTCTCAAGAACTTCAAGGAGGAAACTGGGTTGTACCACCAAACAGCCAGTGCCCCAGCTCCTGCCTGGTGCCGGGGGTCTGTTCTAAGTAGCCCTGGGGCTCTTCTGATCTCTGCACAATCTAGGAGGCAGGTGATATCATTATCTCCAGTTTACAGGCAGGGCACCTAGGCTCACTGATTCGGGGCCATTGGCACCTCTGCGTGGCTCTCAGACCACCCCCTCCTTCCCCATCCTTGTTTCCCAGGCCCCACCCTGACTCCTTGTCCTGGTCAGGCAGGGCACGTGGCTTCTTCCCAGGCACAAGACCCGGCTCCAGGGTTATGGTGATCCAGGTTCCTGCCTCCCTATGCTCTTGCCCGCCCCCCACCCCTGCCCCCATGCCTGCCTGTTTCCGGTCTGTACCCCCGATGCAGCCTCCAAGACGTTGTCTAGACTCTGCCTGAAAATTTTCTCTATACTCCCCTTGCCCTTGGGGTCCAAATCACCTGCTTTAATGTTCGGTGGCCCACGGGTGTATGCATAAGCGTGCACGTGTGCTTGTTTGTAGGATCACTTTCTTTTCATATGAGTTTATAAAGTATAAGAATGTAGGGGTCAAATTTCTCTCTGCCTCTTAGCCTCAACAGAACATAGATCTAACAGAACATTAATCTTACTCCTTATAGATCTCATTCATTAAAAATAAAAAAACAAGGGACTTCTCTGGTGGTCCAGTGGTTCAGAATCCACCTTCCAATTTCTAGTGCAGGGTATATGGGTTTGATCCTTGCTTAGGGAACTAAGATCCCACTTGCCAGAGGGCAGCTAAGCCCTTGAATCACAACTACTGAGCCCTCAAGCCACAGCTAGAGAAATCTGCGTGCCTCAGTGAAAGATCCCTCATGCTGCAACTAAGATCCAACACAGCCAAATAAATAAATACTAAAAAAATCAACAGCAAACATTTATTAAACACCTACTATATACCAGACACCACAACCAGCATTGTTGGGCTGGGCTAGACTCTAATTGACTATTGATGAATGAGCAAACGTGAAAAGAGAATTAAGAAAAATCTAATATATTAGCGCCAATGCATTTGTTGCAACCCAAACCTTCACAATCCCAAATTTTACCTAACACACCAAAGGATACAGTCAGTCAGTCACAAATAAAATTAAATATGAAATAGAAATATAGATTATACAGTTTAGCATTTTCTGATTAGTTGGCTTGTTAGGAGGGATCTATTCTTAAGCTTGTATCTTTATAACGGGACAGTCTTGCTGGGCTATGAGGCAAAGAATAATTATCATACTAGCCATATAACTGAACTTTTAAAATAGGCTTTACATACAATGTGTTTAATGTCCAGAACACTCTCCCAAGGCAGGTCTTCCCCTACCCATCACTCTGAAAGGGGAATTGAGGCTCGCGTGAGTTTACACCATTTGCCCAAGTGGCAGGGAAGCCAGATTGCAGGCTAGGCCCCAAATCTATATTCTTTATTGGTTTCTATCTCTCAACTTCTGAAGTTCTAAAATTATAGGGCTAGAGAGATATTTTGACCTTGTAGTCATACATTTTCTGTAAGGCCAGAAATAAATAAGTGAAAATTAATCTGACAATCTCTAAGCAGATTGAAAAATACCCCTCTGTTCCCCTCGGAGTCAACCCCCATAATTGTTCCACTCATTGGCAGCTGATTCATTTAAATAACTCACAGCCTTTCATGAGGCCTATCGCTTGGAGTTGGCGTTTGCTTGATGAGGGTTCTGACTGATGGGAGATTGCTGGCTGATGTGTTTCAGAGACAGACACTAACTGTCACCTTCCCCAGCATCTTAAGGCAAATCTCTCTTAAGATCTCACCCTTCTGTAAAACAAATTTTGGATATTCTGGGATATATGTGTATTCTCAGTCTTCCTGTGACCAAGGGAGAGGGTGGACCATGTTTCCTGGGACACCTGAAGACATCTGTGTTCTAAGTTACAGATCTGGCTGGAGCTGTGGATTGTAAGGGTCTGCGTGGAGCCCCTGCCTCCCTGTCCTCAAGGACAGGGCTCCTGTCACCTTTCCAGGCCCACTGGGACTCAGATCTCCTGCTACTAAGGAGAGGGACTCTAGTTCCTCCCAGCCGCTTGCTGAGGATAGAAAATTCTACTAGTTGGCAAAGTGGCCAGGTGTTTTGAAGATAAGAGAAAAGAGGTATATTTCTGGAGATAAGAAGTTAAGGATGGGAAGAGGGGCTAGGAGGGAGTAAGATGGTGGTGACCTCAGCAGACAGGAATGAAGAAGGGCTCTGGGGAATGATGGGAAGAAAGCTTCTGCTGCTGCCATTCAGTTACTCCAGTTGTGTCCAACTCTTCTATGCCCTGTGGGCTGTAGCCCGTCAGGTTCCTTTGTCCATGGGATTCTCCAGGCAAGAATACTGGGGTGGGCTGCCATTTTCTCCTCCAGGGGATCTTCCTGACTCAGGGATTGAATTTGCGTCTTCTGCTTGGAAGGCAGATTCTTTACTACTGGGCTTCCTGGAAAACCCGGAAGAAAGAAACACACCCAATTCTCAGAAAGGGAGAATTCCCTCAGACCTAAGAGTTGGACCATAAAGGAGGCTGAGTGCAGAAGAATTGAAGCTTTCCAGCTGTGGTGCTGAAGTAGACTCTTGAGAGCCCCTTGGACAGCAAGGAGATCAAACCAGTCAATCTAAAGGAAATCAACCCTGAATACTCATTGGAAGGACTGATGCTGAAGCTGAAGCTCCAGTACTTTGGCCACCTGATGCGAAGAGCTGACTCATTGGAAAAGACCCTGACGCTGGGAAAGATTTAAGGTGGAAGGATAAGAGGGTGACAGAAGATGAGATGGTTGGATGGTATCACTGATTCAATGGACATGAACTTGGGCAAACTCTGGGAGATGGTGAGGGACAGGGAAGCCTGGTGTGCTGCAGTCCATGGGGTTGCAGAGTCAGACACAACTTGGCGACTGAACAACAACAACAAGGTAAGAAATACAAGGTGACAACAGGCCGTGAAGCTACACCTGTTGAAAAGGAAGCGTGGAAGGGAAACCAGGAAGGGGCACCACGTGGGACCACCTTCTGCATAGGGCGGGAGGGGGCTGAGGGTTCTTCCACAGGTTGGCTTCAGCCAGGCTTTGTGCAGATTGTGGCTACTCGAATTAGATGGATCTTAAGATGTTGGATTCCCCAGCTTGTTGGGCTGACCTTGAACCTGGAAGCAATTTCAGCTTTCAGGATCAGTCCTCCTTTCCCAGACTCTCTGCTTCCCATGTTCTCACCATCATTGTACATTACTGGATTCCCTACAGCAGGGCCCCGCCCCAGACCCACTGAACCTGAATCTGTGTTTGAACCCAACCCCGCAATAACTCAGATACAGCGAAGTCTGAGAGGCAAACTTGAGGACTGTAAGCTTGATGTGTGGGCGCAGAGTGACGTCTACCATGCTGACTGTTCTGGTCCCGAAGCATAAGGCTGGATATGCAAAGGGACCTTAAGAGATGTGCATTGAAGGCCTGAGCTCATGAATCTCTGCAGAAGCAAGGATGACGGGGGTGGTGAAGGGGATGTAGGGAAGAGAAGAAGGGGATCAATCAATTTGAGTACGCTGCAAGGATTAGGAGAGGAGAGAGAAGGCCAGAAGCCAGATTCTCTGAACTCTAATAAAATCAGAACTATTGGTAAAACTTTTATGTGGACGGTAGCCTGTCTATGAGAAAGCCATCCTGCAGGACACACATATTGATCTCTCTTACAAATTCTTAAATGTTGCAAAAACCTGTCTCCGTGGAAGGGTCATTCCCCTGGAAAGAACAGCCCAGAGCAGAGTAGGCAGATGGAAAGGCAGGAGTAGGGGAGAGAAGAGAGGTTTGGGTCTCAAGTCCGGGGAGAGGGCAGATGGGGGAGACTGTCTTTTTGCCACACTGTTGCTGAAAAGACTGGAGAAAGGTGAGAGTAGGTAGCAGAAGAAGGGCATGGCCTTCATCCAGAGGTTCCAGGCTCTGACGGCACATGAGTGGTACACCTTACAGCTTACAGAATTTTTGCCTATATCCTCTCTGCTTTTCATTTTCAGGAGATGAAAACACTCAGGCAAGTGAGACAGGTGGCAGTATTCAGAGACACATTCAGAAGGTGGACATGCTCAGGAGTAGGAGGGACAGGGTGACCTGGTAACAGGCAGGGTCCCACGTGAGTTCCCAGACTGCACCTGGTTGCTGGTGGGTCCTGGGGCTTGGGGCAGCTGCTGGCCATCCCTCCGTCAGGATCAAGTAGAAGAGAGGCTGGTGGTGCCCATGTTTGGCTGAGTCAGCCCTGGTGATGGAAAAGATGGCCTGATTGGTTCCCCAGTTAGCAAATAGCAAATGTCGCGGATAGCAAATGTTGGTCTTGGCTCATGGTGTCAAGTGGTGGGCTTGGGCCCGGCTGTGTTCCCGGGTCCATCACTTATGAGTGGGGGGAGGGGCAACTGTGGAAAACCAGCTTCACCTCTTGCAGCTCCTGCTTCCTCAGTGTAAACCTGTCATACACTCATTCGTTCCATTTAATTCTTAAACCATGCCTGTGATGAAACCTTAGTGCAGGACACAGAAAGAGCTGGATTGCACCATGCTCTGACCTGCTGCGTTGTGCTACAGGGGAGAGGGGACCACAGAGGCCCCAAGTGGGCCCTCTGGAGCCAGACCTGAATCCCAGCTCCCTGCTAATTGGCTGTGTGACCTTGAGCAAGTTACTTCATCTCTCTGAGCCTTAGTTTCCTCATCTCTAAAACAAGTTTAATTAAATAGGCATCTCAAAAAGTTGTTCTGAGGATTAAAATGAGGTGCCATAAGTAAGTCCTTTAGAATTGTGCCTGGAATTAGTGCTCAATAAATTCTCACTCATTATTCATAGGCTTGGTGGGAGGATGGGATAGATTTATGAGATGGGTGATCAAATTTAATAGCCCTTTCCCCTCTCCTCCTTCTCAGACCCTAAAAGTCACCTCTGGTCAGATTCTGAAGCCAGGCAGGAGGGAATTTCATCCCATGACACACACACTCCACTTTTTTATATTGACTCTTTTCAAAGAGCTGGGAGTACTTCCAAGATGGTGAATCTCACTGTATGGATAATGGTAGTAGGAATTACATCCCATCAAACAACCACAGGACCTGCAAGGCTACCTTAAATTTCTGGTATCACCCTGCCAGGGGCAGACACAGCTGTCACAGTGGTGTCAGGGCTCTAAAGTGCCCAGCTTATGGCTCCCTCATGGCTGTGCCACCCTCCCGCCTTCAACCTGTTCCTGTGTTGTTATAGCATCCTGTTCCTCTCTCCCTGTAGGGAGATATTTGAGAAAGAGATAGAGAGAAGCTGAGAAAGGCTGGTTTTAATAGTCTGGTACTACCATCAACAACAGTGACTATCAACAATAATAGCAGGGTGATAGGAGCAGCCCCTGCTCTTATGGGGAAGTGCGCCATCGGCAAGATCAAGCTGAGTCTTCACAATGACCCTAAGAGGTCGGCGTGGCCACACCCCTAATTTTAGGAGTCAAAGGGGTGAAAGAGCTTTGTGTCCACAGGGCTGGGCTCAGCAGTCACACTCGGCGTCTGGGACACCAGGCCACCATGTATCTCCACTCCTTTGTCCCATGCTAGCTCTTGGGAAGGCCAGACAGAATATTTGCCACCCCTTATGCATTTTCACAGAGTTGCTCTTGACCTCCTTTTACGATAACTGTCTTGGCTGCAGCAGATTCTTCTCTGGTGGCTACCATGGCCCTCTCTTTAGAAGAGCACCTGCCACCTGTAACTAATACAAATGACTGCTACTTATTAGTCCCTACTATGTGACAGACATACATCCTGGTTCAGGATCTCAGGAAGCGGCAACCGCACTCATTTTGCAAATGAGAAATGTGAGGGGCAGCAAGGCTAAAACACTGGCCTAAGGTCACCAGCTGGCCCCTCTTTTAAGTCATTTGATTCTCAAATCCACTTTGTGGAGGCCAGGTCTTAGAGCTTTGTGTTGACATCTGAAACGTTAAGTGGATCTACTCCCTCTGTTTTGCAGAGGAAGAAATGGAGACTTGGAGTGGTGAAGAGCCTCGATCAAGATCATCACCCTCAGAAGTAGAAGACACAGGCCGCCTCTAGCCCAGACTCTCTGCCCTCACCTCCAGTGCCACCTCTTCTATCCCACTGCTGGGAACATCTGCTGGGCCAGCCTGGGTGAGCGCCCTGGAAAGATGGCAGGGACCTTATTTCCCTCCACGGCCTGTTGGGAGACTTGTCTCTCTTTCCGCTTCTTGTAATATAAAGTGTATGTGTGTGTGTGTGTGTGTGTGCGTGCACACACGTGTGTATTTAAAAAATCTTCTGTCAGCACCATATTCATCTGAAATTGCAGCAGGAATAATACTTCAGTGTCCTCTTTACTTTCCCTGGTTCTAACAATCTTACAGTATCAAACAGCCTCCGCTTCAGAGCAAAAATAATAATGAATGACTTAAAATAACTCTGCTGAAGAAACTGAAGGTTTGATTTGAATTGCAGAGGGAATGACTCCCTTTTAGTTCTTCTTTTTCTTCATTTCCTGGCAAAGGCTTTCAGAATATACTAGATCCTTCTACATCCAAAGATTCTGAGAGTCAAGAAAAACCAGAGTCAAATTATTTGACCTAAAAGTGTGTATGTTAGGTATCTATTCTGGTAATTCCAAAATACCACCAATGTCACCTTAAGAATAGGAAGGTGATAGGAAGGAATTGATGTTTTAGTCTCTCTTTGAGGCTTTCTCTGGTCCATGGGGAATGATGTGGTCTCCCCACCACTGTACTGCCTACACGAGCATCTTCCTCTGCAATGGGTCAGAGTGGTCCATATGCCACAGAAGCCTATTACAAGCTTATCCCATTAATCACTGTGATCCATATCAATAGAAGGGAATTCTCAGAAGAAGCTGAAATGCAGATTTAACCAATGTGGCCTTGAGCAGATTCATTATAACTCCTTGCATAGGTCCCCAGGGGACATGGCAGGTCACGGGTATACTGTGCGCTTCTGTAGAAACCCTGCTTAACCCCCATGGGTATAAATGAAGCTGAAATGATCAGAGAAATATACACTGGTGTATGCTAGCCCTGTGGCTCTGTTCAATCATAATAAAGTTCTGTGGATTTAATCAATTTTCTCTGTAGAGTGTCACAGCAGATAGAGCTGTGAATTGCACATTCTGTTTTGGCTTTGAGAATAGTTCTATTCAACCAAGTAGCCAATGGGAGCACAGTTAATTAATAAAAGTACATTCCTTTTCAGTACAATTTTGAGTATTGCTGTGATTTGACTGCCCCATGACTGCATAGATTTGAACAATGGCCAGTTTGAAGGCCACTCGAATGAACTTATTACTCAGCTCTTATTTATTAAATGTATTTTGAGGCTCCGAGTCATGGGGTGATCATACAATGATGCCAGTGGTTGGGAAAAAGAGAATTGCTGTTGAGTCTGTTGAGTGAAAACCCAAAGGGAAGATGGCTGCTCACTAGGCTTACGTCCTGGGTAAAATGAGGCCACAAGAAGTTATGGAACTGCTGCCTTCCCAAATGCCAATCTGGGTTGGCTTGCAAAGTGCTGAAGAATGAGTTGTTACACCTTATCTTGGAGGAGACTCAAGACACTCAGTTTGGGGTTGGAGTAGGAAAGCCTTACTTTGTCTAGTGTTACTTGAAGGAAGTCAATGGAACTGAGAGGCAATGAGTGTAACTCAGAGAAGTTCAAGACTTAACCCTATGTAGGTCCAACCTGCTTCTTCATGCCCCTTCCCCTCGGGTCCTGGAGAATCAGCCCGTTCTCCATATCACCTTCCACTACCCTCTCTCCACACACATTCACACTTGACCCAATTCCCCCTTCTATCCAAAGACTCGACCCAATTCTTGAGCCTTCTCCCCCACAGTTCTGACCCAATTTGCTCATCATTTCCACAAAGACGTGACCCAATTTGCCTCCATCCTTCCCCATGCACATGCGATAACATTCCCCCCACACCTCCCCACACTACAGATCTGACCTAATTTCTACCTCCATGCTAGTCATTCACACCTGTTCCCCACCCGCCACCCCAATGGACTGAAGCCAGACCCATTACCTTCTCCTCCTGCACATGGGTCATCAGCCCCTTCTCTAAAAATACTGAAGACACAAGCTCAGTTCTGCACAGCAACCTTTTCTCTCCCCAGGTACCCTCGCAGGGATGTGATGTGACCCGATCTCCCACTTCTCAAACCTTACTCAGGTCACCTATTTCCTTGCACCTCCTCTTCCCAAGGACATGTGGTCATTGCACTGCCGGGATTTCCAGCCCTCTGACACAGCCGATGTCCCCAGTGAAAGTTTGTAGCACAACCCAGAGTCGGCAATTACTGCGGCACCTGGCATGGCCAGAGGAAATTACACAGCTGCCTGTGCCTTAATCTGATATTCAGTCATTAGGTTATTTTTAAAGAAATCATTCTGTTGACAGCGTATCTGTCAGCATTTTCAATTTTCTTTTTTGCAAAACTATGATGGGTGAATAGTTCCGGTCAAGTGGGGTGGACTGACAGTCAGGGGCTAAAGGCCTTTGTAGGAAAATGTGGAAAAGAGCAAATAAATGCATCAGCCACCGAATACTCCCTTCGCTATGTCAGTAGAACTCCTTAAGAGGTTACGGGAGATGGCTCTCTGTGGACTCCTCGTTCTCAGCTGCTACCTAATTAAAAAGTAAATATGTGTCAATTATCGCAAATGATTTTTACTTATCCACTGGAACCAGACCACAATCATTTATGCATTTTATAAAAGCTACTAAGCAGCTATCAGGTGACAAGGGCATTTTGTACTATCAATTTTGGGCACTAATTTGGATGAATAACCTTGGGGTAGCAGCGATTGGTTGAGGGAAGACTGGAGAGGGCTTTTGCAGCATTGCCCTAGTTTCCGTAACTGTCTGATTATCCTTGTCTAACTGTCCACTTACGTTTGATGGAGGAAGCCCACTGCACTCCTTTTTCTCTGGACTTGGTAGAGATGGGATGACACTCAGAGTGGAACTAAGATTAGAAACAGCTATTATTTTGAAAAATCTAGCATCTTCTTGTGAACAGTTTTTTCTTCTAAAATGAAGCAGTGCAAGTTGAAAGGCTTTGGGTACTGTGAAGAATGTTCCAAATGTTAGCCATTGTTATGATGTCAATCCCTATTACCATCACCATCATCACCACCAGCTCCGTAACCACCAGTTTCCTGACAATTACAATCACGTTTGTCATCACCACCACCAGCACCACCACCATCTTCACCACCACCTTCGTTGTTACTACAGCCATCACCACCACCGTATATGAACAACCAATCCTCATCTTTATCCCTTAAATTCTTTTCTCCTGGCAACCTCCTTACTTATGAATTTATCCTTACAAAGAATAAGAGTCAAAAATAAAAAGCATCATTCCTATCTTTACTATTTTATTTTATGAATTTTTATCTTTCTTCATGAGTTAGAAGCTCAAAACCTTCCTCTATTTATCTAATTATCTATTTATCTGTCTATCATCTATCTATCTTATTTTCGTTCTACTTTTGGTTGTATTTCTGAGACTTTTTGCTTTTCCTTTTCTTCATTTCTCCACCACCATTTGCAGTTGGTTTAGCTCTAGAGCCTAAAGTAATTGCTGCAGCGGCTGAGACTATAGAAAATGCCTCACAACACCCTAGTAGACATACCAGACTGTTCCTATTTGAAAACACCATGGTGAAGAGCAACTAAATTACTTTATCTTTATGTGGGAGAAAGAGTACAACTCTATTCAGAAAAAAGGTTTCTAAAATGAAAGAAGACAGTAAATCCAAATCTTTGATCAGCTCCTGCTGCTTTAGCCCTGTTATGAGCACATTGGTGACATCGTGAGAATGCTTGTTGAATTGAATTTGAGTGTCAGCTTTCAGACAGGAAAGGAATTAAATCCATGGTCCCTTGGGTCACCTTTATTCTCAGTCTTTCAGGCCCTATCCTTAATCTCTCCCACCTCTTTTTGTCTTATCAAAATTCATGATCTAGCTGAAGTAAAATTGACCATTAATATTTGGAATCCATTGGGTGGACTAGGGTTTAAATCCCAAGTCCACCAACAATTAGCCAGAAAAAAATGGTGTGACTTCTTTTAGTATTAGTTTTCTCGTCTGTGCAATGGTAAATCACACCACACAGGAAATGTTGTGGAAATGGAATGAAATATGGTCTATACAGTAGCTCCCAGTGTGTTCAACGCGTGGGAGGTGTGTGCTTGGTACGTGTACATTTCATGAGAAATATCACTTCCTCTTCTCCCTATGGCGTCCATTTCTGGTACAGCAAAAGGATGCCTGGGTTACATGTTCTTGGGAATCAGCTCTCCCTCTACAATCAGTTTATCTCCACAATGCTCAGCCATTAGGAGAATTTGATAGTTGGTTTAGGAAGGACGAGTGACATAGGCAGACCATGAGGCTAAATTCCCGAGTGAATTTGCTGCCCTTTTACTCAGTGCAGGAGCCCTGTGAGACAGCCTGTCTCCATGGATGGGGATGGTTCCCACAGCCTGGTGGTACTCAGAGAAGGAAAACCCATGCTGGAGTGAAGAGGGCAAAAGAGAAGTTCTGAACCGGACTCTCACCTCTGCACCTGGTAGCTTTGTGATTGTGAACAAGGTATTAATCTCTCAGCTCCCAAGTTTCCTCACTGGCTTCATAGGGATCTTAAGAAAGACTCTGCATGTTGTTCTGAGGATAAAATAAAAACATTTGGCACACAACAGGGTGCTTAATAGATGCTGTTTTCCTACTTTTCCTTCCTTCTCTGCCCTCTTTTTTTTGAAGATTTCCTTTTTTATCTATTTCCTCTTATTCTGAGGTTCTGTGGTACAGATTTTGAGAAATGCTGGCTACTCATGGGTCGCTTATATAGAACCTGCAGTCATTAAGAGAATGGGCACTGAAAAAATCCGGTAAGTGATAAATGTTTGATCACCTAAACAAGCACAGCACAATTATTGGGGATAATTATTAAACTGGGAGATCAAATGAAACCAAAATAATACTAATTGTATTCAAAGTCAGTGGACAGATTCACTCTCTAATTTGTTTGAAAACACTACCCTAGTTTACTATTGATGCTCAATCATGCAATTATTAAAAAGAAGACCTCCAAACTGACAACACTAATAATGGTGATACATCTTCCCAGTACGGAGGGCTCTCACTTCATTTTAATTGAAGGGAGGCTATGGAAGTGTTTTCCCTTATTTTTTTAAAAAAAATCTTCCTTTTTTTTTCTCAGACCATCTGTCTGGCTATTAAAATCCCATCAGCTTCATTGCGAGAACGCTTACTTCCCCCACGCCTGCCATCCCAAAGGGGGCTCTCAGAGCCAATGAGTTCATGATGGCCCAGGCCCCTCCAAAGGGAAGGCCTGCTGCTCCCTAGTCCTCCTTTGAGGCATCCTTCCTTCCTTTCCTGGGCTGTCCATTCTTCGCTGCACAGACCCTGTGATTCATTTCCAGTTCCCCACGTTAATACCCAGAAATTAGTTTATATCTCTAATAACGTGTTGATTCGTTTGACTGTTTAAGAAATGTCTCTTCTCAGCAGTCGAGGCTCTAACGAGACAGTGCTGGATCTTCACAATAAACAGGCTTGGGGTGAAATTCGTGGCTTCCAGTTCAGAGTATGCTTTGCAGATGAGGGATGTGAAGCCCATAAAGCACAGTGATGAAGTCAGGACCAAAGATATGGAAGAAAATAGTCATGTCTCTCTGCTCTGACCCAACACCTGGATTCCTAACCTTTGAGACTCTTGGGCTTGCGTGTTGCCTTATTTCAAACCTTTCCTATATTTCCCCAAGTCCTTCTGCCATTACAGTCATGGGAGATAGTTTGTACTATTATTAAAAGGCTCTTTTTTCTTCCCCACTCCCGGCCACCTCTGCCCTGGGGTATAATCATTACTGAGAAATCTCACAGTACTTCATACCAGGGGCAAATCCTTCTATGTTCGAAAAACTATCTAGCACAGAAAAAGAAATCCCTTCCCCTTTGGTAGATGCAGAGGAAATAGCTAATTGTGTTCATTCTGGTGGTCTTTGTTGTAGTGTTACAGTGTTAGTTGCTCAGTCACGTCTGATTCTTTGTGACCCCATGGACTGTAGCCTGCCAGGCTCCTCTGTCCATGGGATTCTCCAGGCAAGAATACTGGAGTGGTCTCGGGAAGTGGCATCTCCTGAAAACCCTGCAGGAAGATCAAGAGAAAACCCTCCAGCTCAAACCAGCATGTCCACTGGGGAGGCACACTCAAGATCTCTCTTTCCTTGGGCCATTGTTCACACCATTGTCCTTTCAAGATGGAAGAATCGGTCAAATTGCAGCCAAGAACTGAGGGTTGCTGATGCCTCAGAAACAGCTCTTGTAGTCCAAGTAGTTTCTGTGGATTGGCCCCTGACCTTCACTTCACTTTTCATCCCACTGCCCGTTTATCATCTAAAGAAGTAAACTGATGAGTAATGGGGATGGAGGGACACCAGTCTCTCCATCTCTTTCAAACACGGTGGATGGTTTATTAGTCACAATGGTGCTTCTGCAAAGTGAATGATGGGCTTTTGTGCTATCGAGATGGATTTATATTTCATTGGTGTAAGGATGAAGGTTTAAATGAATTTAAGCAGAGTATTATCAATGTGTGTCAAAATTTTAACCAGTGTATTTAACCAGTGATTCCTTAGATATTATTGCTTATGATGAGGCTAAAATGGGATCAGTTTAAAGATATGTGTTTGATTCATAACAATGTAGGTAGTCCCTGGGTATGGCAAAAATAATACAGATAGTACCCCCAGTGCTGAAGGATGAGAAATCTCGGTTTAAAACAACATCCACCATCTTTGGAGTCCCTGTTCTGTGTGCAAATCCTTTATACAGATTATTTGCGTTTTTACAACACATTTCTTGATGAGCATTGTTACTCCTGTTGCAGACAAGAAACAGTGATTTAGTGAGATTAAGCATCCTGCCTGGGGATGCAGAGCTAGTTGGAATTCAAACCCAGACCTTTCTTATGTCCAAACAGAGCCCTTTCTGCTGGATCCTGCTGCCCAGTCAACTGGGGAAGAAACTAGGGCAGAGAGTGGTTGGGTTCTCGGGAAAATCTATGGTCCTAGGCTGCTCCAACCTATGGTCCTGTCGTCTGCTCCGACCTATGGTCCTGTCGTCTGGCCTGTAATTTTAGCCCGAGTCCTGGCCACAGGCTCTATGGCTTCATCGCTCAGTCCACAAGAATTTACTCCCCTGCCTGGCAGCTCCCTTCTGTCTCCAGGTCTGCATTGAGTGATCCTTCCAACAGTGTTTCTGGGGCTGCGAGGGGTGTCTGTTTCTGCCTGGGAGGGGTAGGCTCTTCCCCACTTTCTGCTGCTGCTCCTTTTCCCTCTGCCCAACTGCCATGGTCTCTGTGGCCTTTGTTTCCAACTGCTCCGAGAGGGGACGGCAGCCCCAGTGCCCAGGCAGCCTCAGCGCATCCCTTCCAAGTTCTCACCCCTCCCCCCTGCTAACCTGGTTATGCCGAGCTTCTGCCTCCGTCATCCTTCCCACGCCTGTCTCCTGCTCTCCCGGGGCTTGGAAAAGCCATTGGCTCAGGCATGGGTGGGGGTGGATTTCTTTCGCTCTGCATCCCTCTTTCCCTCGCCCCAGCCCTCCCTCCCATCCATTCTGCCTCTGGCCACATCTCTGTAACCCTGGCACCAGGTACCGTGGCAGCGGAGGCCCGTTGGGAAGCCTGAAAGGCACAGCGCTCTGGGACTGGAGAGGAAGCCCTTTGAAACAGAACTTCCGGGCCAGGTTCTCTGGTTCTCCTGTGAACTCCATCCTGCCGGGAGGGATTCTCTATTCCAGGACTGAGGCTGGGAGAGCCGCCTGTTCTCTGAGCCGCTGCTTCCACAGCCAGCCAAGACTCAAACCGATTTCTTTCTCCCTCTTTCCCTTCCTCCATTTGTCCTTTCTTCCTTTCCTCTTCTTCCTTCTCTCCCTGAAAAATTTTGCTGAGAGCCCACCAATGCCAGACATTGCCTTAGCGGCTTCATTCCCACTAATCGACCAACTCCTCATTTCTTTTTCCTTTTTGATGTAGACCATTTTTTTTTTTTAAGTCGTTTTTTTTTTTTTTTTTTTAAAGATTAAGGCACCTCGGCGAGCTTGTCGTAGCCTCTCCAAGTCCAACAACTTTATTGCTACGCTCGTTCCGGCCTACGGCTTCAAAGGAAACAGAACCAAAACAAGCACCTAAAGTCGTTTTTGAATTTACCACAATATTGCTTCAGTTTTATGTTTTGGTTCCTTGACTGCAAGGTATCTGGGATCCTAGGTCCCCGACCAAGGATTGAACCCACATACCCCATACTGGAAGGCAAAGTCTCCACCACTGGACAGCCAGGGAAATCCCCAACCCCAATCACTTCTTATCCAAGTGCCCACCACATGCCAGGCACCACGCCAGGCAAGGTGCACAGAGGCCAGCCCGACACTGGTCTCAAGACCCTTACTGCCTGTTTCGAGGGACCAAGATTTGAAAACAAAGTACAAGAGAGAACCAAATCTTGTCTGTCTGAACTGGCTGGGGTGGCACGGGCCTGACAGTGGAGCTCTTCTGGTGTTTACAGCCCGTGGAAAAAGTTAAGAGTTGCCACATGTCTCCTGGCTTTGACCAGCCCCCGTCCCTCATTTCACTGTTCAAAAAGAAAACTCTGAAATACCAGGACAATAGAAGCGGTTTCCTGCCACAATCCACCACAGATATAAAGCTCCATCTCTAAGTAGATGTCTCCCTGTCATAGAGAAAATCCTGAAAAGGAAAAAAGCCCTCCACGTCTCAGTGCTATCTGAGGCCTCTCTTTGGCCAAATCCTACCGCCCTTTCACGTGACTTTGTGGATAGATAGAGAAGCCCACAGCTTATCCAAGGATACAAGCAGGGATGTAAGCTGGGAGAAAGGAGGATAAAGAGACCCAGGAATGCGGTCGGATGGGCCTTGTAAAGGCAGAGTTTCATCTGCTCTAAAGCATCGGCAGCAGACTGTGTGGTCCAGAGGGGAATGTTTGGTGCAGAGGATAGCAAAGTCCCTTCAGTTCCATAAGCATAACTCAGCTCCTACCATGTGCCTGGCTCTGTGCTAGGTGTGTGTGTGCTAAGTCGCTTCAGTTGTGTTCGATTCTTTGGGACACTATGGGCCATAGCCCATGAGGCTCCTTTGTCCGTGGGATTTTCCTGGCCAGAACACTGGAGTGGGTTGCCATGCCCTCCTCCAGAGAATCTTACCGACCCAGGGATCAAACTTGCATCTCTGGTGTCTCCTGCATTGGCAGGCAGGCTCTTTACCATTGGTGCCACCAGGTGCTTGAGGCTAAATGCTGGACCAGGACTGGGCGGTGTGGGTCTTAGTCCCAGCACTGTTGCTAGTTGGCTCCATTGCACCAGGTCCCTTCCCTCTCTGGGCTTCAGGTGCTTGGGTCATGAGGTGAGGGTCTGGACTGGGTGAGCTCCCTGGATATACCGCTAATTGCCTTCCTTCTTTCCTTTTTTTTTTTTGGTGGTAACAGAACCTCTCATTTTTCAACAGGCATGTGGCCACCTGAAATAAACATTTATTTTCCAAGCTTTTTTATAGTTAACATGTAGTCACATGACAAACTTCTGGCCAATAATACCAAAGCCAAAATGTTGTGTGATATGTTCCAGGAAACCTCTTGATGAGTCATGTAACAGGAGACTTCTGTCATTATATCTTGATGTCATCCTCCACCTTGATGCCTGGAATGTGGAGGCAGTGGCTGGATCTCTGGCAGCCACACTGGACTGTGGGGTCAAAGGCCATACTTTGGATGGTGGGGCAGGGAGCTGGTAGGAGCCTGCATTGCTAACCCGTTTGTGGAGCCTCCAGACCAGCCTTGTATTTCATATCTCCAGACTGGTTTCCTTGAGAGAGAATGAACTTTTGGTCTTATTTAAGGCACTGTTAATTTTCTTTTCCTGTTGCTGTAGTCAAATCCAATCCTTCTTGATACAAGCTCTAAAATTCCTTCCAGGGACTTTGCTGGTGGAGCAGTGGATAGGAATCTGCCTGCCAATGCAGGGAAAATGGGTTCAGTCTCTGGTCTGAGAAGATTCCACATGCTCGTGTGTGACAACTACTGAGCCCGTGCTCTAGAGCCCACAAGCAGCTACTACTGAGCCGGTATGCTGCAAATACTGAAGCCTAGGCACCTGGAGACTGTGCACTGCAATGAGAGAAACTGCCAAAATGGAAGCCCGTGCACTGCAATGAAGAGTAGCTCCCCAGAGCAGTAGTGAAGATCCAACACAACCAAAAATAGATAAAATAAAGAGCAAGTAAAATTCTTTCCAGGGGAGCCATTCTGAGCTTGTGATACTAGGGGACTTCTTTAAGCACCCACTCCCTGTGCTAGGCAGAATAATGACTTGCCAAAGATGTCCACATCCCAGTTCCTCTAACCTGTGAATATGTTTCATATATTATGACAAAGGGCAGTCAAAGTTGCAGATGGAATTAAGGTTGCTAATCAGCTGACCTTAATAGAGAGATTATTCTGGATTATTCAGGCCTGGGCAATGTAATTGCAAATATCCTTAGAAGTGGAGGAGGGAGGCAGAAGAAAGAGCATCAGAGGGTTGCAACATGAGGAAGACTATGTGATGCTGCTGGCTTTGAAGATGCAGGAAGGGGCCACTGGCCAAGGAATGTGGACAGTTTCTAGAAGCTGGAAAAGGCAGGGAAACAGATTTTTCCCTTACAGAAGGAACACAGCCCTGCTGACACCTTGATTTTAGCCCAGGGAGACCAATTTCAGACTTTAGACCTACAGAATCACAACACAAGTTTGTGTCATGTTAAGCCACTAGGTTTGTGGTCGTTTGTTATAGGAGCAATAGGAAATGAATGCACTTACTCTGGTTTCTTACTGGCAAAGGAAGATCACATGGCACCCATATTATAGAGTGCTGCGTAGCTTATGGAAGGTGACATCTGAGTGATCCTTAGGACAGGGCCCACCACACAGGCGGCTCTCAAACAACATTGTCTCAGAAGGAAAATCATCCCTTCCTCTGACACTGCCATACAATCTTCTTTAGCCATTAATGACAATCCTACCTGAAACATACTGATATGAAGTGCTCAGGGCTGAGCTAAGAGCTTCACCAACTCCAGGCAGTCTGAATTGACTCAGTGCCTGATAGGAAGGTTGTCATCCACCTTTCAGAGGTGAGGACACAGGCCCAGTTGGCCAGTGGCAGAAGTAGGATTTAGCCCATGTTCACCAGAGCCCCCTGGAGAAGGGAAAGGCTACCCACTCCAGTATTCTGGCCTAGAGAATTCCATGGACTGTAGTCCACGGGGTCGCAAAGAGTCAGACATGACTGAGTGACTTTCACTTTCACCAGACCCCACTGGCCGTGCTCCAAAGCTAAGTGTGGCATCAGAGACTACCCTAGGACCTAGAAACACAGGCTTAGCTCCCACCTGGACCCCTGCATCAGGATCTGTGTTTCATTAAGATCTGTGGTGATCAAGGTTCACTTCAGAGTTTGAGGAGTGCTGCTCTAGACCCAGTAGTATAGCAGTCCCCAAACATTTTGGCACCAGGACCAGTTTTGTGGAAAGCAATTTTTCCATGGACCGGGGTTGGGGAGGATGGTTTGTGTGCATTACATTTATTGTGGACTTTATTTTATTATTGTTACATCAGCTCCACCTCAGATGATCAGGCATTAGATCCTAGAGTTTGGGGACCCCTGCAGTAGTGCTCTATTCTCTCCTTGACCTTACTCTTTGGGAGGCAGCCTCAGGTGATTTCATTTCCTTCATCTGCCTTGTGCCTTTCTCTTCTGTTCTACTTGGCCAACTCCTATTCATCCTCCAAAACCCACTGCAGAGGGCACTTCCTTAGGATCCCTTCCAGATCTCGGCAAATAGAGTTGTTCTTATGTCTGGCCCTCACATAGGCCTTTCTAGTGCCTGAGCTCACTGGTAATGGTCTCAATACCGGCTTGTCTCTTCTGATCTTCAGAGAAGGGGTATGTTTTCTATCGTCCAACCAACCCTAACTAAGCACCTACTAAGTGCTGGGTGCTGATCTTATTCCTGGGGTTATGGCAGAAAATAGGACAGAAAAAGATCCTGGCTTCACAAAGCGTACATTCTAGTTGGGAAAGAAGTAACATACACTGTAGACAAATTCAGAAAACATGAAGAAAGGGAGACTAGGAAGTGGATGGATGCTGTCAGCCAGGGGGAATCCGGGCAGACCACTCTCCATAGAAGCTGACTTGTTTCTGTGCCCCACAGATTAGCACAGAGCCTGACATGCCCAGCACTCAAAAACTGTCAGAAAGGATCAGATCTGAGCATTCTCCCAGATCAAACTGCACGTCTTTAAGTTCATGTCCCTTCCCAGCAACTGCTAGACCATCTTTTTCATACCAAGAAACTTGTGACATTCCTCCCTTCCCTAGAAAGTCTTCTGAGCTAAAAATTTAAAGCAGAGAATCTCCCATCCTCCAGCAATGCCCCCACCACCCCTCTCTCCTCAGTCAGCATGGACCACGGGACTGTCTCCGCAGCGCCTGCCATTTAGTTATTGAATAAAGCACACCACGTGGTTGGTACACGGGGTGCATTTCCCGAACAGGGGTCAAGGTCAGAAAATGTCAGCCTCTGAAACAGAAACTCCAAGGGTGGTGTGAACTGGGTGAGCATCTCTCTTTTTAAGAAACAACTTCTTCTAGAGATGCTGAGTAAAGGGAAGTAGATGAGGCTCGCCTTCCATCTGAGTTTTATCAGCAAGCCCTGCTCGGGAATGTTGGGTGTTTATGCATTTATTTCCAGATGCATGGCTTTATTCACTCTGTTAGCTGCTATACCCAGCCTAGGCTGGTGGTGTTTTGTATACATTTTTGGAAGACAAAGACTCCGCCTGTAATTTCCCATTGGCAGAGAGGAGCCTTTACAAACTCAGATGCCTACAGAGGCCAGAGGAGGCCAAAACAGCCCAGTAGCCTCAGAAGATACTTGGGAGCAGCAGGGATTTGGGGAACCGCAGAGGACCTGCCGCATCTGAAGAGACATCAGCTGCTCTGCTCCTGTTGTTTGTTGCCAAGCAGGAAGGGGGCCCAGGGTTACAAAACTCTGTCTTTGTTTTCCTCAAGGGAGGCCAAAGACAGGTTTTTGTTTTTGTTTTTATAGGAAAAGTCTTGATTTGTAGAACATTTTGAGGGCCAAACACAACTCACTTGCAGGTCACTCTTTGCAACTGTTGGTATCATTAATAATAAACACCCTAGTGATAACAGCATCTGGGGTTTATTGAGTGTTTACTATGTGCCAGCAGCCTGTTAAGCACTTTGCATGGAGCATCTTACTAAAATTTCACAACCAGCCCAAGCGTGAGATACAATTTTCCCCACTTAGACATGAGAAACTGACCTTGAGAAGGGACATTCCTTGTTCAAGGTCACACAGAACTGGTAAATGACAAGGTTGGGATTTGAACCCAGGCTGTCAGATGCCAGAACTGGCACAAACTCCAGGCCTGGTTACAATATAATGCTGATCATGTTCATTATGATGATGCTAGGGGGAATCTGAGATTCAACACATAACAAAATCGAGCACCTACTATGTGCCAGGCCCTGGAAGCACAGGTGTGGAATCAGTCTACCCAAAATTAAAGGTATCACCTTCTTCCTGGGGCAAATGTCTCCTGTTCGCCCCATCTCAGTGAAGGTCACTCACTGTCACACTTTACTCAACGCAAGTGACAGTCCTGAGTCCTATGGATCCTCTGATGTCTGTTCCCTTGCTCGCCAGCCCCCCTGCCCACCCCTGCCCTCCCCATCCGAGGTCACCCGTGTCATCACTTGCTGGGCTGTGCAGCCTTCTCCTTTTGGACTCCCTGTTCCATCCTCCTCTTCTTCCCATTTTTACATCACACAACTTCCTGAGCCATCCTCCTAAAATGCACATCTAATTATATCATTCCCTTGGGAAAATTCTCCTCTTAGACCTCTTTGCAAGTGAACCATCCCTTTATGATGTGGTCTCTGTCTAAAGTCAAACCTCAGTATTAATACCTTCCCCTACCTCCCCTCCCACACTTGTTCCTCCAGCAATAGTAGAATCTTCGTGTGGTCCCCCAAACACCCCATGCTCTCTCACATCTCTTCCTGAAACAATCTCTCCACTCCTGGGTATTCTTGCTTGGGTCCTCCAATCCCCCACTGGGGCATAAGCCCCTTGAAGGCAGGGGCGGTATCTGATCACTTTTGTAAACCCAGAGCATAGGGGGTAACTGACACACAGCCGTGACTGAGTACATTTTGTTGAAGAAACGGACATGGGGACTCATGGTCTGGAGGTGGAGGCAGAAATGGAAACAGGCAACAGAAAAGATGGAAGATGCTGCATCGGAGACATGCAGAGATGCCTAAGAAGGAAAGAGGGAGGGAGTGTGAACCAGGTGGGAGCAAGGTGGGAGGTGGCAGAGCTAAGCCCTGAAGGAAGACAAGTGGGATGTGGTTGGAAATGGCCCTCTAGGCAGAAGGGTGGGGAGAAAGAATATACGTATGCCTTCACCTCTTTCCCCTCCATGAACTAGAAACGGGGTTGTATATGCATTTTGAGGCATCCTTCTGTACTCTAAACAGTGGGAAAACCTGGCAGGCCCTCCACTTCTCCCCACTCTGCCCCAGGTAATAAGCATATGCTAATTTAAGCTTCAAAGTTTTGAACACTTCATCATGCATGAATTACAAATAGCAATTTCTGCTTAGCCTTGTTTTCAACTTCTCAAAGTAATTTATTTACAGATTTGGGGGCCAGGGGAAAATTGTAAATATAATTAGTGTAATAGAAGGCTGTGCACAGGTTTTTGGATTGGACAGGTTTGGGTTGGAATCCGAGCTCTGCCACTTGCTGTGTGACCTTGGACAAGTCACTTAACTTCTCTGATTCTCTTAAGATGGAGATAGTGGATATCATAACATATATCTTCAGAATTGTGAAGATTAAATAAGAGCAGCCCTGGGAAACATGTGAATAATGCTGAGCACACAGGAAGCATTGCAGGAATGATTAGTTAGTATTATTGTTGTTATTAGTGAGAAAATGATGCCAGGGAGTTGTTTTTCAGGATTACTTTCTTCTGCAAAATTGAGGAAGAAAGGTCTCAGCTTTAGGGAAAATTCAAGAAGGATAAAGAAAAGGACTTGTGCAGACAGAGATAACAGTTTGAGGGGAAAATGTGGCAGAAAAGCAGGAATGATCCTTTATGCCCGGAAAGTGAAAGAAGAGAGAATGGGGCAAAACTGAGATAAAGAAAGGTCCAGGGATCAACAACAGCTGGTCACCAGCGAGTTTTGCCCAATGGAAAGGCCAAGAGAGAGACTGGTGCTGGGGTGTGTACACTGCACAGCGGATGGTTGGCAGACAAGGTGCTGAGCCGTTCACTGAGGCCACGGCAAGAGTGCACCTGCGATCTCGCACCTAATCTGCAGCATTCTTGTTAGCAGCTGGAAGACTACCCAAGGTCAAGGAGGTTCAGGAAAGAGTGAATATCGTGTCCATAAGGAGAAGGGGGAGGCAGCTCTTCTGAGGCCAACTCAGGGCTGCTAAGTTGGTACCTCTGAGCCAGGCAATAAGCATATGAGGATTTGGATTGAGAGAAAAGGTGATTTTGGATTGAGAAAAGGTTCCCTCCTGTTCGCCCAGGAGGGAACAGGCTCGTGGTGGCTTGTCAGCTTCCGGAAGCTTTGTGGCATAGCTGTGGCCCCGAAGGTGCTCCAAGAGCATCCCAGGTTGCGGGGTGTGTGGGAATCCCCTGCCTGTTCTCAAGGGCCTTTCAGCCAAACCTCAGAGAGATGATTGTCAAGAGGAGGAGTCAAGAGGAGTTTCTAAAAGTCCATCTCCCTCCCCTGTGGCCTTCCCTGGTGGCACAGTGGTAAAGAATCTGCCTGCCAATGCAGGGACACAGGTTCGCTTCTTGGGTTGGGGAAGAGCCCCTGGAGTAGGACATGGCAACCCACTCCAGTATTCTTGCCTGGGAAATCCCATGGACAGAGGAACCTGGTGGGCTGCAATCCATGGGGTCACAAAGAATTGGAAGGACTGATTGTGTGTGCATGCAGACCATACACACACACACACACATATATACACAGCCTCCCCTGATGGGAGGTCCCTGAGGGTAGACACTATTGCCTTAATCATTTACTCAACATTTAGCTCCTAAACACTCTTTGTGCCAAGGCTGACACACCCCCTGCCCTCACATTGCTCACAGGCTTCTAGAGGGACACAGAGCCCTAAGCAAGTAAATGCTAAAAAGTCAATTTTAAATTGTCGAAGAAGGGAATATAATCGGGTAACAGGATGGTAGGCTACCTTAGATGGGATGATCAGGAAGACTCCCCTAGAGGGAGAAGGTGATGTTGATCAGAGACTTTTTGCATCCCTGTAGCCCCAGGGCCCAGCCCAGTAAAAGCTTGTGCTGCTGCTGGGAAGGCAGGGCCTTGAAGCACCTTGATTGTATTCAATACATCATTTACAATCTTCTCTCTGTGCCCCCTTTCTCTCTGTTCACTACAGCTAGCTTAGGGTGCATCATCTGGGCTCTGCCAAGACCTTCTGCTGTGCTTGCCCTTCTCAGTTAAATTTCACCAGCTCCACTGGACTGGGATCCCATCCATTAGGGTCACAACAGCCAGCGATCTCACGAATGAGCAAAGCCACCTGTGACCATCCCTCGCTTACCATCTCTCTGGGTCCCCTTTCCTTACATGATGAAACATGAACTATTCCACAAGAGCCATTTCTGTCCCTGTGGGGTCCCATCTCCTCTGCCCACCCTCCCCCCCCCCCACACTCCCCAGTCCAGGCTTTCTACGCTCCAGCCACACAGGACTGGCTGCTCAGGTGTCTGTGCTTCTGCACTTGCCGTTTCTTCTGTCTGAGGTACGCTTCCTCTCCCCAGCTAGCACATTCCCATGTATCCTTCCGAACCCCGGTCATCCCTGGATCCCCTTCTTCCCAGTCTCTGTGCTCCCAGAACGCTCTGAGCTTAGGCTTCATGCTGCTTCGTCATCATTGTCTGTTCACTGGTCTGTTTTCTCTTCTAGATTAGAAGTTCCTTGAGGGTAGATGGTGCTATTGCCTCTGTCCTAGCAGCTCACACAGTACCTGGCAAGGACTCAGGGAGCAGTTGTAGAGCAGAGATCAAGAATCACCCTTTTCCTTGTCAAAAAATGTGCTCGTAAGACCACACACTTCTCCAAGCTGCTTCTTGAGTCACAGGACAGGCACTAAGGGCACTGGAGAAGTCCCTTGGGCTCTCCCAACACCTTGCCTGCATTTCTCTCTGCCAGCAAGGCAGCCATACCATCTTCCTTTGATTCCAAGGCACATATTTTAAATTTTAAGGTTTCTGAAATTAAAGTGTGTTTTCAACTGGTGTTATATTAGATCTGTTTTCCCCTGCCCTTAAAGCTGTTTAAGTAGTTAGGTCATTTTTTATAACCGATGGCATCAGAACTGGGAGATCAGAGCCCTTTATACCCCCAGGAAAAAGGACCAGGGTCCTGGCGAGGGCAGAGAGCTCACTGGCGATCCCACAAGGGCTGACATGCATTCCTTGGCCTTGGGGAGCACAGTTCGCATCTTTCTAGTCTCATTCCTATTTTCAAAAAGTCTGGAGGATTTAACTGAGCCTCATTCCAATTCCAGCTCAAATCCTCAGTGATCCTAACTGATTGCTAGAGACGTCTCAGAGAAACTCAGGGAATCTCTCTGAGTTTGTGGGAGGGTGATAAGCTGAGGTGGCAGCAGGCTATGTCACATGTCTTGTGTGAAATGGAGTCATTTTGTAAGATGCTTGTTCTTTGGGATTTCCTGATGGGACTTGCCTGTAGGCTCCTGAGGGGAGGAGGTGGGTCTTGTTCACTTCTGCCTCCCTGGGTCCACTGCAGGATTGGCACCTACCATCAACACCTCCACTAAGCATATTTTGAATTTCTTTGATTGGAGTTGAATCAGTCTATTTCTTCCCTTCTCTGGGCTGTCATAAGTTTTCAGGCCAAAGAGCCCACCACACTCAGATCTGGGTGGGATTGGGAAAGTGAAGAAAGTGAAAGTCGCTCAGTTGTGTCCAACTCTTTGCGACCCCATGGACTATACAGTCCATGGGATTCTCCAGGCCAGAATACTGGAGTGGGTAGCCGTTCCCTTCTCCTGGGGATCTTCCCAACCCAGGAATTGAACCCAGGTCCCACACATTGCAGACAGATTCTTTACCAGTTGAGCCACAAGGGAAGCCACACTGGGAAGAGCATGACAAAGAGAAGGGAATGGCGCTCGAATCCTCACAACTTTAGGGCAGGCATCATCAGCTCCCTTAGATGGACGGGGTGAAGGAGGTACTGACAGAATTAACTAGCTCTAGGTCACACAGCTTTTAAACAAGAAGCCAGAAGTCAAAAGGCAAAAGTCTTTAACGAGACTAGTGAGGCTCCGCACTGTTGGGTCCTCCTTCTGCACCCCCCAACTCCATCCAGCACCATCACCACCCCCATCCCATGTCCATCTGCACCCTCCAGCCACCCTGGCCTCCGTCCAGGACTTGCCCCTTCTCTCCCTCACTGCTCTCTGTACTTGCTGCCCTCCAACCTGAAATGTTCCTTCCTCCTCTTTTCACCCAGTGATGCATCCTTCAGATAGCCATTTACATCTCACTTCCTCAGGGGAGCCTTCTCTGATTAGATCTATCTTCATATCATAAACTCACAGTCTCATGTGACTCCCCTTGAGAGCACTATCATAGTTGTAAAATACATACATATAAGAGACACAGGTTCTATCCCTTGGTTGGGGAGATCCCCTGAAGGAAGGCATGACAATCCACTCCAGTATTCTTGCCTGGAGAATCTCATGGACAGAGGAGCCTGGTGGGCTACTGTTCATAGAGTTGCAAAGAGGCAGACACAGCTGAAGTGACTTAGCATACATGTGCATATGTATATATGTGTGTGTGTGTATATACATATATATGTATGAATACATGTATATATATATATATTTGGGAGAGTCTTTGAAATAGCATCTGTCTCTTCCAGAAGGCTCTGAGGGCAATGACCCTGAAGGGAGCTGCTGCCCACCATGACCCCAACCCTTGACCCAGCACCTGGCAAGTTGCAGGGACTCATCAAAGATTTAACCAATAAAATAAATGAATGAAGGAATTGGTTAATTTGTCACTGAAAACTAACCTGGAAACTTAAAACACGTATTTCATCTGAATATGGGAGATTTTTTTTAATATTCAAGTCGAAAAGTGACCATTGAATTCTGAACTATTTAACAATCTCCTGCATGATCAGTCTGAGTACATATAGCCTCCTCCCCCACTGACCTGAAAGCTAACACTCATGGGAAGCTCTCCCCGAGGACCTGTGTGACAAACGCTCTGGATGATGAACAGAGAGGAAAACGTGGCCAGTGTCTATTTAGAGGATTCCCCCACCCCCACCCCGCCCCAGCACTTCCTTCTCAGGCACTTTGTTTTTTATTATCTTTCTTTGTTATTGCCCCTTGTGTGTTGAAACTCTCTCCCACTCCTTCTCCTTCCCTCTCTCCCTCTTCTTTCTGTGTTGACTCTATTATTTATTTTTCAGAATGTCAAAAAAAAAAAAAAAGATGTTTCAGCCGCCATCGCCACTAGTGTCCAATTTAAAGAACCATCCTTTGATGATGGGAAGTGACCACCCTTCCTCAATGCCCATCCTGTGGCAGGCGGTGGTGGCGTCTTCATTTGCCAGCTAAGATAGGTTGATGTCTCGTGCTATCATACTTGCTGTGGTTACAGCAAGAGGCAGAACAAAGATCCCTGCCCTCGTGGGGCTGACTGTCTAGTGGTGCAGATAGATAACAAGTAGTATGAGTAAAATTTCATAGTGTGCTAGAAGGTGGGACATAGTCTGTAAAAAAAGTAAAATAAAACAGAGCCAGCAGTACAATGTATGAGGTTGTTGACTGTAATTTTATACCAGGTGGTCAGGAAAGAAGGTGACAGACATTTGCAGGCTTCATTCCAACCAGCTACCCTGTGAGAAGGCTGTTAGGCTTCCTGTTTGTGGAAAGGGAAACTGAGGCTTGGAGAGGTAAAATGACTTGCTTCAAGTTGCACAGCTCAGAAGGCTGCAGCACTTGAAGTGAACCCAGGTCTGTGTGGCTGCAAAATTGTGTCAACTGCATCACACACCACAAAGCTGCCTCTGAAAACTTCCGTCACTTCAGGGAACATAAATCTGCTAGTTTCTGAAAAATGCTGGCCAACATAAGACCCATGGAGAGTTTACACTGAGACACTTCCAAAATAAAAGGGCGAAACCAAAGAAGCATGTGGTGGGTCCAGCCTGAAGTTCAGTGTTGCGTCTCCTTGGCCTCGTGGGAGTGAGGGGATTAGGACAGAGCTGTCACCTTGTAAGGTGTGGGCAGCCGGCAGGAGTAGCATGTCAGGGAGTCAGCAGGTCAGAACTCCGGTGTCCTGACATGCTTGGGTCGGGCGCTCAATGAGGATACTCAGTGGGATGCAGACAGAATAGAATCAGCTGCCGACAATGAATGTGAACATAAGGCCACAGAGGCCAGGGTCCGTGCATAGAGCTCTCTGGAGTTTCCAGGATGAAAACAAGAGGCCTGGATTCAAGTTCTGGCTCTGCCTACGTGGTGCGGTGTTACACCTAGCACCTATAAAGTGAAGGCAGGAGGGCAGCGTGAATGGGTTGGGATTTGCAGGGCTGGTTCCTCAGTAAAGGAGTCAGACTTGTCTTACAAGGTGAGAAGGAATAGGAACGTGAGACCTGCCTTTATGGAAAACTGCCAGTCAGAAGCTAAGAGCTTGGGCAAAGTTCTTGAGGTCTAGGGAACTGGGTGGAGAAGTTTGATAAAGAATTTTGGGCAAGGTTTTGGGGAAGCTACATGGGGATGGTCTCTGATGTCTGCTCTCTGCTTGAAGTGTCTGTTCTGGTGAGTATTAGGATCAAACTAGGCTTTTGCATACCTTAAACAGAAAAGGGAAGAAAATCAATGGATTATTTTTTTCTTCCCTGTAGAGACTGAGTGTACTGACAATTTTTCTTTAGCTAATTAGTAGCTGGGCAACCCAGTGACTGACTCCTTTTGAATGTTCTTATTTTACAACAATGAATTCATGACTCATTATTATTCTTTTAAAAAAAGAAATCCCATGACCTATATGGGAAAAAATCTGAAGAAGACTGGATATCTGTGTATGTATAACTGAATCACTTTGCTGTATACCTGAAACTAATACAGCATTGTAAATCAACTACACTCCAATATGACATAAAAATTAAACAGAAAAGAAATTCTAGGAAGAGCAAACAAATCGTTCTGGTTTCCTCACCCCTTCCCCTCTCTTCCTCTCTCTCAGTAACTTGCCACACATGTCCTTATGATTTTTGAATTAATTTCAATAATTTTAAGAATTTCTGCATCAATCCATTGATACCTATTTTTACTGTACCGACTGTGTGCAAAGTACCTAGAAGGTCAAAATATCTTGGGAATTATAGAGTGATATGTACACAGTATGTAGGCCCATTAGTAACTTCTAAACTCAACTCTTCCACCCTTAAAGGCAAAAGTGTCCAAGAAAGGCAGCTGGCATTCCTAAAATAAAAGAGATATACTTTCCTTCTGTGGAACAAGAGAGCCGTGGCTGAACCCAGTGTGGGGCACTCGCCACCTTGCAGGCCAAGCAAACGTTATGAAATTATGAACTTGGAAAAAATAGTTCAAGAAAACCCAGCGACTTCTTATGCAGAGAGAACAGAGAGAATGGGGATGTAGAATGGACGGCGGAGCCCCTGTGAGAAAGCAGCTTGAGGAGGAGAAGAGAAGAAGAAGAGAAGCTCAGAAATTCAGCAGAGGGAACCAAACAGTCTGGATGGAGAGAAAGATTACTGCTCTGCCTCAGCAAGGAAAAGGGTGAGAGAGGGAGTGGGAAGGAAGGGGGTGTTTCTGTTAGGACCACAGTGTACTGTTGCTAGCTCCTCCTCTGCAGGGCTGGGAATCCTCTGGGGAAGACATGGAGCCCAGACAGAGGGGAGAAATGTACAGGAGAGAACAAACACAAAGAGTGAATTTCTTGCTGCCCCTGGAGACGATGATTCCTTTTGGTGACAACAGAGGTTAATATCCACCGTGTGGCCCAGAGACAGCATGCTTGGAACAAGCTGTTTTAGTGTCCTGTTGTAGATTTTATTGAATTCTTCTCTGAAAGGGCCAATTCATCTCTCCATTTGGAGGCTCTTAAAGTAGCTTTCCTGAAAAGTTCAAGAACTTCTCCTATCACTCTCCATTTACATGGGATCCATGAGCAGACAGACCTGCCCCCAACACCCTCAAATCCCAGTAAGGACACTAGCCTGCCAAGGGTCTCAAGTTCACACACAGAGACACTCCTGCTGCTCACTCTGCAGAGGGAGAGAAGAAAGGCTGTGATTTCTTCTCGATTCCTCTCCCCCTCCTGCTGTGTCAGCCCCTAACAGGTGATCCTGTCCCCTTCTCATGCCTCAACAGACGAATTCATTTCAAAAACAGTCATGGATGCAAGGAAATGTCTTCTGATTCTTATTTTCACCAAGAAGTGAACAGAAAAAAATCATCTCTGGGGACAAAAAGCCTTAACGTAAACCAGATAGCCAAAGAGACCAGAAGAAGACAGGAGGCGGTTTTTCACCTGGAGTCATTAGCAGCATCTTGGGGAGAAGACTAGAAATCTGTTCACAACTTTTTGGGTACAAGTAGGAAACATAACAAAGGGGTGATGTGAAATCTTTTCTGAAAGTACAGTTTCTCACCAAAAACAGAGGTTGGGAAAACCAGACAACTTGGTTTCCATAAAGGCTGATCCTATTTGGAATGTTCAAAACAGCAAGCACAGGAATGCCCCACAAGAACCATCTATGCCAACCTGCAGAAATAAGTGCACTTATAATCTTCGGAAATCAGTGCAGTTTTTGAGAATATGTATCTTTAACACCTTCAAACCACATCCTAAGTGGCCAAGGCCCAGCTTCCTAAGGGGAGGGGGTACAGCATCTCAGGCCTACAAAACCCCATATGGACAGAGGTTTTGGAAATTAAAGGCCAGGTTGAACTGGAGCCCTGAGTACCAACCCTTCCTGCCTGGGCTACAAGTGGAAAAGGAACAGCAATCCCCAAGGCAACTTGGCCCAGCCCCCGACCTGCCACTGTCTGGAGGCCTCAATCCTGGGGAGAAGAGCCAAACCCAGGGCTTCTGGGAGCATCACACAATCCTTGGGACATGTTGTAATACTAACCCTTTAAGGGATGATTCTGGGAGCGAGGTGGGGTTACAGCTTGGAGGGAAAGTTGAAGGGAGTGGGCAGCACATTTGGGGATGTGGACACCAAACAGATGGAATTTTAATGAAAATATTTAAGCCTTTTAACGCACAAGTTATCCCAAGCCACCTCTAGTCCTTTTCCCTTATAGGAATTAGAAAAATGTTTAAAAGATCATAGTATTAAGAATTTTCAAACAAAACCCTGATAAGAAAGTATATCTATTCCAAGTCACTAATGTCTGGGAATATTTCTTCTAAAACCATGTCCTGTCTTTAATCTCTTGGCTGTATATCTTCCTCCGTCTAACTGAAATCCAAGCAAGGCAAATTGCTTCTATGATCGTGTTCCCTAAAGCAACCCTCATTCACTTTGCTTTTCTTCTCTTTTGGAATTAAAGTCTGCCATAAATGTTTAATTAAATGGAAGTCTTTCCACTGTTAATGACTAGCTGCATGAAAGGCTATTCATTTTTTAAAGGAGGGGTGTGTTTAAAACAGCGCCTATTAATTTCCCGATATTGATTCTCTGGCTGGGGAAGAGCATATAGTATTCAGCATAGAGCTCCTCTGCAGACTATGTTCAAGGCAGCGGTTTGGATTGAGAAAGGGCACCAAATGCAGTATGCGTCAAATAGACCATCGCTCAATGAAGTCACTTAGCTATTCAAAACATGTTCAGCCATCACTCAACGATTTGCACCAAGATTGTTGGGAGGGGGGCACGGAATTGGTGCTCTTTCCCCAGGCATAATCATTTCCCAAAGAGCTCAGTTTGGGTTAGACTCTGAGACCACATCAGTTCTCTCCCTCTTAGTCCATTTCCCTCTCTTCTCCCCTGTCTCCTGGCTTCAACTCCCTGCACCACCATCCCATGTTGAGCTTAACAAACAGTCCTGCAGTCCCCGCTTCCCAGCGCTGCTCAAACGGCCTCCGTATTGGTTCATATCAGAAGCAAAGCACATCAGCTTTTCTTTCCACCCAGAAACACGTATCTCTCTGTGTATGTCTTTCTATGGGTGGCTGTAGCTTATACACACAGACACAGATAGCCACTCACATGCAGCCCCTTATATTAAAGTCTGTTGCTAAATGCAGGTTGTATGACCTGCAGGAGTTTCCTGCCCCACTCCCCGTGTTTATTAATGTGTCTCAGAAGCACATGCTTTCATCCATACCCTGATCTCCCAGCTTATCCTCTGTGGGACCGCTTTGCCCACAGCACATACACGGGCACACATGTCCCAATGACCCTGCAAGATCAAGGTAAACAGCTGACACTCCTCCCCCTGCCCCACAGCTCCCTCTTGTCCCCTCACAACCTCCCCATGCTCTCGCCTCCCTCCCGGCCTCCCTGCACAATGTCTGATTCCCAAGCTGGCTGCAATGCTGACTCTACATGCTTCTGAATAACAGACATGTCACTCTGCGTGGAAGTGAATTGGTTCTCAGCCTAACCTGCAAGTGAATTGCTGTTTATTAGAACTTGGGTTTGTTTCCTGTGAGAGACGTATGTATTTTTAGACTTTGTAAACGTTAAAACACACATACACACTCAGCCAGTCGCCTCGAATGATATGTGTGGCTCATAGACGTTACGAAATGCTCTTGAACTCAGCTTGCGATCCTGGAATAATTAGGATTTACCAAATAAGGCTTCTTAGAAACAACAGATTTTTTCAAAAAAAAAAAAAAAGGAGATTTGCAGATGATGATGTGTCTTAGACTTTTGGGGAGTAAGGGGAGGAGAAGGGGAAAGGAAGAACATTTTGGAATTCTTCATTACGAAAAGAGGAGCAATGTTGAGAGAGGCAATTGTTTTTTTATACCCTCATAGATGGGCATACTACATCAAAAGGCAAATCCTAATGATTCCAAAGCAGGTGGAGCACATTTGACTTTTTAAAAACAATCTCTTGTTGTTGTTTTCATCATATCATAGATTATTCCAATGAAGAAGGTTGAGGAAAGGGGGGTGGTGGAGGCTGGAGAGTTGAGTATGGTTTTTGCTTATTGATTTTCTTTCCTCTGAAACTCACCCAACCAGCCTTGATCTGTGGTGGAAGGAGTGAAGTAAGAAAATGGTGGAATGTAAAGGGGACTTATTTGGAGGCGGGTGGGGAAGGGGGAGTGAGAAGGGGAGGGGGTGGGGAGGGGGAGGAGATGGGAAATCAAATACCTTCTAGGCAGCAGGTTCTCCATAATCCAGAATGGGTCATAACTTCCTCGTTCTTTTTGCTGGTTTCATTCTCACTGACACTTTTGGTCTTGCAAACCCCTCTGGAGTAGAGCCAATAGTCGGTTCCCACAGCAATGGTCATCAGACTGAAGGCAGCGAAAGCACCAACCGTGGTTAAAAGCATTTGAACACCTCGATCAAACAGCCCCATAATTCTTCATTATATAAACACCCAACCGACTTCGGGTTCTCGGGAGAGTGTGTGTGAAGGTGCGAGTACTAAAGCAAAAAATAAAAATAATTCCACTACTAATATAATGGATATATGTGTGAACAGAGGATGTGGAGAGATATAAAAAAAGGGAGGTAAGAAAAGCTCACGGAAAAGAGTGTAAATTATAAAGATCACACGGGAAGAGAGGCTTGCCTTTTGAGATCAGAAACTGTTCCAGTTGCAGTGATTAAAAAAAAAAAAAAGGAAAAAATAAAAAGACACCCCCCACCCCCCCAAGTGAGATGCCTTAATCTCTTTTCCTAAAATTCTGGTCTCCAGTTTCCATATGTGATAGCTAATTTGGAGATGGCTTCCACAGTGAACCAGGGAACAGCCGCATTCTCAACACAATCTCTCATGGTCGGGACCTAGACAGTTAGAGATTGTAAAAGCCGAGATGCAACCTTCCGTCTTCGCTCTCGGCTCTGCGGCCTGCGCCATGAAAATCCTTTGCTTCGCCAGTTCTCTTCCTTGGGGGGTCTCGGGAGCTTTCGTTTCAGACCAGACTTCCCAGTATTCTGTAAGCCCTTGATCTCAGCTGAACAGGTGCGGGGGTCTCGCCTTCCATGGTTTTGCCCCGGCAGCGGCAGCGGCAGCAGCAGGGCGGGCAGGCGCGGCGGCGGCGGCGGCGGCGGCAGGACGAGCAGCGGCGGCGGTTATTGTTGTTGGTGGCGGTGGTAGTGTTGGCGAAGTGGGGGAGGGAGGGGGTTCCTCCCGGAGAATCGAGGCGGGTTTCCCTCCCCCTATCTGCAAAGCTCCTGGAAACTGGGGTGCCGGCGTCTTGCTGCAGGATGGGCCGCCCGCCTGCCCCCCCCACCCCACTCCCGGCCGGCTCGGCCCCCGGAGGAGGCGCTCCCACCTACTGCATTACCGGGTGGTGCTGAACTGGACAGCTCCTTGCGCCGCCGGCTTCGCGCGCTCCCAGGCTCCCAGGGCGGCCCGCCAGGAGGGGGGCGCGGGCCGGAATCCTCCCTGCCCTCGGGGGCAGCAAGGCCGGGGCAGAGCGGGGGCTGCCTTTTCCTCTTTTCACCCCTCTCCCAAAATCCTGAAACGAGCGCTCTCCTGGGCTCCCGGAGCTTAGAGAAGGCGTAGCTAGAGATAGCTCTGCTCCCTCTCTCTCTCTCTCTCACACTCTCTCCCTTTCCCTCCCCCCTCGGTGTTTCTTCCAGCTCAGCCTCCTTCTCATTCCATCTCTACGTGCCCAGAGCTTCAAATACAATCCTCCCATCACAATCAGAGGGGCACAAAACTTCAACCAGCCGGTTCTTTGCCTGGAAGCCCTGAAAATATAACCTGGATGGGTAATTACAAACACGGTCTCTATGTGTTTTTTAAATCGTCGCTTGCACTTTGCCGTTTGGGGGATCTGTTTTGTTTTATTCGCTGTGTCGCCTTTTGGTCGTTTCTCTTTCTTCTCTGTCTCTTTCTGGCTAACAGGGGATGTGCAGTGCACTGTGTGTGTCTCTCTGTAGTTTTCTGTAGAAATCCTGGATCTTGCTCCTACAAGCAGACATTTTGGAAAGAATATTCATGGAAAAGGGTGCAAAAGGGTGACTGGCGGCTAGAGCTTGGGCAAAGATTTTCATCTCAAGGATAAATATGTTTGCAGGGGAAATGGGTGAAATGTGAGTCCTTCTAAGTTTCCCATGTCATTCGTAAGCTGGGTGGAAAGAGATAAAATCTCCCTGCTGTGAATACGGAAACACATTATAACTCTCCCCTTTTCCTCAGCAGAACTGTTATCTTGGGTTAATTACAGCATCATCTCTTGTTTCTATATGTGCAAGTTTTCCTTAATGTGACCCCTGGAAAAAGAAGCTCATCAGATTCCTGCTGGTAGTGATTATGTTTCTCTCTGATCAGTTTCCCTGTTAGGGGAGGGAAAGCACATGAGGCATGATGTAGATGCAGTTTTAATTTGTTGGGGGAGGAGTCTAGAGAGAGTTGTGCCTGCCTCTGATGGGTCAGTAGAATTAGAGATGTTTCCATTTCATAGCTCACCTGTTCTGTACTTTGTTTTCTGTTCTTCCGTTTTTGTCTGGAGACAATTTGCTTGACAATTTCTCAGTGATCTGGTGATTATCAAAGAGTATACAAAAGATGACTGAACTCAAAACAGACTTTCTTGGGTATTGTCTAATGTTTTTCCCTTTGCCCAGAATTGTTCTGCAGATATGGCCAGTACTGTAGAGGCGGGGGGCAGTATAGAAAAACTACCTGTTTCTCCATCCTCCATAAAATGTCCTTCTCTCACTCTCTCTTCCCTTCTCAGAAGGAAAGAACTCCTATGATGGGTAGTCACTGGGCTCCTGTCACCTTGAAGAGGGTCCTGGTGTCCGGAGAACAGGACCAAGATTTCAGCTACCTCTGCTAAGATACCTTTAGGGTATAGCCTGAACTACTTTTTCAAACTGAGGATTCTCCATTTGTTTTCTTGCCCTTTGGTTGGGGATGGCAGTTGGGATGGGAGAGGCACTGGTATGCTGACCTCACTCAGCTGGGATTCTAGCAAGTTCAGCCAGTGTGTTCAAGTGAGTGATTTCCTTGGCTCCCTTCCTTCAGGAAAAAGTGAGGGGCAAGTAGAAAATCCTCTTCAACAGGCTAGGCCTTTTGAGGGGAGCGGAGGGAGGTGTGGGTGTAGCCACAGGAACCTGAGAGGCTTGCTCTCACTTACGTCTCTCATCTTGGTTGCTTTTGACCTAAGAAGTCCCTTCAAACTGGAGATAGACCCCTCCTTCTTACCGCTCCCCCATTCTTTTCAGATCAAGCCTTGAATCTTTTGCTCAAACAGAATTAGTAACAGAGGCTCAAAAGCTTCTGTTTATCCACAGAAGGAGCTAACATCTTAGCCACTGACAGTGGCTGCAGCTTTAGAAACATTTGATTAATCTTCTAGCCAGATAATCATTGAGTCAGGAGGTGAAAGAGGGGACAGAACAGCTGTAGGTTGATGGTGTGGAGGGAACAGACACTTCTGGAGACAGAACACCCTGGGAGCAATGCTAGCCTCTGCTACTTGATAACTGCGTGATCCAAACAAGTCAGCTTCCTAGAACCTCAGTTTTAACATATGTGAAATGAGCACATTAAGTTGTTCCCAGTTACAGCTGCCACCCTGCTCAGATTCTACCATCCCATTTGTAACACTTTATTTAGTGCCTGTGTCAGCTCTCCTACTGCCTGTGCTGACCTGTGAACACTTTGAGGTCAATAGTTGTGTCTTGTTCCCCATCATATCTTTGGCATCTAGTGCAGGGCTTGATACTTAATAGATACTTGATAAATAAAGCCTAAGTGATACCAGTGAGTTTTAAATGGTGTACCTGATCATTAGTAGGCATTCAATAAATGTGGCTTGACTCTCATTTATCCTCCCCACCATTTACATCCAGATTGGTCTCCAGCTTCTTTTTCCATCTAACTCATGTACCACTCCCCTCCCGCTCCCCTTAACCTAGTTCTAGTTTGGAGGTCCCTTCTGCAGACAAGGCAAGGCTACCCAGGAAGAACTGGCTTGGTGCAAAGCCCGGTAGATGCTTTGGATCCACCAGGCACACACACTTAGCAGCTGCTGAATGGATGCTCTTAGGGGAACAGCTTTGTAAGCCTGCAGTTGGTGACTTGGTGAGGGCTTAGAGGAAATTAGCTGAAATGCCACAGGCCTATTTTGAGCTCCTTTTTTGATGGAGTGGAAATAACATGGGATTTGGGCACAGCAGACCTGGCCTTGAAGCACAAGGCTGCTATTTCCTCATTGTGTGACCTTGGGCAGACATTTAACCTCTCTGGAAATCTCTCTTCATCTCTCAAGGAGGACCACTGGCAGGGGCCTTACAGTGTGGTTGTTAGTGTTGTGTGTAAATAGCATGACCATAGCTAACATGCCAGGCACTGCTCTAAGCTGAGGTCCACAACAATCCTATGATAAAGGAACCATTTTACAGATGAGGAACCTGAGTCACATAACGGTTTAAGCATCTAGCCTGAGGTTGTGAGTGACAGTGAGTGAGTGGCAGAGCTGAAAGTCTAACCTAGTACCAGACAGGGGGCCTAGATCTTAACTTCTGTGTCTTGACTCAAGATATAAGCTTTCTGAATAAGGATATCACACCAAGGTTATTTGCTTCTCAACTACAGATTTGGCAAGGATTTAAGGGAGTAACTTCTAGGTGCCAGGTGTTTTCACACAATTTCTCACACTTGCAATTCCAACAACTCTGCAAATGCCTATCGCTCACTATCTTACCTTACAGGCGAGGAAACAGAAAGTCAGAGAGGTCATAAATCAAGTCCCAAAGTCACATATCAAATTAAGTGGAAAAGTAGAGATTTGAACATTTTGCACTGCTTCAAATTCTACTAGATCCAAGTCTCATAGTTATTCATTTGTTCATCTATTCATTCAACAAATCAAGTACCTACTATGTGTCAGGTATGTATAATAGATTTCCTGGACAAGTTGAGTACGATAGACATTATCCCTCCCTCCAAGTGCCTATAGACAAGCAGAAGGAGCAGACAGGGGAGGAAGAGCCACACTGAAGGGAAGAGGAAGTTAGGTGAGGGATGCTGTGGGGCCATGGAGCAGGGAGACTAACCCAACCTAGCGGGTGCAGGACATCCTCCTGGGAGGACAGGATATTTAAATTGAGATTAACTCAAAGTCAGCTAGGCTGAGATGGGAGTGGGAGGGTGCGGGGGAGCTGAAAAGAGGAAGGGCATTCCAGACGGAGGAAACAGCATACGCCAAGGTGCAGAAGTGTGTGCAAGTGGGAAAAGAGGATTGGCTAGTTTTAGGGAAAAGATGCCGAGTGATTTAAAGACCATGATGGGGAATGTTTTAGGCTAAGAGCCTGTAGGACTTCCCTGGTGGCTCAGACGGTAAAGCGTCTTGCTTACAATGCGGGAGATCTGGGTTCGATCCCTGGGTGGGGAAGATCCTCTGGCGAAGGAACTGGCAACCCACTCCAGTACTCTTGCCTGGAAAATCCCATGGAGGGAGGAGCCTGGTAGGTTACAGTCCATGGGGTTGCAAAGAGTCCCATGGACTGAGCAACTTCAGTTTCACTTTCACTGGAGGCCATGGAAGTTTGGCTGAAGCATAAGAAGCCACTCTGAGGAGGCTGGTGCGGTAGGAAGTGTGAGAAGCAAACCTGGAGGCAGGCAGACAGCAGGGCCACTATTGCTGGGATCCAAGCAAGAGATGATGGTGGCCTGGACCAGGAAGTGGCAATGGGGAAAAAAGAAATGAGGGTTTTGGGGGTGTTGGGGAGAAAACTGATGAATATTGGCGTACGCGACTGAGATGCGTTACTTTGAGGAAAAAGTAGGTTGGAGCTTGTGGGGGCTGCGGGGAGCAGGGGAGATTGAGAATTCTGCTTTGGTCACGTGCACAGTTTCGCTTCATACTACCGCCTCTTCACTCCTGCTCCCGTTCTATCTCTTCTCAGCATGTGAATGAATTAATCAGGAATGGAAATCATTCATTCAATTACATTCTACCCTCACTAGAACGAAGCCTCAGGAAGGCAGGAATTTCAGTCTGCTGGGTCTCCTTGTATTGATATTTCCAACACTTAGAACAGTGCCTAGCACAGAGCAGCCGTCTTATAAAAACAAATTACTTCTTTTCACGTGCCTGCTCTGGCCAGGCAATGTGCTGAAGTGCTAGGGAGGCAGATGAGATGAGCGACTTCATCATCTGCCAAAACACCCAAATCAGGGAGACTGTCGAGCAGACAGCGAATTTCCAAGGCAGTGTGACCGAGGCCCCGGAAGATCAAGGGTGTCTGGTATTCTCTCCTATGTGTGCTGACAGGTCCCGCACTTCTTCTCTTGGGCACTTCTCTCTGGGTTTGGAATTTCTGTTTAAGGATTGGCACATAGTGAGTTCACAGTACGTATTTGATTAATGAATGAACAAAAAGGAGACATGTGCTATGGGCTTCCCAGGTGGTGCTAGTGGTAAAGAACCCCCCTGCCAGTGCAGGAGACAAGAGACCCAGGATTGATCCCTAGGTCGGGAGGAACCCCTGGAGGAGGGCATGGCCACCCACTCCAGTATTCTTGCCTGGAGAATCCTGTGGAGAGAGGAGCCTCGCAGGCTACAGTCCATAGGGTTGCACAGAGTAGACACAACTGAAGCAACTTAGCAGGCATGTGCTGTGAAAGCCCAGGATGAGAAACCATTTATTTCTGTCTTGTTGGACTTCCCTGATGGCTCAAATGGTAAAGCGTCTGTCTACAATGCAGGAGACCCGGGTTCGATCCCTGGGTCAGGAAGATCCCCTGGAGAAGGAAATAGCAATCCACTCCAGTACTATTGCCTGGAAAATCCATGGACAGAGGAGCCTGGTAGGCTACAGTCCATGGGGTCACAAAGAGTCAGACACGACTGAGAGACTTCACTTTCACTTTTTAGTGTCCCAGAAGGCTTTGGTGACAAGCTCATGGTTGAAGGCCAGGAGAAAAGGTCACAGTTGGTCAAGGAATAGAGGAGGGTGTTACAAGCAGGGGAACAGGATGAGCAAGTGCAAAGATCTGAAGCAGGATCAGGAATCCCAAGGAGGCTGGGATGACTGATGGGGATGGACAGGGAGGCTGGGGTGAGTCCAGAGAGATGCTATGCATGGGGTGCTGAGCCATCTGTGGGAATCGCTGTCCTCACCTGGCAGGGGCAATGCGGTGGGAAGAGAATAGGCCATGGAGTCAGATGGACCTGGGTTTGGATCTCAACTTTTGCTGCGTGATCTTGTGACCTCGTGACCTCGGGTTGTTATTTAACCCCTTCCTCTGAGCTTCTTCATCTGTAAATGGGGTGATAGATGCCTCGTTTGTTCCCGCCTGGAGTCCTTTGCACTTGCTGCCCCCTCTGTTGGATGCTGTCCTCTCTGAAGGCTAGACCCCTATCTCATCATTCAGGTCTTAGCTGAAATATCACCCCCAGAGAGGCACTGCTGGTCACATAATTTAAAATGTCACTCTGTATGACATTGACCTGCTTTGTTTTCATCACCATGCTTGTTACAACTTGACATTCTCTTGTTTATTATCTGAAATCTTTCCCCCACCCCCCCACCCTCCTGGGATGTCAGAGCACACATGTCTCATTCATTGCAGTATCCCCAATGCCTAAAGGGCCTGGAATATTGTAGGTGCTCAGTGAATGGTTTTTGAATGAATGAATAAGGTTAGGGTCATGGGGTTTCCCTGGTGGCTCAGATGGTAAAGAATCTGCCTGCAGTTCAAAAGACTGGGATTTGATCCCTGGGTCAGGAAGATCCCCTGGAGAAGGAAATGGCAACCCGCTCCAGTACTCTTGCCTGGAAAGTCCCATGGACAGAGGACCCTGGTGGGCTGCATTCCATAGGGTGGCAAAGAGTTGGACACGACCGAATGACTAACACTTTCATGGGGATAAAATAAGATATAAGCATTTGGCAAATAGTAGGGGCAGGTCTCTGAAAGCCGCTGGCACTTGGCAGGTGGGGTGGGGTGAGGAGGCAGCTGGGAAAGGTGAAGGTGGCCCCTGAGATGCTGTGGGAGGACCGGGAGTGGACAGAGGGTGGGGCAGTACCAGAGTCAGACCTGCAGGCAGGCACTGGCCTCATTTCCCATGTTGCGCCTCCCAGGCCTCGTCTGCTCTCTTGACCCCACATCCAGCCCACCATGGACCACCAGAAGCTTCCAGCCCACCTAGCTATTTAGCTCCAGGTTGGAGCATCAGCAGCAGAGAAGCTCCTATGGGGCCATCAGGCTCTGGGACTGGGACGAAAGGAGATGCTAGAAGACGTGGCAGGTTTTACTCCTTGCAGAGCAGAGAGCAGCCAAGGAAGCCTCAGGGAGCCTCCAGCGTCTGCTGCCAGAGGGACTGGGAGAGTGGGGCAGAGCTGCATGGTGAGTTCTGAACCTGGTGAGAACCAGAAGCTGAAAATCCACGTGTAGAGGTGCACATGACAAGAATTCCCACAGAGAAGTAGCTTTCTCATGGAGACTCCAACCCCAGTTTGAGCTCTGAATCAGTCTGATGCTTCTTCCCCTACTCCCCACCTCTGGGGCTGGTGTAGGGTTTCACCAGGAGCTGAGCTACAGCAAGGAAAATCATGATAGAAAGTTGATAATGTCACAGAATAAAATAAAGAGGACACATGAGGATGCAGAGGAGAAGCAGGAAACAGAATGTTAAAGGCTTGGGGAGGGAGAAAAGGATTTCCAGTGGCTTTCAGGGGAGGAGGGATCCAGTGGTGGATGGAGAAGTTGAGACGAAGGCAGTGCATTTGGGTAAGTTTGAGAGGCGCCAGAGAACGGGTCTTGAATGTCTTATGTGACCAGGCTCAGCCACCTTACGGCCTCTCCTCACCTCACACTCTTCTTCCCTACTTCCCTCTCCTCCAACCAGGCCCCTATGCCAGATTCCACGGCCCCACGCCTACCCCAGGGCCTTTGTATCATAATCCCTCTGCCTGGAATGCCCATCTCCTGGCAGCTGGTTCAGTCCTTTATTCCTGCAGGAGTCTGCTCAACTGACCACTGGATACAAAAGAGCCCACCTGCCCCTCCTCCATCATCCTCATTTCTTACCTGTTTAATTTCTCTCCTTAACCCTTTACAGCCCTCTTCCCCTCACATATGTATTTTCTTATTTATAGTGTACAGGTAGGGGTTTGGTTGCGTTGCTATTATATTCCCTGCCTCTCACATGGGGTCTGGCACATAGTAGGTGCTCGTTAAATAAGCATGGACTGTACAGTAAAACCCCTGGGTCAGGGACACGGAAGTTCATGCAGGCAAGAGGAAGAAGGAAATGGGGACCACTTGGCTGGGACATCTGGGGAGAGCTGGCTTGGAACTCCACACAAGGATGCTGACAATATCTTCAGAAGAAGATGCTGGAGGTTTCTCAGAAAAATAGGGTGGCATTTCAGAGGTTCCTGGACAACATGGAACCTAGAGAGGTAACAAATAGAAAAGAAAAGGGTGCCCATGTGGATTCCAGGGGATGGAGAAGGAGGCACTACTGAGGTGGCAGGGCTGAACCACAGCGGATCTGGTCCCAGCTCTGATGCCATAGCAGTGTGACTTTGGGCAAGTGACCAAACACTCCCAAGTCTCAGCTGCACTGTCTGGAAAATGGGGCAGCAGGCTAGCCTCAAGGTACTCTTCTGATCATGAAATGAAATAAAAAATACTTAGAGTGCCTCCTCCATAATATATTCAATAAATAAATGTTTATTTATTTAGTAAATAAATATTAGTGACATGCTGAGCACCTACTGAGTGTTATGTGCTTTGAATAAACTGCAAAATGAAAAAGATGTGGGCCCTGCTCAGAAGCAATCAGAGGAGTGAAGAAAGGCCTGCAAGTGGAGGGAGGCACTCAGGGCACCTCCAGGAGGGCAGGGAATGCCCCCTCCCCGGGTGTTGGGGAATTAAGCAAGGGCTTCCAGGAGGTGGTGACAGCTGAACTGGGTCTTGAAGGAGAAGCAGAAGACATGGATGGCCAGGAAGGGCTTTTTAGGCAGAGGGAACAGTAGAGCAGATGTGAACATTCCATCAACAGAAATTTGTTGAGCACCTATTATGTGTTAAGGCACCTCAGTGAATACAACCTGGTGCAGTCTCTGCCATCAGGATCACACATGCCCGAGAGGCAGACATCAAGTTATTGATTACACAATTGATTGCTTAATTGCAATCACAGTGCACTTCTGGGAGCTACAGGTAATTCTGTTTTGCTCAAGTGCCCAGAGGCGCTGGCAGAGATCAAGCTGGAAAGAGAGGTGGGCCAGGTCAGGGAGAACTCTGCACCAAGCACATTACCTACTGTGTGCCAAGCTCTGTGTAATGGATACAAAGATGAACAAAACCAAGTCTGTTATTGGCAGGAACCAAGGACTGAATGCGGAGTGATAGAGGCAAGTCCATGGGGTGACAGGAGCACAGCATGGAAAAGGAAGGCTGGGAAGTCTTCCTGGGGGAGGTGACCTTTGCCCCTTCAATTGAATAGCAGTCCCAAAGCTCACCATCCTGGCTTTAAAACTTCCCAACCTTGTAGGCTTAAAGGGGCATTAGTCACTTTCACCTATCAAAGTGAAAGTGTTAGTTGTTCAGTCATGTCTGACTCCGACTCTTTGTGACCCCCATGGACAAAAGCCCACCAGGCTCCTCTGTCCATGGGGATTCTCCAGGCAAGAATACTGGAGTGGGTTGCCATTCCCTTCTCCAGGGGATCTTCCTGACGCAGGGATCAAACCCAGATCTCCTGCATTGCAGACAAATTTGTCTGAACCACCAGGGAAGCCCATAGTCACACCTGAGGGTGGCTCCACAGCAAAGGATTCTGAGCCTGGCATCATTCCTTCTCTAGGTCTGTGATACAAGTGAAGAAGTTGGCATCATGTGGAGGTGTAGACCCAAAGACCAAAAGACCTGAATGTGAGGAGGACTGACAAGCTGGCCGTGGGGCCAAGGTCTCCAGGAATCCTGGCCCTAATCCTAACCCCTTCTTCCCAAGCCATGTGAGCTTGGGACAGGTTACTTACCACTCTGTGCCTCCATTTGCTCATCTATAAAATGGGTGTCATGGTGGCTGTTGAAGTCGTGAGGACTGAGTTGGGGGCAAGGAGTCTCTCCTTTTGTACATTTTCATTACGAGTGATTCGTTATGTTCTGCAAGAGCACCACCAATTCTGTAGGTGTGGCTGAACTGGTTCCTTACTGAAGTGATCAAAACAGCTGAAGGGGCTCTGTGGGCCCCTTGGGGGTGGGGGTGGGAGTAGGGGTATGGATTGGGTAGCCAGGTTCTGAATGCCTACAGGATGGGGCCCAGCACGGTGCTCTGCTTTGGCCAGGCCTGATGAGGGCTCCCAGGTGACTCCATGGTAAAGAACCCTCCTGCCCATGCAGGAACCACAGGAGACCTGGGTTCAATCCCTGGGTTGGGAAGATCCCCTGGAGGAGGAAATGGCAACCCATGCCAGTATTCTTGCCTGGAGAATCCTATGGACAGAGGAGCCTGGTGGGCTACAGTCCATGGGGTCACACAGAATCAGACACAACTGAATAGACTTAGCATACACGATGGGGGTGGAAGATGACTCTGTCTACTGACCCCGATTGGTTCTGCAGAGTGTCAAGTTCTCCCAGAACATTCTCCTCTCCAACAAACCATGGGTGCCTAAATGCCTATTGTGGGCCAGGTCCCCTTTCTCCCTTAAAACTGCAGAAACCTTGGGGAAACCGAAGTTTCGGGAGGTAAACATGCCAAGCCAGCCAGCAAATAGCTGATTCACGACTGGCACACAGCTCTGCCTATCTACACAGCCTCAGCTAGTAAGTAATCAGGATCCTAGGATGGGGAGGGGCTCTGCGGGTCAGCTGCCTCCTCCCTTTTGCTTGAGCCTCAGTGACAAGTAGGTGTTTACTAAGCTCTTTTTTCTGGTGTCTTCTGGGCTCACATCTAGGTGCACCCCTTCTGCTAAGAGGGTTCTATTTAGGAGTGAGCCAAATGGAAGGGGTAATGGAAAGAATATGGAGTCTGGAGTGAGAAGAATGGGTTAGACTCCCAGAGACCCTCGGAAAATGCTTTGCTCTAGGAGCCTCGATTCCTTCATCTGGTAAATGGGGAAACTAATACCAATGCCTTCAATAGAGTATGGGCTAATTCATATCGCACGCCCAAGACTGTGTGGTACATAAATGCTCAGGAAAGGTGTGAGATGGTAGCATCTCCCTGCTTCAAACCTGTAATGGAGTCTACACACAGTTTGTGAGTCCTGGTGCCTGGTCCTCCAATCTCTTCCATTGTTTTCACCCACCCCACTCCTCTGTCCCTCTCTCCCCATCTCCGCATACTCGCTATTCCAACCACACTCCCCTTCTCTCTCTGGACAAGCCATGATCTTCATGTTATCCATTCTCCCACATTCTCCTTTGTCTTTCTACATGGATTTACCTGGAAATAATCAGCAAAAGGGCATAACTGGGATAAAGTAGTACATGTCAGCTCTCTTTCAGACCTTTCTTTTTCGCTTGTCTCCCTCCTCCCTACCTATGTAGATCACTCTCCCAGCTCCTTGATCCCCAGGTTAACAACTTGTGGATTTCTACATGTTCATACAATCATAAACAAAATGCATGCAGATAATATTCACAGGTAAACACACAGCCGTACCTACCCATATGCCTATTCCCAGACTGGGTTGGTCTAGTGGCTAAGATTTTGCGCTTCCAATGCAGGGGACCTGGGTTCGATTCCCAGTCAGGGAACTAGATCCCACATGCCGCAACTAAGAGTTTGCATGCCGTAACTTAAGATGCCGCATGCCACAACCAAGACCTGGCACAGCCACATATGTAAATAAATAAAAGTCTGATGCAAAGAGATGATGGAGCAACATCCTCTACGTGATACTAGACCAGGGGTCTAAATGTGCAATGGTACAACTAGATGAATGGTTATTTTGTTTTAAAGCTAGCTGGTTGTGTAGGTTTCACTAATTAAACCATCACTCCCTTTTCCCAATTGCACGGAAATGCCTTCTCTTCCACATAATGGGTCCTCGTGGCTGCGTTGATCCAGTTCTGATCTCTGTCCTATTCCACTGGGCTGTGTGTTGCTTCCTCGCTGACAGCTTTTGGATTTGATTATAGAGGCCTTACTATGTTCTAATGATGATCTCTAAGAAGCCATATTCTTCCCCAATGTTCTTCTCCTTCATAGGATCTGGTTATTGCTGTGTCTTCATTCTTCTCCACCAACTTTGAAATAATTTTATTCAATGGTGTCGTCGTCAACACAGGATCTCAGCAACTTACTTGGAGTCAAGCTATTCCACTGGCGAACAGGAGATATTTGTTGAATGTTGTTGCTGATCTTTTCCTTCCCTAATGTGTCCTATTCATCCACCACCAGGACTAGAAGAGGTATTGGATAGTAATATTTAGTCCAAAAGTAGTTAACATGAAAATGTGTACAGAGTAGACAAACCTAACTAAATAGAGAAAGTTTCAGAGATACTGAGACACTTGGAAGGTTGTCAAATTTGAGATCCATGAAGCAAAGAGATGTCATTCCTATATTCAACACCTATTTCTTTTTCTTTTTTTAAAATATGTCTTTAATTTGGAGATAATTGCTTTACAATGTTGTATTGGTTTCTGCCATCAGTTCAGTTCAGTCACTTAGTCATGTTCAATCTTTGCAACCCCAAAGACTGCAGCACGTCAGGCTTCTCTGTCCATCACCAACTCCCAGAGCTTGCTCAAATTCCTGTCCATTGAGTCAGTGATGCCATCCAACCATCTCATCCTCTGTCATCCCTTTCTCTTCCTGCCTTCAATCTTTCCCAGCATCAGTTTTTTCCAATGAGTCAGTTCTTTGCATCAGGTGGCTATAGTACTGGAACTTCAGCTTCAGCATCAGTCCTTTCAGTGAATATTCAGGACTGATTTCCTATAGGATGGACTGGTTGGATCTGCTTTAAGTCTAAGGGACTCTTAAGAACCCCATGAACAGTATGAAAAGGTTTCTGCCATACAACAGAGTGAATCAGCTATAAGTATACATATGCCCTCTTACTCTTGTGACTCCCTCCCGCCCACCCACCTCACCCTCTAGGTCATCACGGAGCACTGAGCTGAGCTCCCTGCTATTTCTTGAACACCTACTGTATACCAGATCTTATTCTAGGTTTGGGGATATACTGGTGACCAAAGACAAGACACAAGTTTGATTTTTAGATTGTGACAATGGTATTGTGTTCATTATTTTTCAGTGTGATAGATACTGTCATTATCTCATTATGTCAAAATAAAGAGTCCTTGTCTTTTAAAGATGATACTGAAATATTTACAGATATAATGTCTAGAATTTGTTTCTAAGTAAGCTCAGAGTGGGAGAAATGGATGAAAATATAGATGAAACAAGATTGGCTGTGAATTGATAATTACAGAAGCTCGGTGATGGTTTAATAAGGATTTATTATGCTATTCTCTCTACTTTTATCTATATTTGAAATATTCCATAATAAAAATGCTTTAAAAATGCATTCAGAGCTTATTACGTTTCAGGCATTGTTCTAATTGCCTTTCATCTATTAATTCATCAAATCTTCAAAATAGCCCTGTCTTAGATCAGTTTGAGCTGCTATAACAAAATATCGTGAACTGGGTGGCTGAAATAACAGATACTTATTTCTCATAATTCAGGAGGCTGGGAAGTTTGAGATCAAGGTGCCAGCAGATTTGGTTTCTGGTGAGAAGCATCTTCCTCACAGATGGTCATCTTCTTGCTGTGTCCTCACCATACAGGGGGTGGGGGGGTCAAGATGGGGAGAAAGAGCCCTGATCTCTTCTTATTAGGATAGTAATTCCATCATGAGACTTCGCCAAATACTATCACATTGGGGGTTAGGGCTTCAACATATGAATTTGGGGGGAGCCACAATTCAGTCTATATTAAGCCTTATGAGGTAGATATTATCATCCAAGATGAGAAAAATGTAGCCCCACAAGATTCAGTAATTTCCCCAGGATCATAGTAAGTGGTAGAGCCATCTGGTCCCATGGCCCTGCTCTCAAACTCTATGTCCTACTTTTACATCTTCAACATCTACTGTTCATTCCAATGAACCTTTAAATGAATATATATATATATATATATAGTTATTTCATGTATCAGGAAGGGCTGTGAAAGTTATAAAATAAGACTGGGGAGAGAGAAAGACTGCTTGTGGAAGAAGGTGGGACTGAGGATGCGGAGGGTGGGGACTTTCTTCAGTGAGGATGAAGATGGGGAGGCTGTGTGGAGATCTGGGCCAGATATTCAAGCCATTGTGCTGTGCTTAGTCACTCAGTCATGGCTGACTATTTGCTACCCCAAGGACTGTAGCCCGCCAGGCTCCCCTGTCAACAGGGATTCTCCAGGCAAGAATACTGGAGTGGGTTGCCATGCCCTCCTCCAGGGGATCTTCCCAACCCAGGGATCGAGCCCAGCTCTCCTGCATTGCAGGCAGATTCTTTACTGTCTGAGCCACCAGGGAAGCCTTACATTCAAGCAGAGGGACTGGAAAAAGCAAAGATCTGAGACCAAAATAGGAAAGTTGGTGGGGCTGGAGCCCAGCCCATGGGGACAAGGACTGGAAAAGCAAGTGGAGGACCAGATCTTACTGCAGACTGTAGTAAAGCACTATTTATAGGTTCAAACAAAAGAGCTAAAATATCTCAGTAAGATCAAAATGATTTATTGGATTTATTAGCGCAGTGATCATTTAAATACATTTTCCTACATTTTGCAGTGCTAAATTCATCTATAACAGAAGGATAATTTAATTCCAAAGGCAAATTAACTGCTCTTTGCCTTCTCCCAAAGTCACCCACTTTTGATATTTTTTTGCATAACTTGATTCAATTTTTTCTGCTCTTGCCACATTTTCTCCAGCTCCTACACACTTTTTTGGATGGTTATAACGTTATTATCTTATTATTAGTTGCTAACTGGGGATAATTCACTTTTCCAATGGATCCATGCTGCTCATAAAATGCCAGATCAACAGGGAGCGTAGGAAGTAAGTGGTTAGTGACTTCTGATAGCTGGAGTAGACAGAAAACTATTTGCTTTCTGGGGACCAGGGTGGGAAGCAGGCATTGATGACCTCTGATAAGTTGAATTTACCTGTGGCCCAACAGTTCAAATGTCAGAAGAGCATCCATAAGGCAGATTCTCAGAGTACAGATGGTGATAACTGCTTGCATCAAACTCATATTGTGTGTACTTAATATTTTGCATGATCTCTGCTAGTTTGAATTTGCAGGTATCTGACAACAAGTTCAAAGGATTCTGTAGATAAAATGTCCCAAACACAATGTTTCCCTTGAAAAATGCTGGTGATACACACATTTGTAGTGAAGCCTTCACACACTGTGGGACTTCCCTGGTGGTGCGGTGGTGAAGAACCCATCTGCCAGTGGAGGAGATACAGGAGATGTGGGTTCAATCCCTGGGTCAGGAAGATTCCCTGGAGAAGGAAATTGCAACTCACTCCAGTATTCTTGCCTGGAAAATTCCATGGACAGAGGAGCTTGGTGGGCTACAGTCTATGGGGTCGCAAAGAGTCAGACATAACTAAATGACTCAGCATGCAGCACTTCACACACTGCAATAAAGGGGAGGAGGGAAATGGACAAGGAGCCATCCACTAGGGATTCTGAGGCAATTTTTCTTGATGTTGGAGGAAAGTTTGTTGAATGAACTTCAGGGGGCATGAGGGAGGCAGATGGGAATGGAAAAGTGGATTTTAAGAAATATTATGGCAAATGATGTGTCCCTTTTATAGTGTTTAAGAAACATAATTAAGTCATATTGAGTCATCTTGAGTTTTTGGTTGCTGGATTGATCCTTTGGCTCTAACACCTCTTTGTGACCTGGACCACCTCTGTCATGGTTTCAACAAGGCTGCCGCGCTCAGAGGAGTGGGTACTGGGGAAAGCTGCTCTGAAAAGATGGTGAATTGGCCAAAAATTTGTGGAAAGTTTATGCCAAACTATAAATTTAGACACTAGAATTTTTCTTTTGGTTTTAGGTCTTGGGCAAAAAAGTCAGAAAAAAACAGTTCTAGATAGAGTCAAGAGACATACTTATTAGGCTTTGCTTTACGAGATGGCCCCTTTCTTCATTCAATATATGGTTGAGTGAGCAGTTCTGTCTATCTGCCAAGTCTGAGCTAGGTGCAGGTATTCATCTTTGTAGATAATTCTATTCATCTTTGTAGGTAATTTTGAGCTGTGTGTATGTGTGTGCTTTGGCCATGCTATGGGGGATGTGGGATCTTAGTTCCCTGAAGAGCGATCAAGTGGAAGTGCCAAGTCTTAACCACTGGATTGCCAGGGAAGTCCCCGAACTGTGCATTGAAAGGTGGATAGGAGATTACAGACAGAGAAAAAGGGAAGGGAATGTTAGGCAAAAACATAGATCCTTAAAATGGCAAGGAGTCTTCCAAATGAAGAGAGCAGGTTAAGGACCTGAAGTCTAGGATATGTGTAGTTATGAAAAAAAAAAGTGATTAATTTCCCTACTGTTGGCATTAAGGATGTCTCCATTTTATTTATTTAATTTTTAGGTTTGAGTTTTTTCTTTTCTTTTTTTGTGTTGTTAATAATTTTCTACATCAACTTAGAAAAATGTTGTGTATAATAAGTGAGAGTGCACAGTAAAGTTTACAAACATTTAACATGAGTTCAAGGGAGTTCATTAGCCATTGTCTTATCTTTAAAAGCTTAAAATAAGCTTAGAAAATCTCTAAAATCACAGTGATAGGAGACCAAAATAAATTAATTCTCAATGACTCAAAACAAGAAGGATGTCTGCATTTTAAATGATTATAATTAATGCTGAGGAGTCAATACTAAAAGAAATAAACCCTGAATAGTCACTGGAAGGACGGGTGCTGAAGCTGAAGCTGTAATACTTTGGCCACCTGATGCGAAGAGCTGACTCATGGGAAAAGACCCTGATGCTGGGAAAGATTGAAGGCAACCGGAGAAGGGGGTGGCAGAGGATGAGATGGTTAGATAGCATCACCAATTCAATGGACATGAACTTGAGCAAACTGCTGGGAGATAGTGGAGGGCAGAGGAACCTGGCATGCTGCAGTCCATGGGGTTGCAAAGAGTTAGACATGACTTAGCCGCTGAACAACAACAACAATGAACATCTTCATGCATAAATGGTTTCTGGGTTTTGTCTTAGGTAGATTCCTAGAAGTAAAAATCACAGTGAATTTCAGGGAGAGAGTAACCTGGTGGGCTCTGCCCTGTGTCTCTGGCCAAATCGCTGGTCCTTCTGGGTTTGTTTCCCCAGCTCTCAGAACATAGATCCCAGGTGCAAAAATGACTTTTCTACCCTTAATGTCAGACATCTAATGGCACACCATGAATGAATGCCACGTGAAAAAGATCCAGAGGGGAGGAGGTGGCAAAAAGCCTCTCACAGGGCCCTGGACCCAGCAGCAGGTGATCAGTGACTTCACCTGTGCCCGTCAGTCCATCCAACAAGCATTCATACAAACACTTAGCATGTGCCTGGAACGATGTGTTCACTCTGCTCAGTAGTCTATTCCCATAGTTTACTTCCTCATAGTAAGTTCTGTGGAACTGCACGTTAACTAGGGTGCCAAATGAAAGTGACAACACGAGGGTTCAGTGGCAGATGAAGTTTGGGAACCTGTGTTAAAGGGCACTCAACAGGCTCCAAGGGCTGTGGGACTTTATGCTTTACCTGTGCCCATGTGCCTTGAGGATGCCAAAGAGAGTGACATGGAATTAGGCTGTCTAGTGTCATGTGACTGGACTCTTTCTGTTGAAGCATCCAGGGCTTTCTTAACCTCTCCCAAGTACGCATCTTCCTCTCCAGCCCACTGCCACCGTCTGTTGTGGTCACTGTAGCCCTGTTCCTGTCTGCAGCCCAGCCCCAGGTACAGCAGAGTCAGGATTCCAAAACTCTTGTACTTCACTTGAGCTGTACACTGGTCCCCCAAGCCAAGATACAGGAAGCAGAGAGAACCTCATTCTCTAGGCTGTTCTGCAACACCAGGCAGAGGTTAAGGGGGCTTCCCTGGAGCCAGCCAGCTGCTCTGAGTCTGTCACCATGCCCTAGTTTTGTGACCTTGGCCAAGTTGTCTCACTCACCGGGTCTCAGTTTGCCCATCTGTCAAATGGAGAGGATGATGCCACTTCCTCTAGAGCAGTGTTGCTGTAGGAACAGAATGAGACAAAGCATATACAGTGTTTAGCAGGGCAAATGGTAATCATAATCATTATTATTACCTAATTTAATAACAACACTTACAGTAGGGGATCCAAGGGCCTCCAGAGACACTCCCTGGTATTTTTGACCTCAAAATTGAAATAGTTACATCACCCGGCTGTCTCACTCTCACAGGTTGAGTCCTTACTGGGAGCATTTTCTTGACATCATGAAAGGCAGAATGCAGTAGTATCCCAGGGTTTGCCAAAGCACTAATGTCTGACATGGGTATAGTACTTCACAGCATATGAAGTCCTTTATCCTACTCGGTACATAGCTATCCCACACTCTCCTCTAGTGCTTTACAGCCTATGCATCGTGAAATGTCTGCTGGGGTTTGGGGATGCTGACCCTCGACTCATAGATGAGGATGTGGAAGCTGAGCAAGTCACACTTGGGCTCTGCGTCTGGGGTGGCCCTGGGGGGATTGTCTGATTCTGACTCTGCTCTAGTCCCCTGGGCTCTGCCTCCTTGCTCTCCCTCTGCGTCCTGCAGAAGATGGAGTCTTCCTGAATGAGACTTGGGAACGCTGCCACCGTTCAATGAGCTAGTGGTGAAATCGGAAACTCCAGGCTGGTAGCAGGGGAAAAAAAGTCTACCTTTGATTCATGGACAGGAGAATCAGTGAATGGGGAAGACTCATTCTGCAGTAACCGGAGGAAATGTCTGAGTGGTACGTCCTTTGAGCAGAGTCCGTTTCAGAGAGAGCACGATCATGCTAGTGGAGAACTTCGCCCTCCTATTAACGTCTGGAACCAGACCAGGGAGGTGAGGGAGCGCTCCTGGGCTCAGAGCAGACAGATCTGAGCTCAGATCCCAGAGATGCTGTTGGAGCAACCCTGCTGATATTCACTGGGAAGTGGGGTATTTGTTATCACAGGGGTCCCCAGAACAGGGTGTCTAAACAGCTGGTAGGAGCCAGGCACAAAAGAGGGGCTTGCAAAATAAAAAAAACTGAAAGATTCTTTTATTAGGGTTGAATGGGGAGAATTTTGTTTCTTTAGGAGATGGGGGTAAAATCTGTCAGTTGCCTCCACTGATCTTGAATGAATGAATGAGTCGATTTCTACAGTATCAAATCTGATTTCTGGTTGGGAGTGAGAAACTGGAGTCCTGAAACTGTTTCTAAAGTTGGTAATTCACAGGTCTAACAGGTTACCATGCACTGGGGGCTTTCTCGAACAGTCTTTCATTTGCTTTTCATAAAGACTCATTGAGTTGGGCATTATGATCATGGCAGGTGAGGTCTCAGGGATCAGAGAGGGGCAGTGATTTTTCCCAGGTCACACAGCTTGTACGTGGCAAAACTAAGCCTCCAATCTGCATCTGCTTTCTCCAAGTCCCCAGTTCCTTCTCATGCTACACTTAATTTGGGAGGAAATGGAAAGGCCTGGGAATAGTGGAGGAATAATATTATATTATACTGCATATTGGAAGAAAGAGAGGACTATTGTACTTTGGTTATAGAAGTTTCTTTAGACCTTTTAGACAAGTGAACTTCTCGGTAAACTTGCTTTGCGATATGAAAACAGCTAGACTGTAGCGAGAAAGCGTAATCACCAATTTTGTGGTCTACACTTCAGCTTCCCAAGTTCAGGGAGGCTTCATCCGTGTACTGGGAGGATTGCAAGAAAGCTTCCCGGCCTGAAATGGAGTGATAGTAATGAATAAAGCTGGTTTGTGTGAGGAGCTTCGGCTTGCCACATAAGCAGAAAAGGTTGTACTCTTTTTTTTTTTCTAATAACTGCTCCCACTGTGCTCTATTGAGCTTCATCTTTCTTGCTGGTTTCCTTCAGGAGACACTTCAGGCCCATTCCGTAACTTTCCAATCACTTTGAATTATTAAAAAGAATAATTTAATTTTGGTTATTAAGACTCAATCTTGTTCATTTTAAACTGTCAATCTCATATGAAATTTGGTGCTTCCCCCTTGGGTCGTGTGTGTATGCGTATGTGTGTGTGTGTGTGCATGCCCATGCATGTGTGTGTGTGCCCGTGCATATGCATGTGTGTGTGTGCATTGTCTGAACATCACCTCATCTTGTGATTGCATGATTGCAAATGGAGAGTGGGCTGTGTCTGCTTGGGTGGCTCAGACCTGCTGCTCCCTCTGCAGACAACCCTGTGCCAGAGATGGTGAGTTTGTCACACACAGACTCACACACACACCATGATTTTGCCTATATTTCTTTTTTTTTTTCCCCATTTAAAGTATATATTTAATGATTTTTTAAAGGTAAATTCTTATTTTTTTATATGATATTGTACGTGTTTCAATGCCATTCTCCCAAATCATCCCCCCTCCCTCTCCCACAGAGTCCAAAAGACTGTTCTATACATCTGTGTCTCTTTTGCTGTCTTGCATACAGAGTTGTCATTACCATCTTTCTAAATTCCATATATGTGTGTTAGTATACTGTATTGGTGTTTTTCTTTCTGGCTTACTTCACTCTGTATAATAGGCTCCAGTTTCATCCACCTCATTAGAACTGATCCAAATGTATTTCTGTCCAATGCACAGTAGCTCAGCTCCCTTTGTGAGGCTGGTACCCAAGGGCAGGCTCTCTAGCGAGGAGGTGCTGGTCAGATGCAACCTGGGCTAAGACTTTCCCTCCTTGTCTCTGTTCTTCCCGGCAACCGGGGGTCTGTCTTAGAGCTCAGAATCTCAGGGCTCTGGATCATGGGAGTGGGTTAGCACGTTGACTTGCCCACCCACTCTGATGTCCATTCAAGTCAACAGATACCTGAGAGTCTTTGCTGCACCCAGCGTTGGGCACTCTCCTCTCTGCCATCTCCTCTGTCCCTTTCTTCATGCACCTGGGGGCTGTCTAACCTGGAGGCACGAGATGTGTGGCAGGTTCGATGGCTCATAACAGTAAGAGGAGGAGACTTGCTTACCCAGGGAGGGGCAGGTGAATCAGTTTCAGGCACCTGCACTCAGGACTCCAAGCCCAGACTTCTCCCTCTCATCTCTCACTAGGAAATGCTACCCTACCAGGTTGGTGTCTCTTGCCGCTGGGACTATGGGAAGTTTGAGGACTCCAAGAATCAGACTGTTTTTGAGACAGCCCTGGAGAATTTAGTCATATGTTCATTTGGAGCCCACCAGTAGGAGGAGAGGTGGGCTGGGGGGTCCCCAGACTCGTGGTATCCTGTTACACACAGTCCTATTCATGGAGCACCCAGACTGAGGCAGGTACTCTCAGGTATTTGATTAAGCATTATCTGCTGATGCTGCTCACACCCCTCCCAGTGGGTTCATTATCTCCATTTTACAGGTGAGGTGACCAAGGCTCAAAACCAAAAGGGTTTGCCTGAACTGCCATTGGCAGCATATGGGAGAAGCGAGATTTGAATCCAGGTCTGCCCATCTTCAAAGCCCAGAAGGGGTAGGTGCTGGTTACTTAGAGTCACTCAGAATCAACTCCCCATTCTCTGGTCACAGCACACTTATTTCTTTGAGAGCAATATACTCTTTCCCACTGGGTACACTCTTTGGGGGCCCTATCAACTCAGGTGCCCTCTGCCTTTATTCATTGGAAGGATTGATGCTGAAGCTCCAATACTTTGGCCACCTGATACAAAGAGCCAACTCACTGGAAAAGACCCTGATGCTGGGAAAGACTGAATGGAAAAGAAGGGGCAGCAGAGGATGAGATGCTTGGATGGCATTACCATCTCAACGGACGTGAGTTTGAGTAAACTCTGGGAGATAGTGAAGGACAGGGAAGCCTGGCATGCTGCAGTCCATGGGGTCACAAAGAGTCGGACATGACTGAGTGACTGAACAACAACAGCTGCCCTCCTTTAGATACACGACTCAAACTCAACTCTGTAGGATCCTCTGTCCAGATCTTGAGGCTAGAACAGAGGTGCAGTGACAAACAGCTTCCAGCCTTAAAAAAAAAAAAAAGCAGACAAACGATATAGAAGAGCTGGGTCTATTTATCCCAGTACTGGTCTGATGAGCTGTTGAGTAGCTCAGTCTTCCTGGGTGCTGAAACCTTTGCAGTTCCAGCCCTTTCTGGACCCTAGTTAACCTAACAGTTCAGCAATCTAGCCTTCCACTAAATCCCCTCCACTCCGCATTTTATTTGCTCCGTTCAACCGCAGTTGGTTTCCATTGCTTGCAATCAAATAATACTGTTTGATACCCTAAGTGTTGTGGTGTTAGGGGTCTGACTCTTTGCCTAATTGCCGTTGTGGTTTTAGTCATTAAAGTGAAAGTGAAAGTGGAAGTCACATATGTGTCCGACTCTTTGCAATCCCATGGACTATAGAGCCTGCCAGGCTCCTCTGTCCATGGGAATTCTCCAGGCAACAGTACTGGAGTGGATTGCCATGTCCTCCTCCAGGGGATCTTCCCAATCCAGGGACCGAACCTAGGTCTCCTGCATTGTAGGCAGATTCTTTACCACCTGAGCCACCAGGGAAGCCTAAGAATATTGGAGTGGGTAGCTGATCCCTTCTTCAGTGGATCTTCCTGACCCAGGAATTGAATTGAGGTCTCCTGCCTTGCAGGTAGATTCTTTACCAGCTAATCTACCATGGAAGCCTTTTAGTCACTAAGTCATGTCCAACTCTTTTTGCGACCCTATGGACTGTAGCCTCACCAGACTCCTCTGTCCACGGGATTTCCCAGACAAGAATACTGGAGTGGGTTGCCATTTCCTTTACCAGGGGATCTTCCTGATCCAGGGATCATACCTGCATCTCCTGTGTTGGCAGGCAGATTCTTTATCTCTGAGCCACCTGGAAAGCCCTCTTTGCCTGATTGAACCCCTCTATTTTCTGTGTCTCAATGAGGTCTGACTTATAAAGTGCTCAGGACGGGGCCTGGTGCAGGCTGTCATTCAGCAAATGCCCGTTGGCATTTTTGTTACTGTTCTTCTCTCGGGTTCTGGTCTGTGTGAGGCCACGCCTGGCCCTCCCAGGCCTTGGGGCTGTTGGTGAGCCTCCCACGGGCTCAGCTGACAGATCTTGGTTCGGTTCCTACCAGGCAGATGCTTGTGTCACATCAGATGACCGCTCACCACAGCTGGCATTAATGGACCAGGTTACGGCGAAGCAGTGGGTTCAGGTGGTTGGCAGGTGGGCATGTTGGTAGGAAGCTGGCTCTGCTGCTGTGTTCCAGGGGCCCCAGGCTGTGGACTGACTGTCTTGTCCCCCAGTTCTGCTGGGGCAGACCCAGCTGAGAAGGCAGGGACTCACCCTTCTCCCTGTCACCAACATTATCCTCAGTGTGGTTATTAATAGCAGCGATTATTGCTGCTCTGAGCACCTACTATGTGCCAGACCCTTAATGAGAGGACAGTGCTAATCATAAAATTAATGGCAACATACATTGTCATAGTTACTCTTCCTAGAAACTCCTATGAGGAGGCGTATGCCCATATTGTAGATGAGTAAGTTGACGCTGAGGGATGTTGCTGGGGAGATGTGATGGTGCTTGATTCCCACCTGGGGTCTCTCCCTCAGCAGTGGTTTCTTCTGATTTCCTTTAAGGCAAAGGAAGTATTTCATCTGTCTATAGACAGCAGTTTAAGCTATATTAGAAATACACCTTCCTATTAATACAGTTTTGATTCCTTTTCTTGTTAAAAATCATCCTGACTCTGTGATACCAACGGGGACTTCATTTCCTCCCTGGATCACATCTGAATCTTATGGGGACAAAGTGTTCTCCTCACCAATGCCCTCTATCTGTGGTTGACGCCACCTCCAGTCGGAGCTGTCTCCTGCACTTTGGACCCTTCCTTCCCACAGGCTTATCTTCCCACTGGGCTACTTGGCCAACACCTCAAACTCCATACAGTAACCCTGGGTGTCCTCCATCCCCGACTCTGCCTCTCCTGCAGCTTCCTTCACCTTGATTCCTAATGTCTCCATCCTCTCATGCTCTGTCCATAAGCCCTGGAGTCACTGCTGGTCCAGCCTCTTAGACCCCACATCGAATCCATTAGGAAATCCTATATTCAGAATCGATCGCTTCTCTCTGCTTTCACCCTGGTTGAACCATCATCCTCTCCTGCTTGGATCATCCCATTAGCTTCCTGATTGATCTCCCTGTTCCCAATGTGCCTCTATCTCCATCATCCCCAACACAGTAGCTGGAATGATTTCTTCAAAGACATAAGTTAGACTGTGTCGTCTCTCTGCTCGAGCTTGGGTGGTGACTACCCATTTCACTCCACGTAAAATCAAAGATTTGAAGTGGGCTCCAGGGCCAATGACCTCCCCTCCCATCTCACAGTCCTCGGCTGTCTTCCATACTCAGCCCTACGGGTAGGTTACTCCTGCCTTAAGGTCTTTGCACTGGCCACTTTTTCTTGCCCTGGATACACACATAGCTCACCCCGCATCTCCTTTGTGTCTCTGCTGGACAGCCCCCTTTCTCCCTGGCCATACTCCATCGCATCACTCACATCTGCACCCCTAACTCCCAATCCTCCTCACCTTGTCCTACTTTTTCTTGGTTTCATTGCAAGTATTACCCTCTGACATCTTATACAATTTACTTCAGGTGAATTAGGATTGCCACTTAATGTCTGACTCCTGAGACCAGCAAGTTGACTCCTCCAGGGTGAAGCTTCTTGCCTGTTTGCTTCTGAAACACAGCTTAGCACAGACTGGCCCCTCTATGAATGAATCCGTGTTGTTCAGTTGCCCAGTCATGTCTGACTCTTTGTGACCCCATGGACTCCAGTACGCCAGGCTTCCCTGTCCCTCACCATCTCCTGAAGTTGGCCCAAGTTCATGTCCATTGCAGCAGTGATGCCATCCAGCCATCTCATCCTCTGATACACTCTTCTCCTGAGAGTCCCTTGGACAGCAAGGAGATCAAGCCAGTTAATCTTAAAGGAAACCAACTCTGAACCTTCATTGGAAAGACTGATCCTGAAGCTGAAGCTCCAGGATTTTTGTAACCTGATCTGAACAGCCAACTCATTGGAAAAGTTCCTGATGCTGGGAAAGATTGAGGATAGAAGGGAAAAATGAATCCCTATACCTTTCCTCTGATCCTTAACTTTCTCCCTGAAACTGGAGACTTGAGAGCATCAGTTCATTCTACTGGACGAGGTATTGTTAAAATCTCCAGGAAATAAGTGATCCTGCAGGGGAAATTGCTGATCTGGCTCATGCCTCCACTTCCAAGCTCATCTCAACTACTCTGGTTCTCATTTTTAGGCTCCTCCAATATCAAAGCCCTTGTAATGCTTCTGCTGTGTCATACCTCAGGGCCTTTGCACATATGGTGCCTCTTTCAGCCTGATGGACTCCTGGGTGTCATTCAAAGTCCTCGTTAGGTGTTGCCTCTTCCCTGAGGTCCTCTATTATCCTCCTACTCTCCTAAGTCCTAAGAGACTCCTTCCTTCTCCTGAATGACTTCTGTACCTCCAGCGCATTTCTCAAGGCTCATGTTTCATTGTCACCTGGGGTTATGGCCATTGCACGATCAAACTGTGTGCTCCTTGAGGGCAGAGGCTGAGCTCTTGGCCCTGTATCCCAAGCTGGCCCAGGGGCTGGCATGTGGTGGTGGCCCGGTCAGTGTTTGTTTGCTGCAAACGATGGAGCAAAACAAGCCAGATAAGGATAAAAACAGTTCTGAAGACCCTTTCAAGGTCACCAGCTGGCGAGGGATGAACAATGTCTTATTATTTGATCATTTATTTATACTCTACTTTCAAATAGGATTTGAGGCAGCCTGAGATGAAAGGCACAGATACAGCAAAAATGAAGCCTGCGTCTTAAACGACACCTCCATTTTCTCCAGCTGACTCTTGCTCACTGGCATGTAAATGTGCCCCAGTTAAAGCACAAGACCACCCCCAAATCCCCTGCCAGTCTGTCTCCCTCAGCAGCTAGTGCTTTCAAGCCAGGCTTTCAATGATTGTCTCAGTTCAGATCCACTTCCTCATCCCTCCACTAACCTGCTCTCAGCCAGGACAGTGGCTACTTCTGTGTCACTAATTCCAACAAACACTTTCAAACCTCAATCCCTGGCCTCAGGGCAGCATGACCTTCTGATGCTTCTTCCTTCCTAAAACCTTTTGCTTCCCTTAGAAGTTTCCTTCTACCTCTGGGTTCCTCCCTCCCAACCTCCCTTGCAGGCGGCTCATCTCCTGCACATCCCATAAGCATCCATGCTCCCCGGGATCCCCTCCCTGACCCCCTTTCTGTTCACCTACCCACTTTCCTTGACCAACTTTGACTCTGCAGCCTCTGATTGCAGTTGCTACTAGGATTAGTGAGGGGGGTTGTAACTCTAGAAACAGCCCCCCAAACTTCAGTGACTTAGCACAGAGAACATTTATGAAAATTTCTCTATTTTTAATTGAAAGATAATTGCTTTACAACACTGGTTGGATTTCTGCTGTACAGCAACGTGAATTAGCCATAGACGTTCATATGTTCCCTCCCTCTTGAATCTTCCTCCCACATCCCCCCACTTTCCCACCCCTCTAGGTTATTACAGAGGCCCAGAAGAGAACATTTTTACTTGCACAGGGTCCATTCAGTAACTGGGGGAGGAGACCTCTGCTCGCTCTGGTCATCCAGGGACACAGGCTCCTTTCACCTGGCTGTCACTGACCCTGGCTCTGTGTTAGGGGTAGGGGGATGTTCTTCTGGACAGGGGTGGGGGTGGAGAGAAAGGGAGGGTGTCATGGATGAGGAGTATGAAGTAGAAAGCAGGGCGAGTCAAGTGGCTTTGAGCCCTTGACCTAGCCTGTAGCCTTAGACTCTGTTGTAAGGCTCCGTGTGTATGTGTGTGTGTGTGTGTGTGTGTTAGTTGCTTAGTCGTGTCTCACTGTGACCCCATGGACTGTAGCCTGCCAGGATCCTCTGTCCATGGAATTCTGCAAGCAAGAATACTGGAGTGGGTTGCCATTCCCTTCTCCAGGGGAGTGAGGCTCCATGGAAGCCTGGATTCATCATGTGATAATGAGGAAGTCACATTGGGTAGGGACAGCTTCCTGCTCTCATATGCTCACATTTCTTGGGCCCAGGAAGGATCTGCCGGTTGGCTGCATTGGGCATGTGGATAGAAGGAGATGGGAATCGGGAATCTGCCATGGGTGTCTTGCTTCTGGAAGCTGTGCGGAGATATCCTGGCCAGAGGGCAGCTGTGTGACTGGCTCTTCCTCTATAAATTCATGGCCAGAGCATGGGGACTCACCCAGAGGACTGACTCAGCCTTCTTGCCAGTGCTCAGAGCCTGTGCTGGGCATGCCGCGTGCCTGATTGTCAAATTCATCACCCACAGTCAATGGCGTGACAGTGGGCATATGCCACCAGCTCTTGAAGCTGGGTAGGCTGGACCCTCTGTCCTCTTCAAAGGGAAGGAGATCTGACAACCTGACAGTGATGGAGTCCCTACTGTGTGCCAGAGTTTCTCCTAAATACTTTATCTCCATTATCACTGAATTGTCATAAGAGCCCTGGAAGGAAGGGCAGGTCATCGTCCCCATCTCACAGATTAAATCAAGATTTAGGAAGACTTAGGAAGCTTAACATCTGAAAATAATGAGGAGGATGCCCACAGATGGCACATTTCTGAGGTCCCACAACTGATTTTTTTGAACTCTCATTTGGCATACATCTTTAACTCTTCTAGGACCATATGATAGAAAGGAAAGAGGTTTGGGTTGGGCCTGGGAATACATGAGCCTACAATCCAGAGTCTAACACTCACTAGATGAGTCATGTTATAGAACCATTTTAACCTCTTGAAGACTCAATTTTTTCATCTGTCAAATGGGCACAATCATGTTGATCTCCCAGGGACAAGTGAGAGAGATTTACACACTGTAAAGGTCTGAGTATTTTCTTTATTTAAGCTACTATCATTTCTTGCTTAGATGTTTCTTAGGGGTCTTCTGTTTGCTCTTACTCCTTCCTCTGTGGTATCTTCTCCGCACAGAAACCAGAGGGATTTTTTTTGAAATGGAAGTCAGTTCATGTCAAGTCCTTACTTAAAACTAGGTCCCCAGTCTGCTGTGTGACATGGCCTCGCCTGTGCCCCTAGGCCCCCCTTTTGCTGCTGCCCCTGCTTTAGCTTTCTCTCTTCAGGCCCCTGGCCATTTTTCAGTTCCTTCACCATCCTGTGCTCTTTCCTGCCTCTTTGCATATGCTCACTCCTCAACCTGGAACATATTTTTCTCATGCTCTTCACTCAGGGCAATGAGCAGGGCAACACCTACCCCTCCTTGGGACTGCAACGCACACTTTCTCGGGATGCTCCTTTTTGCCTCCTCTCTAAATTAGGTCCCTTGGTTTTACTGTCTTGCAACACTCTGTTTCCTCCACCTTGCACAATCTGCTGTGGTGATTTCACGTGTGTATGAGGTTTGGTTTTTCTGGGAGTCTGTCTCCCTCTGAGAATGTCAGCTGTGTAAGGACAGGTACCCTGTCTGCTCTGCCCACCATCATATCCCTGGTTCCCTGCCCAGTGCCCAGCACACAATGGGCACTTGATGCAACAGTTCCAGTTAAACAAATGAAGATGTTTCCTGCCGTGTCCCCAGGCTGCCCGAATCCGCCCTTTCCAGGCCTGAGCTGGAAAGCCCAGGAGAAGCAATCTGCCCCTGAAGCAGTTATCAACCAGGAGGAGTTCTAGAGCTCCTTTCAGATCTCTAATCTCACTTAGTTCAGCCCTCAGGACATTTAAACCTTGATTTCATCATCTGTGAAAAAGCAGGGTAACTTGGGCTGCCTCTTAGGCTGGAGGTGAGATGTGGCAAAGTTTGGAAGGACCTGGAAGAGTGAGGATATAAATGAAATGCTGCTTCTTCCCCTTTTACAAAAGTCCTTGATGGCTCTGGGGGTGACAGTTCTCCTATTGCACAGATGAGGATGCTGAGGACCAAAGAAGTTAAGCAGTTGGTCCAAGAGCACAGCAGCGGAGCTGGGCAGGAGATGGATGCTCTGTGTGTCGTGTGAAATCTGGCTGCTTCCTCCACCAGGCAGTCATCAGGGGCTGGTCCTCCTGTCTGAAGAGCTGGGCCCTAGAAGGCCCTCCTGTGCTCCCAGGACCCAAGAGGAAGCAGGAGGAGCCCCTTTGATTCCCAAAGAGCAACCCTCCTGTCTCCCTCTCATGCCATGGGTCCAGGTTCCCTTCTCGCAGCTTCCCGGAGACAGCACCATGGCCACCTCTGCAGAGCCGGTCCTAGATGACGAGGTTCTCTTCTTCCTGGGACCCCTGGGACACTGCTCAGCAACTGACCTATATTAATTGCAAGTGCTATTCGCTGTCTTGGTCCCCTCCCACCCAGCACGCGACCCCACCCTGCACAAACACCTCGATCCATCCAAGGACGTTGTAAAAATAAAATGATCACAACCTGGTCCTCTGGGAACCTCAGCTTTACAGCGTGTCCTGCTCCAAGGCGAACGGCATTTACAACCCAGTTTGAGGGAGAAAAAAAAGGAGAAAACGCAGGGAGGAGCTGGGAGGGGAAGAGAGGGAGACAGAGGTTCACACATTTGAAAGAGTGAGAGTGGATGAAATGAGAAAGATGGATGAGAAATGGGCAAGGAAAAGGAAAGAGGCCAAAACAGGGCAGAGAAGACAAATTAGCAAAAGAGATCTGGGGGAGGTAACAGGGTTAGAGGGACTAAAATGTGGAAAAGAACAAATGGAAGTCTTAGAAACAACAATAAATGGATAGAACAAAGAAGAGAGAAAGTCCTGGAAGAAAGCTGGTGAAAGAGGAAGAATGGGGTGAAGGGGACAAAGAAATAAAAAGTGAATGACATAGACCACCTGGGAAATCGAACTGGCTGTTTGTTGAACATGGAAACAGAGAACACGAAACAGAACAAGAGTACACAAAACCTCAGGGCTGGAGAGTGGTTGACAAGAGGGGAAGCAGGTTTTCAGTTAGAGCACAATTGCATCCACGCTGATAGGGGTGAGGTAGGTGAGCTCTGTTCTATTTGGTTACAGGGGAGTTCAGTTCCTCTGTCTGGTGGTTCTACCATCCTGGAAGACAGGCTGGCAGACTAGGACCTGCTTTTGTGAATAAAGTTTTATTGGGACACAACCACACCCATTAGTTACATAGCTGCCATAGAGACTGGTTGGCCTACAAAACTTAAAATGCTTGTCCTCTAGTCTTCATGGAGAACGTTTGCTGATTCTTGCTCTGGGGTTCTGTAGGCCTATGATGAGAATGGGGAAGATTTGTGGGGAGATTTCAACAGGCTGGGCCTGGAAGTGCTGCACCTCGCCTTCTACTGGTGACAGTCACGTGACCCCTCCGAGTTGCAAGGAGGCTGGAAAATGTAGTCTTTCTGGTGCTCAGGAGGAAGATGAAGCAGGGTGGGTTTGGCACACAGCTTTGTGTCTCCTTTCCTCCTCGGCTTTGTTCCCTGCATGAATCTCTCTCCGTGGCCCCGTTCTCCCATGAGACGATAAGTTCTCTGAGGGTGTGACAGCATCTGTGCATAGCACAGAATAGATGTTCTAGAGACAGTTAGTGAAGAAAGGAATGAACCTGTCTTTCTTGCATGCTCCCAGAGCTCTTTGTAAATACCTCTGATCTGGCACTGACATCACTGTGTTTTACTCATTCTGCGCCTGTTTCCCCACTCAGATTCCTCTCTCTACTCCAGTTTATTTTCCAGCATCTCCTGTACAGGAACCCTGTGCTGGGCCCTGAACATGTCTCTGTGAACAAAACAGACCCAGCCTATGTCCTCAGGGAGCTTGCAGTTGAGTGGAAGAGACCAGAAATGAGCAGAGAGTCAGAGAATTACAATCATGCAACTAAATTTAAGGTGACACCATTATTAAATGCCCTGAAAGAAGAGGTGAAGTAGCTGCTCTGAGCACATCTCAGGGAGAGATTTGATATCATCCAGTGGTCAGGGAGGGCTTCCCTGAGGAGGTGACGTTTGGGCTGTAACCTGAGGCAAAGGCACACATAACCAGGTAGAAGAAGGATGAGCAGAGGAGTGTGCCAGGCAGGGGAAACAGCCTGGGCAAAGGCCCTGAGATCAGAGAGAGCTTTATGTCAGTCAAGACAAAACAAAATGACATTAGTATCACTATAGCTCAGACTCAGTACCCACTATGTGCCAGGCACAGTATTAAGCATTTTACATGTATTATGTCAGTTAGTTTGCACAACACCATGAGAGGGATATTCGCAAATTGCAGAAGCCATGAATGCCCTGCCCAGATAGCTTCTGCCTACCCCAGGGGACCCGTGAGGACAGTTCACATACTTGCTGGTAGCTTCTGCTGGCTGGATGTGCCAGAGTCTGCACTTCCCAGGACTGCCCTCACCAACAACTGATGGGAATTGGAGGATAAATATCCCCGCTCCTCTCCCTTAGCGGGCATTTCCGAGGCAGCTGGAGACTGACTCTCAGAGGCTCCCAGGCGACTCGGAGGGCCCATGCCACAGGGTACCCCCATCAGTGTGCACTTCCTCAGCATTGCTCCTCCTTCTCTCACTGCCTCCCCCACACCGTGTTTCGGAGTTCACCTCAAAAATAAGTACTTGCTCCTGAACATTTGTCTCCGTGGCTGTTTTTGGATTAACCAAAACTAAGACACTATTAAGTAGTCCATTTAATAGATGAAGAAACTGAGGCACAGAAGAGTTGCAAACACAGAACTGAAAGAAGGTCTTTGAAACTGAAACACAAAGTGTGGTGTGTGTGTGTGTGTGTGTGTGTGTGTGTGTGTGTGTCTGAGATGGGATATGATGGGACAAGTGAGACAGGTGTGTAGGCTAGGATAGGGATTTGGGTCATTAACTTAGGGACATAGGAGGACTTCAAAGGGCTTTATGCAGATTGGTGACATGTTCTGATTGATGCACGGACTGTATCACCATGGTGCTGGAGGCCAATCAGGTTTAGAGGGGCTCCAGCGGATGCCGGGGCAAGGGTGGGGGCTCTGGTGGTCATTCTGGGGCACTGAGTTCTCTCATGGGTCTCTGGAGCTCTGGGGGACCCCTTGAAGGCCAGGGAGTATTGGGGCATCAGAGAGGGCTCTGTTGCCTACCCCTAGTCTGCAGCGTTTGTCTCAGGGGGAACAACACACTCGGTCTCAGCTCCACCGTCTGCATTCCCTTTCCCACCCACTCAGGCCACAGAGTCACTCTTTTCCCCCACCCCCGGGACATCCATTGGGGAGGGTTGGGGCTGGAGCCTGGCACCCCTACAACCCAGCCAGGGCTGGCAGCTGCAGTGGAAAGGCCAGCCAGGCCTCCTGACTGGGCAGGCCCCGGAGGCCAGCACGTGGCCAGCCTGGTGCTGGCTGTTTCTGCCCCAGTGCCCTGTGCGGCCCGAGCCTGGCTGAGCAGATGGTGAGCGTGGTCTGAACGGGGTTGGAGGGTCTGCCGGTCCCATTTTGTTCATCTTTGCCTCCCCTGGGTCCCGCTGCCCTTGCTACTGTCTCAGAGAAGGCGACAAGCTTGGCTGGCCAGGGGTGCCGTACAGCAGGGTGAGGTGTGAGGCGACATGGGCCAGGCTCGCAGGAGTGCTGGGTGTGTGGGACGTGGATCCCGGGGGCTCTGGGGCAGCTGACACAGGACTGGAGGGTGGGAGGGTATCAGGAGAGACTGGGGGAGGGGTGCAGGGCACCCTAGGGGAGTGCCTGACCGCACAGGGAGGCCCTCACTGGGTGGCCTGTGGTGGCAGCAGGACCTCCCTCGGGGAGGTCAAGGGAACTCACATTTGAAGGCTTTCTGTGCGCCGGGTCCTGTCAATGTGACCTTGGGCTATTATCTGTCCCCCCACCCCTACCACTTCATAATCCCTACCTCATCCTCCCTGGGGGGCCTTTCTCCAACTCCCAAAGCCCACAGTGTTTATTTTTATTTTTTTTAAGGTTTTATTTTGTATTGGGGAAGTGGGTGGCCATTCCCTTCTCCAGGAGATTGTCCTGATCCAGGGATCGAACCTGGGTCTCCTGAAGGCAGATTCTTTACCATCTGTGTCACCAGGGAAGCCTGTATTGGGGTATAGCTGATTAACAATCTGCAGTGTTTATTATGTGGATCAATTTCTCCAAGGCAGCTTCCCTGCTGGCTGTCCTCGAACATTCCTGCCCACGGTGTCCTTCCTGGGTACCTGCTTACCCACCTGGCCTGCTTCTTAGTGACCAAAAGAGCACAGGTTCTAGGTGCGTTCCACTTTCTGACTGAACTTGAGTCATTGGCTTTACCTCTCTGAGCCTGTTTTCTCACCTGTAAAATAAGCCACGTGAGAAGACTCTTGACAGCAACTGCCTTGGACGGCAAGGAAATCAAACCAGTCAATCCCAAAGGAAATCAATCCTGAATACTCATCGGAAGGACTGATACTGAAGCTCCAATACTTTGGCCACCTGATGCAAAGAACTGATTCATTGGAAAAGATCCTGATGCTGGGAAAGATTGAAGGCAGGAGGAGAAGGGGACGACAGAGGATAAGATGGTTGGACAGCATCATCAACTCAATGGGCATGAATTTGAGCAAGCTCCGGGAGACAGTGAAGGACAGAGAAGCCTGGCATGCTGCAGTCCTTGGAGTCACAAAGAGTTGGGAATGACTGAGTGAACAACAACAAAAATAAGCCAAAACACGCCCACCTGAAGAGGTGGTGGTGAGGGTTAAGAGAGATGAAGAATAGGAGAGGCCAGGCACAGGGGAGGTGCTAGGGAGGGGCTCCTCTGCCTCCCCCACCCCAGGTTGACAGTGGGGCTGGGATGAGCATTTCACCTCCCTGGGCCTTGGTGTCCTCAGCCCTCAAATGGGCACACTCTGCCCACTGGGGGGCTACATGGTATGTAGGCTGCCTGTGGCTGTGCACTGCTCGGCTGTGGGGCAGGACATCCGGTTCCTGTATTATCTTTCCATCCATGCAGTGGGAGCTTCAGGCAGAGGAAGGTGCTTCTCCACCCTGCCCAATTATAGTCTGGGGGTCTTGGAACCTCTCCTGCTCCACATGGTTCTCTCTGTCTCTGTTTTTCATTCCCACTGGAGGCCTCTCTCAGGCCTGATTTTGCAGCCTGTAGATGGGCCTGGTGATGGGTCCATCCTGTGCAGAGCCCCAGGGCTGCCCAGGCCAAAAGGAAAGAGTGGGCACCCCTGCCTTAGCTCAAGGCCCATACCTGAACATCTGTTCCCCTATATCTGGTATCCTCCCACTCTCTTAGGGGTGAGAGTCCCCTCACGTGGAAACCTTGGGAGAGTGAGGGCCAAGAAGGAAGCTCTGCTGAGAAGGGCTAAGGGACTGGAACTGCTACTCCTCTCTGCCTCAGGACATTTGAACATGCTCCCGCTGGTTGACATGCAATTTCCCTGTTTCACACACAACTCCTACTCCTTCATATCTCTTCATATTTCAACAGAGGGTTTTTTGCCAGACAACCTTCTCCCCAATTTAAAATAAGCCTCCTTTGCAGTCTTGTTCAGAGGGCTCCAGTCTTTTCCTTCAAGCAGCTTTTACAACTTGTTTGTTAATTTGCTTAGTCTCTCTCTACCCTACTAGATCGTATGCTTCATGAGGTGAGCCTCATGTTTCCTGTTCAAACTTTTAAAAAAATGTGCATTTTTATTTAATTATTTGGCTACACAGGGTCTTAGCTGCAGCTTGTGGGATCTTTGGTCGCAGCATGTGAACTCTTAGTTGTGGTATGTGGGATCTAGTTCCCTGACCAGGGATTGAACCCCAGCCCTCTGCATTGGGAGTCTTAGCCACTGGACCACAGGGAAGTCTTCCTGTTCAGCCTTGAAGATCCTGCACCTAAAACAGGGCTTGGCATGTGGTTGGTGCTCAAAAGACCAGGGCTGATCGAGATGCATCCACTCTGTGTCCAGAGTGTGTGTTGAGCCCTTCTTCTCTGCCTGCTGGACAAGGAGAGCCAAAGAAGTTAGAACAGTGAAGACTCTTAGGGATCATTAGTCCAATCTTGTCATTACAGAAGCTTCTGGGGCAAAGGCCCTCTCAGTGAGAGAAAGAGGTGGACTTGAACCTGGGTCTCCTGCTGCCTCTATCCACTATTCTCTGGGCCATGGCAAACCACTTCCCAGGGGTTATTTACAGGGGACCCAGGCTTCTCAGCCCCAGAGCTCCTTTGGATGAAGGGTGGAGGGCAGCAGACTCAACTTCTTGTGATGACTCAGGATGGGGACCTTGTGTGCATGCTAAGTCACTTCTGTTGTGTCTGACTCTTTGTGACCCCATGGACTGTATCCCTCCAGGCTCCTCTGTCCAGGGGATTTCCCAGGCAAAAATACTGGAGTGGGTTGTCATTTCCTTCTCCAGGAGATCTTCCCAACCCAGGGATCGAATTTGCATCTCTTATATCTCCTGCGTTGGCAGGTGGATTCTTTACCACTAGTGTCACCGAATGGGGACCATGCAGCCACAATAACAGTAAAGCCTGAACAGGGATTGTCCCAACATGGGCTAAGCATTTCAGAAATTCCTTAGCAACCATTCAAGGGAGGTGATGTTATAGGGCCCGGAGCAGTGAAGTGACTTGCTCAAGGTTGTTCTGTGACAAGCAGCCTGAGTGGAGACCTGAACCCAGAGCCGTTTGACTCCAGAGCCTAGAATGCCGTGGGCAGGTGCCTGGCCCCGTGCTCTGCTTCTGGGAGTTGTTATCACCTTCTGCCTGTTAGAATAGGGAGCTGTTAGAACAGCTGAAGGGAGCTGGCTGGGAGGGACCCGAGCTTCCCCAAGGTGTATTCTGAGATTCACAGGTCCCCGAAAGCAGCTATGGATGTTCCTAGAAAGCTGCATTCAAAACCAAGGTCACAGGCCTATTGTGTCCTCCGCGGTGAAACTGGAAGATTGCCTCGTCCTCCTGGGTTGCCTTGTGTGAAGGTCGGGTGAGAAGAAACAGGTTTGAAGGGGACTTGGGGAGTCCTGGCACCAAGAGGGCCTCACAGGGCTGTCTCCCCGCCAGACCCTCCTCTTGGCTCCTGAGCCCTGGCACATTTGGGAAAGGGAGCTGCTGTTGGAGTCTGGGGTGAGGCATGGGGTAGACAAGGCTCACAGATTCTGAGAAGGCAGCCCAAGACCATGGAAAGAGGCCTGAGTGGAGGAAAGGCAGGTTCAAGACGTGATTCCTACCAGCCAGGAGTCATGTTACATTCATGTGAAGTTGGGTGCAAAGCATTCGCTTCACAGAGTGGGAACACAAAATAAGATGGTGATGTGTGTGAATTGTCGATATGTTATTCATAAAGCTGCTTCTCTATCTTTGCTTGAAAACATCCTTTGATACCAGCAAGAATCCACCATAGTCTGGATCCCACGTGCTGTTAATTTAAATACCATCTTGGGACTTCCCCGGTGGTTCAGTGGTTAAGCATCCTCAGCGGACACGGTTCAACCCCTGGCCAGGGAACTAAGAGGCCAAATGCCCTGGGGCAACTAAGCCAGTAGGTCACAGATGCAACAAAGTTCTCTTATGCCCAAACTAAGACCTCACACAGCCAATAAATAAGTAAATACTTTAAAAACTAGAAAAAATAAAATAAACACTATCTTACAAATGAAACAGCACCCCAGGAAGTTCTGAACCATGAACCTGCCGCAGTCCTGATGTTAGGATGCTCCATGCTGACAGTTGGAATAGCTTTGTCACTGGAGCTTGGCTAGCACTGACCCTTGAACCAGTCCTTCTTTGAGGGTGTGTACTCCATGTGGGAAGAGCACAGTGCAAACAGGAAGGGGAGAGCAAAAGGCAAGCAGAGCATCATGACCTCTGACTACAAACCAAACCTCCAGTGTAACCCAGCCTGCAAGAGCCAGAAGCAGCCTGGTCTCCATTTTTGCACATACAGCCAGGCCTCAAATGTGATCTTAATTTTAGTTCCTCTTCTCAAACCTGAAATAGATTGTAGGTTTTAAGCAACAGCAAAAAAGAAGGAGAAGCAGGGTAAGAGCCTACACTTCCTTGTCCTCCTCTGCCGTTAGCAAGGGCAAGAATAGAAAGTATTCCCCCTCCACCCTTTGGGGATGGAGATCCTTGGCCCAAACTGAATTCCATAACCTTCAGAACGGGGTCCCTGGATTGTGCGCACAGCGGATGGAGCTCTTTCTTGGGATTTTCGGAAAATAGACAAGCACAGCTGGGCTGCAGTTTTGCTTTTTTTCCTTTTCCTTTTTTTTTTGTTTTCTGCTTTCAGCCGTGGCAGCCTGTTCCTGATTTCTCTGGAAAGGCAGCTCCTAATTAGAATGGATCGAAGAGTCTTTGCTCCAGCTTTGTTCTCAGTCTCGATGGAATCGTTGCTTTAGGACTTAATCTGCTGAGTCACTGGTGGGCTGGGACCCTTGCCTGCCTCCGCTGCTCTCAGGAGCAGGCGGGCTAGTCCCCAGGGACCACCAAGAGCACCGTCTGCAAGCTCTCACTCCAGCCCTCTCCTCCTTTCCCCCTTTTTCTCCCCACCTGCTTTCTCCCCCCTTAATCTCCTTTCATTAACAACACAAGGCCTTCCAGGGTGCCAGTTCCTGCTGGTGGGAGTGTCAATTGGTACAATTTCTCTGGAGGGCAATTTGTCAAATGCTATTAAAAACCTTAAAAATAACGCACAGGCTTTGACCTGGAAAGTCCCCTTCTAGGAATTTGTCCTGTAGAAATAATTGGACAGGGGTCCACGAATGTGTGCAAAAAGATGTCGCCCTCCGTGCTTTTCATGAGCGACAACTTGGAGACCTGGTCTCCAGCTACAGGGGGTCATTACAAAGGGTCATGTGATAACCAACTGGCAAAGAACCCTTTGGAGCTAATTGGAGAAATTTGAATCCTGACTGGGCATTAGGTGCTTGTGAGGAATGACCGTTAATTCTGTCAAGTGTGATAATGACCTAGAGATTGGTTTAGAGACACACAGCAGGAGGGTAGGTATTTGGTTTAAACTGTTACAGCAATAATAAGGGGCTTCCCTAGTGGTTCAGATGGTAAAGAATCTGCCCACAATGCAGGAGACCTGGGTTCGATCTCTGGGTCAGGAAGATCCCCTGGATAAGAGAATGGCTTGTAAGGGGGGATAAGGATGAAGCAATGGAGGCAAAATCTTACAGGTTCTGAATCTGGTGGATGGGTAGATGAGTGTCCATTACACTGTTGTCTTTATTTTTGTGTCTAACGTTTTCATGATTTAAAAAGAAATAAAATGATCACATAAAACTGTATTTTTTAATGATGTCCACAAGATATTTTTAAGCAAAAAGAGAAACATTTCAAATAGCATATACGGCATTATCACATTTCTGGTTTAAAAAAAAATGTATGTATTTTTATAAGCAAAGGGAAGAGGACGGAAGTACACACACCAGAATGTTAATGGTGGCTATTTCTGGATAGAAGGAGTTGGGAGTAATTTCCATTTTCTTCTTTATACTTTTTAGTAGTTTTGGACTTTTTTTTGCAGTAACCATACATTCCTTTTTTTTTTTAACAAGTCTTTACTGAATTTGTTACAATATTGCTTCTGTTTTATGGTTTGGTTTTTTAGCTTCAAGGAATGTGGGATCTTAGCTCCCGGACCAGGGATCGAATGTGCATCCTCTGCATTGTAAGGTGAAGTCTTAACCACTGGATCACCAGGAAGGTTCCATACATTACTTTTATGCTCATAAAAAAGCCATTAAAGAAACTTTGGAAATCACCTGTACTTTTTTTATCATGCCTTGTAGAAGGAGGTTTACAGATCTTAATCTGCACACAATAATAGGTAAGGTTGATGCTATCATCCCCATTTGATAATAGGGAAACTAGCCAACAGAGAGGGTGAGTGCCGTGCCTACAGACACACAGCAGCAATTCTAATTCCGCTCTTCTGAAACCAGTGCCCTTTCCACTAAACCGCAGATGCTTCTAGAGGACCCACGGCAGTATCCAATGTGCTTCCTGCCCCCTAGGAACCGACACTGTCTTTGTTCTCTTGGTCACTTGCCTCCATGCTCCATTCTGGAGGCACCCCGTCCACCCCTAGAACAGTTACATAATGGCTTTTTGTACAAAATAGTACAAAAATGCACTATTTCCCCCTTCACATCACAGGTAAAACTCAAACACTGGCTGTTCAATATTTTCTCCTAATGAGCCTTCCCAGTCCTCTTGCCTTTTTAGGATGGAAGTGAGCTCTCTGCTGCTGTCCTCTTCATATTTATCAGCTCTGTTTACTGGCAGAGCAGAAGAGTGAGCGGGCATCGTATACATAAATATCATAAAATCCACTGAGGGCTGGCAAGACTGAGTTCTTAATCCTGGCTCCATCACTAACTATTTGCAACCCAAAGAAGTCACTCTCTCTGCGTTTTCTCTGTCTCTAAAGTAAATAAAGGATAACACATTAAAAAAAAAATCAATTGGTGTTCTGAGGAAAAGGGGCGGGCATGGGGGAAGACAGCTCCAAGTTGGGCTGAAAATATGAAGTTTTTATTAATGCTGGAGGTAGATAAAGCCTTGTATCCATGTCTTCACCATCAGTTCTTGGCCAGAGTACTGGGACATCTCTGACCCAGTCTCCTTAAGAGTACTTCCTCTCCCACTCCCTCTTCCAGTTCCCCCAGGCTGATCTTTCTAAAGTGGAAATCCAGGTGACTCAACTGTGTTAAAAACCTTCCAGTTTCCCACTTCTGGGTCTGTGTATAAATGAGCCATGCTTTTGCTCTGTCCTTCTCTCCGGCCTCTCACCTGCTGGGTGCCCCTCGCTCCTCACTCATGCTTCCCACACGATTCCACAAGGGGGACCCTGCTTCATGCCTCAGTGCCTTTGCATGTGTGCTTCCCTTTTTCCAGAATGCTCTTCCCTGGCTAGCATCGAGTGTTTCCCTGCAAGGTCCCTGGAAACACTTCTTGCCCATAAGTCTTGAGCTCCTTGAAAGCACAACCTCAGACATCCCCAGTACACAACCCTGGACCCTGCACTGAGATGGATCCAGGGATCCAGGTGCAGAACCAAAGGCTTCTCTCTGCAGCTTCAGGATGCACAAAACTCCCCCAAGAGATTTGGGTTGGCATGATTCTCAGCTCCCCTCCTGGGCTCCACTAAATTTGTGCTGATTTTTATCTCTGTTTGGGACCAGAAATTTAAAATTTTCAATATATCATTTTAAAATACACGTCCTGAGATTTCCCTAGTGATCCAGTGGTTAAGACTTCACGCTTCCATCTCATGGGGCAGGAGTTTGACCCCTGGTCAGGGAACTAACATCCCACAAGCCTTGGTGTAGCCAAAATGTGTGTGTTTTTTTTTTTTAACAGAAGAAACCTAAAAAAAGACACATTTTAGCATCAGAATGCACGTATTTTAGCTACAGCAGGTAGCCTCCTGCTCTCTGAGTCTCTTTGCAGAAGACCGTCTAACGAAGGCCATTTTCCTAACCATAGGAAACTACGGGCTGGTGCTCATGTGTCAGTGTCAGGGGGTGAACCACTGGGCGCAGGGACACCCCCTGGAGCTGCCTCCCATCCCATCCATATCTGAATGGGGAACCCGTCCATGGTGGGACCCCAACAAAGGACTGGGCAGGCAAAGTGCCTGAGAGCCCGTGTTGGAACTGGGGTCTATGTTTATAAATGATCACCCCAAAACACGACAGGCCCCGCTGTGTTTCCACCCTCCAGGCACCTGGGCTTCTCTGCCCTCTTGGTAGGAACCCAAGCGATGGCAGCAGTCAGCAAAAGTTACCATAGAGGGGTCAGCCTCACAGAGCCAGAAGTGAATAGAAAGAGGCCGGGTGCCCGCCCCCAGCCCACTCCTTGCAGAAGGAAGGAAACTGTGGAGGGGAGGGGATGTCTCAAAGACCCTGGGAGAAGTGCTCAGCTCCTGCGCGCCTCCTTCACATTGCTGGGGGAGCTGGCGCTGGTGCTTTGGGGCCCCACTGGGGTTCAGAAGTGAAGCACTGGCTCATCGTTCTCTCCTATGGCTTGTAGTTGATCCCAGGGCAGACGCTGAGTCCCATTCATCTTCAGGTCTCCCAGGAGTCCATGCATACAGCTGAGTCCCAGTATCAGTCATCAGGTAAAGAAAGTGGAAAGTGGGCTTTCCACTTCTAAAGGGCCCATGAACCAACCACACTGAGAGGGGGTCAGATGCTCTGCCCTCGTTCAGATCTTGCTGAAAAATCCCCTTCTCCGGAGGATCTTTTCTAGACTCCTTTTCCTATCGCCACCCTCTCCCTGGCATACCCTCTGTGCCCCCTGCTGTTACCATCCGTCAGACTGCAGGACTTCTCTGTTCAAGTGAACCTTTTTATCATCCCACTAGAATGTAAGCTCCCCGAGGGGAGGAATTTTTGCTATACCCTCAAAGTCCCCAATACTTTGGCCACCTAATGTGAAGAGCCAAATGCTGAGAAAGAATGAGGGTGGGAGAAGGGGGCCACAGAGAATGAGATGGTTGGATGGCATCACCGACTCAGTGCACATGAGTTTGGGCAAACTCTGGGAGACAGTGAAGGACAGGGGAGCCTAGAGTGCTGTAGTCCATGGGGCCACGAAGAGCCAGACACAACTGAGCAACTAAGCACAGCACAGCACAGTGGACTGGGGGATCTCAAGTCAGTGGGCTCCAAGCCTAACTCGTCTTACTTTTTCTAATTGCTTCATCCTGACACGCTCTGCCAAGTCCTGCTTCCCACTGGGTCTTCATGATGCGGGTGGGGGGGCATTCCAGCACATTTCAGGCTCTCCTAGCTATTAAAACTCAGACCAGGCCAGTTTAAAACTCCAAGTCTTGGTTCAAAGCTCCTTTCTGGAATGCCGGGGGGAACACAAGATTTTCCCCGTCTCTCTGGGGCAACTTGAATAGAAGGGCAGAGGGTGGGTCCTCTTCTTTCCTCTCAGGCCCTCCCTTGGTTGGGTTCTACCTGCTGAAATCCCTCTGGAGATGGGGTGTCTGGCTCCTTGGGGGCGGAGCCTCCTCTGTGGCTGGCTTTTCCCCAGGAGGGGTCAGTCCTGCCAATGGAACAGGCACCCCTTGCCAACTTCTTTGGTGGGGTGGGGGGAGCCAGAGCCCCTCTCCTGCAGGGGCCCTTTGCCACATGGAGGGTCCCACCCTCCATGTGGCTCCCTACATGAGCCCTGGGGGTCCCTGAGCAGTGGAGGTGGGGCACTGGTTTCCCCTGCTGGCCGGCAGGCTTCTCCCCCTCTCCCCAGTCTCCCTGGAGGGAGCCCTGCACAAGTTGAGAGGATGCGTGCCAAACTCCCCCAAGGACGCCCTCAACAGCCCATCCCTGCAGCTGGCACCAGGCTCCTGCAGCTCCGCAAGCATGCAGGTGGGGAGCAAGATGTCAGCCTCCTCTTCTGGGCAGCATCCTCTGTCTGGATTTAGGATTCTCCTGGGTGGGGGGGGGGTCTCCTTTGCCTAGTTCTGGGGGTGGGGCTGGAGAGGGAGTGGTACCCATTCACCAACACCATCCACTCTGACTGCCTCCTCCTCTAAACGACTTGAGGTTCTAATGTAAACAGGAAAGAACGAGGAGCTGAGGGGCTGGAGTGGCTCCTGGCAGCAGGGCCAGTTCTGCCACCTCCAGGACACCCCTGAGGAAGCTGCCTGGCTCCAGCCTTCTGTGATCTCTTTAGGAAGTGGGTTTCTTAGCATCTTTGGCCACAGCTGTGGGTCTGGGTAATGAATTTTGGAGCAACTGGAAACGTCCCCTCCATGTCTCCTTGGTTGTTTATTGTAGATCTTCCCATCCTTGGAACATGGGCCAAAAGACCAACAGCTTGAAATGACCAGTGCCTAGAGAAATGTCCGGCACATCGCAGGCCCCTACCCTCTGAAAGGATGTCTTGGTGGGAGGACGGTTGTGGCTACAGTGAGTTTGTGCTGAGAGGTAACAGGACGGGGAGGAAGGGGCCTGAGGTGGTGGGCACTGTGTCAGATGCCCTTCACATGCTATTCTGAAATAACCTTCAGGGGCAGCCTAGCCATCACCGCCTCCTGCTCCTGGTCAAGCTCAGGTGGACTCAGGAGAGGGTGGCCGCTGTGGGCTGGGCTCTGGAGTCCGTGATCCTGACTTCGGTTCCTCATTTGTAAAAGTGGGAAAAAGACTCCACGTTGTGAATTTTAAATTAGCTAGTACGTGTAACATGCTCAGCTCATGTAGAGACATGGCAGGTCATAAACAGGAATGAGAGTAATTTCCATTCTCATCTCTATCCCTGGGACAGACCCAGGTCTGTTTACCCTCAAAGCCAGTGCTTGGACATCTCCACTCCCACCCAGTGGGGGACTGAAGGAGGCCTATGACCCTCTGGGGCACTGGAACAGAAAGAAGCCAAGACTCCGGTGTGAGGGTGACAGTCGGAGGTGGGCTGTGATACCAGACCTCGGCCCGTAGCCCTGATGTAAGAGGCACTGAGGAATTTGCGTGGGTCTTTAATCAGGGGAGTGAAATGATGAAAGTGGTGTTTTAGGAAGATTAATCTGGCAGCAGAGATAGGATGGAAAACAGTCAAGCTCAGTGCAAAGAATTACGACTGCTGCCCGGCTCGCTGAGAGGCGGGGTCATTAAAGGAAAGTGGCCTCGTTCTTGGCTCCCTGGGTGCTCAGGGTTCCTGGCAGCTGGGAGGGGGCTGGGTCTTTATCAAGAAGAGGCACCCAGGGCGGCCGGCAGAGGGCACTATTTTGCCAGGGACAGTAGTCATCACCAGGGAGCTCTGGCATCTGGAAAGCGGGCAGACAGACAGCAAAGCTGAGTCTGTTAGAACAAGGAGAGGGCCATCAGCCTCGCGGCCAGGCGGCAACATCCAAGCTGAGCATCTCGACTGTGGCAAATTGTGGGTGGGCTCTTGTTGGGGAGTGTCCTTCGGGGAGGGCAGGATGCCCACTGTCCCAAGGGCCAGCTGCCACCACTGGAGGCTCTGGTGCTACTCTGGGAGCAGCGGCCAATGTGTAAAATGGCTCCAGGGCTGCCCTGGCCAAGAACGGAACGAGCTGCTGCTTTTCCATTTTCTCCTTTTATTTAAAGCTGTCACAATAGACTGGAAGTGCCAGGCAGCTCCATCTTCTCCCATCTTCCGAGGAGACGGAGCCCAGGGCTGGGTTCCACCGCAGGGAACGGTATGGCCAGCCTCTCACACCAGCGCCTGGAAAACCTCCAGCTTCTCCCGGTACAGGTGGTGAAACTGCTTGGCCAGGTAGTGGAAGGGGGCTTCATAGTTTTCCATCTCCTTCTGGAGAGACAAGTTGAAGAAGGGTTGGCTGGCTTTAGGGATGTCACAGACAGCTGGCATTCCCCATCCCCTCCTCCCGTCAGGCGCTCCGACCTGTGACCCAACCTCTTCTTCCCAGCACTCGGGGCAGCTACTACGGTTCCGCCCATTTTACAAGAAGGCAGCTGAAATGCAGAAAGATGAAGATGGCTTGCCGAAAGCCACACACTTGCCTGTGATGGAGCTGGGTCTGAACCTAGACATGTTCCCACAGAGCCTGTGCTTTTAGCTAGTCTCACTCTGTGTGACAGGACATCAAAACGAGACTCGTTCTTACTTAGCTTTGCCTGAGGTCCCAGAGGTCAAAGCAAAACAACAGATGGCATGCTCTGGAGGGAGGACCAAGCAGGATGGAGGCGGGGGTGTGTGTGTGCTGTGGTATTTCCCCAAGGATGGGATGTGGGCGCTTCTCTTTTCCCTCACCCTGAGGTCAGTGGGAGGGTCCCAAGAGAAGCCTACAGCCCAGGGACTTAGGAAGGTGCTGGGCCCAGGCTTGGAAAGCACTGAGGTGAGGCTGGGGCTGGCTGTTTGGATGGCTGAGCAGGACAGGAAAGACTGTCTGCACTACCTCCTCTGTCAAACTGGGGTTGCAGCCGTGCTTCCCTGGACCAGCAGAAGGCCCTGCAGGAACCCAGTGTGAAGCTGTCCTAAAGGGACCTCCCAGGGACAGCCCCCAGGAGGGTGATGGGTTCCACCACCAATGGATGGCCTGGAACGGAGGTTGCAGGAAAGGTGAGCAGGTGTCACCTGTGAGGCGGAAGCTGCAGGTGAGCAAGCGCCCCCTATGTGGGTAGGGAGGGCATCTCAGACACCTGGCAAGTCCAGAAGGGCCAGAACAGGTCCCAGCAAAGAGAGCTGGAGGGGAAGCACAGGTGTAGAAACACAGACGCAGAAGCCCAGTCCTGCTTCCCACAGCAGGCTCAGGGGGTGGAGCTGACTTTAAATCAAGAATTTTGACAGTCACTCAGGACTGGCTACTTTTATAACTGAAACAATGAATAATTTTGTGACTAAAGGTGCCCCAAGGATTTTTTATTATCTGAGAGATTAAAGTTCTGGAACTTGCCCTAGATTTTCTCCATCCCGTGGGAAGAACCTGCCCTATAGGGTGAGCATGACAAGCTCTGGGGGAAAGAAAATGATACTCTCTCCACTTAGCTATCATTTGTCACTCTCTATAGGAGAAGGCAATGGCACCCCACTCCAGTATTCTTGCCTGGAAAATCCCATGGACGGAGGAGCCTGGTAGGCTGCAGTCCATGGGGTCGCTAAGAGTCGGACACGACTGAGCGACTTCCCTTTCACTTTTCACTTTCATGCATTGGAGGAGGAAATGGCAACCCACTCCAGTGTTCTTGCCTGGAGAATCCCAGGGACAGCGGAGCCTGGTGGGCTGCCGTCTATGGGGTCGCACAGAGTCAGACATGACTGAAGTGACTTAGCAGGAGCAGCAGCAGTCACCCTCTATGTGTGTGCCCATGAGTATTTAAAAAAAATTTTTTTAAAGAAATATGTTGGCAGAAGAAAGCACCCACTACTTTCAAGACAGTAGCTCAAACTATGAATTCACGAGTACTTGTTTTCAGACAATCCTTGCCTGCTGGCAAAAGTGCAGTCTTGAGAAGAGACAATGAAATAGTCCCACTAAAATGGAAGGATTTCCAAACCAAAGTATGTAACGACGTTATCAAGCTCAGAGCCTCTGTTCTACAGTGGTCTGGGGTGCCAGGCGTGCAGTGGCCCAGCTGGCTTAGGCAGAGCCCAGCCTATAATTCAGAGGCTCCAAGTATGAGAAGAGCAGCCTTTCCACTCTGCCAGACAGGGTGACAGAAACAGGTATGTGAAACCAGATCCTGCAGAGAAAGTTACTGGACTTTCCGGGAAGGCAAGTCCCAAGGTAGAAGAGACAAGTCACCAGCAGAAGAACCAGAGGTGTCAGTGTGGAGAGGGGGCTGAGGAATGAGAGGACCGCTGGCGGCCCAGACAAGTGTCGATACTAAGTTCACAACTACCAAGGACCAGAAGGCTGTCACTCTCCAGCAAGACCAAGAGGAATAACTCAGTTGTATCTGCAAGGTGCTTTGGGTTGTACAGAGTGTAACATCCTAGGACATGTCAAACAGCAAAACATTACCTCGGTTGAAAATGTAGTTAAGTGTCGAATGGGAAGAGAATGAGGCTGGCAAAGCACACACTCGAGGATTTCTAAATGAACCTGAAAGCTCTTAAAAGCTATATCTTAGGGAAAATGCAACATAAAAAGTAGGGAATTCAATGGAGACAAGCCTTTTTATACACATGGAGTGCTCCTGAAGTAGCAGATGTAAACGGAACCATTTTCCAAATGCACTAGGAGGGCTTGCCAATGACAGGAGTCCTTTTGTTAAATGACAAATCATAGTCTCACGGACATCTTTGGACACCTGTAGAGTAGGTCTGCTTTGCATGAAGAATCCTTAGAGCAGGGTCAGACTAGTGCTTAATCTGACCTAGAATTCTCCCCCTGCTGCTGCTGCTGCTGCTGCTAAGTCACTTCAGTCGTGTCCGACTCTGTGCAACCCCATAGACGGCAGCCCACCAGGCTCCCCCGTCCCTGGGATTCTCCAGGCAAGAACACTGGAGTGGGTTGCCATTTCTTCTCCCCCTAGAGACTCCCAGAGTGGGCTCTGTGGGAGGCCATAGCCCCTTCGAGAAGGTTATCGAGCTGGGCAGGGCTGTGTTCTAGTTCTGGTTCTATGCTTGTTAGCTGGGTGACCAGAGAAAGCTACGCAGTCTTTCTGAGTCTGTCACCAGTGAGATAAAGAGAGCAGCAGGGCTGCTGGAAGCCTAAATAGATAATGTGTGCAAAACACCTGGTACTCGGAGAAGGCAATGGCGACCCACTCCAGTACTCTTGCCTAGAAAATCCCATGGGCGGAGGAGCCTGGTAGGCTGCAGTCCATGGGGTCACGAAGAGTCGGACATGACAAGTGACTTCACTTTCACTTTTCACTTTCATGCATTGGAGAAGGAAATGGCAACCCACTCCAGTGTTCTTGCCTGGAGAATCCCAGGGACGGGGGAGCCTGGTGGGCTGCCGTCTATGGGGTCGCACAGCGTCGGACACGACTGAAGTGACTTAGCAGCAGCAGCGTAGTTCAGTCTGGTTGGTGATTTCTTTTTTTAATTCATGCTGACAGTCTTTGTCTTTTCAATAGTGTATTTATGTCATTGCCAAAGAAATTATATAGTTTATATAGTAGTATTGATATCTACAATGTTCATTATAACATGTATACAAGAATGCATAAGATAACAATGAGATAAAATTTTCGTAGATGTCCCACAACTTGCGGTAGCCTTGTACGAACTACTTAACATCTCAAAGCCCAATGTAAGCTTTGTTCAAGTTTCATTAGCGAGAAGTATTTGTTTCTCCATTTTTCAAATTAATAATTTTTTTCTTCTCTAATCTGCTTAGGAGATAATAAAGTTTCTATATTCTAAAAAAAACAAAACAAAACACCTGGTACACGGTGCAAACACCAGTTCCCCTCCTCTCTTCTTTCTGCAAGAGAAGCCATCCCTATGGATCTTTCTTGAACTTTCTTTTATTTAGTATTGCCCAACTTCTTAGAGCAGTAAACAATGCATTAAAATTTTTTAACTTCTGCTTAAAGAAATGCTTTAAGTTTTTTTGGTGTGAAAATGCCAAATATTGAGGGGTGTCAGGAAGTCAAAGAGGAACCACAAAGGATCCCAAATAGCCAAAGCAATCCTGAGAAAGAACAAAGTTAGAGGCATCATAGTTCCTGTTCAAACCATACTGCAAAGCTACAGTATTCAAAACAATATGACACTAACATTAAAAACAGATACAAAGAGCAATGGAACAGAACTGAGAGCCTGGATATAACCATATACAGATACGGCCATCTAATATTTGACAGGGGAGTCAAGAATACTCAAAGGGGAAAAGACAGTCCCTTCAGTAAACAGTGCTGGGAAAACCAGATATTCACATGCAAAAGGATGAAACTAGAACCCTAATTGGCACCACTCACAGAAATTAACTGAAAATGAATTACAGACATGAAATCATAAAATTCCTAGAAGAAAACACTGGGGAAAAGATCCTTGACACTGGCTTTGGCTATGGTTTTATGAATATGACACCAAAAGCATAAGCGACAAAGGCACAAATCAGTAAGTGGGACCAAAGCAGACTAACGAGCATGTGCACAGCCAAGGAAACCATCAGCAGATGAAAAGGCAACCTGCGGAATGAAAGAACGTATTTGCAAGCCACACATCGGATAAAGGATTAACATCCAAAACACACAAGAATTTGTACAACTCAACAGCAGAAACATAAATACTATGATGAAAAAAAATGGGCAAAGGATCAGCAACAGATATTTTTCCAAAGAAGGTATTCAAAGCACCAACAAGTATATGAAAAGGCGCTCAACATTATTAACCATCGGGGAAATGCAAATTAACCACATTATGTCACCTCACACCTGTGAAGATGACCATCATCAAAAAGACAAGAGATAACAAGTGTTGGTGGCGATGTGGAGAAATGGGAAGCCGTGTGCACTGTTGCTGGGTATGAAAACTGGTGCAGCCAGTGTGGAAAACAGGATGGAGGTTCCTCAAAAATTAAAAATAGAGTTGCATGTGATTCAGACTCAGACCCACTTCTGAGTCTGTAACCAAGGAAATGAAAGCACTATCTTGGAGAGATTTCTTCATCCACGACAACAGTCACAACATAGAAATAACATAAGTGTACACTGATGAGTGGATAAAGGCAATGCGGGCCACACACAGAGGAATATTATTCAGCCACAAAAGAGAAGGACATTCCGCCATTTGTGACAACGTGGATGAATCCTGAGGGCATTATGCTAAGTGAGATAAGCCAGACAAGAAAGACAAATATTGCTATGTTGTCACTTATAAGTGGAATCTAACAAAAGACAATTCAGAAACAGAGCAGATTGGTGGATGCCAGGGGCAGTGAGGGTGGGGGCAGGAGAAAGGGGTGAAGGTGATCAAAGGGTACAAAACCCCCCGTTTTAAAATGAGTATGTTGTGAAGATGGAACTATAAAGAAAAAAGAAAATCAAACAGCAGTAACTAACACAACATTTTAAAGCAAATACACTCCAATAAAAAATAAAACAAAACAAATGGCCATGTAAGACAACTGTGGCTGCATTTAGTAAGAAGAGAGGAAGAGATGGGCTTGGCTAAGTCTCAAATGGCATTTGGTTGTATTTCCTTTTTAATTACAGCTTTCTTAACCGCGCTGCTGGTGGTGCTTCGTTGGCATCAGCTCAGGGGGGACTAGTTAACCTGCACGGTTAATATCAAGTGTGAGCCGCAGCCTCCCCAGACATCATTTACACCCGCCCATTTCAATCGTGCAGAGGTAAACACCTGACCAGAGCTTGAACGTCCAGCCCAGTGGTCTCTCGTGATGAAAGCTGGGAGTGAAGGTTAATTTCTGAGTTCTATCAAGAATTCCAGAGAACGTGGGATATTAGGGTGAGGAGGCAATTTCATGAATGTGAGTGGAGGAGGAGGGAAAATGAAGTATTGTTTGCTGTGGGTGGAAGAGTTACTGCTTTGCTCAAAGGCGTGCTGCGTACAACGTGGGTAACCCTCCGTACAGTAAAAGCTCACTAACTGGAACTTCATTAATGCAGCATTTATGATTACTGGACCAGAGGCAAGACGGACATTTACCTCCGTACAGTCTAGGAATACAAAGATTTGGTGAGTAATAATAGTATAAATGAGATTACTGGGGGGAATAGTTACACTTAAAAAAAGCTAACATTGACAGAGCGTTTACTGTGCCCCAGATTTTGTGCTAAGTGTTTTTATATTCACCATCTGACTTAATTCTCATATTTATTACTCAATGAGGAATATATTTTATCATCCCTATTTAATAGGTGAGGAACCTGAGGCACAAAAGGTTAAATAACACTCAAGGGGCCCACAGATAGGGCTTCTATTCACCATCAGAGGACAGAGCACCCGATTTTACTTGCTACACTTTCCCTAAGGAAAGCATGCTGCTTTGGGGTGTTTAACAAGTTCACATCCAGGGACTTCCACGGTGGCCCAGTGGCTAAGACTCAACCTTGCAATGCAGGGGATGCAGGTTCGACCCCTGGTTGGGGATCTGAGATCCCATATGCCACAGGGCAACTAAATTTGCACCCTGCAACTACCGAGCCTGCGTGCCACGACTGGAGAGTCTGTGTACCACCATGGAAGATCCGCATGACAGTGCAACATGTACCACAACCAAGACCCGATGTAGCTAAATAAAAAAAACAGTTCACCGCCATATAGGAATTGAACAGCAGCACCCATCGAGTTTTGTAGATGCAACAAGAGTACCTGTAACTTAAGTGGAGTTTGAGCAGAAAACGACCTCAGGGCTATTTATTAAGTAGCCCACTGACTCTCTGAGAGAACCAAAGAATCAAGGCCAGAGGCCACAGGGCCGGGAGTGAGGTCCAAATGACCACTAGGGATGTTTCAGGCTGTGCCAGGCGTGGCGAGTCTACCCAGGAGCCCCAGGAAGGGGTTGGCCCCTGGCCCCTACTGGCTCTGAAGTGGATGTTTCTGGGTGGCTCCTGCAGGGGGCAGTGTTCACTTGATTCCCTGCCATCATCGCACAAACGTTCATCCAACTGGTATAGCCTGGGTCACATGCCTGCACCCTGGCTGCAGGGAGGCTGGGAACTCAGAACTCCCCATACAGGAGGGGCTTCATGTGACACTGTGAACACGCCAAAATCATGATATCTCGCATTGAAAGTGCTGGGAACAAACCACTCTGTCCCAATTCCTGAGGGCTCCTGTGGCTTGGAGTCACTCTGGGGCTGCAGCAAGGTGGCGACTGGAAGCAGTGAGGGAAACCAGAAGTCGGGGGTCCCAGTCCTGGTGCATCGTCACCCCATCAGGAAGTAGGAAGTGTGGGACAGCTCCTGGATCAGGGGACTGATTCTGAGGGCCTATAAAATAATGTGCCAACAATGCCATAACCACGTGCCTCCTGCAGACGTCCGGCGGCACTGTGGCTGGACACAACACGTTTGTATTCCTTACTAACTGGTATCCAGCTTTTCCCAGGGCTGGCTGGCTGATCCGCTTCATTGTAACCACGAGTGACTCTTGCTATATTGAGACGAGATCTCAGGCGAAGGATGTAACATCAGCTCCAAATCTGCGTATGGTGTGGTAACAACTTGATGCATGCAAGGTCACGTGAAAAACTGCTTCCAGCCAAGGCCCTGCTGCAGACTGGGGCTATGGCGCAAGCAGCGGTACTTACCACGGATGTTTCAAAACATTCCAGGCCTTGGCCCAGTGCCCACGCCTGGGCCTGGGCCACATCCACCACTCGCCTGCCCGCCAGGTCTGTCTTGTTCCCCACCAGCACACCTACTCGAAAGAGACAATCAGAGCATCACATTATAACCATGGCTGTCTGGGAGGACAGCTGGAGAGAAAAAACAGCAAGCAGCCTACTTCTGAGGGGTGTGAAATGTCATCTGAGAGAGGCCGTCTGACCCCAGGTGGTGAGCACCAGCAGACTCTGCGCTGGGCCCCAGGGGCGGAGGCAGAGGGGGCAGCATGCCCTTCCACCTGCAGTTTTTGTTCAACCCCTTTTCTAGATCTTGAAGGTACCTGCCTGTCTTGTCTCCTTAAGGCTCCGAGTGCTGTGAAGGCAAGGACCAAACCGATGTGAGCATTTGTGATCATTTCTAGCGCATGGAGCAAACTTTCAAAACGGTCATTAATACTAATCTGAGGGCTGGGCTTGGAGTCAGGGATGCAGAGGTAATTTAGTTCTGTTGCCAGCTGTATCCGCTGCAGCTAATTTTTGAGCCTGCCTCTGGAGATTGCTTTCCTTGGTCTCTAATGAGGAGAATTTGTTGATCTCACATAGGGATGAGAAATAAACTGATTGAGAGCATTCAGAAGTGACAGCGGGCCTTGCATGTTTCCTGGTGCCCCACATACAGGAGAAAATGAGGGCTGTTTCCCTGGGGTGAGCCTTCCAGAAACAACTCGCATTCATATCCCAACACCTTCCCCTTAGTATGTTTGAGTTGCTCCACAACCCTGCCAGATGGGCATCACCAGGTCCATTTTACAGACTCAGAGGTGTGGCAACTTACTGAGGTTGCAAGGGCTCCGAAGGGGCAGAGCCAGGGTACAGTCCAGATTGCTACACCCAAAGCCCAGAGCATCTTGTTTTTGCACCCACAGGTACCTCTGCAGTGACCTTGTGCCCTTGAATTTGAAGGACAGAGGAGCTGCTGGAAACCCTGGATGCCTGCAGCTCTTACCTGGGAGGGTGGTCCCTGGAATCTGAGACCGAGCCTTCTCCAGCCACTTGCTGCAGTTGGTGAAGGACTGCTCGTTGGTCACGTCGTAGACAAGACACAAGACATTGGGACTCTCCCACTAGGCAAGGCAGACAGGATTCGAACACGTCACTGACAGAGAAAGTGACTTCTAGGCGGGGAGGCAATGTGGCCTTCTAAGGGAAGGGACACGTGAGTGCAGGGAAATGAAAAATCCAAAAGGGGATATGAGTCAGAAAACTGAGCCACACCCATGGATGAAAACGATTTATCCACAGGTATGAATGGGAAGGCCTAGGCGCAGTGACCATGATGGCGAGAGCTTGAATCCATGCCAGGCTCTCTGCTGGGCATTTTCTGTGTGTCACTATGAAACCTCCCAACTCTGCAGGGCTGGTCTGAAGATCCCTACCATGTAGCTGAAGGTAGTAAGTTCAGAGTGGGTAACTGACTTGCCCAGGTCACATGGGATTCAAACACCAGGGTGGAGCTGATGCCTTTCTCTACCCAGAAACACTTTGTCTGCCTCGGTTCCATGAACTCATTCTGCTACTTGTTCTCATCGAGGGCCCACTCTTATGCAAGTTGATGTGCTTTTCTGCTCTGCAGGCCTGAAAGCGCATCCTTTTTTTTCATTAGCCAGTTGCTGGAAGCTGGTTTGCTAACATCTTCTTAATAAGGGTCAGCTTTTTAAAATGCAAAGGGTATGTTCTGCTTCTCCAGCAGTATGTCAGCCCTAATCCAAACCAGATCGGCCACTGGACAGGGTTCATGGTCCCAATTAAGAACCAAGGCTAAGCTCTCAGGAGCCGGCACCTTCTGGGGCTGCTCAGAGTCCTGGGCCAACCTGCTGCCTGGCACAGGCTATGGGACCGTGCTGATACTTGTCCTGGTCTCTGGGGACCCCCATTATGCACAATTAGAGACCGGTTTATTTCTAAGGTGTTATCACCTCCCAAGGTGTGAGGGAGAAGCCTTTTCCTTTTAGCTGTCCTTGGAAGGTCAGCCTGGAATTGGCTCTGCAGGCCTCTAGGATGGGAGGAACTTAGACTAAATTGATGATGCCCTTACACCTTCACTTCACAGACTAACTCAAGAAGTCTAGCTGAAGCCACACTGACCACCTCTGTGAGCATGCAGGAGAGACCTTCTTCTTCCAGGCCTCAGTGAGCAGACCCAGGATGGGCAGCAGGCGGCCCTGATGTCCCCAGACACTTTATCCCCTCCGCCAGGCAGTGCTGGCCATTACGTAGGCACGTGGTAAAACACCAAGAACTCATGCATGAGGCCAGCCCTGTGTGAAATTACCATCACTAGATCTATTTCTCTTAGACAAAAAAAAGAAAAAAAAAAGGAGGGGGGCAGCAAAAATTTCTATTAAAATGTAGCTGTTCTTGGAAAGGCAGGGGCTCTGGAGATCTCAAACCTTCTAATTAGCTCACTGGCCCAGATTAGCACAACTGTTACCTTGGAAGGTACAGCAAACTGGATCCTAAGAGGAAGGCTATTCCGGCTGGAGGAGCCTGGGCAGCAGGGGCGGGTCCCAGAGCAAACCTAGATGGGGTGGGCTTGCAAATATGGGCACAATAAAGGACAGAAATGGTATGGACCTAACAGAAGCAGAAGATATTAAGAAGAGGTGGCAAGAATACACAGAACTGTACAAAAAAGATCTTCACAACCCAGATAAACATGATGGTGTGATCACCAACCTAGAGCCAGACATCCTGGAATGCAAAGTCAAGTGGGTCTTAGGAAGCATCACTATGAACAAAGCTAGTGGAGGTGATAGAATTCCAGTTGAGTTATTTCAAATCCTAAAAGATGATGCTCTGAAAGTGCTGCACTCAATATGCCAGCACATTTGGAAAACTCAGCAGTGGCCACAGGACTGGAAAAGGTCAGTTTTCATTCCAATCCCAAAGAAAGGCAATGCCAAAGAATATTCAAACTACTGCACAATTGCACTCATCTCACACGCTAGTAAAGTAATGCTCAAAATTCTCCAAGCCAGGCTTCAACAGTAGGTGAGCTTCCAGATGTTCAAGCTGGTTTTAGCAAAGGAAGAGGAACCAGAGATCAGATTGCCAACATCTGCTGGATCATTGAAAAAGCAAGAGAGTTCCAGAAAAACATCTACTTCTGCTTTACTGACTATGCCAAAGCCTTTGACTGTGTGAACCACAAAAAACTGTGGAAAATTCTGAAAGAGATGGGAATACCAGACCACCTGACCTGCATCCTGAGAAATCTGTATGCAGGTCAAGAAGCAACAGTTAGAACTGGACATGGAACAACAGACTGGTTCCAAATAGGAAAAGGAGTACATCAAGGCTGTATATTGTCACCCTGCTTATTTAATTTATATGCAGAGTACATTATGAGAAACACTGGGCTGGATGAAGCACAAGCTAGAATCAAGATTGCTGGGAGAAATATCAATAAGCCCAGATATGCAGATGACACCACCCTTATGGCAGAAAGTGAAGAAGAACAAAAAAGCCTCTTGATGAAAGTGAAAGAGGAGAGTGAAAAAGTTGGCTTAAAACTCAACATTCAGAAAATGAAGATCATGGCATCTCGTCCCATCACTTCATGGCAAATAGACAGGGAAACAATGGAAACCGTGACAGACTTTATTTTTTTGGACTCCAAAATCACTGTAGACAGTGACTATAGCCATGAAATTAAAAGACACTTACTCCTTGGAAGAAAAGTTATGACCAACCTACAGCATATTAAAAAGCAGAGACATTACTTTGCCAACAAAGTTCTGTCTATTCAAAGCTATGGTTTTTCCAGTGGTCATGTATGGATGTGAGAGTTGGACTATAAGGAAAGTTGAGTGCTGAAGAATTGATGCTTTTGAACTGTGGTGTTGGAGAAGACTCTTGAGAGTCCCTTGGACTGCAAGGAGATCCAATCAGTCCCTTCTAAATGAAATCAGTCCTGAATATTCATTGGAAGGATTGATGCTGAAGCTGAAACTCCAATACTTTGGTCATCTGATGTGAAGAACTGACTCATTTGAAAAGACCCTGATGCTGGGAAAGACTGAAGACTGGAGGAGAAGGGGATGACAGAGGATGAGATGGTTGGATGGCATCACCGACTCGATAGACGTGAGTTTGGGTAAACTCTGGGAGTTGGCGATGGACAGGGAGGCTTGGTGTGCTGCAGTCCATGGGGTTGTAAAGAGTCGGACATGACTGAACTGAACTGAACTGGAAGGGGAGTCAGGCTATGGGACCTCGAGGGCACCCCCTAGTGGGGAAGGAAATCTTTGCTCCAGGCCTAGGAGGTAGCATGCATGCTAAGCTGCTTCAGTCATGTCCGAATCTGTGACCCCATAGACTATATGCCAGGCTCCTCTGTCCATGGGATTCTCCAGGCAAGAATATTGTAGTGGGTTGCCGTGCCCTCCTCCAGGGGATCTTCCCCAGCCAGGGATCGAACCTGAGTCTCTCAAGTCTCCTGCATTGGCAGGCAGGTTCTTTACTACTAGTGCAGGAGGAGGACTGAAAAAAACATCCGTAGGAGGTGGTTGCCTAAGAGAAGAGGGTCACCAAGTCGGAGGGTACTCTGGCACATTGGGAGCCCAGCTAGTCCAGAGTTGGGGGGAAGGGCAATCACAAATCACATGCAAAAGCTGCTTTACCTGCCAAGGGGCCACAAGCCCCAAGGTTGGGAGGAATGACCCTTAAAGAGTGTTGCCACGGTCACCTTTCCTGGCGACTGGAGTGCAGTGGCATTGTTAAGGGGCAAATCTTTGGAGGGAGGCGGAGGTTAGAAAAAAGACTGATACTTGCCAATTTATCCAGCATTTCAGAAAACAGCTCTTTGCCGGCCGAGTCAAAAATGAAGAGTTCCTGGAATCAGAAAGGCAGGTCTCAGAAAGTTGAGGAAACCCCTGGCTGCACACGTGGATAGGACTCCTGCTTACCTTCAGGGTGATCCATGCATGCACATGTGCACATACATTTATCTCTTGTCCTCTGCAGGCAGAAGAGGATGAGAAGAGGAACGAACTCAGGTACAATTGTTTCCCACCCCAAGCAGCCCCTTCTGGGTGGCGTCTCACCTCTTCTAACCCTGAGTGCAAAAATACCAGGAACAAGCTGACTCCCCACCTGGCAGAACAGAATGCTAAACAGGCTGACAAGTGCTCTGGTTTCCGAAAGGTCATTCTGCACTTTGTTAACCAAATTGATTTTCAAATCTTGAAAAACGATCCTGTTTAAAGGAGGTCACGGAGGAGGCCTGGGGAAGGCATTTAAAGTAGGACAGTCTGTCAGGGTTCTGGACAGCTGAGGCTTGATGCTGGCGGAGGGCTCAGGATGACCCTTCCTGCCCGTGTCCCAACCTTCGCCGGCACAGGTGAGAGCCCCTCCCCGTTGCTGCCATCCAGGAAGTCTCCCCCAGTGTCCCTGTAATTTCCCACTGGCTCTGGTGACCAGCACACGCTGTCTGAAGGTCAGCAGCATCCTCTGCTTTGCACATTGGCGATAGCTGCGTTCATTTTATCCCTTCTCACTGCATCTCGGGTACTTAAAATTGCTTTTTGCTCATGGACTGCTTTGACAATCTGGCGATTCTTAAACCTTCTCTCCAGGAAAGTACATGCAAACATTATTGTTTGGTTGCTAAGTCGTGTCTGACTCTTCTGTGACCCCACGGACTGTAGCCCGCCAGGCTCCTCTGTCCATGGGATTCCCCAGGCAAGAATACTGGAGGGGGTTGCCATTTCCTTCTCCAGGGGATATTTCTGACCCAGGGATCTTCTACATTGGCAGGCTGATTCTTTAGCACTGAGCCACCAGGGAAGCCCACAGGCAAACGTAACAGCTTGGAATTCAATTTCAAGGGTTGAGCTTTACCACAGAGAGATGTGGGTTAGGAACTTTGATACTCAGGAAGTTCTAAGGGTGAGGTCCAGAGTCCAGTCTTTCTCACTTCCTCTTCTTTTTCTCTATAGATTTTATTAACTGAATATAGACTTCTATTTATTAATAACGTAATATATGGCAGCCCAAGTCACCAAATACTGTTACAAAATATCCCCTCACTTTTGCTAACTGAAAATCAGGATATTGCTTTATTCTTTTCTTCAAATCATTACAAAACTATGGTGTGGTAGAGACAGTCATATAATTAGGTCCTGGTTGTTAACTCAATGGACATGAGTTTGAGCAAACTCCGGGAGATAGTGAAGGACAGGGAAGCCTGACATGCTACAGTCCATGGGGTTGCAAAGAGTTGGACAGGACTGGGTGACTGAACAACAACAATTAACTGTTTCAGGAGGGAACCTGGCCATGGCAATGTCACAGCTGAAATATGTACCTCTGAGCTCCCAGTCTTCTTTTCTTTTGGCAATTGTTGGCCTCACCTCCTCTTCTTCATCCCTTCCCTACAGTGCTTCCCATGTCCCTCTCATTCTGTTCCCAAATGCTCAGACAGGTCTAGACCAAGTCCTGGCACTACTGGGTAGCTAGTCAGATGTGAGCAGGTCCTGCTCCATCCTGGACATGATCCTCTTTCCTTCTCCCACCTGGACACTGGTGACCAGAGCATGCCCAGAGATCCTTCTTCTCCTAGTCCTTGACCACCTCTCCTAGTCAAGGACTACTGCTAAATTTCCAGCCTTAGCAAAATTAAGCAAGATAAAACCTCCAGCACAGGTTGGCACAGGCACACCAAGACCTAAATGGTGACTCAAAGTAACCAGGGGTTCATTATGCTGTATTTGTAATAAATTAGCACTGCACTTTCTGCCCCCTCCCCTGCTGTGGGTTACACTTGGGTGCTTATGGGTGACTGTGCATGAGGAGAAAAATTCTTAGAACCTAAAGCTGTCAATCAACTTGTCAGTCAGATGATGCAGGGCATAGGGAGGGACCACCACTCTAAAGACCCCAACTGTACACCACTGAGGGGCTGCTTCTGATTTCCAAACAACCTGTTCTTTCTCAAGAGGATACTCTTGTTTTGCTTAATAAAACTATTGCTACTTAAAACTGTTCTATGTCAAACACAAATATCATATGATATTGCTTAAATGTGGATTATAAAAAATGGGTACAAATGAACTTATCCTCAAAACAGAAATCAAGTTACAGATATAGAAAACAAATTTATGGCTACCAGGGGGCAGGCAGGGGGAGGGATAAATTGGGAGATTGGGATTGACACATATACACTACTATATATAAAACAGATAACTAATAAGGACCTACTGTATAGCACAGAGAACTCCACTCAATAGTCGATAATGGCCCATTGGGAAAATAATCTGAAAGAGTGTATATATATAACACACACACACACGCACATATATATATGGGGGCTTCCCTGGTGGCTCAGATGGTAAAGAATCTGCCTGCAATGCAGGAGACCTGGGTTTGATCCCTGGGTTAGGAAGATCCCTTGGAGAAGGGCATGGCAACCCACTCCAGTATTCCTGCCTGAAGAATTCCAAGGACAGAGGAGCCTGGAGGGCTACAGTCCATGGGGTCGCAAAGACTTGGACACAACTGAGCAACTACTGAGATATATATGTGTGTGTGTGTGTGTGTATATATATATATATATATATCTATATATCTGATTCACTTTGCTGTATACCTGAAACGAATACAACTTTATCAACTACATCCAATTAAAAAAAAAAAAAAAAGCTGCCCTATGTCTCTCCACTGAAGTCCTTCCCTCAGAAGGTGAGAGCTAGGAAATCACTGTTCCCCAGGGATAGCGCTGCTTCTCTCCCAGAGTGGAGGACAGTGACCCCCGGAGTCCGCAGGCAGAGCTGGGGCAGCACTGAGCTCCCTCAGGGGGAGCAAAGGGACCACTCACCACACTGTCCCCCGTGTCAGGGACTGGCACTGTTTTCACCACCAGATCCACCCCTGTTGTCTGCGGAGGAAAAGGAAGAACACACACGTCAGGGGGCCCCACGGGGTGTGTTGTCAGGAAGAGCACCCCACCCTGGGAGGCGTGTCCCTGGCTCCGGTGTGTGTTCTGGGCTCACTTCTTGTGCATAAGTCAGAGAGGACCTAGTCTCGTCCAACCCCCTGCCCACGAGCAAGCTGTATGTGGTGACCAGCTGACCACAGGCTAGTCTGCTCCATACGGCTCTGCACCCTGTGGCTTGTGGCCATTCGTCAGGTCTCTGAGGGTTTCTTAAGGACACTGGGAAAGTCACTCCCTTAGGGTTATCTGATCACTTCTCTTTAAGCCTCTGCCAGGCCTAAGACACCCACATCTCACCAGGGTGTAGTTCTTCTGGAAATGGGCCCCGTCGCTGCGGAACAGCTGTGCCAGGGCGGTCTTGCCCACGGTGGGGTCTCCTGTGAGGTCAGAGTAGAAGAAAAACACTGCTTTCACGCTGATTTGACTCAAGGATCTCCCACTCCAGAAACTTAGTCTGGAAACCGAAAAACTTCAATGAGTTCTCAGAGAAAACGTGCCTGATTCTCATGGGAAATTGCCCTGGGGTTGCTGGCAGGGCAATGGGTCTGTGAGACCCATTTTCCAAACCAGCCTCATTTCTTCCGGGCTAATCCTTTCATCTGCAAAAACGGACCCAGAAGGTAACAGAGTCGAAGGAGAGCTTCTGAGCACTGGAAACAGAACTGAGACTCTTCCACTGAAACATACCTGATGGGGAAAACCTGTTCCTTACAAACTTGAATTTACTTTGAAGTCTTGAAGGTAAAAAGCTTCCCAGGTGGCGCTACTGGTAAAGAACCCACCTGCCAATGCAGGAGATGTAACAGACATGGGTTCAATCCCTGGGTCAGGAAGATTCCCTGGAGAAGGGCATGGCAACCCTCTCCAGTATTCTTGCCTGGAGAATCCCATGGACAGAGGAGCCTAGTGGGCTACAGTCCAAAGGGTCACAAAGAGTTGGACACAACTGAAGTGACTTAACACACTTGAAGGCAAGGAGGTATGACCAGGCACAGACTTACGGGTTCAGGTGACTAAACCACTTTGAGCTAGAGCATTCATCCTTAGAATCCTGCATAATTACTGAGGGGCAGAGGGGGTGAGAGTTAGGTGGGACCATATTTATGACAGAGAGTCAGGGACTACATGTGCCACCTGAAACCCATTTCCAAAGGACATTTTCCACTTCCACCTCCTGGTACCCATTTGCAACCACTGTGGACCCATCTTCCCAGGGCCTCTCCTCCAAGTCTACTGGCAACAGCCACTGGTTCCTCTGGCAACAGCCACTGGTTCCTCTAAGTCTATCTTATACCTACCGGGTCCATCTCCTCAACTTTGTCAGTGGACAGCCCCATAAATTGGTACCTCCAAACTAAAAGTTAATGTCACATTTTCAAGTCTGAGACCTGGACCTTCCACAAGGTGGCAGGGGCAATTTGTTCTGGAGTTCCTCCCGGGCCCCCAGGGGTGCTAGAGACTCTCAGGGCTCATCCTTCACTCCCCTGTGCCCTCCCAACACCCCCACTGGTGGCTCTGCGTGGCCTCCTTTGATACCACGCTGTTTTCATTTGCAAGATCTTTTCCACATTGAGCTTCACACTGACTCTCCCTCCATCACCCAGCACCTTGGCGGAACACCTGTCTCCTGCTTTCTCACCCCTTTGATCCTCAGCAAAATCGCCATCAAGCTCACAGCCTTCTTAGTTGCATCCTTTGATGTCATATCCTCACCTTAATCCACATCATGGGTGGCTCAACGTTCCTTTTACTTGACTCCTGGATAGCTTGCTGCTCTGTTCACTTTTCAGTTTTGACTTCTGTCACCTCATGTGAGACAACTACTTGACTACTTGTGACATTTCCTTTCACGTTGACTTCTCTGGGTCTGAATGAGCTAGTAAGGTCTTGCTTTTCTATCTGCTACCACTTCTTAGAAGGGAACCAACATGGGTTGAGCCTCCATTATAGATGCATTGATACAAACTCATTCACTCCTTCCCAGGCCCCTTACTTGACAGATGAAGATACTGAAACTCAGAGAGCTAAGTAATCTGCCCAGGATTCCAGTAGCATACTCTTTCTGCCAGTCCACCCCTCTCCTAGAGCTCAGGGACCCTTCTGGCCCATTTCTAAACTGCCCTTGCGGGTCCTCATCCCTGCAGCCTTTCAGGAGATGACTGTATCCACCCTCCCGACTTCAATTTTGTTTCTGCATCCAGTTGGAAATTGACTCCTCCCGCTTGTGAAATTCCCCACAGATTTGTTCTGGTTAATTTCATATATCTTGCTTCCAACTGTCAGTCAGAGTTCCCCATACTTCTGGAAAACCTCCAGTGTCGGCTAAGGAAGGATCTGAGCATGAGCAGCAAGGGGAGCCAGCCGATAAACACGTTTGCAGAGCAACAAGATGACAAGTGCAAGTTCAAATAATGCAAGCTGAGAACCAAGGTGTCTGAGGGCGCAGGGAGGAGAGAAGCTGATGAGGGCTTTCGTCAGCAGGGAGGACTTCCCTGGAGGAAGCTGAACCCAGGGGTGACGGTGGGGACAGGGGACGACGGGTGCACTGCTTGATGGAGAGGGTGCCATCTGCAAGGTCACCTGTGACCTCGTAATTGCCAAGTTCAGTGGTTTTCCCTCAGTCCTCATGCTCCTTAACGTCTCTGAAAGATGTCAGCGTGAAGGAGCATCCCTCCTCCTCCACCAGGGTCAGAGCAGCCCTCTGGCCCTGGTGAGCCTGCACTGGCTTGGTCTTCCCGCTGCTCCTCCCCCTCCCCCATGTGGACATTCTTGTGCATCCATCCTTAGTCCCCATCCACTCTGTCCCATTTACTCTTGCTACCTTTGCTGTTACTTCACGTGCCACAATCCATCTCCCAAGCTTTGCATTTCCAACAACCTGCGGGTGTCTTCACTGCAACGCGGGGCCTTCACCCAGTCTCAAGTGTGTCCACAGCCACACTGGGGCCAGAGTGGTCCTGCCCCCGTCTCATTGTTCTGTTCACCATTCACTCTCACTGTCCCTAGACTTCACCCACAGTCGCCTCTGAAGTCTTCACCTCCTTCCTCCCACGCCCAGGCAGCTCCTCTTTATTCCTTACATCCTTCACTGGGTCTCCAGCCCGAATTTCCTTTGTTGTCAGGGCTGACACTGCCCTAGTTACCTTGAACTTCAACTGGGTCTCTTGTCTCAGCCCCAAACTCACCCATCCGTGGTCTGCCTTGTGATGCTGGGGGCTGGGGCTCCGCACTCACATTTCTCTGTCTCCCAGGGGCTTCCTGTCACACTCAGGGGCTTCCTGTCAGGCTCTGCCAATGTGAGTTCAAGAACTCTTCCAATGTGGAAGGCTGGTCGGGGGTAGGAAGAGGGACTTGCTCCTTCTCCTCTTTTGCAGTTTCTCCTAGCAGTCTCCTAGTGATGGTCTTCACCCCAGCAGCAGAGGTCGGCTGCTGCCTCAGTTGTGTTGTTTGTGGTTCTGCACTTCTGGGCCGGCCTGAGTACACCCCCTCAGAGACATTAGCATCGGTGGGTAGGGTCCCCTTCTCAGAGATCTGCAGCTCAATTCCAAGGCCCTTCTGAGCTTCGGGGTTCTGATACCCAGCCATCTTCCCTCTGTTCCTGCAGCCCTGGGGTGAGGCTCCTTCCTGCAGTTCCTCTGTGCTGCCTCGCTGTTCCCATTTGTCTTCCCCGCCCTCCAGTAGGTGTTTAATGAACATCCCGTGCTAAATCCTCACTATCTAGACACTGAGTGCAGTTTCAGCTTTTGCCTGGACCCTACCTCATGCAGCACTCAGTAATAGAAGTGATCTTAAGACAAAGCCCCTTGGGACGGGCTGGACTTGTCTTTCCCTAAACCCAGGACTGAGCTCCCGGCTAGTGGGCAATGGGTCCTAGTGATCTATGACAAGTGCTGACATCACACACTGGGTACCACCCCAGCCGGGCAGTGTCCCCTCCTTGGAAATCTGGATCCTGGCTCGGGGGGTGGGGGAGGTTCTTCTTTAAGTTTCTGACAACGCTGATCTCTACCTACCCCTTCAGTGTCATGACAATGTTGTCTCCTGGGTTTTTCAGTCTCTGACACCCGATGAACCAATTCCATACATTAAAACCTCTCTGCTGAAATGCCTAATGTATCTTCTGTTTTCTTGACTAGATCTGGACTGCAAAAACTTCCCAGTTGGCCCTATTTCCTTTTTGTTTTTTCTTGCTGCTTTTCTTTCACCCTGAGTTTGGCATCAACAGACAGGCCTTCATAAAGCAGAGCTTTCCCCTGGTGATGTGCTCACAGAGCCTGTCCAAAGATGCTTTCCACTGTGTACCCTTCTCCACCTTCCAACCCTGTCTCCGACTATCCCTTACACAAGATCTGGGCTCTACCCTCCTATTCTCTTACTCCCTGAAAATTCCTCGAAGAAAATCTTCTTCTAGGTCTCCCTAATACAAATCCTAATCCCGCTCAATTTTCTGCCAGGCAAAGCTCAAAGAATGTCCTTCTGATGACCAGCCTCTGAAGGTCATCCCTCGGTCCTGTCTTTACCTGCCTGGCTACTGTGGCTCACTGCTGGTGGCATGAGACTTGTCAGAGCAACCTTCCAGGGAGGCACAATTATCACCCCCATGTCTGTCAGGAGGCACTAAGTACATGGTACTCAGGGCACAGATTCCAGCTCCAAGGCTTATGAGCTGTGTGACCTTGGTTCTGTAATCTCTCTGGGCCTCAGTTGCTACATCTCCAAAATGGGGAATAACAATATCCATCTCAGAGAATCATTATGAGGATTTAAGGAGTTAACATCTACAGTGCCTGACATATATTAAGTAATATTTAAGTGATCTGGAAGCACATAAAACACAGATAAATGTTAAGTGTTGCTTTCTCTCTTCGTCTGAGGCAGCACAATTAGCAGCCGTGCCTTGAGGTATGCCTCTGGGAGCTGGCACACAAAGGGTATTTGCTGCGTTATAAGTGTTTGTGTGCAACCCAGGGTTTCCTTCAGTGTGGGAGTGGGCTGGGTTCATCCTGAGATTCCCAGTGCACCTTGTGTGGTGACTTACACATAGTAGGTGCTCAATAAATATGAGGACTGAATAAGCACTTGAATTGAGTCATCAGGACCTTTGGTAGCTAGTTCTGTGAGAGAACAGACGTAGATTGACTCCATTTAAACAACTGGTCAGTGCGGGAGGAGGTGCGTGTGGTGGGGGTGGGGTGGAGATGGGCTGTGCATAGCGATTCACTGCACTGAGGTCTGTTGTCCCTGGAAACTTCCAAGATGAGATAGATATTCTTAAGGCCTCAAAAGGAGGCTACAGATTGAGGGCTAGGTTGGAGTTTAGGAACAACTTGTAAGGCCATGGATGAAATCAGGTAAAACTAGTATTTGAGAGTGTGAGTATAAAGGACAAGGAGTCTAGAATCAAGGCCTGAGATGGTAGCCTGTGGGGCTAAGAACAAGCCCTGGAAATCAGATATACCTGGGTCTAGATACCAGCTCAGCCAAATCCAGCTGTGTGACCCAGGGCAAATGCCCCAACCTCTCTGGGCCTCAGCTGCCCCATCTGTAGAGGAGAATGACGATAATCCTGACCCCAAAGAGCTGTTGAGATGACCTGTGCTGAGGGTATAGCACAGCGCAGGCACAAAGATGATGCTCAGTAAGTTGCCTCGTGATAGAAGTTGATTTAAAAAAGAAATAGGAGAAAGAACAGTCAGAGAGAGAAGCCCATTAAAAAAAAAAAAATCTAACTTCAGAGAAAAACATCTCCATCTTATCCATGAGGAGACTGAGGCTCAGAGAAGTGCTTTGTCCAAGAGGACACAGCCAATCTGTGGAATTATTTTTGTTGCACAATACTGCCCCCGCTGGTGCTCTGGAAACTAGACACTGCTTTTGAAGACCATTCATTTCTTTTGCTCCAGCATGATCTGAGTGACTTCGATCAGTCATCTTTCTGTGTGACTCTTTTACTTCCAAACTGGAAAAGTCATTACAAACACCACCCCTTTCAGTCTGAAAGAGAAGAATTTAAGAAAAATAATCTCCTTTTCCTCTATATAATCTCTCACTGCTTCTTTCCTGAATTGGTCAGAAAAACCTGGAAAGGTCACAGGTTTCAACAGTAACACAAGTTAAGAATTATGGAGGTGAGCAGATCTGGGGGGTGGGAATCCGGCTAGGACCTTGGGCAACAGACTTCATCTCAGTCCTCAATGAGGTCAGAACAATTCAGCATCTAACCCAGGGTGCCATGCTGTGCTTAGTTGCTCAGCTGTGTCAGATTCTGCAACCTCATGCACTGTAGCCCGCTAGGCTCCTCTGCCCATGGGGATTCTCCAGGGAAGAATACTGGAGTGGGTTGCTATTCCCTTCTCCAGGGGATCTTCCCGACCCAGGGATTGAACTCGGGTCTCCTGCATTGCAGGCAGATTCTTTACCAGCTGAGCTACCAGGGAAGCCCTACTCCAGGGTGCTGCTGCTACTGCTGCTAAGTCACTTCAGTCGTGTCTGACTCTGTGCGACCCCATAGACAGCAGCCCACCAGGCTCCCCTGCCCCTGGGATTCTCCAGGCAAGAACACTGGAGTGGGTTGCCATTTCCTTCTCCAATGCATGAAAGTGAAAAGTGAAAGTGAAGCCGCTGAGTCGTGTCCGACTCTGAGTGACCCCATGGACTGCAGCCCACCAGGCTCCTCCATCCATGGGATTTTCCAGGCAAGAGTACTGGAGTAGGGTGCCATCACCTTCTCCGCTCCAGGGTGCTACCTACTGTGAAAGGGTTAAATGAAATATATGTGCCTGGCAATGTAGCAAAGACTCAGGAAAGTACATCTGTGCTCTGAGGTCCCAGGTCCATAATCCAGGCAAATGTTACCTGGAGTAACATTGAGCAGTAACACCATAAATATGCATGCCACATATGCATTCATTCTACAAATGTTTACTGAATACTTCCTATGTTCCAGTTGTATGTTCTGGGTGCTTGGGATGTATCAGTCAGCAAAACAGATACCCACTTTTGGGGGATTCAACATTTATGTCCTCAAACTTATGGGGCAGCAACCATAACTTTGGGTCTTAAAGACAACATACATGGTATTTTTGCAAACACTGGTCAGCTGGACATTACTGTCTCCTATCCCTGTTTTCAGAAGAATAGGGTCAAGGAAAAAAATTCCCGTAAGTAAGGACCACCTAAGTCACTGATGCCTAACTTTGGAGTACAGCACATGGTTTAGTTGAAGCACTTATGGTGTGCTTAGCCTGCTTTTTTTAAAAACCAGTCTGCTCCTCTTGAATACAGCTCCAATTGGTAACGGTGGTCTCAGAGTATGACAGGGAGCGAAGGAAACCAGCCGCAGCTACAAGTGTGCTCTGGAAGATAATTATCCCATGCCTAATGGAATTTACTATATCAGTAATTGCATTAACTCGCCTTTGAGAGAGAGAAAGGGAAAGACGGTAGATAATTTACGTGAACAAAAGCTCTCAACAATTTACGAAGTCTCTGGATTTCGGACACTGTATTCGCCCGCAAGTTTTCAGACTCACCTGCCAGGATGCATTTGGCTGCGAGCTTCACCATGGTAACCAACCACCTCCACGGACCAGACAAGAGAAGAGCGGCTGCTGGAGGCGTTGGTGGTCCTGCCTGGGAAGGGGAGTAGGGAGAACTGGCGCTCAAGGGGCCAGTGGCCACGGTGGGGACCTGGACAATGGGGCCTGGACCCTTCGGGCAGCCCGTGGGGCGGTATTTGGCGCTAGGGTCCCGGTGGGGCGCGGAGGAGCGCCAGAAGGGGTCAAGTTCTTCAGAAGGCAGCCGGGAAGGTCCCAGGGAGGCGATGCGGCTCCCGAACCCAGTCCAGCCCCCGGCAGTGTGGTTCGGGAACAGTGACCCAGAAATCCTCCGGCCCCCAGCCCCACTGTGGCTGTGATGTCCGAGCAACCACCGCCCGCCTGCCCCGCCTCCTCATCCCCCGCCCCCGCCTCCTCCTTGCTGGCCATCGATTGGCTGCCATCAAAAACTCCCACCCCCGCCCAGGGCTCACGGAGACCAGTGAGAGAAGGGGGCAGGGCTAACAGCCTTTCCTCGCCAGATAATTCGTAGCAGCAACTGCTCTTCAAGTTTATCTCGCTTGACTAATAATTGCAGAAGATGTCAATCATTTCCGCCTCCCGCCCCCTCACGGCTTGAAAGTTCAGGGAAAAGCAGCTCCAACCTTGTATATCCAGAAGCGGCGATAAAACAAGCTTTCTGATTGGTCAGAGGCTGGCTAGGCCTATCTTTGGGAGGAATGGTGAATCGCCGTACCCTCCTGCCCTTCTGGAAGTGCGTTCGCCCATGAAGGGGGCCGATCGCGAGCGCGGGAGACGAGCGGCGCTGGCGCACTGGACGAGGTGCGCTTGCTCAGGCCGAGCTTTGAGCCAGCTTGACCTCGCTGAAGCAGCGTTTTTCGCCCCTCCAAGTCCCAGATTCCAGGGAGCGTGGACATAAAGTGCATCAAGAAATCCAGTCTTTGGCTCCTTAAAGCCCAGGGATGTTATGCGCTTTAAACACGAAAGTGTTAAAAGTGATGTCTATGGACAAAGGAGAAGTGGAGGATGTGGAGGAGCGGTTGGACTCAGGAATTTGAAGTTGTACTTTCCTCTGAGCCCAGCCCCTCTTGTGAAGTGGAGAGCGTATTATATACCACACCTGGAATGAAAGCCAGCATCCTGGATATTTCCCCTCCCCGCTCCCCACCCACCTCGCAAGGAGGCTGACTTTCCCGGGAGGCCCCTCTTGCTCTGCGGTCAGGGACCCCAGACTGAAATCACTGTCGTCTTCCTGACCTGGGCAAGTGGCCTCATCCCTGAGTCTGTTTCCTCACTTTTAAAAGGGGCTCGTGGAATCCACCTTCTTCCGTTGTCCTGAGACTGTAAGTGCCTGAGACACAGTAGGTGCTCAGCAGTGATGAATGGATGAATAAGAGATTTACTGAACAGATTGGGTTTATCATCACCGTCATGTTGGCCAGATGCCTGCACCCCTTTTCTCACTCCTGCCGGTTCCTCTGGGATGGCTGATGCTAAAAGGGAAGAACAGCCCCTCAGGGAAGATGCAGCCTCCAGAATTTGCTATCATATGCCCTTCATTTAGGGCTTCCCAGGTGGCATTGGGATAAAAAATTTGGCTGCCAATGCAGGAGACACAGGAGCCGTGGTTTCAATCCCTGGGTAAAGAAGATCCCCTGGAATAGGAAATGGCAACCTACTCCAGTATTCTTGCCTGGAAGATTCCATGGGCAGAGGAGCCTGGTGGGCTACAGTCCATGAGGTTGCAAAGAGTTGGATATGACTGAGCATGCACACACACATGCCTTTCATTTACATGGAACCTCTCTCACCTGCCGGGTGTCTTACTGTGGCTCGCAATCTTTCGCAGGACAATGAACACACACATGTTCTACAAACTGCTGCAAATGTTTCAGGCTTGAATCAGGACTGAAACAATGCAAGTTGTCTGGAATTATCTTTCCTTGCCTGTCATTCCCGGTATTATGGTTAAGACCTGTCTCCTGCATTCCGCCTTACTTGTTTTCTTGGGAGACATCATGCAGTCTGTCTCAGACACCCCAGGTCTCGGTGAGTCACAAAGCCTCTCCTGGTCTTCCTGCCTCCGCCTCCAGACTGTCCTGTTAATCCCTTGAAGGACCTCTTGAGTGAGTCAACCTCCTGAGGCAGCTCCGTGGGGCTCAGATGCTGAGATCCATCTGGGGGTGATACCTCTGGGAACCTCAGTTTCCTCATCTGTGAAGGGGTGGGGGGTAGTAATTGCACCTCCTTTATGGGGTTGTCCTCCTCAGCACCACATCTGCCCTGACCCTTTCCTTCCTGCTCCTGGGTGTGATTTTGGTCAATACTGTTGTAAGAGCATTTTGTATCTTCCCAGAGGGGCTTCCCTGGTGGCTCAGGACTGTAAAGAATCTGCCTGCAATGCAGGAGATCTGCGTTCAATCCCTGGATCGGGAACGTTCCCTGGAGAAGAAAATGGCAACCCATTCCAGTATTCTTGTGTGGAGAATTCCATGGACAGAGGAGCCTCCATGGGGTTGCAAAGAGTCGGACATGACTGAGCAACTAACACACACACACAGAGGTGGTAAACCCCATATGGTGAATTCTCCCACCTCACTCCCCCATTCCAAGGGCCTTCTATACACTACTGATGATCAAACAACAGCCACATGACTGTCACTGGGTTTTAGGGGATCAGAGAGTTTGGGAGCCATAAGGACGCTTGAGATATTCTAGTCTAACCCCTCCTTGAGCCACTATAACAGAGCTGGCATTTGCCAAGCCCACACTGAGTGCTGGCCTCAGTTTGAGTGCTGTAAAGAATTCATTAACTTACTATTCATGTTCCTGTTTGATATTGACAATAACCCCTGTGAGGCGTGTATCATCTCTGTTTGATAAACAGGGAGACTGAGGCCCAAATGAGGTGAAATCAGATGCCCAAGGTCACAAAGCTGGTGAAGGGCAGAACTGAAGGCAGGTAGACCATCAACCTCTTGGCCCTTACTGGGACCTCTCCTGCCTCTAATCCTCTCTCAGTTCTTTCCATCCTAAAGAGTAAATATTGATTGAGTTCCTTGCACTAATAGCTCCTACTGATTGAGCACTAGATATTCCAGACATGTGCTATACACGTCACATCTTCTCTCTTATAGGATGCAATGACTCTGGGAAGTGGAAGGGATCATTCCTTCCATTTCTCAGGTAAGGAAACTGAGGCCCACAGAGAGCCCAGGCTCATGCAAGAAGAATCAGAACCAACCTCAGGTCTCCTGCTCTTGGGACCAATTTTTTTTTCCATTGCTTGGTGTACTCTTTCTGTTTTCATTAATAAGCTTTTCTTGAGTGCCTGCTCTGGGCCAGGTCCTGTGCTGATTGCTGGGTCACGAAATGAAGGTGCCAGAGACCCAGGCAACTCTGGCAAATGTTGGCTATGGGGGAATACTGGCCCAGTCATATGGAACCCTGCATTTTCTAGAGGAGCCAGGAATCTGGATTTCTTTTGTGTGTGTATTCCCCCTGACTCTCAAATTTTGGCAATGAACTTCAGTTTAAAACACTGCAGCAGCTGCAGTTGAACACGTCTGTTGTCTAGTTCTCTCTGGGGGCTGCCCGTTTGTGACATTTAGTTGAGAAAGACAGATGTGTGAATAAATCTTATGACAAGGGTAGATACAGGACCCCAAGGAGCACTTTTAACCCTGGTTAGGTGGAGTTGGGAAGGATATTCTGGAAGAAGAGCCTTGAAGAATGGGTAGGAATTTACAAGGTGTACATAGAGGTAAGGACTTCCTGGGCAGATGAAACAGCACATGCAAAGGCATGGAGTTGTGGGAAGGAGCTGAACATTTGGAGGATGGCAGGTGACATGCTGTGCTTAGGGCTGAATGGGAGACTGGTAAGAGATAGGTCTGACCCAGGCCTTTGCTTGAAGCCAGATGTACAGCAGAATGGCAAAAGAAAGTGAGGCAAGGCCTGGCATAGAACCTTCTCTGAGGGATTCATTCAACAAATATTTTTATTGGGTACTACTTACTAAATGGGCTTCCCTGGTGGCCCAATGGTGAAAAATCTGTCTGCCAGTGCAGGAGACACAGGAGATGCAGGTACAATCCCTGGGTTGGGAAAATTGCCCGGAGAAGGAAATGGCAACTGCTCCAGTATTCTTGCCTGGGAAATCTGATGGAGAGAGGCGCTTGGTGGGCTACAGTCCATGAAGTCACAAAAGAGTCGGACACCACTGAGAGACTAAACAACCATACTTACTAAGCACCAGGGACCAAACCACCATAGTGACTATTCTCAGGGAGCATCCAGCCCAGTGGGGAAGCAGATAATCAACAGTGGTTATCTGTGACTGCTTATGGTCAGTGTTGAGTAGGAAAAGACTAGTTGCTTTAAGAATAAGTATTCTGTGGTCCCTGGATCAGCAGGATCAGCATCATACAGTGACTTGTCAGAAATGCACATCCCCAGGCCCCACTCAGACCAACTGAGCTCTGGGGGTGGGAATCACAGTCTGTGTTCTCATAAGCCTTTCTGGTGATTCTGGTGCCTGCTCGTGTTTGGGAGCCACTGCTCCTAGGTCATGCCGGGACCCACTTTTATCCATCTTCTCCAATTGCTTTATGGCTTCTCAAACTCCCCAAGACCCTTCCTACCTCAGGGCCTTTGCACTGACTGTTCTCACCATGGCTGCATGACTTTCTCAGTACCTTTAGCTCTTTGTGCAAATAAAGGCCTCCCTATCTCCTTGGAGAGGCCTTCCCAAGTGCCTGGTTTAAAGAATTACTCCCAATCTATCAGACTCAACTCCTTGTCTTACTGTGCTTTCTTCTTAGCATTCAACACTACCTGGTATTGTTTTCCATGTTTATTTATTTATTTGCCTTGTATCTGTCTCCATCCACTAGAAGATAAGCTTCATGAGAACAGGGATGTGATCTTTTTTGTCCTCCCAGCATCTCAGGTCGTGCCCAGCATGGTGAGATACTTAGGAAGTACTTTTGAATGAATGAATGAATCTCCTAGGGTTTACCCTTCTGGTCATTCATTCGTTCAACAAGCACCAATTCCTGTGGAGGTAATGGGCTTATTGTTGGAAGGGGTTCCATGGCCATTTGGACAGGGGCAGCCTGATGCCTGGTCTTTCACGCCCCTCCTTCCCTCTACACTCAGCTAGCTCCAGACACAAAGAACCTCTGGATGCACCAGAATCTCCAGTTCTGTGGGCTCTATGGAGAAGGAGGAGTTAATAGCACTGCTTCCCAAAACCAAGGACTGGGCTGATTAGGAAGCTAGGACTTCGGGTGAGAAGGAGGTGGAGAGGCAGCTACTGACAAGTTGTTCTCAGGGAACATTCAATCATCCTGGGGTTGAATGCTTTCCGACAGCCCTGACAAGCAGCGTTCATCTGAGCTGCGGCTGAGTGCCAGCATCAGCCGCAGTATTCCACGCACAGTGCCCCGGATGACCGTGCCCACTGCAGTGGTTCCAGGGGGTTTCTGCTCTGCCTGGGCCACTCCTTAGAGCCCAGCGCTTGTGGAGTGTATTAGCAGGGTTGTTGGATGCAAAACAGTCCTGCTGGGGACATAAGAGGCTTTAAGAGAAATTAGTGGGGAAAGGCCTCTTGAGAGTTATCCAGCATGAATCCTCAGGAAGAATACCTTTGGTACATTAAAGCAGATTCTCCCTAATGCCTTCCTGGCAGAGGACAATGCAAAAGAGAGGGCCAGTGGATTGGTAGGAATCTTACATATTTAGATTAGGATTTCTTCATCTCCGCACTGTTGACATTTTGCATCGGCTATTTCTGGGTTGTGGGGGCCATCCTGTGCATTGTAGACTGTTTGCAGCACCTCTGGCCTCTACCCACTAGATGCCAGAATCATCTCCCTCATTATGAAAGCCCAAATGCCTCTAGATATTGCCAGATGTTCCCTGGGGGCCAAAATTATCCATGGATGAGGACCACTGATGTATGAACTCAATGTGTAGGGCATATTGATTTTAAAATGGAAATCTGCAAGGATCGGGAATCAGACTGTGTAAGTTTGAACCCTTCTTTGCCTTTTAAGCTCTGTTTCCTCATTCCTGCATCTCTGGGTGCCACAAGGATCGGCTGTTACACATAACAAGTAAAGGACCTAGACTGGGGGCCTGACAAGTCCTAAGATTCAGTAAACACCACACTCATTAACAGCCATTGGGATGGCGGTGAAGCCCCCGAGGATGATCTATAATGCAGCGGTGGCGTCTGTTTTACAATTATTTGCATAATGCACTGTGTCATAGCTGCCTCTGGTACACTGCCTTCTCATGGTAATGACCTTTGCTGTTGAGTTCTTCACTGTTCACGTGGGCCTGGTTGTTTATGCCTTCGCTGATGCAGTACTTGGCCGTGGCCACCCCAGTAAAGGGCAGAGGAAATGTGACTGACTCACCTTCTGTGCGCAGGGAATGCAAAGTGGAGCCCTGAGCTGGAGCCCGAGTTGCACAGAGACTGCCATATCCTGATTCGACCAGCAGGGGGCAGTAGCAGCTGGGAAAATGCTGGCTGCTGCAGGAGGGAGCCAAACCTTGCTGTTGTAATTTTCAAGCCTGCAAGTATTCCGAGTTGAGCAAATCATCGTTCCAGAGCCACCCGAGGTTTCCTTTAACAGCTCATGGTAGCTTATCTGCAGGAGCCTAGAGATGCTCTTCTAGAACATTCTACGTTTACCATGTCTGCCCATTTCCGGATGGCTCAGTCTGAACCTAGGGCAAATTGTGCTGTGGCAAAGTTAAACTGGTTCCTGTTTTTCTAAATTCCTTTTTCCCTCTGCTCACCGCACCCCATCCTGCCGCTTACCTGAGTGACACAATGCCCGTCCCAGAAAGCACCCCAAGCAGCTAGCTGTACCTGTCACTCATGCCCAATTTTACCTTGTTCTCCATCCCCACCCCCAACCCCATATAAACCCTGCAGTCCAGAGTCTTCAGATCAGATCAGATCAGTCGCTCAGTCGTGTCCGACTCTTTGCGACCCCATGAATCGCAGCACGCCAGGCCTTCCTATCCATCACCAACTCTGGGAGTTCACTCAGACTCACGTCCATTGAGTCAGTGATGCCATCCAGCCATCTCATCCTCTGTCGTCCCCTTCTCCTCCTGCCCTCAATCCCACCCAGCATCAGAGTCTTTTCCAATGAGTCAATTCTTCGCATGAGGTGGCCAACGTACTGGAGTTTCAGCTTTAGCATCATTCCTTCCAAAGAAATCCCAGGGCTGATCTCCTTCAGAATGGACTGGTTGGATCTCCTTGCAGTCCAAGGGACTCAAGAGTCTTCTCCAACACCATAGTTCAAAAGCATCAATTCTTCAGCTCTCAGCCTTCTTCACAGTCCAACTCTCACATCCATACACGACCACAGGAAAAACCATAGCCTTGACTAGACGGACCTTTGTTGGCAAAGTAATGTCTCTGCCTTTGAATATGCTATCTAGGTTGGTCATAACTTTCCTTCCAAGGAGCAAGCGTCTTTTAATTTCATGGCTGCAGTCACCATCTGCAGTGATTTTGGAGCCCCCAAAAATAAAGTCTGACACTGTTTTCCACTGTTTCCCCATCTATTTCCCATGAAGTGATGGCACCAGATGCCATGATCTTCGTTTTCTGAATGTTGAGTTCTAAGCCAACTTTTACACTCTCCACTTTCACTTTCATCAAGAAGCTTTTTAGTTCCTCTTCACTTTCTGCCATAAGGGTGGTGTCATCTGCATATCTGAGGTTATTGATATTTCTCCCCGCAATCTTGATTCCAGCTTGTGTTTCTTCCAGCCCAGCGTTTCTCATGATGTACTCCGCATATAAGTTAAATAAGCAGGGTGACAATATACAGCCTTGACGAACTCCTTTTCCTATTTGTAACCAATCTGTTGTTCCATGTCCAGTTCTAACTGTTGCTTCCTGACCTGCATACAAATTTCTCAAGAGGCAGATCAGGTGGTCTGGTATTCCCATCTCTTTCAGAATTTTCCACAGTTTCTTGTGATCCACACAAAGGCTTTGGCATAGTCAATAAAGCAGAAATAGATGTTTTTCTGGAACTCTCTTGCCTTTTCCATGATCCAGCGGATGTTGGCAATTTGATCTCTGGTTCCTCTGCCTTTTCTAAAACCAGCTTGAACATCAGGAAGTTCACGGTTCACATATTGCTGAAGCCTGGCTTGGAGAATTTTGAGCATTACTTTACTAGTGTGTGAGATGAGTGCAATTGTGCGGTAGTTTGAGCATTCTTTGGCATTGCCTTTCTTTGGGATTGGAATGAAAACTGACCTTTACCAGTCCTGTGGCCACTGCTGAGTTTTCCAAATTTGCTGGCATATTGAGTGCAGCACTTTCACAGCATCGTCTTTCAGTATTTGGAACAGCTCAATTGGAATTCCATCACCTCCACTAGCTTTGTTCGTAGTGACACTTTCTAAGGCCCACTTGTCTTCACATTCCAGGATGTCTGGCTCTAGGTCAGTGATCACACCATCGTGATTATCTGGGTCGTGAAGATCTTTTTTGTACAGTTCTTCTGTGTATTCTTGCCATCTCTTCTTAATATCTTCTGCTTGTGTTAGGTCCATACCATTTCTGTCCTTTATCGAGCTCATCTTTGCCTGAAATGTTCCTTTGGTATCTCTGATTTTCTTTTTTTTTTTTTGTATCTCTGATTTTCTTGAAGAGATCCCTAGTCTTTCCCATTCTGTTGTTTTCCTCTATTTCTTTGCATTGATCGCTGAAGAAGGCTTTCTTATCTCTTCTTGCTATTCTTTGGAACTCTGCATTCAGATGTTTATATCTTTCCTTTTCTCCTTTGCTTTTCGCTTCTCTTCTTTTCACAGCTATTTGTAAGGCCTCCCCAGACAGCCATTTTGCTTTTTTGCATTTCTTTTCCATGGGGATGGTCTTGATCCCTGTCTCCTGTACAATGTCATGAACCTCATTCCATAGTTCACCAGGCACTCTATCTATCAGATCTAGGCCCTTAAATCTATTTCTCTCTCATAATTTCCCTCAGTCCGTTCTTGACCTGCTTCCTTGCGTTTTCTATCTATCAGCGAAGGATATCTTTGAAATTGAGATGAGAAAAAAGAGGCACACAGAAGTTGAGCAACGTGCTTAGATTATACACTTGAAACAGGGTGAGGTAGGATTCGAACCCATGCCAGCTGGCGTCAGGAGCCATTGCCGTGCTGTTTCCAACGGAGCATCTCTGCCAAGTAGGCAGGGCTGGCCTCTGCTGCCTCTTGGCCCTCACTCCGACTCACTCAGTGACACCTCTTCTCCTGGCTCCCCGCCTACCCCCAGGCTGCCTTTCTCCAATGCATGGGTGGAGTGAGTCCTCCCTGCAGTGAGATGGTAGCCCCCAGGGCTATCAGCCTGCCCTCCAGGCGCTCCCTGGTGAGTATGCTCTGGCCATGACTTAACTCCCACTGTAGGCCACTTGATGTGGCTGGACTTGAAGGAACAATTCTTCACCCCAGCCTCTCAGAGTTCCTGTGAAGCTCAAAACCGATACCACCTGTTGCCTCAGGCATGCTTTGCAAGCTGTAAAGTGCTGGACAAAGTTAAAGGCTGTCAGTTTTACCAAGATCGACTTCTTTCTGAGACTGGTTCTCCATCTCTTGCTCCAAGGATTCTTGGGGCGTGTCATAAGCACATGAATGTGGCATCTGTGGGCTGGCATCTGGCAGCCTTTGAACAGACTGGGAATACCTTTTAGAATGCCGAGTCAAGGGCCTTTTCCGGATGGAAGCAGTGGGGCTGGTGGGCATGTTGCCCAACAGGGAGGCCTCCAGGCCCGCTTGCCAAGCCTCTGGTCCCTGTAAACAGGCGTGATTGCCTGGAGACCCTGGCACCCTCTTTACATTTACTTGAGGGAGCTGACAGGACATGAGCTGCCCAGAGCATCTTGACTTCTCCCACTGGGGGGCTGTGTGCCTGGTGGCACCAGAGGGACAAGGGGACAAACTTTTAAGTCAACAGATCTGGATTCAGAGTCTCATCTAACATAAAGATGGTTCTGTTTCCCCCTGTAGGTGAGACACCCCTCTGTTTCCCCAAAGAGAGTTCTGACGTCTCGGTTGCTGGGAAAGATTTTTAAGATCTCAAGAGGGAAAAGAAAAGCAAACAGTTGTGGGATATTTGAAATGAAGAATAGATACCAAGTCGTGTGGAGATTTCTCTCAAAGGGCTGACATTTCAGAGCTCTTTCCTGTTTTCTCAAACTTTAACAGTCAGTGCATCCATTTTCCAGAGGAGAAAACAGAGGCTCAGTTAAATGCTTTGAAAGACGTGTCTGACATCACATGGTTAATGAGAAGGTAGAGTGGGATTAGAATTCATATCGTCTGTTTCCACATCCAGCTCCACTGCTTACTGGTCAGGTGGCCTTGGGAGAGCTCAAGACCTCAGCTGAGCCTCCGTTTCATCATCTGTAAAATGGGACTAGTGACCTATGAGAGAGAGCTGTGAGAATTAAACAGGATAATTCCTGTAAACCATTTGATGCAGCCACAGAATAAACACCCAACAAATACCAGTGGTTTTTACTACTCTAGGATACGCTGTTATTAATGAATGAATGATTAACTTAAATGGACCTTGGCCATCTGCTGGGGCCTAGGAAGCTTTCCTTTCTAGAAACCAAAGAAATGAAGGCAGTTTCCTTTGCATGGAAATAAAGGCCCTAACTTATATGCAGGGTACATCATGAGAAACGCTGGTCTGGAAGAAGCACAAGCTGGAATCAAGATTGCCGGGAGAAATATCAATAACCTCAGATATGCAGATGACACCACCCTTATGGCAGAAAGTGAAGAGGAACTCAAAAGCCTCTTGATGAAAGTGAAAGAGGAGAGTGAAAAAGTTGGCTTAAAGCTCAACATTCAGAAAACGAAGATCATGGCATTCAGTCCCATCACTTCATGGGAAATAGATGGGGAAACAGTGGAAATAGTGTCAGACTTTATTTTTCTGGGCTCCAAAATCACTGCAGATGGTGACTGCAGCCATGAAATTAAAAGATGCTTACTCCTTGGAAGCAAAGTTATGACCAACCTAGATAGCATATTCAAAAGCAGAGACATTACTTTGTCAACAAAGGTCCAGCTAGTCAAGGCTACGATTTTTCCTGTGGTCGTGTATGGATGTGAGAGTTGGACTGTGAAGAAGGCTGAGAGCCGAAGAATTGATGCTTTTGAATTGTGGTGTTGGAGAAGACTCTTGAGAGTCCCTTGGACTGCAAGGAGATCCAACCAGTCCATTCTGAAGGAGATCAGCCCTGGGATTTCTTTGGAAGGAATGATGCTAAAGCTGAAACTCCAGTACTTTGGCCACCTCATGCAAAGAGTTGACTTATTGGAAAAGACTCTGATGCTGGGTGGGATTGAGGGCAGGAGGAGAAGGGGATGACAGAGGATGAGATGGCTGGATGGCATCACTGACTCAATGGACGTGAGTCTGGGTGAACTCCGGGAGTTGGTGATGGACAGGGAGGCCTGGCGTGCTGCGATTCATGGGGTCGCAAAGAGTTGGACACGACTGAGCAACTGAACTGAGTCATGTCTGGTGGCAGAATTGCCTGTTACTTCCTCTGGATCATTAACCTTCTTGAAGGATCCTTCCTAAAGCAGAGAAAGGGCCGCCCACCTCCACCCCCAGTGTAGACCATCCCTGACCTTCTCTCTGAGGGCTGCCCCCAACCAGTGTAGACCATCCCTGACCATCTCTGTGAGGGCTGCCCCCCCCCCAGTGTAGACCATCCCTGACCATCTCTCTGAGGGCTGCCCCTCCCAGTGTAGACCATCCCTGACCATCTCTCTGGCGATGCTGACAAGCGGGCCTTTTGTGATGATTATGCAAGAAGCCTTTCAATAAGTGACCCTCTGCTCCAGCAAGAAGCTTTGAATTTTGCAGAACTGCTGGAGCAAAGTAATTTCTCATCTGGCACTGGCTCCCATAAGTCTCACAACCATCTCAGAATTGTCTCTGAAGTGCTCTGCCTAACCGATTGCCCTCCACTCATTTCTCGAGAGTTAACAGATGTGAGATTTAGAGGAGAGGGTGACAAGTGGCCCGGGACCTGGAGAAGCTGTTGTGGTGAGAGGGGCCACTTCTCACTGGAGCACATCCAAATTGGCATCGTGGTGAATATAGAAAAAGCTAGAAAGTTTAACGGCCTCCATGGCTTCCCTGGTGACTCAGATGGTGATGAATTTGCCTGCAATGCAGGAGACCTGGGTCTGATCCCTGGGTTGGAAAGATCCCCTGAGGAAGGGCATGGCAGCCCTCTCCGTATTCTTGCCTAGAGAACCCCAGGGACAGAGGAGTCTGGCAGGCTACAATCCACAGGGTCGCAAAGAGTCAGATGTGGCTGAGCAACTAACAGTTTCACTTTCACACTCTCAGGGGCCTCCATTATCAGAGCAGTTTCCACGCTGGTCCCTTGGCTGCTGCTTCCCTGCTGCATTCTCCTCCCAGTGGCAGATGGTTACCTACTTACATTTTTTTTTGTGAAACTTATTTTTTGAAAATTTATTTACGTTACCATATATAAAATAGGTAGCCAATGAGAATTTGCTGTATGGTTCAGGAAACTCAAACAGGGGCTCTGGATCAACCTAGAAGCAGGGGATGGGGAGGGAGGTGGGAGGGAGTTTCAAAAGGGGAGGGGATATATGTATACCTATGGCTGATTCATGTTGAGATTTGACAGAAAACAGCAAAATTCTGTAAAGCAATTATCCTTCAATAAAAAATAAATCAATTTAAAAAAGAATAATAAATGGGACTTCAATGGTAGCAAAAAAATTTTTTATTTATTTATAGCTGCCAGGTCTTCATTGCTGCAAAAGGGCTTTGTCTAGTTACAGAGAGCAGACTGCTCATGGCTGCTGCCTCCCTGTTGCCGAGTGTGGGCTCTAGGGAGCCTAGCTTCAGTAGTTGTGAGTCCCAGGCTCTGCGCAGGCGCAGTAGTTGTGGCTCTTGGGCTTAGTTGTTCCCGTGACACGTGAAATCCCTGGTCAGGAATGGAACCGCATGTCCCCTGCACTGGCAGGCAAATTCTTAACCACTGGTGGTCCACACCAGGGAAGTCCCAACTAGCCACTTTTTAATTCGTGTTCCTAAATATGGGATGCACATCATTTACCTACCCCGTAGGACAGACAGCTGTAGTGGGTCTCAGCATGGGCTCTGGGGTCAGATAAACCAGGCGTGGGCCTGACTCCTACATGGTTTTGGTTTGGAGTTCACCCAGGAGACCCTGCCCAAGGATGTAAGCCCAGTGTTTTAGGGTGAACCAATTCCTGAAAGTACCACTTGGGGAGTGGGGTGGAGACATGAGACAGGGCGGGGAGGGGACCTCTGGGAGGGCCCAGCACTAAGCGAACTGCTGCGGAGGGCAGCTTAGCCCCATGGAGACTCGGGGACACTGCATGGAGCTGGAGTCACCCCAGCTCCACTGAGGGAGCTGGCAGGTGCTTATCCGCCCCAACATCCGGCCCTGGTTGGAGCTGCACAGCTGCGACCCTCCGTACGTCCGCCTTGCCCTGTGCGGGGGCAGGATGTCCACAGCCAGGAACAAAACCCCACTGGACAGAGAGTCTTGGGTCATCAGGGTGAGGGATGGAGGCCCTGCAGGAGCCGCGGTGACCGCTCCCCTCCCCCAACATGGGGCTGCCTGCCCTAGGCCCTTGGGAGTCTCAGATCTGATCCCCATAAAGCCCCAAATGCAGACACACCTTCTACCACTTCCCTGAGAAGGCAGAGTGGGAACGGAGGTAATTCAGGAAAGAGCTGGTTGAGATGCGGTTTGGGGTCCAGGCGGGCTGCTCAGGCCCTTCTCTGGCTGCACTGATGGAGGAGGATGCCCCTCACAAACGACCTCCTCATGCCTATACAAGCCTGAATGTCAGGTTCACCCGATTCAGATCTTCCCAGGCTAATGTCCTGCAGAGTGGTAGCAGGGGCACTGGGGCTGGGGCATCTTTACTCTAGGGGCAGAGTCGGAAGGAGACTGAGGGCTTTGGGAAGAGCTCTCAGAGTTACTATGATGACTCAACAAGGTGATGCTTCTGAAGTGCTTAGCTGCATAAGGAGCAAGTAATCATCCAAAAATCATTTGTGGAGGAGATGAGTATGCTTTTAATTTTCATTTTCTATGTTCATTTTCATTGGCTGTGTGGTTTGGACAAATTACCTAACCTCTCTGAACCTCAGTGTTTTCACCCATGTCACCCTTGGGGGGTCATGGTGTGGATTAAGAGATGGCGTGTATTACATATGGGCTTCTCTGATAGCTCAGTTGGTAAAGAATCCGCCTGCAATTCGGGAGACCCGGCTCAATTCCTGGGTCTGGAACATCCGCTGGAGAAGGGATAGGCTACCCACTTCAGTGTTCTTGGGCTTCCCTTGTAGCTCAGCTGGTAAAGAATCCGCCTGCAATGCAGGAGACCTGGGTTCGATCCCTGGGTTGGGAAGATCCCCTGGAGAAGGGAATGGCTACCCACTCCAATATTCTGGCCTGGAGAATCCCATGGACTGTGTAGTCCATGGGATGGCAAAGAGTCTGACATGACTGAGCAACTTTCACTTTCATATGTTATATTGGAGAAGGAAATGGTATCTCACTCCAGTATTCTGGCTTGGAGAATCCCATGGACTGTGTAGTCCATGGGATCGCAAAGAGTCTGACACGATTGAGCAACTTTCACTTTCATATATTATATTGGAGAAGGAAATGGTATCTCACTCCAGTATTCTGGCCTGGAGAATCCCATGGACTGTGTAGTCCATGGGATCGCAAAGAGTCTGACACGATTGAGCAACTTTCACTTTCATATATTATATTGGAGAAGGAAATGGTATCTCACTCCAGTATTCTTGTCTGGATAATCCCATGGACAGAGGAGCCTGGTGGGCTACAGTCCATGGGGTCACAAAGAGTCGGACACGACTGAAGTGACTTAGGAGCAGCAGCGTATATTATATACAAGCATCTGGTGCATACATAGTAAGTACTCAACAGAGGAAGAGGCAGATGTGGCCTTGTCCAGCCTCAGAACTGGAGCCCAACACAGTCATATTCTCCAGGTTTGTGACTGAAAGGAGAGTTCTGAGCCCTGACTTCCAATTTTCCCTATTCATCCTCCCCCATCTCTGGTCCTTCTTCACTCCCTCACCCCTCATCTGCATCCTTTCCCTGCACTTGGACATTCCATCCATCATTCAGCTTTCTGCCCAGGTGCAGGCTGCTCCCGCTGTTATCAAAAGGCACTCAGGACCCACTGGCCAGCTCCTCCTCCCAGCCCGAGCTCCCTCCCTACCTGTTCCCAGCTTCTCCCAGACAGAAGGGAGACAGAGATAATGAGTGAGTCTCCTCTGAGCATAACAATGAAGGAAAGGAGTTGTGTTCAGCTGATGAACAAAGTAGAAAGGGAGCTCGGAGGGTGACGATGAGATGTTGGGGCTATGGATGATGGGTGGTTGGAGGCTGGTGACACTCAGCCTAGACCGGGAGGATGCTGAGCAGGGAGGACTTACACTTGGCTCCTCCCTCCTTGCTGCGTTTGGAAGGTCCTTGTGGATGAGGTACCGTGGAAGGGTGGGAAGGTGGGAGATGAGTTCAAGTCCTCTTTCTGCTCTGCACTTCTGTGAGGCCTTGAGTGAGTCACTGGCCACATGGCCATATCCACATCATGCCACCTTTTGTGTGCCAGGCCCTGGGATCCAGCAGGAAACCCCACAGACATACTCTCAACATCTTACAATCTCTGGGGCACTTGGCTGTGAATTAGGTGGTTACACTCCCCCCACCCCCTCTACACCTGTAATGCGGGCAGTTTATGGGCTCTGATCCCAGCTGGGGGCATCGTCTGGGTGGTGTTCCTGAGGACGAAGAGGGGAAAGCCAGGGAAAGAGGGGCAAGGAGGGCAGAATCGTCCAGGCTGAGGGACCAGTTTGGAGGGAGAGGCAAAGTTGGAGGACAGGGGTGGGGAGTGGGAGGCTGGGCCATCCCTGGGGGCACAGATGGCTGGGCTGGGCTTCTTATTTTATAAAATGACTTGTGAAATATTTTATTATAAATATATTACAAAAATCTAAATAAAATAGATGGAGTAGTCACTGGACAGTTTTAAGCAGAACTATGTAACCTGGTCTGGCTTGGTAAGGGCACTTGGGGGCTCTGGGTGGAGAATGGATTGGGGAGGGGGAGAGGAGGTCAGGAGAGTGGGTAGGAGGCCGTGCAGGGGTCCAGTGGCCAGAGCAGCTCCCACCAGCATCTCTCAGAGTCTTGTTGAAAGCAGCTCGTACAGTAAAGGTCCCTGCTATAAAAATGCCACACCTGAGTTACCAACAGCAACTGGAAGAATGGCGTCACTGGAAGAGATGCCTAACGTGCCGACCAGAGGCTTTTCATAAGTGTGAGAATCAGGCCACGTGGCTCCACGGAGTCGTGTCCTGCCATGCCCGTGATCAAGCCTGGACTGAGGCGGTGGCTGCCAGGGCAATGGATACGGGCCAAACCAAGACGGATGCAGAAGCAGGAGGGAGAGGAGTGATGGGGGTCAGCGTCACTTGTCATGACACCTCTGACCACACCATTCCCTCCTGCCCCCGCAGGGTACCCTTACCTTGTCCTGACCTTGTCCTGCTCAGGCTCCAAGCAAATCGTTTCCAAGACAGGCCCCTGGAGCCAAAATCCTGTGTCCCCTAAGAGGGTCAAAAAGACAGGCTTGGCGGCTGCACCACGTGACACCCCGGGGGCATTGTGATGTGTGGGCGGTCGTCTGGGTGCAGGGTGAGAGGCGCTCAAGGCCACCCAGGCCAGCGGGCAGCGGCAGCTGTCACTGTTCCTGACTCAAGTGTCTTTCTCATGGAGCCCTGCACTGGTTTCTGTGGAGATGCTCCACTCCCTAACCCCCGCTCCTGCATTCCACATGGGTGATGTATAGGGGGGCCCCTCTTCATCAGCCTTGTCCTCAGGCTCCAAAATTGGGCCCCGTCAGACTTCACATAGAAACCTGGGTCCCCCAGGTCATGACTATTGTCATGAGCATGTGTGCACATGTGCTGCCCACTCATACACTCTCACACACTCTGGCTCACCCAGGCCCACTTCCAGCCATTTGACCTCAGCGTCTGCCTTCTCAGCCCCAGGCTGAGCCCCTGGTAAGGTGGCCCTTTGGAGCTTGCCACTGCTTTGGCGCAGTTCCTGGTTCTGGCCTCTTCTAGGCCTGGGTGTGCTGCCTCTGTCCACTGGTACTATGGAAGGCAGCTCAACCATCACCCGTCCCTGACTCTCAGCCTGGACCCTGATGGGTGGCCTGCCTGTGCCCCATCTTCAGTGAGAGCCCTCCCTGACAGCCCTGCCCAGGGCAACAATGCAGGGCCCAGGGGAAGGGTCAGCAGATGCCACTGGTACCAGGTCTGGAGACCTGACATGGGCAAGAGCATGGCCGCGGTTCCCACCCCAAGGCTGTTGTGGGGAAGAGCAGAGCCACTCTGCAGGACCACCGCCATGTCTGCTCACCCAGCTTCCCTCCCTTCTTCTGATTTCCACTGGTACCTCTCTCCTGATTCTTCTCCAGCCATGAGCTGGAGGCCCATCCAGGATGGGCCAGTCAGGGCTGCCATCCTTTGGGTTGTGATGATTGGTCCAAGGAGGGATGCAGGCTCTGGAGGGGGCTGCCGGTTTAGGGTCCTGACCCCACCACTTACTCACACTGAGATCTTAGGCAAACATGTATTGGGTTGGCCAAAAATTTTGCTCAGGTTTTTCCATAAGATGTCATAGAAGAAACCCAAATGAACTTTTTGGCCAACCCAATAACTTCCCTGTGCCTCAGTTTCCTCACCTGTACAATGGAGAGAATAATGGTCCCCACTTAATTGTTGTACAGATAGAATTATGTAAACGGCTCAGCACAGAATCAGTGCTCAGTAAATACGAGCTGCTGGGATTAATAGGACTAAATTTGGGGCCTTCTGATGGAGTGATTGTAAAAGAGAAGCTCTTTTTTAAAAACTGATATTATGAATGTACACCTTGAGCTACTGGAGGAATCTTGCCATCAGGAGGGAAAGCCTGCCTGATAATGAATTCAGCACAAAGAAAACCAGAGCTCAGAGATGGGGGAAGAAGGAATGAATCCTGATGAAATCACTTGAGTTCCTTGATTCAGCTGTTCCTGAAAGTGTGCCCCTGAACTATTCAGGAACATAACCAAGTCTTTGTTTTTTCTTCTTTTTTTGCTTGCATCATTTTGAGTTGGGTTTCTATCATTTGCAACCAAAAATGTCATAATGAGCATCCATCTGTCCATCCATCCATCCATCCATCCACAAGTCCTAGCTGTGGTCTAAACACATCACTTTCCTCTCCAGGACTTAGTTTCCACATCTGTAAAATGGGAATTTCATCAATTACTTGATGGATGGTTTCAGCGATGAATGGGCAAGCCATGTACCAAAGGCAGAGGAGGGTCTCAGTAAATTTCACTTCCATTTCATCTTTTCTGTCTATATCCTGCCCCACCCCCACCTGGAAAGTCAAAAGAGGATCCACGCCCTACCAGACCTTGCTCCTTCAGCAGCAGAATCTGATTGGTACAGCTTTTATTGTTTCTCTGTCATTTTCCAGAAGATTGGTGTCATGAGAGGGCCACAGGGAATGGGGGAGTAAAAAATAACATAAACAAACAGAAAGGCAGGAGGCAGCGAGAGGGGCTGAGATCGGGTCGTTCAGGGCAGAGAAGAGCCAGATCTGGGCAGTCAGAGCCTCTTAGCTTTCAGCCACCAGAGTGGAAAATTCTGCAAAAGAAAACGACAGAGGTGAGTCAGAGGGGGACCGTGGCCTGGGACACTGGCTGGGACCTGACTGTGGGCAGACACCCCCCTCCAGCTCCACTGCATGGTGTTTTTTCTTGATTCTCAAATATGCTGCAGAAGAGAGAGCTAGAGTGATGGAGGGAGTGAGCATGGGGATGAGTGAATGAAGGAGTAAATGAATGAGGTGAGATGGGAAATGATGCACCCACCATATTTTTTGTGTCATGATGTCATGTCACCCACAAATTATTAGTAATACTAACTACAATGCTAACAGCCATGATAGTTTTCTGAATGTTTATCACATACCAGTCAGTTTTCTAAGTGCTTTATATACAACATCGTATTTAACTGACAAAAATCCCACGATGTGCATTTTATCATTATTCCCATTCTACAGAGAGGAAACAGAGGCTCAGAGTCCAGCAAGGTCTATGAGGTCACACAGCTAGGAAGAAGCACAGCCAGGCTTCACATCTCTTTCTTTTAGCGCTTGGTTTTTAGCTCCTCTTCTGAGCTATTTCTTAGCCCCTTGGTTTAACTCATGAGGGTCTCCAGCAGAATCTTGAGAACACACAAAGCCCCAGGCCCTTGCTACAGAATTTTTGACTCAGAAGGTCTGCGGAGGGATGAGTTATTTTATTTGTCAAAAGGTGATTCTGGTGAACAGCCAAGTTCAGAAACAGCTGTGTGCTCCTCCTCCTCTGGGGGACCGAGCCAGGCCCTGGAGGAGACCGACCATGTGACTTCTGTACACAGCTCAGGGGGGTGAGTGTGTCCTGGTGCTCAGAATGAGCTGGGCTCTGTCTCACATGCATGCATGCTAAGTTGCTCCCGTCATGTTCCACTCTTTACAACCCCTGGACTGTAGCCTGCCAGACTCCTCTGGGATACTCCAGGCAAGAATGTTGGAGTGGGTTGCCATGCCCTCTTCCAGGGGATCTTTCTGACCCAGGATCAAACCTGCATCTTTTATGTCTCCTGCACTGGCAGGTGGGTTCTTAACCACTAGCGCCACCTGGGAAGCCCCTGTCTCACACAGCTCCTCATTTAATCATCACAAACACTAGGGAACCGGGAGTTATTATCCCCATTTTACAGAGAGGCAAACTGAGGACCAGAGAGCAGAAGTGACTTTTCAGTGACTTCAGGTAGTAATTGGCTGAGGATTCAAGCTCTGGGATCCAGACCCCTCCATGTGGGCTTGCCTGCCAGTCCACGGTGGTCACCCCCTTCTCCAGCCGTGTACATTGGCCCTGCTTTGCCTTAATATTAAGGATGTCAGGGAGAGACCAGTGTTGGCACCAGGGGGCAATCAGACATCTTTCTAGTGAATCCAACTCCATTAAAATGAACAAAGGATGGGGCAACCAGGTGAGGGGAGGTGCAGGGGAGTCCAAGATGGTCCCCGCACCATGGGAGTTTCTGGAAGAAGATGCTATCAGGAAGTGCTCTGTGCTGCTGGCCTTTTCTCTGAATCTTAAGCGTGCCGAGGGCATTCACACCCCAGGATCTTTGCCCCTGCCATTCTCGTTGCCTGGTACATTCTCCAGGCTGCCTCACGGCCGGCTCCTTCTCACTCACCTGGTCTCAGCTCAAATACCACCTCTCAAGGGGCCTTCTCTGACCCCTCTGGTACAAGCAGTGACCCACCCCTACTGAGACCCTTTTTGCTATCACCATTTATTTATTAGCTTCACAGCACTCCCACTCTCGGAATACCTCTGAGTCTATTCTTGCTTATTTACTTGCTGTCTGCTTCCTGCATTGGACCCTCTCAGGCTTTGTTTCCTCCGTCCCACCTCTTGGCTCTGCATCTGACACCGAGGGGACCACATGTGTTTGTGAAAAGATGGGAGAGGCACAGAGACTCTGTGTTCCCAGCAAGAAGAGGTGCCTTCTATTTAAGGCATCAACAAAACCCTCAAAGAAAAGGTGGCTTTTGATATAGGCATATAGGCAGATGCAGGATTCCCACAGGAGAAAGCAGAGGGAGAGGTCCAGTCTCAGAGGGCAGGAAGCAACGGTGTGTATTTGGGGAAGACTCAGTAGTCGTGCTGGGCTGGCCTCTTGCATGTAAGATGAGCTCAGCTAGAGAGGCCTGGGCCCCCGAATCTGGCTCTTCCCCTTGTGGGCTGTGTGACCTTAGACAAGGCGCTGAGCCTCCCTGAGCCCCACTAGCATCCTCTGTAAAAGACAGCTCTGCTTCTGACTCAGGGCGGTCAGAAGAGAGGTGCTGATGCACAGGAGGCCTCAGCCCCTTCTGGCAGCTCCTCTACCCTCCCCGCTCCACGTGTTCTCAACTGTGGGGTCCTCATGTGCTGGTCAGTAGGGTTTCTGCTCAGCAGTCAGGTCTTCTGAGACCTTTATTTGGAAGATTTACTTTAGGAGAGTCTTCCCTGTTGTTTTTCTCTCCAAGAAACGAGAGAAGACAGAAGGAGTCGGCCACCCTCTCCAATATGTGTCTCTGAGATGCCATGTCCCCAGCCTGCCAGACACTGCGGGACCCTCAGATAAGGCCCCGTCACCTCTGGAAACGCAGGTGTGATGTGGGGACAGCACAGGTGGGGACTGAGAACTAGATTTCGAGGCTTAGTCCGGCCCTGTTTGCTGGGCGTCCACTCCCCAATCTGGCCCGGGAGTGAAGGGAGAGGGCAGTAACAATTCCTAGTCAGAGACAAACAAAAAACTGAATGTGAAGTGGCTTCACAAAGGCCACAAGAAGTATCTGGGGCTCCCCTGAGGTTCATCCTGTCCTCCCCAGGCTTGGTATGATACATACTGTGAAAACCTCCCAGGGTAATTTCTTCAATGCACATGGTTATGTAAAATGTTATCAGTGGGGATGCTGGGCTATTGTTGGACCTACAAAGTTAGAAGGATTTAAAAAATCACCAAGTGAAGAAACAAAACCACCTAAACAACACATGGAATCATCATGGAAGTGACCTGCCAATGACCCCGCCGGGTGGAGGGCTCCTCATCTTTTCGGGATTTGACCTGGGAGATGGACGCCACCCTTTCCTGTCCCCAGCTAGTCCCTGAGGCCAGGAAAGTCAGGTGGCCTGGAGGTGGGGGACTGGGGATCAAATCCAGGTGAGAGAGGGGAGAGTTCTCCTGCTCGTCCTGAAAACCCTCAGGGTGGCGGGCTAAGGGATCACAGTGAATGTCAGGAATGGAACCCATCATCAAACACTAAAAATTCCTCCCACAGTCCAGGCATCAAAGCGTCCACTTTCTCACCAGGGGCTCCTCTGAACCTACAGCACCCCACTAAGGCAGGTGGTTCTTTTGAAATGGTTTTTTTTTTTTTGGCTGCACAATGAGACCTGTGGGATTTTAGTTCCCTGACCAGGGATTGAACCTGTGCCCCCTGCGCAGGTGTCTTAACCACTGGACCACCAGGGAAGCCCCAAGATATCTTTTACCATTAGTACTTTGATTAATATTGCCCATTTTTATAGAATTTAAAAATTCTTATTTTTATTGCCTCTGTGGGAAGCATTTTTGCATTTACCATCTCATTAAGTTCTCACTTCCTCCATGGGAGAGAGGCTTTTGTCTGCATTTTATAAGGGGGGAAACTGAGGCCGCAGTCCAGTTGCATGACCAAGATCACACAGAGGACATGATTCAAACTTCCCTCTTTACCCTGGAGGTTTCCGACCTACTTTGACCTGGGTCTAGAGTGACACAGGCACCAGCTCAAATATCGCCACCCCATGACTGTCATATTAGCCGTTTTTTATTTACTTCGTGGTACTTATCACTCTCTGAAATGATCTTACTCATGTAATTGCTTATTTCTTTCAGTCTCCCCCTACCACACTGTAAACCCCCAGGGGTCAGGGGGCACTATCTCTCTTGCTCACAGCTCTCAAGCAACAGAACAGACCTGGCCCCCAGCAGATGCCTGTAAACAAATGCCAAATGGGTGAACAGATGGATGAATGGATGGCATGGCTCATGAGTCCTCCTTAGGTGTTCAGCAAGTACTGACTTTCTGCATATAGTTCTCACGACAGCCCCAGGAGGCAAGTGGGATGATTCCCATTTTATAGATGGGAAAGTGGAGGCCTGGAGAGGTCAAGTGTCAAGGTCATGTAGCATAGAAGGGACAGGAGCAGGGATTTGGCTGTGGTCTCAGGAACAGCCCCTACATGAAGGTAGAGAGGCCGCTCCTGAGAAGGCTAGTATCTCACGTCAGATGGAAACATGAAATCTCTCTAGCTTCAACCTGCCATTTGATCTGAAAAACTGGCTGGAGCCCGCATAGTCTGTCCTTGGGCACTGAGTCATTCTCTTCTGGGATAAAGGAGACATGAGTCTGTCCACCATCACCTGCTCATGGGGTAACTGTCAAGAGGGGTAATTGGTCCTTTCCATTTCCTGACCTCCATCCACGCCACCCCTAACCTTCACCCTAGAAATGACACGTTCTTGGCTGCTCCTCAGCAAAGAGGCTGACTATTACCTTCACACCAGATGGCATTTGGGGCAGTCAGTGTGAAGGGGACCAGGGGACACCGACCATGGGACCCTCCAGCAGTAGAATGTCTGACATTCTGGAGCTATGGAGGTGTTTTCGACCTGTGAGGTTTTCAAAAGCCTCTAAAAACAGACCTCTGGGATCCCCCATGAAGCAGTCAGGGTGTCACAATAGTACATGCCCTGGCTTTTTGCAGAAAACACAGGATTCTAATTTTGTCCTCCCAGATCCGGCGGCAGGGCACTTGGGAGACAAATCGAGGGCAGGGGTCACCGCTTCTGTTCCTTTTGTGCCTCTCTCAGGGCAGAGCTCTTAGGAACCAGCCAATTAACTAATAGCCTTCCTACCAAAATGTCTCCTCTAAAACGTCTAGGTCTCTCCTGAGAAAAAAACAAACAAGCAAACCTACAGAGACTCTGTAAAGTCCAGGTCAAGTGATTTGGCAGTAGGAGACTGGCATGGGGGATGGACAGCAGCGGATGGGGGTCTGGTCTTGGTTCTGCCTTTACTCATGTCCCTGGACAGACACCTCACCCTGCCAGGTCTGGGTTTTCTTATTTGTGCAGCCTTGGGTCTAGAAGACACCTTTCCAGCTCCCCTCCAGAGTGTGGAGCACAGGAGCTGGGAGTCAACCCTCAACTCCCATTTCTTGCTTCTGTGACCTGGGACTAGGTACTTCACCTCACTGTGCCTCAGTTTCCTCATCTGTAAAGTGTGGCTCCTTGGGCTGTTCAGAGGAAGCAGCTCTAAAGCCCTTATCACTGGCTTGATCTATAGCTAGCACGCAGCATTTGGTAGCTGTTATTATCAAGATGTTTCTATAGCTCAAGAATTTCCCTGATGGTCCAGTGGTTAAGACTCCAGGTTTCCAATGCAGGGCGTGCTGGTTCGATCCCTGGTTGGGGAACAAAGATCCCACATACCCCGAGGCGAAAAAGAAAAGTATCCTTCTATGGCTTCAGGACTCTGTGGGAGAGGGAGAGGGTGGGATGATTTGGGATAATGGCATTGAAACATGTATAATATCATATATGAAACGAGTCGCCAGTCCAGGTTCGATGCATGATACTGGATGCTTGGGGCTGGTGCACTGGGACGACCCAGAGGGATGGTATGGGGAGGGAGGAGGGAGGAGGGTTCAGGATGGGGAACACATATATATATCTGTGGCGGATTCATTTTGATATATGGCTAAATCAATACAATATTGTAAAGTTAAAATACTTAATAAAAAAAAAACGTAAAAAAAAAAACCACCAAACCCATGAAATGCCTGGCTGCTGCCTGGCAAGGGGGTGTTGTGGGGGTGGGTGACACCACAGATGGCCCCATCACCTTTATTTCTTGCCCCACCCCCCCTCCCCCGCCCCTGCCATTTCCTGTCCTGTCTGGCACCTGCTGACAACCTTCCAACAATCCTGGAAGCTGGGTCTGAATCTTGCTCCATCGCATCCTGCCTGGGCTGGGTGGCCGTAGGTCACTACCTGACCTCTCCGAGCCTCAGTTTTCTCATGTGTACAATGGGTATGATAACGTCTACTTACACAGCTCTTGGGAAATTCCGATGAGAAAATACAGATAGATGCCTGGCATATAGGAGATGGTGTATAAATAAATGTTAGTTCCTTGGATCTCCTCAGCACCACTGGGACAGGTTGGGGCTTTGAAATAACAACCGTAATCACAAAAATCCTGAGACTAAGATAGGAAGATGGAAACAGACAGAAGACACAGGAAGCCCAAAGAGCAAATCACTGATGTGATGCATGTTTCTGACACTGTCTATCCCATCCGAGTTAGGGTCCCATCCCTCATGTGCCTATCCACAGACACTCATTCTCTGCCCCTCAGTTTCTGCATCTGTAAAATGGGGACACTGAGAGTATCTCCTCGTAGGGTGACAGTGAGGACTACACAAGGTACAGTGGTTCTTGGGTGGAGGGACATTCAGAGCCCTTCCTCCCAGAGGGATTCAGGTGCATCCCTACCTTTCGCCAAGGAAACCTCACCTGAGGCCCCTGGGGGCCACCTGGCTGGTGTCCTCATCATCTGATCAGGGAGAGAGGAAAGGTGGGGGGTGAGCAGAGGAGGGAGCAGGCAAAGGGTCAGAGGATGGGCGGGTTCAGTCCTCTCCTTTCCCTTCTGAAACTGAAATTAGCCTAATTAGGTCTGTCCCAGGTCCCTGCGCTGTGGGGGTTGGACAAAATTAGAAGCTATTGACAGGTGAGCGCAGCACCCGCTGATAGCCTGAGGGGAAAGTGAGACGAACTTTGAGTCAGCGCCTGGAAGACGCTTTCCTCCCCTCTGTCGTGAGGAGCAGGATGAAGGCAGGCCTCTGGTTTATCACCTCGCCTCTAAATAGCTCCTGGGCTGGTTTCTTATAAATCGGTATTGCAAACAGGGATCACTTTCCCACCCCAGAGGACGGGGAGGCTGGGTCATTCGAGGTCAAGGCGGAAGGCAGTGAAGAGTCGGTGAACAGTAATGGGGGTGCCCTCTGAGCCAGGCACCACCCTAGGAGCCGTCCCACTTCATCCTTACCAGCCTTCTTATCCCCATTTTACTTACAGGGAAACTGAGGCCGAGCGCCACTCAGCCAGGAAGATTATAACTTAGGCCTGGCTCATGGTAGGATGCGTCTCTTTCTCAGAGGTTGGAAATGAAAGGCCCTGAGTGCTGAATTAAGCTGTAACCTCCAGGGCCAGAAGAAGGGACATCTTTCTTTCTCCCCTCACTGCTGTTCCTTTTGGCAGGAGGGCGGTTATATAAGAAGTGCTGCCTGCCCTCCCTTGGCTAAATCTTATCTAGTGCAGCATAAGGCTGGGAGTTAGGGAGAGTCCACACGGGAATAAAAGCAAGCATCTTGCTAAGCACAGAAACCATTTATAACTCAAATGTCCCAGCTCAGCCTGTTGGAGGGAGTGGCAGAGTCAGGACACCCAGGTTCCATTCGGCCAAGGGCTTGCTGTGTGACTTTGACACTTCACATCTGCGGGGCCTGTTTTCACATCTCTCACTGGGGATCACAGACTCCGTCCCCTAGACTGTATTGAGCCCGGATGAGGAGGCAATGAAATAGGACAAAACACTGCACGCCTCGGGGCTCTGCCATCAAGGCTGCGGATTGGCCCTGGTGTGCACCTCCTGCCTGCCTTGGAAATCAAACCCCATAGGGGCTGGAGGGCTGGAATTACAGGGAGGCGGCAGGATTCTCCTTTTGTCCTTCTCACTGTCTTCCCGTCTTAGACTTGGTTTCATTTCCTTTGAGGGTGGGTATTCCACTATTTGCAAAGGATTTTGAGGTAGCTTATAAGAGATGCAGGTTTGATCCCTGGGTTGGGAAGATCCTCCAGAGGACGGAATGCTGACCCACTCCAGTATTCTTGCCTGGAGAATCCCAGGGACACAGGAGCCTGGTGGGCTACAGTCCATAGGGTCACATAGAGTCGGACACGACTGAAGCGACTTAGCACTCACGAGAAAAAGCACGTGAAACAAGAGGAAAAGAATCATTTCCAGAGTACTCACTTAACTCTCGCAACGGTTTTTGAAAGTGGTTATTTTTATCCCCACTTTGGGATGAGGACATGGATGCTCAGAGAGGGGAGAAGGTTTGACTATTCACACTGCCGATAACTCGCACTCTACAGGTTGTGTTTTTTGCCTGACTTCAGGAGTTCCAGCCTGAGGGCTTACTCCTTCCCTCTCGCCTCCCACATTAAATAGGCTGCTGCTGCTGCTAAGTTGCTTCAGTCGTGTCCGACTCTGTGCGACCCCAGAGATGGCAGCCTACCCTGGGATTCTCCAGGCAAGAACACTGGAGTGGGTTGCCATTTCCTTCTCCAATGCATGAGAGTGAAAGGTAAAAGTGAAGTCGCTCAGTCGTGTCCGACTCTTCGCGATCCCATGGACTACAGCCCACCAGGCTCTTCCATCCATGGGATTTTCCAGGCAAGAGTACTGGAGTGGGGTGCCATTGCCTTCTCCCATTAAATAGGCTACTTAAGGATAAAAGAGAACAGATTTTTGCCAGAAGGAAGCAGAAAAGGCAAATGCCTTCAGGCACATGGAACCAACTGCAAGGGTCAGGCAATCGTTGTGACTAAATTTCTCAGCCATGGAAGCAAAAAGCAAACCATGGGCTCTTGAGTTGGACCAGGCCTGAGGCATAGGAAATGGGATCTGCCACTGGGATCAGGTTTCAGGAAACTAACAAGGATTGCTGTGTGTGGGTGTGTGTACATGGGGCGTGCAGTTCCTGTTTACAGTGTGGGGTGGGGGAGTGCTGGTGAGAGTGTGGAGGCTTGCAGCAGGTCCCCAGTCCTGAGTAGCTGAGTGATCGTGGGTAAGCCACCCACTTCCCTGGGCCTTGGTTTGTACTCCCTTCCCTTCCCTGTCTGTACAGTGAGAGCATGTCTTGGGATGCTGTTGTGAGGCCTGAGGAAGTGCCCACGAATGGTGCCTACTCTTCTCATCAGCCTGCCCGTCCATGTGGGCAGGGATTGGGTACAGAGAACCCAGACTGTGGACACATGCAGGGTGGCAGAGGGTTCTGCTGGGATCTCTGAGTCTCAGTTTTGACTCTGCTCTTGAGTGAGCCTGGGCATGCTCCTTAACTGCTGAGTGCCTCAGTTTCCTCATCGGTAAACCAAAGAGTGATGGCATCTACTTTCTAGGATGATCATAAGACAGTGGTACTCAGAGTGTGGTCCCCGGACCATAAACACCACGTGGGAACTCAGTAGAAATGCAAACGCTTGGGCTCTACCCTGGACCTAAGGAAGCAGAAACCCTGAGGACAGGGCCCAGCCATCTGTGTTGTGGGCTGGGTGCTGCTGGAGACCCACAGTGGGGGAGGACAAGTACTTGAGAAGGAACCTGACACTTCGTAGTCTTGCCTATTACTGATGCCTGGGTTTGGGGGCACCTTCCATCTTCTGGTCAGCTTCTTCTTCCTTTCCTACTTTAACTCTCCCCTTTACCAGCTCTGCAACAGGCTTTCAAAGGTGGCTGTGGAGAATCAATTGACCACATCTATAAAAGTCTTAGAGCTTCCAGGAAGTAAGGAAGCTTCCTTTACTTTCCCATCTCTTTCCCTGAGAGACAGGAAAGCAAAGGGTTATAATTAGAACTTTGTCTTTCTACCCACTCTTATCAGTCTGGGATACTTAAGGACCTGGTAAATATCACTCATCTGCAGAAGGGCAAGCAGCTAGAGATGGAGGCAGTACCCCTGGTTCTGGAAACCCCAGGCACCTGCTACATGCAAGCCCACAGCCAAAAACGGGTCTCCACCCTTAGCCTGAGGACAGCTCCCTATACACCACACTTCCTCGTCATTGTATCCCCAGGCTGGACACATATTCATTCATTCACTCGTTCATTGAACTTTTCTTTTACCCCTACTATGTGCTCTGTTCTAGGTGTTGGGGTCAGAGTTGAACCAAACAAAGTTCCTGCTTTTGTGGAGCTGACATCCATCCCAGAGGAAGAGAGAAGCAATAAGTCAATAAATAAAGTCATCTATGGTAGATGCCTTTTGACTTGGAATGAATGAATGGATAAAGCAGGCAGCCCAGAACACTTGCTTTGGATCCAGACAGACCCGAACTCAGATCTTGACCTTGTCTCTTCCTAGGCAAACCCTTAGCCTCTCTGAGTCTCAGTGTCCTCATCTGTAAAATGGGTATAGGAGTAGTATCCTCAAAAGAAGCTGGGGAGATGAAATGAGTAAAATGCTAAGCACAGTGTGTGGCGCAAGGGGGCACATTGGAGTTAGATGTCACTGCTGTTCCTACTCCAGGTCACACAGCTGAGCTAGCTGGCAACCTGGCCCTCTGTCTAGGGGTGTATGCACTGGGGCACCTGGGGAGTCCCAGGGATTGAAGAGACCCCAGGATTGGCCAGTCATCTGACTGCTAATGTTAAGAGCAGGCACCTAAGGGTCAGGGACAAGTTCCATAAATTGTCCCAAGTCCCACCGGGAGCTGAAGGCATCCTCCAGTTGGTGGACAGGGCTTAGATTCTTTGGCCTTGAGAGGGAGTAGGCAGCAAAGCAGAGAGCCTAAAATAGAAAATTCTGGGCCCACGGAGGGCTCTTTCTTCCATCCCGCTGCTTACTGGGCTCCATCACACCCATCCTTCCTGTCGCCCTCCAGAAACAGTATGGTGCACGGGGGCAGAAGCGGGGATGCGTGTCTTCATCCTCTCATCTCCAGAGTACCAGATGTGGCCCCCCACCTCAGGGTGACCTGTTCTTGTTGCCCATTTCATCTCTCGCCCCTCTCTTCTGTTCTGCCCTGACTCCCACACTTGCACCAGGTTGGCTGAGCCTGGACTGTGCTGGCAGACAGACCCAGGTTTGGCCCCAGTGTCACCTTGGGCCCTGGAGCTGCTCTTCCTGCATCTGCATCTGTGTCCTCTGTCATCCCGAGGTCACGTGAGGTGACGTGTGTGCAGAGTCCAGCTTCGGACAGGACACACATCGTTCACCCTGGTAATCATCCTCTCTTGCCTCCCACCCTCAGCAAATCAGCTTCTAGTCCCTTTCTAAACATGCCCTAAACCTCCCAGCCTTAGTGCCTTTGCTGACTGATACCCAGCCCTCGCCTCGACCTCCCTCCACTTGCCCCTTGGCCTGTGGCAGACCTGCCCATGGTCTCTAGTCTGCACCAGTGCCCGCTGTCTCCCTCTTGCAGAGCTCGTATGCACCTCCCGGCCTCTGCCTGGTATTTACCCTGTGTTTGTGTCTGTATCATAGAGCTGTGAGCCTTGCACAGATAGAATAGCAATAGTATGACAGCCGCTGTTTACTGAGCACTTACAGTGCTCTGCACTCTGCACTGCCATAGAATCCTCACAAAATCCCAGTGAGTTATGTGGTGTCATGTCAGGAAATCAGGGCTCAGAGGTGCCCAGCCAGGAAGTTATGGGTCTAATTCCTCTTTGCCTCCTCCACTGCCTGGTACTGTAGATATTTGCTACTTAGTAAATATCTTTTTGGTTTGATTGAAGAGTTGAATTAGGGCTTTAAGATCTGAGTTGGGCAGGGAAGGAGGGAGGGAGAAAAAGAGGGAGGCCAGGATCTGGCCTGGTTTTTCTTCATTGTGTAGGTTGCTTGTGGGCAGCCAGCCATGAAGACCCTGCCTAGGGCTTCTGAGCTGTAGCATATTGGCTGCAAATAAAAATGGGAAGGAGGTCCAAAGGCCTGGCTTGGGGTCATGACAGGAACCAGGTTCTGGGTGGAACTGTCTGATAAGTGACCCGGTGAGGATGGGGGTGTGGGGAGATGTGCCATTCACTGCAATCACCTGAACCAGCCACCCATTTCCCTCTAGGCACCCTCTGCTCTGGTTCTTTTAAAACCACCTCCCTCTTTCCCAGACCCAGGAAGGGCAGCTGCCAACGGGAGGCCAGGCGACTCATTGCTTCTGACCTTGTTAGAGTTGCTCCATTCTCATTTCTGGCATAAAACTTTAATAAACTATGTCCATGTTCAGAATCCTTGTACCTTTCCGAAGGCAATTTTGTGTCTCCAGCCACTTAATTTTTACAATGAGCCCAGGCAGGTCTTAGGATAAAACTGTGCACTCCGTTTGTCAGATGCAGGAACCTAGGTGTGGAGAGCTGATGGTCAAGGTCACAACTGGTGAAGAGCAGAGAGCAAGGAGAGCATAGGGGGCTGGATTTCATACTCAAGCAACAAATGTGTATTAAGTGTGGGCTGGGTGTGGGCTAGACACTGAGTATAAAAGGATGAATGTAACCTAGCTGCTATTAAAAAAATTAAACAGGCATGAATATAGCACTTCTCTGTGCCACTGTTCTGTACACATCACTCATTAACACAGGTAATCCTCTGACAATCCAATGAGATAGGAAGCATCATTATACTTAGTTCAGAGATGAGAAAACTGAGGCCTAAGAAGTTACTTGAATTGCCCCAAATCACAGTGAGAAAGTGGCTGGGCTGGGATTTGAACCCAGACAGCACGGGCCCAGAGCCTAAGCATTTAATACAGTTTCCTTTTAAACTGGCCGAAGGGACCATCATTAGGACTGGCACAGATGTGGTGTAGCATGTTGGAAAGAGCTGCGTGGTTCTGAATCCTCACTCCCCACTTATGTCCTACCTCCCCGAGCCGGTCAAGCACCTTCAACCTCAGTTTGCCCATTTGCAAAATGGAGATGATTCTTAAGGATGTTGTGATGCTACAAAAGATAAAGATGCTGGGATGTGAATGCTGGATAGATCTGAATGGAGAAGGGTGTGGGATGGTCGACCACCAACCCCTTGCCTGTCCTGAAAGCAAAGCTCGAAAAGCAAGGTCAGGCTGGATGTTTCTTTTCCTAATTCCCAGCTGATCTCTGGCTGGTTGTTTTTTTTTTTTTTTCCCCTCTGGCTCTCCTACAGTGCTGGAATGGTATACCTGAGTGAAGCCAAAACAGGTTTTGAAATTTGAAGTTACGGGATACCCAAGACAAGATGCTGAGGAGAGGAGAGAAAGAATTTCCATCCTTGGAATCTGAGAATGTGAGAGCCAGTAGGGTCCTTGGGGATCAGTTGGCCTCATCTCCTTGGGTTACAGATGGGAGGCTGAGGCCCAGAGTAGGAGAGAGACTGCCCAAGGTCACAGAGCCCATTTGGGCAGAGCTGCGACCAGAACCCAAGCAGAAGTGCAGACAAAGTTCAGAAAATATCCCCAATTCTCCTGGATTCCTTACACAGCAGAGAGAGAGAGAGATAGAGAAAGAAAGGATCTATTCCTTGGGGGTTGTTCAAATCTAGAAAAAATAGCAATTTTTTCTTTGCCTGGCTTACACGACAGAGCTCTTAGACCTCACGGATTGCCATTTTTCTTCGTATCTTGGGGACTGCGGGACTCCCCCCTCCCCTTCTCATGATGGAGGGACATAGCTCTGAGTTTTGGCATCCAAACATCCCAGACCCACGATGTGCCCAGGTCACGGGTACTCACCATCAGCCCCAATCTTGCCATCTCCATCTTTGTCTCCAGCAGCCAGCAGCGTCTTGGTTTCTTTAACAGACAAGTCTCTGGCATCTGGGGAGAAGCCTTTCAGAATGAATCTGGAGGAGGAAAGGGAGAAAAGGGGGAGGGAATCAAGTGAGGGTCACCTTGTGGATGGTGGGCTGACGTCTGCACAGGGGAAGCAGGAGGCTCGAAGAGGAGGATGAGCAGGGAACATGCATGCCATTGTGCTGGGCCAGGTAGCCCCACCATGGCCAAGCTTCACGGATGGGTGTGCAGAGGACAGGCTGTCCTCAGCAAAGGGTTGCCCTCACTTCTGCTAGGGCACCTGAATTTGTTTATTTATTCAGTCAACAAAACAAATACCAGGGTATCTTCTCTGTGCCAGGGCCATGCTAGAAATGGGGGCATAGAGTTGGTCTTTGGAAGCCAAGTTGAAAAACAGGGAGGAAGTCAAGTATTCCAAGAGATGCCACACAGTGTGATGGAAGCAATGGTGGGAAGTGGAAGGCAGTTGCTTGAATGGTGCATCCATCCCACTGAAGGGGAGGGAAGAGTCAGGGGAGGCTTCCTGGAGAAAGTGACGCCTAGAGGATAAACAGAAGTCAGACTTTGCATGTGTATGCGCGTGCGCATACACACTGGGCATGGGAAGGTAGAGGCGCAGGATCTAGACAAAGGGTACCCTTGTGAGATGGTTTAGGGGAGAGACAGGATGGATGGGGAAGTCTCTACTTGAAAGGCCCCTCTCCACACCCTCCCCCTTCTCTTCCTGACAAAATTCAAGGCAGTCTTGGCCAGAGAGTTACATAAAGCACAGCTGGATTGGCAGACGTGGGCCAGGTGGCCGAGGGGGTTATGGTGGGAGGATTTTTGCTGATGTCATTTTTTTGCCTTTTCCTAGTCATAACCTTCTCTGCCTTGCTCCCAGGACTCTTGACCCCTCAAAGCTGGTTGTGCACCCCATGACATGCCCAGAAACTGTTCTAACCATCATGGTACAGAAGGGCAAGGGTCTGTGGGATGGCGGAAAGTGGCTTTTAGAGGAATGAAAATCAATGAAATACTCAAGGGAGCGCTCTCTGTCTTGGCTATGGTGTTAGGCAATGAGAAAAAGTGCCTCTCAGTTTGTATTAAATTATTAAGTAGCATCATTCCATTAGCAATATTAAGTGGCTATAATTTAACCTAGTTAGTTGCACTTTCTGCAGAGGATTTTATTCTTCCAGAAGCAACAGCAGATGGTTCTTTTCTGTGACGGATGCAGAGAGCAGGGCAGACAGAAAGGAACCTGGAAGCAAGTGTCCCAACCCCCACCCTGCTCCCTCCCCCAGAGCCACAGAAGATAGTCCCTGCAGGCCTCAGTTTACCCCAGCTCCTCCTCCTCGATGAAGCCGCTCTTGTCTTTATCCAGGATATGGAATACCTTCTTCACGTCTTCCGGGCTCTTTTTCTTTAGGCCAACCATCTGGAAGAACTTTTTGTGGTCGAAGGAGTCGACAGCTGTTGGGAGATGGAGAGGAGGGTGTTAAAATGAGGACAGAGAAGGGTCCTGGGAAAAGGTGGGAGAATGGGGATGTCACAGCTGGGCCAGTCCTGGGGGATGGAGGAGATACACCTCCGTGGCAGGGCTGAGGGAGTCCAGGCCAGGCAAGGGGGTTTGGACCAAGGTTGCACAGCCATGGGTGGCAGAGGGAGGATTGCACCCAGATCTCCCTGGCTCCCCAACTCCCTCCACCTTCGACTATACCCTTCGCTAAGGGTAGGGGTAGCATTTGAAGGCAGAGAAGTTTCCATGAAGCCTTTTGGGTGGTGGCTGAGTGGGGGTGGGCACGGGAATTGAAGGAAGAGTGAATATGATGTGTGTCTGTTGTTGGGGAGGAGGGTCGACCTTTTTCTTGGCCATGGATTGTGTGGCCAGAAAATCAACACGGAGAGGACAAGTTTCTCTCAAGGTCACCTAGTAGGAGGAGTGGGGGGAGGACACAGAAGTCCTGGCTTTGCTGCAGAAAGCCATTCCGGTGGGAGTGGGGGTGGGTGCTGGAAGTCTCCCCAAGAATTCCCAGTTAGGTTTCCTCTCAGAGGGACAAGATGGGTCAAGGAGAAGTGGGTGGGCTATCGCAGGGCTCTGGGAGGGAGGCTTCATGCCCAGGGGATGGAGTGCCAAGCAGAAAGGAAGGGAGCCCCCCTTCAATATTCTGTACCCTGAGCTCTTTTTTAAGGACAATCTGGGAGAGTAAACGACCTTAGACCAAGTAACATGTGTGTCGGGGGTGGTGGGGTGGTGTAGGGGCAATCCCATGGAAAGTCAAGGTATCCTCCCTGGCTGGAGGGGAGGAAAGTTGCTCTGTCCACCTCAGACACCAGATGGAGGGGGATGGGGACAGCACCTGGAGGTGACCCCCGTGCTCATCCCCCTTCTGCCCTGCGAAGTGACCTTGGGCAAGTTTCTAACCCTCTGCCTCCCTCAGTTTCCCCATCTCGGGGACAGGAGGGAGGAGGAACTTAAGCAGCTAAGCGTTCAAGTCCAGGGCAGCTCAGAGACATGAGACTGTCCGTTCCCCTCTCTCGGTGCCTGAGGAGGCTGGAAGTTGCAAGCGCGGAGGATGCTCTGCGCGCAGCGCTGAGCAGAGCAGAGCTCCAGCTTGGGGAAGGTCATCTCGCTCCCTCGCAGATCCGTTGAGCGGGGTGGGCCCTGAGCCCCGGAGAAGGGGCTTGGACATTCAGGAAACCAGCAAGCAGTAGCTAGGCGAAAAGAGCCCTCTCCGGAAAGGGGTCGCGGGGAGAGAAGCATGCGCACCTATGGCCCCTCCAAGTGCCTTGAAAAGCCCCGAGCGCTCACAAGGACCCAGAGGTCCCGCTTTCCACCCCGGTCTTCGCCCTTGGTCCGGGACCTGAGTCCTCGCAGCGCGGTTACCCAGCCTTCGGCGCCCCAGAGTTTCGGTTGTCAGGCCAGGCGCCCGGCCTCCTAGCTCGCTGTCTGCGCCAGGTCCTGGCGGGGCCAAGTTTGGGTAGTGCCGTGGACCCTCTTCCACGCTCCGCTAGCGCCCGGCGGAAGCGTGAGCATAGAAGCGCCGGGATGACTGGCCAGCCGCGGGACCCACGGGGGTGCAGGGGCCAGGGAGATGGATGAGGGGACAGGGATGCGGAGGGGAGCGCGCTGCTCACCGGTAAAGGCCCCCACTGCCTTCTTGATGTCCTCAGCGTGGAGCAAGTCTGTCATCGACATCCTGCAACTGTTTGAGCGGGCAGAGCAAGTGCGAAAAGATTAAAAAGTGCTTTTCTCATCATTTCTGCTCATATGACCTGCGCTGCAGTGCCGCGCGCCGGGCGCACGCCCGCCGGCCTGGCGCAGAGCCAGGGGGCGCGGGGCTCGGCGCGCAGCCACAGCGGCTCAGTCCAGCTGAGCCGCCGATCTGTGCTGACCGGGCTAGCCGGGCGGGCGCACGGTCCCGCCGCCGCTCCCGCCCCGCCCTGCCGGGGGTCCTTGGGACTCCAGGGGCTGCAGCCAGGGCTCCAGGGGAAGGGGCAAACCCTGGAATTTAAAGGGCGCCCGCGTTCCCAGTTGGAGGGTTTTCCTGCCGTCAAGGGCAAGCAGGAAGCGCCGGCCTGGTGCGACGCAGGGTCTGGGATCCGCGCACCTCCGAGGATGTCCGGCCTCTTCGGGGAGTATACTGGACCGACAGGGGCAGGTCTACATCCTCGTGGGCCCCTTGGCCCTACTCCCATTCTCTCTCCACTCCTACCTCTGCCTCCGCTGTCTGTCCTGGATGCAAATTTATGCTGCAAAATCTAAGCTCTGAGGTCTGGAAACCTGACCCACCGGGAGGTGGTGGCAGGGATAGGCCGGTGCTGCTAGGGCCCTCTGCGGGTGCCCCATCCCACATCTGGTCGGGAACTCGGAATACAGAAACCGATTTTATTTTTTTCATAGTCTGACTTTTCAAAGAACCCTTCTTGGATCCCCACTAACTACTTGCTTTCCAGGTCTCCTGAGCCAAAGTATCATGCGGGTCTGGACTCCTCCTGCCCCTATAAACCGTATGGGGGAGGGGAGGGTGGCAGAAGGTACTTGCCCTCTGCACTTTCAAGGCTCATGCTTGGGGAGCTGGTGCCACCCTCAGACCACACTTCCGAGACACAGGTTTTATGGCCCCAACTTCATCTCTGGGAAACATGACACTACCTGATCTTTATGCAGCCAGAGACTGGTTGCTGTCTTTCCCAGGGTTCCCCGAGGGTTCAGGCTGCAACCAGCTGTCTCTAAAGTGTGCAGAGCACTGGACAAGGAGTCAAGAGTCCTGGGTTCAAGATCTGGGGTTGCAGTAAGTCCTTATGTCACCTTGGGTTGTGACCTTTGCCATCCCTGGGCCTCAGTCTCCCTCCACTTTGTTGATGGTATGCGGGTGGTCCTTTGTGGTGGATTCTCAACACTCTGACTTCAGGTGTGGGCAGGTGGGCGGGGCTGAGACAGTGTGCCTTGGTGGAGGAGCTAGGGAGAGCTATGGAGAAGGCAATGGTACCCCACTCCAGTACTCTTGCCTGGCAAATCCCATGGATGGAGGAGCCTGGTAGGCTGCAGTCCATGGGGTCGCTAAGAGTCAGACACGACTGAGCGACTTCACTTTCACTTTTCATTTTCCTGCATTGGAGAAGGAAATGGCGACCCACTCCAGTGTTCTTGCCTGGAGAATCTCAGGGACGGGGGAGCCTGGTGGGCTGCCATCTGTGGGGTTGCACAGAGTCGGACACGACTGAAGCGACTTAGCAACTGAAGCGACTTAGCAGCAGCAGCAGCAGCAGCCCGGCTACCCTGTAGCTCAGGTTCCCTGGCACTCACTGTTGACACTATCTCCTTCAGCTTGGTGTTGGACGGCTGCCCTTCCTGGGAACCTTAGGATGCTGCTGGCTCCAGTGGGCCCCCTTCTCTGTGAGTCAGCTCCTTCAGGGGACAGCCCGCCAGCTGGTCTCCAAGGCACTGATGCTGCAGCTCCTGTCCTGATCTCTCACCGTATGAAGCCATCCGTGGACCCCTCAGCTGCCCCTGTTGCTTCTGCTCTGACTGGCCTTTTAACTTAGAGATGCTGGGCTTCTGTGTTGTCATCTCAAGCCCCAGGCTCAGCTCACTTCAGGGGCCTTGTTGGCAAATCTGCTTCCCCAGCTGAGGGATTCTTATGCTATACTAGTGGGGAAACTGAGGCCAGAGAGAGTCAGCGAGTGGCATAAAAACACACAGCAAGGCAGTGGCTCAGAGGGATCCACCCCTGGCTCTACTAACGTCAAGTCCAGAGATCCACTGCATGGGGCTCTGCCAGCGCCCAGGACCATACCAATCAGGTCCCACATGTCTCAGCCTCAGATCGGCTTCCGAGGAGTCCCCGAACACTGACCCCTGTGGCAGAGGCTGGACTTCAACAGCCCCATCCTTCCCTCCCTGCTTCTTCCAACTCTCCCTGCTGCAGAAGCTTCCCATTAACTAGACACCATAGTCCACCCAGCCAGAGCATCAGATGATGTCTTTAGGTCAGCCCATCAGCCCTCCATACCCCTTCCTCCTGTGTCCTCTGCCCAGGCAAGGGCCACCTCACCTGAGTCCATAGATGTCTGACTCCACCCATCTTGTTCTGTAAGGTGGGCTTAGCCAGTGGGAGGAATTTGCCTCAGGTCACACCACGAGTTAGGATGGAAACCCCAGGAATTGTACTCTCAACCGTGAACTTCATGGCTGTCTGCCTCAGCCTGTGTCACCAGCCTAGCCTGTGTCTCTGGCAGGGAAGGGGACATTTGGCCGTCCCGCCTCTCCTCCCCTCCATCCTCGTCCAGCCCCGGTGGCTGCCACTCACCTCAGGTGTGGGGTGGAGGGCTGGAACCTGGACCGAAAGGTTGGCTGGTGGGAGATCCCGTCAGGAAGTGAGCCTGGGGGAGGATGGCCACCTATATAGGCTTCCGCTCTGGCTATTTTGGGAGGTGGCGCTCCCCTCTGTTCCCAGCCCCCTCCCCTTCCGGTGTCAGGTACTTCCCAACCACGGTGCTGGGTGTCTGTATCACATTCACCCTCCCTGGGCCCCTCGAGCCAGGCCTATTAATAACCCCTAGTCCCTGCCTCCCTCCAGCACCCAAAACTGAGGCTCAAGCAGGGCTCTCCTCTTCCATTAAGTCTTCCATGAACACTCTAGATGCCAGTAACATCGCCAGGCTCCAAAATCCCACAAGGAAAGGAAGGCAGCACTCGAGCAGAGGGATGGAATAGGAACTGTCTTCCATGCATGGGGCTGGTTAGATTCCTATTTTTACTCAGTCTTCTCCCTCCAGCCTTGCAGTACAGGCCTGTCTCCCTCTTGCTCTTGCATGAGTGAGGCAAACAGACAGGCTAGGGGTTCTGCGATTGACTACTCAAAGCTGTGGACTGGAGCAGGGAGTGGACCCAGCATTTTCATAAGATGACCTAGTGCCTCCTAGAAACACATGCTCTGCATGGTCTCTGACAAATTCCTTCCTCTCTTTGCATCTCAGTCTCTGTCTGTAAAATGAGTTCAATTAGAGGCAAACTTGGCTCTAGAGATGGGCCAGATGAAGAACCCCCTGAAATTGTATTCCCAAAATCACATGCAAGTGCTCTTTTGTGAAGCAAGGGCCCACAGCTTTCAGGAGATTCACTAAGACATCTCTGGGGTGGTCTGTCTTGGATTGGAGATGACCATCCAAGGGGTGTGCTTTGAAAAGCATGAATGAATGTAACACATATTTACTGAGTGTCTAGTATGAACACCATGAAAGCTTCCTTTTCTCATCCCCAGCCTTAAAAAGAATTTCCAGGATGCTGACATTGTCAACAGGACATTCCAGTTCCTGATGGTGGTGTTAGGAGGCCCAGTCTCCATGCGAGGTAGATTGGAGGGAAGCTGTACTGGTCCTTCGTTGACCATCAGTTGACTCCATGGATGGAAGGAGCAGAGGGTGAACTGGATGGGGAAGCTGGTTCTGGAGCCTGAATGTGTTGTGCTAAGGGTCTGGACTAGGGTGATGGTAATGGTATCAAGGAGGGATGTAGACATAGGATAGCATCTCTGAGGAGACTCTTGCAGGCTTGAGGGCTATGAGGAACAAGTTGGACAAGTCCTAGCTGACTCTCAGTTTTCAAGCTGGGGTTCACTAGAGATTGGCAGTGCTGCTTTTGAAGGCGGTAAGCCTGGGGAGGAAGTGGTACCAAGCTGAGGAGATGATAGTTGGAGATGAGCTCAGAGATCCTCCATAGTGACCTCCTACAACCTGCTCACATTGTAGGTGAAGAAACCAAGGCCAAGATGACAGACCCAAATCATGTAGAGAGTAGTGAATGAACCAGGACTTTGTGCTGGGTTTGGGATGCTTGGAGGACATTCTGGTGGAATGTGCCCAGGAGCTCTGAACTTTGGAGAGGGCTGACTGGACATAGAGCTGTGGTGGTCATTGGGGAGGTCAAGGAGTTGAAGTCACAGGCATGGCTGAGCCCTGGGGCAGTGCGTTGGGGGATGCAGCATCTTGAGGACCAGCCATGGAGAAAGATCCCCGGCTGGGGTCTGGGAAAGTAATCACACTCGTTTGCTGAGTATTATACCAGGTATAGTGTACACTGCATCATGGTTTCATCCTCATAACTCTCCCTATAAGGTAGGTATTGCCTTCAGGATTTTGCTAATGAGGGAACAAGGCTCAGCAAGGTTAGGTGACTTGCCTAAGGTTACAGAGTGCCAGGGTCCAGCCCCGGTTGGATCCAGGGATTCCCTCAGGATGATGGCGTTGGCGATTAAGGGATAGCAAAGGCTGAGAGATTTATTAGATGCTCAATAATAACTGGTTTACACGGGAAATCAATAAAGTTCGTGACACCAAACTTGCTCTGACCACGGAAGCCGCAGGCACCCTCTCGAATAGCGGAAGGTGCCCCACCTTAGGTACCTTCTCAAGTGCTTCTTAGAAGCCCAGGCAAATAAGTGGTTGCAGAGGACCCCCGCACTCCAAATTATTTTGGCATGAAGGAAGAACAGAAGAGAAAAGGAAGAAAAGGAAACAAGAAAGAACGACACAGGGAGACCAAGCTTCGGTGAGCAAGGCCCATAGCTTTATTTTCTACAGGGGCTTTTATACCATAAGTTGCACATAGAGGATAATAGGGGGTGTGAAATCATGCAAAGTCAGCAGTCTTTGATCCTTATCGAAACCAGGGTTTCTTTTCTGCAAACTTATCGTGTACAAATGGTTTAGGTGGTTTACATCATCTTCTGGCCAGAAGGCTATTAACATTTTATGACTCTGACAAAGGTTTGTCAACCATAAGACTTATTTTCTCTAAGAGTAATTATTTTAAAGTTTGGCACCATCCTCCAAAGGTGTTGGATAAAGTTGCATTCCTATAGGGCAGAGGTGCAATGGGTTTACAACAAAGGAAAGAATTTATTACCTTAAGGGTCTAAAGTTGCTAACACCAAGGCCACCACTTATTTTTTCTACATACCAACTATATTAATTAATACACTTCCAAGGATACAATACAGGGGATGTGGAAACTTGGCAGCAAGCATTGGCTCATCAATGAAATCTTCTACTAGTTTTATTCTGACAGCTTCTAACTCTCCGAGAGGCTCTAAACTATTTGAATATCTTAAGCTTCCCGTGCCTCTTGAGGCTGGGAGACTGTGAACAATCGAATGCATAGCTGTAGGAGTCCGGCTAAACTTGTCAGGCAAGTTAGAGAGCCATCTGAGGGGTTTGGAGTTAAATACTCCTATTATGCCCAGGAACTTTATTAACTGGAGCTGTAAGTTAACTCTTTTTCAGAGAGAGAGATGGTGGTGGGGGACAGGCCCCCGTAAAGTCAGAGGTGTAGGTGAGAGCACAAAGCAGTAAAGCAGGCAGACTCTGGTTTTGGGGTAGATGCTCAGGCAGGCCCAGAGGGGCACCCCTTGAGTTCTGGCTCGCCTTGCCCACCAGAACTCTCCCACATAACCTTGTTATGGGTGGGGACTCCCGTGCTGGCTCCCGGCATCTCCCCCTTTTTTATTTCTTAAAACAGCCAGATGCAGTTCAGTCGCGAGCTTCTGAGTGCTCTGTCGAAGAATTCTGACAATACAAGGAAGAATGATTATAAGAAGCAGAATTAAAGCAGCCAGAGCAACATAGCTAAAAACAGTAGACAGAATATTCTTTCCTGAAATGAAGTTAGAGCAAGTGTGGAAGAAGTCACTTGCTGCTCCAGCGGCAGTAAAATCTAATCGGGAGTGTTCCATGGTTGCTATTTGATCGTGAAGTTTCCCTAAATCTAAACCAATGTCAGAGCTGTTCCAGACACCTGAAATATGGTTTTTAATTTTTTCCCAATCATAATCTGTCTCATTTACTTTCAGGGGTGTTACACATATCCACCGGTAGTCAGCATGACAGGACAATGCCATTTTCACTTTTAAAGCCTGCAATTCAGTCCCAATATGTGTTACTGCTTCCTCTAGGGCATCTACCCTCATTTCTAATTTCCTGTCTATAGCTTCCTGGGTTGCCAATGTTAAAGAAACGTTTTTGGACATAGTATCAACATATTGAGCAGTATGTACTTGTTGAGTCAATGATATTGCTGCCACGGTAACAGAAGTAATTGCAGTTATTAAAGCTGCTATTCCCAAGATAAGTAAGCCCACAAACCATCGTGTTCACATCAAATCCTGTAGTTGTTGTAATACAGCCAAACTGTAATTATCATACCAGTAATTAGGCACAGTTACAGGTATCATGAGATAGGGTGGACGTTTCAATACCACAAGAGAATAAACATTATATTGGGGGGTCAAACAAGATGAAAGCATACATTGTTCACAAGTTACTATATTAGGTCCGCCTGAATAATTCATGTATACATTTAGTCTCTTGGAGTCATTAGTAAAGAGAAAAACATAAGGTGAGGGTAGACAAGCTAAAATAGAATAATTAGAATTGCTATCTGGACGGAATAAGGAAATGGGAGCAGTGGCAGCAAGGGCCCTCCAAATTTCTGGCTGCTGAAAGGTTCTGTTCTTAGTTGTATAAGACAATATAGGAGGAGCACATTCATTATTATGCCATCTAGTGATACTAAATGGCCAAGGAACCAAGTCTTTCTTCCAATTATAATATCTACTGAGAAAGTCACCAAGGAACAATGGGCTCGTACCTGGGTCTGGGTTACTCCAGTCTTGAATCATGTAATTTCCTCCTCCTGGTATTCTATAATCAATTCTCGAATCATAAGTACAAGATCTCCAAATCGGATACCCTGTATGATCATCTATGGTGTTCCATATGATATCTGAAGGCTTGGTGTTATAACAACTTGGATATCCAGGAGGGGGTCTATGGAATACAGTTTTGTGGGATCAAGGGCCCCAGGCATACGAGCCTGCAACATCCAAACCGCTAGACGCTCTCTAAGTTCAATACTTGAGGCTGGAGAACGGGTCAGAATTGCTTTTTTAGAGGCTCCAATACGTCCTTCCTTAGGGGTAGTAATAAAGCTTTCTATATAGTTGGGGAAGTTGAAGCAAACAGGAAGATCGTCTGTTAATCCCCTGAAGGTAAAATTGAAATTAATAGGATATTTATCTGTTGTATGGGAAGTATATGACCCTCCCAGTAACTGAGGCTGGTTTGTGTGGATCCGTAAGGGGTTGAGAGGGTAACAGGCAGGAAGGCCAGGGGTCTCCAAATAGAGGAAATAGCCTGCAAGTGTCAGACATTTTTATCTCTCTTAAGCGGCAGGAGGAAACAAACTAGCAATATTTTTTCCTTCTCTATACAAATTTAAAGGGAGGTTTCTCTTAAAATATTGTGTTGCCATAATGACACCCGGCTTCGCCTGAAGTTAGCTATTCCCGAGTCTAGAGATAACCAATGCCTTTTTCTTATGGAAATGTTTGTCTTAAGCTATGCTAATGTACTATGCCTTTACCCCAAACTCTGTCTCCAAGTTGGTTCCGCCTCTTGGCCCAGAACCTACTTGACAAACCAGTATGGATATTGTTCCCCTAATCTATGTAAATGAAACTATTTGTGTGGTGGTCTGCCCTTCTTCAAGATTCAAGTTAATCATTTTATGGCCCAGGATAAACCATTTGGTGCCAAGATTATCCCAAAATGCATCTTATGGGTGAGGGGCCTGGTGCCATTCTGAATTTTAAGACATTCCTTTCTTTCATTAACAGACTGCTAGTGACTATATAACATCCAGCTAAAGACTAGCAGGGGGGTACTCTTTCTGCCCCCTTCTGATGCCTATGTCAGAAGCTTTCTCTATCTCCTTTATACTTTAATAAAACTTTATTACACAAAAGCTCTGAGCGATCAAGCCTCGTCTCTGGCCCCGGATTGAATTCTTCTCCTCCGGGGGCCAAGAATCCTGGTGTATTCGCGTGATTCAACAACAACCTTTCAGGGTCACGTTCCAAGTAACTACTTGAAAGGTTGGAGGATCTAGAAAGTAAGCCCATTTCTTTTCAGGAGTGGGGGAGTAGGCGCTTACCTGGCAAGATAATAAGGCAAGCATAGCAATAAACACCTTCTCAGGGGAGGCAGGAGAGCCCTGCGGGGAAGCTATCCCTTGTGCCTGGTGACAGAGCACCTTAATCTGTCCCCAGGTAGGTATGGGAGCTTGTTGAGTTGCGCGAGCTGGGCGTCCTGGTGGTCTCCTGTAAGGCAAAGACTTAGGGGGAACATTATCCTTTATGCGGAGTTGTGACATCTGTTTGGTGGGTGGCTCCCCCTCCTGTTCATCCAGGATCTCTGGCGTCATTCGTCTCAGGACCAGCTGGCCTTCCCGTGTTGGCAGAGGGAGTGGAGGTAGAGGAGGCCCCTTCCTCTTTTGGGGTCGCGACGGCCGTGGAATCCAGTATCCAAGGGGTTTAGACATGGCAAATCAATCTATCTGGAACCCAAATTGGAGAATCTGCGTCCTGTGGAAAAACACAAGCATATCTTCGACCGCTGGTTAACAATGGGTTGGGACCTTTCCATTGTCTGGAAAGGAGGTCCTTCCATTTAACTAATGGTTTTGTATTCAATTGCTCTGGGCACCAATGGAGAAGCATTGCGGTAATTCCGGCTGAATCAGTATTTAAAACATTTATTACAAAAAGAGCATGTTGCAAGATGTGATGGGGAGAACTATATTTAAACTCCCCTTCTTTTAATTTTTGAATTTGGATTTTTAACGTTTGGTGTGCTCTTTCCACAATGGCTTGTCCTTGTGGATTATAAGGGATGCCTGTATTATGTTTAATTTGAAACTTTAGACAAAATTCCTGAAAAGACTTGGAAGTGTAAGCAGGAGCATTGTCAGTTTTCAAAGCTTTTGGCAAGCCCAAATATGAAAAACAAGTAAAGAGATGTTGTATTACATCTCTAACTGCTTCCCCTGTACGAGCAGTTGCAATAATAACATGAGAAAAGGTATCCACAGTTACATGAACAAAAGACAATTTTGCAAATGAAGAGATGTGAGTTACATCCATCTGCCAGAGTGCATTAGGTTTGAGACCGCGAGGGTTAACTCCCATAGGTAAACTACTTACAGCAGTGGGACAATGAGAACTGGAATGAACAATTTCCCTAGCAGATTCTCGAGGAATCTGAAATTGATATCTTAGTGCAGTAGCATTTTGATGGTGGAGTGAATGAGAAGCCCTGGCTTCTTCAAAAGCAGAAGCCACTGTTACCTTAGTTAGTGAATCTGCCAGGTCATTTAGGGCATTTAAAGGTCCAGGCAATCCAGAATGAGCCCGAATGTGGCCGATAAAATATGCTCGGCTTCATTTCCAAATTTGCTGCTGCAGTTTAGTTAGCAAGTGAAATATTGCAGTTTTGTTCTCAGGCAGAACTGCAGTCTCAATGTGTGGAAACAGTCTGACCACCATACTGAGAGTCAGATCAGATCAGATCAGATCAGTCGCTCAGTCGTGTCCGACTCTTTGCGACCCCATGAATCGCAGCACGCCAGGCCTCCCTGTCCATCACCAACTCCCGGAGTTCACTCAGACTCATGTCCATAGAGTCAGTGATGCCATCCAGCCATCTCATCCTCTGTTGTCCCCTTCTCCTCTTGCCCCCAATCCCACCCAGCATCAGAGTCTTTTCCAATGAGTCAACTCTTCGCATCAGGTGGCCAAAGTACTGGAGTTTCAGCTTTAGCATCATTCCTTCCAAAGAAATCCCAGGGCTGATCTCCTTCAGAATGGACTGGTTGGATCTCCTTGCAGTCCAAGGGACTCTCAAGAGTCTTCTCCAACACCACAGTTCAAAAGCATCAATTCTTCGGCTCTCAGCCTTCTTTACAGTCCAACTCTCACATCCATACATGACCACAGGAAAAACCATAGCCTTGACTAGACGAACCTTTGTTGGCAAAGTAATGTCTCTGCTTTTGAATATGCTATCTAGGTTGGTCATAACTTTCCTTCCAAGGAGCAAGCGTCTTTTAATTTCATGGCTGCAGTCACCATCTGCAGTGATTTTGGAGCCCCCAAAAATAAAGTCTGACACTGTTTCCAATGTTTCCCCATCTATTTCCCATGAAGTGATGGGACTGGATGCCATGATCTTCGTTTTCTGAATGTTGAGCTTTAAGCCAACTTTTTCACTCTCCTCTTTCACTTTCATCAAGAGGCTTTTGAGTTCCTCTTCACTTTCTGCCATAAGGGTGGTGTCATCTGCATATCTGAGGTTATTGATATTTCTCCCCGCAATCTTGATTCCAGCTTGTGTTTCTTCCAGTCCAGCGTTTCTCAAGATGTACTCTGCATGTAAGTTAAATAAACAGGGTGACAATATACAGCCTTGACATACTCCTTTTCCTATTTGGAACCAGTCTGTTGTTCCATGTCCAGTTCTAACTGTTGCTTCCTGACCTGCATATAGGTTTCTCAAGAGGCAGATCAGGTGGTCTGGTATTCCCATCTCTTTCAGAATTTTCCACAGTTTATTGTGATCCACACAGTCAAAGGCTTTGGCATAGTCAATAAAGCAGAAATAGATGTTTTTCTGGAACTCTCTTGCTTTTTCCATGATCCAGCGGATGTTGGCAATTTGATCTCTGGTTCCTCTGCCTTTTCTAAAACCAGCTTGAACATCAGGAAGTTCATGGTTCACATATTGCTGAAGCCTAGCTTGGAGAATTTTGAGCATTACTTTACTAGCGTGTGAGATGAGTGCAATTGTGCGGTAGTTTGAGCATTCTTTGGCATTGCCTTTCTTTGGGATTGGAATGAAAACTGACTTTTTCCAGTCCTGTGGCCAGTGCTGAGTTTTCCAAATTTGCTGGCATATTGAGTGCAGCACTTTCACAGCATCATCTTTCAGGATTTAGAATAGCTCAACTGGAATTCCATCACCTCCACTAGCTTTGTTCGTAGTGATGTTTTCTAAGGCCCACTTGACTTCACATTCCAGGATGTCTGGCTCTAGGTGAGTGATCACACCATCGTGATTACCTGGGTCATGAAGATCTTTTTTGTACAGTTCTTGTGTGTATTCTTGCCATCTCTTCTTAATATCTTCTTCTTCTGTTAGGTCCATACCATTTCTGTCCTTTATCGAGCCCATCTTTGCATGAAATGTTCCCTTTGTATCTCTAATTTTCTTGAAGAAATATCTAGTCTTTCCCATTCTGTTGTTTTCCTCTATTTCTTTGCATTGATCGCTGAAGAAGGCTTTCTTATCTCTTCTTGCTATTCTTTGGAACTCTGCATTCAGATGTTTATATCTTTCCTTTTCTCATTTGCTTTTCACTTCTGTTCTTTTCACAGCTATTTGTAAGGCCTCCGCAGACAGCCATTTTGCTTTTTTGCATTTCTTTTCCATGGGGATGGTCTTGATCCCTGTCTCCTGTACAACGTCACGAACCTCTGACCATAGTTCATCAGGCACTGTATCTATTAGATCTAGGCCCTTAAGTCTATTTCTCACTTCCACTGTAGAATCATAAGGGATTTGATTTAGGTCATACCTGAATGGTCTAGTGGTTTTCCCTACTTTCTTCAATTTAAGTCTGAATTTGGCAATAAGGAGTTCATGGTCTGAGCCACAGTCAGCTCCTGGTCTTGTTTTTGCTGACTGTATAGAGCTTCTCCATCTTTGGCTGCAAAGAATATAATCAATCTGATTTCGGTGTTGACTATCTGGTGATGTCCACGTATAGAGTCTTCTCTTATGTTGTTGGAAGAGGGTGTTTGTTATGACCAGTGCATTTTCTTGGCAAAACTCTATTAGTCTTTGCCCTGCTTTATTCCCTATTCCAAGGCCAAATTTGCCTGTTACTCCAGGTGTTTCTAGATTTCCTACTTTTGCATTCCAGTCCCCTATAATGAAAAGGACATCAAGGTTAAATTCCTCCTCTGCAAGCATAACAAAAGCCTCTATAACAGCTGTGAGTTCAGCTCTCGGGCCGAAGTCTCCTGCATATGTAAAACTTTATACTGATCTCTTGTAACTATAGAAGCTCTGCCATTAGCTAACCGGTCAGTAAAAACCATTAGAGCGTCTGAGATGGGGGAGTATTTACATCTAACAGGGAAAATAACTGGATGTTTAGACATAAAATTTAGCAAAACATGTGAAGGTAAATGATGCAGAATTTGGCCAAAATAATTTCCTACAGCAATCTGCCAATTTTCATCAAACATTAGAAGAGCATCAAGCTGTTCTTTATTATATGGAATTACAATTTCTGCTGGCTCTTTACCAAATAATTCAATACTCCGCTTTCTCCCCTTTAATATTAAAGTAGCCACTAAACCTGGATAAGAAGCCACTACCTTTTTAGCTTGAGCGCGAAGATGGATCCACTCTAGAGGGCCGTTTTGCCATAAAACTCCTGTAGGCCCTGTTGGAGTAGCCAGGCAGAGGAGTTGCCAGTTTGTTTGTAAATCAATTCTTTTTACATAGCTATCAGATAAAGCTGCTTCTACTTTGTCTAAGGCCTCCCGTGCCTCAGCAGTTAATTGTCTTTTAGAAGTTGGATCAGGATCCCCATGTAAAATGTTAAAAAGAGGTTTTAATTCGGCAGTGGTTAATTTTAAATAGGGCCTAATCCAATTAATATCGCCTAAAAGTTTTTGATAATCATTTAAAGTAACAAGGTGATCTTTTCTTAATTGTAAAGGAGCATGAGTCACGGTTTCTGAGTTGATAACCCTTCCTAAGTAAGTTATGGGCGGATTGACCTGAATTTTTTCTGGGGCAATTTTTAAGCCTCTGGCTGTCAATGCCTAAGTCAAATCTTGGAGGACAGTTTGTAAATGAGCTCTATCAGGATGAGCTATTAAAATATCATCCATATAGTGAATCATATACAGTTGTTCATACTTAAAGCCCTAATATCTTCTATAGCTGCATTAACAAATTTTTGACATAAAGTAGGGCTATTTTTTGGAGAAGGAAATGGCAACCCACTCCAGTGTTCTTGCCTGGAGAATCCCAGGGACGGGGGAGTCTGGTGGGCTGCCGTCTATGGGGTCGCACAGAGTCGGACACGACTAAAGCGATTTAGCAGCAGCAGCAGGGCTATTTTTCATTCCCTGGGGCAACACTTTCCATTGAAACCTTAAATGAGGCTGTTTAAAATTTTCTGATGGTAAACAAAAGGCAAATCGCTTTTTATCCTCAGCATTTAAGGGGATGGTGAAAAAACAGTCTTGCAAATCAATTACAATAATATTATGTCCTTCTGGGACAGCTACTGGGGAAGGAAGCCCGGGTTGTAAGGCCCCCATATCTTCCATAGTGGCATTGATAGCTCTTAAATCTTGTAAATGTCGCCACTTGCCAGATTTTTTCTTAATAACAAAAATAGGAGTGTTCCAGGGACTACTGGAGGGCTCAATATGTCCCAATTGCAGTTGTTCAGAAATTAACATTTTAGCTGCCAGTAATTTTTCCTGAGGCAGAGGCCATTGTTCTACCCACACTGGGTCTTGAGATTTCCATGTAATGGGGTCGGCAGCAAAAACAATGGCCTCCATTATAAATTTGGATATCCCAATCCAGTGCATAGCTGTCGAGGGGTTGGACAAATTGGCTCAATTATTCCTTCCTGTTGTTTACCAAATCCTTTGGATGGATCATAGCCCATATGGAGCATTTGAGAGGGCACTTTTTCATTGGGACTGAAAAGTAGCACTCCCATTTGAGATAACATGTCCCTTCCCCATAGAGTAAAGGGGAGTGAAGGAACTACATAAAGCTGGAAAGTTCCGCAGGTATTCTCAAACTGCCAATCTAATATTTTTGCACTTTCAGCTACTGCCTGGGCTCTCCCTATTCCCACCAAGTCATTTTCAGTTGTATGCGTTGGCCAGGAACTAGGCCAATCTTTCCCAGCAATGCAGGAAACATCTGCCCCTGTATCTAACAGCCCCACAACAGACTTGCCAGAAACCAAGATAGTTTTCATAGGGCGTTTCTGAGTAATCTCTGTTACCCAAAAGACCATATCACTAGACCCAAACCCTCTTTCTTGTCTCTCACTTTGAGTAGCAGCGTGCCCTATGGCAGCGTGATAAGGTAAAAGTAAATGCTGTGCTATTCTTTGTCCTTTATGAATTTGTATAGTTTTAGTTGGGGGTGAAATCATTATTTGAATTTCTCCTGTATAGTCTGAATCAATTACTCCAGGCACAACTATAAGTCCTTGCGTGGCTAAAGAGCTTCTGCCTAATACAATTCCCACCAAGCCTGTTGGTAATAGGCCTCTAATCCCGGTAGGGATTTTTATAGTGGGACTATCTGGTGTTAATATTGTTGAGGTGGTGGAACTGAGGTCCAATCCTGTGCTGCCTGGGGTTGCTCTGATGAGCTCTGTGATGAGACAAAGGGTATGAATGGGTTCATTGTTGTTGTCCTTGCCCCAGTCGTTATCAGGGCCTGGGGCTGGCCCCTCAACCAGTTTCCCGACTGCTGGTCAGGAACTAGCGAGGTTCCGTTTTTATGGAATCTTGATCTGCAGTCTTTAGCCCAATGATATCCCTTCTGACAACGAGGACAAAGTGATTTAGGGAGATTAGGAATCATAGCCATGGAGGCAGGGTTTGGCTGAGAAGAGTTAGCTGTTCTTTGGGGGCAGGTGCATGTAAAGTGCCCCTCCTGACCCCAAGAAAAGTAGTCTCTGGATGAGCCAGCATTCCGGCCTTGATTATTGGAATTCCTCCCTGTAAGAAAAGATTGAACTGCTTGCTGATGAGAATCTCCTTTTATGGCCGCTGCTATGGCAACACCCTGCATCATTGCTGGCCCTACATCTGCACATTGCTTGATGAAATCTGACAGTGTTCCATATTTTTTTTATAGGATGTAGGATAGCCTGGCAAGTAGAGTTAGCATTTTCGAATGCTAATTGTTTTATCAATATGTCAGCTGCCTCATTACTAGAAATTACTCTGTGAATTCCTTCCATAAGCCATGCTACAAAGTCCTCATATGGCTCCTCTGGTTTTTGTTTGATGTTTGAAAAGGAAGATGCTGATTCCTTTCCTCGATACAGTGATCGCCAGGCCTTAAGGGCACAGCCTGTCGCTTGATCTAGAATCCTTGTGTCTAGAGCCATTTGATCTCCCAGTGTTCTAAATGCATTAGTTCCTGCTATCATATCTTTGGTAATATGACTCAGGTCATCTCTGCGGTTGGCATCAGCCTGCTGTTGGGCAGCATCAGATTATTCAGCTTTCCAAAGCATAAATTGCCCTCCAGATAGGCAAGCCTTAGCAACTGATTTCCAATCATGAGGTGTCAGTCATCCCTCTGGCCGCTAAGGCCTCTAACAGTGTTATAGGGGGCTGTAGGCCCATATGTAGCACAAGCTTGTTTAAGCTCTTTTATCATTTTCATAAAATGATATCATTTTAAGCTTTCATATCATTTCAAGCTGGTTTTAGAAAAGGCAGAGGAACCAGAGATCAAATTGCCAACATCCGCTGGATCATGGAAAAAGCAAGACAGTTCCAGAAAAGCATCTATTTCTGCTTTATTGACTATGCCAAAGCCTTTGACTGTGTGGATCACAATAAACTGTGGAAAATTCTGAAAGAGATGGGAATACCAGACCACCTGATCTGCCTCTTGAGAAATTTGTATGCAGGTCAGGAAGCAACAGTTAGAACTGGACGTGGAACAACAGACTGGTTCCAAATAGGAAAAGGAGTACGTCAAGGCTGTATACTGTCACCCTGTTCATTTAACTTATATGCAGAGTACCTCATGAGAAACGCTGGACTGGAAGAAACACAAGCTGGAATCAAGATTGCGGGGAGAAATATCAATAACCTCAGATATGCAGATGACACCACCCTTATGGCAGAAAGTGAAGAGAAACTCAAAAGCCTCTTGATGAAGGTGAAAGTGGAGAGTGAAAAAGTTGGCTTAAAGCTCAACATTCAGAAAACGAAGATCATGGCATCCGGTCCCATCACTTCATGGGAAATAGATGGGGAAACATTGGAAACAGTGTCAGACTTTATTTTTGGGGGCTCCAAAATCACTGCAGATGGTGACTGCAGCCATGAAATTAAAATATGCTTACTCCTTGGAAGGAAAGTTATGACCAACCTAGATAGCATATTCAAAAGCAGAGACATTACTTTGCCAACAAAGGTTCGTCTAGTCAAGGCTATGGTTTTTCCTGTGGTCATGTATGGATGTGAGAGTTGGACTGTGAAGAAGGCTGAGAGCCGAAGAATTGATGCTTTTGAACTGTGGTGTTGGAGAAGACTCTTGAGAGTCCCTTGGACTGCAAGGAGATCCAACCAGTCCATTCTGAAGGAGATCAGCCCTGGGATTTCTTTGGAAGGAATGATGCTAAAGCTGAAACTCCAGTACTTTGGCCACCTGATGCGAAGAGTTGACTCATTGGAAAAGACTCTGATGCTGGGTGGGATTGGGGGCAAGAGGAGAAGGGGATGAGAGAGGATGAGATGGCTGGATGGCATCACTGACTTGATGGACGTGAGTCTGGGTGAACTCCGGGATTTGGTGATGGACAGGGAGGCCTGGCGTGCTGCGATTCATGGGGTCGCAAAGAATAGGACACGACTGAGCGACTGATCTGGTCTGATCATTTTCATTGGAATGGGTTCCCAGTAAGGGGGTCTTCCCGTGCCATGTGCATCATACACTATCGGAAAACAGGCTTCAATGTGGAGATCAATCTCCTCGTCAGGGCCCGAGAGGACCCTCCTCCGGGGAATTCCTGATAGGGGCCTTTTATTCCCATAAGAGTGGGGAGGAATGGGAGAGTGGGAGCGTCTCCTCTCCTGTTCTGAAGATCCCCTGACTGTCTGATACCCAGATCTTACAGATGGTCTAGTTGGGAATGTTTCTCCAAAGCTCTCAGGAGCGGATGGCCTGACTGGGGATATTTCTCTTACTTTTTAAGGGATGTTTTCTGCTAGGAGAGGCCGATCCTCATCAGAATGATATTGAGCTGCTGCCTCCTCTAAAGCTGTTTCATCTTGAGGGGAAAGCTGATCTTTCTTTTCATCTTTATGACTGCTGGTTTTCATAGCAGCTAATATAGTCCTTAGTTCTTGATAGGTATGTATGGGCTCTTTATTTTCATTTTCTTTTTTATCAGGTACTGTTTCATTTTCATTGCCTTTTTCAACAGGTACCTTTCAGGCCCACTTTCTTTTCTATCTGGTATTTTTTCATTTTTATTTTCCTTTTTAGCGAGTCCCTTTCCAGATTCAAAAGCGGGATCTAAAACATCTCTCATCATATTCCACAGAGAAAAAATGTTGCTGCTGCTGCTAAGTCGCTTCAGTCATGTCCGACTCTGTGCGACCCCATAGATGGCAGCCCACCAGGCTCCCCTGTCCCTGGGATTCTCCAGGCAAGAACACTGGAGTGGGTTGCCATTTCCTTCTCCAATGCATGAAAGTGAAAAGTGAAAGTTAAGTCGCTCACTGGTGTTTGACTCTTAGCGATCCCATGGACTGCAGCCCGCCAGGCTCCTCTGTCCATGAAATTCTCCAGGAAAGAATACTGGAGTGGGTTGTCATGCCCTTTTCCAGAAACTAACATAATGTATGTTAATTTTGTTTCAATTTAAAAAAAAGAAAGAAACATTCTATGCCCAAAAATGGCAAAAGGGGGAATACTGACTCATTTGACAGGTAAATCCAAGAAGGTTCACATATATCTTGACCCAGAACTCAACAACTGCCATGAGAATGCTGTTTCTATTTCTCAGAAATACCTTGTATTGCATTGGCTACCTGCTCAGACTGACTGTCCCTTGAAGGTTACAAGATGGTCTTTCCCTGCAGCACTGTAAACCTTCAGGACCAAGCCCTATGGAGAAAAGGGAGTCTACTGCCCTAAAATCTTGATCAGTATTCCCAGGACTGAGTTTCATTGACTGCGATTAGCTTGGCCTGGTCGCCCACCACCCTTAAACAGGTCACTATCAGTGGCAGAGGTTGCAGAGGCCTGGACTGCAAGGCACCTTCAAGACTACACCAAGGGAACTGCACGTGGAGGAGGTGGGGCTTCTGGGTGGTCAAAGCCATGAACCATTCGCTGCATGAGTCTCGAAGTGGGAGGATGCCCAAGTGTGCCAGGCACTCGGGAGGTTTATGCCCCAAGTCCTTGGTGAATTTGATGACAGTATACTTTTGAACTTCTCCAGGATGATTCACTCTGGAGCCTAGAGCAGCCTTTCTGAACTTGAGATCTCCATCTCCATCTTGACCCTTGTGAGGCCTAATAAGCAACTACTCCCATCCCCTTGGGCCTCTGCTTAAAGGTAGCAGCAGAGCCCAATGGCATTTTCTCCTAGCTTTAGGGTTTCTTTCAACAGTAATGAGGTAGATGAGTAGGACATACGGATGTCACATTCCCACATTGACCTCACCTCTTCCATCCCTTCATCCCTGAAACTGTGCCTGGCCTTCAGCTGAACACTTCCACTTACACATTACTGAAATGGATCCCATTACCCTCCTTTTGGCCTTCCCAGGCTAAAGAACCTTCCTGCCAGTGCAGGAGATATAAGAGATTCGGGTTTGATCCCTGGGTCGAGAAGATCCCCTGGAGGAGAACGTGGCAACCCATTCCAGTATTCTTGCCTGGAGAATCCCAGGGACAGAGGAACCTGGTGGGCTACAGTCCGTAGAGTTGCAAAGAGTCGGACATGACTGAAGTGTCTCAACATGCACTCATACAACCTCCTTTTACAGATGGAAAAGCTTAAGTTCAGAGAGGTCAAGTCCCTTGCCCAAGGTCACACAGCAGGCAGGGACCAGAGTCTGGTCTGTCTGCCTCCACTCCTGTCCTGTGCTGTCCCCAAAGCCCGCTCTGGCCTCCCAGCTGGCGATGAGAAGGAGGCCGGTGTGTGTGGGTCAGCAGTCTGCTAGCTGCTGTCTGCCAGGAGACAAGCATTCAGCTGTCAGCTTCACTGGTGATATTTCATTAGTTCACACTATTTCCACCTGCTGTGGTGGGAACAGGATACAGAGTTCCTCACATCCAGGGGCCTGTCGGACTGGGTGGAGGCTGCGGGATCTAATGATATTTATGAGGTCAGCCCTGTGAAGTGATGTGTATTAACTCAAAGGAATGTCAGCCTCATTCCGTCTTGAGCCTGTGGCCTTGTTTCCCCTCTGGTCCCCCACTTGTATTTAAGTGCAATTTCACCCCTGAGAGAGAGAGGTCAATGGGTAGAAAGTCCTAAGAGTGTTAAGAGCATGCAGGTAGACAGCTCTGGGTCCCTACCCTGGCTCTGCCACTTACTTGCTGTGTGACCTTGAGCTGGTCGCTCTGCCTCTCTGGACCTCAGTTTCCTCATCTGTAAAATGGAGCTGAAGAGGAAGCTGTGATGAATACTGAATGAGACCCTGCCTAAGGGATTTGGAGGATACAAAATCCTACACAAATGACAATCGGAGTGGTTATCATTGTGAGGAATTTACCCTCAACCCAGTCCTGCCACTGAGGTCTGCCTTTGTGGAAACACACAGAGCAGCTTTGTGGATAGGAATATGGAGAATCAAGGAGTGCCAGCCGCTGATAACCACTGGCTTTTGGACCCAGTGTCCTTGCTGGGGAAATCAGGAGTTGCTGATAAGGGAGAAGGAAGAACTAGAGGATGTGAAAGGTACAGGGGCTGAAAATGGGGTCTCAGACCCAAGGTGGTCCTAGCTGGGGCTGGGACTCTGGCAAGTGAGCCGAGGTTGGGGTTGTGTAAGCTGAGGTGATTATAGCTCTTGGCCACCTGAGTTTGAATCCCTTCCTTGAAAAGCTCACCTATCTCAGTGATGCTCAGAGAAAACCAGGGAAGAGTTCAGTCTGTGAGGCTGGAGTTACAAAGAGGAGCAGCGCATCCCAAGGTCATGGCTGTGAAAGTTAGAAGACCCAGTAGAAACTGGTAAGCACCCAGACTGTCCCTTTTTGGACTGTACTGAGTGATGTGTGTGGAGAAGTGGAGAGATGTTGGTCTGCAGAGTGTTTAAGAACTCTCTCGGCTCCCAGATGCCTGCTGACATCAGGGAGCAGACAACATCCTACCCTGAGTGCAGCTCAATGGATAGAGCCATCCTAGATTCTAAAGGCAGGAGCCTTTCTCACATTATCATTTCTTCCTCAATGCACTTCTACCTCTGTCCGTCCTGGCTCCCATCTCCATGACAACCCACATCCCATAACGAGAGTTAGAATGGTCATCGAGGACTTTCCTAGTGATGCAGTGGGTAAGAATCTACCTACCTACCAGTGCATGGGACACAGGTTGGATCCCTGATCCAGAAGATCCCACATGCTGTGGAGCCAGAACTGCTGAGCCCACGTGCCTAGAGCCCGTGCTCCATAACAAGAGAAGCCATCACAATGAGAAGTCCGTGCACCACAAGGAAGTGTAGTCCCCGCTCACAGAAATGAGAGAAAGCCTATGCACAGCAAGGAAGATCTAGTGCAACCAAAAATAAAATTAATTAATTAATTAAAAAAAGAATGATCGCTTGAAAGAGGTTGTGTATTTCTGTGTGTATGTGGTGTGCGTGTGTTGGCCCTTGCACCCATGCTCATGCCCACAGGGGATGGCTGATAAATTTCCATGTGTTTTTCTGGGACTCCCATCCTATGCGCTCTTAACTGACTCTTGGGATAGACAGTGACTGGCACTCTCCCAAGACGGACCCAGGAGCTCTAACAGTCAGCAGGTGTCCTCTCCATCATCTAGCATCTTTGCCTCAAAAGCAAATAAATACTAATATTCTGAACTCTGCTACAGTAATGAAGGAAAACAAAGGACTCATATCTGTACCCTAGTGTTACGGATTGAGTTGTATCCCCCCAGTTTCATCTGTTGAAGTCCTCACCTCTAGGACCTCAGGCTGTGACTGTATTTGCTGGATTGGTGTTTGCAGAGGTAATTCATCTGAGATCACTGGGGTGGACCCTAATCCACTGTGACTGGCTTCCTTATGAGAAGAGGGGTTTGGGACACAGACATGCACAGAGGGAAGACCATGAAGATACAGGGAAAAGATGAGTGTCTGCAAGCAGAGAGAGGCCTCAAGAGGAACAACCCTGCAGACACCTAGACCTCGGACTTCTGGCCTCCAGGACTGTGAAGACATTAATGTCCGTTGTTTAAGCCCCCCAGCCTGGGGTCCTTTATTGTGGCAGCCCCAGCAAACCATTGCATGAATGACACAGAGAGACTGCTGACGGGGGTATAAGAGGGAAGGGGTCTTAACACATGGACCACGGTCTCATGAAAACTCTCCATGTCTTTTGAAATGGTTACCTTTCCTTTCTTAAAGAAATTTTTTATTATAAAAGTGACATATACCCTTTAAAGAAACAATGGAAAATAATGGGGTTGGGGTCGGGGAGTCTCCAGGGATTCATTGCTACCTGAGTACAACCAGCCTTTGTTTTTTGTTTCAACCACGCCGCATGGCTTATGGGATCTTAGTTTCTCAACTAGGAATCAAACCGTGCTCACAGCAATGAAAGCGCAAGTACTAACCACTGGACCACCAAGGAATTCCCCCAGTACAACCACTGCTATTATTTCTGGAGACTTTTTTGCCTTCCTGCTTCTGCCAGGCCACCCACCTGTCAATCATCCTTGGTGAATCAGCTTGGATCCCACTACTTACTGGAAGCCCTCTTTGGTTTCTCCCCCACCTCCTACCAAATGCCCCTCCTAGCCCCTGCATTTGCCTTCATCACTGCCTCAGTAATGGCCCCGTTATCCCACCTGTTCTGTGTTTCCAGCTGCCTTTTCAGCTGGGAGTTTGAGGCACAAACACCCGCTGTCCAGCTTCTCCAGGAGGGCCTCCAAGGAGAATAAATCAAACTGATGTTTTTATTTTTGGCTGCGTGTGGACAGTGGTTCTCTAAAACATGCTTGGATTGCTACTTATAATGCCATCTAAAACCATTTATCTACCTGTACTTCAGAGGCACCTACCGGTATATAATTAATGTTTCAGGAACTGCAGGCTAAGAAGCAATGTTGTAACAAATTCAATAAAGACTTTTAAAATGGTCCAGATTAAAAAAAAAAAAGGAACTGCAGGCTACCCTTTAGGTTCAAGCTTCATATTCATGGAGTTCTCACTTAGACCGAAAATTGCAGCTCATATTCTGATAGGAGAGGATGCTTTGGGGAACTGGAAACCAGATACTGGAAATCAGACTGAGCAAATCTGGAATGTTTGATACCTATATGTCTTGGTGTCTCTTCAGCCAATGGAGGGAGGCCTGATGTTGGCCCCTTGTGGGGAAGCCCTCGGTGATACAAACAATGTGTTTTAAGGGCATGGTTGAGCCATCACTTTTTCTTATCACCTCTGTATTGCTTTCATTCTGATTCTGGGTTGAATTCTATTGAAAAAATATTATAAATCACAGAAGCTGAATCCCTTTGAAAACCTAGTGCTCCCTATCATGCTCATGACCCTAGACTAATCCATAGATGGTGTTGGGCCACAGGACTGAGGCTTTGAGACAGTGACTGAGAATCAGGAAATACACATATTGGCAAAGCAAGGTGGAGAAGGACTGGCTGGGACTGCAGGCCATGCTTCCCACCCTCCCCACTATCTCTCCCCCTCACTATCTCCCTCCGTCCCTCTTCTCACTCTCACCATCCCCATCTCCCCTCCGCTTTCCCCCCTCTATGCCTCTTTCTTAGCTGGACCATTCCTTTCCTTTGTCTCCTTGGCCGGCCTTTCTTTTCCACAGCTCTCAGTCATGACTCCTTGGCCTTATAGTTCTATTGCATTGATAGGTCTTTAGACATGAATTTACCCATCTCATTTTCAAAGTTTTTCCTTCTGTTGCTTTTTGAAAAATTGTGATAAAAATGCACAACAAAATCTGTCATCTTAACCACTTCGAAGTATACAGTTCACTTGAACCAAGTATACCATTCAGTTGTACTAAAACGTGTCAACCATTTCGTTTTGCAGATGGGAAGCCTGAGGCTCAGAGGGAACGGGACATGTCGGGGGACATGGCAGAGAGAGGACTCACGCTCAGACTATGGATTGCCTTCTGGGTCCCGAAAGAGGGCAGGACATGTCAAAGGGAAGAGGAGGAACAGGGTAGAGGGAGAGGTGTGAGGCATGGGCAGGAGGTGCTGGGTCATGGTTAGACAGTGGTCCGCGCTCTGTTCTCTCCTCCTCAGCTGGAAAAGGCATGAACTATCAAATGAAAAGAACATACTCAGTGAAAGAAGTCAGGCACAAAAGTCATCCATATACTGTATGATTCCATTTACAGGAAGTATCCAGAATAGGTAAATTCATCGGTGCAGAAAGTGGGTTGGTGGTGGTCAGGGGCTGGGAGAGACTAGAGAGTGACTGCTTAATGAGTAAAGAGTATTATTATTATTATAGGTGATGAAGAGTTTTGGGAAGTAGACAGAGATGATGATCCCACAATACTGTGAAGACATTAAATGCCACTGAAACATAGTATTCATCCAAAGAACACTGTCTTTTATTACAGGTTAAATATTTAAAGAGGAACATAATAATGTATAATAATACGTGCATAATAATAATGTAACTGAAAACTACATTATATTTCGTATTTATTATTATCTACTGAATTTGCTTTCACTTATTTAAGAGGTGCAGAGAAGGCAATGGCACCCCACTCCAGTACTCTTGCCTGGAAAATCTCATGGATGGAGGAGCCTGGTAGGCTGCAGTCCATGGGGTCACTAAGAGTCGGACACGACTGAGCGACTTCACTTTCACTTTTCACTTTTATGCATTGGAGAAGGAAATGGCAACCCACTCCAGTGTTCTTGCCTGGAGAATCCCAGGGACAGGGGAGCCTGGTAGGCTGCCGTCTATGGGGTCACACAGAGTCAGACACGATTGAAGTGACTTAGCATAGCATAGCATGGCATTTAAGAGGTGTTAATTGCTTCTTATGAATATGGAACTTTGTTTTCGTCCTAATGAAAAAAAATGCCACTGAATGCTTTACTTTAAAATGGGTAGCTTTCTGTTCTGTTAATGTCACCTCAGTCAAAAACATTTTTTTTCCCCCAAGATTGTTAGTGAATCTTGCAGATGACAGAATATCACATAACAGATGTTTTCATGGGCATAGTCGTGGTGGGTGACACTCACCAGACAGAAGACAGATGGGAGACACCGCCTTCCTTCTGCCTTGAAGGATTTCCTCATCCACCTTGACAGTAGATTGTAGGAGTGACCAGAAGTGACAGTGTGCTCCCTTTCTGGATATTTTTCCACCCTCTCCTTCCTGCAGGACCATGACAACAGTCGCTCATCCCTCATGACTTAATTCAGGTGTCAACTCTTTCCTGAAGCCCTCTTTGATTGCTCCCCACCCCCAATTGCACGCCATGCTTACATTCCCTGCATTTACCAGGACAGCTGCTGTGAAGCGATTATCCACTGACCTGTCTGCTCCCACCCTGTCTATGGGCCTGTTGAGATCAGGGACCTTTCAGAGGCAGAGTGGAAATGTAGATGTAGACCTTGATGCCACATCTACCTGGGTTCAAAGCCTGGCTTGGCCAACTTATTAGCTGGGTGACTTTGGGGCAAATTGCTTAGCCTTTAGGAACATCAGTTTCACATCTGGAGAATGAAGATGAGATTTCCATTTTAGGGCTGTGTCAAGGCACCTTGATTATATAATCTTATTCCTTGAGAGATTTTATCTTTTTCTTCTTCTCCAGCTCCTCTTCCTTTTCCATTATGATTATTTTACTTTTCATTTTCCCTTAGTTTCAGCCCTTTCTGAATATTTTCAAACTGTCTCTCTGACCAGGTGAACAGCAGAATGGGTAACCTGGTGTCCATGGGGGCGGGCTGCAGTGGTGCAAGTGGGGCGAGCTGAGTGAGGTGGGTAAGTATCTGGGAACAGTGATGTCTGCTGCCATCGCCTAGGGGCAGGAAAGGACAGTATTAGCTTGGATTGCCAGCTCATCCTGTGTGATGCAGCCAGAGAGTCACCCTCTCTGAGCCTCCACTTCTGGTTGTGTAAGTGGGGGTTCATGTGAGGACTTCCCTGGAGTGTGGTGAGGGTGAAATACACACCAGTGGAAAGGTCCGTATAGTCAAAGCTATGGTCTTTCCAGTGGTCATTTTCAGATGTGACAGTTGGACCATAAGGAACCCTGAGCACCAGAATTGATGCTTTCAAACTGTGATGCTGGAGAAGACTGTTGAGAATCCCTTGGGCAGCAAGGAGATCAAATCAGTCCATTCTAAAGGAAATCAGTCCTGACTATTCATTGGAAGGACTGATGCTGAAACTGAAGCTCCAATACTTTGGCCACCTGATGCGAACAGCTGACTCATTGGAAAAGACCCTGATGCTGGGAAAGATTGAAGGCAGGAGGAGAAGGGGACAACAGGGGATGAGATACTTGGATGGCATCACTGACTTAATGGGCATAAATTTTGAGCAAACTCCGGGAGATAGTGAAGGACAAGGAAGCCTGGCATGCTTCAGTCCATGAGGTCGTGGATTCAGACACAACTGAGCGACTGAAAAACAACATGGGAAGACCTGATGCAGACAGAGGTCATAGGAATGGAGCATGTGCTCAATAGCTGCACATGCACAGACATACCACCAGATGCCTTGCTTTTGTAGTATCCCTGCTAAATTGGAGAATGATGTCATGCATAGAAATAGAAATGTACTCAGCTGTTTGCTGGGTTCTAAACAGATTCTTCCGTCAGTGAGCTTTCAGGAACTCCACATTTCTACCCGAATTCTTAAAATGATTTGCAGACAAGTAAGAAAGGAGACAACTTGGCAACTGAACAACAATAACAAGGAAAGAGTTCGGTTTCCCAGGCGGTTCAGCGTCTGCCAATACAGGAGATGTAAGAGACGTGGGTTTGATCCTTGGGTTGAGAATATCTCCTGGAGGAGGGCAGGGCAACCCACTCCGGATTCTTGCCTGGAGAATCCCATGGACAGAGGAGCCTGGCAGGCTACAGTCCATGGAGTCACAAAGAGTTCGAAATGACTGAAGCGACTTAGCACACACACAGAAAGGATACTTCTGTTCTTCTTTTTTCACCTTTTTAAAATTGAAGTTAAAGTTGATTTACAATGTTGTATTGGTTTCTGGTGTCTGGCAAAGTTTAGTTTTATATATATGTGTGTATATCTGGATAAATTCTTTTGCATGTTCTTCTCCATTGTAGTTTATTACAAGATTTTGAATATAGTTCCCTATACTATACAGTAGGACATTGTTCTTTATGTCTAGTAGTTTTTATCTGCTAATCCTAAGCTCCTAATTTATCCATCCCCCATCTTTTCCCACTTTGGTAACCATAAATTTGTTTTCTCTGACAGTATGTTTCTGTTTTGTAAATAAGTTCATTTGTATCATCTGTTAAATTCCACATATAAGTGGTATCATATGACATTTGTCTCTCTTGGACTCGCTTCACTTAGTAGGATAATCTGTAGGTCCATCCATGTTGCTGCAAATGGCATCATTTCACTCTTTTTATGGCTGAGTAATAGTCCATCACATATATGTATATATTTATATATCACATCTTCTTTATTTATTTGTCGATGGACATATAGATTGCTTCCATGTCTTGGCTATTGTAAATAGTGCTGCTATGAACATTATGGTAAATGCATCTGTTTGAATTAGAGTTTAGGGGAGTTCCATTCTTGATGTCACAGCTGGTGCCTGGTCTTGCAGGCTGAGAGGTGAGCAGGTAAGGGACCAGAGGCAGGAAGTGACACCCCCACTTGAATTCCCTCAGACCACAAGTGTGGGCTAAGGCCCCCCACTCTTGTTGGGTGAGGAAGGTTGAGAAACATGACCTGGACATGTGAAAGTCAAGTCCCAGTGTTGAGTGACTTTGGAGCAAGAAGGGAGACGGGGGTCCCACCCTCCAGGCTGAGTAGGCTATAGCAAGCAGCTCCCTAAAGACTCTAAACTCCAGGGCAAGAGCCCAGTTGAAGTCTTAGATCCATAAGTGGTAAAGAAACATCAGTAGGATGAATCAAAAACATGGGCTGATCCCTGAATTCCCTCTTCTCACTTCCATCCCTATTCAATGGAAGGAAATGTTCTGCAAATTCTTGAGCTCAGTTTCTCTATATGTCAAATGGGCACAATCTACCCACTTCAACAGATTCCTGTCTAAGATGCTACGTTAAGGCTCCCATCCAGGTTGGGGTTTCACACAGGCTCAGCAGGGCAGTTCCTCTCTCTTCTCTCTTACACTATATGGAACCACTTACCTCTCCAGACTTCCGTCTTCTCTGAAAAGTGGAGGAAGTGTGCTGTCCCCATTCCCACAAAGGGAAGCGTGTGAGCTGCAAAGGCAGTGGTTGGACTCCCCGTCCCCTCTGAGCCCAGGAAGTGCTGAGTGGGCATTGCGGAAGGGCAGAGATGTCCCAGGAGCCAACGCTGCTCTGCGGCATGGTCCCTCCTTCCATGGACACCCTCCTGGTCTGTTCCCAGTTCTCCTTGACTCTCAAGCTCTGAAGAAACAAGATCCCTGTCTGGCTCCATCCTCGTCTGTTTCCTGAGATTCCTTCAGAGGTTCATGGACTGACCGCCCATCCTGGGCTGAAGAAAGGAGTCTTCTGGGTCTTTCTTTAGGTCCACCTTATGGGCATTAGATGGGACAGACCTGAGAACCTTTCTCTTCATGATGTGAAATCAGTTAGTGGGTCCCTAACAGGTATTCTCTGAGCAAAACACCTAGGAAAATACTTCTGCCCTTAAAGAGGATGCACTTACAATACAGATTAATATATTAATATATCTACCATGGTACTTGAAATAGAGGTGGATACGTGTAACTTTGTACATGCATGTAAATATGTATATATGCCTCCAAGCATTTCTTCACCAACTCTCTATGCCCTGCAGTTCAAGCTGCTGTAAAGTCTTTCTTGGATCATCACAGTAAATATCCATATAGATATATACACAAGTAAGAGGTGATAATATTCCTACATGGTGTTAACCCTGGGCATAATTCCAGCCATTTTGCATTTTTCAACTCATCTATCATCTAAATGAGTTTGAGCAAACTCCGGGAGATATTGAAGGACAGGAAAGCCTGGCATGTTGCAGTCCACGGGGTTGCAGAGAGTTGGACATGACTTAGCAACTGAACAACAGCAATCCTCTAAAATTATCATTATTTCCATTTTACAGATGGAAAAAGTAAGGCATCAGAGAGGCTAAGTATCTTGCCCAAAGTCACACAGCAGATAAGTAACAGAGCTGGGATTTGAACCCAGGCAGTCTGGCTCCAGACCCTGTGCTCGTCATTCTATAATCTCCTGACACTCACCAGCAGCAGCCTCTGATGTGCACATCATCTGCAGAATCAGCCCCTTCAACCACTCTTCACACACTCTGGAACCTACCTCCCTATTACCTAAAACCCTCCAGCTCACCCCTCATCCCCATCTTTGGGATAGCAGTGAAACCCCTTCAGCAGGTCCTAATGTCCTCCTCTGCCTCATTTTTAGAAGTGGCTCCTTTGCAACATGCACTTGAGGATCAATATCTCTGTCTTTTTCAGTATGAAGCCTCCTTTATAATGTCAAAATAATTCTTGAACTGAGCATGGTAATAGTTCTACTTTTAGTATCTATTGATTTAGAAAACATCTACCAGCAAAGAGCTACCATGAATTCCGTAATACTTTAAAATATATTTGCTGAATTGTGATATGTGATATATTACTTTTTCAGTTTATAACCAGGCTGGATTCAGAGATAAATTCTCAGACTTATACTAAATCCCTGAACCCAGAGATTCTTATCCCTTAGCTAGGAAATCACTGTTTTTCTCCACTCTTTCAAAATTTTGCAAGTTCCCAAGGCACATTTGAACATTCTGATAACTTGTCCTGGAGTGACCCTCCCTAAGGACTCGGCTAAAGCACCACCTCCTCTGGGGAGTCCTTCCTGACTCATCTCATCACCCCATCATTGCCCAGCAAATAGCTCTGCTCCATTGTCTCTGCACCATGGCTCTTCTTTACTATTGCTCAGTCACATTGTCCCATCGTCATTTGTTTGCAAACACTAGTGTATAATTTGGCCAAGTACAGGAGCCTTGGCATCCATGAGACCCAGTTTTCTGTCCTGGCTGTGGCATCTTCTAGCTTTGTGTACTTGGGCAAGATTGAGCAAATGCCTTCTCTATTTTTGAGCATCAGATTCTTCACCTGTAAAATGAGGATGTCTTCCTAGCATCACCTGACACATTTCTGATAACAGAGCCATTCCTTCTGCTTTTCTTCATCTCTATTTTAAAGTAAAGAATCCATTCTATGTGGTTTGATGGGGCTGCAGTGGTGGTAGGTGTTCCAGACCTGGACAAAAGGAGGGCTCCATCTCCTACTCACAGTAATTGGCTTGAAAGTAGGCATGTGGCTCCAAACATGCCAATCCAGTCCTGTCTGGAACTTTCTGTAAGAAAATAAGAAGAGATTTTCTTGTCACTCAGGGGTTGCTATGCAGGTAAAATGTAGCTCTAGAGGGGTGGACAACTACCTTACCTAACACACAGAAAGAATCTAAGAAATGGAGCAGAAGATGAAACATTGACTACATCATACAAGTCTCTTGATCCAACTATTCCTGAAGACAGTGAACTCCTGGGTTTCTAATTACAAAAGCCAGCAAATCCTTCCCCACCCCCTTCCTTTTAAACTTAAATTAGCATGAGTCAAGTTTATTTCCTTTGTACCAAAAAGAATTCTATGGCAGTCCATTACGTTCGTGGTTCTTGATGAACCATGTTTTTTAGTATTCATGCCCCTGAGTTGTCAACTCCTATCGACTATGGGCAGAGCTTGAAAGTGATCAATGAAATAAGATGGAAGTGATGCTGTGCCTATTCTGGGCCTAAGTCTGAAGAAGGCTTGACAGCTTCTGTCCTCTTGGAAGGCCTGAGCGGCCCTGTAAATTCAGGAGAGACCATGTGGAGATGCCACATGAAGAGGAAGACATCCATATGCCACATAGAGAGATAGAAGCTCAGTTTTCTGGTGTCCCAGCTGGGTCCAGTTCCCTGTCAACCTTCCAGCTGAATGTAGCCACATAAGTGATCACAGGCAAGACCAGATAAATCATCCAGTCTAGTCCTCTTCAGATTACAGTATTTGGAGTGATGATAAAATGATTGCTGTTTTAAGCCACTGTGATTTGGTGTAGCTTATTATACAGCAGTAAATAACAGGAGCACTGACTAATATACTCCTTCACAGGGCTGTTGTTAGAACTAAGATACTGCAAGTAAATTGCTTAGCATAGTGCTTGGCACATAGAAATTGCTCATTAAGTATCAACTATTTCTTTTCTTATCATTGGTATTATTATTGTTACCCAAATTTTGTTGTTATCCAAATGTTTGCTGCCCAAATTAGACTGTGATCGCATTGTATCATATACATTGCTATATCCCTGGGATCCAGCCCAGAACATAACATATGTTTAGCACTCTGTCAATGCTGCTTTCAATGAATGAATGAATGAATGAACAGCAAAAGAAAAGTGATCACAAATGCAAAATTCAGTGCATCATGCATAGTTTATCCTTAGCGTGTATTTTTGACCTGTGTATATTTCAGATGGAATTCGATCCAAAGTTGTCTAGACCACTGAGGGTCTAGAAGACTTTCCAGGACAGCTGATCTCCTTGTAGTAACTCAGTGATCCAGACTGAGGGAGATTTCAGAAGTCTGTGGCTATACCATCTAGAACATGGCCTCTGATTGGGTAGTATATCAGGTGAACGCAGACATGGTGAACACCACATTGGCTCTTAAATTCTTTCCAGTAGAAGGGCACACCATACTTCCTGTTACACTTCTTTGGCCAAAGCTAGTCACATGGCCCCATCTAATTTCATATGTGACAGAGGGCTGTTCTCAGGAAGAGGGAATTCCTGAAAACTTCCCCCCCTCCAAGCAGGTGCTTATGCTTTACGGGCAAGATGGTCAACAGCTCTACCACTAGATTAGCCCTGGTATAGTGAAAAACAAAGATAATACTCCGTGCATTTCATTTTACAGAGAGAAAATCAAGACTAATAAGCAAACTGACTTCCTTAGACCCCCAAGATTGATCAATTTTTAATTTAAAAAATTTAATATATATGAGATAATACTAGTCTAGCAAAATGTTAAGAGTAATTTTCTGCAGTGGGGACATAGTGTTCAGTAGAATTCCTTCAATTTTTCTGTACATTTGACATTTTCTGTAATGTTGTAAATTTAAATTTACTTTTAAATCAGTTAACATTAATACATTTACATTATTCAAAATTCAGAAGGTATCAAAAGTTAAATATTATAAAGTCTTCCTTCTCCCCTGTCCCAGGTTCCCAGGTTCTTTCCCAAAGGGAACCAATGTTATCAGCTTTTTATGATTCCTTCAAGAGATATTCTGTGTCTGGGCAACCACAATTGCAAACAGATGCAGGCTTCTCCATTTTTAAAAAAAAATTATTATTAGGTAGCAGAGTTTTGCCAAGAGAACACACTAGTCATAGCAAACACCCTCTTCCAACAACATAAGAGACGACTCTACCCATGGACATCACCAGATGGTCAATAACAACATCAGACAGATTATATTCTTTGCAGCCGTAGATGGAGAAGCTCTATACAGTCAGTATAAACAAGACCAGGAGCTGACTGTGGCTCAGATCATGAACTCCTTATTGCCAAATTCAGACTGAAATTGAAGAAAGTAGGGAAAACCACTAGACCATTCAGGTATGACCTAAATCAAATCCCTTATGATTATACAGTGAAAGTGACAAATAGATTCAAGGAATTAGATCTGATAAACAGAGTGCCTGAAGAACTATGGACAGAGGTTTGTGACATTGTACGGGAGGTGGTGATCAAGGCCATCCCCAAGAAAAAGAAATGCAAAAAAGCAAAATGGATGTCCGAGGAGGCCTTACAAATAGCTAAGAAAAGAAGAGAAGCTAAAGACAAAGGAGAAAAGGAAAGATATACCCATCTGAATGCAGAGTTCCAAAGAAGAGCAAGGAGAGATAAGAAAACCTTCCTCAGTGATCAGTGCAAAGAAATAGAAGAAAAAAATAGAATGGGAGACTAAAGATCTCTTCAAGAAAATTAGAGATACCAAGGGAATATTTCATGCAAAGATGGGCACAATAAAGGACAGAAATAGTATGGATCTAACAGAAGCAGAAGATATTAAGAAGAGGTGGCAGGAATACTCAGAAGAACTATACAAAAAAGATCTTTATGACCAAGATAATCATGATGGTGTTATCACTCACCTAGAGCCAAACATCCTGGAATGTGAAGTCAAGTGGGCCTTAGAAAGCATCACTACGAACAAAGCTAGTGGAGGTGATGGAATTCCAGTTGAGCTATTTCAAATCCTAAAAGATGATGCTGTGAAAGTGCTGCACTCAATATGCCAGCAAATTTGGAAAACTTAGCAGTGGACACAGGACTGGAAAAGGTCAGTTTTCATTCCAATCCCAAAGAAAGGCAATGCCAAAGAATGCTCAAACTACTGCACAATTACACTTATTTCACACACTAGCAAAGTAATGCTCAAAATTCTCCAAGCGAGGCTTCAACACTGTGTGAACCGTGAACTTCCAGATGTGCAAGCTGGTTTTAGAAAAGGCAGAGGAACCAGAGATCAAATTGCCAATATTCACTGGATCGTCGAAACAGCAAGAGAGTTCCAGAAAAACATCTATTTCTGCTTTATTGACTACGTCAAAGCCTTTGACTATGTGGATTACAGCAAACTGGAAAATTCTTAAAGAGGTGGGAATACCAGATCACCTTACCTGCATCCTGAGAAATCTGTATGCAGGTCAAGAAGCAACAGTTAGAACCAGACATGGAACAATGGACTCGTTCCAAATTGGGAAAGGAGTATGTCAAGGCTATATATTGTCACCCTGCTTATTTAACTTATATGTAGAGTACATCATGTGAAATGCTGGGCTGGATGAAACACAAGTTGGAATCAAGATTGCCGGGAGAAATATCAATAACCTCAGATATGCAGATGGCACCACTCTTATGACAGAAAGTGAAGAGGAACTGAAGAGCCTCTTGATGAGAGTGCAAAAGCTGGCTTAAAACGCAACATTCAAAAAGTGAAGATCGCAACATCTGGTTCCACTACTTCATGGCAAATAGATGGGGAAACAATGGAAACAGTGACAGATTTTATTTTCTTGGGCTCCAGAATCACTGTAGATAGTGACTGTAACCATGAAATTAAAAGACACTTACTCCTTGGAAGAAAAGTTATGACCATATTAAAAAGCAGAGACATTACTTTGCTGACAGTTCTGTGTAGTCAAAGCTATGTTTTTTCCAGTAGTCATGTACAGATATTAGAGTTGGACCCTAAAGAAAGCTGAGTGCTGAAGAATTGATGCTTTTGAACTGTGGTGTTGAAGAAGACTCTTGTGAGTCCCTTGGACTGCAAGGACATCAAATCAGTCAATCCCAAAGGAAATCAGTCCTGAATAGTCATTGGAAGGACTGATGTTGAAGCTGAAACTCCAGTACTTTGGCCACCTGATGTGAAGAACTGACTCATTTGAAAAGACCCTGATGCTGGGAAAAATTAAAGGCAGGAAGAAAAGGGGACAACAGAGGATTAGATGGTTGGATGGCATCACTGACTTGATGGACATGAGTTTGAGCAGGCTCCGGGAATTGGTGGTGGACAGGGAAACCTGGCATGCTGCAGTCCATGGGGTCGCAGAGTTGGACACAGCTGAGCAACTGAACTGAACCCACTGCACACACAGCTGTACACTGAGAATGTCCCTTGCACTAGCTAAATGCTTTGTACCCAGTATCTCTTTAATCCTCATAGCAACTCTGTGAGGGAATGTGAAGTCCCCATTTCATGGATGAGAAAACTGAACCACAGAGAAATTAAGTGAATTGTTCCAAATCCCATGAATAATAAGTGGCAGCATTAAGATGCTAATCTAGGCTTTCTGACCCCAAATTCCGGGCTATGAGCTGCCACCTGCAGCACAGGCATGGAGGATCAGGGGGATGTTCTGGTATTTTGTACACAAGGATGGCATTGAAACACACTCCTTCTGACGGGACTCAAACCCAGCCATGCCTCAGACTAGGACTTGAACCACAGTTCTTGGCTTAGAGGGGAAGCAAACACACTGTCTTTTAGTTGAAACATCTCATTTGATCTCAGGACTTACTGGAGCTCAGGTTCTTTTGTCGTGATGCAGAAAGGATTCAGCGTGAGGCAAAGTGATGGACAAAGAGTGAATTTATCAGCATAAGATGCTTGTGAGAGATACAAGCAGGCAGGCGAGGGAGTGCAGCCCTGAGAACAAAGAGGGCTACATTTTTATAATTAAAGAAAAAGTAGGGAGAGAAGAAGACCATTTTCTTTCCCCAAAGGGTAGACATCAAGGCTTACATCATTAGTTCCTCCTTTGAGCCTATATGGTCTAACCGGAACTGTTGTGGTGCTATTTAAATAACTAGTATGTTGGCACAGGATGGTAACATACACTAACATATGGTGATTCAACTCAGGTTTCAAGATAATATACACCTTCCCCTAGTTTTTTCACCTTTCACCTATATTCCTGTATTAACTACATGCAGAAATGCTAGTCTTCAAGGCCCATTAACACCTTGACTTCAAGTAACAAGATTCAGACTCCATAGCTCTTGTCTTGTGTTTTAACTATCAGGATTGATGCCTTGAGGGTGCCTGGTGCTTGAATGTGCCTGGTTTTCCTTCAAGGCAGAGTAGATTGTTGCCAGGTTACTGGATTCTTCTCTTCCATGGTCATTAGCTTACAACAATCTCCCAGACTTCCTGCAACTTCTGTCTTCGATCCCCTAGCATGGTATAGAGTTTTATAAATGAAGCTAGAAATGAGAACAGGTATATCGCTGTGTGAACTAAGTCCCATTTGAGTGTCAATGAGACTCCAGTGCATCCTGCTAATTTTCACTGAGTCTTACCCAAGCAGTGTCTCCTGGGATGGAAATAGATTTACAGCTGTCACAGTGACTAAGCAGGTATAACCAGAAGCAATTTTGTCTCTTCTGTCCCACCCCAGTGCTATGGGGCTTGTTCCTGCTCTGATCCTGTAAGCAATTATCTCACTCTTTAGGTAATTAAAAGTGCTTTCATGCTGGTAGACACCCCAGGTATATCAGTTCAGTAACTAGCATGTCGAGTTTTATTTAATGGTTGAAATTCCAAATTTTATTCAGAGATAAAGCTTCACCCCTCCTCTGGCTGCCAGAGAAGGAGCCTGCAATGGGAAAAGGGAATGGGGCCACATTTCTTGATTCTCTGTATTTCGCTCTAATTACTCATCCTCTAGCTTGCTAAAAATTGATGTTAAGAGGGCAGGAGGTTCTTGCCTCTGTGGCACTCTTGGGAAAGGGTGTAGGCTCTTTCTGGGTTTGAAAGTGAAAATGTTAGTCACTCTGTCAGGTCCCACTCTCTGCAACCCCATGGACTGTAGCCCGCCAGGCTCCTCTGTCCATAGAATTCTCCAGGCAAGATTACTGGAGTGGGTGACCATTTCCTTCTCCAGAGGATCTTTCCAACCCAGGAATCGAACCGGAATCTCCCACAATTGCAGGCAGATTCTTTACCATCTGAGCCACCAGGGATCAGATGTTTAAAGTTGAGTGTTTCAGGAGACCACTTATGTGGATTCTTTGGAGATTCTCATTGCTAAGAACTTTTCCTTCCTTTGTGGGTGACATTTCTCAGAAAGGACACTGGAGAATCCTCTCTTGATCCCTGGGCATCCACCTCCAGCTTTCCAGCAGTTTTCTGCTGAGGTCTCTTCATTTATCTAGGCAGCGGTCAAGTGCAGGATCTGAGACCATCTTTTGCTAGCTTGTTCTCTTCTGTGGTCATGTCTACAGAAGATAAGCTCCCCAGACAGCATTAGACTCTCTGTAGCTAGGAGTAGTGTCACTTGTCAGTCAGAGTTACGTACTCGGCTGCCCCTGACCACTTCATCAGACAACAATCTATGAGGCCTTAAGTATCCAGAATACCTGAGTCAGCCTTTTGCTTTGGCTTGCTTGGAGCTTCTCAAGCAGTCCCTGGTGGATTAATCTGCAAAGATGGCCACCAACAATTCCTCTCATCTGTATGTACACTCCACTGATCTCAGCAAGAGGTAGTCTTTCCTCCTCTCTTTTGATGGGTGGAGATGACCTCATGACATACTTGACCAACTGAAAAGGTACTAGTGATTTGTGCAAGTTCTGAAACCTGGACTTCAAGATACTGTGTAGCTTCCACTTTTGCTTTTTTGGGATCCAGTTGCCATGTAGAGAAGCTTAGGCTAGACTTCTGAATGATGAGAAACCAGATGAAAAGAGACAGACCTGGCCAGTCCTCCACCATTCAAGCTAGTCCAGCTTTTAGCTAAATGCAGTCACATGGGTGACCCCAAGGGACATCATGTGGAAGAAGAGCTGCCCAGCAAAACCCAGTTGACCTACAGAATCATGAGACATAATGCATTGTTGCTTTAAACCACTAATCATGACCACAGAAAATTGAAATTAAATTTGGTACCTAGAAGTTGGTACTCCTAGGACCTAAAAGACATGGCATTGTCTTTGAGACTTCATGGAGGGTGCAGTAGGAGGGTATGGAGGAGATTGTTAGTGAGGCTGCAAGAGCATTGAGAAAATTTCACCTAGAGGTTGTAGAAAGGTGGATTCCTTCATATAATATCAGAACTTTTAACAACACTGTTATCTACAATAATGCAGATGATAGAAAACTGCATCATGTATTTATGGATATTCTAAGAAGATGTTTCAGGCCAAATGTTGAAATGACAGTTAGCTTATTTTACTGATATGTAATAGATATCTCAAAAGAAAATTAAATTGAAGAAGGAAATTTATAGGTAGAATTTTGAGACAACAGAGGACCCAGAACAATTTCTCTAGTCAGCAAAAAAATTCTCAAAATAAGAAATAGTCTCAGGGCAAAGATAAAACATAAGGGTGAGTAAAATATGGCCTCAGGATAAAGATCATATCAAAGCTGTAAAATTTCTTTTAAAGACTTTTAAAAACATTTAAGGTTTTTCTTTATAGACCCTCTCAGATAGACAAAGATTTCAAAAATCTTAAGGGAGTGTTCCCACACAGCCTGCCATGCTCAAAGGAGAAAGAAACCTATTTTGGATAGAATTATGGGTGGGTCTTTTGGGACACAGAGTAAACACCAATAAGATTCATGTGAAAGTGAAAGTCGCTCAGTCGTGTCCGACTCTTTGCGACCCCATGACTATACAGTCCATGGAATTCTCCAGGCCAGAATACAGGAGTGTGTTGCCTTTCCCTTCTCCAGGGGATCTTCCCAACCCAGGGATCGAACCCAGGTCTCTCACATTGCAGGCAGATTCTTTACCAGCTGAGCTATGAGGGAAGCCTGATAAGATTCATGGGAAACATAAAAATTTTAAGGAAAGTGATTGGTGAAAGGATCATTAGGCTGGACTCAAAGAGAGACAATTCAAATTGAAAAGAGGTCTTTGGGATCCCAACTTTCTACAGTTAGGAAGCAAGTTGAGAAAGCTGTTCTGCTGCAGAAGAGAGGCCATTTCCTATAGAAAAGATGACTTAGAAGGTGGAGCCAAGAGCCAAGAATAGTGGATTAAGGAATTACTCCCTAGTGAAGCAGATTTTCCTGCCCTAGAGTAGGGGACAATGGTAACATGTACTCAGCTGGATTTCCAGATTTTCTATGGACCAGTGACTGCTATGTGCTCCCCTTTCCTCCTCTTTTTGTATAGGCCTCACCATTGTATGCTGGGTACATAGGGGCAGAAATCTTGTCTTTTGGTTCATGAATCTCTGAATCAAGAGGAAACTGAACTTGAGGAGTTGCATCTGAGGAGCCTCATTTGTGCCTGGATGATGGAAATAGAGTTTTGCCAAGAAAATGCACTGGTCATAACAAACACCCTCTTCCAACAACACAAGAGAAGACTCTACACATGGACATCACCAGATGGTCAACACCGAAATCAGACTGATTATATTCTTTACAGCCAAAGATGGAGAAGCTCTACACAGAAAACAAAAACAAGACCAGGAGCTGACTGTGGCTCAGATCATGAACTCCTTATTGCCAAATTCAGACTTAAATTGAAGAAAGTAGGGAAAACCACTAGACCATTCAGGTATGACCTAAATCAAATCCCTTATGATTATACAGTGGAAGTGGGAAATAGATTTAAGGGACTAGATCTTATAGATAGAGTGTCTGATGAAATATGGTCGAAGATTTGTGACATTGTACAGGAGACAGGGATCAAGACCATCCCCATGGAAAAGAAGTGCAAAAAAGCCAAATGGCTGTCTGAGGAAGCCTTACAAACAGCTGTGAAAAGAAGAGAAGTGAAAAGCAAAGGAGAAAAGGAAAGATATACCCATTTGAATGCAGAGTTCCAAAGAATAGCAGGAAGAGATAAGAAAGCCTTCCTCAGCGATCAATGCAAGGAAATAGAGTAAAATAACAGAATGGGAAAGACTAGAGATCTCTTCAAGAAAATTAGAGATACCAAGGGAACATTTCATGCAAAGATGGGCTCAATAAAGGACAGAAATGGTATGGACCTAACAGAAGCAGAAGATATTAAGAAGAGGTGGCAGGAATATTCAGAAGAACTATACAAAAAAGATCTTCATGACCAAGATAATCATGATGGTGTGATCACTCACCTGGAGCCAGACATCCTGGAATGTGAAGTCAAGTGGGCCTTAGAAAGCATCACTACAAACAAAGCTAGTGGAGATGATGGAATTCCAGTTGAGCTATTTCAAATCCTGAAAGATGATGCTGTGAAAGTGCCACACTCAATATGCCAACAAATTCGGAAAACTCAGCAGTGGCCACAGAAAAAGGTCAGTTTTCATTCCAATCCCAAAGAAAGGCAATGCCAAAGCATGCTCAAACTACTGCACAATTGCACTCATCTCACATGCTAGTAAAGTAATGCTCAAAATTCTCCAAGCCAGGCTTCAGCAATACAGTGAACCGTGAACTTCCAGATGTTCAAGCTGGTTTTAGAAAAGGCAGAGGAACCAGAGATCAAATTGCCAACATCCACTGGATCATTGAAAAGGCAAGAGAGTTCCAGAAAAGCATCTATTTCTGCTTTATTGACTATGCCAAAGCCTTTGACTGTGTGGATCACAATAAACGGTGGAAAATTCTTCTGAAAGAGATGGGAATACCAGACCACCTGACCTGCCTCTTGAGAAACCTATATGCAGGTCAAGAAGCAACAGTTAGAACTGGACATGGAACAACAGACTGGTTCCAAATAGGAAAAGGAGTATGTCCAGGCTGTGTACTGTCACCCTGCTTATTTAACTTATATGCAGAGTACATCATGAGAAATGCTGGGCTGGAAGAAGCACAAGCTGGAATCAAGATTGCTGGGAGAAATATCAGTAACCTCAGATATGCAGATGACACTACCCTTATGGCAGAACGTGAAGAGGAACTCAAAAGCCTCTTGATGAAAGTGAAAGTGGAGAGTGAAAAAGTTGGCTTAAAGCTCAACATTCAGAAAAGAAAGATCATGGCATCTCGTCCCATCACTTCATGGGACATAGTTGGGGAAACAGTGGAAACAGTGTCAGACTTTATTTTTCTGGGCTCCAAAATCACTGCAGATGGTGACTGCAGCCATGAAATTAAAAGATGCTTACTCCTTGGAAGGAAAGTTATGACCAACCTAGATAGCATATTCAAAAGCAGAGACATTAATTTTCCAACAAGGTTCATCTAGTCAAGGCTATGGTTTTTCCTGTGGTCATGTATGGATGTGAGAGTTGGACTGTGAAAAAAGCTGAGCATCGAAGAATTGATGCTTTTGAACTGTGGTGTTGGAGAAGACTCTTGAGAGTCCCTTGGACTGCAAGGAGATCCAACTAGTCCATTCTGAAGGAGATCAGCCCTGGGATTTCTTTGGCAGGAATGATGCTAAAGCTGAAACTCCAGTACTTTGGCCACCTCATGCAAAGAGTTGACTCATTGGAAAAGACTCTGATGCTGGGAGGGATTGGGGACAGTAGGAGAAGGGGACGACAAAGGATGAGATGGCTGGATGGCATCACTGACTCGATGGACGTGAGTCTGAGTGAACTTCGGGAGTTGGTGGTGGACAGGGAGGCCTGGTGTGCTGCGATTCATGGGGTCGCAAAGAGTTGGACATGACTGAGTGACTGAACTGAACTGAACTGATGAAAATGATGAGATCCTGGACCTTAATTTTGCTATCAAACTGAGAAGAGACTTTGGGGATCTTGGGACAGTGAAGTGTGTCTTATATGTTTGATATCTGTGGCCAAAGGGCAAACTGGAGTGAATTAACGATAGTTGTGAGTTCTTTGCATCTTCTCTTATCAAAAAGTGCAGTGTCTATCATCCTCTTTGAATTTGGGCTGCTCTGTGACTTGCTTTGACTGATACAATGCAGCAGGAAGCCAGCTACCACATAAAGACATCTGAACACTCTGCCAGAGAGAGAAGTCCTGGAGGATAAATGACAACAAAGGGTAAGAGAGAGCCCAGCCATTCCACTAATTCCCAGTGGTGCCAGAGGGTGATAGAAAAGCCATTTTAGATCCTCTAACTTGCTGAAGAAACTTAGCCAACACCCCATGGAGCAGAGGTGGGCTGTTCCACCAAGCTTTGCCCAGTTGCAGAATCATGAGGCAACAAATAGTCATTATTTTAGGACACTAAATGTTGGGCTTAACATAACTCAGTAATAGAAAACTGATACAGGAGTTGTTACCAGAAGTGGGATTTGAACCTACACAAATGTTGAATCCACTGACAACATGTGCCTCGCTGGATATCATATTTCTATGGCCTATTGATGCCTATGTACTTCTGTTTTCTCTCTTCTTGTTTTTTAATGGAAGCATCTATTACAGTTATCTCACACTGTGTGGGCATGTGTGGGCATGTGTGGGCATGCCACTCCTCCCATCAAAATGCAGAATTTATTTCTCCAACCTCTTGTCTCTGGGATGTCCTTCTGACTTGCTTTGACCATCAGCATGGGTAGAAATTACACTGTGTGGACTTCAAGATGCCTTGTAGTGTCCACCTTTGTTTTCTTAGGATCCAACCATCCTCTAGCAGAGCTTGAGCTAAACCACTGAATAATGAGTGCCTACACAGAGAGACAGAGTCCCAGCCAGTCTCTAGTCCCTCCAGTTCACCCCACCTGCTGTGCCAGACTTGTGGATGAAGCCTCCTCGATTTCCCAGTTACACCTAAATCCCAGTTGAGTGTAGCCATGTGACTAATCCTCAAATGACACCACGTGGAGCAAAAAACCACCCAACCGAAAGAATCATTAGAAATAGTGCATCATTGAAGATAAGTTTTGAGATTTTTTTTCCCCCACAGTAATAGGTAATTGAAGCATACCCCCAATAATGACCCCTCAGGGTTGGGGTACATTCTCCAACACATCCCACTAAAGAAAAGTTTTCAACCTTCAGCTTCTCTGCCTCTCCAACTTTAACCCTCTTGTAGCTCCCAGTGGATGAGAGGCCAAGAGTCACACAACTGTTTTTTTTTTTTCACTTTTTAATTTTTGCAAGACCAGCATAAGGGATCTAGTAAAGGGCTGGGCAAACCATAGTCCAAATCCAGCCAACCACCTCCCCTCTCCAGTTTTACTGAGTTATAGTTTGTTTAATGGCTCGTAAGTTATGGCCCACAAAGCCTAAAGTATTTAGTATCTGGCTCCTTAAGAGAAAATTTCCAATCTAGAATCTCTCTTTGGTATGTGGGAATAGTTGGCAGCTCTTACGTTGGCCCCTGAGCTAAAAATCAGATGACAATCCTTCAATTTCAGCATACTGTTTCAGATGTTTGACAAATAGAGCATTCAATGGCCAAATAAACTTGAGAAATGCACCGTGGAAAAAGCAACACGTAAATAAGATTCTTTAATTGCAGCCTTCTCTCCAAAGGGGCAAAAAGAGGCCTCTCATAGGCTGTTCTGCTGTTTTTCTAAATATCCTGGAACCTTTTCCACTGGAGGGTCTTATATGATTTGTGTCCCATATGACACACTTTGGGAACTCCTGCTTTCTGATTCAAAAGATGGTGAACATTCAGAGAAGTGCCAAGAGGCCGGTCTGAATTCTTGATCCTGTGCCTTCATCTTAACCATTTTGCCCTCTTTCCTCCCTAGGGTTTTATCTGGCTGTCTGCCCTTCTTGGTCAGAGGCAAGTCTAATTCACACTAGGGTATGACAGAGTTAATGGTCTCTGGTGGAGCGGAGGGTAGGGGTTGAAGATCTCACGTTTGAAGGATGACAGGAAAGGACAAAGTTGAATCCAGGGGTGTTCACTTTTTCTCTTTTTTGTCACCATCAAAGTTGTGATTTGTCAGCCAGCACCTCTCCTGTAACAGTTCTGTAGCTTGCCAGAGTTACTTCTGAACAAGTTGCTTTATGATCAGAAGGAATATTTTATGCCAGGAGGAAATTAATCTGCTCAGACTTGCTGCATACCCCCCTGACATGATGGGCTCCTCTGTCAAAGGATGTTTTAACTTCCAGCTTCTTCCTTTGATTGCATTCAAAAGGACCCGACAATGCTGAGCCATCATTTCAGCTCCTAAGAGCTTTTCTCTGCATTTGCCGTCATCCCAGGAACTCAAGAAGAATTAACTTGCAGTGGAAAACGGTGGAGAGAGGGAAACTCTCTTCTCTTTGCAAAGCTAATTTTGGTCTGGAGGAAGATTTATGCAGGAAGATTAGAGAATATGTTAAAAAAGAAGCCATGGTTGTGTTTATTTTCAGCCGCATTTGCACACATGACATTTGCGGATGCTCCAACAGTAGGGCCTCAACACATAAAGCTTTGATGAATTATCCTCGAACAACAATCTTTTCTTTGATTGGCATAAAATTTCTATTTCTGATTTATTGAAATGCTGAACAACAAAGAGGCATTTTGAGTGATATACACTGCTCTGCATGTTCAAATTCAGTGAGGCTTATCCATAGTTACACGTATGCAGAACTTTGTGGTCTAAGTAGAATTTAATTGTGGAATTTAGGCTTAACAATGGAGTCATGGGGGTGATTCTTGGGCCTGGGGACCTTCTTTCTGCAAAAATGGATGACAAAGGACTTCCCTGGCTGTCAGTGGTTTAAACTTCGCCTTCTAATGTAGGAGGTATGGGTTTGATCCCTGGTTGGGGAGCTAAGACCCCACATGCCTCAAGGTCAAAAAACCAAAACAGAAAAAATACCAGAAGCAATACTGTAACAAATTCAATACAGACTTTCAAAATGGCCCACATTAAAAAAACTAATTTTTAAATTGATTATGGGACAGAGCTGACTCTGTGTGTGCATGTGGTTGGGCTCCTCCTGGGCTGGTCCTGACATTCCTGTCTCAGGCACCCCCGGGAGCATTTGGTATCTCACTTGCCAAGATTAGAGAAGAAGCCAGGAAAGCCTTGCTGTCCACCGGGTGTGCTATGGTACTTTATAATCGCTCCTCCTGTGAGCTTAACAAGCTGGCACAGGGCACACATTTGACTCAGCTCTGAGTGCATGGGCCAATTCAACTCTGGAGCCTTCAACACCGAGGACCGACCCAGTCTGCGGTGTCTGCACAGGACAGTTGTCCCCTTTCACTCCAGCCCCGTCCTCAGAGGCCAGGTGGAGCAGCTGGTGCCTGGCACTGGGATACAGGGTCACAGCTGGGCCCATGCACAAACCTTGCTGGGCCTGAGTCTCCAGCGATGGAGGGGCCTCCTCCCTCCAGGGAAGATGGATGCTCCTTTGGCCAGGAGGACCTCACTGCCTGTGTCACTGCCCAGAGCAGTAAGGGCCTCATGCACACCCCCAAGATGGCACAGGAGTGGAGATGGTACCAGAAACACTGCCATTTGAGCTATTCCAAATCCTGAAAGATGATGCTGTGAAAGTGCTGCACTCAATATGCCAGCAAATTTGGAAAACTCAGCAGTGGCCACAGGACTGGAAAAGGTCAGTTTTCATTCCAATCCCAAAGAAAGGCAATGCCAAAGAATGCTCAAACTACCGCACAATTGCACTCATCTCACACGCTAGTAAAGTAATGCTCAAAATTCTCCAAGCTAGGCTTCAGCAATATGTGAACCGTGAACTTCCTGATGTTTAAGCTGGTTTTAGAAAAGGCAGAGGAACCAGAGATCAAATTGCCAACATCCGCTGGATCATGGAAAAAGCAAGAGAGTTCCAGAAAAACATCTATTTCTGCTTTATTGACTATGTCAAAGCCTTTGACTGTGTGGATCACAATAAACGGTGGAAAATTCTGAAAGAGATGGGAATACCAGACCACCTGATCTGCCTCTTGAGAAACCTATATGCAGGTCAGGAAGCAACAGTTAGAACTGGACATGGAACAACAGACTGGTTCCAAATAGGAAAAGGAGGACGTCAAGGCTGTATATTGTCACCCTGTTTATTTAACTTATATGCAGAGTACCTCATGAGAAATGCTGGACTGGAAGAAACACAAGCTGGAATCAAGATTGCGGGGAGAAATATCAATAACCTCAGATATGCAGATGACACCACCCTTATGGCAGAAAGAGAAGAGAAACTCAAAAGCCTCTTGATGAAGGTGAAAGTGGAGAGTGAAAAAGTTGGCTTAAAGCTCAACATTCAGAAAATGAAGATCATGGCATCCGGTCCCATCACTTCATGGGAAATAGTTGGGGAAACAGTGGAAACAGTGTCAGACTTTATTTTTGGGGGCTCCAAAATCACTGCAGATGGTGACTGCAGCCATGAAATTAAAAGATGCTTGCTCCTTGGAAGGAAAGTTATGACAAACCTAGATAGCGTATTCAAAAGCAGAGACATTACTTTGCCAACAAAGGTTCATCTAGTCAAGGCTTTGGTTTTTCCTGTGGTCATGTATGGATATGAGAGTTGGACTGTGAAGAAGGCTGAGCATCGAAGAATTGATGCTTTTGAACTGTGGTGTTGGAAACTCCAGTACTTTGGCCACCTCATGCAAAGAGTTGACTCATTGGAAAAGACTCTGATGCTGGGAGGGATTGGGGGCAAGGGGAGAAGGGGATGACAGAGGATGAGATGGCTGGATGGCATCACTGACTCGATGGATGTGAGTCTGAGTGAACTCCGGGAGTTGGTGATGGACAGGGAGGCCTGGTGTGCTGCGATTCATGGGGTCGCAAAGAGTCGGACACGACTGAGCGACGTATCTGATCTGATCTGATCTGATAGCTACTAGGCAGGCTTCCCTTCATGGGAATCCCTGTCTGGCCTTTCCATCATGTAGGCTGCCATAGCAGGGAAATGTAAACCAAACCCAGTGAGAATGGAAACTAGATACCTTTATTCCCAATTCTCAACCCTCCCATGACCACCATCACGTGCGGAAAGAAATCCCAACTCCTTCCTAGGACCCAGGACCTAGAAGCTCTGGTTCTCCGCCTACCCTGCCTCTGACCTCACCTCCCACCTTGCCCTTCCTCCTTGACTGTGTGCTCCAGGAACCTTAGTAACCCTGTTGGTCCTAGGTAGTGATGCCATGGGTGTTCTTACTGCCAGGTCTCCAGCTCCTCCCTCAATCTGGAATCTTCTTCCTCAGATATCCTACTTCCATAGCGCTCTCTAGAGCTTCACTGGGGTCTCTGCGCAACTGTTGCCTAATGGGAGAAGCCATCCCCAGCCGCCACATCTAGGGAGGCATCCAGTCCTCCCCTCTGCTTCTCTCTCTCCTCACTTTTTTTTTGTTTCTTTAAGGCTCTTCCGCTGCTTGCCTAGGAATTGCCTATTCATATCTCCATCATTTGTCTCCCCCACTGGAAAGAAAACCTCAGCGTTTTCCCCACCCCCAGAACCGGTGCCTAGCAAAACAAACCAGTCAATAAATAGTTAATGAATGGATGGATCCGTGAACTAGAGGAGGTAACTCAGTATACACGGTGTCCTGGCTGCGAGACAATGGTGTTTCTGAGTGGAGGGAGATGCCTGGAGAGAAAAGCAGGGCTTTGACCCCCAGCCCTCAGGACAGACAGGGAGTGGCTACTCCCACCACTCCGTACTGGGGTGCATCTGATACACTGTGTTCACCACTCCAAAGTTTAATTTAGCTGATGCCTTGGCTGCAAGCAAGAGCTGGTAAATTTAGTTGAAGGATTAAGGAACGTATAAGATGCATAGCTCCTTAAAAGGTGCTGTATGTCAGGGGAGAAGCAAAGCCGACGCATCTCGAAGTTGGCTGTCAAAGTGGAGGTGGGAAGCCTTCCAGAGCAGGGCAGGCCGAGGGGCCATGTTTGCTGGGTCTTTTCAGGGGCAACGTTTCTGAGTGGGGATGGTGAGGGCAGTCACCCAGTCACTGAGCAACCCAGAACAACCTGCTGACAAGGAAACAGAGAGCTCTAAAGCCACCAGGCAGCCCAGAAACCATAAATCAATGGATGGGCAAATGTGACTGGAGGAAGATGCAAAAAAAAAAAAAAGCCATCACAAAGGTAAAAGCAAGCAACAAGATGGACAAAAAAATATTTACAACACACATGATAAAACAGGGGTTGATGGATGCTGATTTACAGAGTTTATAACCCGTGAGAAAATGATGAACAGTTCGATAGGGAAAAGGGTCCCGGACTTAAAGAGAAGAATAAAAAGGAAAGGAATACAGATGGATAATAAATGTATAAAAATCTGCTCAGACTCATCAACCATCAAGGAAACACAAATCAAAATGAAATGCCTTTTTCTTTTTATTGGATTGGCAAGAATTTTAAAGTATCATCCTATCCAGCAATAGAAAATAGCAGTGAGGAAAGGAAATGCAAATTTTCCCTGTGGGAGGGAAATTTGGTGATTTCTATCCAAATTAGAAATGCACAAGCCCTTTGACCGAGGAATTCCACCATTAGGTAACTACCCTATGGATACTTACGATGGTTCTCTAGACAAAATGTTTGTTTCTGAAGGTTTTTGGCAAAAAAAAAAAAAAAAAAAAAACTATAAGCAATTTAAATTTTCAGTAATGGAAGATACCTATAGGTTAGCCATACCTGAGGGTTAGCCATACTTGTGGGTTAGCCATAGGTGCGTTAGTCATTCCTATGGGAGATACCTATGGGTTAATAATGAAATATACTATGGAGGTTTGTTTTTGTTTTTACTATGTACATCATTTTTATTTAAAAAAGTTATTGGGTATAACCTGAATCCCAGGATGTTGAACCCATTTTTGTTTTCTGACTTAAAAAACAAAAACCCTATTATGTGTAATATAAGATGAAATAGAAAAACCTGCAACTGGTTTCAGCAAGCTGGACTCCAGACATGCAGTCTGAAAATTGCATCTGAATGGCTTTGCCATTTGTTAAGCTATAGGATGACTCTGGGCAAGTTGTTTCTTTCTTTCTTTCTTTTTTTTTGCACCTCACTGGTTTTGTTAAAGGGGAAGAATAATCCTTATTTTGTATTGTGACTTTAGGCAAGTGATTTTACTTCTTGGGGACTTGAGCTCTTTGTCTATAAAATATAGATAATAATAGGTACTCTTGGGATGGTTGTGAGAAGTAAATAAAATAACTCATGTCAACATTTAACACTGATGATGACTGTTGATGATAATGAAGATGATGGTAGAAGAGGACGAGGGACCAAAATGAGGCGGGTAAAATGGAGCGGGGGCGGGGGGGGGGGTGGGGAAAGAAGGCCAGTTGGAGCCTCCTGAGTGTGGGCACTTTACATGCCTCAGCTCAGCAGTCCCCAGCCTTTTTGACACCAGAGACCAGTTTTATGGAAGATGATTTTTTCATGAATGGAGGGTTGGCAGCGAGTGGGGAGGGGATGGTTTCAGTATGATTCTCAAAAGGAGCATACAACCTAGATCCCTTGCATGCTCAGTTTCACAATAGGGTCCTCATTCTTATGAGAATCTAATGCCACTGCTGATCTGATAGAAGGCAGAGCTCAGGTGGTAATGGAGTGATGGGGAGCACCTGTAAATACGATGAGGTTTCACTTGCCACCTGCTGCTCACCTCCTGCTGTGCAGACTGGTTGGTACCAGTCCGTGGTCTGGGGCTTGGGGACTCCTGTCTTAGCTAATGCAATTCTTCTAATTATGCCATGAAGTCTACATGTTGTAGATGAGATAGGTGACTACCCCATCTGCCTTGGATGATCAAGGAAATATGGATGATCAAGGAAATAAAGGTCAATGTTGTGACCAATCTGAGGTCACCCAGAAGCTCCCAATAGAGCCAGCATTCAACCCAGTGTTGAACATTCAACCCTGAAGATATTTTCGGTTCCAAGCCTCCCCATAGCACCCAACACCATGCTTGGCACATAGTAGGTGATCAATAAATGTATGCTAAATCAAAATTTATTTCTAAGAGAGTTTTTAATCCCTCTAAATGATGCTTTGGGAGTTGCTCTAAGACCTGTGGTCCATTTCTTTGCAAGTCCCCAGTGGCGAAGGTAGTCTGATTATTAAGCTATGAATTCAGCCCCAGACCCACACTTTTCTACATCCCACCTCTGTGGTGCTGGAGCTGAGATTTTGCAAACCCATTTCTGTGCTGCCAGCTGGCTCTTGTAGGGCTCTGCCACTAGCGGATGCAGAGAGAGGCCTCAGGCTTGTGGGGGAAGGAGGGCCTTGGGTTTTCCCTCCTCCTTGCCTTTCCCCTGAGCATCACCCAGCCTCATGTCTGCACCCTAGCAATGGCCCGTCATCTGCATGGCAGCACTTGTTACCATCTCCGGTTTTTCCCAACTCCCCAAAACCAGCCTTATTGCATTCCTTCAGATTCCAGAGCCATCGGGTATTATCCCCTTCTCAGCAGTACAAATCTCAGCTCTCCAGGGTCCCTCATCTGACTTGCTAGGTTCTCAGACCTGTTGAAACAATTCCCTCTAGTAAATTCTCTCTGTTAAAATAACTTGTACTTTCTCATTTTCTGCTGGACCCTGGTTGAGGACTCCAGTCAAAAGTATACATTTTTTTGTTTGTTTGTTTTGGTGGTGCAGGCTCTTTCTTATGGTGTGCAGGCTTCTCTAGTTTTGGGGTGCAGGCTTAGTTGCCCCATGACATGTGGGATCTTGGTTCCCTTACCAAGGATTGAACCTGCATTCTTTGCATTGGCAGGCAGATTCTTTACCACTGGACCACCACGGAAGTCCCTGTAATGAACAAGGTAGATTTGATTTGGGGAAGTAACTTTTCTTTAGACCCCAGTCTTGGGGGGAAAAAGAAGAAGGAAGAGGAGGAGGAAGAGGATCAGGCTGTCTTGTTTGCATTTTTGTTCATTTTGCATCAGAAGTAACTCTTGACCATGAAGAAATGAGACACATGTTCTCATATGACTTACTCAGCTATCTCCTTCCTCCTGGTTTTGGATTTCTACCTTTACAACCCTGACAGGAAAGGTGTGAACACAGGAGATGAAGGTGGAGCACAGAAAGTCCAGTTTCCTCGTGGCAATGAATAGCACCTTCCCTGGGGTCTGGATCTGTCATTGCCTTCACTGTGTCCTAAGGGGTTGGGAAGAAGGTGCTATGATCCTTTGAATGTTCTGACCCAACCAGGCCCACAAACTCCTTCCTACTTTTATCCTTGGAATTCAGGCAGAATCAGTTTGAAACTGTCAAAAGACCTCACTAAACCCTAAGGGAGGGCAGCTGAGAAGTAAACACGAAGAGGACATGAATTTAGGCACGTCTTGCTCAGCTCATCATCTGGTGTTTGGAACCTGCTTGCAGCCTGTCACTCAAGAGAATCCACAGAAAGCTGGCTTTTCTTGGGTCCCTCACTAACTACCCTGGTAGCTCAGAGGGTAAAGAATTCCGCCCGCAATGCAGGAGACATGGATTTGATCCCTGGGTCAGGGAAGATTCCCTGGAGAAGGAAATAGAACCCACTCCAGTACTCTTGCCTGGAAAATTCCACGGACAGAGGAACCTGGCGGGCTACAGTCCACGGGGTTGCAAAAAGTTGACACAACTAAGCGACTTACACACAACAAACACTGCAGCCTGTCACTCAAGAGAATCCAGAGAAAGTTTGCTTTATTTGGTCCCTCATTAACTAGCCCTTGGCCTACTTCCCTGGGCCCAGTGCCGTTTGCCATCCCCCACCCTGGGGTGTTGATCCCAAGCAAGGGCTCTTGTGTCCAAGATGCAGAAAACCAAACACTCTCAGTAGATATTTGCAGCAAAGGAAGGGTTTATTTCAGGCCTCCAAGCAAGGGAGTAGGAGACAAATCTCAGATCCACTCCAACTTGGTTTATGAGTTGGGGTGTTTTTAAAGGAGAAGAACAAAGAAACTGGGATGAATCATCTTCTTGTGACATTTCTTAATCGTAGCTTTGGGCGTCAAGGTGTCTTCAGGTTACGATTCTCTGGCCAGGTGGTCCATGGCTTGGGGACCTGTTAGCCCATCTTGCCTGGACAAACAACCTGAGTTTGTATGTTAATAATGAAACCAATAAACATCAATTTTATACCTCAAAGACAACTTCATCAACAACAGCAATTTTATTCATTGACCATCTTCATAATTCAACAGTAGTTCGAATTATCTGACTCTGATTGATTAATTTTCAGTTAGCATAAGACTGAGGTCGGAGGGAATAAGAAAGGGTTTGGAGAGAAAGAGTAAACATGAACTTGAAAAAGGAACTTGGCTTTAGAGGGGACAGTTCCAGGTTATGGGGGTGCTGATAATGGTGAGATAATTCATGTATTAACTCAACCACCCCATGAGACACTATTCTGAGCCCCATTCTATAGATAACAAAACTGAGTCACAATGAGGTTACTTAACTTTCTAAAGTCACTCAGCTGAAAGGTAGCATACTAGGATTTGAACCCAATCCATCTGGTTCCATAACCCCTTCTAAGGATGTCACCCTACAGGGGCCCCACCTCACTAGCATACTGCCATTGATAGAAAATTCTTTATATTGACCTGGCATTTCCTTCTAACCCTATACTTGGAATTTCCTTTTAAAGACACACAGAATGAATCTATATTTCTTCAAAGCCGGCATGAGTCTCTTTCTGAGTTTTCTCCCCTTCTTATACTGCTGGAGTCCATACTGCCTCTTAGCAGTATGACCTTGAACCAGTTACCCACTCTTTGCCGCAGTTTCCTCATCTGTAAAATGGGAACATTGGAATAGCTATCTTATTGGGTACTTTACACATAGAGCCCCTGGAGCAGTGCTGAACACAGAGTAAGCCCTTGATGTAGATAGACTGTTTTTATTGTTCTGTAGCCTCAACTTTCCCACTTCAAATGGGGATGGTATTTACTCTTGCTCCGTACAGTGTGGCTATGTGGAGTCAGCCATGGATTTTGTGATCCTGACTTCTATCTGTCCCTCTCTTCAGACCCTCCCTTGGATGCACAGTCAGCCTCCTACCTGATCGTCCAGCTTTGGTCTTGTCCTGTTCCCACCCATCTTCCCCTTGGCTTTCTTGATGCTCGAGGTAAAACGTAAATCCCATTCAGTCCCACCCCTGCTCAGATCCCTCTCCAGCTCTTCCTGGGCTTCCAGATACAGTTCAGTCTCCTTCTTTTGACTTTTAAAGCCCTCCTTGGTCTGTCCCCTGCTGACCTCTCCATCTTGCCTCTCCTCTCTCTGCCCTCTTGTTCCATTTTCAGCCAAATGACCCAGCTCCCAGGTCTCTGAGCCTCACCTGACTTTGAGCTGCTTCTGCATCCTGCCTGATCCCCCAGGGCCCAGCACAGGGCCTGGTGCACAGCAGAGGCTCTCAGTCTACAGAGGTGCCCATGGGCTAACACAGAGCGAATGCTCTAAGCCAGTGTGACATTCGTGTCAGTTAATGTCATTATTTTTGGGGGAATCCCATTCAAGATCTGTCACCACAATTGTTTGATCCACAGCAGTGTCCTGGAGGCTGCCTGATGATCCAGGCATTAACCCTTTAGTCGCTGGATTATGAAGAGGCTCTGGAGGTCCGTGGGGAGAGTTGGGGGTGGGGTGGTAGTACACAGGCACCAAACTGGGATAGAAGTGCCAAAGAATGGATGCTTTTGAACTGTGGTGCAGGAGAAGACTCTGGAGAGTCTCTTAGACAGCAAGGAGATCCAACCAGTCCACCCTAAAGGAAATCAGTCCTGAGCATTCATTGGAAGGACTGATGTTGAAGCTGAAGCTCCAATACTTTGACCACCTGATGCGAAGAACCAAGTCATTGGAAAAGACCCTGATTCTGGGCAAGGTCGAGGGCAGGAGAAGGAGATGACAGAGGATGAGATGGTTGGATGACATCAGTCACTGTCCATGACCCAATGGACATGAGTTTGTGCCAACTCCAGAAGACAGTGAAGGTCAGAGAAGCCTGGTGTGCCATGGGGTCGCAAAGAGTTGGGCATGGCTGAGTGACTGAACAACAAAAGAAGCATATCAATATTTTGATGATGGCACAGCTGTGCCTGCTTCTCTGGAAAGCTCCTCCCCCGCCCGCCCGGCACCTGCTCCCTCCCTTCTCCCCAGGTCCCCAGTCCTGTTGCTCTGTGGACACCTCCAGCCCCTTACCGTCTGAAGACTTTTATTTTGAAGACTTTATGGCACTAGGGTGACCCATTTTTTTCTTCCCCAGAGTTTGGCCACAGGGTTTGGAAATCCTTCCTCACCACATGGCACTGTGGACACCCATCTGGCCTGGTTTCTTTAGACTACAAGTTCCTCAGCCCTGAGGTCACACACTCAGGATGGGGGCCAGGGAGCTCCTAGACTGCTCCCCTCCCTCTTCCCCAGCACACACTACACAGACAGCAGGGGGGCATGCAAGCTCGTGATTCACCACCTGAGACCTCCATCCAAATAGGTCTGCAAGCTGGATTAGCCTTTGAGACACAGTTTAGCCACCTCATTTAGGAATGAAGGATGCGAATTGAGATGTCCTTGTTTGATGGGAGCCTGTGACCTTGGACCAGGTACTTAGCCTCTCCAGGCCTCTGGGTCCCCTTGGGCCAGGGCAGATGAGTCTCCCAAAGGAAAATCCCCTCCCCTATATTTGTTGCTTCATGGTCTCCATGGTGCTGGGTGCTTGTTGGCTGCTCAAGTTGGGTCCATTGGAAAACCATCTTTAAATTTGTAAGAGTTAGAAATGTCCGCAGGAGAATCATCAAGAGATGGCTGAGGTCAGCCCTTTGTGGACGGGGCATTATCCTTTGAGAACGTGGAGTATGTCACTCTGGTGGTGGTAGTGGTTTCGTTGCTCAGTTGTGTCTGACTCTTGTGACCCCATGGACTGTAGTCCGCCAGGCTCCTCTGTCCATGTGATTTTCCAGGCAAGAATACTGAAGTGGGTTGCCATTTCCTTCTCCAGGGGATGTTCCCGACCCAGGGATCGAACCCATGTCTCCCAGATTCTTCACCACTGAGCCACCAGGGAAGCCGACATGTCAATCTGGGGAGTCTTAGTTGCCTTATATAAAATGCGGGCTGTTGCAGCCTGCAGTGCCGAGGGAGCCAGGTAAAGTGCCAGGCCAATTCATGGCCCCTGCATCTGTGTTCTTCGTCAGAGGGAGCTCTGAGCCCCACGCTGGGTGATGAAGCCACAGGCACTCTGAAACGAGAAGGATGGAACTCCAGTCCCAGCTCAGCTCTGTGACTGGGGGAAGTTCATTCCCCTCTCCAAGCTGGAGTTTCCTCATCTATGAAATGAAAGATATACTGCAAAGGAAAGATAAAAAATGTATCGCAAATTTTTATAAAGTGGCTGTTATGCTATGCTTCATTCCTGGAGGAGTTGGGAGCAGGTGACCTCTTAGTTCAGGGGAATACTTTGATTAATTTTTGTGAGTTATTAGAAAGAAGTCCCCTGGGCATAGTCTGTGTAAAAGATGCTTATACACACAAAAAGCAATAAACCACTTTGTACGAAGAAAGGTAGCAGCATTGGATTCTCCTCCCTCCTGAGCACGAGCTGTCATTATAGAGAAAAAATATAAACAGTATAATCCCACAAGGACAAAGGGACTAGAAAGGGAGCATCAAGAGTTGAGAGATTGCAACACACTTTAGAAGAGGGATTTGTTTGGAATGATGGTAACGTATTTAGAAGGCAGCAGAAACCAGAGTACACAGAAGGGGACTCCAGTGAGAGAACCCCAATAAAGTCCAGGACTTAAGGGGTGAAGGTGGAGGGGATGATGGGGTAAGTTAAAAGCCAGCAGGCAAGGGCTTACCCTTGAGCCTCATGAAAGATGTTTATTCTCTGGAGACCATTAAGGGGAGATTCTTGGGGCACCAAGGCCACCAGCATGACTCAGGACAGGGACAAGACCTGGGGATGAAAATGGTATTAATTGGAAATTTGCTTTCCAAATGGTCAGAACATCCTCCTGATCCTACCACCCCCAATCCACCCTTGCCCACTCCTGCATTCCAAGCATAGAAGTTCAGCTGCAAGGCAAGTTACTGGAAAATTTACTAGAGAAAATGACTTAAGCATGCTATCTTTGTGAGTATTCCCAACAAGATAGTTGCCTCCTGGCCCAACACCCACATAGACACCTGTCAGTCCACAAGCCATCGCCCACCCTTGCAGAGCTGATCAGAGCCTGATCAGCCTTATCAGCATGTTTGTCTTAAATAGTGAACAACCAAAGAGCATCAGACAACTGAAGAAAGCCACCCATGTGAAACAGAGACATCAAACTAAAATGATAAAAGAAATTGAAAGAAACATTGTCCCACTAGATTGCATTCCAGAATGAATCACTGGGGAATCCCTGGCATTCCAATGGTTAGGACTCTGCGCTTTCATGGCCAAGGACCCATATTTGATCTTTAATTGGAGAATTAAGATCCCACAAGCTGCATGGTGCTGGCAAAAAAAAAAAAAAAAAAAAGAATCATTGTATCAGAATGACTCCAGTCAAGCCACAGGGCAGGAGCAAAATAAATTGCTGAACTTCACCAGTGGTCTAGTGGCTAATTCCCCATGTTTTCAAAGCAGGGGACCAGGGTTCAATCCCTGGTCAGGAAACTAAATCCCATATGCCACAGTGAAGATCCCATGTACCACAAGTAAGACTGGAAGCAGTCAAATAAATACATAGCTTATTGTTGCGTGTCACTGCGATTTTTGTGGCTGTTACACAGCAAAAGCTGACAGATACAATTCATAAAACCAGAATAGGAAGCTGTGACTACTGAAAAATCAGAGCACAAGAGAGAAAACTTGAAATTTAACCAAAGGTAGCCAAAATAAGAATTTCAGTAGTAGTTTTGGAAAATAAGTCACAGAAATATCTCTAGGGTATAATAGGAAGAATTGGAGATGGAACATATGAGAGGGAAAAACAGACTTAGAAAAACAATTCAGGAGGTCTAACATTTGACTTAGAGGAATTAAAGAATGAGAGAGCAGAGAAAATTATCAAAGAAATAATTAAAGAAAGTTTCCACAAACCAAAGATCGTGAGTCTCCAGATTGAGTTGGTTTATGTGGAACTAGTAAAGTGAACAAGAAATAATCCATATCACAAACATCATCATAAGACCAGCAACAAAGAGAAGGTCCCAAAAGCTTCCAAACTTAAAAATAGTTTTAATACATTGAAAGTCACTTACTCCTTGGAGGGAAAGTTATGACCAACCTAGACAGCATATTAAAAAGCAGAGACATTACTTTGTCAACAAAGGTCCGTCTAGTCAAGGCTATGGTTTTTCCAGTGGTCATGTATGGATGTGAGAGTTGGACTGTGAAGAAGGCTGAGCGCCGAAGAATTGATGCTTTTGAACTGTGGTGTTGGAGAAGACTCCTGAGAGTCCCTTGGACAGCAAGGAGATCCAACCAGTCCATCCTAAAGGAGCTCAGTCCTGGGTGTTTATTGGAAGGACTGATGTTGGAAGCTGAAACTCCAATACTTTGGCCACCTGATGCTGACACATTTGAAAAGACCCTGATGCTGGAAAAGATCGAGGGCAGGAGGAGAAGGGGATGACAGAGGATGAGATGGTTGGATGGCATCACTGACTAGATTGACATGGGTTTGAGCGGACTTTGGGAGTTGGTGATGGACAGGGAGGGCTGGCGTGCTGTGGTTCATAGGGTTGCAAAGAGTCAGACATGACTGAGCGATTGACTGAACTGAAGTCTTTGCTAACTATCTATTTTATATATAGTAGTATGTTGATCCAAACCTCCTAATTTATCCCTCCCCTCTGCCTTTCCCTTTGGTAACCATAAGTTTGTTTGTTTGTTTGTTTGCTTTTTTATAGAAAAGTTTTGCTTTATTTTTTAACACTTTTATTTTTTTTAACTTTTTTCTGAATTTATTAACATGATTTGTCTCCTTTTGTTAATGTGGTGAATTACCTTCATTGTTCTTTTTTAAAATTTATTTATTTTAATTGGAGGTTAATTACTTTACAATATTGTATTGGTTTTGCCATACATCAACATGAATCCACCACAGGTATACACGTGTTCCCCATCCTGAACCCCCCTCCCACCTCCCTCCCAGTACCATCCCTCTGGGTTATCCCAGTGTACCAGCCCCAAATTTCCTGTATCATGCATCGAACCTGGACTGGCAATTCATTTCATATATGATATTATACATGTTTCAATGCCATTCTCCCAAATCAACCCACCCTCTCCCTCTCCCGCAGAGTCCAAAAGACTATTCAATACACCTGTGTCTCTTTTGCTGTCTCGCATACAGGGTTATCATTACCATCTTTCTAAATTCTATATATATGCGTTAGTATACTGTACTGGTGTTTTTCTTTCTGGCTTACTTCACTGTGTATAATAGGCTCCAGTTTCATCCACCTCATTAGAACGGATTCAAATGTATTCTTTTTAATGGCTGAGTAATACTCCATTGTGTATATGTACCACAGCTTTCTTATCCATTCATCTGCTGATGGACATCTAGGTTGCTTCCATGTCCTGGCTATTATAAACAGTGCTGTGATGAACATTGGGGTACACGTGTCTCCTTCCCTTCTGGTTTCCTCACTGTGTATGCCCAACAGTGGGATTGCTGGGTGGTATGGCAGTTCTATTTCCAGTTTTCAGTTTTTTAAGGAATCTCGACACTGTTCTCCATAGTGGCTATACTAGTTTGCATTCCCACCAACAGTGTAAGAGGGTTCCCTTTTCTCCACACCCTCTCCAGCATTTATTGCTTGTAGACTTTTGGAGAGCAGCCATTCTGACTGGCATGAAATGGTACCTCACTGTGGGGTTTTTTTTTTTATCATTTTTTTTTAAAATTTTATTTAATTTTTAAACTTTACATAATTGTACTAGTTTTGCCAAATATCAAAATGAATCCGCCACAGGTATACATGTGTTCCCCATCCTGAACCCTCCTCCCTCCTCCCTCCCCATACCATCCCTCTGGGTCGTCCCAGCGCACCAGCCCCAAGCATCCAGCATCATGCATCGAACCTGGACTGTTTTTTAAGTCTAGGGTCTGTTTTTGTTTTACAAATAAGTTCATTTGTATCACTTTTTTAGATTCCACATATAAGTGATATCATATGATATTTGTCTTTCTCTGACTTCCTTCAGTTAGTATAATAATCTCTAGGTCCATCAAAAATATAAATATAAGCTTTTTATTTAGAAATATAGAGACACTTAAAGGAAATAATGAAAAGGGTTTAAGTAGTTCCTTTGTGGGTGAGAAAGACAGGGCTTCGTAATTTTCTTTTTTGTTGTGAAATAAATGTCTACATCTTTTGTTCACATGATGACAGAGGGACGAGAAGAAGTAACAGGTGCAGTCAGAGTCACTGGTAGGGAGGAGAGTTGGAAAAGAGGGCTCACATATGGGAGAAGATTCCTGCAGGGGGCCATGCCTCCGGCCCAGGACAGAGAGCTGGCGAGGAGACCCTTACACCCTCTAGTCAAGCCCATGCCTTCCAACCTTTCCTGGAAGACTGCCACTGTGGTCTGAGGGGACTGAGGGGCAGAACTTGCCCCTTAAGGGACTGCAGGGCCCAGCGGGGCTGGGGTAGGGATGGAAAAGTGTGGCTGCAGAAGAGTAGAGGAGACGTTTCTCATCCTGGAAGCACCTTTCCTCAGGTAGTACTTAGAGGCAGTAGAAATAGGAGTTGGTCAAGCAGAGAAGCTGTGGACACGACTGGGGACCAACCTGCAACATAAACTGGAGTTAGGCGAGGAGGGGAATGAGGCCTGACTTGGGCTGGATGGAGCCTGGCTTGAATGGAAGCCATCCGGGCTCAGTGTCCTGAGAGCCAGAAGGATTGGAAGGCTGAGAGTCAGATGTATTTAGGGAAGGCCTCCCTAGAGCCAGTGTGGATGATAAACTGCAGGGCTGAGATGGAGGAAGACCAGTTAGGCAGCTGTTGAAATAACTCAGGCCAGACAGGAGGGAAGTCTGAATTAAGACCAGACTGGGGACTTCCCTGATGGTCCAGTGGTTAAGAATCTGTCTGCCAATGCAGGAGGAACAGGTTCAATCCCTGGTCCGGGAAGATTCCACATGCCATGGGGCAACTAAGCAGGTGTGCCACAACTACAGGGCCCATGCTTTAGAGTCCGGGAGCTGCAAGTACTGAAGCCTGAATGCCCCAGAGTTTGTGCTTCACCAAGAGAATCCCCACGCACCACAGCTAGAGAGTAGCCTCTGCTCTCTGCAACCAGAGAAAGCCTGCATGCAGCAATGAAGACCCAGCACTATCAAACTTAATTAAAATTTTAAAACCATAATAAAGTCCAGGCTGTAGGGATGAAGAGGTGGGGGAAGTTGGAGGGAACTTGGGCAGTGAAATACATTCCCAACCAGTAAGATATAGCAGCTAGAGGGGGATGAGAAGGCCACGGTGACTCCCAGGTTTCTGGCTTTGATGAATTCGGAGACAGAATGTGTGAGGAGGATCCACTGTGAAGAGAGAGGGAGGCCACCTTTGGGGAGCTGGGGGCACCTAGATGGAATGTCCAGGAGGCATTGGGACACACAGGCTTGAAACTCCGGGGAGATTTGGGGGAACCACTAGTGTGTACATGGTCCTGGAGGCAGGGAGTAAATGAAACCCACAGCCAGAGAAAGCATGGAGGCTGAGAAGGGGGCTGAGGAAGCAGATGGCAAGGAGCCTGGGATGGAGCCCCTAGACTCACAGGAGGAGATGTCAGAGAGGTGGTGCCAGGGAACAAAGGCAACTTCGTGGGCATCAGAAGAGGCCAAGGCTGGAGAATGGGTGCCACATAAGGCATGGATTGGACACACCAAGTGTACCACTGGTCACCCTGGCAGGAGGTCCCGTCAGGGATGGGCGTAGATCACCAAAGAGTAAGAGGATGGAAGGGCGGTTATGGAATTTCTCAAACCTCATGTTGAAAGCTGTCCCGTTCTTGGGTTGTGTTTCTGGGTGGTGGGGTGCTCTGGGAAGCTCTTGCACATTGTGGGCTTGGAGAGAGGAAGTGCTTCCTTTAGCACAGAAGGTGGAGCCTTGAGGTGGAGGAAACACATACCTCAGTCACCAGGGTCCCAGCCTGGCCCAGGGAGAGGGGAGTTCCTGGGACGGGAAGCCCAGTCCTAGTGGGTCTCCTTGGCCTGCATCTGATTGCCCCCTTCGTCACATCCTCCTTCCCACCAGCTCCTGTTGGTCCTGCCTTGGACATTGGACTTTGGAGACTCATAGATGAGTATGACACAGTCCTTGACCTAAATGTGTTCATGGTACATAACCCTCAGCAGGAAGAGATAGAAGGCTAGAAGGCGCTCTCACAGAGACCCACAACTCCCAGGAGGTGGGAGAGAGGCTGCCCAGTCTTCAGAGAAAGTCTTTGACCAGCTTAGGTGATGCAAAGAATTACAAGAAAGAGGAAAAGCCATAGAGTCACAGCAGTGGGAGGGAAATGGGGAGAAGGCATGGAGAGAGGCCAAGTTGATCTGTAGAAACATAAGGGAAACGCTCTGGGGGCGCTCAGGCTGGAGGGAGAGCCTGGGCGAGGGAGGCTCCCCTTTTGGTGCCTTTAAGAAAGTCAAGTTCGTGGGGAGAGGGAGGGGCGAGATAGAGGTAGGGTATGAAGAGTACAAAATACTGTGAAGAATCTGCTGCCGGTGCTAGAGACTTGGGTTCAATCTCTGGGTCAGGACGATCCCCTGGAGAAGGAAATGGCAACCCACTCCAGTATTCTTGCCTGGAAAATCCCATGGACAGATGAGCCTGGCAGACAGTCCATGGGGAGCCTGGCAGACAGTCCATGGGGTCGCAAAGGGTCGGACACGAATTAGTGACTAAACAACAACAACAATATATTGTGCAACCCAGGGAATATAGCCCATAACTTTTAATAACTATAAATGGAGGATAGCTTTTAAAAATCGTGAATCACTATATGGTACACCTGAAACTTATGTAATGTCATAAATCAATTCTACCTCAATAAAAAAAATGTGAAAAGAAATGGAATCATTAAAAAGAAGTGTCAATTTCCAGCATGGCCAGGCTGTACAAACTACCATCAGAGGAGCCCTTCCTTCCTGGGGCAGAGTTCCATTAGAGGCAGTGACACCATGGTGGCACCAAGAAACAGCTGTAGACCCCTCAGGAAGGAGGGGGCCCTGGGTCAGGGAGGGCACGCACTTGGGCAGCTGCTCAGCCTCATCTCCACCTGAGCTCTCCTCAGCTCTCACTTGGTGCACTCTTACCAGGGAGACTCTTGGCTCCTAAGTCTGGTGCAGGGATCTGCAAAGTACGGGCCGAGGGCCACGTCTATGACCTATTTTTGTAAATAAAGTTGTATTGGAAGTCAGCCACACCCATTCAATTATTTATTGTTTATGACTGCTTTCATGCTGTGACAGCAGAATCCAGTAGTTGTGAGCGCCCGAGACTGGCACCCTGCAAAGCTTAAAATATTTACTATCTGGCCCTTCACAAAACACATTTGCCAACACTGCTCTAATGGATATAGTAGGACACAGGCTTCGTGGCTGCAACGAAGGTCAAAATCTCAGTGGCTTGAACACAACAGCGGTTTCTTTCTTTCCCATGAACAATCTGAATGTAAGCTGTGCAGTCTGGTCAGAGACCCAAGTTCCCTCAGCCATTTGTTCTCCACTTCAGGCCTCTCCAGCTAGCAGGAATGGGAGGAGGAAGGTGGAGGACATGCCTTCTTCCTTTGAGAGTACAGCCCAAAAGTTGTGCCCGTAGCTTCCCTTCCCATCCCACTGATGAGCTGTTGGTCACATGGTTACATGTAGCTGCAAGATAGATTGGGAAATGGTACCTTTTCCAGAGGGCCATGAGTCCAGTCCAACTTCTTATGGACTTCATTACCAAAGGAAGAAGAGGAAAATGGATTCTAGAGCATTCTCTAGTCAAGAACAGAGTGAAGAGGGAGAGGAATTTGCATTCCCTAGAGGATCTTGGAATAAAATTTGTAACATGCCCAACTTGAGCGGGTGTCTGTAATATAAAATGACTCCTTCCCCCATTTTCTTCCTCAAATATTTATTGAACCCTTGATTAGATCAGGCTCCAGCTGGGTGTTTTGTTTTGTTTTGTTTTTTACAGATAAGGAAGCTGATGTTCAGAGTGGTTAGGTGAGTTGTCTGAGGGCCTGTCCTTTTGCTCCAGGCATGAGACTCCGCCTGCCTGACCATCCTGCTTCCCTGGAGACATTCTAGTTGGGAGCTAGACTTGTGGCCTGTGAGGCTGCCTGAGTATTGGGGGAAAAGCACACAAATTATTTTAACAGTGAGAATTTAATATAGGGGATTGGTTGAACGGATCTCAGAAGACTGAAAAGACAAAAGGAGACACTGAGGTAACCAGATAGTAACTGCTTCCTATAGCCGTGGGAATAGGAGGAAGGGGGTGGGGTTGTCATGACTTAGAAGCCTGGAAGAGGGAGCTGGTGGAGGGAGTGTTGGAGCCCAGCTGGGGCTGGTGTCTTAGAAGCCTGGTGAAGGGTCCTCAGGGAGCTCGGACTCAGAACTTCAGACCTCTGAGGAGGGAGTGGGGAACCTCATCCTGGGAATGTGGAAAGAACTAGAAACTAGAGTCAATGGTTACTGGGACCAACTATGGCTTCCAGGGCAGCAAGACTGTTGGGGACAGTGAAGACATATGAAGGAGTGCCTTCCTCCTCTCCCTCTAGTAGCTGCTATTGGCAGAAGCTATTGGGAATCAGCTGGCAAAGCAGAAAAGTGGTTTGGAGACCCAACCCCAGCTCCAGAAAGCTGAGCATAGAAGGGTAGATTTGTTTGTTTTGTTTTTTGGCTGTGCCCCATGCAGTATCTTGGTTCCCTGACCAGGGGTCAAACCTGTGCCCCCTGCAGTGGAGTGTGGAGTCTTAACCTCTGGACCACCAGGGAAGTCCTCAGAAGGGTAAGTTTGGAGCTGAGAGGAGATAACAACTAACCCAGAGGCTATAGCTGCACTTAGACCCCTGGTCTTTACAGATGGAGCCCCCATCTCTGAGTCATCGTGGACCTGGAACCTCAAACATCTGCCTCTTGATACACTGGCTGCCAGGAATGCAAATGGTGCAACCACTTTAAAGTTAAATATGCAGGTATTAAACCACCCAGCATCCCCCTCTTAAATATTTACCAAAGAGAAATGAAAACTCATGTCCACACAAGCACTTGTGCTTGAATGTTTGTAGCAACTTTGTTTTAATAACCCCAGACTTGGAAACAGCCCCAGTGTCCATCAACTTGTGAATAGATGCCAAATTATGGTATGTTCCTACTATAGACTGCTACTTAGTGATAAGAAGAGTAATTACTGATATACACATCAACACTGATGAATTATACCCCGTGAAAGGAGCCAGGCACAGAAGACTGCATGCTCTGTAATTAATTCCATTCATATGAAATTTGAGAAATGGCAAAGTGGAATGATAGCACACAGATCAGCGGTTGCCAGGGCCTGGGGTGGGGAAGGGAGGAGATTGATGCACAGGGGCGTGATCCTTTGGGAGTTTTTCAGGGATAATGGAAATCTCCTGTATTGTGATGCAGTGGCTACATAATTGTCAAAACTCATTGAATTATACACTCGAACTTGGTGAGTGTTTTGTTTGTTTGTGTGGTTGTGCTGGGTCTTCGCTGCAGCTCGAGGGCTCTCTAGTTGAAGCACATAGGTCTAGTTGCTGCTCGGCATGTGTGATCTTAGTTCCCCGACCAGGGATCAAACCTGAGTCCCCTGCATTATAAGGCAGGTTCTTAACTACTGGACCACCAGGAAAGTCCCTAAGTTGGTGATTTTTATTATATGTAAATTATACCTCAATAAAGCCAGTTCTTAAAATGCTGTTAGAATGGGGCACATAGTCTATTTACTTCTAATACCAACTCCTGGGAGCCTCTGTTTGAGCAGCAGACAAAGGGATCTTTTTAAAACATTAATCAGATTACATCACTCTTTTTTAAAACACTCTCATGGATTCTCTTTCATCTTTGAATGAAATCCAGAGGATTACTGGGGTCTACAAGTCCCTATGCGTTGCTTACTGACCCCAATACTACAGGGGCTGCAGCAGCAGGACAAATGGAAGCCCGGGTACTGTGTGTTTAAATTCTTATGACTGCTAATAAGACAGTTCTGTTCCGCCTTGAAATTCTTATGACTGCAGAGTGAGCCAACAGACTGCTAATATGACAGTTCTGTTCTTCTGCCTTGACCAGTAGACCTTCATGGGGAGCTGGAAGGCCAGGTTCACAGTTAGAATTCTTAGAGTCCTTGCAGTTCTGTGCCAGAGGTGATGGCATGGAAGGCAGACCCTAAGCCACAGTTTGCCCCACCCCCTTGAGCTTTCCATCCAGGCTCCAGCCGACACTGAAGATACCTGCCAGGCCCCTGGAGACATCTATGTTTGTAATCCCCTGGAGGCTGAAGACAGCATTGGGTATAGAATCAGGGAAACTGGATTCTTAACATGTATCTCCTGATTTCTCCCCAGCCTGTGCTTTGCTCTGAATCCCTGAGTGTATATGTGGGCATGCATGCATGTGTGGGCATGCATGCGTGTGTGGGCATGTCTCCATGTGTGCATGGGTGCGCCTGTCTGTGTATGCTCACTTGTGTGCAGGTGCATATGGGTGCATGTGTGTGCTTGTGTGTATGCACACATGCATACATGTGTACTTCAGCAGTGGTATGAGTTCCATGAAGGCAACTACTGTGCCAGATTCATCTCCGTATCCTTTCTACCTGTACAGAAGACATGCTCAATGCTTGAGAAGTGAATATATGAATGAATTAGCCAGTCCAGCACATTTATTGACAGTGTGGGTTTGAAATCAGCCAGATTTAAGGTCAAAATCTTACTTCATCACTCATCCAGTACGTAACTTTGGTTCAGTCTCCTGATCCCATAGAGCCTTGGTTTCCTTATCTCAAGAGCAGGGGGAAAATATCTCAAGAGCATATTATAGGGGTTGGAATGAGGATTAAGTAACAGTAATCAGAGCCAACATGTATTGGGCTGGACTTTGAGCCAAACACTGTAGTTAGGGCGTTGAAAGTGCTAACTCACATACTCTTGCAATTTTGTGGTGGAGGGTTGGTTAAACAGTAAACTCTGAGTATCTTAGCCATTATCATATATGTGATTAAAGGAGAGGAGATTCCGGATCCTTACGCCTCAGGGGGCTTCTTCTCATGAATCCTGCTCAGATTCTGGCTGATGAGGCCGCCTGGAGATTTGGCTGTGGAGTTCAGCAAGCAGCGCTTTGCCAAGCTAGCTCTCACTATTTGACCCTCTTGTCGAGCCTGTCCTTTCGCTTATGACTTATGATGGTTCCTCCTCCAGGTGGCGCTGCAGAGTAGGTCGCAGCATCCCCTGGTGGTCAATTTCCATCAATGATTTTGATTAGGCACAGAGCGGTTTCCACAACTCAAGTGCAGTGACAGTGGATGACATATATGGGGGGAAAATAGAATTTGATGTAATAAGTTTTAAGTCAGAGGAGAGTGAACTGTGCAGGGGGAGAGAGACCAAGAAGGGACCAAGCCATATCAAGGAAATTATCATCAACATTAACATCAGTGATGTCCATCAGTTACTGTCCATCTTCCATATGCCAGGCATTATACTGAGTTGGCATTCACCAACTTATTTAACCCATCTACAGAAGGTTTCATGAGAACAATGGCTTTCATTGAAGCTGGGCACAGAGTAGGTGTCTGGGACATAGTAAGTGCTCACTACGTTTTGAGAAATGAATAAGGCAATAATCCTATGCAGCAGGTATAATCATCTCCATTTAGAAAAATGAACAAGGAAACTGATGGTCAGAGAGGTTACATAACTCAGGTGTGTCAGAGCCAGGGCACTTAAGTTTCAGACCCAGCTCTGCTGCATGCTGAGACATCACAGAGGAGGGCAGGGCCCTTCTGCCTTCCGGGAGCTTGCTGTCTAGTTGGCTCCATCCACACCTTCCTTGTCTTCAAATGCTGCTTCCTGGGGCCTGCCAGGTGGCTATTTATGGCTCAGGGAGGAGGTCAGTGAGGTTCCCCTCATAAATTACAAAGAGAGACACATGTGGGTCAGGATTGGGGAATTCAGTACGTAGGGGATCCCCAGGAACCTTGCTCAGTCTAATCTGGGATTTTCCTTCTCTTCCTTAGGAGAGTCATTATTCCAGGCGGTGGACACTTGCTGACTTCCTGTAAGATGAGCTCCAGGGCCATCTCCCAGTCTTGCCCCAGCCCTTGACCATCATCATGCTCTTGTTTCTGCCACTGGAGCTCTTAGCCCTGATAAACAGCAACTCAGAGTTGGGTTTCTTCATTTTATCTTGCAGACCTGCAGCACTTGAATGAGAAAGGTTTGAAAACTGCTGTGCATTTTGTGACATTAAGATCTAGTCCTTAAAAAAAAAAAAGATCTAGCCCTCATTCAGGACTGGCAGCCCTCAGATATGTTCTGAGAGTATTGAACCTTTCCTTGGAGATGTGGTTATGAATGGGTATTAGTGCATGCATGCATGCTAAATGGCTTCAGTCCTGTCCGACTCTTTGCAACCCTAGGGACTGTAGTCCGCTAGGCTCCTTTGTCCATGGAATTCTTCAGGCAAGAATACTGGAGTGGGTTTCCATTTCCTCCTCCAGGGGATCTTCCTGACCCTAAGATGGAACCTTCCGAATTGCAGGCAGATTCTTTACTGCTGAGCCTCTGGAGAAGCCTATTGAATGGATATTAGTAAACCTTCATAATGCAGCAATGCCCCTTCTCTGGGTGGCCCCTGGTTTATTTTTTTTTAATATATAGCTTCAGTGTCTTCCATTTTCTTTCTTATTTATTTATTTATGACTGTGCTGGGTCTTCATTGCTGTGCGAGGGCTTTGTCTAGTTGCAGCGAAGAGGGGCTGCTCTTATGGTGCTTGGGCTTCTCGTTGCGGAGGCTTCTCGTTGCGGAGCACGGGCTCTAGAGGGTGGGGCTTTAGTAGCTGCGGGTCTAGAACGCAGGCTTCGTAGTTGCAGCACCCAGGCTTAGTTGCCTCACACCATGTGGGATCTTCCCGGACCAGGGATTGAACCCGTGTCCCCAGCATCGGCAGTTGGATTCCTAACCACTGGACCACCAGAAAAGACCCTAGCATTTGTTTTTGAGTCCTTGAGCCTCTATTTTTCAGCGTTCTCTTTGGCACCTTACTGTCAGAATGTCACTTTACTGTCATTGCTTCCTACTGACACTCGCAATTTTCTTCCTCCTGACCTCTTGGCTTCAAACCTCTGAGCTGTTAGCTTTGGGTGTACATTCAAAGTAACCTGGTGGGAAGGGAGGGCCTGCAAACTTGTTTCTGTGAATAAAACACGTGAGCGTTACTGCCTGGACCGGAAGCTACCAATTCGAACAGTTGAATAACGTGTGTGAGTTTTTCCCACAGGCTGTGGAGAGGGGAGGTTATCACAAGTCAGTTCTCAAGATGCAAGAGGTCACTTCAGGCATTTCTTTGTACCTACTCAGAAAGACTCAATACAACTGTGCTGCTTGGAATGTGTGAAGGGTTTGGCTTCTCTTCCTGGCAATTCCTCTGCCTCATTCTCTCACCACAGCAGCAGCAGCAGCAGCAGCAGCAGCGGGAGACCAGTGGTGGGGGTGAGGGACACAGGAATCACAGCAGCAGCAGGACCGGGGCCACTGCTGACAGAGTGTCTGGCCTCAAATTACACTGTATCAGAGCTTAGGCATAAAATTAGCAGCAGTGTTCTGTGTATGAGGAGCCAGAGAAAATAGCCAGATTCAGCAGAATTATGGGCAGAAGAAAGGGAGAGAAGGAGTTGGGGAGGGGAAGAGCTGGCCCACGGCAGGCCTTCAGCCCTTCCCTGGACAATCCTGGACCGCTGCCCCGAGGCAGAGGCAGCTGCCCAGTGGCTGAGTCAGGTCCCCAGGAGGCTTTTTGGGGTGGAGGGCGCTAGGGATGGGAAAGGAAGATCTTGAGAAACCGGGAAGGTGAAACTGAGGGTTTATCCTACCCTACACACACACACACACACATAAACACATACACAAAACAGAACACACAACACGCACACATACACACTGAAAACTTGGCACAAGATGTAGATATTCCCATATCTAGGCACTTTTCGTGCATTTTTTCTCATTAAGTTTTACTACAACCCTATTTGGTAAGCCTGTTTCACAGATAAAGGGATGCCCACTTCATGTGCTACGGATATATTCATGTTTATGCTCAGTTTGGGCTCACTCAGATTCCAGCATTTCAATATAGCCTCTCTGTGGCCACTGTGGAGAAGAGAATGGAGCTTCCTTAAATGACTAAAAATGGAGTTACCATGTGATCCAGCAACCCCACTCCTGGGCATATATCTGGAAAAGATGAAAACTCTAACTCAAAAAAATACAATCACCCCAATATTCATAGCAACAGTATTTACAATAGCCAAATATGAAAGCAACCTAAATGTCCACTGACAAATGAATGGATAAAGATGTGATATATATATATATACCCCCCCACACACACATACACAATGGAATATTGCATGCATGCTCAGTTGCTCAGTTGTGTGTGACTCTTTGCAACACTATGGACTGTAGTCCCCCAGGCTCCTCTGTCCATGAGATTCTCCAAGCAAGAATATTTCCTCCTGCAGAGGATCTTCCTGACCCAGAGATCAAACCTATGTCTTCTGCATCTCCTTCATTGGCAGGCGGATTCTTTACCACTGAGCCACCTGGGGGAACACAATGGAATATTATTGTCAGTGATAAAAATAATGAAATAATGCCATTTTCAGCAACATGGATGGACCTAGAGATTATTATACTAAGTGAAGTAAGTTAGAGAAAGACAAGTACCACGTGATATGGCTTATGTGTGGAATCTAAAATAATGATACAATGACCTTATTTACAAAACAGAAACAGACTCACAGACACAGAAAACAAACTTATGGTTACCAAAGGGGAAAGGGGTGTAAATCAGGAGAGTGGGATTAACAGATACAAGCACATGTGTGCCAAGTCACTTCAGTCATGTCTGACTCTGTGAGACCCTGTGGACTGTATTCTGCCAGGCTCCTCTGTCTGTGGGATTCTCCAGGCAAGAATACTAGAGTGGCTTTCCTTGCCCTCCTCCAGGGGATCTTCCTGACTCAGGGATCAAACCCGAGTGTCTTATGTCTCCTGTATTGGGAGGTGGGTTCTTTACCACTAGTACCACCTGGGAAGCCCAACAGATATACGCTACTGTATATAAATCAGATCAAGAACAAGGACTTACTGTATAACACAGGAAACTGTATTCAATACCTTGTAACAATCTATAGTGGAAAAAGCCTGAAAAAGAATACATATATATGGATATTTACATATATATATATATATAATATATCTCATCACTTTCTATACCAGAAACAAGCACAATATTGTAAATAAATTATGCTTCAGTAATAAATAAATACATCCTCTCAAACTTACAATGTCACTACTGTATACATTGCATATTCTTAATATATACAATATAAATACCCTCACACTTGTCTACACAGACTCATATATGTTTAAAAACATGTTTGTATATATGTTTTCAACTAAGTGCATATGGTGATACAATCGCATGCCAGTGCTAGATCATACTTCCTTGCTAAAATCGTTGTCACTTCTGTTTTTCCTGACCAGCTGCAGGCCAGCGTCCTCCCGGTCCCCAGCCACAGCTAGGTGCTTGCACCTCTTGGAACTCACAGGCACCTGCCACACATAACCCTGTCCTGTTACTGCTCGTTTAGTTTCATCCTCCGGATGGGGAACCCTGAGTCACCATGACTGGGACAGAGTCATTGCCTGTATTATTTCTAGTTCTTTGGGTGTGAATTCTTTGGTATGCTGAGTCTATAAGCTATTTTTCATAGTGGAAAGGTTCTTTCCACAATTTGCATTTTTGGTCTGTAAGTCTACAGGGAAGTTTTGTTATTGCCTTGCAAGCTCATGGCATCCAAAGTATTTTGATGTTACTACTTCAGCTTGGGATATCTATACTGCGTGGGTAGCTTGGATCTGGGTCTGACACCAGTGCATATTTTAGGTTTGAGGCTCTGATCTTGTATATGTATCTCTCATTTTGCCCATGTCCTGGGAGAGCATCTCAACTCCTGCAGTGACCCCAGGCTGAGAGTGGAGATGTTCTATTCCTTTAATCAGTTCTGACACCCAGCTTCAAACTGGGAGTGCAGATTTGATTTCCTGCCAGCAGAGCAGGACTTAGAGCCTGAACCTAGTCTGAGACTGGTGGCTAGTCCCTGATGGCTCAGACAGTAAAGAATCTGCCTGCAATGCAGAAGAACTGGGTTTGATGCCTGGGTCAGGAAAAACTCCTGGAGAAGTGAATGGCAACCCATTCCAGTATTTTTGCTTAGTGAATTTCATGGCCAGAGGAGCCTGGTAGGCTACAGTCCATGGGGTCACAAAGAGTCGGACACGACTGAGTGACCAACACTTTTCACACTTTCAGTCCCCGATTAGGCATTAAGATCTTAGCCCTATGAGCCCATTTCTACCCCTGGTTTTCCCACTGGGTGTGGGGTGCCTCTCACTGGTATAGGTTCCCTTCTCTTAGAATCTGAAAATTACACTTTCTTGCTTTTGAGCTGGACTTGATATGTTTAAAACACTTAAAAATATATTATCTCGCAGCTTTTATATGCCTGGAGTAGGATGGGAAATTTTGACTTGTGTTCATCCTGCCATGTTTATCTCTGTATTCCAAATGCCCTGTTTGATAAATAGTTGGTTGGGTACATCCCTCCATTTTTCTCCTTTCTTGTCTTCTGTTCTGTCCTCCAATGTTGTTCCTGCTTCCCAAGGAGTCCATAAAGAATCTTGGTTTCTGAAGAGCCCTTGACCCTGGCCAGGCTGCAGGAAGGGAGGCAGATCCTCATTGGGTCAGGGCTGTAGTGCTGGGCCCAGAGCATATTGCCTCCTGGGGATTTGGGCTCTGCCCTGAGCTCTGTTTGGGGCAGAAGGTCCCTTGAGGTGGCTGGGTGGAGTGGGGATGAGGTTTACAGGAAGGGCTTGAGGCTGCCAGCTGTCCTTCATTTGTGAGCCAGATAGCCCTTGGGATCCTAAGAATGACTCTTATCCCCAGTCTCTGTGTGGTGGAAACAACAAAAGAACTACACTGGGAGATCCTGGTTTCAGGCTCCACCGGGCTGGCCCTGTCCCTACAGAGCCTCGTCCCAGCCCTGCGGGCCCTAATTCAGCTTGGGTTTGGGACAGAGGGCCAGAAGGGCCCATTCTGTGATGCCAGAAGGCATGTCTTCCCTATCATCCATACCCTCTTCCTGCTGCTTTCTACTTTGCATCTGTGATGCAGGAGTGAATGTGAATGTGAGTGTGTGTGTGTGTGTTTGTGTGTGTGTGACAAGTGGGTGTGGCTCTCTTGGGAGAGCTCCCTTCAGAATTCTATAGCCATACAGGTTAGAGGGGCCACAAAATCATGTTCATTCCCTGAATATTGGGTGAGCACTTGCAACGTGCTAGGCACTGCACTAGCTGGGAAGACAGTTGTCAGACATATAAAAATACAAACAAATATGGAGTTACAATAGTTCTCAATGCTCTAAAGCAGAAGCACAGGGATCTGGGAGAGAATAGCAGAGAGAGGGGGACATATTTAGAGTTCAGGTTCCTGGAAGGTCTCCCGGAAGAGGTGACTTCCAAGATGAGCCCTAAAGGAGACAGGGAAGAGCATTCCAGCAGAAACAGCCTGCATGAAGGCTAAGAGGGGAAGACATCTTGGAACATTCTAGAAATGGACTAGAGGCCATTGTGGGAAGGAAATAGCCCAGGAGAGGGGGCTGGGGAAGCCAGTAGGGTGTTCAGAACTTTGGAGGCAGACAGGACTAGAAGTTTGGACTTTCTCCTAGTGCAGGGTGAAGCAGTTAAAGTTTAAGCAGGGAAGAGTATGCTCAGATTTGTAATGTGATGCTCACTCTGGTTGGCAGCCCTGTAGGGAGAAATGGCTGTGCCAGGCCCAAGTAGGCTTGGGGATCTAGGCATGAGAGAAGTGCAGCCCAGAATTCCAGGAAAGGGGGAATAGAGAAAGATAAACCAACCCTCACATTCTAATATGACACAAGTGCCTGTGAGCACTAATTTTGTTGGGGGTACCAGGAAGGCTTCCTGGAGGAGGTGGCATCTGAGAGAGGACTTTGGGAAGGAAGGTGAGGTGGAGGCCCGCACTCCCAGCTTAGGGAATAGGTTGGGTAAAGTCTCGACAGTGAGGGGGTGCAGGCTGGGTGTGATGAGTCAGTGGATGTGAAGTGACTCCCCAAGGATGTAAGCCCCCTCTGGTGGCTGAGTCAGCACTGAGGCCCAGTCTCTGATGGAGAGCAGGTCTCTGATACCCAGCCAAGATCTGGCACCAAGAACTGACATCGAGGAAGTCCCCAAATGCCCCTGCCAAATCAGTGTACCCCACATACCCAGCGTCAGAGAGTGTGTACTTCCCCAGCTATGGTACATCTGCATGGTGGGGAAGAGGAAGTATGGGCCACAGCCAGCCCCAGAGGGCCTGGAGGAGGAGCCTCTTCTAGAGCTGAGAGAAGCTTGGCTGGGGGCCTCCCCAGAGGCAGCTCCTGGGGACTCCTGGGACCACAGCCTAGACGAGGCTAGCTGGAGGGAAGTGAGAGGTGACCTTGGTCTGGGCCCAGTCGTGAGAACCTCCGCCACCCCTGCCCTGGACTGACAGCCATGGCCAAGGCACAGCAACTTCGGGCTGAGAGGTGAGTGCAGGGGCGCTGCCCGCCCGGGGCTTCCTCACTGTTCCCGGCAGGCCTTGCAGGGCAGAGGCCCACCGTCCTGCAGCCGCTTATCAATGTCAAAAGTTGAGAGGTTGGAGTTGAGTCAGACCCCAAATACTCAGAAATACAGACTCTGAGAACTTTTTAAAGGAAACTCCTAGTAGTGGCTCACTTCCCTCAGGCATGGGTGAAGACACTGAGGTTCAGAGAGGGGGAGTGACTTTCCCAGGGTCACAGAGAAGTGGGTGGTGGAGTCTGGACGGGAACTCAGGTGTCTGGGGCCCAGGGGACCTCACTCCTCCACAGTGTTGAGTAATGGCTTTTCATCTTCTGTTCAGATGGAGGCACAGAATCTGGCTGTTTTCCAGGGCTTGGCTCAAATGTCAACTCCTTCAAGAAACCTTCCTTAACAGCCCCCTCCAAACACTTACCCTGTTTCCTTCTTCTGTGTAGTCCTTACTTCTCTGGCATAATAGTCTATACGCACTCATCTGTTTTCTTTGTCACTGGCTCCGCAATTAGAAGGAAGTCCCATAGAGTATTTATCTCTTTTGATCATTGCTATATCCCAGGTCCATCTAGTCAAAGCTATGGTCTTTTCAGTAGTCATGTACAGATGTAAGAGGTGGACCGTAAAAAGTGCTGAGTGCCAAAGAATTGATGCTTTGTCATTGTGGTGCTGAGAAGACTCTTGGGGGTCCCTTGGACAGCAAGGAGATCAAAATAGTTAATCCTAGAGGAAATCAACCCTGAATATTCACTGGAAGGACTGATGCTGAAGCTGAATCCACTACCTTGGCCATCTGATGTGAAGAGCCAACTGATTAGAAAAGCCCCTGATGCTAGGAAAGATTAAGAGCAGGAGAAGAAAGGAGTGGCAGAGGATGAGATGGTTCGATAGCATCACCGACTCAATGGACATGAACTTGAGCAAACTCTGGGAGATAGTGGAGGACAGGGAAGTCTGGTGTGCTGTAGTCCATGGGGTCGCAAAGAGTCGACATGACTTAGCAAGTGAACAGCAAATGTCCCAGGATTTGAACAATGCCAGTACTAAGTACTTAGTAAATGCTGCTGAGTGAGTGAGTGAATGAACGAATAACAGATGGATGGATGAATCTTTGAGCTGGAAAATGTCTTTAGATCATTCGGGACCAACACTGTCATTGTATGGATGAGAAAACTGAGCCCCAAGGAGAATAAAATATTCACTCAGGGTCACATGGAGTGAGTGGCAAGGCTGGGGCTCCGAGCATAGCCTTGCCAGGGCCTCGCCTCATTTCTTAGGAGACATTCTCTGAGTTTCCTCGGTAGGTCAGCCTGTGCTCTGAGCTGTGGGGGGACCTGAGGACATAGGGCTTGGTTCCTGCCTTTCTGGATCAGAGCTGCAGATGACATCAGAAAGAGTGTGGTAAAAGCATGGAAGTGGCTCAGAGGGTCACCGGGGATGGGTCAGGCTGGTCTGGCTGAAGTGGGCAGCAGAGGGCCCCTGGGGGACTCTGCAGCTAGAAGTGGGAGCCGGGATGGAATTCCTGAATGTCAAATGTCAGAAGGAAGGTGTGTGTGTGTATGTGTTGCAGGAGGGATATCAAATGCAAATGCTTGGAGGGTGATTCAGGAATGCCCTTCCAGGGATTTTCCTAGCAGTTCAGTGGTTAAAACTCTGCACTTCCACTGCAGGGGGTATGGGTTTGATCTCTGCTCAGAGATCTAAGATCCCACATGCCACGCAGTGCGGCCAAAAAAAGAAAAAGAATGGTCTTCAAGAGCCACAGAGGGTGGTGCTGGGGGCTGGGGTGAGGTTCAGGAAGGCAGGAGCCAAGCCCTATGTCCTCAGGTCCCCCCACAGATTCCAGCTCCTCCAGCCCCCAAGTCCTCAGTGGAGGCTGGGCCTGGCATGTAAACCTGAACCTTCAGGAAATAGCTGCTGTTTGAGGCTGGTGCACCTCCTGTTTCTCAGGGCACGTGGGTCAGAGAGATGATGCCCAGAGCCGACCCCTCCCTCCTAGTCCTGGTCCCCTGGAAGCTGTGCTTGCCCCTCTATGGAGGAAAGGTGCCCTTCCCCCCTCTTTCATGGGGCTATGGAGCCGCGCCTGGGGTCTCTGTCTCCCTGTACCTGGATGCCTATTTAAAAGTGAGGTCTGGATGCCTGAGGCCGAAGTGGAGGATGTAATGGGAGGGCAGCAGATTTCTGGTAGCAGGACTTTCTAAGGCGTGAGGCATCTGAAGATGGAAAGGACTGCTGTGGGGGCATTGAGTGCACTTTCCACAAGCGTGTTTTGAGCGCCTACTGTGTGTAGGAGGCAGGAACCCTGAACTAGCTGCTGCCCCAGGGTCTTTCCACCCGTCACCCAGCTCCTCCTGTCCAGGCCTCCCAAATGGACTTTTCATGAACAATATCAATCTATGGGCCCTGAGTGGACTTCAGTTCAGAGGGGTTCTGGCTGAGGTCTACAGGGGGCAACTCTTCTAGGGGGACTTGCTGCCCATTTTTTTGCACCCCTGCTTTTGCCTGGTGCAATGACTTCTTGGTTCAACTCCCTGGCCCCGCCTTGCAGGCAGCCAGGCTGTTCCCACGTGGCCCACAGTGGTTGCTTTTGTTGTTGTTTAGTTGCTAAGCCGTGTCCGACTCTTTGCAACCCCAAGGACTATAGTCCGTCAGGCTCCTCTGTCCATGGGATGTCAAGCAAGAATGCTGGAGTAGGCTGCCATTTCCTCCTCCAGGGGATCTTCCCAACCCAGGGATCTAACCCACGTCTGCCTTGTCTCCTTCAAGTCTCCTACACTGCAGGTGAATTCTTTACTGCTGAGCCACAGTGTCAGCACACAGTGGACTTGCTGTAAAACAGACACGGGGAGTGGGCTTGCATCTCCCTGAGCACCTACTATGTGCCAGTGCTGTTCTGGGCACTGGGGATACAGCAGTGAGCAGGGTCCCTGCTCCTTTGGGGCTTCTCCAGCTACGCTTGTTACAGATGTGACCTCCAAACCCTCCCGGGATATAAATACCTCCTTGGGCCCCATCTCGGAGTGGTGGAGGGGTCAGAGCTCAGAGAGGAGTCTTCCCAAGTCTGCTGACCTTGGCAGTGTCAGAGCGGGAATTCAGGTCTTCATCTTTCACCTGTGCCCTCCTCTCTGTGACACACAGGTCTCCCAACATAACCCTTCTTTGCCCCACCACCCCAAGGCGGGGCACAAGCACCCTTCATGAGTAGGCTCTGCTGGTCTCCCTGGCCTCATCCCTTGTAACTTACCCCTTCTTGCATAGTTGAGGCCTCTGCACCCACTCTTTCTCTTGCCTGTTGTCCTGAGTCGACTCCTCTTTACCTGGTGCCATTTCTTCTAGGAAGCCCTCCCTGATCATCCTCAGTCTGAGCACACCTTGCCCTCCCTGCAGGTACAGCATCCTTGCTTCTCCCTCTGATAACTTCACCCCCATCTTAGAAGTGTCGGCTTGGTGAGCTTTCTTGCCTGATGTACTACTGATTCTTCCAGGGACTATAGTAATGGCTGGGCTCCTGCTGTAGCTTGAAACGTTGTGGACTTTTCCTTCACAGCTTCTATGATTACTGAAATTATGTAATTATTTATCCAACTCTTCCAATCAACCATGAAACCCAGGAAGGCAGAGGCCACATCCTAGAGTTCTTAGGACAATGTCTGAGTTACAGTAGCTGCTAACAATATTATTACTGTTGTTATTATTTTAGATGGGAGACTGATGCTGTGAGGGGCTGGGATTTATCTGAGTTTAACACAGCCAGCTGTTGGGAGCTTCAAACCAGGGCCAGTGGACTGGAAAAAAATTCTGGAGCCAAATCCCAGTTTTTTTACTTTTTGGGACAAGTTTGTTAACCTCTGTACCTCAGTCTGGAAAAAGGTGACACTGTCTTAGAAGGGTCCCTGGTGCTCCGTGTGCTTAGGACATCGTCAGCTGTAGTTACCATTACCTGTTTCCCTGCAAAGGGCCGTTCTGCCTCTCCAGTTCCTTCCTGCCCCACCGGCCTCCTACTGAAGGTGAAATAGTCAGGAAATTCACCGTCTCAGGGGAGAAAGTGGAGGAGGAAGCTTCTCCCAAGGGTGTTTGTTACCATAGGACCCTGTGTGGAAAGTGAGTGGGGAGGCTGCTAGCCTGGGAGTGGTAGGGATTTCCTGTGCCTGCCCACCGCCATCCTGAGTCACCTCCTGGGCCAGCCTCCAGAGTCCTGAGTTAGATCCCTGCAGTCCACGTCACTTGGGGCCCAGTGGGGGCTGGGACTGAGGTTCCATCTGGCTCCGAGGTTCAGGCAGCCCTGCCCCCCTCTCCCACCCTGTTTCCCAACTGCTGCAACAGGAACACGATTGCTGATGGCTTCTAATTTCTTCATCTGTCTACAAGCGGCTGGACTGGGTGACCCTAGCTGCTCCTCCTCCCCCGCCTTGGTGTTCCGTTTTCTCTTCCTCCATCTGTCCCTCTCAATCCCCTCCTCTGCTCACGGATTGCTCTTCCCTGGGGGTTTTAACCACTAGTCACAGGGCAGAAGGTTCTTACCACTCGCAATCCAGCTGGGACCCTCTTCAACTCCACTCCCTGCAGGACTCCAGAGCCACACACCAACTTTTGCAGGATCATGACCTGGGTGCCCCAGGGGCCTCTCAGATTAGCATGTTCCAAAATGTGTCCATCAACCCTGCTCCCCTTCCACCCATCCTGGTCACAATACGGGTAACATGTGGGCGTCACTCTTGACACTGCCCTTTCTTTCACCTCTATATCCAAACAGTCCCCAAACCCTGCTGGTCGTAACTCTGGAATGACTCCTAAATTACCAGTGTATCCGTTGGAAATGCAGAAGGCTGCAGAGAACAGAGGAACTGATAGTGGCTGAAACAAACAGAGGTTTATGCTTTCACATAATGAGAAGTTCAGAGGTAGGTCACAACTGGTTCTGCCGCTCAGTGACTTCAGGACCAGAGTCCCAGAGATTCCTGTGATCATTCCCACGTTTTTGCCTCATGAATGCAATGTGGCTGCTGCAAGTCCAGATGTCACATCTACTTTCCAGGCAGGCAGTTGGGGAAAGAGGAGAAGACCCTACTAGCTTTGTTCATCTCTCTGGATCTTGATGCAAACCGTCTCCCAGAGGCTCCTACAGCAGATTTCCTCTTAGGTCTCTTTGGTCACAACAGGTTACATGGCTGCTCCTAGCTGCAAGTGGGTCTGGGAAACAGCAATGGGATTATTATGTTTGGCTCAGGCCAAGTGATCTATCACCTTGGGGCTAGGCTTTGTCATCGTGAAAAGAACTGGAGCTTGATTAGTTAGGAAGAAGCAGAGGGCACAAAAATGGCACAGTGTCTGTTATCAGGTATCCCTCCTGTCTGTCTTCTCTTCTTATCCCCACTGTCTGGCTCAGGCCCACCTCATCTCTCAGCTGGACCACGTCAGAGCCTCCCAGTGGCGCTCTGTCCCCCAGTCTCTGCCCTCCTTTTTCTCTCCACGCCACTGCCAGAGTTGGCATCCTAAAGCCAGAGCCCTGTTGCGTTTTCTCTCTCTTCTGAAGCTGTCCATGGCTCCCTGTTGCTTATAAAATTCCTTAGCTCGGCTCTGGAGACCCTCCTCAGCCTGGCCTCATCTGCCTATTCAGACTCTGAGCACACCAGACTCCAACCACAATAGACTTGGCCCTCAGAGCCTTAGCACCTGCATTCAGTCTGCCAGGGAGGAGGGCAGGCATTCCCCTGCTCTGGTCCTACCCGGTGGACTCCTATTCATCCTTCTAGACCTGGCTCAAATGTCACCTCCTCTGTGAGGATTTTCCCTGGGTGTAATCAGCCATCCTCTCTGGGAAGCAGGTGACCCAGGGCCTAGAACAGGGTGTAATAGGCAGGGGTGCTTGATGCTCTGCTCCTGAATGAATAACGCAGCCCCACAGAGATTTGCTAGATTCTAGTATGGTTGTTGACATGTGGCTCCAACTCCAGACGCCTGGTCTGTGTCACAGCCTGGCATGTGAAGGGTGTTGAACAGAGAATGCTGGGTACATGGGTTCACTTGGCACAGGGCCTTGCACCTTGCAGCCCCTCAACACTTCAGGATGATAACCAGCATTTCTTCTCCTCCCACCTCCCTCAGCGACTTCGACCAGCTTCCTGACGACATTGCCATCTCAGCCAACATCGCTGACATTGAGGAGAAGAGAGGCTTCACCAGCCATTTTGTAAGAAAGACCCCTGCACCCTCACCCTCTGACCTCTGAGCCTCCAGTGCTTTCCTCTCCTAAGTTCTATCCTGGTGGTTCTCACCAGGGCAATTCTACCCTCCAGGGGACACTTTGCAGTAAATATCTGCAGACAGTTTTAATGACCACAACCTGGGGTGGGGCATCTACTGCATGGCATCCAGGGATTCTAGTTCATGTCATGTGGTGCCCATGACCGGGAAATACCTCACCCCCAAAGTGATACTGAGGTCAAGAAATTATTATCTAACCCTAGGGCCTCTGGACCTCCACCATCCTCTACCTCTGGCCTGTGAGGCCACCCCTCCCCCTGCCCCCGGTCTGCAAAGCCCCAATCCCTGGCTTGCTAGCTCAGCCTGTGGTTTTTGTCCTTAGGTTTTTGTCATCGAGGTAAAGACGAAAGGGGGGTCCAAGTACCTCATCTACCGCCGCTACCGCCAGTTCTACGCCTTACAGAGCAAGCTGGAGGAGCGCTTCGGGCAGGAGAGCAAGACCAGCCCCTTAACCTGTATCCTCCCCACGCTCCCAGGTAGGCAGCGACTGGCTGCCCCAGGTCGGAGCCCACTGGCTCGCCTCTCCTCCCAGCTCTCTGGGTGCTGTTCGGTGCTTCTGTTTTAGCATAAACCATTCTATTTTAGTGAAAACTGTTTATTTAATCCATGCCCCCCTCCTGCCAGTCACAGGCTGCCACCTCTGGCTCTCCGGCCTCGGAACCCTTAACCTCTGAGCCCTTGACCTCCTGTGCTCTATGACCTGCGCAGCTGCCCCGGTTTAGCCATCCACCACCAGGTTTGAGCGCATCAGCCCCGGCCTCTCCTCCTGGAGACAGGGATCCCTGTGTTCCCCATGTTAAACACAGATTCATCTTCCAGCCCCTCGAGGGGAACTGCCCTGTAACTCCTCCGTCCCCCATGGGTGCTCCTCCTTCCCTGCTCTGCTGGGACACCCACTGCTGCTTTTGGATGGGCCTCCACCCCCCTGTCTCCTGGCCTTCCACCCCTACTCGGTCCTAACACGCACCTTGGAAAGGTGCAAACTTCTCGGCTTCTCAAGGCCAGCCTTCGTGAGCCCAGCAGGAGAGAACCCTGCCAGAGTGGGGTATAGGGTTCATGGTGTGTGCCTTGGCTGTGCCTGCCCCACCCCACAGGCTGCAAAATACTCCCTGACCTTCCCTTCTTCAAGCTTCAAACCCCACCTCCAGCTGGGCTTCCTCTCTGCCTTAGCCAGTGCCTGAGGTTCCCAGCCAGCAGCCAGCCCCAGGGAGGAAACTCACCCGTTCCCTCACTCACCCTTTCCCCATCTCTGGGTGGCAGGGAGGAGGGGCCCCTCCTGCTCTCAGTTGATCTCTCCTCCCTGACAGCTTGTCCCTTGCTACCCCTGTAGATTCACCTTCTCCTTCATCTACTGACTGTCTGCCAAGCTTCACCACGGGCGGGCTTGGTTCTGTTTCATCTTTAAGCAAAAACGTATCCTAAGTGAGCATCCTAGCCAGAAGCCTCTGTTAGCCCCAAGGGCCCTCAAAGATCTCTCCTTCCTTCCACAATAAATCTTGACTTGCTGTCTGACCTTCTCATTTTCCATCCTCTGCTCAACCCACCAGCCGGGTTTCAGCTCTTCCTGCTCTGTGAGTTCCTCTGGGGACAGTGGCCCATGACATGATCCATGGGTACAACTCAGGCCTCAACTTCATCAGCCCACTTCTTCCTCTGGGGTGCTCTCTCCAAACTGCTGTGGTGCCAGCCTTTCCCAATTCCCTTCCTGTCTCCCGTGGCTCCTCCATCTCCTTACAGAGTCGCCTCCTCTGGTGCTCCTGGGAAGGCAGGCACCCATCGTCCTCACTTTTGTCTTCTCACTCCCCTCCCTTCCGCCTCTCTGCCGCCCCACACAGATAATTTGACCTGCATGCCTATGACTTTAGTTGCCCTTTCAGTTCAGTTCAGTTCAGTCGCTCAGTCATGTCTGACTCTTTATGACCCCATGAATTGCGGCACGCCAGGCCTCCCTGACCATCACCAACTCCCAGGGTTCACTCAAACTCACATCTGTCGAGTCCGTGATGCCATCCAGCCATTTCATCCTCTATTGTCCCCTTCTCCTCTTGCCCCCAGTCCCTCCCAGCATCAGAGTCTTTTCCAGTGAGTCAACTCTTCGCATGAGGTGGCCAAAGTACTGGAGTTTCAGCTTCAGCATCATTCCTTCCAAAGAAATCCCAGGGCGGATCTCCTTCAGAATGGACTGGTTGGATCTCCTTGCAGTCCAAGGGACTCTCAAGAGTCTTCTCCAACACCACAGTTCAAAAGCATCAATTCTTTGATACTCAGCTTTCTTCACAGTCCAACTCTCACATCCATACATGACCACTGGAAAAACCATAGCCTTGACTAGATGGACCTTTGTTGGCAAAGTAATGCCTCTGCTTTTGAATACGCTGTCTAGGTTGGTCATAACTTTCCTTCCAAGGAGTAAGCATCTTTTAATTTAGTTGCCCTTTACTTGCTACTAATCTCCCAGTTTCTCACTCCCCCAGGCCTCAGATGCTGCCCTCCTGCCACTCCCAGACACCAGTGTGCCTCAGGGGCAGTGGCCAGCAGGAGCCAGACCTATCTCACATTTGCCTTCTGGGGGGCTCTCTGAGTGGGTGATTCAGAGCCCCCTGAAGTTCCCAGAGAGGACATTTGTCTTTGATCAGCATCATCAGTTTCCCTTTCCCCACAAACACTCTGTCTTGCTTTCGAGGAAGGCTTCACCCATCCACTCCTCAAATATTTACTAGTTCGGCCCTTGTTCTACACCATGGCTCTTTAACCTGTGTGGCATATTGGAAGTACCTTGAGGTTAAAAGATTGTTGATGCCCATGTTCCACCCCCAGAGATTCTGATTTAAATTCTTCTGGGGTGAGTCCTGAGCAATGAGATTTTACACACTCCTTGGGCAACATGAATGCACAACCAGACTTGAGGACCACAGTTCCAGGTGATGAGACTGTAGCTGTGAGCAATGCAAAGATCCTGTTCTCCTGGAGCTAAGAATCGTGTGTGTGTGTGTGTCTGTGTGCGTGTGTCTGTGTACGTGTGTAGGAAAAGGCAATAGATAAACAGTTAAAACAAGAAAAGTATCAGCTGATGATAGTATAACAGAGAATGCACATTGGATGGTGGCCCCCAGAGCGCCGTGGGCCGATGAGCGGGAGGAGCGCTGAGCTAGTGGAAAGGGTTCCTGCCTCCGGTGGGCAGCTCCTGGCCTGGAGACAATGCTATTGGGCCAGATTCCCAGGACAGCTTTTTGCGTTTTCTCAGCCAAAGTCTACGTGGGTGTGAAACAGGAGATTGCCGAGATGCGAATACCTGCCCTCAACGCCTACATGAAGGTAAGGCGGGGCTAGGCCACGTGGCTCCTGGGAGGGGACAGGGTGCTGAGCACAGGGAGGGGCCCAGGTGGCTTTGGGAACTGGGGCTGGCTCTCCTGCTCTGATGGCCCTCATCTTCAATCCTTAAAGGCCAGGCCTGGGGAGAGAAACAGGACATATTCTCAGGGTTCCAGGGGATGGGGCAGGAGCAGTGGAGAAGATTCAGGAAGACACACCTTGAACTGACTAATGGCTGTGCTGAGCCTCCTGGTAGAGAGGAGAATAGGATCCAATGCCTGCCCCGAGGTCCCCACTGTCTTATGGGAATACAGACAGATGAAGAACGGCCTGTATAACAGGGGCATGGCAAACCAGGCCCCCAGCTTTCTCACATAACACACATGAACAGGACACAGGCTGGATTTTAGTGGCATCCATGGGCCTTGGACAGATGCCCTTATGTATTCCCCAACCTGTATATTGTCTGCATCCTCAGGAGATGGGAGCACAGAGGAAGGAGCATCTTATAGACAGACACAAGGCTGGTTAGGAAAGCCTTACACCAATTAAAGCTGTGCAAGAAATGGATAGCGTTCCTAGGGTAGTGGGCACCCCGTCACTAGAGGTATACAAGACATGGCTTGATGGCAACCTTAGGAAACTGGAGAAGGCAACCCTCTTCAGAGCCAAGAGGCATCCTCAGAGACAGTGAGATCGCCCCTTCCTCTCCTACTCTTACGGGAAAAGAGCACCGAGCTAGGAGTCTCTTTGGTCTGTGCTTTGTCATTCCCTGCGTGATTTAGGATTAATTGCTCATCCTATCTAGGTCTCAGTTTTCTTGCCTATGAAATGAGATGGTGCCCCCAACTTTCTGGTTTCACAGGAGGGGACTGATGTTGAGAAAAGGACAGAAAAGTGCTTTGTAAACTGTGAACCTGCCTCCAGAATGTGAGACAGCATGACTCCTAATGGAGTGAGGGGGCAGGAGGAGTGTGGAGGGGGAAGCAAAAGGGAGCAGGTGGCTGGCTTGCCCTCCCCAGCGGCTGCAGGAATCCTGGGCTCTGGGTGGAGAACAGGTAGGGTAGGAAAGCACCTGGGCTCCAGCACTGCTGGTGTCTCCCCTCCAGGGGGCGCTGTGACAGCTGCTCCTTCAGGGTGGCTGGCTCCTCTAGTCTCCTCCAGCAGGGCTGGAAGGAGCCAGAGCGAGAAGGCGTGTGGAGCTGGAGCTCTTTGCTCTTCACCTGGTCTTGGCAACCAGCAGCCTGGAGAATCTCATCTCTACCTGTCTGTCTGAGTGGGTTCCTTGAAGCCAAAAGGTCAATCAGTGTATTGGTAACCCCACCCTGGGCTTGGAACATTCAGAGACAGGGAGCTCATTACCACTCTTCCTGACCCGGGCTGCTCATCCACTGTGGGACAGCTATTAAAAAGGCCCAGCTTCCTGTGACTTCTGCTCAGTGGTCTCACCTCTGTCCTCATTAAGAATAGGGTTCATGTGATAACGACAATTGCCTGGAACCAGGCGGTGTACAACTAAGAGGCTCTTGATATATCCATGCATTTGTTGGATAAATGGCTTATTTAATTCTCTCAATAACCTGTGAGTTCAGTACTCTTATCCGTATTTTAAAGTGAGGAAATGGAGGCACAGAGAGGTAGAGTCGCTCCCTTGGTGTCACAGAGCATTTAGTAAGTAGGATGGGGTTTGAACACACATCTCTCTGACTCCAGGATTTTGCTCTATCCACTGTACTGTGTTGGAATAAAAGTAATAGCAACAATGATAACATTCGGCTTGGATGGGGCCCTTGCTAGATGCCTGTTCTAAGTGTTTTGCACAAATTCACTTATCTAGTCCTTCCACAATCCTACAAGGGAGGTACCCTCACCCTCATTGTATTAATGAATACACAGAGGCATCCTTGCCAAGGTCACCTAGATGAGTGGCAGATTCTGTCCCAGGCACAGCCTGGCTCTATCTGTGCCCGTGAGCTCATCTCTGGGCTGCTGTCTCCCATCGTCCCCATAAAGCAACTGTGCCTTTTCTAGGCTCTGAGTTTGCAGTCCCTCTGGGGTGGAGTTCCCGGCCTCCCTCCATCCTGCCGTCCCCATGGGGTTTTCTGGGGGGGGGCTCTGGGTGCCTCTGGAGCTGTAGCACCCAAAGCCAACTGCAGTGCTCCTGGGGACCTGTGCAGTGGACAGCTTGGAGGGATGACCCTGCCAGGTTCTGGGTGCTCTGCATCTTTGCAGCTTGAGGGTCATTGCATCATGGGTGTTGCAACCAGCATCAGATAATCAATCTCAACCCTACCACTTCCTAGCTCTGCCCACTGACCTGGGCACTTTCCCACTCTGATCCTATAATATGACATACAGTATCAGGAAGCGTCATTTAGGTGGTAATATCACCAAGTGTTGTTAATGTGGTTTATCTGGGAGGTGCTTCCCCGACCATTGTCTCATTCTGACCTAAGGGATGAGCTTTGGTGGCAGATGGCTCTGGGTGACCAGCTCTGTCGCTCACTAGGCTGTGCGGCCCTGGGCAAGTCCCTTCACCTCTGTGACCCTCACTCCCAGGTTATTGTGAGAGGGAGTGAGGTCACACGGTGTGGCGCTCAGTGCCGCGCCTGAATAGTCACCACCGCATCATGTCATCTGTTGTGTCTGGAGGGCTGTGGGTCTTTTCCAAACGAGCTCTTCTCAAGTTAGGTGGTTCCTCCTGACCTTGAACCCGGGGGTAGATCTTGTGACATGTTTCATTCACCCTGTTGAAATTTCAAAATATATCTTGTTTCTTTATCAGGCAGAGAATGCATTAATGGCCGGGGAATAGTGTGTGGGGGGGGAGTGGGGATGGAGCTACGGGGCTGGGATGCCAAGACTGCTGACCCCCGACCTGTCCTGCCTTCTCGGCAAACGCAGCACCTCCTCAGCCTGCCTATCTGGGTGCTGATGGACGAGGACGTTCGCATCTTCTTCTACCAGTCGTCCTACGACGCCGAGCAGGTGCCTCAGGCGCTCCGGCGGCTCCGCCCGCGCACCCGGCGAGTGTAAGTGATGGGGCCCGGTGCTCACAACGGCCCTGGGCCACTTGCTGCTGACCGGGTGGGCTGTCCTGGAGGCCCCTGCCGCGAAGGCACTTTTTCCCCTGAAAGAAGGCAGGCATATAAACTGGTTCTCTTGTCTGAGTCCTCCAGGGTGGTTTGGGTTGTTAGGTAAGCTTGGAAAATCAAGCGTAGGGTCTGGACGGACAGAAAGTGGGTGTGTTTTGATGTATGACACGACAGGCCAGAGGACAGGGGCTGTGACGGGAAAAGCTTGTTGCCATGGCAACCATTGGCGATGGCCCGAGGGCTTTGGGTGCTTGGGGCGGGGAGAGTCGGGAAGGGAGGGGGAATGGTTCTGTCTGCAAACATTCTTCCCATCATCGCCTGGCACGCCTTGTTCCTGGTTAGTTTTAGTTCCATGGGGCCGGCTGTGGCTCCTGGTGGCTCCTCCGACACTGGCCACCAGGGGACGCTGCTGCTCACTCCTTTATTCTAAAGGGCCCCCAGCTCCCTCTGGCCCCTTCTAAGCAGGGGGTAAAAAAAATCACTGAAAATTCAAGCCGATGAACAACTCTATGTTGCTGCTGCTGCTAAGAATCGCAGGACAAGGCTCCTGAGCCCCGCCTGCCCATCCAGCTCCTCCCTCCATTCCGGCCAGTGTCTCTGAGTGTCCTCTCCAAGTCGTGCCTGGCCATTTCCCACAGGCACCCAGGCAGGTGTGGCCTGAATTCCATCTGTGCCCCACAGCAACCCTGGGTCCTGGAGTGGAGCTCAGCACTTTCTGAAGCCCATTTACTCAGCTGGAAGATTAGGGGTTGAGTGTGGGGAGTAACGGGAAAGAGTTGGCAAGCTATGGCCCTAAGCAAATGTTTATCTGAGCCTCTGCTTTCTGGTCCACAGAGGGGGGGTGCAGTCCCTCCTCCAGGGCGATGAGAGCTGTGGGTAGCATGCTGGCACAGAGGAGCAATTGTAGCTGCATCTTTAACTCCTCTGCTGAGGCCCTCCTCGGCACAGAAGCAGAAGGGATGACAAGCCCCTCTTCTCTCTCCACAGAAAAAGCGAGTCCCCACAAGCTGCTGGCATTGACCGCATGGCAGCTCCACGAGCAGAGGTACCCTCCCACCTCACCACTGGGCAGCAGCCTGGCTCCATCTCCAGCCCCTGAGCCCGTCCTGCTGGTGCCCACTGTGTGCCTAGGGCGGGGGTTGGGTACAGGGCGGGGGAGGGGAGGGGAGGGAAGGGCCCACAGCCTCAGCCTCAGACATGTCAGAACCCCCAGCCAGACCAGGGGAGGGCCTGTGATGAGCACACAGAGGCGGAGGGTACCAGCCAGCATTCATTCAGCAAGCTCAGCCCCGCCTTGGGTACCAAAACTTCAGAGGTGACTTAGACCAGGCCCTGTCCTCAAGGGGTTCACAGCTCCCCAGGGACACACTCTTAAACATGGCATTTCAAAACCAATGTGGTCAATGCCCTGGGGACTATGGGGGCACAGGAGTCCCCAGTGAGGCCTGGGGGATGGGGAAGTTACCAAGTCCGGGGAGTTTGAACCCTTCCCTCTTGCTCATGCCCCCAGGCTTGGAAAGAGCAGCTGCTCTGGAGTCAGGGAGACCTGGGTTCTAAACCTGGCTTCTCCCTAACAAATAGAGTGGAGCATCAGAAAGTCACTCATCCTCCCTGAGCCTCAGGTTCCTCATCTGTTAAATGCGACACTGGAGTATGTAAAGCACTGTAGTAGGAACTTGGTGAATGTTTCTTCCCTCCTTCCTTACCATTTCCTTCTCCCAGGCCCTGTTTGATTTCACTGGGAACAGCAAACATGAGCTGAATTTCAAAGTTGGAGATGTGATCTTCCTTCTCAGTCGGATCAATAAAGACTGGCTGGAGGTAAGTTTGGAGGTGAGCATGGAGGTGAGACTGAAAATGAGGAGGAAGTGAGGTTGCAGGTAAGTTGGAGGTGAAGTCGTTTTGATTCTATGAGGGATCAGAGAAAGAGGAGGGATCTGAGAAGGCCCCAGGGAAAAAATGCTGTCCAAAGGTGTAGATCGGGGAAGCCTGAGGAAATATTGTGTATGTGACAGGAGCAGAAGATTCCGGCACCTACACTTGCCTCTGACCCCATCAGTGGTCACATTAGAAAGTCAGTTAACCCTCTGAGTTTCATTCCTTGTTCTATAACAGGGTCTCTCAGCCTGTTCACTCTGACTTGTGGGAGCAGGCAGTTCTCTGTTGGGGGATGCCCTGTGCACTGTGGGGTGTTTAATGGTGACCTTGGCGTCCATCTGCTAGATGCCAGTAGCACCCCTCCAGCTGCAGCAATCAAGAGCGTCCCCAGACCTCTGGCCCCAGAAGGCAGAATCATGCCCAGTGGAGACATGCTGTCTATAATCGGATAAAGTTACTCACCACTCAGGGAGTGAGTGAAAGTGAGGAGGGAGACTGACTTGAGCTCCAGCGTCTGACGTCACATCCTAGCTGTTTTTAGCTAGCTTTGTGAGTTTGGGAAATTTACTCAACCCCGTGGTTTCCTCTCCCGTAAATGGAGATAACCCTGGCTGTTTCTTCATAGGTTTCTGGGAAGGGTTGAATGAGACGCAGCTGTTCAGGGCTCGGCCCATATAGGGCCTGGGTGTGTGGCATCTTGGCCACGCTTTGTCCCTGCCAGCAGCAAGCATGGCCCTTACAGAGGCTCAGAGCACAACTGGAGATGGAGGGGATATCACCGAGTGGGAAGTCCAGGCCTCATGCAGCCTTTTGGATTAAGTCCTCTTGTTATGAAAGATTCCCTTTTCTCGGGGCTCCTGAAGCGGTGTGTGAAGGAGCTTATGGAACAGGTCCTGAGGCAGGGCCAGCCGCCAGGGGTCCGGAAACCACTGAAGGAAGGGGAGGATCCCTAGCGCCCAGGGGCTGGAGAGGAGTATGGGCCAACTGTTCATCTCACAACTTGGTTTGATTTTTACCCCAGTCCCGCAGCTCTGTCTCGGGTACTCATGAGCTCTGACAGCTGAAGGGTATTGCTGGGTCATTCTCCAGAAACAGGAAATGTTTGTTGACTTCTTGTTTTCTAGAAGGTTTTGTGGGTCAGTATGCTAAATGACTTCTGGCTTCAGATGGACGGGAGGGTTAGGGAAAGAGCAAGAGTACTACCTCAGCCTCAGTTTATATGTCTGTAAAAGAGGCTGGAACAATATGTCTTCCAAAGGGTTATGAAGATTAAGAGAACAGTTGACAAACCACAGCAATGGCTAGGTCTTGGCTGGAGTTTAGTAAAGAGGCCTGGCTGGAGGGAGAGTTCTGGTTGTTTGGTCTAGAGCAGGTGGTGTCCATGGATGGATGAATGAATGAATGGGCCCTGCCTCTAACCCTCTCCCTCCCTTATCCCGTTTTCCTCCTGGACACCTACCATCATATGACTGCCCGTAAAGTTCACCTGTTTGCCTGTGCCTTGTCTGGAGCACAGTGGAAGCTCCAGGGGGAAAAGCAGGGATTTCCATCCCTTCTGAGTGCCCAGAGCCTACCCCTTAGCTGGCACTCAAGAAGTAGTCAAATGAATGACTGAGTGAATAAATGAATGAGATGAAAGCAGGTTTCCAGATAAATTCAGGTCTTGACTTGTTCAAAAATGGATGTCTTGGGGTGAACAGCTTGGTGACCTTGTCCCCTTTTTCTCTTTCTTCTGCATGAGGGGGCCCAGACCTTGTCTGACTTTCCTCATCATTATCAAAGGGCAGGACCCCGAGACATGGCCCTGCTGCCTCTCCCAGCACCCACAGGGCAGTGTCTTCTTTCTTCCCTCAGGGCACTGTCCGGGGAACCACAGGCATCTTCCCAGTGTCCTTTGTGAAGATCCTCAAGGACTTCCCAGAGGAGGAAGACCCCACCAACTGGCTACGCTGCTACTACTATGAGGACACCATCAGCACCATCAAGTTGGTGGCCTGCTGGGAGGGAGGGGTCTGTCCAGCCTCCCTGGCCCTCCCCAACCCCACTCCACCTCTGGGCTCCAAGACCAAAACCTGATCACATGTCCCCCGACCAAACACACATACCTGAAAGCCTGCAGTGGCTCCCACCATCCTCCAGATAAGTCATACCCCGTCACAAGACTTCAAGGTCCAGTGTGACCTGGCCAGCTTCATTCCCTTATCCCCTTCCTGGCCGGCTGCTTCCTTACTCCTGCCTACTCTCTCCTTAGGGACATTGCAGTGGAGGAGGACCTCAGCAGCACCCCACTCTTCAAGGACTTGCTGGAGCTCATGAGGTGAGGGGCTAGGGTGGGAGTTTCGAGGGGTGTCAGACACCCTGCAGGAGAGAACAGAGGGAGGAACACAGCACATTCAAGGGCTGGGCGTTTTGTATCTATTTCACCTTTTTGTTTTGCTCACCACATTAGAGATGGGGGGAGGGGGCTGCAGAGAGGTAAAGGGGCTTGAGGTTTGTGGGTCTGGATTTGCTGAAGTTTTTCTAAGTCAAAACCTTGGACTTGAACCCTTCTCCATCAGGGAACCACCACCTCCCAAGACCCAGTTATGAACAGTTGCTTTACAGAATGGAAATGGCATTGTTATATTACTGACTGTAAAAGTAATATCTATTCATTATTTTTTAAAAAGAATGTCAGAAGTCATGGAAAAGTATAAAGAACTGAAATCACCTCATATTTTACTCCTCTCATTATCTGATGTGCATTCATATTTCTTCAGCTCACACCCCACCGGCACCCCACTCCCCATAATTTTATTATTTAGTGGTGTGGCTGCACCATAACTAAAGCAGCCATCCCCTTTTGTGGCATTTAAGTTATCTTCCACTTTTTTACATACTACTGTGAATAGTGCTGCGATTCGCCTATTTGATGTTTTGCCTGATTATTTCCTTAGGATGATTAGAAGTGAGGTTTGGGGATCAAGGTGTTTGCAAGTCAGATAGAGCTTCTGACTCATTTTGTCAGATTTACCTGTGGAAAATTTGAATGGCTGTTCACCCGTCTACCTGTACCCAGATCAGACACTTCCAGTCCTTCATGAGTTCTTTGTGGCCACACACAGGGCTGTCTCGGGGGCTTTATCCTCCTCTACTCTGTGCTCAATAAAACCCACTTCTCTTCCCCATGACAGTTCTTAAAGTCTTCAGCACATTATAAGACATTTCAAGCTGTTCCACAAATTTATTGTGAAAGTCCCATTTTCCCCTGGAGGTCTCAATTTCCCCATCTGTACAATGGGAGATTGGACCACTCAGATGATAGAACCAGTGTCCAGCTCTGACCCCTTCCAATTCTTAGATCCCGGCCCTAAATCTCCCTCCATCCCCTCTCCCTGCTCCCACACCTAGGCCTAAAGGCTGCTGGACCTTTCCCGAACTCTGATCTCTCCCACCCAGGCGGGAGTTCCAGAGAGAGGACATCGCCCTCAACTACCGTGACGCTGAGGGGGACCTGGTTCGGCTGCTGTCAGATGAGGACGTGAAGCTCATGGTGAAGCGGGCCCGAGGTCTCCCCTCCCAGAAGCGTCTCTTCCCCTGGAAGCTGCACGTCACCCAGGAGGACAACTACAAGGTCTACAACACAGTCCCCTGAGCCAGTGGTGTCCCTGGGGCAGTGAGGGGACTCCTGGCAAAGAGCCCTCTGAGGGCATTAGGACCAAGAAGGGCTGGGCGTGTGGGACAGACTTCCTGGTTCTGAGTTGGACAGACCTGCTGACCTTGGCTTGTACATTTGGTCTCTGAATTAAATAAACCATTTCATCTCAAAGGGGCAGGCTGAGGAAGAGAATGTCTTTGGAGGAAAGAGAGGAGAGGAAGTAAAAACCCATTCATGAGTATCACTGAGGGATCATTTATATACAGAAGAGGGCCCTGGCTTTGTGCCCCTAATTCAGCCACCTGTTTCCTCACCTTGTTCCCTTGTGTGGGGAAACCCAGTGACACTCCTGTCCCTTCTGGTCACTCCCTTTTAAACCCTTTCCAAGGAGTAACCACTGGCCTCATGAAAGTCATCTTTCCCTGGGTACCCTCTGGGTCAGGCCAACACCAAGTCCTCTGTGTGACCAAGGTCAAGGGCTTCCTCTGCCCTCTTATTCCTGCTGCTCTGCAGAAGGGCAGAGACCTGAGTCATGCTGTTGGTGGTCTTCATTGTAAGTAAGGGGTGAAGGGAGGGCGGACTCTGGCCCCTCTGGGGAGGAAGAAGAAGCAGAATGGGAGGATCTCCCTCTGTGAGCTGAAGCCTTTTCTCTCCTAAGCAGCCAAAATATCAATAGGTATCACCTTCAGTAAGACTGCAGGAGGAGCTTGGCAGACCCCTCTTCTCAGTGAAACAAACATTTGATCAAAAAGTACTAAAAACCAACCATTGAAAGTTGAGAGGCCCTACTGCTGCAGCACAATGAGACCCTAGATAGCACACACTCTTTGAAGAATCATGAGCCTAATAAGAAGCAGTGGGTTCTCCAATGACCCTCCCATACTACTACCCACCCCTGCTGAAAAAAAAAAATCCCATGATAAGACCTGGGGTCAGAACCCACAGCCTCTGGGAGGTTGTTCTGGAATGCAGAAGCAGTGCTACTGTTAGAAAGCTTAGGCCCAGGGAGGCCATGGCATAAAGAGCTTGGACCAGGGGCTCTTGTGCTAGATCAAGGCCTAAGGGGAAAGGATGAGGTGATTCCGAGAGAGTGGTATCCCTGCCTCTAAGCAGAAGAAAGTCCCCTCTGGAGTGAAGTGTTCCCAGTTAGGCTGACTGGAGCCACTTGAATTAAAATGCAATAAAATCTCCTAGTCAAAGATCACTTAATCTCTGTGAGTGACAATAGGCAGTGAGAATAAATGGTAGCTTTAGACGCCCAGGGTCTGCAGATTATTGAAGTGCATGGCTAAAGTGTTCAAAGAAATAAAGGATGAAATCATAAAACTGAATGACCTAAAGTGAATGACCAGGCAGATTTGCAAAAGAAAAATGATGTATGCACAGGTGTATGTGTGTGTACATCTGTTGAGGCAGAAAAGACAGTGGATGAGTTAAATAGTATCAAAACATTACACACAGGTGATGAGAAAATTAGTGAATTGCAAGATAAAACCAGAAATTACGCAGAATATAACACAGATACAAGTAGTTGGAGAGTATAAAGATGGAATTAAGAGATGTAAACAATAGAATGAGATTTTTAAAAAAATTAGAATCTCAGTATGAGAAAATACAGAGAATGGCAAAGAGGTGATGTTTAAATAGATGGCAGATACACTATTTCAAAACTGATGAAAAACTTAAATCTATGGATACAAGAAACATGTATGGATAAGCAGGATGAATAAAAAATGGTCATAACTGGCTGCTGCTGCTGCTAAGGCTACAATAGATCAAAACTACAGAACATGGAAGCCCAAGAGAATATGTTAAAAGGAGTCAGAGAAAGTGGAGATCACTATCAAATGACAATTAGAATGAGAAGCAGACTTTTCAATTCACCAATGGAAGACAAAACCATTATAATTGTACCTTCAGATTTTTAGAGAAAATAACTTTCAATCTAGAACTTTATGGTCAGTAATGAAGGTGAGAGGACTTCCCTGGTGGTCCAGTGGTTAAGAATCAGCCGGCAAATGCAGGAACATGGGTTCAATCCTGGTCTGGGAACTAAGATCCTACATGCAACAGGGATAACTAAGCCTGTGAGCCACAACTACTGAAGTCCAGGCGCTCTGGAGACTATACTTCACAACAAGAAAAGCCAGCACTTGCCACAACGAGAGAAATGTCCACACAGCAATGACGTGCTCATGTGCTGAAACAAAGACCCGCCGCAGCCAAAAATAAATAAAAATAATGAAAGTGTGTGTGTTAGTTGCTCAGTCATGTCTGACTCTTTGTGACCCCATGGACTATAGCCTGCCAAGCTTCTCTGTCCATGGAATTCTCCAGGCAAGAATACTGGAGTGGATTGCCTTTCCCTCCTCCAGGGGATCTTCCTGACCTAGGAATCGAATCCAGATCTCCTGCATGGCAGGCAGGTTTTTTACTGTCTGAGTCACCAAGGAGGCAATGAATGTGAAATGAAATGAAGTATGGATACAAGTGGAAAATCTGTCATCAAGATACCTGAACTATGCTGTATATTAGAAATTAGCCCAACATTGTAAATCAACTATACTTCAACAAAGAAAAAAGATACCTGAACTAAAATTATCTTTAAAATACACACTTCAAGAATAAGGAAAATGGCCCTTGAGGGATAATCTGAGATGCAAGAGCAAATGATAAACAAAAAGGTGAACATAATTTTTGGACTTGTATTGACTTAGCTAAACTGCAACTGTATTTCCTAGAATTTTCTTCACTGCGTGAATCCAGGTTAGCATGAGCCAAAAGAGACATTTTGCAAGAGACATTTAGAAAGCGATTGTGAAGCAGCGGCCAACCTCTTTTTAGTTTAGGTAAGAAGTGTTGTCCACTATTGTGCAAACCAGACAGCATGAGTAACGAGAGAAATATCATCTGACTGATTAGCAACCACTTTGCGCCCGTGGTGCATATTCAGTGCAGGCATTCTGGACGAGAAAAAAAAACCAACAAACCAGACTGGTGAGATGTTATCATCCTTCCTGGAAAACTGTTATGCACACCCCCTTCCTGAATTTCTAATGAAAAGCAGTGTTTCAGTTTTAATTTCTCCCTAGTGGGATTTATGCATTACAATCCACAAACAAAGAATTTTTGAGCAAGGGTAAACACATTTTTTTTCCTGACTGTGCTTGCTGCAATCACAAAGCCTAAGACTCTGACACTCTTGAAAGAGTTCAGTCTTAAGAATGTCATTTACAGAACTTCCAACATTTAAGATGATGCTGATAAATCAGCACTGACAAATGCTGATGCAGACTCTGTCTATGTTGATGTCACTTCTTCCCCCTGATCCACAGGGATCCATGGGTTTAATGCAATTAGAAAATACACTCCAATAATATTTTTGTTGTTTAGAGTTTCACAAACCTATTCTAGAATTGATATGAGAAGAGTAAAGGACTTGGAATAGTCAGTACTCCTGAAGAGAATAAAGTGATGAGGCATGCCCTCCGGATAGCAAAACTTATTTTAAAGCAACGGAAAAGAAAATGGTGTGGTATTTGGACAGGAATTGACAGTCTGGCAATGGAGCAGAACAGAGAGCTCAGGAACATCATGCATAAATGGTATTTGATATATGATAGAAGTAACTTTGCAGATCTGTGGGCTTCCCAGGTGGCTCAGTGGTAAAGAATCTGCTTGCCAATGCAGGAGACGCAAGTTCAATCCCTGGGTCTGGAAGATGCCCTGGAGAAGGAAATTGTAACCCACTCCAGTATTCTTGCCTGGGAAATCCCATGGACAGAGGAGCCTGGAGGGCTACAGACCATGGGGTTGCAAAGAGTCGGGCATGGCTTAGTGACTAAACAGCAACAAAATTTTGGAGATGTGGTCTTCCCCGATAGCTCAGTTGGTAAAGAATCCACCTGCAATGCAGGAGACCCCGGTTCGATTCCTGGGTCGGAAAGATACCCTGGAGAAGGGATAGGCTACCCACTCCAGTATTCTTGGGCTTCCCTTGTGGCTCAGCTGGTAAAGAATCTGCCTGCAATGTGGGAGACCTGGCTTCGATCCCTGGGTTGGGAAGATCCCCTGGAGAAGGGAAAGGCTACCCACTCTAGTATTCTGGCCTAGAGAATTTCATGGACGGTATAGTCCATGGGGTCACAAAGAGTCAGACACAACTGAGCGACTTTCACTTTCACTTTCACATGGGAAAGAAGAAAATCAAAGAAGAAAATCAAAGAATGGTACCTGGGCAAATTATTCAATCATATGGAACTCAAAACGAATGAGACTGAATCCCTAAGTCAAACAATTCCCAAAGGCAGTTTTAGATGTATTAGGTTGTAGGAAGGAAAAACAATACTTAGGGAAGATATACCTAATATTCCCTACCTAATCTTGGAGTGGGAAAGAAATTCTTAAACAAGACAAAAATAAATATTAATACATTTGACTACGTTAAACATACAAAGTTCTGTTTACCAAAAGACGTAAGAGACCAAATAAGCCAAAAGCTAAAAGAATATATTTGCAAGATATATAACTGAAAAAAGATTAGTCTAGAATATATAAAGAATTCCCACATATAGAAAAGAAAAATACAAACAATTCTATTTAAAATGAACAACAAACATGAATATATTTTCCACCAGGGAGGAGCAAATAAATGGCCAATGAATAATGAAAAGATGCTCAGTAATAATAAGAGGGATGTAAATTAATTCACCCTCTTTGGAAAACCATTTTCCATTGTTTTGTAAAGTTGAACATTCATGTAGTTTATGATCCAACAGCGAACTCTTGCACAGGACCGGGATACAGCAGCTCTCTTTGCAATAACCCCCAACAAGGTTATCCAGCTGAGCTCTCATCCAGAGAACTGTAGGTTCATTCATTGATTCGAACACAATGGTGAAACACACATGGCAACATGAAAGAGTTTCAGAAATATAACCAATTGGAAAAAATTAAGTCTCAGAAGATAGGCTCCTATTTTTATTTATTTTATTTATTTTTTATTATTCTTATTTATTTATTTTAATTGGAGGTTAATTATTTTACAATATTATATTGGTTTTGCCATACATCAACATGAATCCGCCACTGGTATACACGTGTTCCCCATCCTGAACCCTGCTCCCTCCTCCCTCACCGTACCATCCTTCTGGGTCGTCTCAGTGCACCAGCCCCAGAATGGCATTGAAACATGTATAATATCATATATGAAACGGATTGCCAGTTCAGGTTCAATGCATGATACAGGATGTGCTTGGGGCTGGTGCACTGAGGTTCCTATTTTTATGAAGCTCAAAAACTATGAAGAAAGAAATAGCAAACACAAAATTTTGGATAGGAGTTGCTTCCAGGAGTAAAGGAGGGAATACATAGGGGAGAAAGACAGTTGGGTAAAAATGATGGGTAATGTGTTGCAGGACTCAGGTGTGAGTAGTGGGTTCACAACTGTTTGTTATACTTTGTAGCTTACACACATGTTACATATATTCTTTTCTAAATATCACTAAGACATTAAAGGTATCCTAGAGATTAAAATTTTAGGATCAGATCAGATCAGTCACTCAGTCGTATCCGACCCTTTGTGACTCCATGAATCGCAGCACGCCAGGCCTCCCTGTCCATCACCAACTCCCAGAATTCACTCAGACTCACATCCATCGAGTCAGTGATGCTATCCAGCCATCTCATCCTCTGTCGTCCCCTTCTCCTCTTACCCCCAATTCCTCCCAGCATCAGAATCTTTTGCAATGAGTCAACTCTTCACATGAGGTGGCCAAAGTACTGGAGTTTCAGCTTTAGCATCATTCCTTCCAAAGAAATCCCAGGGCTGATCTCCTTCAGAATGGACTGGTTGGATCTCCCTGCAGTCCAAGGGACACTCGAGAGACTTCTCCAACACCACAGTTCAAAAGCATCAATTCTTCGGCATTCAGCCTTCTGCACAGTCCAACTCTCACATCTATACATGACCACAGGAAAAACCATAGCCTTGCCTAGACAAACCTTTGTTGGCAAAGTAATGTCTCTGCTTTTGAATATGCTATCTAGGTTGGTCATAACTTTCCTTCCAAGGAGTAAGCATCTTTTAATTTCATGGCTGCAGTCACCATCTGCAGTGATTTGGGAGCCCCCCAAAATAAAGTCTGACACTGTGTCCACTGTTTACCCATCTATTTGCCATGAAGTGATGGGACCAGATGCCATGATCTGAGTTTTCTGAATGTTGAGCTTTAAGCCAACTTTTTCACTCTCCACTTTAACTTTCATCAAGAGGCTTTTGAGTTCCTCTTCACTTTCTGCCATAAGGGTGGTGTCATCTGCATATCTGAGGTTAATTGATATTTCTCCCAGCAATCTTGATTCCAGCTTGTGTTTCTTCCAGTCCAGCGTTTCTCATGATGTACTCTGCATATAAGTTAAATACACAGGGTGACAATACACAGCCTTGAAGTACTCCTTTTCCTATTTGGAACTGGTCTGTTGTTCCATGTCCAGTTCTAACTGTTGCTTCCTGACCTGCATACAGGTTTCTCAAGAGGCAGGTCAGGTGGTCTGGTATTCTCATCTTTTTCAGAATTTTCCACAGTTTATTGTGATCCACACAAAGGCTTTGGCATAGTCAATAAAGCAGAAATAGATGTTTTTCTGGAACTCTCTTGCTTTTTCCATGATCCAGCGGATGTTGGCAATTTGATCTCTGGTTCCTCTGCCTTTTCTAAAACCAGTTTGAACATCAGGAATTTCACAGTTCACATATTGCTGAAGCCTGGCTTGGAGAATTTTGAGCATTACTTTACTAGCGTGTGAGATGAGTGCAATTGTGCGGTAGTTAGATCATTCTTTGGCATTGCCTTTCTTTGGGATTGCAATGAAAACTGACTTTTTCCAGTCCTGTGGCCAGTGCTGAGTTTTCCAAATTTGCTGGCATATTGAGTGCAGCTCTTTCACAGCTCATCTTTCAGGATTTGGAATAGCTCAACTGGAATTCCATCACCTCCACTAGCTTTGTTCGTAGTGATGCTTTCTAAGGCCCACTTGACTTCACATTCCAGGATGTCTGGCTCTAGGTGAGTGATCACACCATCGTGATTATCTGGGTCGTGAAGATCTTTTTTGTACAGTTCTTCTGTGTATTCTTGCAATCTCTTCTTAATATCTTCTGCTTCTGTTAGGTCCATACCATTTCTATCCTTTATTGAGCCCATCTTTCCATGAAATGTTCCTTTGGTATCTCTGATTTTCTTGAAGAGATCCCTAGTCTTTCCCATTCTGTTGTTTTCCTCTATTTCTTTGCATTGATCACTGAGGAAGGCTTTCTTATTTCTTCTTGATTCTTTGGAACTTTGCATTCAGATATTTATATCTTTCCTTTTCTCCTTTGCTTTTCGCTTCTCTTCTTTTCACAGCTATTTGTAAGGCCTCCCAGACAGCCATTTTGCTTTTTTGCATTTCTTTTCCATGGGGATGGTCTTGATCCCTGTCTCCTGTACAATGTCACGAACCTCATTCCATAGTTCATCAGGCACTCTATCTATCAGATCTAGGCCCTTAAATCTATTTCTCACTTCCACTCTATAATCATAAGGGATTTGATTTAAGTAATAATCTGAATGGTCTAGTGGTTTTCCCTACTTTCTTCAATTTAAGTCTGAATTTGGTAATAAGGAGTTCATGGTCTGAGCCACAGTCAGCTCCTGGTCTTGTTTTTGCTGACTGTATAGAGCTTCTCCATCTTTGGCTGCAAAGAATATAATCAATCTGATTTCGGTGTTGACCATCTGGTGATGTCCATGTATAGAGTCTTCTCTTGTGTTGTTGGAAGAGGGTGTTTGTTATGACCAGTGCATTTTCTTGGCAAAACTCTATTAGTCTTTGCCCTGCTTCATTTGTATTCCAAGGCCAAATCTGCCTGTTACTCCAGGTGTTTCTTGACGTCCTACTTTTGCATTCCTGTCCCCTATAAAGAGAAGGACATCTTTTGGGGGTGTTAGTTCTAAAAGGTCTAGTACGTCTTCATAGAACCGTTCAACTTCAGCTTCTTCAGTGTTACTGGTTGGGGCATAGACTTGGATTACTGTGATATTGAATGGTTTGCCTTGGAAACGAACAGAGATCATTCTGTTGTTTTTGAGATTGCATCCAAGTACTGCATTTCGGACTCTTTTGTTGACCATGATGGCCACTCCATTTCTTCTGAGGGATTCCTGCCCACAGTAGTAGATATAATGGTCATCTGAGTTAAATTCACCCATTCCAGTCCATTTCAGTTCGCTGATTCCTAGAATGTCGACATTCACTCTTGCCATCCCTTGTTTGACCACTTCCAATTTGCCTTGATTCATGGACCTGACATTCCAGGTTCCTCTGCAATATTGCTCTTTACAGCATCGGACCTTGCTTCTATCACCAGTCACATCCACAGCTGGGTATTCTTTTTGCTTTGGCTCCATTCCTTCATTCTTTCTGGAGTTATTTCTCCACTGATCTCCAGAAGCATATTGGGCACCTTGACCTGGGGAATTTCTCTTTCAGTATCCTATCATTTTGCCTTTTCATACTGTTCATGGGGTTCTCAAGGCAAGAATACTGAAGTGGTTTGCCATTCCCTTCTCCAGTGAACCACATTCTGTCAGATCTCTCCACCATGACCCGCCCATCTTGGGTTGCCCCATGGGCATGGCTTAGTTTCATTGAGTTAGACAAGGCTGTGGTTCTAGTGTGATTAGATTGACTAGTTTTCTGTGAGTATGGTTTCGGTGTGTTTGCCCTCTGATGTCCTCTTGCAACACCTACTGTCTTACTTGGTTTCTCTTTCCTTGGGTGTGGGGTATCTCTTCACAGCTGCTCCAGCAAAGCGCAGCCATTGCTCCTTACCTTGGACGAGGGGTATCTCCTCACCACTGCCCTTCCTGACCTTCAAAGTGGGATAGTTCCTCTAGGCCCTCCTGCGCCCGTGCAGCCGCAGCTCCTTGAACATGGGGTTGGTCCTCTGGGCCACCGCCCTTGGCCTCGGGCTTAGGGGTGTGGGGTATCTCTTCCCGGCCACCGCCCCTGACCTCGGACGCTGGGTATCTCCTCTCGGCCGTTTCTGCGCCGTCGCAGTCTGGCACTCTCGGCCGCTGCCCCTGACCTCAGACATGGGGTAACTCCTCTTGGCCGCCACCCTTCAGGCATGGGGTTAGGGTTAGGGTTATGGCAACCTACTCCAGTATTCTTACCTGGAGAATCCCATGGACAGCGGAGCCTGGTGGGCTACAGCCCATGGGGTCACAGAGAGTTACACGACTGAGTGACTAAGCACAACACAGCACAGCATAGAAAGCAGAGCCTCAGTAGATACCTTACTCAAAAGCGTTTCTCACCAATTCCCCAAATTAGACATCTTTACAAATTTTGAAGTTCTTCAAAAGTTTAAGATCTATACAATACCAGGTGTCATATTCTTCCGTGTGGATATGAGTTCTAAGTCAAGAAGCTGGCCTGACTTTTTAAAACATTATGATGCTTTTACTAATGTTCATTGTAATTTTTCCTGATTATAGAGATGATATTTAGTCCCTCTGAACTTTCCTGGTATCTGAGTTGTAAAGAATCCATCTGCCAATGCAGGAGACACAAGTTCAATCCCTAGTGAAGCAAATGGCAACCCACTCCAGTATTCTTACCTGGGAAATCCCATGGACAGAGGAGCCTGGTTGGCTATGGTCCATGGGGTCATGAAAGAGTCAGACACGACTTAGTGACTAAACAACAACAACAACATATTCCTCTTAGAAAATACAGAAAAACATGACAGGGACACTAAAAATCACCCGTAACCTCACACTCTACATGTCTTCGTTTCTGTCATTTGAAAATATTTCCTCCTAGTCCTTTGACCTTTGACAGATGATTACTTTAAGATCTAGTAACATTTTCCCCCACCCTACCTATACGACAGAATCACTTTGCTGTACATCTGAAACTCACACAACATTTTAAATCAGCTTCAATTTATAAAAAGTTTAAGAGTTAGTTTCCATGGGAGATTCACGCTCTCCGGTTTTCACAACTTCAGGTTCATTTTGTGTGAACTAATTATTCTATGATGTTATGAGAGCATTGGCTCCCTCCCTTGGGTCACTTTGGACATGCATGGACATGAAGTGACACTGATCAAGTCTTTCTCTCCTGGCTCCAGAAGGGGCATGACAGGATTGAGAGCTGACATTTCCCATCTCTCTGATAAACAGAGGATGCTGCTTTTCTGGGAGGGAGTGACTTCTATTCTTTGCAGTGCTCAAGGCTGAGATCCGTGAACGTGACCTGAATATGTTTCCTTGACTCTTCTGGCTGATGGATGTGATAGAAGAGGGGTTTTCCTGAAAGATAGGGCCAGATGAGGTTGTGGATTGACGAGCCTGGCTTTGGCGAAGAGAGGCCAGGGCAGGGATCCAAGTAAACACTATTGTGGTGAGACTTGGAGCCCTCTTCCCAGGCTGTAAACTTTGGGACTTTCCTCCTTTGAAATTCTGGCTCATGGTCCATTTCCCCAGAAGCTGGTGCAGTAAACCCTCACAATAGCCTTGGTTTGGAGATTTATTTTTAGGGGCACTGAGGGAGGGACCAAAGGAAGGAAGTGTGGGGCCAACTTTTGGAAGGCATGGGGAGGAAAGGGAAAAGCAGTTGCCAGCTGGAGGGAGGCTGTGAATAGCATGAAAACAGGCTAGGCATCGGGCTGCATGGGTGAAAACATGGGTTCTGTCTTCATCACTTCTTAGTTGGGTAACTTGGGTTAGAGATTCAGTTTCTGCATGTGTAAAATGGGTTTGTGATGGTAGCACCTTCCTTTGTCACAGAGTTTGTGAAAATAAGGATGTCTAACTTGTACATTCCTTGGCATATAACACTCACCTCCAAAACACTGACTTAATAAAGAGAAGACCACCTGGAAAGAAGTCTAAGCTTTAAGAGAAACTGAGCATTTGAGCTGGGGCCCCTGGCCCCACGGGGAACTGGGGTGCAGTGCAGGCTGGCTGGAGTCTGGAGGGAATTGTAGACACTTTGGTCATACTTTCCTACCCTACCCCACCCACCCCCATCTGGTCCTGTAAATACAAAACCATCCAGGGACTGTGCTGGTGACGTGGTTATTATTGTTAAGTGGACTTTTATAAGCCACGTCCTTTTCTTCTCATGCCTGTCGAGAATTCATCAGGAGATTTCCTATAAGGCTGATTTGATTTTTTCATCCTTTTGATATAAACAGCATTTGGACCCATTGGGATGTTTGGTGATTTTGGACCGGGGCTTGCATCCTTCCTGTTCAGAAACTGGGACCTTTGAGAAGCAGTTCTTGTGGATGCTAAAGTCTTATAACCTCAGAAACCTGAGCAGTTGGAATCCTGGAACCCCCAATGTCTGAGTCACAGAATCTCTGAAGATCAGGGTGTGTGTTTGGGAGAGTGAGCAGGGCAGAGACCTCCCAAAAAACAAACTAACATGGGACAGATGAGACCAAAGTTGTACGAAAAGGACAAAGTGTTTCTGCCACCTGAAGTCAAAAGACTCCTGGTGACGGCCCAACAGTGGTGCTGTCTGTCCCCTTGTCCCAGGGAAAGAAAGTGAAAATGTTACTCACTCAATCTTGTCTGACTCTTTGTGACCTTATGGACTGTAGCCCACTAGGCTCCCCTGTCCATGGAATTCTCCAGGCAAGAATACTAGAGTGGGTTGCCATTCTCTTTTCCAGGGGTTCTTCCCTACCCAGTGATCAAACACAGGTCTCTTGCATTGATGGCAGTTTCTTTACCACCTGAGCCACTAGGGAAGCCCTGGTCCCAAGGACAGTGGAGGTCATCTGGTAGGAGCCATTGCTGCCAGCCTTCTGCAAAGGGGTGGCCAGAGCAGGAAGCCAGATGCCTGCCCGCCCCAGCCCCCTCGCCCGCCGCCCTTCCTCTGAATATCTTGTCGAGGCTGTTGGCACCCAATAAGTGGCTCAGACCTGCATTGGCAGGCAGATCCTTTACCACTATTCCTACCTGGGAAGCCCCAGATACATACTTTCATTGTTGTTCAGTTGCTAAGTTGTGTCCGACTCTGACTGCATGGACTGCAGCACACCAAGCTTCCCTGTCCTTCACTATCTCCCGGAGTTTGTTCAAACTCATATCCATTAAGTTGGTGATGCTATCCAACCATCTCGTCCTCTGTCGTCCCCTTCTCCTCTTGCCCTTAATAGTTCCAAGCATCAGGATCTTTTCTAATGAGTCTGCTCTTTGCATCAGGTGGCCAAAGTATTAGAGCTTTAGCTTCAGTATCAGTCCTACTAATGAATATTTAAGATTGATATCCTTTAGGCTTGACTGGTTTGATCTCCTTGCAGTCCAAGGGACTCTCAAGAATCTTCTCCAACACCACAATTTGAAAGCATCAATTCTTTGGTGCTCAGACTTTTTTATAGTCCAACTCTCACATCCATCCATGACTACTGGAAAAACCATAGCTTTGACTAGACAGAACTTTGTTGGCAAAGTAATGTTTCTGCTTTTTAATACTCTGTCTAGATTTGTCATAGCTTTTCTTCTAAGGAGCAAGCATCTTTTCATTTCATGGCTGAAGTCACCATCTGCAGTGATTTTGGAAAGTGAAGTCGCTCAGTCGTGTCCGACTCTGCAACCCCATGGACAGGAGACTACCAGACTCCTTCATCTATGGGATTTTCCAGGCAAGAATACTGGAGTGGGCTGAGCCCTCCAAAATAAAGTCTGTCACTGTTTCCATTGTTTCTCTATTTCCCATGAAGTGATGGGACCAGATGCCATGATCTTAGTTTTGTGAATGTTGAGTTTTAAGCCAACATTTTCACTCTCCTCTTTCATGTTCATCAAGAGGCTCTTTAGTTCCTCTTCACACTACTATACATAAAATAGATAAACAATAAAGTCCTACTGTATGGCCCAGGGAACTATATTCAATACCCTGTAATAAACCACAATGGAGACCTTGCAGAGGCTGCCACCCTGGAGCCTCTGGTGCTGTCAGCCATGGCCAGCCACACTGTATTCTTCCACATCGCCGTTGACTGAGCCCTTGGGCTGCATCTCCTTTGAGATAAGGGACCTGGAAACCAAGAAGCGACAGCTCATCTAGTAAAGCTGTTAACAGATTGGAGCTGTTTGCAGACAAAGTTCAAAAGACGGCAGAAAACTTCTGTGCTCTGAGCACTGGGGAGAATAATTCCAGGATTTGCATGCCAGGGTAGTGGCTTCACATGCCATAAAGGCACTGGTGGCAAGTCCATGTATGGTGTGAAGTCTGATGATGAGAATTTCATCCTGAAGCATGAGTCCTGACATCTTGTCCGTGGCAAATGCTGGTCCCAACACAAATGGTTCTCAGTTTTTTATCTGCAGTGCCAAGACTGAGTAGTTGGAAGGCAAGCATGTGATCTTGGCAAGGTGAAAGAGGGCATGAGTATTGTGGAAGCCATGACATGCTCTGGGTGCAGGAATGGCAAGACCAGCAAGAAGGTCACCATAGCTCACTGTGGACAGATTTAATAAATAAATTTGATTTTTGTTTGTTTATTTATTTATTTTTAGGTGCGCTGGGTCTTTATTGCCTCCAGGGCTTTTCTCTAGTTGTAGTGTGCCAGCTTCTCACTGTGGCAGCTTTTCTTGTTGTGGAGCACAGGCTCTAGGTGAGCAGGCTTCAGTAGCTGTGGCGTGGTGGGCTCAGTAGTTGCGGTTCCTGGGCTCTAGAGCACAGACTCAGTAGTTGCGGCCCATGGGCTCAGTTGCTCCATGGCATGTGGGATCTTCCCGGTCCAGGGATCAGACCTGTGTCTCTTGCATTGGCAGGCAGATTCCTTACCACTGAGCCACCAGAGAAGCCTTTGATTTGTGTTTTATCTTAACCACCAGTCTGTTCTTTTGTAGCTCAGGAGACCACCTCTACACCCCCATCTGCTCAAAATACCCTATAATCTTTGTGCTCTCACTGCAGTTCTTTGGGTTCCACATTTTCCTAATCTCCCTCCGAGTGTAGCTGGATGGCAAAGTTAAGTTTATGGTTATGAAATAAAAACTAAACAGAAAACCATAAAGGAACAGAATATGAATAAATATGTAAGTATATGCATGCTTGCACAGTTGTGTCCATCTCTTTGTGACCCCATGGACTGTAGCCCACTAGGCTCCTCTATCCATGGGATTTCCTAGGCAAGAATACTGGACTGGGTTGCCATATCCTACTCCAGGGGATCTTCTTGATCCAGGGATCAAATTGGTGTCTCTTGCATCTTGTGCATTGGCAGGAGGATTCTTTACCACTGCATCACCTGAGAAGCCCATGTGTGTGTACACACATTTATATATACAACTGATTCATTTTGCTGTACACCAGAAACTAACACAACCTTGTAAATCAACTATACTTAATTTTTAAACTGATGTACTAAGATATGCATTCAAAACAGCATAGACATATCAAAATTAATTAGGGAAAATTCTAGAATGTGACCTATAGAAAGGAAGGGAAAAAAAGAGAAGCAAAAAATAAGATAAAACAAAGCCATACAGGGTAATGCAGCAGAAGCGTATACTGAACACATACTTTGCCGGGGCAGGCTCTAAGCTCATTCCATGGATCATCTCACTGAACCTTCAAAGCATCCCCAGTTTGGAAGTGAGGAAACAGAGGTGTGGAGAGACTGAGTAACTTGTCTGAAGTCCTGCTGACAGTAGGATTTGAACCTAGGCAGTTCTGTCTCAGCCTTTTCAATACTGCTTATCTTACCATGAGATAAGAAGTATTTGCCTTTATTTTTGAAATCCAATTATTTGAATGCTTCAGTTCCTTCCAACATTTTTCCTTAATTTTTGAGATGACATATTTTCTCCGGTGGAACTCCAGGACTGCACCATTCCTGGGTTTCTCGACATCGAGATGTGGTTAGACAGAGGCCTGCTCTTATTCTTCTACTCTTGAATTGTGGATGTTTGCTGTGTTTGGAACAAATTTGAGAATTTATTTTTATTTCTGGTCTAGTGTCAGAATCTCCTTGGTTAGGCAGATGAGGCTACCGGCTTCCAATCCACACCAACCATCACCCTTGTCCATGTGCCCTTCCAAGGGCTCCTCATGTCCTTCCTGATGGTATAGCTATCTTCAAGTATTCTAGCAGTTTCAGTGACCAGTAAGCTTTCACTTCTCTTTTCTTGCCCTGTTCATAAACAATACGTGTTGAAAAATAAGAAATTACAGCTAAGCAAAGAAGTAACCAAAAATCACCCATAGTCCTAGCCAGAGAAAAAATTTTTGACATTTTTTAGCTCTTCCAGTCTTTTCCTTTTACATTTTTATATTTAAATTTCCTTTTATAGTTGCGTAAGTATAATTTGGGGAGAAAAATTGGATCAAATATTATTTTTCAACCAGCATTTTTACTTAACAATACATTGAGAACATCTTTTTATGGTTGTGTATCTTCCATAACTTATGTAACTGACATTCTCATTTAATGTTTAGATGGTTTCCTTTTCTCTTTTATTTTCGTTCTCTTTTTTGCTATAAACAGCACTTCAGAGAACTTCCTGGGATTTCTCTGGTGATTTGGTGGTTAAAACTCCATGCTTTTCATGCGGAGGGCTCAAGTTTGATCCCTGATTGGGGAACTAAGATCTCATATGCCACATGGCATGGGCAAAAATAAAAACAAAAAAACTTCCTGGTACAAGCCCATATACTTCTCTTTAAGTATCTCTTTCAAATAAATTCCCAGAAGAGAACTATCTGGGTGAAAGGATATACATAGCTTTACTTAAAGCTACTGATACTTATTAACAAGTAGCCCCACTGAAAGTTTGCAATACTCTCACCAATAGTGTACAAGAATTTGAGTCCCTCTTCTTTTACTAACTTTTGGCAACATTGAATATTAGTATTTTTTTTTTTCAGTCTATTATTCTTACTGAGAAAATGGTATGACATTGCACTTTCTTGGTTAAACTTTTTTCTCACATTTATGGGGCATTTACATTTCTTCCTGTATGAATCGTTACTTGGTATCTTCATTTTTTTTTTTTTTTAAGTATTTGTAATACTGCTCTTTCTATAGAGATCAGCTCTGTGTCTGGCATGTTTAGAAAAAATTTTCCCTCAGCCTGTCACTTTCTTGATGTCTTAGAAGGTTGCTTACCACATCTTAGTCCTGTGCAATTACAGTTTAGCTCTGGGAGGTGTGATCTGCTTTTTAAATTCTGGAAGAATGTCACTCAGTGGCTCTCAGAAAAAAAAACAAAGGCATAGATAACTAACAAAGACCTACTGTATTGTACAGGGAACTCTGCTCAGCAATCTGTAATAACCTAAATGGGAAAAGAATTGGAAAAAGAATAAATACACGTACGTATATAACCGAATCACTTTGCTGTACACTTGAAACTAACACAATGTTGTTAATGAACTCTGTTGTTGTTTAGTCATCAGTATTGTAGACCTCTTTTGCAACCCAATGGACTATAGCCCACCAGGCTTCTCTGTCCATGGGATTCTCCAGGCAAGAACACTGGAGTGGGTTGCCATTTCCTTTGCCAGGGGATTTTCCCGACCCAGAGATCAAACCCATGTCTCCTGCATTGGCAGGTGGATTTTTTTTTTTTTAACTGCTGAGCCACCTGGGAAGCCTACTCCAATATGAAATAAATATTTAAAAAATAAATAAAGCAAAACAAGGGATTCCCTGATCAGCTTAGTCATAGGAATCCAGCGGGGTATTTTTTTCTGGGTGTTGGGGGGGGTGGTTATGGAAGATTTTTCTAAATTGTATCTCCTTCAAATGCATAATAAATATATAGGACAAAAATTGCCATTATAAGTACACATGTATTGGCATGAATTATGAAGTTTATCATTTTATTGGATAACCCAGCTCCTTCCCAATCCAACCACCCCATTTTCTTATTTTTCTCCCATATCTATAACTCACCTGTACTGATTATTAAGCTATTGTCTCTTAGCTCCTTCTGTTTTCCGCTTTGTTGCCATGTGAGTCCTGAGACTTCCCAGACACATTTCTGCTCTTTCAGTTGGTTCCCTCTTAGTGTCTGTTGGTGGGGATGCAAGAGAGATGCTGTGAGGCTGGAGGAGGCAGAAAGGACTTGCTCCTTCCTGCCTCCTCGCTGTTCTAATGAGCCTCGCTTTGGGAACTCCACCTCACCCCACCAGTGGCAATTCTTTCCTATCTATTTGCCATTTTTTCCAGCCCTGGCAATACCAGTTTCATTGGGCAATTCTGCCCCCCACTTCCCTAGACACTAGCATGTGCTGAACAATGTTGTCTCTTCGGAGATCTGAACTTGGCCTTAATGGGGTCCCTTCTCCCAATTTCTAAGTTTTTATAATGCCAGACTCTCCCCTTTGTTCTCCAGACCTCAGGCTGGTAACTACATCCTACAGTTGCTACCTCCATGACATCTTATATTCTCTGTCTCTCTTTTTAAACTTTCAGTTACCAACTTCATATTAAACAATTATTTATGTCAAATTCTCTCTGGTTAAATAAATCATGTAATTTACAAAATTTCTTTTATTGAAGTAGAGTTGATTTACAACATTGTGTTAATTTCTGCTGTATATATAGCAAAGTCAAATCACGTAATTTCCGTCTCTGGATTGGACCTTGACTTATACACTGAGTTAATTCTGTTTATTGCATTGTCACTGTTTAAGACTTAGAAAGTCTGTATTACATACCTGTTTCTACCATCAATATATAAAGAAACCAGTATATAAAGAATATAGTATATAATCAAGTAAACAATTTCTTGCCTTGTTCCTCTCATTCTGCTATCATCCTCCTGGGTTACAAAGTTCTACCTGCTAGACTGCTTTTATTTCCAGGATATACTAATATTAATACTAATACTAGCAATTTTAGGGGGCTGCATGATACAGCATGTGATACCACTAAGATCCCATGGTACAAGGATCTTAGTTCCCTGACCAGGGATTGAACCCATGCCCCTTGCATTGGAAGTGTAGAGTCTTAACCACAAGACTACCAGTGAAGCCCCAATATTAGCATTTATTATGAGTTTATTATGTGGCATATAATTTATTTGTCTTTTCTCATTTAGTCCTCAAAACAACTTCATAAAGTAGATGCTAGTCTTATTCTCACTTTATAAGCAAAGACACTGATACACAGAGAGGTTAGATGTGCCTGACGACTCAGCTCTAGGTGGCAGTGACAGAAATCAACCCCAGGTAGATTAACTCCAGAATCCAGATGCTTCACCTGTTGGCTGTGGGATTGTAGAAGGAAAAAAAGACTCTGAACCACATCCCTGCCACTTAAGGGGCCGAGGTGCTGGATGGATCGATCTTGGAAATGATGTGAAGGGAAGAAGACAGCAAGCCAGGTCCTCGAGCCATCAGTGATTGACAGGGGCTGCCAGGAGCCAGCACGGGAGTCCCCACCCATGACAAGTTCATGTGGGAGGGTTCTGGTGGGCAAGGCGAGCCAGAACTCGAGGGGTGCCCCTCTGGGCCTGCCTGAGCATCTACCCCAAAACCAGAATCTGTTTTACTATTTCACGACTTTCACCAACTCTTCTGACATTAATGGGGAGCTATCCCTGACCACCTTTCTCTGTAAGAAAATCAACTTAAAACTCTAGTTAATAAGTCTCCTGCACATAATAGGAGTGTTTCAATTCAAACCCCTCTGATGACTTTCTAGCTTGCCTGACAGGTTTGTTCATATTCACAGCCTCCCAACCACAAGAGGAACGAGAAGCTTAAGATATTCTAACAATGCAGAGCTTCTCAGAGAATAGAACTAGTAGAGGATTTCTTTGTAGAAATAATGCTTGCTGCCAAGTTTCTGTATCCCTTACCTACTGTGTCCCTGGGAGTGTATTGATTAATATAGTTGGTGTATAGAAATGTAAGTAGTAGCTTTAATGTTTGTAACCTTGGACCCTTGAGTTAATTCTTTTCTTGTTATAGCCCACCACACTTTTGCCCTATAGGAATGCAACTTTATCTCATGCTTTCGGAGGGTGGTGCCTGACTTTAGAATAATCACCTTTAGAGAAAAATAAGTTTTCTGAAGAAAGGGTCATAAAATGTTAACAGGCCTCCTGGCCAGAAGATGATGTAAATCACCTAAAACTTTTGCATATGATAAGTTTGCAGAAAGAAAGCCTGGCTTCGATAAGGATCAAGGACTGCTGACCTTGCAGGACTCTACCCCTTCCCCCATTCTCCTCTATGCACAACTTAAGGTGTAAAAACTACTTTGGAAAATAAAGTGCGGGCCTTGCTCACTGAAGCTTGGTCTCCCCATGTCGTTCTTTCTCTTTCCTTTTCCTTTTCAGGCTGATTTCCCTGGAGCGCAGGGGCTCTCTGCGTTCACTTTCCTGCCTGGGCTTCTAAGACCCACTCGAGAAGGTGCCTAAGGTGGGGCACCTTCCGCGATTCAAGAAGTCACCTGCGGCCTATGTGAACAGAGCAAGTCCCGTGCTGGGGCTTTATTGGCTTTCTGCGTAAAACAAGGAATATCAGCCTCTTTTCTCTCCTCTATTTTCTTAACTGCAAAATTCTTTCCCTATCTCTTTATCTATTCTTTCGCCGACGCCGTCCTCCCGAGGGAATCCCTGGATCCAGCAGGGGCTGGACCCCGGCAAGGGGTCAATTGGAATGTTGGCAGATGCCAGGGAACACAGAAGGGAGTCAGGTAGAATCTGATGCTGTGAACTTCACATGAGTAGGGGATGGATTGGGAGAAAAAAATTCCTCCACCAGAGAGAGCTGCAGAAGAAGCAGGTGCCCTCCAGGGAGGGCAAGTTTGAGTCAGAGCTAGACGGGAATCAGTTTTCTGGGGCTACCTTAACACCGTAGCATAGACTGCGTAGCTCAACCAACTAAATTCTCTCTTAACTCTGGAGGCCAAAGGCTAAAGCCAAGCTGTTGGCAGGGCTGTTTCCTTCAAGGGCCAAGAAGGAAGGGTCTGTTCCTGGCATCTCTCCTTGGCTTGTAGATGGTGTTTATATTCACAGAGTGTTCTCTCTGTATGTTTGTCTATCTCCAAGTTTCCTCTTTTTATAAGGATGTGCCTGCTTCCAAATTTCCTCTTTTCATAAGGATACCAGTTATATTGCATTAGGGGTTGATTTTGACCTCATTTGACCCATAGTGACCTCATTTTAAATTGATTACCTCTAAAAAGCCTCTGTCTTCAAATAAGGACACATTCTGATGTCCTGGGGGTTAGGACTCCAGCATATAGATTGAGGGTAGGTCGCAGTGGCACCCCACTCCGGTACTCTTGCCTGGAAAATCCCATGGACGGAGGAGCCTGGTAGGCTGCAGTCCATGGGGTCGCTAAGAGTCAGACACGACTGAGCGACTTCACTTTCACTTTTCACTTTCATGCATTGGAGAAGGAAATGGCAACCCACTCCAGTGTTCTTGCCTGGAGAATCCCAGGGACGGGGGAGCCTGATGGGCTTCTGTCTATGGGGTCGCACAGAATCGGACATGACTGAAGCGACTTCGCAGCAGCAGCAGCAGCAGTTCAGTTCAGTCACTCAGTTGTGTCCCACCATGGACTGGAGCATGGTCTTTGCGACCCCATGGACTGCAGCGCACCAGGCCTCCCTGTCCATCACCAACTCCTGGAGTTTATTCAAACTCATGTCCATTGAGTTGGTGATGCCATCCAATCATCTCATCCTCTGTCATCCCCTTCCCTTCCTGCTTTCAATCTTTCCCAGCATCAGGATCTTTTCAAATGAATCAGTTCTTTGCATCAGGTTGCCAAAGTACTGGTTTCAGCTTCAGCATCAGTTGTTCCAATGAATAGTCAGGACTGATTTCCTTTAGAATGGACTGGTTGGATCTCTTTGCTGTCCAAGGGACTCTCAAAGCTTCTCCAGCCCGACAGTTCAAAAGTATCAAATTCTTCGGTGCTCAGCTTTCTTTATAGTCCAACTCTCATATCCACACAGGACTATTGGAAAAACCATAGACAGACCTTTGACTAGACAGACCTTTGTTGGAAAAGCGATGTTTTTTTGCTTTTTAATATGCTGTCTAGGTTGGTCATAACTTTTCTTCCAAGGAGCAAGTGTCTTTTAATTTCATGGGTGTAGTCACCATCTGCAGTGATTTGGAGCCCCCCCCAAAAATAAAGTCTGTCACTGTATCCACTGTTTCCCCATCCATTTGCCATGAAGTGATGAGACCAGATGCCATGATCTTAGTTTTCTGAATATTGAGTTCTAAGCCAACTTTTTCACTCTTCTCTTTCACTTGTATCAAGAGGCGCTTTAGTTCTTCTTTGCTTTCTGCCATAAGGGTGGTGTCATCTGCATATCTGAGGTTATTGATATTTCTCCTGGCAATCTTGATTCCAGCTTGTGTTCCATCCAGTCCAGCATTTCTCATGATGTACTCTGCATGTAAGTTAAATAAGCAGGGTGACAATATACAGCCTTGACGTACTCCTTTTCCTATTTGGGACCAGTGTGTTGTTGCATGTCCAGTTCTAATTGTTGCTTCTTGACCTGCATACAGATTTCTCAGGAGGCAGGTCAGGTGGTCTGGAATTCCCACCTCTTGCAGAATTTTCCACAGTTTGTTGTGATCCACATAGTCAAAGGCTTTGGTGGAGTCAATTAAACAGAATTAGATATTTTTCTGGAACTCTCTTGGTTTTTCAATGATCCAGTGAATGTTGGCAACTTGATCTCTGGTTCCTCTGCTTTTTCTAAATCCAGCTTGAACATCTGGAAGTTCATGGTTCATGTACTGTTGAAGCCTTACTTGGAGAATTTTGAGCATTACTTTGCTGGCGTGTGAGATGAGTGCAATTATGCAGTAGTTTGAGCATTCTTTGGCATCGATTTTCTTTGGGATTGTAATGAAAACTGACCTTTTCCAGTCCTGTGGCCACTGCTGAGTTTTCCAAATTTGTTGGTGTATTGAGTGCAGTACTTTCAGAGCATCATCTTTTAGGACTTGAAATAGCTCAACTGGAATTCCATCACCTCCATTTGCTTTGCTCTTAGTGATGCTTCCTAAGGCCCACTTGACTTCACATTCCAGGATGTCTGGCTCTAGGTGAGGGATCACACCATCGTGATTATCTGGATCAGGAAGACCTTTTTTGTATAGTTCTTCTGTGTGTTCTTGCCACCTCTTCTTAATATCTTCTGCTTCTGTTAGGTCCATACCACTTCTGTCCTTTATTGTGCCCATCTTTGCATGAAAATTTCCCTTAGTATATCTAATTTTCTTGAAGAGATCTCTAGTCTTTTGTATTCTATTATTTTCCTCTATTTCTTCGCATTGATCGCTGAGGAAGGCTTTCTTATCTCTCCTTACTATTCTTTGGAACTCTGCACTCAAATAGTTATATCTTTCCTTTTCTCCTTTGCCTTTCACTTCTCTTCTTTTCATAGCTGTTTGTAAGGCCTCCTCAGACAACCATTTTGCCTTTTGCATTTCGTTTTCTTGGGGATGATCTTGATCCCTGTCTCCTGTACAATGTCACAAACCTCTGTCCACAGTTCTTCATGCACTCTGTCTATCAGATCTAATCCCTTGAATATATTTCTCACTTCCACTGTATAATCATAAGGGATTTGATTTAGTCATACCTAAATGGTCTAGTGGTTTTCCCTACTTTCTTCAATTTAAGTCAGAATTTGGCAATAAGGAATTCATGATCTGAGCCACAGTCAGCTCCCGGTCTTGTTTTTGCTGACTGTATAGAGCTTTTCCATCTTTGACTGCAAAGAATATAATACTGATTTCAGTATTGACCATCTGGTGATGTCGATGTGTAGAGTCTTCTCTTGTGTTGTTGGAAGAGGGTGTTTGCTATGACCAGTGTGTTCTCTTGGCAAAACTCTATTAGCTTTTGCCCTGCTTCATTCTGTACTCCAAGGCTAAATTTGCCTGTTACTCCAAGTATTTCTTGACTTCCTAGTTCTGAATTCTGGTCCCTTATAATGAAAAGGACATCTCTTTTGGGTGTTAGTTCTTGAAGAATTTGTAGGTCTTCATAGAACCATTCAACTTCAGCTTCTTCAGTGTTACTGGTTGAGGCATAGACTTGGATTACTGTGATATGGAATGGTTTGCCTTGGAAATGAACAGAGATCATTCTGTCGTTTTTGACATTGCATCCAAGTACTGCATTTCAGACTCTTGTTGACCATGATGGCTACTCCATTTCTTCTAAGGGATTCTTGCCCATAGTAGTAGATATAATGGTCATCTGAATTAAATTCACCCATTCCAGTCCATTTTAGTTCACTGATTCCTAAAATGTTGATGTTTACTCTTTCCATCTCCTATTTGGCCACTTCCAATTTACCTTGGTTTGTGGACCTAACATTCCAGGTTCCTATGCAGTGTTGCTCTTTCCAGCATCAGACTTTACTTCCATCACTAGTCACATCCACAGGTGGGTGTTGTTTTTGCTTTGGCTCAGTCTCTTCATTCTTTCTGGAGTTAGTTCTCCACTGATCTCCAGTAGCATATTGGGCACCTACCGACCTGATGAATTCATCTTTCAGTGTCCTATCTTTACCTTCTCATACTGAAGGTAGGTAGGTGTGTGCTTAGTCGTTCAGTTGTGTCTGACTTTTTGCAATATCATGAACTTCAGCCCATCAGTCTTCTCTCTCCTTGGGATTTTCCAGGCAAGAACACTGGATTGGGTTGTCATTTCCTCCTCCAGGGAATCTTTAGGACCCAGGGATCAAACCCAAGTTTCCTGTGTCTCTTGCATTGGCAGGCAGATTCTTTACCACTGAGCCATCTGAGAAGTCCATGAACTGTTTTGAGGGGAGATGCAACTCACCCCTTAATAGGAATGATGGGAAGAGTCAGAAAAGGAAACATGAGCTGTTGTTAGACCAGGAAGGGTTTGGAAAGGCTCAAGGATCAGAGTGAGTGAGTGAAGTCTTTCAGTCATGTCCGACTCTTTGCGACCCCGTGGACTATAGCCCACCAGGCTCCTCTGTCCATGGGATTTTCCAGGCAAGAATACTGGAGTGGGTTGCCAGATCAGACAAGGGTCCAATTAGGAAGCATACAGAGAATTCAGTTCTAGGTTAAGAGGGAAGCCCTGGGTGTCTGGAATTCTGGCAGTGGCTGGGGTGAATAAGGAAGAAGTCAATGTGCTGGCCTTGGCCTGATGGCCCTTTGGGGAAGATGATAACCAGTTCCAGCTGGCCTGGGGCCACTGGATAGCTGACCCCTCTTCCATTCTTGATAATTCAGGGCCAAGGCATGAATGAATGCTTCCTCTCCCTCAGGCATAATTGAGGATGAGTGTGGTTCCTCCTTCTAGAAAAAAAAAAAAAGCACAGGTGATCTTCCCCAAGGTGATTGAAGCCGAGATAACATCACTGAGCACCATTGACCCGTTCTGTGCAGAGGAAGGTCCATGGAAGTTCCCGAACCTTTGTCGTTGTTCAGTTGCTCAGTCATATCTGACTGTTTGTGAGCCCATGGGCTGCTGCAGACCAGGCCTCTCTGTCCCTCACTATCTCCTGGAGCTTGCCCAAGTTCATGTCCATTGCATTGGTGATGCCATCCAGCCATCTCATCCTCTGACACCCTCTTCTCCTTCTGTCCTCAATCTTTCCCAGCATAGGGGACTTTTCCAATGAGTTGGCTGTTTGTGTCAGTTGCCCCAAATCAGCTTCAGCTTCAGTGTCAGTCCTTCCAATGAATATTCAGGGTTGATTTCCTTTAACATTGACTGGTTTGATCTCCTTGCTGCCTCAGGAGTCTTTTCCAGCACCACAGTTTAAAGGCATCAATTCTTTGGCATTCTGCCTTCTTTATGGTCCAGCTCTTACAACAGTATGTGACCACTGGGAAGACCTTAGCTGTGACTATATGGACCTTTGTTGGCAGAGTGATGTCTCTGATTTTCAATACACTGCCTAGGTTTGTCATAGCTTTCCTGCCAAGAAGCAATCATCTTCTGATTTGATGGCTGCAGTGATCTGTGAAGGGGAGAACCTTTGAGACTTCCCTCAAGTAGCCAGATTTATTACCTCTGTCAAGTTTTATCTTGTAATTATCAGGGAAACAAAGTCCCAAGAATGCGGAATGCCCTATGGCACTTTTGAGGCCTCTTGCCTTAGTGGGTATTGAGGCTACAGAGGGAGTGGTCCCTTGAAGAGAGATAGTGATACAGAGACTTTCTGAAGCCCACAGGAGAACTAGCTGCATGAAAAGCCACCCCATCAACCAGGCTGGAAGGAGAGAGCAGTGCTGGGGGTCAGGTCCTGGGGCAGCACTCAGATGGGAGAGGCCCAGATGGCCTTGGACCCTAGCCAGAGCTGATGACCCCATGCATCTGAATCTACTTCGCTCTCCTCATCTGCCTTCCCACCAAATTCTAACCCCCACCTGGCCTCATTGCCTGACCATCTCATGTGAGAAACCCCATCTGTCCAGTCAGTTTCCCTACTCCCATGCTAATCACCCTAAGACACATGCTTTACACTTCCTCTTTTGTACTCAAGAAATTATCAATTCAAAAGAATCAAATTATGTAACAGAGAGTTCAGTCTAGATATAGCACCAAAACCACAGTTTAGAGAGAAGCAGGATCTTATGCAGTACCCCTGAGAAAATGCAGCTAAACTTAGGAACAGAGGATGAGCACTCCCTGAGTCTTGGGCAGGTCCCTGCCAATGGTGGGGTGAGATGGTGATCCTCTGGATGGGAAAGGGGGCCATGAGGGGCTTAAGTTACCTCCCATCTCTCTGTCAGCTCCCCCAACCAGAGCTAGTGATTCTGGTTCCCTAAGACTGTGCAGGATCCCAGACTAGGCTGCTCTCTCTGAGCCCAGCGCTTCACAACCCCTTCTCCTGACTACTCCGTCAGACATCTGCCTTCAGATTCCTTTGATCAGAGTCACATTCACAGGATCTCTTTGTCCAGGCCTCTCCCCAAGATGCCTTCCAGGGGTCTCTGAATTCTTGCCTGGAGCACAGTCTTCAGTCTCGCAGGAGAGCATTATCAGTGATGTTCCTAGGTCTCATTTCCTCATGGCTAGCCACTGTCTCCTCACTCCTCATTCCCCAGCTGGAGGCTCAGATCCATCCTGACCTACAACAGGAAGAATAAACAGAGTTGTAGAAGTTTCCCAGACCTCCTTAAGACTCTGTTCTTGCCTCCGGGTCCAACCTTGTTTCTGAGAGCCAGAGGTACTTATGCCTAACAACTGAATCCCTGCATTCCTCTCCATGACAAACTCTCTATTCTAAAAACTCAAGATGATCCTCAAATTCATAAAGAATATCTACCAAAAGACCTACCACTAACTTCATATTAATGGTGAGAAACTTGAAACTTTCCCCCTAAGATCGGGAACAAAATAAGGATATCCCCTCCCAGTACTCCTTTCCAACATTATACTGAAAGGTCTAGCTTATGCAATAAGACAAAAAAAGGAAATAAAAGGTGCACAGATTGGGAAGAAAGAAATAAAACAGTCTTTGTTAGTAGCTGACATGATGATCTGTGTAGAAAATCAAAAGAATTGGCCCAAAATATTGTCCTGAAAATAATAAGCAATTACAGCATTTGTAAGATACAAGATTAATATTCAAAAGTAAATCACTTTCCTGTGTACTAGCAATGACTAAGTTGAATTTGAAATTAAAATGAAATATCATTTATGTTAGCACCCCCAAATGAAATACTTAGGTATAAAGCTAACAAAATATGTACAAGATCTACATGGGGAAAACTCTGATGAACAAAATAAAAAAAAACTAAATATATGGAGAGATATTCCATATTCATGGGCAGACACACTCAATCTTGTAAAGATGTCAGTTCTTCCCAGATTGATCTATAGAGTCAATCCCATCCCAATCAAAATCCCTGGAAGTTATTTTGCAGATATTACCAAAATGATTCTGAAGTTAATATGGAGAAGCAAAAGACCGAGAATAGTCAACACTATATTGAAGGAAAACAAGTTGGAGGACCAACACCACCTAATTTTGACTCACTGTAAAAACTACAATAATCAAGACAGTGCAGTATTGGTGAAAGAACAGACAAATAGATCAATGGACTAGAATACAGAGCTTAATAGACCCACAGAGATATAGTCAATTGATCTTCGACAAAGGAGCAAATGCAATACAATGGAGAAAAGATAGTTTTTTCACAAATGGTGCTGCACAAATTGAATCTAGACAAAGACTTTATATCCTTAACAAAAATTGACTCCAAGTGGATCGTTCTGTAGATCTTGGTATAAAATGCAAAACTATCAAATTCCTGGAAGGTAACACAAGAGAAAGTCTAGATGACTTAGGTGTGGTGATGCCTTTTTAGGTGCATGCCACCAAAAGTACAATCCATGGAAGAAAAAACTGGTAGGTTGGACTCCATTAAAATTAAAAAATATCTGCTCTGTGAAAGACAATGTTAAGAGAATGAAAGGACAAGCCACAGAGTGGGAGAAAATATTTGCAAAAGACGCATTTGATAAAAGACTATTATACAAAATACTCAAAGAAACCCTTCAAACTCAACAATAAGAAAATTAACAACATGATTAAAAAATAAATCAAGACTTTAACAGATGCCTCACCAAAGAAGATAATGTCATCAGGGAAATGCAAATTAAAACAACAAATTTACACACCTATTAGAATGGCCAAAACATCATTACACGTCTATTACAATGGCCAAAATCCAGAACATTGACAACACCAAGTGCTGGTGAAGATGAGGAGCAGTAGGAAAGTTTATTCACTGCTGATGGGACTGCAAAATGGTACAGCCACTTAGGAAGACAGTTTGGTGGTTTCTTCCAAAGGAGGTGAAAACTTACGTTCACACAAAAACCTGCATATAGATGTTTATAGCAGCTTCATTTAGAGTTGCCCAAACTTGGAAGTGATCAAGATGCTCTTCAGTACAGTGAATGTGAAAGTAAAAGTCACTCAGCTGTGTCCAACTCTTTGTGACCCCATGGACTCTACAGTCCATGGAATTCTCCAGGCCAGAATATTGGAGTGGGTAGCCTTCCCCTTCTCCAGGGGATCTTCCCAACCCAGGGATAGAACCCAGGTTTCCTGCATTTCAGACAGATTCTTTACCAGCTGAGCCACCAAGGAAGCCCACTCTTCAGCAAGTGAATGGACAAATAAGCTGGGATACATTCAGACAGTGGAGTATCACTCAGTACTAAAAAAAAAAAAAAAAAAAAGATTAGTTATGAAGACGTGAAAAGACACAGAAGAAACTTAAATGCACATTACTAATGAAAGAAGGCCATCTGAAAAGGCTACATACTGTGTGATTCCAACCATATGACATTCTGGAAAAGGAAAAACCATGGAGACATGTTGGGGGCCAGAGTGAGGTACTCCGCCTGTGGCAAAGGTCATGAGGAAGGAGGCTCGACATACGCAAAGGCGGGATCGAGCCTCAGGAGTCCCCCTGGAAATCCTCGAGCATCTACCCCCATAACCAGAGCCTGCCTACTTTACTACTTTGTGCTCTCACCTACACCTCTGACTTTACGGGGGGCTGTCCCCCACCACCTCTTTCGGAGAAGGAGTTAACCTAGAGCTCCAGTTAATAAAAACTCCTGGGTGTGACAAGAGTGTTTTAACCTACAAACTCCTCTGAAGGTTCTCTGGCCTGCCTGACAGGCTTGTCCGGCCACATGTGATTGCTCACAGCCTCCCAACCGGGAGAGGCATGAGATGCTTTAAACCTTCTAAAAACAGGTTCCTTAGAAAAGTTAGAAAACTATTAGTATAAGTATAATGGGCTGATTAGAAATTGTATCGGTGAAGGGTTTTTCATTTGTTGAGCCAATGTTTGTTGCTAAGTCTCCACATCCCCTGCCCTTACACACATTAATGAATATATAGAAGAAATAAGTATTAACCTTTGATATTAATCATGTTAGACCTTAGGCTAAGTAAATTCTTTCCTTAACTAAAACCCACTACACCCTCATCCTATAGGAATGTAACTTTATTTGAGTGACATCTGTTTTAAGAATAATCACTCCTGGAGAAATAAGTGTTGACTGACCGCTGTCACAAGGAGAGGGTCGTAAAATTGTCAGCAGGTCCCCCTGGCCAGAAGATGATGTAACACCCCTAAGACCTCTGTATACATTTGTGTGAAGCACCTGACTTTAATAAAAGTCAGGACTGCTGTCCCCGCTTGACTTTTGTATAACATCTCAGTGTATAAAAACAGACTCTGGAAAATAAAGAATTGGGATCAGTTCCTCGAAATACTGGTCTCCCCATGTCTCTCTCTCTCTCACTCTGGTTGAGTCTCCATCTGGAGCGTGGAACCCACCATGCTTACTAATTATGCCTGGGCTTCTAAGATCCGACCGGGGAGGCCTCAGTGTCTCCTCTCCTTCGGGAGAACGGAAGGATGCCTGTGGCCTATGTAAGTGGTGCAAACTTCTTGTCTTGAAGTTTTATTGGTTTCCCGCGTAAACCAAGCTACTCAGCCTCTTTTCTCCACTGAATTTTCCTACTGAGCTATCCTCATTCTATTACTCTTTACATCTTTAATTAATATCTAATTGAACCTATTGTATCCTGACCCTCGCTGACGTCGTCCCTGCTTCGAACTCTCTGGATCAGCCGGGGCTGGACCCCGGCAGAGACAGTAAAAAGATCAGTGATGGCCAAAGGTTAGGAGAGAAATGAATACGTGGAGCACAGAGGATTTTTGCAGCTGCTGTGATACTGTAATGGTGGATAAATATCATTAGACATTTGTCCAAACCCAGAATGTACAACACCAAGCGTGAACCCTAATTTAAGCTATGGACTTTGGGAGACAGTGCAAGAAGCATAAGCTGGAGTCAAGATTGCCAGGAAAAATATCAATAACCTCAGATATGCAGATGACACCACCCTTATGGCAAAAAGTGAAGAGGAACTAAAAAGTCTCTTGATGAAAATGAAAGAGGAGAGTGAAAATTCAGCATTCAGAAAATGAAGATCATGGCATCTGGTCCCATCACTTCATGGCAAATAGATGGGGAAACAGTGGAAACAGTGTCAGACTTTATTTTGGGGGGCTCCAAAATCATGGCAGATGGTGACTGCAGCCATGAAATTAAAAGATGCTTACTCCTTGGAAGGAAAGTTATGACCAACCTAGATAGCATATGCAAAAGCAGAGACATTACTTTGCCAACAAAGTTTCGTCCAGTCAAGGCTATGGTTTTTCCAGTGGTCAGGGTTGGACTATAAAGAAAGCTGAGTGTAGAATTGATGCTTTTGAATTGTGGTGTTGGAGAAGACTCTTGAGAGTCCCTTGGACTGCAAGGAGATCCAACCTGTCCATTCTAAAGGAGATCAGTCCTGGGTGTTCATTGGAAGGACTGATGCTGAAGCTGAAACTCCAGTACTTTGGCCACCTCAGGCGAAGAGCTGACTCATTGGAAAAGACTCTGATACTGGGAGGGATTCAGGGCAGGAGGAGAAGGGGATGACAGAGGATGAGATGGCTGGATGGCATCACTGACTCGATGGATGTGAGTTTGAGTGAGCTCTGGGAGTTGGTGATGGACAGGGAGGCCTGGCGTGCTGCGATTCATGGGGTCGCAAAGAGTCGGACATGACTGAGCCACTGAACTGAATTGAGTCTCTAAGTCTCCTTTCCAGTGCTGGAGCTGTGGCTGCACGTGCTGGAGTGACTTGAGGAGATACCCCATGTCCAAGGGCAAAGGAGAAGCCCCAGCAAGATGGTAGAAGGGTCAAAACCATGTTTAGAATCAAATCCCATATCTGCCAGAGATACTCAGAGGGCTCAAACCTTGTGCATACTAGGACCAAGAGACCCCACAGAGACTGAGACAGAACTGTGTTTGAGTGTCTCCTGAGGAGATACAGGTCAGAAGTGGACTGCTGCAATGACAGGGGCTCTGGGTGCAGCAGATCTGGGTATGGCAAAAGCTCTCTTGGAGGATGTTGCCATTAACCCCACCATTGAGCCACCAGAACTTACATAGGACTGGGGAAACAGACTCTTGGAAGGCACAAACAGAAACTTGTGCACACCAGGACTTAGGAGAAAGGAGAAGTGACCCCATAAAAGACTGACCCAGACTTGCCCATAAGTGTCAAGGAGTCTCTGGCAGAGGTGTGGGTCAGCAGTGGCCTGCTGCAGGGTTGGGGGCACTGAGTGTAGCAGTATGTGCATGGGACCTTTTGAAGGAGGTCACCATTATCTTCATTACCTCAACCATAGTTTGGCCTCAGGTCAAATAACAGGGAGGGAACACAGTCCTACCATTCAACAGAAAACTGGATTAAAGATTTACTGAGCATGGCTCTGAGCCATGCCATGTAGGGCCACCCAACATGGATGGGTCATGGTGGAGAGGTCTGACAGAATGTGGTCCACTGGAGAAGGGAATGGCAAACCACTTCAGTATTCTTGCCTTGAGAACCCCATGAACAGTATGAAAAGGCAAAATGATAGGATACTGAAAGAGAAATTCCCCAGGTCAAGGTGCCCAATATGCTTCTGGAGATCAGTGGAGAAATAACTCCAGAAAGAATGAAGGAATGGAGCCAAAGCAAAAAGAATACCCAGCTGTGGATGTGACTGGTGATAGAAGCAAGGTCCGATGCTGTAAAGAGCAATATTGCAGAGGAACCTGGAATGTCAGGTCCATGAATCAAGGCAAATTGGAAGTGGTCAAACAGGAGGTTGCAAGAGTGAACATCGACATTCTAGGAATCAGCGAACCAAAATGGACTGGAATGGGTGAATTTAACACAGATGACCATTATATCTACTACTGCGGGCAGGAATCCCTTTGAAGAAATGGAGTAGCCATCATGGTCAACAAAAGAGTCCGAAATGCAATACTTGGATGCAATCTCAAGAACGACAGAATGATCTCTGTTTGTTTCCAAGGCAAATCATTCAATATCACAGTAATCCAAGTCTATGCCCCAACCAGTAACACTGAAGAAGCTGAAGTTGGACAGTTCTGTGAAGATCTACAAGACCTTTTAGAACTAACACCCCCAAAAGATGTCCTTCTCTTTATAGGGGACAGGAATGCAAAAGTAGGACGTCAAGAAACACCTGGAGTAACAGGCAAATTTGGCCTTGGAAGACAGAATGAAGCAGGGCAAAGGCTAATAGAGTTTTGCCAAGAGAACACACCAGTCATAGCAAACACCCTCTTCCAACAACACAAGAGAAGACTCTACACATGGACATCACCAGATGGTCAACACCAAAATCAGATTGATTTTTTCTTTGCAGCCAAAGATGGAGAAGCTCTATACAGTCAGCCAAAACAAGACCGGGAGCTACTGTGGCTCAGATCATGAACTCCTTATTGCCAAATTCAGACTTACATTGAAGAAAGTAGGGAAAACCACTAGACCATTCAGGTATGACCTAAATCATATCCCTTATGATTGTACAGTAGAAGTGAGAAATAGATTTAAGGGACTAGATCTCACAGAGTACCTGATATACTACGGACAGAGGTTCGTGACATTGTGCAGGAGACAGGGATCAAGACCATCCCCATGGAAAAGAAATGCAAAAAAACAAAATGGCTGTCTGGGGAGGCCTTACAAATAGCTGTGAAAAGAAGAGAAGCAAAAAGCAAAGGAGAAAAGGAAAGATATAAGTATCTGAATGCAAAGTTCCAAAGAATAGCAAGGAGAGATTAAAAAAAAAAAAGGCTTCCTCAGTGATCAGTTCAAAGAAATAGAGGAAAACAACAGAATGGGAAAGAATATAGATCTCTTCAAGAAAATTAGAGATACCAAGGGAAAATTTCATGCAAAGATGGGCTCGATAAAGGACAGAAATGGTATGGACCTAACAGAAGCAGAAGATATTAAGAAGAGGTGGCAAGAATACACAGAAGAACTGTACAAAAAAGATCTTCATGACCCAGATAATCACGATGGTGTGATCACTCACCTAGAGCCAGACATTCTGGAATGTGAAGTCAAGTGGGCCTTAGGAAGCATCACTATGAGCAAAGCAAATGGAGGTGATGGAATTCCAGTTGAGCTGTTTCAAATCCTGAAAGATGATGCTCTGAAAGTGCTGCACTCAATACACCAACAAATTTGGAAAACTCAGCAGTGGCCACAGGACTGGTAAAGGTCAGTTTTCATTACAATCCCAAAGAAAGGCAATGCCAAAGAATGCTCAAACTACCATACAATTGCACTCATCTCACACGCCAGCAAAGTAATGCTCAAAATTCTCCAAGTGAGGCCTCAACAGTACATGATCCATGAACTTCCAGATGTTCAAGCTGGATTTAGAAAAAGCAGAGGAACCAGAGATCAAGTTGCCAACATCCACTGGATCATTGAAAAAGCAAGAGAGTTCCAGAAAAACATCTAATTCTGCCTTATTGACTCTGCCAAAGCCTTTGACTGTGTGGATCACAACAAACTGCGGAAAATTCTTCGAGAGATGGGACTCCCAGACCACTTGACTTGCCTCCTGAGAAATCTGTATGCAGGTCAAGAAGCAACAGTTAAAAATGGACATGGAGCAAATGACTAGTTCCAAATCAGGAAAGGAGTACATCAAGCCTGTATATTGTCACCGTGCTTATTTAACTTATATGCAGAGTACTTCATGAGAAATGCTGAACTGGAAGAAACACAAGCTGGAATCAAGATTGCCGGGAGAAATATCAATAACCTCAGATATGCAGATGACACCACCTTTATGGGAGAAAGCGAGGAAGAACTAAAGAGCCTCTTGATGAAAGTGAAAGAGAAGAGTGAAAAAGTTGGCTTAGAACTTAACATTCAGAAAACTAAGATCATGGCATCTGTTCCCATCACTTCATAGCAAATAAATGGGGAAACAGTGGATACAGTGACAGACTTCATTTTCTTGGACTCCACTGCAGATGGTGACTGCAGCCATGAAATTAAAAGATGCTTTCTCCTTGGAAGAATAATTATGACCAACCTAGACTGCATATTGAAAAGCAAAGACATTACTTTGCTGATGAAGGTCTGTCTAGTCAAAGCTGTGGTTTTTCCAGTAGTCATGTATGGATGTGAGAGTTGGACTATAAAGAAAGCTTAGCGCTGAAGAATTGATGCTTTTGAACTGTGGTGTTGGAGAAGACTCTTAAGAGTCCCTTGGACTGCAAAGAGACCCAACCAGTCCATGCTAAAGGAAATCAGTTCTGAATATTCACTGGAAGTACTGATGCTGAAGCTGAAACTCCAATACTTTAGCCACCTGATGCAAAGAACTGACTCATTTAAAAAGACCCTGATGCTGGGAACGATTGAAGGCAGGAAGATAAGGGGACGACAGAGGATAAGATGGTTAGATGGCATCACCAACTCAATGGACATGAGCTTGAGTAAACTCCAGAAGTTGGTGATGGACAGGGAGGCCTGATGGGCTGCAGTCCATGGGGTCGCAAAGAGTCAGATACGACTGAGCGACTGAACTGAACTGGACTGATGTTTCAGTGCAGGTTCATCACTAGTGACTAATGTGTAGGTCTGGTTCACTGGGGAAGCTGCCCAGATGTAGGACAGGTATATGGGAAATCTCTATACTTTCCTCTCAAGGTTGCTGTGAGCCTAAAATTGCTCTAAAGAAAAGTTTTAAAAAATCTTTAAAGCTCAAGTTGGAGGTGTGCCTATTCTGTCTACACCCCAACCTCTGCCCCATCCCAGCTGGCTTCCCTAATCTTGCACCTGGTACCCTGGGTCCCAGCCCTGGGGCATGGGGCCCAGCTCCCCCTTGATAGCAATGCTTCAGATCAAACCAGCTTTCACTGTCACTGTAATCAGGGGTGGGGACACCCTTCTCCTTGGGCAACAGCTGTCTGTCACTAGTGATCGCCTGGAGCCTCTTAGCTTCGAACTCCACTGCCCAGAGACCCTGTGAAACAGCCCAGCATTTGAGGAGGGAGCCTGGTTTGTCATGCAGGGATTTTCCTGGACTTCATCACATGAAGGCAGTTGTTTTATCTGTCTCTGCAGTGATGAAACCCTGACAGGCTCTTATCTTCCTCATGACTCCAAACCACACAGCTGGGTTCCTGGTATCTCTACCACTGACTTGACCCACCCTTGAAAAACAGAGATGGTTTCCTGCATGGTTATCTGTCCTCATTTGCAGTTCCCTGTTTTTGGCACAGGTGCCCCTGCCAGTGGGGAGATATGAGGGGGGAGCTTCTCTGGCCCTGGAAGAGCTAGTGGTCCAGGGCAAAGTCATTGAGATGGTCCAGGGAGAGCAATGGGAGGAGGGAGAGGAGTGGTGATAGCAACTGCCCTGGAGGTATCGTCTGCCCCGAGGCCTGCTCCTGCACCCCATCCATCGACTCAGCTACACAAAGAAATGCCTGGGGCCACCGCTCCCAGCTCTGCAGGGTTCTGTGATGATATCATCCAGTGCTCTGTGATTCAGTTCAGTTCAGTTCAGCCGCTCAGTCATCTCTGAATCTTTGCAACCCCATGAACGGCAGCACTCCAGGCCTCCCTGCCCATCACCAACTCCCGGAGTTTACTCAAACTCATGTCCATTGAGTTGGTAATGACATCTAACCATCTCAACTTCTGTCATCCCCTTCTCCTCCTGCTTTCAATCTTTCCAAACATCAGGGTCTTTTCAAATGATTCAGCTCTTCACATCAAGTGGCCAAAATATTGGAGTTTCAGCTGCAGCATCAGTCCTGTCAAAGAACACACAGGACTGATTTCCCTTAGGATGGACTTCTTGGATCTCCTTGCAGTCCAAGGGACTCTCAAGATTCTTCTCCAACACCACAGTTCAAAAGCATCAATTCTTCGGCGCTCAGCTTTCTTCACAGTCCAACTCTCACATCCATACCTGACCACTGGAAAAACCATAGCCTTGACTACATGGACCTTTGTTGGCAAAGTAATGTTTCTGCTTTTTAGTATGATGTCTAGGTTGGTCATACATTCCTTCCAAGGAGTAAGCATCTTTTAATTTCATGGCTGCAGTCACCATCTGCAGTGATTTTGGAGCCCAGAAAAATAAAGTTAGCCACTGTTTCCCCATCTATTTCCCATGAAGTGATGGGACCAGATGCCATGATCTTCGTTTTCTGAATGTTGATCTTCAAGCCAACTTTTTCACTCTCCTCTTTCACTTTCATCAAGAGGCTCTTTAGTTCTTCTTCGGTTTCTGCCATAAGGGTGGTGTCATCTGCATATCTGAAGTTATTGATATTTCTCCTGGCAATCTTGCTTCCAGCTTGTGTTTCTTACAGCCCAGCATTTCTCATGATGTACTCTGCATATAAGTTAAATAAGCAAGGTGACAATATACAGCCTTGACATGCTCCTTTTCCTATTTGGGACCAGTGTGTTGTTCCATGTCCAATTCTAACTGTTGCTTCTTGACCTGCATACAAATTTCTCAGGAGGCAGGTCAGGTGGTCTGGGATTCCCATCTCTTTCAGAATTTTCCGCAGTTTGTTGTGACCCACACAAAGGCTTTGGCATAGTCAATAAAGCAGAACTAGATGCTTTTCTGGAACTCTCTTGCTTTTTTGATGATTCAGCAGATGTTGGCAATTTGATCTCGGGTTCCTCTGCCATTTCTAAAACCAGCTTGAACATCTTAAAGTTCATGGTTCACATATTGCTGAAGACTGGCTTGGAGAATTTTCAGCATTACTTTGCTGGTGTGTGAGATGAGTGCAATTGTGTGGTAGTTAGATCGTTCTTTGGCATTGCCTTTCTTTGGGTTTGGAGTGAAAAGTGACCTTTCCTATTCCTGTGGCCACTGTTGAGTTTTCCAAATTTGCTGACATATTTAGTGCAGCACTTTCACAGCATCATCTTTTAGGATTTGAAATAGCTCAACTGGAATTCCATCACCTCCACTCGCTTTATTCGTAGTGGTACTTCCTAAGGCTCACTTGACTTTGCATTCCAGGATGTCTGGCTCCAGGTGAGTGATCACACCATCATGATTATCTGGGTCATGAAGATCTTTTTTGTATACTTCTGTGTATTCTTGCCACCACTTCTTAGTATCTTCTGTTTCTGTTAGGTCCCTACTATTTCTGTCCTTTATCCAGCCCATCTTTGCATGAAATGTTCCCTTGGTATCTCTAATTTCTTGAAGAGATCTCTAGTTTTTCCCATTCTGTTGTTTTCCTCTATTTCTTTGCACTGATCACTGAGAAAGGCTTTCTTATATCTCCTTGCTATTCTTTGGAACTCTGCATTCAAATGCTTATATCTTTCATTTTCTCCTTTGCTTTTCGCTTCTCTTCTTTTCACAGCTATTTGTAAGGCCTGCCCAGACAGCCATTTTGCCTTTTTACATTTCTTTTCCATAGGGATGGTCTTGATCCCTGTCTCCTGTACAATGTCACGAACCTCCATCCATAGTTCATCAGACACTCTGTCTATCAGATCTAGTCCCTTAAATCTATTTCTGACTTCCACTCTATAATCATAAGGGATTTGATTTAGGTCATACTTGAATGGTCTAGTGGTTTTCCCTACTTTCTTCAATATAAGTCTGAATTTGGCAATAAGGAATTCATGATCTGAGCCACAGTAGCTCCCGGTCTTGTTTTGGCTGACTGTATAGAGCTTCTCCATCTTTGGCTGCAAAGAATATAGTCAATCTGATTTTGGTGTTGACCATCTGGTGATGTCCATGTGTAGAGTCTTCTCTTGTGTTGTTGGAAGAGGGTGTTTGCTATGACTGGTGTGTTCTCTTGGCAAAACTCTATTAGCCTTTGCCCTGCTTCATTCTGTCTTCCAAGGCCAAATTTGCCTGTTACTCCAGGTGTTTCTTGACTTCCTACTTTTGCATTCCTGTCCCCTATAAAGAGAAGGACATCTTTTGGGGGTGTTAGTTCTAAAAGGTCTTGTAGGTCTTCATAGAACCGTCCAACTTCAGCTTCTTCAGCGTTACTGGTTGGGGCATAGACTTGGATTACTGTGATATTGAATGATTTGCCTTGGAAACGAACAGAGATCATTCTGTCATTTTTGAGATTGCATCCAAGTATTGCATTTCGGACTCTTTTGTTGACCATGATGGCTACTCCATTTCTTTGAAGGGATTCTTGCCCATAGTAGTAGATATAATGGTCATCTGTGTTAAATTCACCCATTCCAGTCCATTTTAGTTTGCTGATTCCTAGAATGTCGACGTTCAGTCTTGCAGTCTCCTGTTTGACCACTTCCAACTTGCCTTGATTCATGGACCTGACATTCCAGGTTCCTATGCAATATTGCTCTTTACAGCATTGGACCTTGCTTCTATCACCAGTCACGTCCACAACAGGGTGTTGTTTTTGCTTTGGCTCTGTCTCTGCATTCTTGCTGGAGTTTTCTCTCCACTGATCTCCAGTAGCATACTGGGCACCTACTGACCTGCTGAATTCATCTTTCAGTATCCTATCTTTTTGCCTTTTCATACTGTACATGGGGTTCTCAAGGCAAGAATACTGAAGTGGTGTGCCATTCCCTTCTTCAATGAACCACATTCTGTCAGACCTCTCCACCATGGCCCGTCCATCCTGGGTGGCCCCAATGGGATGGCTTAGTTTCATTGAATTAGACAAGTTGTGGTCTGTGTGATCAGATTGGCTAGTTGTCTGTGATTGTGGTTTCAGTCTGTCTGCCCTCTGATGCCCTCTCTCAGCGCTTACCTTCCTACTTGGGTTAGCTGCAGGAGCGGTGGAGAGGAACTACCCCGTGTCCAAGGTCAGGGGCAGCGGTTGCACTTGGCTGCAGCAGCTGTGAAGAGACACCCTACTTTCAAGGTAAGAGAAACCCAAGTATGATGGTAGGCTCTGTGATTGTATCCTTTAAACATGTCTGGAATGTACTCACTTTTCTCACCCCACTGTCACCACCATAGTCCCCTCCAGCATCAGCTTCATCCAAATGATTTCCTACTCTGTTATAACCCTGTCTCCAGCCTTCTTAGTGTGACAGCCTGAGCCGTCTGGTCAAAAAGCAAATCTGGGGCTTTCCTGGTGGTCCAGTGGTTAACAGTCCACCTGCCAGTGCAGACTGGTATAAGGTCACGGATTCAGTCCGTGGTCTGGGAGGGCCAACTAAGCCTATGCACCACAACTATTGAAGCCCGTGTGCCCTAGAGTCTGTGCTCCCCAGCAAGAGAAGCCAAAGCAATGAGAAGCCCACACACCAACTAGAGCGTAGCTCCTACTTGCCCCACCTAGAAAAAGCCTTCGTGCAGCAATGAAGACCCAGAGCAGCCACAAATTTTTTAAAAAGAAAAGCTACAAACAAACGAAAAAGCAAACCTTAGTCTATCCCTGCTCTGTTGGAAATTCCCATAACTTCTTTAGTGCTCTTAGGCTAAAGTCCTAAATTCTTACAGTGGCTCAAGAGTCCCCCTAGAACGTGAGCTGTCACCAAATTTCCATTTCCTCATGTCCCCCGATGTGCCCCTCCCCGCTTCCGCCGTGCCCCTGCCCCAGTGCGCTTGCCCAAGCGAGGGTTGGGTCCCGGTCTTGCCCCCCGCGGGCCGGTCGCCATGTCCTCGCTGACCAGCATCCCCCGCCCCTCTGGGGCGGGTGGATGGACGGACGCCAATATTCTGTTATCTCTGGGACGCTTATTGGACTGTCTTCCCTCCCCAGCCAACTCCCACCCACCCTTCTGGTCTCCCCTTAAAAGACGCTTGTGGTGGGATCTGCCCCAGAGTTCAGGCTTGATCAGGCAACCCTGTGGTTTGCCTCCCGTAGCAGCTTTATTTTTCCTTTTACAATATTTTGAAAGGTCCATCAGATTTTTGACTGTTATCTCTGTCCTGAAGAGAAGGGAATGGCAAGCCACTTCAGTATTCTTGCCTTGAGAACACCATGAACAGTTTGAAAAGGCAAAATGATAGGATACTGAAACAGGAACTCCCCAGGTCAGTAGGTGCCCAATATGTTACTGGAGATCAGTGGAGAAATAACTCCAGAAAGAATGAAGGGATGGAGCCAAAGCAAAAACAATACCCAGTTGTGGATGTGACTGGTGATAGAAGCAAGGTCCGATGCTGTAAAGAGCAATATTGCATAGGAACCTGGAATGTCAGGTCCATGAATCAAGGCAAACTGGAAGTGGTCAAACAGGAGATGGCAAGAGTGAACGTTGACATTCTAGGAATCAGCAAACCAAAATGGACTGGAATGGGTGAATTTAACACAGATGACCATTATATCTACTACTGCAGGCAGGAATCCATTCGAAGAAATGAAGTAGCCATCATAGTCAACAAAAGAGTCCAAAATGCAGTACTTGGATGCAATCTCAAAAACGACAGAATGATCTCTGTTCGTTTCCAAGGCAAATCATTCAATATCACAGTAATCCAAGTCTATGCCCCAACCAGTAACACTGAAGAAGCTGAATTTAATGGTTCTATGAAGACCTACTAGACCTTTTAGAACTAACACCCCAAAAAGATGTTCTTTTCATTATAGGGGACTTGAATGCAAAAGTAGGAAATCAAGAAATACCGGGAGTAACAGGCAAAATTGGCCTTGGAATACGGAATGAAGCAGGGCAAAGGCTAATAGAGTTTTGCCAAGAGAACGTACCAGTAATAGCAAACACCCTCTTCCAACAACACAAGAGAAGACTCTACACATGGACATCACCAGATGGTCAACACCAAAATCAGATTGACTATATTCTTTGCAGCCAAAGATGGAGAAGCTCTATACAGTCAGCCAAAACAAGACCGGGAGCTACTGTGGCTCAGATCATGAACTCCTTATTGCCAAATTCAGACTTATATTGAAGAAAGTAGGGAAAACCACTAGACCATTCAAGTATGACCTAAATCAAATCCCTTATGATTATAGAGTGGAAGTCAGAAATAGATTTAAGGGACTAGATCTGATAGACAGAGTGTCTGATGAACTATGGGTGGAGGTTCGTGACATTGTACAGGAGACAGGGATCAAGATTATCCCTATGGAAAAGAAATGCAAAAAGGCAAAATGACTGTGTGGGGAGGCCTTACAAATAGCTGTGAAAAGAAGAGAAGCGAAAAGCAAAGGAGAAAAGGAAAGATATAAGCATTTGAATGCAGAATTCCAAAGAACAGCAAGAAGAGATAAGAAAGCCTTCCTCAGGGGTCAATGTAAAGAAATAGAGGAAAACAATAGAATGGGAAAGAATAGAGATCTCTTCAAGAAAATTAGAGATACCAAGGGAATATTTCATGCAAAGATGGGCTCAATAAAGGACAGAAATGATATGGACCTAACAGAAGCAGAAGATATCAAGAAGAGGTGGCAAGAATACACAGAAGAACTGTACAAAAAAGATCTTCATGACCAAGATAATCACAATGGTGTGATCACTCACCTGGAGCCAGACATCCTGGAATGCAAAGTCAAGTGGGCCTTAGAAAGCATCACTACGAACAAAGCTAGTGGAGATGATGGAATCCCAGTTGAGCTGTTTCAAATCCTGAAAGATGATGCTCTGAAAGTGCTGCATTCAGTATGCCAGCAAATTTGGAAAACTCAGCAGTGGCCCTAGGACTGGAAAAGGTCAGTTTTCATTCCAATCCCAAAGAAACGCAATGCCAAAGAATGATCTAACTACTGCACAATTGCACTCATCTCACACGCCAGCAAATTAATGCTGAAAATTCTCCAAGCCAGGCTTCAGCAATACATGAACCGTGAACTTCCTGATGTTCAAGCTGGTTTTAGAAATGGCAGAGGAACCCGAGGTCAAATTGCCAACATCTACTGGATCATCAAAAAAGCAAGAGTTCCAGAAAAACATCTATTTCTGTTTAATTGACTCCACCAAAGCCTTTGACTGTGTGGATCACAATAAACTGTGGAAAATTCTGAAAGAGATGGGAATCCCATACCACCTGACCTGCCTCTTGAGAAACCTGTATTAAGGCAGGAAGCAACAGTTAGAACTGGACATGGAATAACAGACTTGTTCCAAATAGGAAAAGGAGTACTTCAAGGCTGTATATTGTCACCCTGCTTATTTAACTTATATGCAGAGTACATCATGAGAAATGCTGGCCTGTAAGAAGCAGAAGCTGGAATCAAGATTGCCGGGAGAAACATCAATAACCTCAGATATGCAGATGACACCACCCTTATGGCAGAAAGTGAAGAGGAACTAAAAAGCCTCTTGATGAAAGTGAAAGAGGAGAGTGAAAAAGTTGGCTTAAAGCTCAACATTCAGAAAATGAAGATCATGGCATCCGGTCTCATCACGTCATGGCAAACAAATGGGGAAACAGTGGAAACAGTGTCAGACTTTTTGTTTTGGGGCTCCAAAATCACTGCAGATGGTGATTGCAGCCATGAAATTAAAAGACACTTACTCCTTGGAAGGAAAGTTATGACCAACCTAGACAGCATATTCAAAAGCAGAGACATTACTTTGCCAACAAAGGTCTGTGTAGTCAAGGCTATGGTTTTTCCAGTGGTCATGTATGGATGTGAGAGTTGGACTGTGAAGAAAGCTGAGCGCTGAAGAATTGATGCTTGTGAACTGTGGTGTTGGAGAAGACTCTTGAGAGTCCCTTGGACTGCAAGGAGATCCAACCAGTCCATCCTAAGGAGATCAGTCCTGAATGTTCATTGGAAGGACTGATGCTAAAGCTGAAACTCCAGTACTTTGGCCACCTCATGTGAAGAGTTGACTCATTCGAAAAGACTTTTCTGCTGAGAGGGATTGGGGATAGGAGAAGTAGGGGATGACGCAGCATGAGATGGCTGGATGGCATCACTGACTCGATGGACGTGAGTTTGAGTGAACTCTGGGAGTTTGTGATGGACAGGGAGGCCTGGCTTGCTGCGATTCATGGGGTCTCAAAGAGTCGGACAGGACTGAGGGACTGAACTGAACTGAACTCTGTCCTGAGCAAAGGTTTAAACTTCACAAAGGCAGGACCATGGCTGTTTGGTTCACTGCTCTGTTCTCAGTGTCCTATACTGTGCTCCAAAAATAGTAGGAGCTTAGATAATTCAATTAAGGTTGTATTCATTTGCGATTGTTTAATTTCTTTTCACAGAATAAATCTGAAAGTGAGGGATCCCAGTGTTGGTCCATTGCCCTGATGACGTCAGAGCCAGTGTGTGGATGATTCTCTTGGCTTTTCCCTCATCCCTATCGTGCCATGGATGGAAGAGAGTTGTGCTCAGGGCTTTAAGTTCAGGGACAGAGGAGGGTGAAGACAAGAGGGCAAAGGCCATCTCTTCTCAAACCTATATCTTTTTATTTGTGAAGTGGGGCTCTCTCCTACTCTCCTTGATTTGGTCAAAACAGGTCAGATATTCATGCTGTAGGCCAGTCACTGCCCAAGCAGAAGGAAGCTTCCAAAACTGCTTTAATTAAATTATGACTCTTTTTTTTTTTAAAGTCACGATTCTGATTATGAATTGCAATAAAGAACTGTCTTCCCTGAACATAAGGATCTCCCAGACACCTGGAAAATCATGGTTCTGTTAGAAGAAGTGGGGAGCAGTCGCGAGGAGTATATAATTTGTTGCTGGATATTAAGTTACTCCAAAATCAACAATTTAAAACAATAAACATTGTCTCATATAGGCTCATATGAGGATCAGAAATCTGGGAGCAGTTTAGCAAGGTGGTTTTGGCTCAGGATCTCTCATGAGGTTTTAGTCCAGCTGTTGGTTGGGCTGTAGTCAGCTGAAGGCTGGACTGGGGCCAGAGGATCTGCTTTCAAGATCACTTCTGTGTTTGTTGGCAAAAGACTTCAGTTCCTTGTCATGTGGGCTTCTCCATAAGGCTGTTCATGATGTGACAGCTGGCCTCTCCAGAGTGAGTGAGCTGGGCCAGAGTGTTGGGAAGGAAGGAGGGAGGAGAGAAAAAGAGGAGGAGGGGCAAGATGGAAGCTGCAATGTGTTTTATAACCTAATATCAAAAATAACATGCTACCTTCTGCTCTATTCTACCGGTCACAAAGACCAACCCTGGCCCAGTGTGGGGTCGGACTACATCAATGTGAATCAGGAGATGGGACTCATTGGGGTGATCTGGGAGACAGTTAAGGCATGCCTGTAGAGTAGACAGCAGACCTTGGCTGCCATAGTGTACCTTTGTTGAGTTGAACTGATTGAAATGAAGGAAATGAGTTGAAATGAAGTGGTCTCGATTTCAGGGTGAAGAGAGGAATGGTATAAGAAAGCTTACACTAGCTTCGTGCCTACTGTACACTAGCCATGCAGCATAGGTAACTGCATTGACTTTCCCCAGCAGTGCTGTGACAAATAGGTGGTGACATCTCCATCGTACAGATAAGAGCACTAGAAGGCCAAAGCTCAGCCTGCTTCCTTTGCATCTGACTCCTTCGAAAGTCATCCCAACCCACAGCTGGCTGTCAGTTCATGATACTTGGATTAGTTGAATCTGATTCTCTTCTGTGAACTTGAATGAAGAAGACTTGGTGAGAGAGTGAGGATATAGTCACGGGAGCAGAAGCTGCAAACCACGCTGTGGTGGACACAGATACACACTGAGACCCACTGAGAAGGGCCTGTTAACTAGGGGCTGGGGTTCTGCTGACTGCATTGAAAGCCCATTAAGGGAGTTCTACCTTGCCCAAGTCATGAGCTTTCCCGAGGGACAAGGGAGAAGATATATAATAATTAATGGGTGTAACACAAAGGCCTGGACATCTTGGCCTGAACTCTGAAGGAACATTTTAGCTCCTATGGGATTGGTCAGACACTTGTGGGTCTGAATCACAGTTCAACTTCTCCATCTACTTAGTCCTGTTTCTATCCCTTCCCCTCCACAGTCTTTGATTCTAAGGGTGTTCCTTAGTAAACACCCTGCACACTGAACTGTCTCCAAGTCTAATTCCTGAGAAACCTGACCTGCAACAGTCAGTAGCTGGAATGGTTCAAGAAAGCTGGCACAAAGATAAGGTTTTGTATCTGCCCAGGCAGGAGTGGGACCCATTACTGGTGGCAGGTTGAGCATAAATAGCCCCCAGCACAAAGTGGCAGGTCAAATGTTAACATTTGTACCAATGGCAAATGACAGTGGCAGATGTTAGTGTCACTCTTAAAGATCCAAAGGATGCAGAGAAAAATAAATAAATTGAAGGATGTAGAGGTGGTGGTCTCCATCATGACCTCACTGTGTTCGTCAGTTAATGTCCACTGAAAAAAACACTGAGATCACAGAGAATGGCAGAGGTGTCAAAATGGCAGACAAACTCAACCAAGTAGCAGCAGCTCCTATTGTAGCTGACATGGCAGATGTGGAGTCCTTGAAAGAGTGGATAAACATGGCCTTATGTCCATGGTATGTAGCCATGGATTTGGTGAATGTGTTATTTTCCACCCAGTCAGAAAGGAGGATCAGAAACCATTTGCCCTAGCATGGGATGGACGTAGTCTGCAGTTAGAGGTTTTCTGCAAAGCTCTGTTAAATCTCCAACCCCAGGTCACAATAGAAGACAAATATAAAGGCATCTGGACCATCTGGACACTCTGGAGAATAGCAGGTTGACCCACTGAGTTAATGATACCATACTCATTAAACCAGATAAGCAAAAAATGCCCAACACACTCAAGGCCTGGGTAGTTCACATGTATCCCAGTGGGTAGGAAATAAAACTTATGAAAATTCAGGGCTTTCCATTTCAGTACAAACTTCAAGGGTCTAGTGATCAAGAGAGTACTGGGACAGTCCATCCAAAGTCAAGGACAAAACATTGTGTCTTTGCATATTTCACCACAAAGGAGAAAATCCAGTACTTGCTAGGCTTCTGCAAAGCTTCTTTTCAACCTGGGAATATTTCTCTGACTCACATACTGAACCACATTAGAGCTGCCAGATTTTTCTACGTTTATTTTTTTAAATGACAATTTATTTATTTACTGGGGTGCACTGGGTCTTCATTGCTGTGCTCAGGTTTTCTGTAGTTGCAGCGAGCGGGGGCTACTCTTCACTGAGGTACACAGGCTTCTCACTGTGGTGGCTTCTCTTACTGTGGAGCACACACTCTAATCACATGGGCTTTAGTTGTTGCACCATGTAGGCTCAGTCATTGGAGCACACAGGCTTAGCTGCCCTGAGGCGTGTGGAATCTTCCTAGACCAAGGATTGAACCTGTGTCCCCTGCATTGGCAGGTGGATTCTTAACCACTGTACCAGCAGGGAGGTCCAAGGCTTCCAGATTTGAGAAGGACTCAGAGAAGAGAAGGACTGTGCAGCAGGGTTGAGATACAGAGCAAGCAGCCCTACCACTTGGGTCCTAAGGCTCAGCAGAATCTATGACAGTGGAGGTATCAGCAGTGGGAAGAGATGCCATGTGATAAGCCCTGGTGGGAGAACCACAACAGAGACTGCTGGGGCACAGAGGCAAGGCCACATCTTCTGCAGTGGAGAACTGTGCACCTTTAGGAAAATAATCCTGTGCCATCGCTTTGCAGGGCCCGAGTAGAGACACAATGCTTGCCTATGGGATACCCCGGGACCATGTGGCCACAACTGGGCATCACGGCTTCACTTCGTGAACCTCCCAAGCCTTAATGTGGGGAAGGCTCAGAACATTATGTCATCAGATGGAAGTGGTCCACCTGGGATTACATGTGAACAGGACTGAGGGGTGGGGAATGAAATCAACAAACCGCATACCCCAATTCTTCTCCCTTAGCTCATGCTTAGGCTACATAGGGTAGGAGGGTTGCTTAGGACAAGCTGATATAGAGAGAAAAAGCTTGGTCCATTTATGGGTCAGCTAGTATGTGGGTAACCACAGAAAGGGCGTGGCAGTTGTGTGGCAGCCGCAGTAATGAGTGGTCTTGAAAGATCAATGAAAAATCCCCCAGTGGACCATTTTGAGTAGAGCATTTGGCTATATGTATAGAAGGAAAAGTGGCCCAGGGTTAGAATAAATATAGACTTAAGTGCTGGCTGTGGTGGGGCCTGCATCACAACTCAACTTCTGCTGCTAGTCCTGCTTCCTCTCCTCTTCTCTTACAGGTTTTGATCCCAGGACACATCTTTTTTTTTTTTTTAACTTTACAATATTGTATTGGTTTTGCCATATATCAACATAAATCTGCCACAGGTATACACGTGTTCCCCATCCTGAACCCTCCTCCCTCCTCCCTCCCCATACCATCCCTCTGGATCGTCCCAGTGCACCAGCCCCAAGCATCTAGTATCGTGCATCAAACCTGGACTGGCAACTCATTTCATATATGATATTATACATGTTTCAATGCCATTCTCCCAAATTATCCCACCCTCTCCCTCTCCCACAGAGTCCAAAAGACTGTTCTATACATCAGTGTCTCTTTTGCTGTCTCGTATACAGGGTTATTGTTACCATCTTTCTAAATTCCATATATATGCGTCAGTATACTGTATTAGTGTTTTTCTTTCTGGCTTACTTCACTCTGTATAATAAGCTCCAAACATCATCTTGGAGCCTGCCTAACAGGGCGCCCAGCCTGGGACATAGGGAGAAAAAGCAGGTGGCAGGGAGCCTGCAATGGAAGAGCCCATGGGAGCCATGATCAATATAGGGATTCCGGCTGAGGATGCTGACAGGCAGGGAGGGGCCAGAGGGAGGGGCCAGAGGAAGGGGGTGGAAATAGAGGGGAATGGTCACCGTGGTGGCAGGTGCTGCTGCTGAGTGGTTGACAGTGTAACCAGTCCCTAGCGCTGTCTCAAATCTCAGCCACCTGCAAGTTCCCAATTACTTTCCCAGTTCTGCAAAGCTTGGCTCTGTGAGTGCCTGGGGATGTCCATTATCTTGCATGGGGCAGAGACGGCCCATTGTCCTCAGTGTCTGCACTTCCCTTTTCCTAATAAAAGGATCTGTGGTGGATACAGAGTGCAGTGTGTTCTCCAAAACATGTCAGTACACCAACCCCCAAAACACGTAAATGTGACCTTATTTGAAAAAGGAGTCTTTGCAAATGAAATTAAGTTAAGGATCTCGAGATGAGACCATCCTGGGATATCCAAGTGGCCCCTAAATCTAGTGACAGATGTCTTTAGAAGAAGAAAGCAGAAGATAGGCACAGAGGGGAGGAAGGACCATATGAAGACACAGGCAGAGATTGAAGTTATGCAGCCACAAGTCATGGAATGCCTGGAGCTATGAGGAGCTGGAAGAGGCAAGAATGGATCCTCCCCAGAGCCTCCAGAGAGAATACAGCTTTAAGACACAACAATTTTGCACTTTTGTCTTCTGAAACTGCAAGAGAAGAGATTTCTGTGGTTGTGAGCCACCAAGTTTGTGCTCATTTGTCACCACAAGCTGACATACACAGTCACCATGAATAAAGACTGAGTTTCCCAGTTTCCCATACAGCTGAGTGTGGCCATGAGACAAAGCCCCATCTGGGGGAATAAGCAGAAGTAATGGGTGCCTCTCCTAAGCTCTGTTTCTACCAAATGAGGCAGCTTTGAGAAACTTAGAATCCAGGGGAAGAACAAAACTTGCCTGCAGAGGTACCTACCTCTGAGGAAGAACTATAAACCCACTGTTCCCAAATTTGTGGCCAAGATCAAGTTTTCACCAGTCTGAAATATAATGGAGAAAGTTAAAGCAATTATATTCAGGACTCCCATGGTGATACAGTGTAAAAGAATATGCCTGCTAATGCGGGAGACACAAGTTCAGTCCCTGGTGCAGGAAGATTCTACATGCTGTGGAGCAAAGAAGTCCATGAGCCAAAACTACTGAGCCCGAGAGCTGCAACTATGGAAGCGATGCACCTCAAGCCTGTGCTCTGCAACAAGAGCTGCCGCAACGAGAAGCCTGTGCACCGCAAAGGAGTGTTGGTCCCTCTTGCCTCTACTAGAGAAAGCCCAAGCAGAGCAATGAAGACCCAGTGCAACCAAAAACCTAAATAAGTGATTTTTAAAACAGTTGTATTCAATTTATGACTATTTATTCTGGGATTATATCCTTAAAAAGAAAAGCCAAAACAAAAAAAGCATCTTTCTCTAGTGAAATTAGCAATGATAGACAATGCGATGACTGGTTTTGACTTTTTCATCCCATAGTTCCTTTTATTTACCTGATATTCCAGGAAGGGAACTAGAAGTAAGCGGAACATCCCCAATGTAAGAATCAGGAATTGATGGCAAGTTACAAGAGCAGCCATGAACAATAAGGAAACTGACTGATCTGTGGTTGCTTTTGAAAATGTCCTTAACTGCTCCTCCACCCAAACATTGGCAACTGTATGGTGGTTGCTGTAATATTTTGGGAAAAACTGGGGTGGGAAATGTTATCAGTGTGTCACTTTGCAAAATCTGAGGCTTCTGGGGTAGAGCATCATGCAGGGAAGATACCAAGAGCCTGACAGCATCTTATTTAAAGAATCCACGCCCTTAGAGAACAGACTTGTCATAGCCACGAGGAAGGGATGGATTGGGACTTTGGGGTTAACAGATGTAATCCATTATATACAGAATGACTAAACAGCAAGGTCCTACTGCATAGCACAGGGAAGTATATTTAATATCATCTAATAAACCATTAATGGAAAAGAATTTTTAAAAGAATGTGTAGGACTTTGCTGGCAGTCCAGTGGTTAGGACTTCATGCTCCACTCAACTCTGCAGGGGGCACAGGCTCAACTCCAGGTCAGGGAACTAAGATACCACATGCAGAGTGCCATGTGTCATGGCTGAAAAATTAAAAAGAATGTATATATACATATACATATATAACTGAATCACTTTGCTGTACAGCAGAAATTAACATAATATTGTAAATCAGCCATACTTCAATTTTTAAAAGTCCATGTTTTAAATGTTTCTGTAAGGAAATTCTCCCCCATTTTTATTTTTTCAATTTTTAGGTATGTATTGGCTGTACTGGGTCTTCACTGCAGTGCACGGGCTTTCTCTACTTGTGGCACGTGTATCTCATTGCCCTGCAGCATGTGGGATCTTGGTTCCTTGACCAGGGATCAAACTCACGTCCCTTGCATTGGAAGGCAGATTTTTAACTGCTGGACCACCAGGGACGTCCCTTCCATTGTCTTTAGATTTTAAGGAAATTCTGACCACAGCTGCCATTTCATTGCAATACTTCTGACTCATCAGCTCAGAAATCATGTGAAAGAATGCAGGAAAAACTTCAGATATCAGAATCTCTTCAGGATGATCAGAATGCAGGAAAGTTGCTCAGTCATGTATGACTTTTTGCAATCTCACTGACTGTAGCCTACCAGGCTCCTCTGTCCATGGCATTTTCCAGGCAAGAGTACTGAAGTGGGTTGCCATTTCCTTCTCCAGGGGGATCTTCCTGACCTGGGGATCAAACCCAGTTCTCCTGAATTGCAGGCAGACACTTTACCCTCTGAGCCACCAGGGATACCAGAATCTCTTCAGGATGATCAGAGTAATACACAGAATTTCAGGGACAAAATTTCAAAAAGTGGGAGTTAAAAAAAAAAAAAAGGTCGATAGTGGCCTGCAGTCATGCTCTATGGCTCTCTTTGCACAGTGTTGTATGGGACACTGAGTTGCTGGAGGTCTGAGGCCCACAGAGGGGGTTATGCCTAAGCACCAGACAACAAAATGTGAAATACCAAAATGTCAGGGGGAGGTATGGGGTACTGATCAAAGGGAGCCACATATGATGAAAAGGAGGGTAAAGCATAGAGTTAAATAGGTGAATTCAGCAGTGTAAGTCAAACAGGTTTAAGTTAAGGAGCTTAAGTCATGCCATTGCTCTATAGTCAGATCTTGAGTGGAAAAAAAAAAGACAAAATAGGCCCGAAAACAAGCAATCGCTGAGGATCAGCTTCTACCCTCAGGAGTGAGGGTCCCTGGAGCAGAGCTCTAGGCAGGTGATGCTGCTGCTGGTGGTCCAGGGATCACATTCTGAGTCACAAGGAACTGTCTGGTATCACTTTGGGGGAGGATCTGGGAGGGTTTGTGGAGCAAAGAAGGATGTCATGAAGTGGGGGGAGAACATATTGTAGGTAAAAGGGTGTAGTAATGAGGGCCTTCTCAGCTGCAAGCAACCAGAAAACCACTGAAAGTAGCCAAGCAGTAAGACATGGTGCCTGGAGGTGGGACAGTACCGTGTGAGTCAGTGCAAGGTCTCGACCTTGTCACGAGCCCGTGTGCTTTCCCTCCTTCTGCCCTAACAGTGTGGAATGTGGGTTATGATGACTGGGGTGGCTCCAGATTCACAGGCAGAGGACAATGTCAAGAGGTAGGAACGATGTCCTTCCTCGAAAGGCAAGGTTTCCCTTTGTGAGCCATTGGCCATACTGAGTGCACTTGCCTCTTCCCTAAGCTGATCTCTGGCAGGAGCATTACCCTGAGTGGCTCAGACTAATCAAGTTCTGCCTCCTTGGGTCTGGGGACAGGAATAGATCTTATATCCAAGATCTGATTATTCCAATATCTTTGGTTCTTGAAGGTCATTACCTATTGTTAATTGTTTATGCTTACTCTCACCTCTGATGGCTCGTTTTCTTGTGAATATGGTGACTGTTAATTAAGGACTTAGGTGGCTAGGTGAAAAGTCAACATGGTTTGGCCAAAAGTAAAAAAAACAAAAACGTGGTGTCTTCTACAAACAGACAACTAGAACTTGGTTCCTGAGAGACGTTTGGGATTCAGTTGACCCACGGCTCCTCCTGGTCAAGTTGGGGTTTGTTATAAGTCACATGGTCCCTTGTCCACACTGTCACACCTGCTCCCTCTTTCAGCACCGCTGCCTGGAGGGAAACCACAGAAAGCACAAGCCCAGGGCAAACAGAGAAGGGTGCTTTCTCTTCTAACTCCCAGGACTGGTGTTCACAGCAAACTAGGCAACCTGTACCACAATTCCAAGGTTGGAACAAACTAGGCTGTCACCATGAAAAATGGCCATTCACACCCCAAAGGAGTTCTCACTGGTTGGCTCTCTCCTTGGATTTCACTAGTGACTATATTTGCAGGATCTCTGCAGCCCACCACAAGCCTTCTGCTGTTCTTCCTCTTACCCTAGGCCTTGGGCTCTGCCCTAAATCCTCCACTGAGCTGCCTGGGGACCCTTCAGATTTCTGCAACTTAGTTATGCTGAGCAAGTCTAGCAGGAGGACAAGGCCTTCATCTTTCATGAACATAAAAGTACCTATAGATTTCTTCAGAGTTCAGAAATAAAACAGATTTGGTCTTCACAGCGTGTTATGTGGCTGAAACTCCCCTGGGAAAGCAGCTTGAACTGAGCTGAGGGCCTGGGTGGGCCTCGGAAATACCGTCACTTAAAGGTTGGGCAGAGAAAGAAGAGACCATGAAGGAGAAGCAGAAGGAAATAGAAAAGCATGGTGTTCGGAGGCCAAGGCACAGACACACATCAGGCACTGAGTGTCCAACAGCATCGAAGCTGCATGTCTGCAGTGCTTTAGGTGGCTGTGGGTTTGGCAGTGTGGAGAGAGAGCTCTGCTGGCTTTGTCAGAAGCAGTGTTTATGGAGCCGATTTTCTTGGGGTGAGGCGTTAGTGGGAGGCAAGAAGTGATGGTGATGGTTGTAAGCAAGACTCTTTAGAAGCGGCAAGTGTCTCTTCTGCCCAAGGAGCTGGACCTGACTATCCCTTTTAATGCTGCAAGTTGCTCTCCTCTCGCTCACCCAATCTTCTTATCCTGCTTCACTTATTTTCCCCATGATGGCATTAATTCCCTTCCATAATATTACATGACTCTATCCTTTACTTGGTGCTTCCCAGGTGGTAAAAAACTTGGGGCTAGTGGTAAAGAACTCACCTACCAATCCAGGAGACATAAGAGAGACAGGGTTCGATCCCTGGGTTGGGAAGATTCCCTGGAGTAAGAAATGGCAACCTCGTTGCCACTACAGTATTCTTGCCTGGAGAATCCCCACAGACAGAGGAACCTGGTGGTCTACACTCCATAGAGTCACCAAGAGTCGGACACAACTGACGTGACTGAGCACAGCACACAGCACATCCTTTACTAACTTATGGTATTCTTTATTGATTATGTCTCTCCCTTGTGAGACCAAAACAGTTTTGAACATGGAGATCCTTGTCAGTTGCATTCACTGATATATCCTAAGTGCCTAGAGCCTAGAACAAAAGGTTAGCACCCAGTGGGTTTTCAAAAATGAATGAAGAAGAGAAGGACAGGGATTAAGAGAGATGCTGGGGCAAAGCAGGCTTTGGTTCTAAAGATGGTGGCAGCCTGACTATGTTTATGGCTTGAGTGACCTCTCCAGTTTGAAAGCACAGAAGAGAGAAGTGGGAAATAATGACTCAAGGTCTAAGAAATGGTGAGTTTCAGAGCATGCTTAAAAAAACAGTCTGGTTTGGGGAAGTTGCATGTGGTGACATGTAAAGGGGATGGTAGGTCCATGGAGTCTTAAATAACTCCAGCGGGCTCAGAATTAATGACCTGGGAAATGGAAAACCTGGGGTTGATGCTGTTTTTGAACAAGGAAGAGACAGATCACTTTGGTGACCACTCAGGGTCACAGTGTTGCAGTATCTCAGGACAGACTATTCAAAATCCCGTACATCACAAGGTGAATGGTGCCTTCTGGAGCTCTGTAACATGGCAGCCCTGTGTGGAGGGGCTGGTGCTGAGAAGGGTGCAAGGCAGGATTGTATGATAGGAAACTCTTGGAGACATAATGAGGCCTGACTAGGGTGTGGAATAGGGCTGGGTAGAAAGTTCCAAAAGGCTGATTTTTTTTTCCAGCTTGTTGCAAGCTTTAATATCATTCACACACAACTGATTGCAGAATTTGTCCTTGTATTTATACTAAAGATATACACAGGGATGCTTTTATTCATATTTCTATTACTTTTATAAAGAACATGGTTTGAAAAATGTGTCCGGGGGTAGCATTAATGCAGGTTTATCTCCTTTGGTTCTCACTTTATTGCATGCTCCTTTTGTGTCCCCATACTGACTTCCATACTGAACAAAGGTCCCCTGCATTGGGAGGATGTAGAACTGGATCTGTTTCATTGGTTGGAGTTACCTTCTCCCGTGTTCCCCATGGAAAGAAAGGCACTGATGCAGACAGCCGACTCATTAGAAAAGACCCTGATGCCGGGAAAGATTGAAGACAGGAGGAGAAGGGGACGACAGAGGATGAGATGGTTGGATGGCATTACCGACTCAATGGACACGAGTTTGAGCAAGCTCCAGGAGATGATGAAGGACAGGAAAGCCAGGTGTGCTGCAGTCCATGGGTTTGCAAAAAGTCAGACACGACTGAGCGACTGAACAACAATAACAACTAGTGGTTGGGAAGGTAAGAGGACCTGAATATTAAGTGTAAATTGTTTATGGAAAGCCCTTCAAAACCTGGGCTGGCTGGACTGAGGAGATAATGAACTGAGGTTTTGGTAGTTGCAGTTGCTCAAGAAAGAAGGAAGTCACTTAGATACCATAAAATGTTTTGTTAAAAGCATGATTGTAGATAAGTTTCCAAACAAGACCTATAAAGGGAATTTAGCACTTACCCAGAAAAGGACAACTGGAAGCTGTGACCTTTGAGATTGATGTAGGGAGGCCACCTATGTCCTACTGAGATCATATTTCACTGTCTTTACTATTCTTACTTGATTCATTGTCATCTTGTCCCCTCTGTAAGATTTAACTACGTTCTAGTCCATTTAATAGATTTAAAAAGGGTATCTAGAAATCCTTGGTATCAGAAATACGAAATGAATGGTGAGAAGTAAATGGCATAGTCCCTGCTCTTGACAGGTTGTCAGACTTCCAAAGAAGACAGAAACACAAGCAACCATGGTAGACTGTGGTGGTGGTGGTGGTTTAGTTGCTAAGTTGAGTCTGACTCTTGTGACCCCATAGATTGTAGCCTGGCAGGCTCCTCTGTTCATGGCATTCTCCAGGTAAGAATACTGGAGTGGGCTGCCATTTCCTTCTCCAGGGGATCTTCCCATCCCAGGGATTGAACCCAGGTCTCCTACATTATAGGCAGATTCTTTACCAACTGAGCTATGAGGGAAGCCCTACTGCTAAAATGAAGCTTCTATGGGGATTGGGGAGGACAGAGGGAGGAGAAGGTTCCTTCTCTCTGAGTTTCCTATGGAGACTTTTCCTTAGTCATCTTTCTGCCCGAAGTCCCAGGAGCTGGAGTGTACAGTGGGAGGGAAGAATAAAGAAAGCTCAGGATTTCACGTTTGCTCCTGGGATCCCTGACTCTCCTCAAAGTCATTTGAGGTAGCATTGGCCTACACTCAACCTCTAACTGGCTGTGACCTTGAGGTGCCATTCACTGCTGGTGAGCCTGTGAGTAGGGATGTGGACCCAGTCTTATGTGGAAGCCCTTTTGACTGCCTGGTGCCCTCATTAGAAAGCCAGGTCAATGAGTAGACCCTAGGGATAATGAGCAAAAGCCCTCCCCCAGCCTGCCCAGATAACCTTTTCCTTTGCCTGGTAAAGCCTCCATAAACTCTAAGATCTAGCTCCATGGATATCTCCGCCATGGAGCCTCCTCTGATCTCCTAGGAGATGTGTCTCCAGCTTCCACGTCCTCCTACTGTGAGTGGGAGGTCCTCACAGAGCATAGGAGTGAGAGGTTTGCACCTGACCCCCCCTGGATTGTGCATTCCATGTGGCCAGTCACCGGCTTTTACTAAACTTCATTACCTAGCACATGGCAGGTACTCAGTGCTGGTTAAACAGATGATTACATGAATTAATGTCAACATTTTACATCCTCCTTCACTCCGCAGAGCTACCATGAAGGTCCTTGAAAGCTTCCCTTGCCTCCTTGGGCAGAAGTCATCTTTCCTCATACTCTGATGGAATGTTCTTTTACTATCTACTACAATATGCCAGAAAATTTGGAAAACTCAGTGATGGCCACAGGACTTAAAGATCAGTTTTAATTCCAATCCCAAAGAAAGGCAATTCAAAAGAATGTTCAAACTAACACACAATTACACTCATCTCACACGCTAGCAGAGCAATGCTCAAAATTCTCCAAGCGAGGCTTCAACAGTACATGAACCATGAACTTCCAGATGTTCAAGCTGGATTTAGAAAAGGCAGAGCAACCATAGATCAAATTGCCAACATCCATTGGATCATAGAAAAAAGCAAGAGAGCTCCAGAAAAAAGTCTACTTCTGCTGTATTGACTATGCCAAAGCCTTTCACTGTGAATCACAACAAACTGTGGAAAATTCTTAAAGAGATGGGAATACCTGACCACCTTACCTGCCTCCTGAGAAATCTATGCAGGTCAAGAAGCAACAGTTAGAATCAGACACGGACTGGTTCCAAATTGGGAAAGGGGTACGTCAAGACTATAGATTGTCATCAGTGATCAGTAATCAGTGAAAGTCACTCAGTCTGACTCTTTGCAACCCCATGGACAGAATAGTCCGTGGAATTCTCTAGGCCAGAACACTGGAGTGGGTAAATTTTCCCTTTTCCAGGGGGTCTTCCCAACCCAAGGATCAAACCCAGGTCTCTCGCATTGCAGGCGGATTCTTTACCAGCTAAGCCACAAGGGAAGCCCAAGAGTGCTAGAGAGGGTAACCTATCCTTCCTCCAGCTGATCGCCCCAACCCAGGAATCGAAGTGGAACCTCCTGCATTGCAGGTGGATTCCTTACCAGCTGAGCTATGACACCATGCTTATTTAACTTATATGCAGAGTACATCAGGCTAAACGCCAGGCTGGATGAAGCATAAGCTTGAATCAAGATTGCTGGGTAAAGTATCAATAACCTCAGATAAACAGATGACACCATCCTTATAGCAGAAAGCAAAAACTAAAGAGCCTCTTGATGAAAGTGAAAGAGGAGAGGGAAAAAGCTGGCTTAAAACTCAGCATTCAAAAAACTGAGATCATGGCATCCGGTCCCATCACTTCATGGCAAATAGATGGGGAAACAATGGAAACAGCGACAGACTTTATTTTCTTGGGCTCCAAAATCACTGCAGATGATGACTGCAGGCATGAAATGAAAAGACGCTTGCTCCTTGGAAGAAAAGCTATACAAACCTAGAGAGTATATTAAAAAGCAGAGATATTACTTTGCCGACAAAGGTCCGTCTATTCAAAGTTTTGGTTTTTCCAGTAGTCATGTATGGATGTGAGAGTTGGACTATAAAGAAAGCTGAGCACCAAAGAGTTGATGCTTTTGAACTGTGTTGTTGGAGAAGACTCTTGAGAGTCCCTTGGACTGCAAGGAGGTCCAACCAGTCCATCCTAAAGGAAATCAGTCCTGAATATTCATTGGAAGGACTGATGCTGCAGCTGAAACTCCAATACTTTGGCCACCTGATGTGAAGAACTGACTCACTGAAAAAGATCCTGATGCTGGGAAAGATTGAAGGCAGGAGAAGAAGGGAACAACAGAGGATGAAATGGTTGAATGGCATCACTGACTCAATGGACATGAGTTTGAACAAGTTCCGGGAGTTGGTGATGAACAGGGAAGCCTGGTGTGCTGCAGTCCGTGGGGTCACAAAGAGTCGGACATGACTGAGTGACTGAACTGAACTGAACAAAACAGGAGCTGGCAAAGTTTGTGTTTTTTTGTTTTTTTTTTTTCCCCTTAAAGGACCAGATGGTAAATATTGCTTTGCAGGCTACATGATCTCTGTTTCAACTTCTCAGCTTTTCCAATGAAGCATAAAATAGTGGAATAATTAAGAGCAGGGCCTCTGGAGATAGAATAGCTATACTCAAATTCTGTTTCCAAATTCTGTTTCTTCCTTCCTTTTGCAGTCAGAGTTCCTAGGCAGCCTGATGAGGTGGGAAGGCAACCAGGACTCATGCAAGGAGGGTGGGAGTAATAGAGTACCAGAACTAGGTAGCTCAAGACAACAGACATTTATTGTCTTAGAGTTCTGGAGACTTGAAGTCCAAAGTCAAGGTGTCAACGGGGCTGAGCTCTCTCTGACAGCTTTAGGGGCGAATTCTTCTTTGCCTTGTTCACGCTTCCAGTGTAGGCTGACAATCCTTGATTTTTCTTGCTTGGAGATGCTTCACTACTCTCTGTGTGTCTGTACATCTTCTTTCTGTGCATATCTCTGTGTCCACATGTCCCTTTTATATGCATGCCAGTTATATTGGATGAGAGTTCACACTAATGACCTCATTTTCACTTAATTACTTCTATAGAGACCTTGTTTTCAAGGAAAGTCACATAAAAAGTATACTGCCCTTAATATTTTCTGTAATTTGAAATTGTTTCAGAATAAAAGCAAAAAGAAAAAAAATACAATGTAATCAGAGACTAACTATTTGACAAGTTGTTTCACTTTTTATGCCTTAGTTTCATCAGGAAGGATAAAGCAACAACTACTTAAAGGATATTGTGAAGGACAGAGATCATGTGAGTGAAGCACCAGGTCCAGTGTCTGGCCATGACGTAAATGCTCACACCATGGCTCTCATCAGTACTATGTTCTTGTCCACAATTTGCAGTATTTCTTAGAATCTGAGATGCCATCAACAATAATGTAAGGCACATTATTATTCTATATGCTACTGGGAAAATAAGAACATACCTAATTAAACTGACAGAATGATTCTTTTCACTTAGAATTTTTAATATTTCTTGAGAGAGCTCTTTTAGATTTCTTTTAATGTAGATTTTAAAATTCTGTGTCTCTATATTGATTACGTCTCCAAAATCAATGTGGATGGTGACTGCACCCACAAAATTAAAAGACACTTGCTCCTTGGAAGAATAGCTATGACAAACCTAGATAGCATATTAAAAAGCAGAGACATCACTTTGCCAATAAAGTCCATCTAGTCAAAGCTATGATTTTTTCCAGTAGTCATGTATGGATGTGAGAGTTGGACCTTAAAGAAGGCTGAGCACTGAAGAACTGACACTTTTGAACTGTGGTGCTGGAGAAGACTCCTGAGAGTCCCTTGGACTGTAAAGAGATCAAACCAGTCAATCCTAAAGGAAATCAGTCCTGAATATTCATTGGAAGGACTGATGTTGAAGCTGAAGCTCCAGTACTTTGGTCATCTGATGTGAAGAACTGACTCACTGGAAAAGACCCTGATGCTGGGAAAGCAAAAGGAGAAGGGGGTGACAGAGGATGAGATGGTTGGATGGCATCCTGACTCAAGGGGACATGAGTCTGATCAAACTCAGGGAGATAGTGAAGGACAGAGAAGCCTGGTGTGCTACAGTCCATGGTGTCGCAAAGAGTTGGACATGACTCAGTGACTGAACAACAGCAAAATGATCACATGAGAAGGAAATTAGAAGCAAAAAAAAAAAAATGCATTGGTTGAGGTGTGCCTAAGATATCTTCATATTTGCAGGCTGGTGCTCCCAGATCATTTAATTCAGAGTCTTTGCGTCTTTGCTTTTCTATCCAACAGCATCCTGTGTGCCATCAAGGGCATCAGTGATGCAGTGAATGTTCCACTGTTAATCTCTGAAATGTTCTTCCTGGCTACCACCACCTACCATTCTGTGTATATTTAGACTTGTTATTATAGAACAATGAAGGAAAAAGAGAAAAGAAAAGGGAGAGTGAGGGAGATTAGGAGAGTGATGACAGATTTTATCTGTCTTTTTTATGCGTATATCTTATGTCCAACATCTGATTGCTCTACATCTTTATCTCTTGGGGGTCTATATCTATTGTTTGTTGTTTTGGCTTACTTTCTGCAGCTTCTTTCCTGGTAAATTTGGTAACTGTCGTTTGTGAACTTATAGGTGGGGAACTGAGAATGCTTTTCTCCAGAGAGATATACATTTGTTTTCACAGGGCTTCAGGGACTATCCTCCCCTAGACTTGATTGCAGTCTCCTTCAGGGCTCTAAGTTCAAGGTGAAAACCTTGAGTTCACTGTCCCTGTCTTTGGGAGCCCTAAGTCCAGATGGTCAGAGCAGTTAATCAGCATTTGCACTGATAGCAAATTTGACACCACATTTCCTGCTTGCTTAATACTCGGAGTTTCAGCTCACTATTTTTGCTGTGTTTTTTGTTTTTTGGCTTTTTTTTTTTTTTGATTCTTGTTTGAAAAGAGGGAGTGCTTTAGAGAATTCCTTCTCCCCTGGGAAGTCGAGCAACGCATTTAAAGACGAAGTGGATGCAGAATCTAGGGATTTCAGAGTGAAAGAGACCCTTGGTGTATTTAGATCATCACACTAATTGACTTAGTAGATCTTCTGTTGTCTTTGTGGGGTTGACTCATGGTCACAGTGAGTGGAATGCCACAGTGAAGCAGCAGATGATGGCCTGATTATTATTATTATTTTTATCCCATGCAGGTGGTATGCAGGAGTCTTGAGGGTCTTTTGTCAGATTTTTGTAGGGTGTCTACTTGGCTCCTTGACCAGCTCCTCTGCACTTTGAAGGGCCTTTCTGTCTGGATTTGCTTACTCCCTCTCTTAGTTTTGCTTCTGACTGAAGACCAGAGGAGCTCCCTGTGCTGGGTTGCCCACCTCTTCAGTGATTTCTTTGCTTCTGTGTCATAAAATCAAGAGCAGAAAGTCACTTCTATGTCCTCGATTGGTTGCTTTGGTACATTTCTCTTCAATTTTCTTCATAAATTTTTTTTTCATTTTGGTTAGTATCTGGGAAATACAACCTGAGATTTTTGCTTCACTCTCTCATTTAATCCGGAAGTCTGAAATCTACATTTTTCACAGCACCTTAGAAGTCGCAGATGTTCTTTAGACCAGAATTTGAAAGTCAAGGGTCACCCATGGTGACCAAGTTAGCATGAATAAGCAGAGAAGGTTGTGGACAATTCTGATGTCAGAAGGTCTTTGCCTATCACTTTGTTTAACTGAAGCACATAAAATGCCACTAAGCATAATGTGATTTCATACAAGTAAAGTTCAAAAGCACGCACAATTCAGAATGGCAGCCCCTCAATCATTTAAACAGAAGTACCATAGGCTCATCAATTCCACTTCTGGGAATATTCTCAAAAGGAGCGAAAGCAGGTATTCGAACAGATATGTGTGTATCTGTGTTCATAACAACATTATTCACAATATACAAAAGGTAGAGACAACCCAGATGTCCATTATAGTTGATTAGATAAACAGAAGCAGTCTATTTACATAATGGAATATATTCAGCTTTAAAAAGAAGGAATTCTGACACTTGCTACAGTATGGATGAAGACATTATGGCAAGTGAAATAAGCAAGTCATAAAAGCTGTAGCCTATATAATCCCACTTACATGAGATACTGAAAATGGTCAGTTTCAAAGAGATGGAAAGTGGAATGGTGGTTGCCAGGGATTCGGAGGAGGTGAGAACAGGGAATTATTGGTTAATGGGGACAGACTTTCAGTGTTGGATGATGAAGAATCTCTGGAAATGGATGGTGGTGATGGTTGCCCAGCCATGTGAGTGTACTGAACTGAATGCCACTGAACTGTACAACAGGGTAAAAACAGAAAATTTGTTTATTTCACTCCAATTAAAAAAAACAACAAATTTACAGTCAGGGAAATCAAGGTAATGGTTATCTTTGAGAGAGAGTGATGGATGGAGGCATAGAGGAGACTTCTGGGGTTTGGGAATCTTCTATATTTGATCTAGAGGTGATTATAAGAGCATATAGATTTCTTAATAGTCCCTACACTATATATTTACTGCTGCTGCTGCTGCTGCTGCTGCTAAGTCGCTTTAGTCATGTCCGACTCTGGGATTTGTGCAATTTAGAGTATGCAACTTTAAAATGTTCTAAATACAAATACCATGGAGAATTTTTTTTACTTCCACAAGCAAAACTTGTTTGGTCCCAGGCAGACAGGAGTTGGGCTCCATGACATTCACAGCAGTTGAGAAAAGAATCACAGAGCTGGGAAAAGGCAGCCTGCCATGAACCAGGTAGCATCCTCCACCCTCCAGTCAGAACCGTGTTGAGTAACCACGCACCCCATCCTGCCCTGTGAAAGTTCACACCCACGTCATAGTCACGCCTCAGGAACACAATTCAGTTTCTCTTGGTTTATTTTTTGCAAAACTTCTTGTTGTTGTTGCTTGTTGGTTTTTACATTATTAGGGGCTTTATTTTCAGACGTCGAAGATTGTTAACCTCTGATGCTCCATGTTCAGGTCACCTCACTGCTGGTAACACATCCCATCACTGAGTTCCCCATACGGAGCCCTGAGCCTGAGGGGCATCTTTGCCCCCTGAGAAAGAGGGGTGTAACTCTTGTTGGGAACTCTGCTGAGCTGGGAGAGGGAGCTGGGCTGCCAGGTACCAGAGAGTTGATGACAATAGCCGGCTGACAACTGAAAGGGTTAACTTTCATCACTTACCGCAATGGTGTAAGATGCTATAAGATGGAAGAAGCAAGATGGTAAAACAGGAGAAAGCGCCGATCCTTGTCCTACCTCCATAGGGTCAGATGAATCCTCTCAGAACACAAGGCTCCAGCCTTTTTATGGACCTCTGAGTTGGGTGAGGCCAGGTGGAGGGCTTGGAGTTGAGAAGCACAGGGTTCTGAGTAGGGAAGTGTCCTCCAGGTGTCTCCCTTCCCCCCATAAGGAGACCTTCACCCAAGGCCTCAGCTAAGAGGCCTAGGAATGCAAGGATGTGAAAGAGCATGACCGACCATGGAGAGCCTGAGTCCTTGACCTCAACTCTGCCGGAGCTGGCCCTGCACTGTGTGTGCACAATCTGGAGTAGGGGTGGGGGCAGACAGGGAAAGCTAATCTGGGGTCAGGGCTGAAAAGCACACACGGATTTTTAACCAGAAGGTGGACTCCTCAGCAGTGTGTCTCTTGCTCTCTCTAGGTGGGAAACAAGGGGGTGGAAGGTCAGACCTTCCCCAAGGAGACCAGATGGAGCTACTCAGGCTCCCTGGAGATCTGGAGAGCTCAGCACCTGTTGCTCAGTCCGCAGAGCTCAGTCCAGTGAGACCACCCCACCTTGACTTCCTGGAAGGGCCTGTTTCCTCCACCTAATAATCAGGCCTGGGATGGCCCCTTTGGGGTGGGGTCCCCACCCCCTAGACCACAACAGAGGAGCGCAGCCCATGCCTTCTCTGTCTCACAGGACATTCCAGGCATTTGGGCCAGGCCTCTCCTGGTAGGAGAAAAGCAAAGAGCCATTAGGCCAGGAATCCAGTGGCCACAGGTTCCAGCCTTCCTCGCCCTTCTGCCCCGACCCCTGCCCTGTACCATTTCCCCTCATTTCTCGCCTTTCCCCTCACTCTGTCTCTGCTCAGGAGAAAAGGTACTGTTTCTTGCCTGACTCCAGTATGGCTCAGGGTGGACCATCACCAATGTGTCTTTATTTAAAATTTTGTATTTGTTTATCGTGTATTTTTAAAACTTTTTTTACAATATTGTATTAAAATATCATCTTGAGGACTTCACTGGTGGTCCAGTGGTTAAAATCCACCTGCCAATGCAGGGGACATGGGTTCAGTCCCTGGTGGGGGAAGATTCCACATGCCACAGAGCAACTAAGCCTGTGCCCCACAACTACTGAAGTCCATGCACCCTAGAGCCTGTGCTCCGCAACAGGAGAAGCCACCGCGATGAGAAGCCTGCACACCGCAACAAAGAGTAGCTCCACTCGCCCCAACTAGAGAAAGCCCTTGCACAGCAGTGAAGACTCAGAGCAGCCAAAAACAAAATAAATACTTTAAAAAGTTATATATATATATATATTAAAAAATAAATAAAACTATCATATTGATTACTGAGGATTTGGGTGCCACCTGAACTTTTGAGCCTAAGGAGATGCCACACTCACTTGGCCTTCATCTTGGCCCTGCTGTGCTCAGGGGCCACTCACCATTCACTTGTTCATTCATTCATTCATCTGTTCCACACACGGTTGTTAAGGGCCCCATCTGTGCCAGGGAGCATGCTGGGTACTGAGGAGAGAAAAGGAGTTCACAGGACAGTGTTGGGGAAAGACAGCTATGAGCCCCCAGACTTGTGGGACAGTGGAGGAGGGCAGGTATAAGGCTAAGGGGTCCCAAGGGAATCAAAATTGTACCGGCTAACACCTGGGGGTCTCTTGTACCAGGCTTTGAGCTAAGGTCTTGCCCTGTGACATTTCAATGGCCCTTTGATATTTACAGATGCTTGTAAGTCAAGAGGTAGGTCCTGAGCCCTGGTGAAATTACATGCAGGTAATTTGCAGAAGATCTCACCCTGAGCAGGTGGCAATGGGAGGCCAGGTTCCTGTGGCTCTGAGCTCTCACCTGCTCTGGATGTTGTAGCCCCCTCCCCCCGCATCCCCTTCGGGGGTGTCTGGGAAGGCTGCATGAAGGAACTTTGCACTGAGCAGAGAGAGCACACGTGGAAGTTTATAGGGAGATCACATAGAAAAGATTGAAGTACTTCTAGAAGAAGGAACAACATTGGCAAAGCCAGAAAGGCTCAGAATAAAACTTCATATCTTGGTGTCCACAATTCTGAGAAACCAGGCAATCTTGTGAAGAGGCACTTGTACAGAAAGAGGCCAGGGACTGCCGCTTCCTCTTTCTGCTTCTCTGTTTCCTAACAACGTCAGCATAAATAGGAAGCCTGAGAGGCTTGCTGACTGCCTCCAGGAGACACCACAGAAGGTCCGTCTGTCCCGGCACAAAGAGGTACGTGTGGGCTCGGCGCAGGGTGAAGGGTGGGGTCGGGAGCAGGGGCGTGTAGCAGTCTGGGATGGGAAGGACAGGGAGAGCCTGGGGGTGTCAAGTGGGCAAGTGTGCCCCAGGGACTTGGGAGGTTAGGGCTTGGCCTTTTGGGAAAATCTGAACCCAGACTCCTGGGAAGCCAGTGGACAAGGAGACAGACAGCAGGGACAGACCAGTCTGGGTGTTGGGGGAAGGGCTTTGGGGGTCCAGTCCTCACTGGTGAATCTGACTGTCCTGTCAGCAGGGAAGATGCCTGGGGCGGTAGAGAGTTCAGGCCTGGGAGTCACACAGCTGTGTACCGTTGTCTTTACTTTGTCACTAAGGTGTCACTAAAGGGTTGGTGGCAGTGATAATATCCTGTCCTGGGCTTCTGTCTCATGTCTGGAACAAGGGAGTGCCGATAGTCCCTGACATCCTGGTTTAGAAAAAGTCTGTGTGTGCATGCATATGCACACACATTCGTGTGCGTGCACACACATGTGTGAATGTCCACGGGGATGCAGAGATACAGGAGGCAGATGATGAAGCCAGGAACCTTGCTATGCTCAGACCTAGATTGGTGTGGGTTGAGAAGCTCATGTCGGAAGATAAGAAGGGAGCAGGTTCCTTACTTACTTAGAGACATGTCTTCCCCCCTCCAAGAACGTTTTCTTTATGGTTGTACTCTGCCCTGACCACTGTTGATTAGCTGGGTTTGGGCCAAGCTGTGGATGCTGCCACTGATGTGAGTTGGCTAGGGGGTGGGCGTCTGCGGGTGTTTTTGTCCAGGTGTGCACTTGCCCTGTGGATGGGAAGGCCGGTGTTTCTCCGGGTCCCCACTGAGATAAGAGCCTGTGGGGACTCGCCAGGCAGCCCGCAGCAACAAGTTGCAAACGTGCAGTGTTTAGTCTTTAGACACCTTGCTATTCCATTTTCGTATAACCAGATTCTAATTTTCTCTGCTTATCATCTTCCTTGCTTTCTAATGGTGTTTTTTGTGTGTGTGTGTGTAATAAAGTTTTATTAAAGTATAAAGGAGATAGAGAAAGCTTCTGACATAGGCATCAGAAAGGGGTAGAAAGAGTACCCGTCTAATGGTTTTATAACAAGTAAAATCTGTCCTGCTAATTTTGGGTCACCCTTTTTTTCATTCATTAGTTTTACTTATATTGTGCTATATCCACTAACATCACAGGATACTTCTTGAGTTGTTTAATGAATGTATTTAATATTAAACAAGTGAATCCATGGATCTATGCTTTGCTAAAAAATTAAAAAATGGGAGTACATAAAAGTGATTATAACATACATGTTGTCCTATGGCTTAGTTTTCCACTTAGTATTACATTTTGGACAACATTCCATAATAAGATGTAGAGATTTGACTCATTAATTAGCCCTGAGAGATACACGACATTTATCAGTTTAGGTGTTACTGAAAGAGCAGGATGGGGTCTGGCTGCTTGCCGTTCAAAAGCCAATAAGCAGGCCAGGTTGGTGGAAAGGAAAGTTTGCTTTATTTCAGATGCTGGCAACTGTGGTTGTAGATGTCTGTCCAAAGGCTGACTCCCCCACACTGGCAACCAGTGGGGCAAGAGCTTTTATAAACAGAAGGTGGGAATGGGGGCTACATACAGAAGCAGCACAACCGCCTCTGACAGTCATCAAATTGGTCATCGCTGATCTGCCCAGTGTCATCGTTATTGTTTTAGGTACAGTTAATCTTCAGTTCCGGGGTCCATTTGTTCCCATTTCTTTGAGGCCAATTCTCAGAATCGTGGCAGCTTATGTTGTGGGTATAGTCTGGTGGTCACGTAGTTAACTTCTCCATCTTGGTGTTTTAGTATCTACAAGACAGCTCATAGGATATGGCTCAGAATATTGTCTATAGCCCTTGAGAAAGCACTAAAGATCCTTGACTATGCTTAATGATTACATTATTATTATTTGGTCTATTTTGACTGTTTTTTCCTTTGTTTCTGTATTTCTCACTTTTCTGATTAAACTTATTCTTTGACTAAAGTTTTCCACAGACAAAAGGCAGGCAGAGGACATGGTGGGGTGGAGGGTAGGCAAGGACCAGAGGGTCCTGCTCCATATCATAGGTGCACCACGATTTACCTGATCCCACGTTGCTAGACACTTGGGTGGTCTCCAGTTTTCCACACCTGAGAAAGACTTCCTACAGCCCAGATTCCTAGAAGCAGAATTGCTGGGCAAGAGACTGCACATTTAAAATAATAATAGATATTGTCAAACCATCCTCAAAGTAGCTGAACTAACATACATCCCATGGCAGTGCATAAAAAGGCTGGTTTCTCTTTAAGGAAACAGTCCATCTTTTAATTGTGTCCAGTGTAATGGATGAAAATTATCTGGTTCTCTCTTGGATTTTTCCTTTCCCTGGTGATAGGTGAAGTTGTGCATCTTCCATGTGTTGAAAGGCCATTTGGATTCAGTTTGTAATGTGCATGGAAATGTCCTTTACATTTCTCAATGGGTTGGTTGTCTTTTATGTATTGAGTATTAATATATTTGGAGTGTTTTAGGAGTGTTTCATTTATTACTTGTATGAACCATTTATTGACATATGTTGAAAATATGTCTTTCAGATTACCACTCTATTTTCTCTTTGGTGTGTTTAAAGATACCTTGCATTGTATAAAAATGTATTCATTGCTTTTAAGTCAAATCTGTCATTATTTTGTATTTCAGGCTTTCTGGATTCGGTGTCTTATTCAATCCCTGAGATTAAAGAAATATTTTAGAGCTTTTATCATTTTTAGCTTTGACATTTAAATATTTAATCCATTTAGAATTTGGAGGTGTGGGTAATAAGTAATCATCTAACTTAAAAAAAAATGATTAGCTGGTTGTCTCAATATCATTAATTTTGAGTGTGCAAACCATGTGTTCTCTGTGATTTGAAATTCTATTATTACTTCCAATTCCTAAGTCGTTCTTTTCCTTAACATTTTCTGTTCCATCTGTCTACTATTATACTCATCGTTTTTCTAACCAATAGAGCAAGTCCCTCATGTTGGATTTGTTATAATCTAGAATCAGTTTGTTAAGCCAGTTGAAAATCTTTCTGGAGTCTTACTTTGGATTGTCTTGAATTTAGAGATTACTTGGGGGAATACTGATCCCCAAATAGGGGTCATAACAACAGCAGGCAGCCTTCTACTTTAAAGCAGAAGGTACTGACATTTCTGTTGACTCTAGTGTTACTGTAGTTTTCTAGTACATACCCAGAAATGCCAACATTCTTTTCAATTCCTCATTTGCCAAGGTTTATTTCTTTGTTTCATCAGGAATGGCTTTTGTATTATCAAGTATTTAAGGGCATCTGTTGAGATAAGCTTATCTTTTTCTCCTTTTAATCTGTCTGTTGATCTATTTCTATTAATCACAAAGAGAGTTGATGCATTCTTCTTTTTAAAGTCTTCATCAGGCTGTCCTATGAAATTGTTTTTGTCTGGAGTGAATTTGTGCCTTTTTCCCCTTTTCCAATTGCTATTTTTATCATTAAATTTCTGCAGGAGTTTGAGAATTTTGGTGAGCACGTTTATTTTATTTTGAGTGAGAAGGCATTTGGCTTTTCTCTCCTCTTCCTCCCTCTCTTCCTTTTCCTTTCCCCCTTCCTGTCATCCTCTGGTTTCCATGCTCAATCCTCACTCATAGTGATCTTTAACCCTTACATTTTAAACACACATATTTATATTCAACTTATGTTTTCCATCAGCATTTGGGCTTACTCAGAATATATACACTCCTCCAAAACAAGGCAAGATCCTTAGCAAGCTTTCGGTTCATCTCTGCTTTTTCCCTGTAACCTCACAGCCAACACTTGTGTTAAAATGATCTCAGTTTTACTTCAATGCTGTTACTGTGTATTTATTTGTTTTTACTTTGAAAAGTGGAGTTGCTCAGTCACGTCAGACTCTTTGCGACTCCATGGACTGTAGCCTACCACGGGCTACAGTGGTAGCCTCCATCCACGGGATTTTCCAGGCAAGAGTACTAGAGTGGGTTGCCAGTTCCTTCTCCAGAGGATCTTCCTGATCCAGGGATTGAACCCGGGTCTCGCTCATTGTAGGCAGACGCTTTACTGTCTGAGCCACCAGGGAAGTCAGTAACAATATTTCTTTACTTAACAGTAAGTCCTATTGGTTTCTTTTTTCAAAATTGATTCCAGTATCACGTGCTATCTCTCTTTCTTGGAATTTTTATTTTTTTTCTGAAATATATGCTAGAGTAACTCTCTTTAAAAAGATCTGGAAAGCTTTTTTCGTCCTTACATTTCCAAAATATTGTGATTTTTTTCCCCCTTGAACTTCAAAGTAAGCTAGACTTTTTATATTTCTAGGTTCAAACATATTTTCTTCTCAGTATTTTCAAGACATTACTATCTATTTAGTATCCTGTGTTACTTGTTAGAGGACCTTGCAAACCCAATCTTTTTTCACTGAAAATAACTTGTTTGTTTACTTCTGGAAGCTTCTAGGATTACTTTTTACTCTTTGATGACCAGAAGTTTATTAGCATGTGACTGAGTATGGTGCTATTAAAAATGAATTTTGCTTTTAACTTAGTAGGTTATTGCCTGATTTAAAGCCCTGTGAATTTTTCTTCTATTTGCAATTGTATCTCTTTGGTTGCACATGGAAAAACCCCAAATAACAGTAGCATAATACTATATAAGTTTATTTTTTCCCTCACATGAAAAATGTCCAGAGGTAGGCAGTCTCAGACTGTATGGTTGGTTCACAGTGAGAAGAGGGATCGAGGTTCCTCTTTTTCTGTTGCTTATGACTCCTACACTCAACAGAACCTTATAATTCAAAATGACTGCTGGAACTCCAGCCATCACTGCAAACTGGAGAAAGGAAAAAAAGCAGGAGGGCAAAAATAGATTCCTCCTACCTGAGCCACTTCCTTTAAGCAACTTTTTTTGAAAGACACACCCAATGATTCTACTCACATCTTCTTGGACAACATTTAGTCACATGACCACACCTAGCAATAGGAGAGTGTAAGAAACAAAATCTTTTATTCTGTGCAGCAATAAACCTAGGTAGAACCTAACCTTTCGTTACCAACGGGAAAGGGGACAGCTAGGCAAGCGCCACCATCTGCCGTACCTGCCCTCAGTTCTCTGTCTTCTGCTTCTAGATGTTGGAACTCTTGAATTTCTTTCCTAGGCCTCAATTTTTCTCTAAGACTTTTCATTTCCTAGCCTATATGCTGTCTTCAATATCTACCTTTGTAACATGACAGTTTATAGTGTTAATTCTGATTTGGCCCATTATTGAGTCATGGTGTGTGTTTGTTTGTTTTATGGATTTCTTCAATAAAACTTCAGTAAAATTTCAATTACCTTCAAATGCTAAGAACTCTGTTTTATTTGTTCTTTGCATAGCAATCTGTTCTTAAATGGCCATGATTTCTCAAATCTCCCTGAGCATGCTAATTAAGATGTTTCAACGTTTTGTTTTGTCTTTGCACAGACATTTGTGCATATCTGTAGAAGTGTCTGTTGGGTCAGTATATGTCAGAATAGAGATGTACGATACCAATAATTGGGAAATATAACACTATGCTACTCACTATTATAACTGGTTAAGAACACAAATTCTAAAGCCAATCTCCTGTGCTACAGTCTCAGCCTTTTCCTTTCTGCTGTATCATCATGGACCTATACCAGTTTCCTCATCTACAAAGTGGAGATTTTAACCTACACATTGATGTATTAATATCTGTAAAGCCTTTTGAACAGTGGCCAGATGATGGTAAGTGTTTTGTAATTGTTAGCCACTAATACAAATTCTCTGCATGTAGGTGTCTTTTATGCTTGTGTCCTTGGATGCCATTAATTTGTTTGAACTATTTATAGCATAAAGGTAGTCACTTGTTCTCCATACTTCTGGCACAAACATTTATTTTTCACTTTGTCCTTTGCTTTGTGGTTCAGTTATTTTTATAAAATACTGAAGTGTTCACTTTTATGCACTTTTATTTCTCATCCTTTGTCTTTGATTTCTTCTAGTGCTTTGAAACTTAAATAGTTCAAAGATATTCACTTGTACAGTTTGCAAGTTTCATAGGATTTAACTGCCTATATTTACATTTTTCATTGATTTGATACATGGGGAATGGTGTAAGGTAGGGATTTAGGCTGATATGTTTTATGTTGTTATTCAATTGTTTCAACACTTTTTATTATTCCATCACTTAATACTGATTTGTGGTTCCTCTTCATCATGTAGTACATTCTCTAGAGAAATACAGTTCATCTAATCAGTATGTCCACTGATTTGCTGTGTGTGTGCGCGCACGTGTGTGCATGTGTGAAAATCCATTACTTTACTTATCAGATCTTTATAATAAATTTTTCTATTGAGTGGAAACTCATTATTTTATTGAACTATAGTTGATTTACAATATTTAGTAGGTTTCAGGTGTAAAGCAAAGTGATTTGGTTATACATATATATATCCGTATTTGTTTTACTTTTGATTCTTTCCCATTATAGTTTATTATAAACATAGTTTATTTATAATAGCTTATTATTGAATATAGTCCCTGTGCTGTACAGTTAGTCCTTGTTTATCTATTTTATATATGGTAGCATGCATCTATTAACCCCATACTCCCAATTTACCCCTCTCCGTTTCCCATTTGGTAACCAAAAGTTTATTTTCTGTTAGTGCTTACTCAGTCGTGTCTGACTCTTTGCAATCCTATGGACTTCCTGCCAGGTGCCTCTGTCCATGGAATTTTTCAGGCAAGAATACTGGAGTGGGTTATCATTTCCTCCTCCAGGGGATCTTCCCAACCCAGGGATCAAACCGGTGTCTCCTGTGTCTCCTGCATTGCAGGCAGATTCTTTAAATGCTGAGCCATCTAGGAAGACCCATTTTTCTATGAGACTTCTTAGTTTTAAAGTCTTATTAACTGTCCTCACACATATTTTTTCTCTTGTGAATTCCTGCCAAAAAGAAAGAAAATCTTGTTAAGTTTTGATTAGAGTTGTGTTAAACTTATAACTGACTTTCAGAAGAATTAACCTCTTTATATGTGAGGAATTTGCATTTGTGGTAAGACCCAAAGAGAAACTCTGAGTTTTTAGCTGAGTTCCAGGTAGGCAGAGCAAGCTGCACCAGCTCAGGCAGACTCTCCTTTGCCTGCCAAGGCACTGCTCCCCTGCAGGAGCTAAAATACTCTCCCCAGCCCCAGACAAACCCACTCTTCCTTCCCAGGCATTTCTTGGACTAACCACCCCACAAAGATCATCAAGTTTGGTTGTCCCTCATGATCTCACGTGAGATACGTCGGGTTGGGCCCGTTTTACAGATTTAGAGAGTGAGGTTCAGAGGGCACTGATAAGTCAGCCCAGGCCACCAGCACAGGAGGGACAGGGCCTGTGTTGAAAGTCAAGTTGGCTGTGCCTAGAGCCGTGCTTTTCCCAGCAACAGAGCTTCTGGTATGTGTCTGTGCAGCTTGAGTGAAGTTTTTGACAGTCTTACGGACAGAAAAGGAGTCACGCTCCTCTCTGTTCTACTTTCCTGGTACTTCCCGGGGGCTGGATGAAATGAAATAAGGAAATCCCCAACCTTCTGCAGAAAAAAAAGGGAACCGGCATTTCAGGGGGTAGTGTGGGAGGAATGAGGTAAATGGAACAAGGTGGGGAGAGCACCAGGCTTGTGTGTGTGTGTGTGCGTGTGTGTGTGCGTGTGTGGTGAGGGTGTGTGCACGTGCTCACTCCCACGGGAGAAGCACGCCCCAACACCCAGTGACTCCCCCGGGTCAGTACCTGGTGGGGGGAAAAATCCAATACCAGGCTTCTGTCTTGAGTTTTCTCATTACCAGGGTAGTGTGACCCAGTGGGGACCCACATCTGCAGAGGCCACTGAGTGCGTCTCCTTCGCGGTCACATCCCGGGCACTGAGTTGAGGAGCAGGGACGGTCCCAAGGGCCAGGCTGAGGCAGCAGTGGGGCTGCAGCCAGGCAGCAAGGCCACTCCTGGGTCCGCCCTACCACGTGGGCCAAGTCCCACGGGCTGACGCTTCCTTCCACAGGCCTGGAGGAGGCAGGATCCCGGAGAGAGGAGGATTCCCAAGAGCTGATGACATGGGTCTAGCCCAGCCTCCAGCAGGGGAGGAACACAAGAATCCAGGACAGTGAGGAGCCCACACCTTGCCCAGACCTGGACCCACTCGAGCGGGCTACCTGTTCTCCAGAGCTGAATCACGAGATGACACTGACCCAGGGGCTGCTCCCCCTGGCTCTGCTGGTGCTCTGCTGGGGACTCAGCATAACAGGGGCTGAAGGTGAGCCAGATCACCCCCCTCCTTTTCACTGCCGGGCCATAGAACCCAGACCCCCAGCCTTCCCTCCCCTCGACCATCTCTTCTCTCTCCTGGTTTTCCCTGGAGACCTCCCTTCCCTCCCCCAGCACTCCCGCTCATTCTTCTCTGGCCTCCTGTAAAGACCTCTCTGGCTGTGAGGCTTCTCTGTCCACATTTCCCGGTGTGGCATTCCAGACCTCTAACCTCCTGGCTGGCCATTCCAGTCCTTTGTCTGACCTTGCATTCCCCCAAGACACTCAGCACCTGGGGGTCTTGACCAGTTCTCACCTCTGTACCTTTGCTCCTGGGGACCCTCAGCCGTGGGGGAGGGAGTGTCTCTCCTCTTGCCTCAAGGCCCTGCTGAGATGTCCCCCAACCCCAGGCTCAGGCCACTGACCACCCTCCCCAAGGGCTCTCAGAGAGCTCAGCTCCCCTGATAACCCTGGGAACCACACTCCACTTTCCAAGCATCAGGCCTAGCGGGGCCTGATCTGAGAGCAGGGTGGGGAGGTCCCCAGAGTAGGCCCCTTAGGGGTGGGTTTGTGCCTCTGCTCCCAGGCTGCGCCCGCCCACAGGCCCAGGGGCAGGGCCTGTGTCTGACGCATGTGCCCACCTGTAGTGGGAGGGACTCTGTTCCTCCAGGAGCAGAGCAAGGCAGGGGCTCACGACACGTGCTCTGAATCAACTAGAATATTGTGTTTTTCCCCAGACAAGAGGGTCCACAGCTGGCTCCCTTACACCTGCACACCTGCAGAGACAGCCGCCCCTACCCCTGCCAAGGCCTCTGGGGACCTTTGCCTGGGCTCTAGGAGCCTCTACAGGACTCTGGGAGACTTCTTTGCAGTGCTGTGCACCGAGGAGGGGCTGCAAGGGGTGGTGACAAGGGACGTCTGAGGGGGAAGGTGTGACCCTCTCTCTGCTTCCCTCCCTGGCAGAGACTGTCCCGATGCAGACCCTGCGCTGCCATAATGACTACACCAGCCGCATCATCTGCAGGTGGGCGGACACCCAGGATGCCCAGCGACTGGTCAACGTGACCCTCTACCGCAGGCCCAAGGAGTGAGTGAGGAAGGGCCCAGGGGTTGGAGGGCAGCGAGGGGCGCTGCTGTGTGGGCAGTGCCAGGGGTTTGGGGCTGGACAGAAGGTGGGGGCAGGAAACTCCTGCCCAGGAGCTCCTGACCCACCAGGTGGCCTGCCGGGCCCAGGGGCTTGTGTCTGATGTCCAGTTTGGGAGAAGAACCTCCGATGTTAATATTGTTGATGATGGTAATAATCTCCTATTTTGTCACAATTGAACAAAATCAATCGGCAGAAGTCAATTTTGGTTCATCCTCCTTATGAGGTGGGCAGGACAGGGACATGATACCCAATTCACAGATGGAGAAACTGAGGCTGCAGAGGTGAGGTCCCTCCCCCTGGCCACAGTGGGGTCAAGGCCTTAGCAGGACAAGTGTCCTGTGGCCAGCCTGCAAGGCTAAGCTCCATGTCTTCCCCAGGCCCTGCTCCCTCCGGAGTTGGGGCTTCTCCTCTCGCCTCACCTAGTTTCCAGGGCATAGCCCATTTGGGAAGGTACTCCCACCATTCTGGGATCCGGTGATAGTCTAACTCACCATAATGGAAGTAGTTAAACAGCAGGCATCACAGGGTCTGGGGAGACCCCTGACGACCTCCCCTAGGAAGAAGGGTTTTCGCTCCACAGCATCATCGCCCCTGCACTCTCTCCCCTGCTCTCCCCAGAGCCTCTGTCCTCCTTGTCCACTGTCCCCACCCCCAACCTCAGCTGTGGCCTGCCTCCTCCTGCACTGGGACAGTAGACACCCCCAGAAGAGAAGCTTCCCAACATCTCCCCCGACCATGGCCTGCCACCTCCCTGGATACTCCCTGCAGTGATTGCCTGTCCCAGGCCTGTCTGAGGCCAGAGCTGGGGTCCCACCTGGTGTTGCTGCTCAAGGACATCACTGCCATCCCAATCTCCACTTCCCCATGCTGTTGAGGGACACTGTCCAGGGATCCACTTACAGATGCCAACCAGACTGCAGCTCAGGGCCTCCGAGTCCAGTCTCCTAGCCCGGCTGTCCATTCTTGGCTTCCCTCTGAGGGAACTTCCTCTAAAGAGTGGTCTGGAGCCCTGTTTCCAGTGCCTCTCAGGTAATTCCTCCAGAGCCCACTCTCCCAGGACTCTGCTGCCCCCAGCTGGCCATTTAAACTGCTCCCACTGGAGTCAGTGATGCCCACTTGGTGTAAATCAATGGTTAGTCCTGGCCTTCTCCCCACACACCCACAGGCAGCACCTGACAAGGACTGGCTGGGCCTAAACACGAGGTCCCACTGTGGTACCTCCCTCCCTGACCCTGGCCAGCACCTGGGCCCTTTCCAGTGTTCCCCTGGCCCGCCCTTTTCTGTCTCCTAGTCTGTTCCCTTCTCTGAAGGGGATGATGTCCCAGGGCTCTTGGACCTCCATTCTCTTGCATCTGGATCCGGCGGCAGAGATCCAGCCCCAAACTATGGCTCTGACCCAGACATGCTCTCTCCAGCCTAGACCTTTCCCCAAGTTCCAGAACCATAGGTTCACTTGCCCCTCCACATTGTCCCTTATAGTCTTTAACTTCAAGTGTCCTAAACAAGTTCCTGCTCTGCCTCCCAAAGACAGCCCCTGTGCTAGATTCCCATATCAGTTCACCAAAGGGGAGCTTCCAGGGGCTCAAGCCAGACAAATGGGGACAGTCTTTTATTTTTTGCTTTTCAGTCTCCTTTCCCTCCTTTCCTTCTTCACCACAGCATCCAATCCATCAGCAAATGTGATCGACTTCATCTTCAAATAGAAAGTGAATCTGGCTAAGACCCTGATCCAAACCACTTCTTATCACTGAGATAGTCCAGAATCCTCCTAACTTGTCCCTCTGCTTCCAGTATTGCCGCCCCTCCCAACTCAATCTATCCACAGCTCAGCAGCCACAGGAATCCTTTCAAAGTGTGTGTCAAAACATCACTCCTTTGCTCATAACTCTCAATTTTCCTCACTTTCAGTGAATTCAAAATTCTTTACATTCCTTTTAAGCACTGACCTTCTGTAACCTCACTGTGCTAGGCTCCTGGACCTCCCACGCTCACATATCTACTCTACACGCACTGTTAATTGCCTAGTCACACAACATCCCAAACCTATGCCGACCCCAGGACCTTTGCACTTGCGGTTCCCTTTCCTTGAAATCCTCTTTCCCCAGATTTGGCATGGCTCCCTCCCTGATCTCCAAGTTTCTGCTCAGATGTCACCTTCTCCAAGAGGTCTTCCCTGCCTCCTTTATTTCAAATTGTATCCCCAGGCCAGCCCTTCTGGCCTGCTCACACCTCTTTCCTTCCTGACTTGTCTATGTACACTTTTCTCCATTTGACATGTGACATCATTCCTTCACTGTTTTGTGTATGTCTGCCTCTATTAGGATGTCTGCACTGTAGACAGGGATTTGCATGTATTTTGTTTCCTGCCAGGCTCCCTGGTACTAAACAAAGCCTTACATGTAGGAACCACCTGTTAATATTTGTGAGTGAGTGATTCTTCTCTCTGGGCTAACCTTGTCCTCTCCTGGCAGGGACCATCCACAGCGAGTGTCCTGCAATCTTAGTGACGACAAGCCCTGGTTAAACAGCCCTTGTCCTGGCTGCGTACCCAGAAAATGTGTTATTCCTTACCGAAACTTTGTCCTTGCCGACTTTGACTACTTCTCATTCCGACCGGACCAGCCTCTGGTCACTGAGCTCACCGTTAATCTGAGTCAGCATGGTAAGGCCTGGGGTCCCTGGCCAAGCATAGTCCCCTGTGAGGACAGGGAACCCTGGAGTGTCCACAAGCTCCTGGCCTACTTGGGGAGGCAGATGTGGAAACATCTAATCCTCCAGGGTTGTAAGGACCATACAAAGGGTGTGGTGGGCCAGGAAAAGGAGCAAGGGATTCTGCCTTGGGGAGAGGACCCAAGAAGTTTCCAGAGAAGGATACACGTCTGCTGGGTACTGAGAGGTGCAGGATGACCCTGGGCAGAGGAACTAATAAAGTGTGGACTGAAGAGGGAGTAACAGGAGTCACAGTGCCCTCTGCTGGGAAGGAGGCCCCACAGGCCACCTCGTGGGCATGGGGCAGAAGGAAGCTAGCTCCCTTTGGAGTTTAATTTGAGCACCTTTCATGGAGCTTATGTTCTGAAGCCTAGGAATCTGCACAGCTTCATTCATGTTCACACTCAATCCCCACGATTTAGCAGAAGGCAGTCTGAGGTCCATGGAGAAGAGGGGTCTGTCCAAGGTCACTCAGCCAGGGGAGCAGTGCCTGGCCTGGGACCCAGGCCTATCCACACATGGGCCACAAAGGACCTTCACCTCCCGCACAGTCGTCCAGCCCCTTAGGAACCCTTTCCTTCCTGTCCCTCCAGTGCAGCCCCCCACACCCAAGGACCTCAACATCACTGCTACCAGGGAGAGTCTCCTGCTGTTCTGGAGCATAGCCCATGAGGGTTTCCAGAGCCACTGGCTGTCCAGCCTGGAGTTTGAGGTGGTCTACAAGCGGCTTCAGGACTCCTGGGAGGTAGGGACCCCACCAACTGTGCCCCAAACCCACAAGGATCCGGCCCAGCCGGCCCTGCTCCAACAGCCCCTCTCCCCTCCAGGATGCCCTCACCATCCACTCCAAGTCCCCCCAGGCCATCTTGGAGCTAAAGGACCTTCAGCCCAGCAGCACCTACGTGGCCCGAGTGCGCACCAGGCTGGCCCCAGGCTCGGGGCTCTCAGGACGACCCAGCCAGTGGAGCCAGGAGGTTTCCTGGAACTCCCAGCCAGGTGACAGAGTTGGGACAATGCTCCCTTGTGGAGAGGGGAGCTCATTACATCTCCAGGACAGGAGTCCAGTGTACACACAACAGGATCCTCGGGTGCTCTGTGTTCAGAGTGGCTTCCTTGGGCCCACCCCGTCCCTACTGTGACTCTGCAGAGGCAGCGGCTGCATCTGACTCATCCCCAGGCCCCAGTTTGCTGTCCACGTTATGTGGAGGAACAATTACAATTTAATCACAATGGTATATGGGCAGCTGTGTTTTCGTGAGGGCTGCATGACATGTGGACACGCCAACATGACGGTGTTATTTGATAAATCCCCGAACCCCGAGGCTGTGATGTCCTCCCCATTTTGCACAGGGGGTGTGAAGTTTCACAGAATTCACCCTCTGACCTGAGGTCACATGGCTGGCAGGTCAGGCTGAGTTTAACCCTTGATGTTCTTGGCCCCACAATCTCTCTGTGACGAGTCTCATAGTGAGCCCACTGAAGGCTAGGGAATGAACGAAGGAGGACTGAAGGAGGGTTTGTTCTCCCTCCCAGGAGATGAGGCCCAGCCTCAGAACCTCCAGTGCTTCTTTGATGGGGCCACCCTGCTTACCTGCACCTGGGAAGTGAGGTCCGAGGTAACCCACTCCGTCTCCTTCACCCTCTTCTACAAGACCGGCCCCAGTGCACGGTGAGTGTCCCCTGCCTCTGTCCCCTCCCCTCCTCTAAGCCTCACCCTCTCCAGGCCTCCTCCTGCCCCTGGAGCCCAGCAGAAGCCACAGCTCCTCCTGAGGTCTCACCCCTCACATGGCCCTGCCTCCCCCTGCCCTGACCTCTGCCATGATCCTCAGGGAGGAAGAATGCTCTCCCGTGCAGAAGGAGACTGGCAGCCCCTACATCCAGCACCGATGCCAGATTCCTGTGCCTGACCCCAGGAACTACAGCCAGTACATCGTCTCTGTTCGACCAAAGGTGGAAGAGAGACTTATAAAGAGCTCAGACAACAGTGAGTTTGCCCCTAGCCTTCTGTGTGGAGCATCTCCCAACAGCACTGCTTCATTCCTCACGGTCCAGACTTCATGTGTGTCAGTTTCAATGAAATACCCCAGGAAGCCAAATGGAACAAAAATGATTCCAGTCTATCCTGGAAGTTCTCAAGAAGCAATAATGCAACAATGACAAATAACTTGAAGGAAGATGCAATTGATATTCCTCAAGAATATCAGTATTAAAAAACCTTTTATCTCAGTCTTTTAGCTCTATCTTCCCTGGTGGCTTAGATGGTAAAGAATCTGCCTGCAAGGCAGGAAACCCCAGTTCAATCCCTGTGTTGGGAAGATCCCCTGGAGAAGGGAATGGCTACTAACTCCAGTATTCTTGCCAGGAGAATTCCATGGACAAAGAAGCCTGGCGGGCTATAGTCCATGGGGGTCACAAAGAGTCAGACACGACTGAGCGACTAACACTTTCACTTTATTTTCCCCTCCAACTTCTCAGTTGCTTGAAAGTTCCTACTTCTGCCCACGACCTCCTGGTCTTCCCACTGATTTTTCCCTTCCTTTCCCAGATTGGAGTTTTCTTTTTCAAGTTTCCAAAGTCCTCCCCAGACTGATATTTTCAGAGTTAATAATAATTCACCTGTGATTTACTTCTTATGTTGGGTACTGCTGCTGCTAAGTCACTTCAGTTGGGTCCGACTCTATGAGACCCCATAGGCGGCAGCCCACCAGGCTCCCCGTCCCTGGGATTCTCCAGATAAGAACACTGGAGTGGGTTGCCATTTCCTTCTCCAATGCATGAAAGTGAAAAGTGAAAGTGAAGTCACTCAGTCATGTTCGACCCTCAGTGACCCCATGGACTGCAGCCTTCCAGGCTCCTCTGTCCATGGGATTTTCCAGGCAAGAGTACTGGAGTGGGGTGTCATACTAGGGGGCCTTGCAGGTTAAGTTCCCCAGTTCCTGTTATATAGTGAGGACCTCATGCAGAGGAAACTCCTGCATTGCTTCTCGATGATCAAGTTCTTCTTCCCAATCTCTAGTATGTGTCAGGGACAGCAGCTGATTTGTCTTAGTTACCTGGGTTTAAATCCACTACTTATTGTTTGGGATCTTCCAGACTGCAATCTTTGTCTCTACAACTTGATAGCTGCCTGTCCTTGGAAAGTTACCTAATCACTCTGGGGGTCAATTGTTTGTCTGAAAAGTGGACAGATTCAGAGTACTTACTACATCCAGTTGTTGTTATAATTGAGTGAAATTATTCATATAAATTTAGCATGTATAACAATGCTTAGAACACTGTCAATATTCTAGATTAGAATAAATTAATAGAACATTTATTTCTATTTAAATACTAGGGGTAACCCATACTTTTGGTCACCGCACTACAAAACAAGCGTATATTAACATCTCCCAAGAGAAGGGCATTTCAGGTCAAAATAGATGACATGGTGAATGGGGGTGCAAAGACCCTAAGATGGGTGGGACCTGGGGTTCTGGGTTAATGGAGAGAGCATCTGTGATGAGCATGGAACACAAGAAATGTTCCACTGGAGGAATATTAGAAACAATATGCCTTAAAAGTTTTCCTCCCTCCAGTCCAGATGGCTCCCCCAACCCTCAACGTGACCAAGGGCAGAGATGGCTACATCCTGCACTGGAGAGAAGAAAAAATGAGCTACTCACACATAGCTTGCATATTCCAGGTCCAGTACAAGAAAGAA